>NC_092527.1:5007500-6257500 GCF_037038585.1 Patagioenas fasciata
ATTGCAAAGCATGAAACTGTTGCATTGGGGGGTTTGTTGTTGTTGTTGTTGTTGTTGTGGGGGTTTTTTTGTTTGGTTTTGGTTGGTTAGTCGGTTGGGGGTTTTGTGTGTGTGTTCCCCCTCATCCCCAAGGCAAGTTGCTTAATGGTGAAAGCGAATGAGATAAAGAAATGGAAATCTGAAAACTGTGGTGTTAGGTAAAATGGAACTCTTCAGTCGATAAAGCTTGTGTTAAAGACAACCTTCAGATCAAAGTCAAGAAGACTGCATTCAGGTGGCGGTGAAAATCTTTGAGAGGAAGACTGGTTCCATCCGACACTCCCAGAACACAGTGGTAGTTGCAGACTTGGAAAACATGACCCATATTGGTGAAGTTTCTTGTAGGAATTAGTTCTGCGGGACTGTGTCTTTAGCGTAAGCTGTTCCTTGGCTAATTCTGTGTTCCATTTCAGCTTTCATTCAGCTGAGCTTGCAGCATATTTTACATGCAGGAATTCAGTACCATTGTAGATATACTGCACTCTGGAATAGTTGTCGGTTCACCCGATCTTTTATTTTTACTCTACTTTTATTGCTATAATATATCTCAGCAAGGTATAGTACAAAGAAGGGAAATAAAAGCTTTTGGACTAAAACTATTCATTGTGGCAAATGAGATGTAATTCTTGACCGCAGTTGAGTTGTCACACCTGGTAAACTTCTGGCAGCAAAGGTAAACTGATACCTTCCTGTTCTGCTCATCCTGTGCGAAGCTGAACTAGTTTTTCTGGAAAAACAGTAAAAATTATTTCAAAGAGGAATGTGTGATACTTGTGTAACTAGAGATGCATAAACAGGACTGTAGCAAGGCAAGAAGATGAAAGCAGATTTTCTCTGTCAAGTTCTTAGAAGTATGGAGGAGGGGATTTTCCTTTTTTTCTTGGAGATCTCACCCACAACCTTCATCAAGTGTGAAAGACATCAAAAGATGGGTGGAAGAGCTTGTCGTGAGTCTTTGAGGCTAAACTGTAATTTCAAATTCTGAATTGTGCGCTCCGTGGGTTCGAATATCGCATATTTAGTACTGTGATTGATAACGCAAGGACGTCTTCTTATTTAGACTACATAAGCATTAATGCAGCAGGGAGCTTTGAGTATCTTTTCCTTCAAGCAACTGATACTAAAATACAAAGAAGCACAAGGTGCCTTGCACTGAATTTCTTTGGCTGTTAAATTAAGCTGTTACACACCGAGGAAAAACCCTTCCCTTAGAGCCGAAGAGCAGTTTGTTTGGTTTTGTTTCTTCCTTTGTTTTCTATTTACAACCAGGGAAGATGAATTCTCTCAGCCCTCCTTCCTCCCATGTTTTCCCAGTAGCCACAGGGGTCTAATAAATGACCTCTGAAGCTCAGGTGCTTGGATTGTATTACAACACCGAGATGCTTTTTCTGAAACAAAGTGAATGGCGCTTTCTCGTTGGAACATACTTCTGACTGAGGTGCTGAAACACATTCTTAAATCACGTGGCAGAAAACAGTGCAGCTACTAATTTTCATGTGAAAGGTAGATTCAGGACCAGTCACAGTATGGTGGGTTTTTTTAATGAGTGTTTTGCGCTTCTATGTATAAAGTTGGCTGCAATATTTCATTAGGGTAGAAAACTTTAGTGCAAATATATAGCTTGGGTGAATGATTCAGTATGACAAATACTAAATGATGGTATAATCCCAGTCATGTGAAATTAAAGAAATAAGCATTTAGAAATTACTGCTGATGTCTTTAAAACTCTAACAAGCCATTTTTTGCAGACTCTCGGGGAACTTTCTGAAGGTCTCCATAGAAATGGACTGAGGTGCAGCAGAGCTGAAGAAACCCTCTGAAGAAAACATTGTAAGGCTGTCCCCATGGGCACCCAGAAGCTTGAGCATGTTTGCCAGAGGGTTCAGCGAGGACCCCTCCATTTAGTTTCTTTAGATCTGTGCTTATATGGTTCGTACTGCAGGGGTGCAGCATCTGTGCTAAGCATGTATTTTTATCAAGTTCTAAACTTTAACTTACATTGGCATAATGACTGGAATCATGATGAAAGAGAAATAACTTGTTAGTGTTTCATGAACGTGGGACTGCATGATTTATTTGTGATTTGGTCATCAAAGTTCCCTTAACTTGATTTTGTAGCCCTTCATCTGGGAAAACAAAGAGGTTGTTGCATGTCTGAGTCTTAAAAAATCCTGCAAAATTATCCTGTCTGCAAAACACTAATACAGTGGAGTGATTGATGATATCTGTTCTCTGAAGGCTCTGATCTCTGATGTATATTTTTCAACTTGCTTAAGCATAGTTACCGAGTCTTTGCAGTGTTCTACTAAACTAAACCTATGGTGCAGAGAAATTGCCTGAAATCCAATGTGAGTCAGGCAGCTTGGTGCCTGGGGAACTGGTGCTCCATTAAAGTATTTCAGAGCAAATAAAGTGCAGGCACAGCATAAACCAAATTCTTCTGTGGTAATCAACATGTTGCTGTACACACTCGTATTCACAAACCACCTCTCAAAGAGCATTAATCTAGAAAGCACAGAAATAAGAAACTATCTAAATTCTTGACCATAGAACTTGACCTTTTTTACTGCAAGTATTTGAAGTGAAAAAGCAGCTGGTGTTTTGTGGCAGGGTTTCCTCCTCCTTCACTCACGTCTCAGCTGTGATGCACAGGTTTTCCTTTGCTGTGCACCCAGTTCCTTCTTTCATTAAAGGGGCTTCAGAAGCTGATACGAATTATGAACTACCCAAGATATGTGGAGCGGAAAACAAGATCAAAGTTGCCGTGTACCACATGTCTGTTAGTGCAGTTGGATACAAAGAAGGGTCTTACTTCTGCCTGTCATATCATCTGCCAGATGATTCACTGTTATGTTAGCTGCAGATCTGCCCTTTGTACATTTTTGTGTAAAAATGAAGAATGTGCCATCCTGAAAAAACAGGAAGAACAAAAGCCATTTTCTCTCCAACTGAAACTTTAACTGACACAGCCTGTGAAGGCTAAATGATGCACGTTGCATGTTAATAAACAGTGGTTTTGACACGTCTGGTGGTGCCAGTAGTTAACCGTTCTGTTGGTTAACCTGACAGAGAACAGGCAAGTCAAAGTGGTTTGAATTCATATAGAGTATCAGGAAATACTATTTTTTTCCTGCTTTATTGCTATGTATACGTTATATCCAGTTAACCTAAAACTTGTTTTGAAACTTTTCCTCAGATTCTACTGACTCTTTTTCCATGTTTCCCATTCTTGTTGTACCACCCTGGCTGGATCACGTTGGCTCTGAGAGGCGCTGGATGGAAGTGCTGCCGCTGTTGTTCCTCTCTCCGCTCTTGGGTGACTGAGTACGTTCTGCCTTCGTGCTGCTCAACTGATGTCACTTGGCTTCCTTACTCTTCAGCCCAGTGCCTCTTCTTGCTACACACTCCATGTTGGTGATCATAATGCCGCTGAATTCAAATGAGACGCAGATTGTACTTTTTATTTAAAGCATAAATATCTTGTGGATGTGGTTGACATTGGTGGCATTGTGTGGCTTGTAATGGAGTTTGTTTCCATGGGAAACAGTCAGCAAAGCTGATATGAATTAAGATGTGTAGTACAGATGCTCCAAGTTTAACTTAAAGTAACTTACATCTTCAATGAAGAGATTACAATGAGGTCCACTATCCTCCATGCCCACATCTTTGTTGAATTCATCTTTGCTGAATTCTCTGGGAAGAAAAGCCTTATTTTGTGTCTTGTTCTGGTTGTCACTTTTTAAAGAAGATGTAGGAAAATTCAATGGAGCTACAGAACAGCTTTGCTTATGAAATACAGCCTATAGAAATGTGCCTTAACATAGAAATTGTCCTTTAGCTTTTTCACTTTCTAAGTCTTCTCTTTCAAATGACTATAACAAAAAAGGAGAATATGTTCAATAGCCAAAGGGTTTCTCGCTAAGCTGCACAAAAGAGTAAAAAAATAAGATAACTTGCAATTGAAGTGGCCTAATTAAAAACAGAAAAAAGGTGCAAATTGAAACTCATTAACTTGTGTAGCAGCTACATTGGGGTGCTACACATTGTCTAGTACTGGAAGCACCTGAATCAAGACTCTAGATGTCTTTTTAAAAGACCTAAGGCTTTAATTTAAGTTGAATTTGGCTTCTTGCAAAAATTAGGAAAAGAAAGTGGGGGTTTGTGATGTGGGAGAGTCTCTAGAGGTGATTATAAGGTCACAAAATAGATGTTTTTGATTTGTGCCTTGTTGTGTTTGACAGCTAGCACAAGCTGAGTTTGGTTTGTCAGATAATCCTAATGAATGAGAAGAACTCCTCTCTGTTCTGTGAAGATGCAATAACCACAAGTCATAGCGCCCTTCTTCAAATAGTCTGAGACTATCTTCTCGTGTGGCTCTAAATATTTTACTTCTTTGGCTGTGCTTGTGTTGTAGAACAGTTCCCTCATTACCTTTTCAGCCCTTTGAAATAAGTAATTTAAAATGTTGGTTGACCGTTGGAACTAAGCAAACCAGGCAGCTTTTGCATCAGCATTAAGGTTTCTGTGATTTATTGAGAAACAGCAGACCGGGGTGAGCCAGCAGTAGCGGGTTCCTGGGGAATATCAGCTCAGCGCAGACACCTCTGTCCCGTCATCCCAGGTGGTGGGACTCACTCCAGGTCCCCTCAGTGGAGCTGGGGGATTTGCTGGAGGTGGCTGAGCATGGAGAGCCATGGGTCTGACCTTCCAATGGGCCAGCGCCGGTGCAGAGGTTGCTGTCCCCAGCTGGGGACGTGGGCAGGACAGGGCTGGTGGGCGGTGCTGGGCTGGAGTGCCTCGGGTGGCACAGCACAGGGTACAGGGCCCGGGGTGGCCCCTGTTGGCATCGAGAACTGCATACGTCTGAAACTGCGAGGTTATTCCCTGTATTTGTGAACTGGAACTGTCTGAGCATAGTTTAGAGCAGGGAAAATGAACCAAGCCATCACTGTAACGTGGTGAGGATGGTGAGAAGGCCCTCCAGATTCTGTTTTTCTTGTTGTTTTCATGTTGTGTATGTTCCAGTTTCTTCCTAGCAGAGTGGCTGGCTTAAAAGCAGCAGTGGTAATAGCACTGGCTTGAAGAAAGGCAAGCCCGTGTTTGGGAAGCCCCTGATCGGGAAGACTGTTTGAATTGTTTTGATACAGAGCAGAACAGCTAGCACAGGCCACTGAGAGATGCACAAGTACATGGCAGTGAGAGGTCTGTCTTTTAAAAAAAGTGAAAGGAAAAAATAATTAAGGAGGCCTTGTTCTTCATTCAGCTGCAGTAAGAGCAGTTGTTGGAGGTCTTAGTTTGCTTGGGACAGGAAAGAAAATGTCATTTGTTTGCTGCTCAGAAAGACCACAGTTTTAGTCAGCCACACTTGCACGTGAACTAAAATCTGTCTAAAGTCTTCCACATCATTCTCTCAAGTTGTCTTTTTCTTCACTGGCATCTCCCAGGAAATATTGAGCTTCCTCTGGTGGGTACTCTGGATCGTCTCTCAGAAAGGCTGTTCAGGTTGGAGGGACCTGGATGCAAAGCTCTCTGTAATCTTGAGTTATTACTGTAATCCCCTGGGTTCTGGACCTCTGCCATTTCCATACCTTTCATCTGTCACTCCTTTACAATCTCAGCTCTCATCTTCAGGAGTTGGAACAGGGCTGAAGATGTTTTTCTGAGCTCAGATGAATGATGGTGCTTTTCAGGTGAAAGGTTTCCTAGATTTGTGTTCTCTCGCCTCACCTTTACTTGCTGAAATGGGGAAAGTACATGTAATTTTTCCTGGAAAAAGAAGATGCGATTCATTTTGACTGCAGTCAGTTTCCTCCAGAGAACCTCTCAATTTTGATGCAACAAAAACTTTTCAGAAGAGATAGAGATTTTTAAAAAATATATAACAAACACAGGTGAGATTACTGTTGTGTCTATGTTCATGTTAAAAAACTCTGATTCGCAGACATTGCAGGTAGCATCAATTTTTCAGGGTGTGTGAGCAACTGTTCTGCATTGGGGATGAAAGGGAACAGTAACCAATACCCTGAAAAGAAATCCGTGATCACAAAACATGAAAGTTCCATATTACAAGATTAGAAATGAAGTCAAAGAAGAGAAACCTTTGAAAATCAAAGCAGCATGTGTCTTCATGACATAACATAAAAGAGCTTGTTTGATTTTCTTTTGGTTTTAAACAGGGAGGAGAAGCATCGCCGTGAGGTTTCCTTGTGTTTCGGGTGTCTGGAGGAGCAGCCACTGGAAGGCCATCGTGGGTTGGAAGAGGGGCTGTGGAGCTGCTTTCTGCAGGAAAGGACCAAGTTTCTCCACCATGATAGTGTCCTGTGTGGAGGATCCTTGAGTCTGAGAGACATTTGGAGGAGAATTGGGAAGGGTAACATCCAGATTAGTTCTTGGGCAAGTCTCCCCGTTGCAGTGACACTGTATGTGTGCCGGTGGAGGAGTGGCGTGATGACACATGGACTCTGTTCTCTAGTTGGGAGAGGAAAGGCTCTTGTTTCCAGTACTTTGGGACACACCTCAGTCTTGTACTGCTTACATAAAATTGGGTTTTTTGCAAGTTTTCTTGAGGATAATGACTACAACTGCAAAGGGATCTTTGAGAAGCTGTGGGTGACTAAAGGGGTGTGATTTACCTGAAAGCAAAGGTAATTTTTATATCGTCTAAGCTACAGTTTGCTTACAAGCCTTGTTCTTTCAATTTCATCTCCCTGTCTGTAGTGATATAATGTGGAGTGGATCGTGTGAGGAATGTCTACATTTGTTAAAGCGTTTTATGTAGCACAAAGAATACCTGGTACTTGGATTCCTAGCTAGGAATTTACTCAAGAGCTGCTTGATATTCTTCGTAAAAAATGATTTCTGCTGGTCTAAAAACTAAGAAAGATTCAAGCAAAAGAGAATATCTAGTCTTCCTGTCCATAAGCAAGAGAGCAAAGGTAAACTTGGGCAGTGTTTGTGCAGCTTCCAGAACCGTGGCTTTGTTTTTTGAGTATGGCTACAGACAAAGGCAGCAAATTCAGAGGAGAAGCTGAGAATTTAACCTTGTATAGTATGTAATGAAAAAGAAAATTAAGTTCCAGAAATTTGCCTATTATGTGTGTCATCCTTACTATGTAATTCACCAAGTACTTTCCCCTCAAATGTTGCGAGGTAAGGGGAGTTAATTTTTCAAGAATTGATATGCATGGGGTAGATTGGTAATAAGGACTATGAGGAATTTTGGAAAAGACTCCGCATTTTAATTAGATCCGTCCTTTGAATTTTAAAAAGTAGCTTGAAAACAAAACAAAAGTTGTTCTCACGTTATTCGTTCTGAAGCCTCGGGACTGTTCCAGCTCATCAGGGCTTTTTGGCTCTAAGTGTTACACAAACCCTAGGTATTAGACTAAAAGACATGTGTCAATGAATATGCAGAAAATGAAGCAGTGAAGTTAGCTCTTGTCTTCAGAAAATATTAACCCTGTTCACCCATGAATAAAATGGAAGAACTGTCAGAATATTTCTGTAGGAATGAAATGCTGAAAATCAGAGTGAACGTTACACGATAACTAATTGTCTGAAACAGCGTGCAGTGGCAGATGGCTTGTAGTGATGCTTAGGGATTCTTTTTTGTCATCTTCTGTTGCCATTAAAAATCTTTGTCAGGAGTCACATCTGAAATGTTTGTCTGCTGATCCTGGCTTTATTGAGAAATGCATTTACTATGAAAGCTGCTGCTCTTCGGAAGGTGAACATGGAGCCAAAGGCTCAGCAGTCTTACAATTGGAATTTAATTTTTGTAGTTGTTCTGGCTTCTGGCATAGGCTCTTTATGAAGAGTGAAGCACTAAACGTGGCTGTACATTAAAACAAAGAAAAGCAGGGGCTTGCTGAAAAACCATTGTTTCAGTCTGCTGCTAAAAGATGTTTTCACAAGTGCCTGAGTGACTGAAGCGTATGACGGAATTGGAGAACTCATTGGAATGAGGTATTTAGATATGCAGAATTTTTCTTCCTTCGTGTGATGTCAGAGCTAAGATAATGACAAAACAGAGTGGGGGGAAAGGGATACGTTGTCTTCAGGTGACTAATACAGGCGAGGTCTGGTTGTTAATTCTCTGCCTGGGGCTGACTGACCCCTCAGAAATGAAGCCTGGGTGCCACCTACCCCAGAATTACCCTGCTCTGGACTTCCCATCTGAATCTCTACGTTGTCTGTCCAGCTGATCTGCATTAATCTCTGCTTAAGGAACCTATGGATGATTTTCAGATAGCAGAGCAGCCCCCGTATCAGTCCATTACACCTGAAACTATACCTTTCATCTCCTCTGTGCCCCTTTTTGTTCCCCCCACAGGCCTGGTGATTTTATCTCCACTTACTTTGTGACCATTAGGCTCTTTTCCTGGTTAATGAGATTTCAGTATTATCTATTGGAGGGACTCTGGTGTCATTTAGATTTGTAAAAATATCATCCCTACATTTTAGCTTGTAGCTATGGTGTTAGAAATGAAAAGAATACGCGTGACACTGTAGGTATCGCAGGGTAAAGAAAATGCCAGTGGTAATAGTGATTGTTAGAGAGCTGGATTGGCCATTTCGGTGAGGTTTAGTGTGCTGCAAACATTACAGTGTTGGACTCACCAGGAGTTAAAGATTTGAAAGAAAATACTCTTCTATCAGCTAATAAACTCTCCACTGCAGTTCACAGCGTACACAGGTTTATATACAGGTGAAATTTAACTTAGGCTTTTGTTAATGGCATGAAAATCATAACAGTGAGCATCAGCAGGTAGGCCCAGGACACTAGGGAGCAACTATTCATTAGGGAGGGGAAGATAACTTGGACTCTTATGGTCCTCCTTAATTCAAGGAAATCTCACCAAGTCTGTTTTATCAAATATGTAGGGGTTGGTGGTTTTTTTTAATCTGCTGTATTTACTGTTAATGGGAGTTTTGCTTGCAGCTTCCCACCTTGCAGTTAAGAATGACTTTCCCTTTAACATAATTTTCTTCTCATTTCATTACTTACTGTAGATCACCAAAATTACCGGTTTGCAGACTTTATCGTGGCCTGATAATAAAACTTCATAAAATCAGGAAACATGTGAAAGACCTAGCTAATGCATCCTAATGCTGCATGTTAGACCATCAGTTACTTTACCCTGGAATAATAAAGTTTAACTCTTCTTTATGGAAGTTGAAATTGTACAAGGATGGTCTCATAGCATAATGAAAACGTGCTTCACCTGGGCTCTTAGTGTCTCCTCTATTATGTGGCTGCCTACACCTCACTCCGGCAGGGCCCAGGGAAATGCCCCCCAGCTGGCTGGGAGTGCTGCCCCAGCCCCTGGATCGTGGTGCTGCTCGGGGGTAGCAAAGTCAGAGCTCTCCAGGCCACGTGTGAGTATAATACAACAGAATAAACTGAGAAGGAATGGTGAAGAGCTGCCAGTGTAGAATTAGTGAACCTGTGATCGTCTTGTACAAAATTAAAAAAGAGGCATATGCAAAGCCACTATCTTCCATTGGGTAAATAAAATTACTGTGGCCAAGATAAAACAGAAAATAGAACAAAGTGTGTATGACATCAGAATAAACAATGTATGACAAGTGGAAGAAGAGATAATTCATCCTTATAAGATTACGAACTGTCAGTGCTTGAGAAAACCATCAGCTAAATCTATTTGCTCTGGAATTGAAGGAAGCCTGTAACCCCTAACCATAAAAATGAAGAGAAAATGTATGGAGTTTGTTTTAAAAAGCACAAGACAAAACCCAAGTAAAACGCCTACTTATTGAGTGCAATGGAGTTTGGTTAGCATCTTCATAGCCCAGGGTTCGTGGATTGTCATGGAATTCAGTCTTCTTCAAGACAGTCTGAGGAAGGGAGATTATGTGTGAGGGTTAAAACTGGAAAAAATCAGTTATGGGGTCAGTCTTGTTCCAGGATACATCAATTAAATCCCAGTTTCAGCCTTATGCTGATGTGAATTGGATCCTGATTAGCTTAAATCCTGATAACTACGAGTTTCCATTGCCAAATGTATGAAACAGGATCACAGAAGAATACGCTGACCCTTTGTATTAACAAATCTAAAACAAAAGGGAGGTTTTAGCCTGGTTTCCTAATGCAATGGCTTTGCAGCGACAGTGCCCTGTGAGCGTGTGTTTTCCTGTCTGCCTGTCAGTCCCTTTCTGCCAGCACCAGTGTTTGACAGACAGCTCATGTCTCAAAAATGCTGTTTTCTGCAGAAAACCTAGATAATTATGTCAGCAGCCTAGAGGGATATATGTAGGTTCTGGCCAGCGAGCCAGTCAGGATCTGTGTGTCTCCATGCTGCCCTTTGCTCAGCCGCACTTTGGGCTTCATTAGCTTCGGCCCTAAGGGATCTTCCTGCAAACTATGGTGACACAGTTCGGAGATACTGGGCGTGATTTGGGGATCAGTTTTAGTCATGCACATCACCTAAAGGGTAGCATCACCACAAGTGAAAAAAACCCAGAGGGCTGTTGTAAGGTAGGAATGATGCAGGCTGGCACAGGAAGGGAAAACTTAAACGTGCTGTTTAATTCTGAAACGTAGAAATGTACGAAAAAGCTGTAGAAGAAAGTATAGACTCGAAACACTCATGAGGAAAGGAGAAAATCTGAAGAGCAGTGTCTTTGAAACTATTAAGAATGGTTATATTAGAAGCGTAGACTATCCTGAATGGTGATTAATATACTTGAAATGAACAGGTTCGCACTCTGCGCCCCACCAGACTGCACTGATCAAATCTGAGGGGACAGGTGGGATCGATGCCAGATTTGTTAAGTGCTTCCAAATGGCCGGGTCATTTAGAGAGCAAATGGAAAACCATTTACGGTGAAGTACTGAGGAAAACACCAGGGGCAGATCCAGTCACAAGTAATGGATGGAATCTGATGAAAACCAGAGAAATAATAAAGACAATTTGTGTCTTGGGGAGCAGTAATGAGGGACATCCATGATGGCTGACACACATGAGGGTAAATGCATATACATGATTGGACAATGCAAACAGGGAGAGAAAAATAGTTGAAATAACATTATAGACAATGCAACTGAGAGAGATTTGTCAAAACCAGAACATGCTGACTAGCTGTCCTATAGCCTGAAACCCAGAAATACAAAGTAACATTGTGTTCTACTTGTTTATACCGCTATAATGTCTGAGAACTCCTGGTGGGCATGTAATCACTTCGATAGTTACCTACGGTCACTGCAGCACTGCCATCTAATTCATTATTTTCCAAAGTGCTTTGGAATACCTTGGGTGTTAAAGGCATAAAACCAAGTTCAGTTCCTTGGGCTCCTGCCCCATTCCATCGTGCAGGGAAGCTACATCATCAAGACCTAAAGGAGAAGAACCCATTAAATCTGTTAGAAGACATGAGGCTAAGGCAGAAGAATTTGCTCAACTAGTCATTACTGTAAATTCTAGATCAAATAGTCTAAAAAGAGTTGTGTTCCTTTCAGTGCTTGAAATGTCACACTGAATACTCAGCATTATGCACAAATCGAGTTTCAAGTGACTTAGGCTTCTAGTTACAACTTTTAAATGTGTTTTTCTTGACTTTCAAATAAACTTGTTTTATATCTAATTTAAGAAATGATAGGCTGAATCTTATGTTGCTAGTCACTGCTTATTTGACCATGTTTTTTAATATATTTGCTGCTCTTTTTTTTTTGGTACAATGAATGATCTGATTGTTCCAAAGTTGATTTATTCTTGGCATTTGTCTATTTATAAACAACACTCAACAATCTGTCTGATGTGACTAAGAAAGTGGTGGAGGTCTTAGGTTTTCCTTTGTCCTGCAAAACCTTTGCTGACCAGCAAAGAGTCAAAAGCCGAAGTGGAATAAACAGATCCAAATGCTCTGGGCAGGTCACTAGTTGTATGAAAAGCAGTGGATGGTGTATGTAAGTGCAGGAAAATGGCTAGAATGTTTTCTTAGAGGAAGATTTGTGTGTCTCTCTGAAGAGTACGTTATCCTCTGTTGAAACACCGCAGCAAATACAAGATGTGTTGCCAGCATTGACCAGGATGGCTTAGACTGGCATGTTCCAGAGCAGAGATTTTGGGTTGTGTGACTGGTATGGCAAAGACAGACAGAAAAGCCAGTAGTCTGTTCACGGAATAGCAGTGCTGGTCCCCATGAACCTGGAGGGAGAGATGCTCATTGGCAGCGGTCCTTTCTGTGGAAATTGAGAGAGTATATCTTAGTGAATGATGCTGAGACTGTCTGTCAACGATGATGAAACCAAGAATAGATTTCATTAGAGTTAATGTTGACTGAATTGTGTGTAAAAAGCATGTGAAATGCAGAGAATTACAGACAGACAAAAAAAAAATGTAATTAAACTTACCTAAACATTTGGAATTTAAGAGTTTTCAACTCTTCCTTATGTTGGCAAGAAAACAGAATGATGCTGGTCTGCTTCGGGACTCTCAGAGGATCAGAAGATGTGTCTATGCTTCCAGCTAGGTTAAAGCCTAGGAACAAAAGGGGCCAGGTATCTTTTGACACCCAGGGTTAGACCATCCACTCTGTGTGTCACCGCGGCTAAGCACCATCAGTTGCTGATGTGATGGTGAAGGATTTCAGTGTTAAACTCTGGCTAGACCATTTTTGGGTACCATTTTTGTCCTCATCATCTGTGTGAAACCATCAGCTTGGTTTCAGAGTAGCAAATGAAGATGACTGAGCACTCCAGGAGTGGCTGGACCCCTTCTGAGGGTCAGGCAGAGCCAAGGGCAAGGATTTGGTACCTGAAGAGATTCCTGTGCCACAGCCACAGCCTCCTGAGGTGTGTGGGTGGCTGTGGCACAAGCGCCTGTGCGAAGAAACTGGCCCTCTGAAGGGAACTCGCACAGATACCCGCATAGCTTTGAGCTAGTAAATGTGCTCATGGGCTTGGTTGCAGTGGTAGTTCAGGGCCCTGGGGCGGAAAGCATCAGGAGGACTGTCCCAGAAAGCCCGTGCAATGAGATGTGATCAGCTCATTAATGGTTTTGTATGCTTGTTTAATTAAATGCTAAGCCATAGCCTCGGGCCAGCAGCTTTGAAGACAAGTTGATAAATTAGTCATTCCTGCACTGTGTGTTTCTGGAAGTATGTCCCCTTTGTAAACCACAGATGGATGCGGCATTGCAAAAATAACAGTACTTGTCACACCTTGCCTCAGAAGGCTTCGGAATTGGTGTAACAACTTTACCCTTTGGAAGTGAACTACTAATGAAACTCGGGCATTAGCCACCTTTTATGCTGGTTCACGTATTTTTAAATAGATATATTTACATTCAAATTTAAGATCCAGTAGCCTACCATAGCAAATCTATTTTAAGTTCTAAAATGTTTTCATTTAAATTGAAGCATAGCAGGGGATTTTGCAGCCAGCTCTGCTCGGAGTGGATAAAACAGTAATCAAATTTTAAAAGTCTATTTGTCCTTTCTTCTGTTGTATACATAATTGATAAATTAACATTTTAATAGCACTGCTTTCCGATATCTCATTCAACCACTCCACAGCTAGGTGGATTGTTGTTCTTTTTGCTGTGTGAAACCTAAGGAGTGTGTACTTCTCTACTAGAAAATTCCACAGCAATTATTCAGAGACTCATATAACAAGAAATACCTAGACTTGCGTGACGTTTGAGTATGAATTGTATGCCAGTGTTCAACAGTAGTTCATGGACATATTGCCTTCTTTACCATCAGTGTCCTCTGTCTTTTGATTTTCACGGTGCAGTGTCCTGGATGTCTTTGAAAAATATTCTTCCAGTGTATTTAAATCAAGGATTTGATCCTTGTTTCCACTGTGTAGCTTGATTTTCTAAGGCAGATTGTTTATTCCATTTTTTTCTTGCTTTTTTATTCTTTATTTCATTAACAGGAAAAAAATCTAGGCAAAAAGGATACAAGTGATCTATTTTCCTGTGTCATGTTTACTGTCTCCCTAGAAGCCATCGTGTTGATTAAAGCTGATTTTGCGTAGCAGGGTATTTTGCCGTGTGTTGAGTAAGGGCAGTGTGCTGAGCGGATCATCTCCCAGCAGAGTGCCACCACGTATGGCTGAGGGTATCCCGGTGAGTGCTCCTGGCACCGCTAAACCCTCGGAAGAAGCATCGGCCTGGCCAATATCTGAACTAGCACAGCATGGGGAGGTTTGCTAGCACAGACCTAGAGCCAGGAAAAAAGAGAGCGGACTGAGGCAAGAAAGTAGAACATAGGGATGCCCGCGCGAATTCACGGAGGTGCTCACATCAGCACAGGGATGTACCCACAGAAACACAGACAGCTTTTCGGTACAATTATTTTTAAGGTAGACAGCTGCATAAATGGAAACCCCAAGTGTAAAGGGAAATGGAAGCAATTCAGAGCAGAACTGAGAATGGTAAGGAGCACAAGGAGTCCCGCTATGACTTGCTGAAGTAGCTTCAGTCAGTTTTTTTTAAAACAAATACTGTTGTGCATAAATAACGTTTTGTAAAGTGCATGCAATAGTGTTCCATTCCACAGAATGACTCTCCTAGTAGTGCTGGATACTTGGGGTAGAAAAGCGCACTCACTAAAGAAGGTGGCATCTACCACTACCCCCTTACTCCATCATTCCAGCAGTCCTGTGCCACACCAGGCATTGCAGAGGAGAACTGGGTAATTCCTTGGCTGTGCAAACTGAGACACGAGACATGAGCTAGAAACAGTGAGATAGCTACAAGAGTGTAAGAGCTTGTTCTTTACCAGCTGCGTGGCGGGATCTGTGATTTTTAAAACAGTAGAATTAGTCTCTTGGAAATCAATTCGCAATCCAACTCATTTAACAGGCTGGTATGACATACTAAAAATTTACAAGACAGTGGTACAATTTGAATTTATATGTTTACAACTGGCAATAAAAAAGCCCCAGAAGTTTAATTTCCCTGTGTATTGTACACTGCATTAATTAGGCAGGTGAAAGAATACCTACAGTTTCAAATAAAATGTCATGAATATTTAAGAACAGCATTCTAAAACATTCACAAAAAATGTTACTTTGGAATGGCTGGTAGCAAAAGACTGGTAGCTTTAACAGAAGAAAACTGAGAATTTCTGCCTTTTCTAGAATGAGGATACTCCAGAAACAAAGGTCCGAGAGGAGTGAAGTTCTAGACAACTGTCCCTTGCTCAGGATGGTGCGATCTGTGACGATGTCCCTGTACTGCAGTGTATTGTGTAACAGTGGGGTTTGGGCTGGCTTGGGCCATCGTGGGGAGCAGGTTTGGGGGAGTCTGGGAACCCCTTAGTACTCATGGCCTTGCTAACAGAACAGACCAATGTATCCGAGTGGTATCAAGCTAATGATCGGTTTCTTATACTTTGATTACTTTACAAATACGGTGAGTAGCAAAGGCCTGTACTGATACCTTTTGCTGGGTTAGTGGGCTATTTGAAACGTGAGTGATCTTAAGTCATATTGGCTATCTTTTTAATCCTGTCAATACTGGGAAAAAATTATGAAAGACAACGACGTCTTTATGTGTTGTAAGCAAGTTTTTTATTTGCTCAGACAAATACCAAGATAATGACTATGAGAATTGCCACCTTTCTAAAGATCTTTGTAGTGCAAGCATTCCCCATGTTCTGTATTACTACCATGTAAGATGTCCCTCTTAGGTTCAGTCAGTTGTCTGAACTTCAACAGATCAGATGCATTTTAAAATGGGTTCTGTCTTGCATTTTAGATATAGGTAACATAGAGAGAGAGTAATGGTAGTGAATGACTTACATTATGCAGTGAGGTTTGGTTTGGTTTTGTTTTTCAGTAAGGATGGAAGGTAATAAAAGGGCTGGGCCATTTGTGATCGTTAAATATCTCATAAAGTATTTGAAATGACAGTGCTAAGAGCCTCAGTAGAATCTTTTCTGCCTTTAAATTGAATGGTTTATGCCAACCATTTTGCCTGCTTCAATATTTCCATTGGACACCGTGTTTTTCAGTTCCTGTCCTAAGCTTGTGCACTCTTCTCTGTTCCAAGGCCGCCTGTGTCCCAGAGCGAGCTGTACGAACACTCGGGATTAAATGCAAGAGGATACTGTTACTATAGGTTGTAATTCAAAGTGGTGACTGGAAAAGATTCAGTTGGTCTTCTTAGTGGTGCTTCCTTTCAAGAAAAACATATTTCGTAATATCTTTATGTAAATGATTTTTTTCCATTTGCAGCACTACACTCTTAGTAATTGTATTATATCAAGAATACCTAAAAGGTAACAAGTACTTTTTTTTAAATAACAGAATTAACAACGATTATATTTTTGTATAGAGCAGAATCAACATCTTTGTATAATCTCTGCAGTATTATTTTGCTATTTTGGGAGCGCAGATGGGTTTTGGCGATTTACCTCAAGCTGAAGAGACTGCGCCCAATTCTCAGAAGTTTTAGATTACTGTAAATGCTTCATTGGCTTAAAGTGCGTAATTATTGTTTGTAGGGATCATGAGAGGCAAAAATAATGCCATCTTTGGCGTGTGTGTTGCAAATCAAACCAGCACCTTGAACTGGACTTCCAGAAGGCAGAGGCTGATGAGGAATCACCAATAACTCATCCTTTAGGCTTCCGGAAACACATATTGCAATAATATTTTGAAACTGCTCATGGGGAAAATGAAACTAATCCCTTCTCAAAGGACCTGGCAAAAGGCTTCAGAAGGAAGAGTCAGCAAGGATAAGCTGAGTCCCCATCAATGACAGAGGGGATCATAACTCCATTAATGTCAATACTGGGCCAGTGAGCAAAAATATCCTTAAGTTGTTCCAATTAACAGACTTAAGTTTCTAAACATCTTGGCACAGCATCTTGGCTGTTGAAAACAGAGAGAAACCTTGTGTCCCTGTGAATATGGCATTGGCATTGTCCTGCTTGTGTGAGTGATGACATGATTGATCCTTATTGCATCCTTCTGCCAAGCGCTGGTTTGGAAGCGCTGCCGCAGAAAGAGGCTGAGGCCAGGGACAGTGTGGCACAGCAGGACGAGGAGCACGGGGCTGGTCCCAGCGGCTTGGTCGTCTCTGCTCAGCAGACAGGGCAGAGCTCTGCGTCCCGAGGAGCTGCCCCGGCCGTGCAGCAACCCTTCTCATGGGCCCATTTCTTTATCCTCCGGCTCAGGAGCATTGACATGAACAGTTGGAAAGGCTGAGGGAGCTGGGGCTCTGGAGCTGGAGAAGAGGAGACTGAGGGCTGACTCATTCATGGTTACAGATATAGAAAGGGTGAGTGTCAGGAGGATGGAGCCAGGCTCTTCTCGGTGACAACCAGTGACAGGACAAGGGACAGTGGGTACATACTGGAACACAGGAGGTTCCACTTAAATATGAGAAGAAACTTCTTCATGGTGAGGGTGGCAGAGCCTGGCCCAGGCTGCCCAGGGGGGTTGTGGAGTCTCCTTCTCTGCAGACATTCAAACCCGCCTGGACACCTTCCTGTGGAACCTCAGCTGGGTGTTCCTGCTCCATGGGGGGGTTGCACTGGGTGAGCTTTCCAGGGCCCTTCCAACCCCTCACATTCTGGGATTCTGTGAAAATAGCTTTCTACAGTATGAAACAGTTCTTTTTGAGCACAAATAGCTCTGCATGGAATTGAACTGACTGAGGGGGTAAAAAAGTTCAAGCCAAGTTGCCTAAGCTAAAAATACCTTGTCTCTCACATTTCAAGACGAAACAAATGCGTTATTGCCATACGACCTTGGTGTGGCCTTCTGCCAAACCCGACGTTCTCCTCTATGTGAATGAAATGGTTTTGTGTAGTTAGAGATGGTCCTCACATTATTCCTATTCATTTTTGCATAATGAATAGAGTACTAAATGTGTACTGAAAATCAAACCAGGCTTACGGGTCCTTTTCTAACAGATAGGAACATTGTTATTAAGTATTCAGTGGTAGAACAAGGGCCTCTATACCTTGAAAATTCTTTTTTTTGGTGGGGAGAGAAGAAAAGCAGTTTAGTTTGTCTACTGTGCCTGATATTAACCACTCTTCCAAACTCTTCAGGAACCTTCCTTGTTTATAACAGTCAAAAGATTTGCTAGGAACATACAGAAATAGCTTTGCTATCTGTTAGAGGATGGTCTTTTATGCTGCTTGTATTAATTGTTTTTAAATCCTTCCCATTTGTGGCAAAAGAACTGATTCTTTCTCAGCTTCTGTACAAAACATGGCCTTCACTTTTTGGCTTTTCATAACAATTTTTAGAAGAGAAAACAACAGCTTACTGTCTGTGATTTTAAAACTATCTCCTTATTTGTTTGTAAATAAATAGCAGCCCTGAAATATTTGATTGATTATGTTTAGTATGCTTATAGAGGGCAACAAAAAGTATTTATTCCTCATGGCCACCAGTGACAGCTTCTTCATGGGGTTGTAATTTAATACCATTTCTCTCCAGCAGTTATAAAAGGGTTTAAGAAAGGAGAGTGCAGACCACGTGTAGCTCACTGAGACCATCAGGGCATCCGCAAAAGGACATATTTGTCAGTTCTGTACTGGGTTAATGCTGCCTCATGTCCTGATGTTTTGGAATATGTTGGTATATAATGAAAAGAAAACCCATCAACTTCTAAAAACACCAGATCTTGAAACAATACATTTACAAATACATATGTGCTGAGATGTGCTGTAGACACCACTAAATATTTTTATAATCTGGGGCACTGATGCTCGTTTGCAAGTCAGAGTACATTAACTATATTTGCTCAGCCAATATTTGCACATTTTTCCTAAAAAAGTAAAAAAGAAACCAAATCCATGTATGTTTACACACCCCCTTACAGTCATGCACCATTATTTGAGGACATTAATTTCTATCATAAGAGCAAAAAGATACCGTATGCAAAGGTGTACGTATGTATGCTTTACTGTTTTTGTTTCTTTTATTCTCTGACATTTCCGACTGTCATCAAGAATATATTGAACGCTCCTCTCTCCATTTAACTCTGTAGGTTTCATCTGCCATTTATCATTCCTCAGAAATGCTATTTCAATTTCACCTCGATTCAAAGTCTTATTTCACAATGACAGTGGTAAATGGTATAAAATATAAATATCTGCTATTGTTAAAACAACAGAATTCACACTTAGGTCACCTGCTTTTTTTTTACCAAACTATTTTCAGCAGCTTGCCCAAGAAATCAGCCTTAGCATGCTGATGTTAGCATAAGCAGTGCATTGATCTAAGCTTAACCCATTTTTGTCCCTAGTTTTCCAGTGCAATAAATAAACTAAAAAGTTTGTAAGAAATTATTTTCAGTTTTCTTATCAAACTTGCTCAGTATTTCTTTTCTTTACGGGTCAACATCACCCCTTGGCTATATTGCATCTTGGAGATTTTAAAATGGGAGCCTACGTAATGCCTATTAGTAACAGGTTCTTGTAGTGACAGTTGTAGGGGCATATGGGGTAGACGCCAAGGCTCAAGATCTTGCACAAGAGATTTGACATCCACAATAAAAATTCCTCCCACATCCTACTGGGCTGTTCTCAGTTGGGCAGAGTTTAAAAATGTCCAGAAAGTGTCACTGGAAGCTCTTTTTTCTAAACTATATCTTTTTGTACTGACTATTTTTCTGACTCCTTTTCTTCTAACCTTCGAGTACTTAATATAAATTGTTCTGTGTATTTGCCATAATCTCATGACAGAAAAAGTTGTGTTCTCATTCAAAAGGCACACGACACCAGCTAGAGGTAGGAGAGGTATTGTGAAAGAAGGGTTAACCTCCCTATGTGATTACCCAGATCTCTCTGACTTAGTCTTTCTCTTTTTAAATAGGAATTCACAGGTATTCTCAGATGTTTTTTTTTTTCTGCTTGGGACACAAATTTCTGGTTTTCCTAGTTGGGAACTGGAAAGACATGCATTTCAGGTGAGCGGGAGCCACGGTGTAGAGGAGATGGATGGTCAGTTTTCTTCCAGTACTCGTGAACACAAACCCACAGCGTTTAGCCTCAGGTGTCTTGTAGCACTCAGGTCTTGTGGCAGTGATCTGGGCCCAGAGAAAACTGTTACCAGGCTTGCCAAGAAATATATGGTACAGAGGCAGCTTGGCCGTACTGATAACTTAAAGGAAATGCTGATGTTTTTCTTAAGACTCAGAAAGCAAGACTTAGGACATAGACTGGACTTCTATGGACTGTCTTGAAGTGCAGATATTTTACAAAGTTAAAGAATGCATGAAGAATATACAAGAGAAGTATTTCCATGACTGGTTTACAAAGGGCTTCCGTGCCTGAAAGCCTGTTGTCCTTCAAGTTATGTTGCTTGGTCTAACATAGATGATACTGTTTACCTACAAATCCTATGTTGCGTGTAAGCCCTCTTGACTGTGGCAAAATACCAAAGCATTGAATGGGGGAGTGCCAAAAAAGAGGTATTGGTAGCCTGATTCAGAAAATAGAAGCTTCCGTTGCAGATTTCGTCATTAGTTGATCCAAAGGCTTTCAAACTAGAGAGATTCTGTAGCAACCAGTGTTGTTTTAGAGAGAGTCTGGCTTTAACTTTTCATCTTTGTCTGGTTTCCAATAGCTTTAAAAACCCCCTGCAGCCACAACAAGGATTTTAATCATGATACTTAGTACAAATTCCTTCTTTTAATAAACTGTTCTCCTTATTTGGATGGGATGTTGCCGCTCTCTCTTCTCTCTACCCCTGGCCAGAACATCTGAGACCTGAGTTGAGTTGGTTCTAGTTTTGGACGCAGTGTATATACTAGACAGTGGTTTATCGAGCAGAAAACACTAGTGTGATTTATATATGTCAATATTTCCTCAGTTGTACATTTTGTAAGAGTCGTTTTTAACACTGTGCTTGTATTTCTTGCCTTTCCATTGACAGCATTATGTGTTTCCTTGCCACCCCATGGATGTGTTAGTGGTCATTTTGGCAATTGCCCATGTTTTATTATGTTGTAGGAAAGTTATTATGAGTGCTATTGACAAGACAACCTTGCTTTACCAACATCTTTGTAAAGAACAGTTGTGAAGAAGCGCACTTGATATGTTTTGTGGCTGTAGCTTTTTATAGAAGGGGAAAAGAATTCTACATTATTGGTAGCCCAGTTAGAGTGATGTCACCTCCTAATGCTGACTGTCTAATTGCCACTTAATGTTTTTCTTGGATGTGAATGTCTGTGGTTCTCCTTTTCTATACCTCATCTCAAGTCAGTCACAGGAGGTTGCAGCATTACCAAATTTCCTCCTCAGTCACAATGAAAGTTCCTTTTTTCTTCTGAAGGAAGACATCAACAATTGCAAAACATAATAAGGATGAGATGTGGTACTGTATTGTAAATCTGTCCATTTTTAGATGTTGATAATAACCTTGTGTCCAGGAAGAAAATATGTTTTAGTTTAACTTCTTTATAGGATAAGGAGTTCTCCGTGTGTTGAAGCAGGTGGGATTTGGCAGGTATTCATAACAATACCAGCCATTACGAAAGCTAACTCAAGGACTCCATGAGTCCAAAATAAGATACTTTCCTAATGCTTCTGACTCTCTTGACACCAAAGCATCTATCGCCCTACTTCAGAATGCATGTTTGTGCTGGTTTCTACTGCGTATCAAACAAATATTGATTGGTTCAAAGGCTCGTTGGATCAATACAGTCAATATTTGTACAGAACTTGTGACAAGAGCCTAGCTATAATTTCTTAGTGCTTGTATTACTGTTGTGTTTAATACTACATAATGAGTGTGTAGAGAGCAAAACTGCTTTGAAGGCAATGAGGGAATGCTCTGAAAATAAGAAACAGAGGAGGACTGAGAGCCCTTAGAGCTCCTGTAGTGTTCAAGGAGAAGGTGATACTTGGGCACACTTTGTCTAGCCCTCATCTTCCTTACTTGCTGGAGGGAAGCACCAGGGCTACGGCTGCACAGAAGAGCAAGATGGCACTAGGAAAGCGTAGTACCCAGGCACTTGTGTGGTAGCGAGTAGCGAGAGGGAGAGCATCTTACCTTATTGCCTTTCACTGGCATGATCTGAAACTCCAGGTGTGCCCTGTGTCCTTGAATCTGCTTTGTATAGTTCTCCTAGAGAAACCTCTCATTTCAGTGAATGATGTGCTGTATTTGGTGTTGAGCCTCTGTTTTAGCCACAGTTAACCCCCAAACTATGTTGTTCATGAGGAATGCATGACATGCAAACATAAAAACAGAAACAGTAGTTGGTAGCATGTGCTTGGTTTCTTGCGTTTTCCTTTACCTTTTAAAGTTGGCAGCCTTATCTCCTCTCACGCTAAAGAAAGACTGGGCCTTCAGTTTAGCATATACGGCACAACTGAAAGTGTTTCCCATATTCCTCAGTGGCTTTTCAGGAACAGACAGGACCGAAAGGTAGTCTCTGATACTGCAAATGTTCCAGAACTGGTTTGATTTCACAAATTAGGTAAAGATACCTTATGCTGAACTATATGTGGAATCTAAGTTAAACCTGAGGGATTAGTTTCTTGGGCTGTGCGTGTGGAGGTGAGGAACTGAATGTCTTTATCCTTGAAGCATTTTTGCAGACGGAGAGTAAAGTGAGGTCTTGCAGGGAAGGGAGAGGTGTTGTTTGTGATCAGTAAATTCAGATGAAATCTCACTGGAATGGCTTGAATAGTTTGAGTATGCTTACTTGTCTTCTGGGAGACATGTTTCTTTGGACAAGCGTAGAGTGGTGTGGTGATGTTGCCATTCATATTACTTTTTCTGGTTTTAATAAAGAATTGCCTTCATTGTTAATTCTGTCACTTTAGGGCATCCTGCACCTCGTAAAAAATATGAATAAGCATTGCCTGAGCTATTTTCAAATTACATGTATAAAGACAGTGAAGCAGGAAAAAATGAATGCAGAGTACGTCCCTGAGCAGTAAAAGAAAAACCTATGTTAGGTACTTTGATTTCTTCTTTTTTTTCCATGTCCTTCTATGTTTCATTTGACTGGACATTGCACTGAGATAAAACACATTCCAATTATTTATAATGGGAAAACAAATTATGTTCTTCAGAAGAAATTCTGATAACACCATACATGCAGGAGAATGAAAAATGATGCAATATATTGCTGAATTCTTGTTATATAGTAGCATGATCTCCGTTGTTCTGAGTTGGTGATGGTGAGTCACAGGTATGCCTGGGACTGGATTGTATTTCTCTTGTAAATCTGTCTGGCACGGAGCAGCCTCAATAATAATGTACTGTTCTGTCTTTTTTTATTTAGAATGTATTTTAATGGATGTGGTTTTGTCAGCTAGACAGCTCTGGACACCATACACATTTCAAAGTGACAAATGCCTGGCTGTTAAAGTCCCGTGTCATATTGATGAAACAACCTGAGCTCTCTCTTTTCCATAGACTGTACTACCGTTCAGTAGCTACACACATCATCCGGTTTCCTCCCAGCACTCTTCAGCGGCACAAAACTTTCATCCAGCTTTGATGGTAACTCTCGCTGTTAGAAGCCTTCAGAGCAAGCTCTGGTGTGCGGCTCTTTGTGCTCACCTGCTCCGCAGTGCCTGCGAGGTCGCGGCAGCTTCCGAGGCGGTAGAACATCAGACCAGGTCTGTTGAAAGAATGAAAACCAGAAAAATGAATGAAAACCAGAATCAATATTACTGTTTGACATAGTTAGCTGCCATTTTATTTTATTTTTTACTACTCTCTTGTTAGTACCCAAATGAATTGAGTTTTGGCAATTAGGCACTTGATTGGTGGCAGTTTGATTTGAAGATGCTATATATTGGATCCTCTTGTGACTAGGAGGTTAACGTGCCTTGAGGGATATCTGACCGTCCTCAGAGTGTCCTAATGGAATTGGCTGGATAGGTGACAGTGCTGGGAGTATTTCACGTGCCCCAAGAGCCCATTCAGGATAATCCCTCTCTGGCATGGAGCAGCTGTTATCCCGCAGCACCTGGGAGGACTTACAGCACAGAAAACAGGGAGAAAAATGGTTTGTGTTGTCTTTATCTAACACCTTGCTGCTCAGACTGCCTGGCTGGTATAGAATCACAAACACAGCAAACGCAATCCGGCCCTTTCCAAGGCGGGCGTTGATCTGCTCCCGGGGCCGTGGCAGCGTGGGGGGGCGTGCGAGCCCAGCTGACATCTCCATGTTCTGGAGGAAAGGTTTAGAGCTGGCAGTGGCTTTTTGGCCTCCAAGTTGGGAACTGTTGTGCTTACACCTCAAAGAATGTATGAAATGCAAGAAAAGCAAGGGACTTGAAGAGATAAAAACATACAGGTCGGTCTTGCAACTTTTTCTGTTGACCATAGTGCTGGGAGTTTCTATATTAAAGGAGATAAAGAGAAATGGGAGAAAATTTTGAAGTATGTAGTCGGTCAGCATAGACTGGTAATTTGCATTTTAGAAAGAAGATGTTGAACAGAGCTGAAATATGCAACAATGTCAGAGTTTTCAATGCAAAACCTTTCTTGAGATTTTGTGGTCGGAATTTTCTCCCTATTGCTCGAGCTGACGAGGGAGGGAATGCTGGGATCTTCCTAGCTGAACCCGATTGATGAAGTTATGAATACACTCTCAGCGGATGACTAAGTCTTTCAGTGATGTGTGAAAACATATACAAGCACATTCCAAGTTTGTGTTAACATTTCTGAACAAAATAGATATCTTTTGCAAGATTTTTCAAGACAAGCAAGCTTACATTACCGTGTAAAGAAGCTTTGTGTTTCTGGTATGCAAATGGAACTGCTAGGTGCATAATCAGTTATGCTCAAGGCAAATGGAAGCTGGCAGTAAATAAATTTAGAAAGAAAATGAACATGGGCTCTAAATAAGGTAATTTAAGGGTTGAAGTATGAAGAGGTGCGAGGCATTTTGCAGATTGATAGGATGTATTAAGACATGTTGAAATCATTTTCTGTACTCTTCCCTTCTCCTCTGATTTTTTACTTACATGGAAGTTCTAGTTCTTCATTTTTCCTGTACTGAAAGCCATGCCAAGATGTGTGGATAACTCAATTAGTGCTCCA
Source organism: Patagioenas fasciata (assembly GCF_037038585.1). Taxonomy (NCBI): domain Eukaryota; kingdom Metazoa; phylum Chordata; class Aves; order Columbiformes; family Columbidae; genus Patagioenas; species Patagioenas fasciata. The sequence continues at coordinate 5,032,540 of NC_092527.1, forward strand.
GCCTGAGCTGCACCCTCCTGTCCCCAGACCTTGGAAAGGAAACACAGAGACATCCCGTCCCTGCAGCAGAGCGACGCTACTTACAGCTTTTGATATATTGACAACTAGAAATTGGAAATGTCTTTCAAGATCTGAAAGCATTAGGATGGCCTCGCTCACGTTCGTTAAAGAAAGGAGTATGTTTCTAGTTTTGTACAGTTTTCAGTTTTGACAGCTACTGGCCTGTGGAAATTTGATGCCATCGCAGCGACAAAGTGGATAAATTCTACTTATAAAATGTATTCCACTTGTAACTCACAAAATTGTCATAGACAACAAGATGAAAGAGCGAATAGTGTTCTTGTTTCTTTTTCCTCACATGCACTCTGTGTATTTCTAGGGATCAAATGATGCTGAGAAGGAACAAATCTTTCGCAAGGATTGTGTCCACTCTCCAGGGGAGATTGCCCTTCCATATTTATTCATATTCATGAGCATTAAAATAATTTTTCTAGATTTATTTTATCTGGTACTGTGAAACTACTGACTTCTGTTCTTCCAGCCTTATGAAGAAATCACAATGTTTTTTTCTTATGAGAAGGTGGCAATGTCTCGTCAGACATCATAAGAATGAGGCAAATTCTGAGTACAAGCCAAGAGGCCTGAAGTTGCATCCTGCAGTTACACCTGTTCTCATATTGCTTTTATTCTTTGCTTTGAGCAATGAAACACGTAGGACGAAAGGAGGGCTCTAGGGAGAAGCTTTAGAAGCCAACTGAGCAGCTTTGAATAAACTTCTTTTATAAATATTTGCAGCGATGTATTCCTCGCGCATTGAAGAAAATTTATTTCCTCCGAAGATCTACTTCATTCCCCATTCATTAATCAAAGAGCAAAATTCAGCACTGTTTACAAATGCTCTTTAAGTTGCTAACACACGTGGAAAATTCAGAGCAGCCCAGTGAGCTGCCACTCCTCCTGCTCAGTCCAGCGCAGACTCAGACCCACATTAACACGTTCTGTCCCCCGACTGACCGCAACCACCCCCTGGGATCCGCCGCGGGGCTGCTGCCGGTCGTCCTGCTTCATTTCCAGCTGTCAGCTTTCTGCTTCCGTGGACTGCTCGGCTAGAACAGGGAGAGGTTGGCTTTTATCTGCGAACAAACGCGCTGTGTTTTGTGTGGAAAGGTGGAAGAAGAATCTTGAAAAGAATTATAAACTGCTGAGGAGTCTCTTGGAGAGTTATTTTGGTACCAAGTCAGAACAAAAATACTGTGTTTCTTGTCATTCTTTTTTTTGGTATGGGAGATTTCTCAGGGAAATGTGTGCTCAGGGGAAGCTCTATATTGAAGTCAGATCCTGTTAATTGGGATATTTTTACCTTTTAGTTTACTGCTTGGCAGATCAGTAAGACCTGTTCTCCCAGCCATGACAGTGAGCTCCAGAGATGCTTTTCCTTATTTTCTAACTTAAAAGAAATAAAATGAAATGATCTCTGTAGCAAAACTATAAGGGAAGTTAGACATGCGTCATCAGGATTTCTGTGTTTCTTTGAAGTGAAATGCTGTAGGACCTTGCGCCCACATTTGGATCTTACGTGGTTGGCATAAATATCAGAATTAGTGACATTTTCTTGAATTACTGTTTCTTACCACTGGAATACATTTTAGAGCACAGCGAGTCTCTCAGTGTTTCCTAGAAATCTGTAGGTTGAATTTTGTTTTCTCTGTCAACTCAGTGAAGAAAATGAAAGAAAGGAGTTGCCTGCCTTTTACCGTGAGCACACAAATAGTTGTGCAACCTTCTCAGAATGCGCGATCCAGAAATAGAAAGCATTGCTCATCTGGCTTCTCCTTCCTCTTCAGTTGTGGTGACTCCTGCTTTGCTGCTGGCCATTTCCCATCGGGAGCAGTTATCATTGTACATGAAGTACAATTGCTTTTAAACTTCTCATTGAAATTATTGTAGTGGTAGGCTGCACTGTTTTGTACTTGTAAACACACCACAGTGTAAATTAGGAGTTTCTCTTATTAAGAAACATGCATGCAAGTAGTACTTTTGCAGAAAGTATGTTTATTATAATGTATTTTTCTTTCATGTATTGAATTCGTAGACCACTGAGGTGTCTCCTGTTAGAAGAGATAAAGAAATAGGCAGCTTGGCAGGAAGGCAGCTAAGGACAAACACTTACCCATGAGTTAATTTACTAGTTTCCTTACAGATTACTCTTGTTACGAGAGGCAAACAACCGCGTTTAGTTCTTTGGAACATGTAAGGCACTGTCAGAGAGCACACGGAAGAAGCATACAGAGATTCTCGATTAAATTTCTGATCTAATTGTTGATGCTGCAGCAGTGGAGCCCAGCGCTGCCGCACCTGCCTCAAGTCCTCTCTCTGCAGCTCCTCTGCTTCCCGCACGCACAACTGCTTTTCGTCCAGTCCCAGTTTTAAGAGGAAAAAGCACTGATATGTTACAGGCAGGACAGAAATGAAGAGTTTTGCATTTGCCTTTTGCCAGAAGGCATTTAGTTCTAATAAGCTCAGTTTTATGCTGATACAAGTTGCAAACTACCTGGAGCCGCTGTCTGGTTCCAAGGTTTTAAGGAACTTTTCATTTCTGGAAGAAAGGAACGCACAGCCATGGCGATACATTTTCCCACTTCAAGAATTTAACTGTTTTCTCAGCTTAAACTCCTTCTCAGGGAAGTTTTCTGTCTAAAGCTACAGCTGTACCTCAATTTTACCCCTTCCTTGGTGTGCAGGTCCTTAGTCTCTCTTAATTGAATTTGCTTCTTTTATTTCTCTTTTTGTCCCCAAATATCTGGTGTCCAGCATGCAAAATGCTCAACATTTTCTGCAGATCACAAGTCTCAAGTGAGTAGCTAATTCTTCTGGGACGTGCTTGTGCTTAGCACAGCTACAGCTGAAGTTATAAGAGGTGTTCCCTGACCTTGACTAATGTGTAATTTTGACACCAGTAAGTGTATTTCAAGAGGAGTGAGGGTATGATGAGTCCCTATGAGTCGCTTATGCATGCTGTCATTTCCTAGGCTGTACATTAAAGCTTTGACTGTCTCTTGAAAACCACAAGATCTAAAAAATGAAAGCAAAGTATGTGATATTCTGTGAGATCTGTGAGCATCTAGTGGCTGACAAAAAAGAGCCAAAAGGTTTGTCTTCTTTCCTGCATAGTGATAATATCCAGTGTATTTCGTACGCCTGCAGCTGTCAGGCTGCTGCAGAGATTGATTTCACCTTGTCCCTTCACTTGCACTGTTTTGCATTACCCTTTAATAATAGTATGGTCTGCACCAGAGATAACTGGATTAAAGTTTCTCTTCTTGGACAGAAATTGGGCATGAGAACACTTCAATGACTGGGTTTTCCCATGGCCCTTGACTTGGAGTGTGTTTTGGTGTGTGGTTGGTTGGTTTGTTTTGGTTTTTTTCCCAGCATCATCTTCTACTATTAATTATTTTATATAAATCAAAGACTTAATAGAATTAATCAAGCAAGGAAATGTTTTGGTGTTGTTGAACAAAGAAAGACATTCAATACCACAGTGACTAATTCCGTGCAGTAAGCAAGACTGGAGTCTTTAAGACTACACAATGTTAAGGATCCTACTGGTAAGCAGAAATTAATTACTGAGCTGGGAAAAAAGTTATTGAAGAGAGATGTCAAAACCTCAGAAGGGTTGTCTGATGTGCTTTGAAACTTGTATTTAATCTTGTAATGTTGTGAGAAAGGGGAAGAGAGGAGATACTGAAGCATAATTGCCGGATTAGAAGGGGTCCCAAGGTTTACCCAGAGCCTTCCCTTAGGGAGCCGTCTCTCTCTGTGTAACACGTGCTGAGCGGCCCGTACCCGCGTTCCACGGCAGTTGGGCAGTCTGTCATTCAGAACCAGGTACCTGAGCCTGGTCAGTCACAGAAGAGCCACCCTCACCTGCAATTTCCATGGTAGACTGCCAGAGCTATTTTCTGTTTTTAAATAATCTCTGCTAAACTGGGAAAATTCTATTGGATCGGAATTGTTTCGTATATCAAAGGCTGGTAGCCGAGTGCCTCAATAATTCTGTTCAGGACCAAGTACAAAAAGCTTTCAAATGTGACCCTTGCAGCTTGAGATTTCCTTTTAAACATTGTGGAGAAATTAACATTTGAATTATTAAATATGTTTTCCTTTGGGGATAATGACTTATAAAGTTGCATACAATTCTGAAAGACTGGACACCTGTTGCTGGATAACAAAATCTCTGCCTTTTGAAAGCAAGTTTCCCGCAAGTTTTTTTTCCCCATTATGCTTACTTATTTTTTTGCCTTTTCCCCTCTTAAATGGCATGAGAAGAGAATTCTATTAGAAGTCTGTGTACTCTCAGTGGCTTTGTGGCAAGTATTTATCCACCTAGTTTAATTATTCGTATCTTCCCGTTCAGTTTTTGCCTGTTGCATTAGCTAACATGCCTTCTTTAGTCACATCTGATTTTACCTAAAAAGCCATACACGTTACATGAGCAAACAGTTTAACATTCTCCTCCAGTTCTTCTTCACCAAAACCTCTTATCTTCAGCTTACAAAGAAACTTGTCCTTTGCTTTGTAAGTAATTATTCAAAGCCCCATGTACTTCTGTGGCTATTCTTGGCCAGTTGAATGCTGGCCCTCGTTATAATGAACAGCAATCTTGGATTGTTGCAAGAGGCAACCAGGAGTTTTAAAATGAAGCTGTAGATTTCTGCAGCTGCTTGATAAGAAGCTCGACCGCTGGGAACCTTTCTGAGGTTCATAAAAATGAAACACTGGAGAATGACAAATCCTATAGTCTACCACTACAACACTTCATTTCGGAACAAAAGCAATACTGTACTTACAGATTACAGAGAGCTGTAGGCACCATTTTTATTCTAAGTAGATGTTTGCTGCTGACCAAATAAAATATTCTTAAATCGCTTTTGTGTGCACTGAATATTTTAGGCCATGATTGGATATTTTGTGTACAAACAATACTCCATTCTTCAGCTGTCCCAATGGATCATCAGGTCAACCGCTGAGCTTTCCAGAGTGTAGGAATGGCAAAATCACTCGGGTGAAAATTTTATACAAGCAGTCCATTAGCAAATAGCTGCTTTTGATGTTTCTGGTGATTGAACTGATGATGTCTCAGGACAGGAAACTCTGCTGCTCTTCTTGAAGTGCAGCACATTTTTCGTGCATGATAATGACATAATTTCTGTAGCCTTCAAAAGTTTTGGTTTCAGAAAGGTCTCTTTTTGCTTTTCTGGTTATAGAACTCAGACAGTTGAACAACTTCATGCTACAAATGAGTGGAGAATTTTATCCCAGCACGAAGAGTTGATTTACTATTGTATTGAGTCACTTGCTCCCAGCACTGTTTTACCAATGGGGACAGGCTCAGGTGTCCCGGAGACACTCAAGGAGTTACGGTCATTCAACCTATGCTTCTGTTCTGTTGTCAACTGTAAAAAAGAATTACACAATTTAGCAGTTCTCAATTGCTCTTTGTTTGCCTGTCATACAAGAATAGACAGTGGAAGAGGGTGTTTAGGTCCTGATCAGTAGAATCTCCACAGAAATTTAAGCATTTTTTTACTTTGTGTTGAGGGGTGCTGGAGAAAACAATTACTACTGCAATGTCAGTCTGTGTCCTGCTGAACTGAAGCTTATATTACAGTAAACTACAAGGGGTTGTCTAGTGATGCTACAGAATGCAGTTATGCATACTTAACAAATGCTGACAGGAAATAGAATATCAGCTCAAGTGTAGTCTCTCTTACTCAGCTCAGAGGTGCCGAGAACTGGAGAATGAACAGTTTGTATGAACAGTGGGATCTTTCATGCCTCACTTCCTTCAGAAACACAACATCATCATTAGGTTATTTTTTCCTGCTTGAATTGAAGAAAAAGCAACAGAACTGTTTTGATTAAATATCCTTCTTGTGTCTACACTACACTTCTTCTTCCACTCACCTCCTTTGTTAAATGATGCCACTATTTGGATGAAGTAAAGCTTGATTAGTGCAATGACTTTTTAGTAAAAATTAATTATATGTATAAATTATTAGTCTACTGCTTTAAATACTTGCCATAGGTCAGGGAATGTGAAAAACCACCTGTATTCAATCCCAGTTATGGTAAAAAGAAATAAAGTTTATTTACAAAGTGCAAAATGTACAAGTGTTTATTAAGACAAAAAGAAGTGTGAAAGGAAAACTAGGTACTCTAAATGAGTTAGCCTAGAAAAGAGATGCCCAGCTGTGAACAATTCCTCTGTAGGTGCTGAGCTGATGTTCAGGGTCCGGGCTCTGGGCCTGCTGCAGGTCAGCTGGATCCAGAACTGCTCCACAGAAAGGACCCTCCTGAGCTTCATTGTGTGCTGCTTCCCTTCAGACCCACGGCTCTGTGCTCCTCCCTGCCCGCAGTACTGACCCTTGGGGCCTTTAGGAGGTGATTTTGATATTTTCTCCAATATTGCTCTCATGGCTTTGGTAAAGCTCATATTTAAGGGTAGACCAGGTGCCAGTCTCCGGTGCTTTGATCAGGGTTTTACATATTTAACTTTGTCTTTTTCAGAAGCCAGTACTGTTTTGTAGAACGAGAAAGAAAAGAAGAATTACTGTCCTGGTTTTGTTAAAAACAAGTTTCTCTTTTAGTGAATTTGCCTGTCAGCTAAAGCCTTCTTATTAGCTGTTTTCCTGAAAGGCAGATCCATGTTTTGGTAGACATAGCAATGGTGTGCGAGGTCGCTGGACTGCTAAGGACGGATGGACATCTCGCAGGAGGGGCAATGAGAAACAGGTGACCAAAAGTGACCAGCTGAGTATACCATCCCATTCACATGATACTTCATATAAAAGTGGGAGATCACGACGATCTTGTCCCTTTTTTCCTTATGGCCGACATTAGGAGAGGACCTTGCTGGTCATCCCTGCGAACTGAGGCCCAGTGACAGACTGAATCCAGCTCCGGTTGGCTGCAGAGTCCAGTCCAGGACTTTGGGTGCCGGCTCATTGGTTTTGTATATTTTGTATTATTTTCGCTATTCTTATCAGTAGCATTAGTAATACATGTTTAACTTTTCCAACTCTCTTCTCTCTGTCCTTCTTTCCCTCCTGATCGCCTGTCCTGAGTGGGAAGGGGGGAGATGGAGGGACTGAAGGGGGAAGGCAGGGAGAGGAGGTTAACAACACATCTGCCACGGTTTTATTGTCACCGTGCAATCAAACCTCGACAATTACCTATAAAACAGGCAGAATACTTTAAATATCTAATAAGTTTATCGCAACTCTAATGTAAGGTGAGGTAACTTTTTTAATGCGTCCCTGTTTCCACTTCACGTGCTCCAGGCCATTCTGTCATTCTGCCTCCGTGCTTGCCCAGACGAACTGCGCATTTCAGTCTATCTGATCGTGACTATCCATATGCATTGCGGTGATACCTGCAATATTTTTTCTATTTCCTGCAGAAATGTACAGGAAATGAAATTCAAATGTCAGGCTTCTGCAGAGTAAGAGAAGATTGGGATATGAGACTATCCGTACAGTTTATGGTGGCTCTAGTGGTTAACAGAAGAAAACAATGAATCAGCAGACATTTCTATTTTGGGCATTTGTGAACAGAGGTTATGGTTTACATGTCTGGGTCTTTAATAGGTTTTGGTTTTACTCTAGTAAAAACTGCCAGTTACATTTGGTGTGAGGTACTTAGCTTCTGGAAGGAGTTGAACCTTTATGATAATGCTGTTGAAGGGAAAGGCAGTAGCATGTAAATTCCCTTTCAGTCCTTTTGGTCTCCCTTCTGCTTTAACTCAGGTCGTGTACAGAAAGAGAACAAACTGGCCAAAGCGCTATCCAACTGATACCTATTAGGATCCCAGTAATGCTCCCAATGATGTCATCCGAAAAAATCCCAGTTGGAAAAAAAAAATTGGGGGATTCAGTCCAGTCCATTAGCCTAATGGATTGACAAACATTTCTCTGGATCTTCTTTTGTCTGTATAATAGAAAACTCTTTGTTCCTCCAGGTGTCTGTGGATTGCAGAGTGTGTTAGACTAAGCACAGCACAGACAATATCAGTGTGACTTAGTGGGCCTGGGTTTGTCACTGCCAGCTTTGGTTCCTGAATGGCAGTAACTTGTATTTGTAAGCAGAAGCATCTGGGCTGCCAAACCCTGTCTGTCTATATCTCTACTGGCTGTGCATTGCCTGCTCAGCTGTGCGTGGCCACCACCTTCCTCCTCTGCTGGCCGTGGGCTGGAGACCATGGTCCTGTTGCACAGGTGTTGTGTGCTCTAGAATTACTGAAAACAAAGAGGAGAAGGGCTTGCTGGGGTGCGACCCTGGAGGCTGGAAAACAAGGGCTACTTCTCACTGGAGGAGGTATGGTTTAAATGGTTGAACTTGACATCAGTAGTGATGCTAAGAATAAGTGCATATAAGTGGAATTTGTCTACTTCTAATGAGGGCAATATCACCTTTCTTTATTTTCTGCTTCATAACTGTATGCAAAATCTGTTGCTCAGGTAGAGGAAGAAGTTGTGTTCCTTGTTTTAGTTCATTCAGCCAGCGTAAAGTAGTCTAAAATAGTTATTGGTTCTTGGAACCGTTTTCCTTATTTATTTTGAAACAGAAGCTGTAATTCCATATCATCATTCATCTTAGTGAAATTTTGGCAGCATTTCAAGAGAAAGATCGCTGGATCACAAATTATTATGAACGCTTTTCTCAAATTTATGAGCAGCCGCTCTTGCGAGTTGTCTTGCTAAAATAATTGTCAGTATTGATGTGAACAACTGCATGTCAGTGAAGGTAAGCAGTTTGAAATCCAGCTTTGAAATAACTCCACGGTTTGGAGAGCTGAGGAACCTACAAGCTGTTTGCTTATCAGGGAAGGGAATACAGATACGCTAGAAGTCACTAGAGAATAGCTCCATTTTTCTTTTTATGTAAGATGTATTGATGTATTTATTTTAAATGATAGAGCTTGATTTACTAAAGCAAGGACATAGGAGGAGGTTAAAGTTTAAACCACCTTACTTAGTTCCATTTCTTTCATAAAAGACATAAAACTCAATTAAAGGTGATGATTGAGGAAGGAAATTGCATGAACTGGGAACTCTAAACAGATCTACAAAAGCACTCGGAAAATTAAGCAGGGATTATTCTGTTCATGTACAAAGTCATTTAGATGGTGAATGGAAACTATATACTGTGAAAGCCAGCAAATATTCTGTGTTCATAAATAATTGAAACTGCTCAGGGTAAAATATTCAGTTGCAATAGACACCTAATAAAACCAGAAGAAATAAAAAGGATATAAGACCCCCAGAGAATATCCAGTACATGATAAAGGACTTAAGTGTGGCTGCATTAAATGCACCAGGGTTACCAAACGATGTCAAAGGGAAGCTGGCAACCAGGCAAAATGAAATAATCAAGCAGGTTGATATCTGCAGGCAGAATATCTGGTGTGAAAGCCTTGTGCCGATCAATAAACCAGAAACTATGAATGATCATAAGGAAGAGTAGGCTTAAAATATTGGTATCTGGTAATGAATGTTTTAAAAAGTGTCTTGTAAGTATACGAAAATATTTGGAGAAGAAAAAGTTACCCAGAAATATTGTCCTACTGTGCAGTGAAATGTCTGTTTATAAAGTGGTTTATTTGTAATTCTAAAGTTACTTGTAATTTCACTAGTGATTGTTCAAATAGTGATGCTAAGAGCACTGCCTGGGGTTGATACGTAAAGAGGAAAAATCCCTTGAATACTTTATAAAAAAGTATATACACCAAAATTGGAGGTACAGACTTTTAAGATGAGTTCATAACCTGCTTATGTTGCTGCTGCTGCTAGAAAAAAAGTAAATTAGGGGGCTTTAATTAGTGTAGATTCGCAGCTGAGTCCTGCGATGGAGCGCAGTGGTGGTGGTTGCCATGTACCGGGCTGTGACGCAATAACAGAGCCAGCGCCCGGGCTGTACCAGGGACACCGGCCCGGCCAGGACACCTGCACCTCGCTCCCAACGGTGAGTCAAGCTGCGCTGCCCTTAGACCCGGCTTTACATCTTCACTAAGCATTTCTACTTGCACAAGTGGGTGAAAATACCCATAATGAGGGTAAAGATTAAGCCGATGCAGCAAAGATACATTTATGCTCTTATTCATCAAAACCTAAAGCTGTAAGCAATCACTTTCAGTCCCAATGAACTCGCTTTCCCCGTGTTATTGACCAGGATACCATATTTCTGTTCTTTCCTAAAACAACCTCACCAAACCAAATACAGCCTGGGCTCAAGGGCTTCTCTTATACAAATCAGCTTTAAAGTTCTCTAAGGTAGTCTCAGGTCATGGTAAGTTTCTTCATGTGGTCTGATGCTTCATAATAGCTCTAAAACATTTGATATGAATTCAACACCAAACTATGTCAGACATTGTTGATGTGCTTTGGTTTCTTTTGCTTGTATTGATCCGCTGGCTTAGCTGCTGAATTGTTGTATGGTTCTCAGTTTTTACACAAAGACAACTTAAAAAAAAATAAATTCTGGACTTATTTCAGAATCTCAGTAAGGTTTTCCAAGAGCCAGCTATGGTATCGTTAAATTTCTTTTGTAAAAAGTTGTTTGCTTCCCATATTCATCAAGCTGGCCTCTAAAAATGAGTCTGAGATATTTATTAGCTCTACAGGTCTTGTATGACTCATAGGGTCTGGCTGAGCCTCTGATATTCCAGTTCAGATTCAAAGTCTTAATGCGCTGTCTAAAAATACTGCGGCCAGAGCCCATCAGTAAGTCCTCTGGCGTCAGCAGCTGCTGGTGATGATCCTGCTTGTGAGTCAGGCAGCGGCACAGAAAATGCATCTCTGCTCCTCTCTTGTTTCCACCCACAGAAGGCAGCAAATATTGCCCAGAGCTGCCCAGAAGTGTTGCATGCAATCAAGATCCGAGGGATAGAGGGGAACTGTAGCTTCGGTGTGGAAGAGGGAAGGAAAACAGCTGCATTGCTGGAGGGCAGCGTGTGAAACGCTCGGTGCAGCCCCTGGGAAGGAGCAGGTGGCAGGTTATTGCAGCAGCCCTGCGGTTGGCGGTGCTGGATCGTTGTGCGTCCCGCTGCCAGAAAGACAGGGAAAATTGAAGGAAAATGGAGGGTGGTGCTGTGTTTGCTGCTGCTAGGGGTGCCAGGGCCTGATCCAAGCAGTTCTTGCAGGGCTGATTTTCAAGACTCTTGAGTAGGCAGAAGAGGGAGGTGCACAGAGCCATCTTTGCTGCTTCAAGCAGATGCCTCTCCGAGGCGAGTCCCTACCTTGTTGTGTCTGCAACCAGACCTGCCTTGGTTTCCACCCTCCGCCCCCTGGTAGAAAGAGAATGGAGAGAAATTATAGCCTCCAGAAAATCACAAGGAGTTATAGACCAGAAACTCATTTTATGTGTGCTGCAGGAATGAGCATATCTCCTTGATATGCCCTGAAAACAAGACAAAACAAGGTTTTGTTGGTTGGTGGTGTTTTTTTTCCCCATTCTTTCCAAGTTCAGTATCGGCTGTCTGCAAACATGAAAGAATAATAAGAGTTGTCCCCTTCCTCTATCTTTATGGGTTTCGATTCCTGTTGTGGAAAACATCTGGTTTCAGTTAACTGGGAAGACTTCACGTGGCAGTGAGAATGTTTCTGTCTTTCCTGGGCTCCTGGTCAGTGTTAGGAATGGGGTGCTGAGGCGGGTCCCCCTTTACCCTGCCTCATGACTGGCCTTGCACACCAATTTCTAATTTCAAGTTGAAGATAGAAATTTCGAGCATTATTCTGGTATAGCTTGAGCATATTGTAGCCACAAACAGCAAGGGGAAGGAGATTTGTGCTCAGTTGTTTTCACCCACGGAACAGAAAGCCTGAAGTGCATTGCTATTTCAAGCTCTGTTGTTAAGTATTACACTTGATTAGAAATAAGTGAAATATGTGCAAACCTTCATTTTGCAAACTAGCTTGCATTTTTGTACATGATGAATAGTCTCTTGTGGATGATTTTACACACACTTTGTATCACACAGTGCTGATGTTTGTTTGCTTTGGAGGCAGGTTTCTTATGTTGTAGCTCTCTGGTGAATCTTTACTGTGGTGTCAATCAGTTGTTCACTACTTATTTATTGACATAATTATTTCCCTTGCTAATTCTCCATTACCCATTTTTTGTTGTTGATTTCTTTCCTAATGCAGTTCCTCAGCTCCCAATTGAATGGACGTGTTCTATAGGTCAAGGGTTTTTTTGGGTTTGAGGTTTGTTTTCTGCTCCAAGAGCTGCTAATCATTTTTCATCAATTAGAAAATGGGTGTGATCCTGACCTTGCCTGCTCCAACAGTCTGAAATGCGAACTGCAGCTGCATTCAGGTGTTGATAGCTCCCGGAGACTGGAGATTACCATAGTGATATCTGATAGCTGTGGAGACAACAACCAAAAGCTACCAGAAGACACTAGTCTTTTAAAACTCATTGTGTTGTCATTACACCAATATGTTACTGTAGACATACTGGCTTAGGTGCGTTTGTGAGGAAAGCAAAACTCATAGACAAATATACAGAACTCTATATTTCTTTTACTTCGGTGTTTAGCTTTTGTGCAAACGAGGTGATCTGTGCTCCTGCCAAGTGAGACTTGAATTCCCTTCTGTACAGCACGCTTTCTCAGATCTTTTTTTTTCTAAACTTTACGAGATATAACCTGTCTACAAGATGCCTTGGCAAATGCAGTCTGTGTATGACATTCCAAAATGGAAAGGCAGTCTGCAGAGCTTATCTGGGTGTCTAGCACTGCCTTGTTCTTGTGGGCATGTGCTAAGTTGCCCTGGACTTGAGTTTCTCCTCATGGCACCGGCTCCTTATTTCTGCTCCCCTTCCACAGTGTTTGCAGCTGCATCGCACAGCTCTTGTCTATTTGGGCAGTTAATTATGTAGGGGTGGGAATTACTGTTCTATCAATGGAATGAGAATGCTGCTGCTGGGGAAACCAGAGAGAGCAAAGGGTTCTGTGGCGAGTGGCAATGAGCTGGTTGAGTAACACGTTTGGTAGAGTTAAGGGGTTGAATATGTCCTCCCCTGCAGGGTGCCTCTTCCTGACAGTGGTGCTTTTCCCTTGTTTCCTCTCTTGTGCTCCCTGGTATGTAAAGGAGTTAGCACAACTATAATTTTGTAGCTATTCTGGGAGAAACACCTGCAAGGCTGGATTTGCAGTCCTAAACAACTGTGTAGATTTCAGCAGCTCTTAGGTTCCTATTCCTGAACTATATTCCTTTCTTGTATGAAAATACACCCTGTTTTTGGACAGCAGAGGTACACCTGGGGGAGAACAGGACACGGCTTTCCCAATAGGTGACACTGGGTCCTTCTCTCTGAGTTTGATGGTGACCTCTCTGTTTCTACTGGCCACCTTGCACACTGGCACATCTGTGTCAAGCTGGTGGCTAAACTGTGCTTGTAATAACCTTGTTCTCTAATTATGGCTGCCAGATGCGTGTACTACTGCTGTTCTTCAGAATGGTGTGAGTTAACATTGCCAGCGGAGCTTCATCCAAGAAGTTGTGTTCAAAAGCTTATTCTATTTAAGGATACATGAGCTACCTCTGAAATCTTGTAAAATCTCCAGCCAGTTAGGTCACTGGAATAACTTCAAGGTGTTCTTGCTGATCCTCCTTGTGAAGTCATTAGAAGAAATAAAAGCTTGTTTGTTAACAAAAATAAATGTTGATGAGAAAAATCCCCACTGGTACTGTCTACAGGACTCCTCAGATCGATTGGTTTATTTTTCTATTTTTTGAAGCAGAAGTGCTGTGATATGAATGCGAGGGGTCAGAGCACCGAGGGGGGCAACAGCAATGTTCTGTTCCTGTTCTGTTTATTTGCTTTCTTCTTGCTTTCTTCTGTTGTCTTATTCAGCAACTGAGAAATGCTGCAGCATATTAAAATGCCATTCCCATAACTTCAGCTGAACTCATAAACTGTGCAGAGCCGTGCTGCAGCACTCTGAGGTGTGTTTGGTTGCTTGGGGTTTTTTTTGTGATTTGGTTTTGTTTCTGTTTGTTTTTAACATACCTGCAGGTGGGAAAGTATATGAGTTTTACCTCAGCCTGGAATCCTCGCTCACAGGCCTGTGTGGCTCGTTGGCCACAGCATTTTTCTCCGGGTACAGGGTGGCTCTCTGGTCATCAGTACTGGGACATCTTCCTGGTGTTTATCGGTCTGAGATCAACACAGCCTGGAAGAAGAGGAAAAACCTACATCCGGGTACCTAGGAATGCAGAATACTGCTGGACATAAGTGATCATAAAAATTGTACCTGGCGACTGGCAAGGAGGCAACGGCAAGGGTGCTGTGGTGAGCTGAGGGTTGCTGATGAAAACAAGGGACCTGTAGTTCGGCTGATCCATGCGGGAAGCCATGAACAGTGTATTTATTGTGTCCCTTGCACACTGGAATAGCTCTAATGGTAGTATTGAGCATAACAGAAGAAAAAAAAATCTATTTTGGAGCAGAAATACGTTTTGTGGCCATTATAGCAGCAATATTGCGGAGTGCTTCAGGAATATGTAATGAGGCAGAATTTTGGATCTCAGTTCTTGGAGAGGTAGATCTTGCTGTTTGGGGGGGTTGCACAGCAGTGTGTCCGAGTGCTGCTTGCTATTTCCTCTGTAAAATGTAAATGTCTTATTGACGTTTTAGAGAGAGCAGACTTCCCAACTGATGAGAAGAGCAGAAATTAGAGAAGTCGCCTGTGCTTAGGGGAGTTTCTGCTTCCTCAAGGGGTTTTGGCTCTTGGACAGATCCTGGAAGGAGGTTGGGCTTGGAAGAATGTGGAATTTATTTGAGATTTTCCCACAGATCCTGTATAGACCTCTACTTGAAGTGCCAAATAGGCTGTCATTGCACAATAAGAACCGTAGAATGTTTTACTTAACAAAGACTTGTTGGATATCACAAATATAGGGTGGTCATACACTGACTGTCCTCCATAGTAATAGTCTTTAATCTGATCTTGTAGTAATATATGCAGTTCCTGTAATTCTCCCACTTCTCAAAAATGAGACATTACCACCTGCTACCAAAATCCATCCTGCTGTCTGCTTTCTGCACCCTCAGTGAACCTATGCTGATTTACATTGATGGCCTCATTTTGGGACCTTTTCTTCTTCCTTTCGATGGTTTGTAGAGAGAAGGAGGGTCAGGAAATTCATATAGCCAGTTGAATTTTTGTCTCCATTGCAGTTGAGGATAGTCTGGGTTGGTAGGATGGGTAGTGTTATTGTTCTTATCTTCGGCATTTAAATTTCTGAGCTTCAAGGTCTCTGTAATGTATTAAAGAAAGTACAGGAACTTCAGTCCTGGTGTTAAGCCAGAGAGATTTTTCAAGTTTTACAAAGGTAAATAATGGCAGTGTGATAATTATTTTATTATGATGAGTGAGAAAATTGAGCTTTTTATCTTCTTAAATTCCATCTAAAAGTGGTATTTCATTCTCTTTTTTATCCAATAGAATAACTGAAAATAGTTTTACTTGGACTAGAGATAAGAAAATGCTTGTGATTAAAGATAATGTTGTGGAATGTCTGGCAGGGTTCAGTGCATCAATAACCCTGACATGTAATTAAAGTAATTGAAAATGCCCCGCGTGTGTTCTCTGACAGAAGGCAGTAAAAGATCAGTGAGGTACCCAAGCTCTTTCACAATACTAGATATGTTTTAAAATCAATCTCTTTTATTTTTAATCTTCTATTTGAGTCCTTTAAACCTCCATAAAGCCAACGCGAAACCTGCATCGATGCCTTCAGCTAGTCCTGCTGGAAGAGCGCGGCTCGTATTCCATTGAGTTCATCTCTAAGGTCAGCAAAAAGAACGGGGTTTCCGCTGAGAATTGGGACCAGGAGGCTCCCCAGGCAGTGCCAGCACCGCGCACAGCTGGGCCTACGCGCTCTCCTCTTTCCTATCCGTTTTCTTCTTCACATTCCAGTCTTTCGCCCCATCTCTGCTTTCCTTTTTTCCTCTTTTCATCAGACGTGCTTGCTCTTTTCTCTCCTTTCTGTACTTTTGCCACAGCTGCCTGAAAGTAACCCTAACGTAATAAGAAAAGTTGTTAATGTGAAGTTTTGTAGGAGAGGGACATCATTCGGCATTTCAGTTACTGATTTCCGAGTTGGTCCCAGACTTCATTGACCCAGAATGCTAAATTGGTAGGAATTCAGACTCTTTCAGGACCACTCTGGTTTTAGCAGGACACTGGTTTGAAATGCTCAAAAGTGTATGAGACTCTAAATGACTTCAGGGAATGCACAGGGGAAAGTATCTTCCATTAAAATGACGCAAGAAATTGGATTGGTTTTCCCTCAAGTGCCGAGTCTGCCAAGGGTTGAGGTTTTTCCTGGAGTTTCTTCATCAGAAAGGGGTGAGGGCATCTGACCTTTGAAAAAACTTGGAGTAACATGTCAAGTTTCTGCAGAAATGTTCTGTTTGAAATCGCTCACTCTCGTTTGAGTGCAAGCACTGGCAGATGACAAGAAAAAGGGGTTTCCTCCTTCTGTTCCTCCCTCCCTCACAAGGATTTTCCTCTAATATCTGACTAAATCGCTGTTTTTCTGCTAAGGACACATTGGAATAGTGGGCTTTGGACTCAGAGTTCCATATAATTATAGATGTGTCCATACTTAACCACGATCATATGCATGTAGTGAGCTCCAGGTTTTTTTTTCTCAAATTAGAAATGTGACTTAAGTTATGAGATGCTGAGACAAAAATGCAGGTAGTCAGTCTCATTTTGGTCCTTGTCCCACTGATGTACAGTGCTGCATGATCCAAGTATTCTGCCTCTGAGCTTCTCTCATGAAAAGTGAAGAACGTTCTTGCAAAAACAGCTGCTCGAAATGAAGAAATGTACAATGAAAGACGTGTGTTGCCAGCATGTTTTTCTGAAGGAAGACGTATGTTAATGAGTTCTGCTCTAGTATATTTAAAATTTCTTACGTAGTACGCGCTAAATTGCTCTTGGTTCTTGCACTAAAAAGTGATCTTGTGTTCTTCAGAGGCTCAATCTATAGAGAGAGTGTTCAGAGCAATTCCTGTGGCTCCAGGAATGCACGGGGTGTGAGGGCTCAGCACCCAGGCCCTGTGACGGACGGACACACGGCCCTGGAGGTCTTGCTGGCAGCATCACTAAATGTGGGCTCAAAGGACACAGATTTGGGCTGTTCCTGTACCCATCATCCTTTTGTGCAACTGAGCAGCAGTGATCAATGTTTTATTCTTGCCCCGGGAGGAAATAATTAAGATTAGCGTGACTGGAAGTTAAATGCAGGGATGAGGAAAATGTGCTCTATACATAAAATACAACGCATTTTCCGTTAATCAGTGTTCAAGGCAAGCACAGGGAATAATCCACGTTTCGGTTAGTTTGGGATTGCATTTGTGAAAGTCAATTGAGTTGAATTAGCACACAGTGCCAGAATACATTACTGCAATACAGGGGATCTGGGGGGGAACGTACTCCAAGGTGTTAACCTTGAGTGATCACCTCAATAGATGAGTACTGAGATTCATTAAATCATCACTGCAGAGGTCAGGGAAACTTAAGTCAATGGAATTAAAGCATAACATATGCTTAAATAGATATATTTGGATAGGAATAAAATTAAACTTATATAGGATATAATTTCAAAAAGGAGTTTAAGCTTCAAAGATACAGTGAAGGATGTGACTTGGGTATGGAGTCTGCTTGGGTACCTAGTGGACAAGGACAGCTGTTTGCATTTGTAGGCATCTGAATACCTTGGAAAAGTATCTTGTACTTGAAGGAGCGAGCTTGTGTGCTTTTTTTGTCCAGTTTATTTTACCTTTGTTTTGTCTGTTATGAACTCATTAGTTTATCAGTGAAGAAAAAGCCCTGAACAAAGCAGATCCTTGCCTGTCTACAGGGTATGCTGTAGAGGGGGCAGGATGCAAACTGTCAAGAAGACTGAGAGCTGAGATAATGAAAAGAGTGGGTTAGATGCTAAAATCATTATTATATTTGGATTTTTCTTTTATTGGTAGTTTCATTTTTTCAGTTACCAACATTAACTCACTACATAGCTTAACCAGAAGGCAAAGATAATAACACAACGGATAGCATGCTCTCAGAGGAGATGTAGAGGAACTGTATTCAGGCATATCATACCAAACTGTCATTTCCAGCCAAATTACAGCCCAGAAAAGTTAACAGTATTATGACAGTTCTGCAGCATTTTTGCATCTGTACATTAAAACCCCCATAGTGTTGGTGTCAGATTGCATTGTGTGTGCTCCAATGACCTTTTTATTTGCCTTCTCTCATCTGTCTCTCCGTTCATAGCAGAACTGTGGGTATTGTAAAGGCCGAGCTGAGGGGTGCGGGAGCTGGGCAGCAGATGGGCTGCACCACCCGTCCATCGCTCAGCCGCGGCGGGGCTGGCCTGCTCTGCTCTACTCTGGAGATCCTGCAGCCTCTCTCGATAGTCTCTTCCAGTGCTTCGCTATATGTATCGCGAGTTTGTGAAGAAAATTCCCCTTGTCCTACTTTGAAACTGCTACTTCTTGTCCTACTTACAGTGAATTCCTTCCTGTTCACTAGCTACATCTTCTGCATGTATCTTGCCTCGGTGTTCTCTCTAGTCAACCCCCGTTCCACAAACTGCTCTTTTCAGGTGTTTTTCCAGATCTCAGGTTTTGCTCTCCTCTATATTCCTCCTTAATTCAAAACCAACTTCATTATTCGCTTCAGCATCGTAGCCTGCTTAAAACAGCAAAATGCATCTTAGACCCTTAAGAAAAAAGCAAGGTTCCCAAAACACGTGTCAGTTGCCCTATGATTCACCTTACATGCTGAGTATGGATTGTAATAAGTTTGCCGTTGGCACCTACAGAGTCTTGAGGGATTCCACATGGACATCATGTGGTTGCCTATCAGAGTAACGTTGCAGAATAAGTCTTCATAGACAGCTGGCACCCGGGGAAGATACTGAGCCTCCCTTCCTGTCAGTTCTCTGCATCATTGCAGTGCTACTGGAATTTGAATAGTTTATGGCAATCATGACAAACACAGGAAAATATACAGCGTAGAGCCAAAGCCTCTTTGCTGGGAGACAAAAATAATGTGTGTCAGATGCAAAAAGGTTTTGGTTTTGTTTGTATGCACTTTAAATACTAAATGGAGGTTGGGGAGGAGGAGGTGCTAGACTCCCTAAAGGTTGACTTTAAAAACATCCAAACAAAGAACTCCCTTGCTCCCCCAAAACAAAAACCACAACCAACAACAACTCAAAAACCAAAATCTAATCTTCCATAGGACAGTAGTATCAGGTAGGGTCATTGCTTCGTTTTTCTTTCAAAGAACAAATCTGAGTGACAGGCTTGGACAGGTCAAGTCTAGAACATCAGCATTAAACATCGCAGTGTCTGAGCTCTACCAGGGACACCTCGAACAGCGGGCAGTGCATTTATAGATGTGTGTCTGAAAGGAGTCTGAGGATTTTGGACATCAGCATGGGATTGTCACACATCTTATTACACAAAGCAAGAGGAGCGATCGCTTTTCCTGGTTTGCAGGCTGTCTTAAAAGCTGGGGCACTATTTGGATGCACCCAGATACTGTTAGGCCATTGTTGCTGTGATTGTTTCTGGGATGTGCCAGATCACGGGGCAATCCAGTTGGAAGGAGGAAGCCCCATCGCTGATGATGGCTCCATCTGAGCAATATAAAATTTACTTCTCGTGGATGCAGGCACTCTTTGGTTTTACATCAATTCCCTGATGTCTGGTTCATATGAAATCTTCCCCCTCGGGCTGGAATAGCTTCCAAGAACCGGCTGATGAGCGCTGGCTCAGCTCTGGGCTGTGGTAGCACTGCTGAGCTCTGGTAGAGTCGGTATCGTGATAAGCAGGTAATGATGGCTAATGCCAGCCCAAGGGGGGTGTGCTTGTGTGAGTGCTGTGTTCAAGATCAAGGTCTGAAAACCAGGCTGGTACCCTGACGGCAGGAGTAGCTTCACTTTGAGAGCCCCCAGGGATGTGTCAGTGAAACATGAAGTGCTCTTGCAGTCTCTTTAATGCGTGAAAACAGGACGCTTACTTAGGTGCCCGTGGACTCGAGGGCTTCTCAGTTCATTAGTATACATGTCACTTCCCAAACATGGGCTCCAAAGCCCCATCCCTGTGCGTGAGCCGGCGCAGACCCACAAACATCAGTGCCTCCTGAGCAATTGTTTCCTGGCGGCTATAGCGAACACCAAAATAAACCTCTACAGGCTGTTACACAACAAAGGTAATTGGATGTTTCGGAAAGCTATGAACAGCTCTGTGATAACTGTGTGTCGTTTGGTTCTGGTGTCAGTCTTTGCTCTGAGAATTTTATTTGAAAACTGTCAGCCTAAGGTGAAACACCAGTAAATGTGGTTATAAGGGTAGAGACTCTCTCTGATTGCATAAAAGAAAATGGGGGTGGAGAACTGATGGAAGATATAAATTCCTGCAAGACAAAGTGTTTGAAAGAATTGCATAGCAAGGGGCTAATTGGATATATTTTTTTTCCCAAAAAAACCTGTTATGATGGATGCCAGAGAAAGCTGTAAGAAATCTGGTGTCCAGATGCATTTGTTTCTTATGGCTAAATGTAAAACTCCCATTGACAGCTGGTGTCTGCAAATGATTCCAGGAAGCAGATGATAGCTATGAACTAGCACCGAGGCAATGAGCACGGCAGCCAGACAGTGAAACTGTTGTACACGGACCCTCCTCCCCTGCCCCACAGCTCCCGAGCCCTGGTCACCACAGCGAGCGGCGATAGCGGCCCTGAGTTAGCAATGAGTACTCGGGCAAAGATCTGGCTGCACTGGGGAGATTTCCCATTGGCTTCAAGAGCTGGCAGTGTGGCCCAATGAGGAACTGTGGGATTTAGCAAGTTGCTCTGTGTGGGTTTGAGCTGTGGATTTATGGTTAATTTGCAGAACAGAGACTGGACGTTTTTATCACAGACCGATAAATCTGTGTCTGTATGTGTGGGCGTGAAAGAAGTAAAAGTGCAAGCCTCAAGGAAAGAAAATATTATTTTCCCAACAAGATGAAAAGGGAATTAGACACGCTTTATCATTAGTACTATCTAGCTTCTCCATTAACAAGAGTCAGTGAGAATAATAAGTTGCACTGGGGAAATCAGGCTATGGAGAGACTAATAGGAAGAAAAATGAGTGACTGGGACATCAGACTTGGATACTATTAGAATGATCAGAGCACTGGATAAAATGTCAGGTGCCCTAATGAGGGCACATTTTCTATCCTGTATTTATGTCCTATTTGGTAAGGAGTAAAACTCTCAAAATTTTCATAAGGCAAGAAAAATGTTTGAATCACACAAACCAGGTAATGTGCTCTCTATCAGGATATTACAAAAACAATGCAGAGGGGGAAGAGTGGGTTGAACATTTCAACTTCTGTTTTATGATTTTCAAAACAGGGTTCACCTTTCTGGGTCACTTCCTCTTCCTTTGTTTTGTATTTTCTTTTCCTCCTTCCTCCTGTTCTCTCCCTTCAGTCCTCCTTTACCCCTCCGGATGGGTGTTCCTCCTGAACCGAGCTCAGCTTTTACACAGTTCATGCTTGCTGCTCACTTCCATCCTCAGCCCTAGACACCTGGGAATATTTCCCACACTTGAAGATTTGGGTCTTTTTCCTCGCTCTGAGAACGTCTGATATAGGTGCCATCTGTGCCTGCTGTCGTCTGGTTCTTCTATGTTTTCTCCCCTCCTTTCCCTGTTTTTCACCATATACCCTTAAGGCAGTTAATTTATGAATCAGATCCTTCGATCTCCTGGCTTTGACCCTCCGTACTCTTCCATGAAGTTGACATTCCTATTGCTGTTAGCTGATGTTAAACAGTGAGGGACATTCAGATCCCTAAGACTCGGTCACTCCTGTATCTCTGTGTTCTTCAAAGACGTTGTTCTTCTCCAAACCAGTCATTCACAATTGTCAAGATGTATTTTATCCAGAGGAATGCTTTTCCTAAGCCTCCGTACTGCACACTTATGATGCATGGCAGGGGTCTGGGTTTTTTTCTCCCAGATTTAAGCTCTAATGGTAACCTTCAGGGTTTTACTTCACCCACTGAGGTTTTGCTGTATCCAGGTGATATCTATGCAGATGTGAGGCATTTTTAGGCTAAAGGGGGATGCAAGGAGTGTGGCAGTGCCCTCTTTCCCAGTAAATTGTTCGAACAGTGGTTAATTCTACTTGAAAGCAATGGGAATTTCACTATTATCTTTTGCATGTGGCAAGAAGGCACTGTAAAGCAGTTTTTACTTGAGCTAAATGTCCAATAAATAACCCTGAGTTCCAGGCTAAGCAGGAGAGCCAGCTTTCAGTTCACAGAACAACTCGCCTGCCGTTGTCATGAAACAGCACTGTGAATGTGCTTGGAAGTATAATGGTGGAAACCGTAGAATGGATTATCATTAATATATGTAGCAACTTTTGCAAGATAAATGGTACTTTTGAAGAGTTTTAAACTCCCTATTCAGGATCATTTTGGGTGCAGATGCGGCTCTGAAGGGAGTGGGAAGGCTGAGCCCAGGCTCTCCTATCCTGCCCCGGCCCCCATGTGCTGGTTTCACTGGGTGGACTGGGAGGTGGGCTGGGGATTTGAGAAACACCCTCAGTGCGAACTCCTCCTTGTTCCTCACAGGCTGTGTGAAGAGCAAGAAAGTGCTGGGAAAAAGGTTTCACGTTATGTGGAGAGAAGGAAAAGGTGATGGTGAGGATTAGGACTAAATTTTCTTCAATCTTCTTCCCTGCTATGCTGTGTTTCTATTCAAATGAAAAGGAGCAGGGTTTTTTGAAGGCTTTACCAAGACATAAACCATGAATGATCTGAAAGCTAGGTTGTGCGGCTGAAGGAGCTATGCTGATGGCTACAGCATGGAATTTAGATGGTTTTGCATTAAGCAATTAATATATTGTAGTGTTCAGAATAAACTATAATCTGTTCTCTGCTTACAATAAAATAGACCAATACCTTGAAGTTCAATAATGCTAGAGAACTGATTGAGATTAAATAAGGTGTAATCAACTGAGACAAAATTGGTAAGAAGATAAAGATATGCTTGAATCTGTACAAGCTATATATAACTCGGGCTGAAACAGGAATAGCGTGACCATAGTGCTAAAGGTTGGAAGTGTTATGTTTTCCCTTCCTCATATGGAGAAGCAAGATAGCTGAAGTCTGGCTTTAGGAAACAGGCTGGAAGAAATCTTGTTTATGAGAAGCCCCAGGAGCAGACTGAAGGGGCCAGATGGAAAGATTCCTGGAGTTATGGATCATGATGAAGAGAGAAACATTTCCTTTTGAGGGCTTTGAATTGCTGACCTGTGGCTGTTGTGTGTTGGTACAGCAGTTTACAGGGAGCTGCAGGGCAGAGAGGGCTCGGCCTCGTGTGGGGTGGGCATGCGGGGTCCCTCTGGGAGCACAAGCTGAGCAAACGTCAAATGAGATCACACACAGGTTTCCTAAAGGTGCCCAAGTCCTACATTTGCAGCCCCGTGTTTGCAAGCCCCTTAAAAATGGGGAGCCAATGTGCTTTGTGATGAGTTTAAAAGTTAATGTTTCAGGTGTTGGTGTTTACCGGAAAAGGAAATAAATAATGGAGTCCAATATATCTGCAACACTGGATTTCCTAAGAATGCTTTCTGGACAGAACAGCCATAATAATTTAGAATTTGGTTGTTTTGTTCAGAATTTTCAGCCTCTTTGCAGCAGCAGTGAGTTCTCTTGCTTCCCTTTCTGCACTTTTATTCCATTTTCTTTTTTTCTTTTTCTCCCTGCTTCTGCATGTTATTGTGCATAAGCCCCAGCCAAAATCAGACCAAGTCCAAGGGAAAAAACTCATTTACCCTTATTGCTTGTGCTCTTGGGGCTTTGTATTAGTCTGACTATTTCCACAAAAGAGGTTTCTTTCTCCTTATGTATCTACTGAATGGAGAGCAGCTGTTCATTTCTCTGCACCCAGCCCCTTCAATGAGGATAGAAAAAGGGATTTTATTGAAATGTTGTAGAGGTTAGATTAGAATAGAGTAGCAACCCAATCTGCTCGTTGAGGGAAGAAATCTCAACAAAAGACTCAGCAGTAGTGCAGGATGCAGAGAGATGAGCCCAGGGTAAGATGGAAGCGTGTACGGTTTCACTTGCAGCCTGCGGAAGTTCTTTACCAGTCTGGGGCTTTGAGGACATCACGCTGAATGTGCAGCTGCAGAATGCAGCAACTGTAGTTGCTTGCACAGAATAAATCCCTCCAAATATTCAGAAGTATTTAAGCCCAGCACGGATGTTTTGCTTGAGGCACCTCACTTGTGTCCCATTTACAGAAAGGATCCCTTTCACCTTTGGAGGGTCAGAGATACTTTGCTGCCAGGATGGCCCTAGTGGGAAGGTTGAGATTGTTTTTCTACAGTGTTATCAGTAAACAAAAATATTTGAAAAAGCAATAATCTCATTATTAATAAACTGATAAATTTGTGCCTTTTAGTGCAGTCTTCATTGTGCAAGGACTAAAAAAGTGTAAATCTTTTTTGGAAGAGGGAAGGGGGAATCATGGTGGTAGAGCAGCTTGGTCAGAAGATGGATGAGGAGGCGGTAGCTTGGTATTGATCTCTGTCTGTGAATCAGATAAACCACCCGTATTTCTCTAGGTGTCATCACACATTTCCAAAATATCCTAGTTACCCGCTGGCTGCTCAGCCTTGGGAACGAGGCCTGTTCTGCCTTTAAATGGGGCCCATTTATCAGAGTGGAGATGTTAAACCAACAAATGTGGCAACGTGAGGTACAGGCAATTAAAACGTTCTGTTTGACATATCAAGTATGAGTTTCCATTTCAGGGAAATGTGCCTTTTCAGATTAAATTGGCTGGGTTTTAAATA
Source organism: Patagioenas fasciata (assembly GCF_037038585.1). Taxonomy (NCBI): domain Eukaryota; kingdom Metazoa; phylum Chordata; class Aves; order Columbiformes; family Columbidae; genus Patagioenas; species Patagioenas fasciata. The sequence goes on from NC_092527.1 coordinate 5,057,488, forward strand.
TCACAGTTACAAATGATGCAGAAACCTCACACATCCAGTAGTCCTACCAGTATCCAAAATGAAGCAATCTAATACATTTCTTTTTTTCTGAACAAATTGGTGTGACCCCTGGCTGTAAATACAGCTCCCGAGCCAAGAGGGGAGGAGGAGGAGGAAGAGGCCCCGTGTTGTTGGCATTTTCTGCAGCGCCCTTTCCCAGTGGTGGGATCCGGTGGTGGGATCCGGCGATGGGATCCGGCGATGGGATCCGGCAATGGGATCCGGCGGTGTCTGCCAGGGCTGCCCATGGCCGGGAGCAGGCAAGGGGCTGCAGGACCCTGACCAAAGCCGAGAAACCATGTCCAGGAGAACAATCGGTGCTTCCGTGTGCCGTGTGAGAAAGATCTTCGGTTACAATGGTGGCTGGGCAATACAGCAAAGTCAGTCAGCAGCAAGGCCGTAAGAAATGCATCAGGAAGACAACTTGATAACATGATACCCTACTTATGATTTGAAAGGTTATAAATATTAACAGGAAGAAGGTTAAATCTTGAGGAGGTCTGTCTCTGTTTCCTAAAAATCAATAGTAGGTGGCCTCTGTCACGGACAGCATTTATCAGTGTTGATCTCACCTCCCTCAAAAGCGTCTGCGCGCCCGCGGACGGAATGTCAGTGTGAACAGGAGTTTGGCACAGCCACACTGTTGCTCAGCAGTTCCTTTATCTTCGTTTGTCACTAAGGTAAAGTTGCCTTGATTTATACATGTCATTTGGTAGGGCTGCTAATTTCTGTCAGCCTTAGCAAAGGGAAGTCTGGATCTACTGCCCTTTCTCACCTCTTTGGCTTTCTAAGAAATTCTGTTTAGGATTAGTGTGACTTATGTCAGTGAAGTTAATAACTAGATTAACTTGTGTGGTGGGAAGGCTCTTAGAAGTACAGGACCCTCATGAATTAGAAACCCATCATCTACACTCAGAATATCCTTTATATTTGATAACACAACAGATAGATAATTTATTTTCCGTAAAAGTATGTACCTTCAATTACGTATGATACAATGTCCTATTTATTTTAGCAGTGTATTTAACACACACTTGTGCACTGAAATAGTTTCTTGAAGCAAGGGTGCCATTCAATGCTGTGGTGTTGGTTCTTTGGCAGTGTGTTGTAAGGGAGTGTAACGGGTTCTCAGGAGACTGTAGCTAACTGGCAGTGACAGAAAATCACTGCAAGCTTGACAGGAATTTAACTAAAAAAATCACCTTACTTTGGTCCCTTAATGTGGCTTGGTGCCCAAAGAGCTTATAAGATGAGTAAGCTTATATTTAAGTATTGTTGTATTTTCCCTGAGACAGTTTGTATTTGTTTTTAGGCATGGAGAGTAAAACATATCAAATTTGGTGATCTTATTTTAACATATTAATTGTTTTAAATGCTAAGTGTTGATTAAGGAAATAGATGTTTGTTATAAGCCTGTGCAGAACTGTGGCTTATCAATAATTTAATATTTTCTTTTAAATTATGATGCTAATGTTTAAAAGGGTTTTCAGTGCAATTCCCTAGGTGAATATTCCCAGAAGTTTATTCACAGTAGCATTTACACTGTTCTTACCTTTCATTATTTCTAAGCAGATGGGTATTGCTTACCTAATGAAGAAATGAAGGTGAGTTCGAAGCCAGCAATTTGGTTTCTTCTGTTTGCAAGGAGGTTCTCAAGTAACTTTTTAAAGGCAATTGCAGAGTTTGTGCTTACATCGAAGTTTGTGGTGGTGTTCTGTGGCAGAAATGAGCAGGATTCCCTTCCTGGGAGATTTATGAGTCAAAGTTCCCAGAAAACAGATCAATATCTCCATTCCTGGCCTTTTCTTGTATCACTAGGTTACATTAAGAATGAAGTCACTTCAGAAAATGAACATTTAAAAATACGCAACTTGATATTTTATACCTGGAAATGCAGGTTCCTGCCACTTTTAAACAATTCCATTAATAAATGTCCTCTTGGTTTTGCTTTTACTGCTCTTTCTTCTAATTAGACTGCATGTGAAAGTTTGGTCTCCTTTATTTCTTGGGTCGCCACAAGTGACACATTAAAGAAGATGAATATTTTCTCCAGGAGAAATCCTTTATTGTCATTTACTCAGCAAAAACGTACATCAGCAAACTGCCTAGGAAAGCTGCTGTTCCTTTCCTTCCAGTTCACTCCCTGGGTGCATGACCACGTTCCTTTCATTGGGCAAGAAATGGCCCAGTGGCACTGGGAGTCTGTTGTCCTGCCTGGTACAAGTTCAATATTTTAAACTCCTCTGTAATAATTTGCAATAGCACAGGCATTTCAGTTTGTTACCAATGGCTCTGGCAGGGCCAGCATTTGCTTCCTGCACGAGATGCGTTCCTTAAATGACCATTCTACGTAGCCCAGGGGTTTTGCATGTTTTTGAAAAACATTCTTGTCTTTTCTTGGATCAGCCAAGCCATTCGCTTACATCGTTTACATCGTTACCGCTTCCAGTGGATGTTGCGCTTTTGCCACCAGTCGTATTGTAATGAAGTACTAAAAATTTATGCAGGATGAGGTTTTTATTCAGTGAAATTATTCAAGCTATTGATGGTGATTATTTATGAAGCCACCTTTGAATTAATCTGACTCTATTAGCATTGAAAATTGTGTTGGTAGTGAAGAGTATTAACTGCTGCTCATATAAATTAAAAACAGAAACTTCTTATTTTGAAATCTGTCATGTAGAAGAAAATATTCTTGTATTAGGCATTTGCTGAGAAGTAGGTACGTACTGCATGTCTTCTGATAACAGGTTTTTCTCAAATGCTGATTCAGGTTTGCTAAGTCTTTAACGCAGCACTGCAGGCTATGAAATTACTTTGTCTTATAACAAATTATGAAGAAACTTTGTATTAGATGGAGGACAGCCAAGTCTCTGCTCTGGGCTACAAATAATCCAGACAGAAACAGTACTCGTGTGAGCCTCTCGTTTATTAAAGCTGCCAGGAAATAAACCCCCTTTCCTTAGCACTGATGTCTAACTCAGCTTCTCAGCGTGGCTCCACCAGTGTGTTTGGGCACAGGGAATGCTCGGCCTGCACGGCCCAGGACCTGCAGGACCTGCTGGCGGTGCTGGCTCCTCCTCTGGTTCAGCTTGCAGCAAGTGGCACAGCAGCAGTCCCTCATTTTTCTTGTGCTGGAACACTGCGGTGTTCCCATGCGGTAGTTCCTCCAACTAAATCAACCTTTCAAACATATGCTGCTTGCAGTGGTCATGTTTAATCTTTGGACTGCTCTTGCCAGGGCTTATGTTGCTTTGGAGAGGACCAGGCACACAAGGAAGGTGGTGTTTGCCGGTGAGCGGTGCCCTCGTGCTGCAGACGCCTGTCCAGCCCGTGCCGCTCGCACACGTCTGCACTGCAGCCTGGCCCAATCCAGCCCTGGCCGCTCCAGCTTCTGACCAGCTTGGAAGTTGCTGCTCCAGCCAACGTGCTGCTGTAGCCAACAGGGCTTTGTATTTTGTTTGGGTCATGGTTTTTCGTTTGTTTTGTTTTCTGTTTTTGGACTATTAAGCCAAGTACAAAGCTACTCAATTTGTTCAGTTACAGCAGAATCCTACTCAGTGAATGGGGTTTGCTCCTGGCAGAAGTTGCTTCAGTTTTGATACAGTTAGCTAAGCTGAAGGCAAGACTCTTGCGGCATTTTCTGAGCGTTTTTGTGGTGCTTCATCCTGCATTTATGGAGACTACACTAATGCATTTGAAGATTTAAGGTCAGATTGCCAGCATCCTGACATAGTATTCTAGTTTGGGAATGACTATAGCTTGTGTCTCTGAACCTGCTTGTCCCTGTTACACTGTAATCCCAACTGTCATGATTTTCTCTGATTCAGTGTTTGCTGGTAACATTATCAATTCCGAGTGCTTCCACTTGGCCAACCAGCATCTTGTGAGCTGAAGGCCACCTGACACCTCATTTCTCTGCAGAAATCTGTCCCTGTTTTCTTATCGTGACAGCCTGCCCAAGGGATTGCCACAGGACAGCATCTTCTTGTCTCTCCCTTTGACACCATCTGCCTTTGATCTGGGCCTGGTGATGGATGTTTCTACCTGATCCCCTGGACAGGTAAGCGGAATGGCCAGTTGCATGAAGCATACATTGTCATGGCCAGTAGCTGTGCTGTGGGGCTGTCGTTACCTTCTCAGCCATGTGTCATGCATATGTGATCCATCACACGGCATCCCTGTGACTTCTGGGGCTGTTTCCACCTGTCTCTGGGCCAGCATTCCACCCACCACTCCTCAGATCGCCACTCCACGCTCCATGAGTGACTTGTCAGTGGCCTGACTCCACCTGCAAGTGCCAGGGTATCTCCCCTAAGCCCCCTCTTTCTATTTTGCTGGCTGGAGAACCCACTACAGGAGCCAGCTGGCAGGAGCTCGTCTGAAACACTGGCCATCTTAAGGCTTCAGCCACACAGTTATTGCTGAGCAGTGGCCATAATGAGTTGTGTAGACAAGTGAGCCACGCAGATTTCTTTGGATCTGCTGCCTTGTCTGGCTCCCTGCTCCGGAGGCCAGCAAGGGCTGCCAGGCTAGATTAGAAATACGGGATTAAATACAGTAAGGTGATTGAGATCACTGACCAGTCAGAGTGATCCACCAGCAGTTTCGCACCAAAACAGCAGGAAATGTGACTGGCTTTGCTCAAGGAAGAATCATTGTTCAGGATTTCTTTTAAATGCATTTCTGTTTCTGACCGGGGACTTCCGCACATCTTTCCCTCAGTTCCCTTCCATCCCGATCCAAGGAAATCAGGACAAGGGCTTTGATAATCTCGAGGTCTTTGGTTTGGCCCCACTTCTGCTTGTGGCATCTTCTGTCCGGCTGTGAGAGCCTCAAAGTCTCAACTTCTTACTGTTTCAGGGCTTGGGATGTGGGTTTTTTTACATTTGAAAATGCCTGGGTGTCAGACATGGGTCCTACGTGTAATTGCATCTCCCCTCCACGTGTTCCCCTGCTGCTGGACATGCCCAGAAGGGATGCGAAAAGCCAGGGTGTGAGATTGCGGGCAGAGCGCTGTGTGCTGCGGTGGTCCGGCCGTCCTGCTGCCACACAGAGGCACTAAAATAGGTTACTATGCTGTTCGTTTGTTGGCTGATCCATTTTTTAAGTGCTTAACCCCTGTTCTTTGCATGAACGACAGTTGCACAACATCTCAAAAAATAGGTTGGTTCTGTAGGGTTTTGGTTTTTAATTTGACTTTTCTTTGCCACTACTTTCCCATAACTGGTGGTATTTCAGTGGCCTTGTCTCTACCTTTCCTGATGTCCTTCGCTATTGCAATTCAGTCAAACAGAGGAGTCTGTCAAAGATGAGGGAAGTAGGAACAGATGTGATTTTTAATTTATTAATCAACATCACAGGAAACTGGAAATAAGAGTCTGGGTATCGGGAGCGCAGTGAGAAAATCAAAATACTAATAGAAACAACCAGCTATTATTACATTAATTAATTGTCATTCATTCCAGCACTTGCAATGTGAATGCAAAATAAATTAATCCTTGACATCTAATCAGTATTGCTGCATAGACAATTTGTTGTATTATTAAAAATATTGCTACCTGCAAACTGGCATTGGATTATCCCCACAGAGAGGGTTAATACTTCTTCAAAGCATGTCGTATTAGAGAAAGCCTCTATTAATCGTAAATGAAATTGTTTATAAAGTTGATTCCTTGGTTTTACCACAGTGAAATTTGTTTGTTTTATGGGAATGTTAGTGTGTTGTTATTACACTAATGCATTGCAATTCTGTAGAGTTAGCCATGGTGCAGTAAAATTGAACATGATTAGAAATGCTGTGTTCGGAATTAGTAAATCCAATACTGTAACTGGTTTCTGTTGCTTGAGAAGGCAAGACACATTCACGTTGCTAATTCGAGTCATTTATAAGTTCTGTAACGCAGGGAGTGGGGTCCAAACAATTTTCTCGGTTTGTGTCAGTGGGTTTGAGTTGTTTCCTTTCCCAGCAGGCTCTGAGAATTCCCAGGTTAACAGGCGGTTCTGTATGAATCCAAGCCCTGGCCTCCAGACGTCTCCGTGTTCTTTGTCAGCACTGAACTGAGCAGGAAGCCCTTCAAAACTTTAATCCCAGTATAAGGCTAAAAGGAAATCTTTCAAAATTTAAAACTTATTTTGTAGCCATCTACCACATGTGCGCACACCCAGGTGCGTCTGGAAGGCAGTGAGGGTGCAAGGTGGGACAAATGTGATACTTTGGAAGTGCCCTCTGCGTGTTAGGTACAACATGGGAGACTTGTGTCTGATGAGCCTCTGGGGACTGGGACAGGGTTTTGTGGCTTTTCTGGTGACCTGTGTGAGTGGCTGCTCTGAAAACCCCAAACAGGGGCTGCCTGGCTCCTGTCATGCTCTTGCGATTCACCAGCTTCATCTTTCGATATAGAATAATTTGGAGTAGCTTTTTATTTGCAAGACCACCAAGCAGAACTAGGGTTTAGCAATCCTGGAAAATCCTGCAAAACCAGGATCTTTGGGCAAAGGGTGGTAGACTTTGTTCTGCCTTTCACAAATGAATCTGAGGGACTTCTACGATATTCAGAAGTTTAATGAAGTCATAACTGCATAGATTATGCTCAGTTCCCAGTGGAATTCCACTTACAGTTGGGCAGAATTAATGAACGATTATCCATTATGGGATTCCCATTATGGGAACTGTGGTCTGTAGGAAAGCTGCAGGAACTGATGGGCTTGGAGCTGGAAAAAAATAACAATGAAGCAAGGATTGAAGGAGGGGAAAAGGTTGTTTGGTTGTTTGGGAAGGTACAAAGCTACACAGAAGCTATTTGCTCTCTCTCACATTGTAGTTGTCCCAACAGCTGAATGTTTTTGTGTTTGCAAACTCCAGTGTTGCAGTTCACAGCTTAAATAAGATCAGTCGCATCTTGAAAGTGTGATCATTTGTGGCTTCGTTCCCACAACTGGGAAGGAAACCTGGGACACATCATTGTGTCCAGCTGTCTGTTATTGTCAGGAAGAAAGAGACCATCTAAGCTACAAGAAACACAAGAACAGTTCATCTGAAGACACAGTTACTGCAGGGGAATGAAGTGTGTTTGTGGAATGTGTGTGTGCACAGAGAGAAACGTGTGCCTGCGCTGCTGGACGCGTATAGAAAAATCATCTATGTGTCTGTACACATCTGATTTCACCATTTTCATCAGATTTTATTTTACTCTCCTTTGCAGCAAAGATCCAAGCTGTTTGTTTGTCCATAGAGCGCTTTCAACAAACTGTCTGGCAATACCCCTGTGTACTTTGCATAAGTTTCTCTTTTTCTCTAAACGATGCAGATTGTCATGCTTGGTGATGTTTTTTGGAAGTCTCTGCACTTAGCTATACCTCGGAACCATCTTTTGAGAAAATCATAAATACAGAAAGACGTTTTGTAATTACTTCTCAGCAATAAACCCTCAGCTTTGCAGGGCTAGGTCCTGCTGTTCTGAGGGCCTTTCATATCCTCGGGACAGCAGCAAGGTCTCGCCAGCAGCAGTTTAAATAGAGGGAGCATAAGCTGCAAAAACATCTCAGCGAGTTTCTTAATGTTTATTCTGTTTTCAAGGTGGAAATATTGGCCAGAAATTCTGGATGTTTTGCACTCCTCAGAAGTTCCAAAGAGCTTTCCTTCCCAAAATACGGTCAGCACATGGCTCTCCTCCCTCCATTCTCTTTATAAGAGATGAAAGTGCTATTTTTGTTTTGCCTTCATCTAGGGTGAATCTTACCTTTGTATAGTTGGAGCACAGAATGGCTTTACTTTAAAATCTAGCTGCTCTTCGCGAGACTAATTATTTCTTCCTTAGGTGCTCAGTGAAAAGTAAATCTTTAGTCAGCTCCAAATAAAAAGAAAAGAAGTGATGAGCTTAGCTCTAAACCAGAAGTGCAGGGGCAGGATGGCACTGAACGTGTGGAGACGTCCAAATATGCTCAGCTTAAAGTGTGCCATTGGTGCCACTTAGGAAAACTGAAGCAGAAAAGCTTTCACGAGCTACATTTCCTGACTGGCTCTGCTGTTAGTTCTGTACCTACAGAAGTAACTGTGGGAACGCGTCCGTTTGTCCCTGGGTATGCCAGCTGACTTCAGTGCTTCTGCAGCTCCTAGGGCTACCTATGCATTCCCAATACACAGCTGAAAAGGGTTTCCAGTACCTCCTTTCTTCTTGCTTTTTTCTGGGAGATGGCTTTTAGATAGCAGCAGGTTGGGCTTCCGGAAGTTTTGTGGAAGCACACACAGTGCTGGGCCCGGGTGCACAGGGAATGGAGCTGTGATTGCGGCTGAGATCTTTGGTTCTTGTTTTCAAGGCTTCCTTAATACATACACTGCTGACTTTCTTTGTGAGACTTAAAAAGCCAGCATTTTCTTATCTGTATGATGGCACTAGATAGTAGAAGATTCTTTTGTGGGGGTCATTTTTCAGGTCATATGTCTTGCTACAGCTGTCTTAGCATAAAAGCTCCCTTATAAAGAAAAGAGGATTTACACTAAGAAAAAATAACCAGGAGAAACAAAATCATTGCTGAAAATAATCCAGGAAAGCCAGGTTGTGAGAAGATCTGGTTTGAACTTCATCCGCAGGCTCTTCATGAACCGTGATTAGCAGAACCTGCTGCTGAGTGAGCCACGTGGAATTTCTTATAACTTAAAGGCTTGGACAGATAATCAGAATTTCAGCATAGACAATTCTATAAGTTTGGCTTTGGTTTTTTTTTTTTTCCGCTGTTCTGGGCCTTGTGTTGAAAGCCTGTAGATTAAAGTAAGGTTTTAATGTAATTTGCAGTGAGGCCCCTTTGGAGCAAGGAATGGCCTCTCTGTAGATGAGGCCTTCCATAAATCCTCAAAAGAAGTAAGAATTGAAAACCCATCTAGTGCTACTCTGAGACTTCTTTCGTTGGGAAACGCCTCTCAGAATGACATCAGATGTGCGTTGTTGCCGGGTCACTCAGAGCTCATTTCTGTTTCCACAGTCCTATTCTGTATCCATTTCTTCTGCTTATTGTGTTCTTTTTTTCCTGGTTTCCAACCAAAAGTGGCAGACATTCAGAGAGCCCGAGTTAGGGAAGCACACAGAAAGCAGTGCCTTCGGTATGTTGAATAGTTTGTCTTTGTTGGGAAGTCATGATTTGGAAGACAAAAGTAGTTTGGGGCTTCAGCGTAGGTAAAATATGTGTTACGGTTATCAAGCCATGATTTTGTTGGTGATGTGTATTTTGGTGTGGCTCTGAACTGCCGCAGATACTGGGAATGACTACTATAGATTCAGGTGAAAGAATTAAAATGTTGCAAGCACTATGAAAAGTTCAGTAAAACCTGCAGTATCTGTATTCTCATCTTACACTGTCAAGTAAAGGAAATGGATTTACTTGAGGTGAACCAGAAGGTGATTGTGGGGTGTGGAAGTTCCTCCAAGCCACCCAGCTTATTCTTCACGTTACCGCCTTTTTGGAATGACCAACACACTGTCTGTGTTGAGGCGAGTGCAGAGATGTTGTATCTGCATGTGGGTATGGCAGGAACACCTAACGAGAACCCAAAGATGCTTGGGAACACCGAGCTTGAGCAGGACCGAAGGGCGAGTCCTTGAGCAGCTCCCGGCAGTCGGCACCAACAGCTCCCAACGCTAATCGCTTTTCAGAATCGTTCTAAACATTTTATCAGATTCAGGAAATAGCTGCAGCCCTGGATAATTGTCAAAGCTTTCAGGCTAACTTTCTCCTTTATTGCTCTATAAAAGGTGCAGCTCTCCCTTGCCTTGCCGGCAGAGGGTCCATGGCGTGTCACCTGTGTGGCCAGGCTGAACCCATGAGCATCCTCCTTCTCCCTCGGCAAGCCACGTTCATCCTCCAGCCACCGGCATCCCCAGCACGAGGCGAGAGCAGGGGAGCACTGGTGCTCAGGTTCTTGTTCCAGAGACAAAATTCCAGCCTGCAATCAGTGTCCCATAAAAAGCCCGAAGAGAGCATGCAGTTAATTGTGTTAAAAGCCCAGTAACTTTGTGTTATGCACTGCTGTAACATAAACCATCCTCCCCTCATTCCGATTTGGGAAGGGATGCTGTGGACTGTCTTGCAAGAGTTCCCTTCCCTCTTTGTTGTTTTGGGTTTTTTACTTTTTTTTTCCACCAACTGGTTTGTACACCTTTATACTCCCAAAGTTCATCATGTATTTCGTGCTTTGTTTCAGGAATTCAGTTTAAAAGGACTGTTCTTTAATTAAAGCTACTAAAAGTTACCCTGATTAATGGAAAGGAGGGAATTGGAGAAAAAAAACTTCCAAGCATCCTTTTGTCTGCAGTTTCTCTTATTTCTCTTTTCATCTCGGTGGAAGTCATGTCATTGAACTAGAATGTTACCTTGCATGGATTTTTAATGGAAATCCTGAATTGTTCTAGGCTGCAAACTGGGCTCCAACATTTTGCATGTCAGTATTTGGTGAAGAAAGCTTTTGTCATGGGAGCAATAAGTTGATCAAATATCTCCCTTCTGTCTAAAATAACAATTCAGCTGAATGGAAACATTGCATAGCAACACTTTTATGCTGATGTTTTCCATGGCCTGTTATCACGGCATTTTTGAGACCGAAAGAATCAGTTTTGCCTTCTACTTCCGATGTGATTATTGTCAAAATCACTACCTTCAAATTACTTTACTATTTCATTTAATGAAAAATCAGAAGTTTTCTTTTTTCCAAGATAAAGCAAAATTTCATAATCTTAATTTCCTGCAGGACACAAATTTGGGGTTTCATCCTCTCTCCTCAGTGGGCTCTAAAGGAAAGGGCTTTTCAAGGTAGAAGAGCAGGTGTTAGCCCTTTCCGAAGTGGGGCTGAGGAGCACGCACCAGCCCCCGTTCCACACGTGGAGGGCTCTGTTTGGGGGGTGTGGAACCTGCTTCTCCCTGCTGGAGGTAACACTGGCGCTGAGCCGCCCGGAGCGTGCTCCGGGACCCAGCCATAGCCACCTCCTACTAGTTCTACTATTCCTGAATGGAAGTGTGCAAATGCAATTGCGTTGTGAACACCTGGGAGTTTGGGGACTGTCCCTTTTTATTCTCATGGGGCACAGTAGCATCTTTTTTTGATCGAGGCTTATGCCAATGTACAAAATTGCATTCCAGATTTGTAGTGACCAAGGTGGAAAGGAATAAAAACCACTACGTAAGAAAGCAAAGCAAAAATCCTACATTTGGAAAGAATTTGTGTTCTTTCCACAGCTAAATTTTTATGTAAATGGCATACAGTTTTGTTTCAACCAGTAAAGAAAAACAACATGACACTGTATTTCTACATAGATTTTCTACAACGATTTACATGAAAACTGCTGATTGTCATATTTGTTCCAAGCAGGGATATGCCACAGTTGCCTTAAATTTTCCTGCAAACAATGAATTGCTACTGATGGCACTGCTAGCACTTCTAAAGCTATTGTAATCTATTTAGACAAGCTCATTATCAACATTATGGATGTTAACTCTCCATGAGAGCTATCAACCTATACAGCGAACAAAGGAAAGCAGAACAAGCACAGAGAAGTTGCTTTTATGGTGAGTGGTTTTAAAAAGCAGTTGTGCACATTACAGCGTCTGCATGCAGCGCCTGAGCGAGATGGATCCATGTGCTGAAAATCGTGTTTGCATAAACAGAACTGCAGATAAGGGAAAAACCCAAACCGAACCAAAACCAAGCAAAGAAAATGATTAATCACAGCATCTTATCAGTTCTTACGATTGAATTCTATCCGTATTTTAAGTGTCCTTAAGTTCACCATATAGGGTACAGCTTGTGTCTTACAAAACCCTGAGCTGGCACAAGTGGGTGAGCAGTGGCTGGGGAAGGTTTTGCTGGTCAGTGAGGGCAGAGCTGCGTGTGCTTTGAGCTGCATGTGCTTTAGGGCTTTTGTGCAGCTAATGTGCAGGTAGAGCTGTAGCTGAAGGCTGAGGGAAAAGGGCTTGAAGTCAGGGTTTTCCACCGTAAGGGAGGAACACCATGTAAGCAACAAGATGCAGTCACCTGGACTTAACTACAAAGCCGTGTTTGGGCGGTGTGATCGGACGTTCAGCTAGGGTATGGAAAAGAGAGATCTGGGCAAAGGAGGAATCTAAGCTTTTGGTATTTGGGAATGCGTGTATTTGAATGTTCCTGGTTTGACATTTCCCACTTTGTGTAAATGTTGTACTTTTTCATTAGGCGTCAGACTTGAGACATGGGGCTGTAGATTAAATGTCTTTCTGAATTCTTCAGTGTTTTTTGAGTGGGTAACTTGACACTCGTCAAAGTCCTGCCTGGCCTTGGAGTTAATGAGCTATACTGGGAAGGCAACTGGCTTAAATCCAAGTTCCTGGCCACCAAAGGACGTATAAATACAGCAAAGGTGGTGTAGATATAGAAGAGCAAGCCCTCCTTCTGGCAGCTCCAGCACTTGTGGAGTTGCATTGGGTTGCATTGTGGAGAACTGGGGCAGGTTTAAGGGGACTCCCAGGGCTGGACCTGGCTCTGGGCAGTGCTGAGAAATCCAGCTTTCTTCAGCCATGCTGGCACTTGCCTACAAAGCTTAAAGATGTTTTGAAACCTATTTGCGAAGTGACACAAAAATTCAAAGAGCCGTAACTCCAGTTTGACACTTAATTGAAAAACTTGACTTAAAAAGGAGTTTCCCAAATTCTGCAGATCTTGTAGACCTCTTTGTTCACATCTGCTTTTGCCTCTTTGTTTTATTTAATTTAGGGGTAACTACAGAATTCACTTAAGCGAGACACCACTTGGCAATTCATTCAGTGCTGCCTCTTGATCTTCTAAACTACGGGCAAGTGAGATTGCCAGACTGGTAAAATCTGCAGTGAACATTTGGAAAATCTCACATGACAGAGAAAAAGTTTGAATTTCAGAGACCAAAATGGTCAAAATAAATATGCAGTTGTATAAACGCTTCTTTGAGGGCAATTTCACACTGCCATAATTTCAGTTTTACCTTGAATTTTTCTGGAGTAGCTTTCAACATCAAAAGCCTAGGAAAGCACATTGTTATCCCTTCCAATGGGAGGCCTCCACCCTTCAAAAGGAGGCTGAGCCTTCAGTAATTTGATTCCAAATAAGCATGTAATTATTTATTTCAATATTAAACTCTTTGACGAGGCACACTTTGGTCTGAGGACACCTGCAAATCTGCACTTCTGCATCAGTGGCTTAGTGGCTCCAGGATAACTGCAACTTTCAAGAAGCCCCTTAGGTTTCAGCAGGACTGGTTTCTTAAATTATTTCTGCCCAAGTTAGGACAGGTTTATCTGAGGAACTTATCTGAGAAACTTGAGTAGTAGAAGAGATTTATTTGCCTTAATACAGAAAATGATAACAAAATCTTCATTGGAGAGATTTGTTTCCTCTCTGATTCTAAAGCAGCGGCAGCTTCCTTTGAGGAAGGTAAGTAGTACCTGTGTAAAAGGAGGCAGAGTAAATGCCATGTTAGCAGGCTGCAGCTTTCCTATAGCCTACCTGAAACATGGGCAAGATTTGCTTCTTGTTTTTCTCTTCTCTTATCCCCCACCAGTTGCCAGTTGTTGTGACAGCCATCAGAATTCTGGTTCTGGGGCACCCCCAAACTGCTGCACTGAGTCACTGAGCAGAGATTTACTGCAGCGTGGTCATGTTCTGCTGCCCTGTGCTGCACCCGCCTCTGCTCCCCTGCACCTCAGGGGTGCATCAAACACAGCACCAGCTATGCCCCTTAGCATAAATTCCCTTTAAATTTGGGCAAATTCAATGTATGCTGTGTGTTTCATAACTGAATATTGCATTTTTGCTAAAACAGATTTGCTTTTTCATGTGTGCTGTTTTTCTCCTTCAGTTATCATAATGAAAGCTTGCCATGCTTTTATTTTGTTTTTATCCATGAAAAAGACAGGCCAGGCATTCAGCTGGTATAAAATGGTGCCGCCTTACCTTAAACCATAACAGGTTTACACTACTGGAATACCTTGCTGACAGAAGGTAGTTGTTGCTCTTTTGAATATGTTTGAAAACTGTTTTGGAAAAAAACTTGGAGGAAAAACAAAATAAAAAGGCAAAGTTAAGCCTGGAAGGAGAAAAGCATCATCAAGATCCAGTTAAAGAGAAGGTGGAGAGAGAGGCACAAACACCTAGAAGGGTGAGCACCGTGACAAGCTCTCAATCCAGCTGTACCATCCTCACCTCTGAGCACATCCTGGCAGAAGCACCCACAGAATTCCTTCTGAAGCCTGCAGCCCGTGGGGCCAGGAGGGCACCAAGCAGGAATCTCTTCTCTAGCTCATTACTGGAGGAACAGCAGCAGCGTGAGATACCATTAGAGAACTGAACTCGCAGGTGTCCCTGTGTTTGGCTACAGGCTCACGTTACAGCTTCTGATAAGTCTGCAATAGGGGATTACAAGTGACAGGACGGAAAACCTGAAAATCCTGCCAAGGACACACGGGCAGCTTGGCCGGGCTTATTTGCTCTGTCTGTCACAGATCTCGCACCGGAGTCGTGCTGGCTGCACTGGGGCCTGCTCTGGATTCGCTTTACTGATGGGAATTGCCTCTGGCAGCAAACAAGGTTACAACCTACAGTATTTTCATGTATGTAGCATTGCCTGCTTTGGTGGGGGGAAAAAATTTCATTAAATTAAGTTCTGATATTCAACACTGAGGGGAATACAGTGGTGGAAATTTATCCCAGCGTCTTCTGTTCTGAGTAGATTCCACTGTCCCAAGCAACTCTGCCGCACTTCTGATTTTGTGCTTATCATTTGAGGGTGTTCCTGTCAGCATCGGGCATATGGAAGGGTGCGGGTTATCCGAGATAGGGGGTAGGCACGTGAGAGCAGTCATTTTGTTTTCTGCAAGTCCTACATGGCAAAGCCACGGTAAAGCGGACAGCGTGCAGGTGGGTTTGGGGACCAGAGCTGGGTCACCCGTGAAGCAAGTGGCTCAGAAAGCCAGTGTGGTGTGGGGGGAGTGGGGAGTCTTGCCTTCACGTGCTGCTTGTAGCGCGTTCTCCTGAGACAGGCACACGGTCAGAAAGCAATCTTTTTGCTTCCTTCACTCACTGGAGCCTTGGGTGTTTCATTAAACATTTTGGGTAATGCCCATGGCCTCTTTAAGCCAGCATTCCCTGGCTTGATAATATGGATTTATTCGTGCCAGGCTCTGTTAACTATTATTGCACACAAAATGGCTGCTGCATTTGCCTGTGCAGTTGTTGCATGGCAAGGAAAAGGCTCATAAAGTGCTTTTGGTTACTCTGAATCTGGAAGAAACCATAGTATATAAATTCTGAACTTATTCTGTTACACGGAAGCCTTCTTGAGCTAGAGTAGCTTAAGAAACCATGCCTTTGCTTCATAGGCAGCAAAACCAGCTTCTCTGAAATCTGTTCTTTCCTCCTTCACTCTCGCCCTCCCCAGGAAACCCTCCCATAAAATGCAACGTGGTTTCACTGCTGCACTGTAAGCAATTGGCCTTCCTTCCCCAAAATAATGGCTGTAAATCAACCAGACATGGCATTAAGACCACTTGGCAATTCCTTCATTGCTTGTGCACTGTTCTGTAATTGGTCTAAACCTTGATTAATTTTACAACACTAAATAACAAATCTAAATACATAAGGTTTACCCTGCAGGAGAGAGAACAGGGAATGACAGGAGGGAATGATTGAAACAATGAGCGATGGAAACGCCAAGAAGGGATGTTCTCGATGGCCTTCCAAAAGTCACGTTGTCATCGTACTAAATAATGATATATTTGTGTGCAGTGACAAATGCCACTATTCTGAATGCTGTACTTGCTGCCATGATTGATTTGTTGCAAGTCATATCAATGACTCGTCTTTCATAATTAAGTCGACTTGCTTTTCAGTGCCCTTGGCAAGTATTACTCAAAATAACGCAAGCTAAAATGGCATATCTTGATCTCTGAGGCTGAAAATTCAGCTGTTAATGCCTTTCCATTGATTTCCTCAAGTCTTTTCCAGGCGTAATGGTGACTGGAGGTATTATGCTGTGGGAAGAGAAGGCAGCGTGTTGGTTGGGAATAGCTCTGCGTTTCTGTGTTTAGGGTCCCAGGGCACAGCCATGCAGCAAGTTTTGTTTCTTCTCTTTCCAGCCAAAAGTTGCAGCAGATTGTTGGAGATAAAATAATGACAGGGTAGTAAACTCCTAGCAAAGTAATTGGTGAGGAATAGCTTGTCGTTAACAAATAATGTTGTAATATACAGATACAAACCTCATCGTGTACAGCAGGGACAAATAAAAAGTACAGCACTGAAAGTAAAAGGGATCATTAATTGAGTGAGGAAAACAAAAAGTGTTCACAAAAACTGCAGGGAAAGGAAAGAAGAGAAAGTTAAGGGAAGGAAACTAAATACATGAGAAATCCTCAGAAACGCTTAGGTTTGGATTCTTTCAGGCTGGTTCCAGTCTTTCACGTTTGCTGAGGAAAGCCCAGTCCCATTCTGAGATCAACACGACCGCAGAGCTGGTCCCAACACCCCTCTCAAGTGTTTGTCATTAAACTGCTGGCTGAGTACCCAAAGGAGCCGAGCTCGGTTTCTGACTTCTCAAAATTTCCTGGGTGACCTTGGGCAAAGCCTCTGATGCCTCTTGTTGAGCATTTGAGGACAAATCATCTTGCACAAATAGCTATGAGCCGATCAATTGTGAGGGCTGCCCAGGGATTTTTCAGGTGTATGTTTTCATTATGAAGTTGCTTTATCATCAGAACCCAAACTTTTAATGGGAATGTACCTATTTGAATTAAACCTACGTTGAGGCTTGTTTGGGGGTTCTGGATATTGTGGGCAAAATGAGAGAGCTCAGCCAGAGTAGCCATGGTCCTTCTTGAGCTGTGTGGAGCTGGTGCTTCCATTTTAGTCTCACTCAAGGGTCTGAGTCTCTGTAGGCCTGGTTTAGCCCTCTGACCTGTGACACATCTCTTGCCCAGTAAATCTCCTCTCCCCTGACATTTCCCCTTCCTCACGCTGGCCCAGGCCTCCTCCTTCACCCTGCCTTGAGCCGGTTCAATGAAATGCCAGAAAATTAGCTGCCTTTTTCATTCTCCTGCTTGATTGCTGTTTTCTGTCATGTTAGTGCATTCAGGCCGGGGTTTACCGTGAGCTAGAGCCAGGAGCAGGGAACAGCAGCAGCAGCTGGGCAGGAGGAGGGACATTGAGAAGGAGGGAGCATCCTTTTTGGCAGCAGGGCTGATATATCATCTCATCATGTCCTGTGGAGCCATACGCTGCCAATCACCCAATTAAATGGTTTTCCCAGGAAGGGCATGGATGAAAGACAGGAGAATAACACTGGGAGCCAGAATTAAATAAGATAAAATGAGGTCCTGGAAGCAATCCAGGTCTGTGCTGTAGAGACTTCATGCTTTGCAACCCTGGCATCACCTTCTCAGTGCACGAATAATGAATTGCTTCCCATTTTGACAGTCTGTCCCAGCTTTGCCTCACCTCACAGTAGCTAACTAGAAGTGAAACCTCTGGTGCTAAGGTTGTTCTCTTGGCTCCCTTTAGAGGTGGAAAAGAGCGGCTTTATGCAGCCTGGTTGGAGATGTGGTTTGTCACTGTCTGGAGGTGCCAGCGTGTCCCAGCCAAGCACAGAAGGATCCTGGGCCAGTGCCCTTGTCCACGGGGAAGGCTCCTCTGATTTAATGCAGTCCTGCGTGCAGCTTTGCTTCATCATTGACTGAGCTCAGGCCCAGGGACCTGGACGCTCCGCCACCATGTCCAACACCTTCCATCAATGGGGCTTTTGCTGCGAGAGAGATGCTGTGCCAGGCATGCTGCTCATCTTCACCCGTAAGCACCAATGAAGGCTGCAATGGCTTCCCCGGTCTGCAGGGAAGACCAGGGCATCTGTTCTGGGGTCCTGGCTTGTTTGGAATCTCAAGTACCTCTCTTGGCAAATGCAGGGAGTCCTCCCTCTGCAGCCTGAATATGATCAGATGAATCACACCTCAGGGGACAGAGGATGGGGGAGCACTGTGTTTGGTGTTATTCTGGATGCTCCACAGAGCGTGGGTGTTCGGGGGTGCCTGTGTCACCAATTCCAGCCTTTACATGGGTGTCTCATCAGTCCGAGGGGCATAAACCCCAGGCCTTGACACCAGTGCTGAGGCTGAGCAGGCACTCGTGTCGCTGCTCTGATGGATGGTTTGTAGACCGTCCAAGTCTAATGAGATGAATTGCCTTACCTTGCCGTGGTTTGCTGTGGGTTTCTTTGTTGTTGTTTGTTTTTTGGCGTGGGCTAGCAAGGGTAATGATGCTGCTTCTCCATTTTGTGGGTCTTGTCCATTTTGGAACACCCCCCTTCCCTGGTGTGTCCCCAGGAGCGACGATGCTCTGGGGATGAGTATGTCCTGCTGGGAAGAGCAGGGAGGGAGCAGGGGGGTCAACAGCCCCACACAGAAAGTCCCCTCCATTAGGGGACAGCAGTGGCCTTGCTGAGCACGAGTGGCCTGGAGTTTGGGGCATGTCTCAATGGGTCAGCAAAAGATTAAACCTTGGGTTGTCGGTTTTTCTTCTGTGCCACTAGAAGTTACAAATGTACTTTTCTGTGACGATTACTTTAGGATAGCCCTGCTGCTCCAGGGTTCTCCTCATTATCCGAGCATATTTATCCAAATCTATCCCCCAGATGGCTGATGCAAGTGTTTTCAATAGAAGAGATAACTGAGATGTGAAATACGTACATGAGAAGTCCAGATGCAATTGAGTTCTCAACAGTATTTGATGTTGTATATTTATTCTGCCATGTGGGCAATGACTTGATCTGCTCTAGCATTGAGTCTGAAAACAGTGCATGTTACCAGAATGCTCTAAAAGCTTGGTGTTGGAATTCATAGATAAGGTCCTGTGAGTGGGAGGTATTGCCAAACATGAAAGAGAGAAAGAGAGAAATGAAGGAAGGGAGGAAGGGAGAAAGAGAGAAAGCAAGCAAGCAAACAACAACCTTTGATTCCACAACAGTTACATTTTCTGAGGTGCCCTATAGGATACAACTACAGGGCCATGATTTAAAGATATATCCATTTCAATACTAGTTAAGCTTGTTCAAACTTTTTATTTTGGCAGTGTGCAAGATATTAAAATGTCTTGGAGTTTGATATTTAAAAATTGATTGTGTAGAAGACTTCCAGCACAGCAAATGGTAAATAATCCTTGTCTGTACCAGGCTTCTCATTATCAAGGCTGCAAAGTATTTAGAGAGTGAGTCTTTCCTCCTCAGATTATGTTCTTGAAAATCACAGAGTGGAGATGGCAAGGCTTGTTAAAGGAAAACAGAAAATTACCAGGAAGGTATTAGTACACTTGATAGAAGTAAATAATTTGGTTGGTATTTTGAGGATATAATATTCTCAATTGAACTACTAGCAGGTTGAGACATTCAGGCCTTTCATATGTATATTTGCATGTGTCATTCTGTTGTTGCAGATAAACAAGCATGGATTTCTTTGCATATAAAATAATGTTATTATCAGTTCTGCAATAAGGCCAAATGAAAGCGTGTTCTTTCTTTCCTCTTGATGCACTTTGGCAGCCAAAACATCCTTTGGTTTAGTGAACCTGAAAATAGTTCCCTTCCATTTTGTGTGAAAGAAGAAGGAGACATGAAGGTTAAAGTATAGAATGAGCTTCCTGGTGCGAGAGGAGCCAGCACACCACCTAGGTCCAGTGTGGGGGGGAGGAAGAGGAATATGTTGGTGAGCGTTGGCAATTGATCCTCCAATTCCAAGAGAAAGGGTGGTCTGCACGGGCTCGCTAAGGGCTGTGCTGGTACAGAGCCCTTGTAAGGATCCGGCGGAGGTTTCCATGCAGGGCTGTACAGAGATCTTGGCATGGAAGAGCAGCCAGAGTTCCCAGCGTTCAGTGTTTATCATTAACAGGTGTGATGAAGCTGAGGATGCTCAGGGTTCGGACTGGGTGCAGATACCACCGACAGCACTCTGCCAGCTCCTAAAAGCAATCTGGTCAGGGCTGCCCCCACACAAGAAGGCAGGTATATTAAGGAGAACATTAACAAGAGAAAACACTTTTTTCAGGGTCTGTTTCAGATGCTCTTGTAGTAAGGATGCCAACATCTCTGCTAATCCATCTGCCCCTACTTTTGGCAGTACTACAGTTTCCCCAGTGCCCCCTGGCTTGGATCAAGATGTATCTATATGGAAGATCCAGCTTCAGATGGTGCCCTGCTCATGTGTAAGCCTTGGGTGCTGCAGGAAGAGCCTCCCTTCCCTCTCCTCTGTGGATAACGCCTGGCTGGCGGGAAAAACTCTGGGGATGCTTTAGAGAGAAACGTCGACAGTGAAGCCTTTATTCCTGCCTTATTCTGGGTGTGTTGCTGGTGGCTGTCACATAGCAGGCAGGCAAATGCACTCGCACTGCGTGTGTCTCTCAGTCTCCAGCACTGAGGGAAACAGTGGTTACTGAAGAGAATTTCTTTTATTTATTTTTACTTTTTCGAATTTGTTTTCTTTTTTGCATTGGAGCCCACAACAAAATCCTGGAAATACCGTGAGCAGGGGGGTGATGATCAGGTTTGAAATCTTAAGCACTGAACTTTAGATCCTGGCAAACAGGTAGAAGTAGACTGAGCCAAGGAACAGCTCTGCTTAAATTAAGCGGATATCGATTGCACAGACGTGAACATCAAGTTTTATTGATCCGAAGGATCAATATTGACTGAAACATCCTGATGTGTTCCCTAACACCGCGCCAGTGTTTTTCCTCTGGAACAGTTTTCCTCCTTGTCCCTTTCCAGAAAATACCCTTTAGACTCAGCTGCTCTGAGCTCCCACTGGTTTTGCTAAGCCAGCGTTGTTTTCCAGCTAGCTGTTGTAAACATCGGAGACAGGAAAAAATGCTGGGACTTTATAAATCAATAAAACCCTATACCCAGTAGCTATTAACAAACTAAAAAGGTGTTTGGAAATCTGAACAACCTCTGATGAAATAATAACCAAGGCTCTGCAGCACAGTCAGGTTCTTGGCTCCTGTTATACAAAATATCTTTCACAAAAACATGTGAAATCACATTTAAGGAAATGACGGGGTTTGATTCTTTAGGGAAAAAATGATTACCTCGTTCCTAATGCTGTCTGAACAGCCGCTGTGATACTTTTCATTGAAGGAATACTCTACTACCTTTGTGCAAATGAGAATTTACAAGGACACAGAAACTTTGCAAAGAGCATAGGATTGAGTATTTAGAGGGAAGAAGTAAAGTAGATAATATGGGACAGATAAAATAATGAAGCAGTTCCTTTGAAACAGTACAGGTGGGTATACATCTATGTACGTGTGGTAAATATTCAAGCATTTCAAACTTCAAAAAAAGTTATGTGATTGCAGCATGTTCATCTGGGCGAGTGCAGGTTGTGTTTGAGGGAAGAGGACTTTTACTGTGGATCTTCTGTGTTGGAACAATTTGAAATGCACAATATTCTGGAATAGTTTCCAGGATTTTAGAGTGCTTAAGGTTCTGTGCACTGCACATAGAAGACGCTTTGGGAAGTGAGGGTCATATGGGGACACAGAAAGGAGGAGACAAATGGCTCCAAAGCCACCTGTGTGTTCTTTAGGAGGTAGCGTCCTGTGCTCAAATCTCTGGGCTGCTGATTGTTCGGCAAGAGACATTTTGACAGAAGTAAACATGCAGCTTTCAAATCATATGTCAGATTTTCTTCATGGTTTTCTCATCAGAAAATCCCCAATTACTAATTACAGCCTTTCTGCACCATAGTCATCCCTTGCATGAAAGCCCCAGAACAGCTTTTATTTTTATGTCGTTTTGTTAGAAATGTTTTCTCTGTGTGAGGGTAAAATCTGCCTTGCTCTGTTTTCCTCGAGAGCATCATGTTCAGTTTCTGTGTTCACCACTTGCAGGTTTGGTGGTGTAATTATTGTTTAGGAACAACAATATACTGCTATATGTGCTCTGTGGAAAAAAGGCTTTTCAGAAAATACTATTCGAGCAAAGGGAAGCAACCCCATTTTGAAACTCCCTGACATTTCCCAGGCAGCTTTTCTGTTTGACTGGCATATTTAATGTCCCCAGGAATCACAGCATTAGCTTTGTAAACGAGAAGACTGCATTAACAGAAGTGACCTAACGAATCAGGGGCTGAGGAATGTGTCAGGCTGGCAAGAAATGGGGTAAAAAGAGCTACACTTTGAGCAGAATCATGATGTCCTAAAGCTACTACATTCCTGAAACAAATGGGCGCCCCTGGGCACGGCCACAAAGTGATGAGCTCGAAGGAATTCCCATCACCTTCTGCTTAAAGTCTCTTTGTCTGAGGTAAGATGGGGAAGACTTCTTTTTGTCTAGCAGAACAGAACCAGCATTTCTCTTATCACCAGATACTGCTAGTGCCTCTTTCCCTTAGACTTCATTAAAAAAGTCCTGCAAGTATGATTTTTGTTCCTCTCGAAATGATCCACATTCTTGGAGACAGATATCTCCTCAACTTCTACCAAAACCTCAAGGCTTTTCTCGCTCTCCTCTCACATCCACTCATGGTCAGACCAGGACGGGTTCAAAGCTGCTGCCAGTGATAAGGCAGATGGATTTTATTGGTCTCATTCCTTACCTATCTGAAGCTTCCTTGTTTTAACAGGGATGTGGCTTTTCCTGTGCCTTTCTGCTTCTTCCTTTCAGTACCCGTGTGAATAGAAAAAGGGAGTTATAAAGCACACAGAAAGTAAAAATATTATGGAGGAAGCTGTGCTTAAAGTATCAGCCCAGGGAAAAAGCAAGAATATGTTTCTAGATGTGGATCTCAAGGAAAGACAAAACAGGAGACTATTATGAATAGACCATTATGGAGAATGTTATGAGTTTCTCAGCAAATCAGTGGACATTTGAGGTCATTAATTAGCCATTAAGTCATTATTTTAAAGCAGAACACAAATTGAATTGCTTTCTATGCAGCAAAGCGAATTCGTAGAAGATGAAATACTTTAAAATTACGCATTAATGTTCCAAAGGTAGCACTGGTTCTGACCATTGCCTTGGGATCTTAGATACTGGATTCTTTTTTCATACACTGCTAGGTCGCATGTCAGATGCAATTTTGGCTCTGTTTTGATGTGGGGCACCACAGACGCTCTGAATATGTGGCCATAAGTAGAAAAATGGAAGCAATGGAAAGACGTATTCGTAACTCAATATCATGAGGGAATACCTTGTGTTAGTGAGTCAAACAAGATTTGAGCCATGAAAATTACTGGTGTAAATCTGTACAGAAAATTCAAATAAAACCTGACTCTCTGAAAGTTTGAAATATCACATTTATTTGTCACTTCTTCCTGTTACTATTCATAATCTCAGGCATCCTGAGACTAGAATAACAAACTCCAGAAGAAAGAAACTCTTCTGTAATTTCTGGTCCCTCCAGAGCAATGGGAAGCTTTCGGAAAGACCCTGTTCCTATGAGGATTTGAATACATTTTGAGATGTAAGAATAGAGGGAGGTATTTTGAAAGAGGATTCAGCATCCAGCCTAGCCAACCAACCTTCCGGTTAACAGCTCTATTGCGACTGATCGCCATGAAACTTTTCTAGCAATACAGACATCATAATGCTTATTGCAGGAAATGCGTCTATAATTATTCTGGCTCCTTAAGAGATCCCAGCAGACTCTCCAAGTTCAGATGTGTTTGATCGACATTTACACAAACGACACCTGCAGCCAAAATCAAGGTCGAACGTGTAAACAGTGACCTCCCTGCATCCCAGGTTCACTGCTTTATGGGAGGAGTGGGTCCTCTAATGATATTTTTTCCTCTTCCTCAGTCAATTGGACTGGTCATGTTTGCAACCTAGATTTGCTGTTGGTTTTATTGACTGCTCTTCCAGTATTTCTCCCTCGGCAAGTTTCCTTATGTGCATATCTTTTAAAACTAGTCAGTGAACTTGGCGGGTGAGGATATGCACTTGTTTTTTTTCCTGCTGTTCTGCCCCTCACCCCCAGTTTGACGTTACCATTCTGATTCTGTATTGTTTTTACTCCCTCGCTCATGTCTCCTCCCTGCCCTCTCTTCCCCGTCTCCCGAAGCTGGAGGTGAGGCAGTTGGTGCCTGCGGATTTTCGGACGGCGATTGTGTTCTGTGTCCCTGGAGCTCTGTGGCCATGGCCGTGCGTGGCCTTGCCTCAGCAGCTCCATCTCTGTCAACAGCACAGAGACAGAGCTGTATTTTTGTGCTTTGTGCCACAAATCCCATGCTTATGGACAACAAAAAGAGAAAGGAAATTGTCCTGTTATTTGTCTAACCCAGGCTACTGCTTGTAACTAGAAAACGTGACTGAGCAACGTCTTCTCTGTGCCCTTATGTTGACAAAATCTCATGAGATCTGTCTTGAAATTAGGATGGGTGTGAATACTTCTACCATATAAATGATATTTTGGAGCTACCAAGTACCAAGACACACTTATTTCTCATATTGCAGTAGTTTTCAGATGAAACTCTTAGAAAGAACAAACTCTATTTGAAGCTAATGGCTCTTTTTATCACTGTAAGTCACATACAGCTGAACATTAAGTGCTTGGCTAAGCCCACATGGCTCACAGATCTGTTCTTACAAATTGAAGAAATGAAGAATCTCATATCTCATCAGTTGAAAACTCTTATATCATACCTATTCTTTTTTTTTTAGTGGTTTAAATCTTCTTCTGAAGGAAACGCTCTTTGAGATGCTGCAGTGCTAATTGTCATCATGCAGACTCTCCAAGATGATTTCTTGCACTTAAAGACAGCATTGTTAAGTTAAATGAGTCCAAGTTAATGTGAATTCGTGCATTAAACGGTGACATTGAATCTCGGAAAGCTCTGTCCAGTGGGTAATTCCACCGGCACAGGAAACAAAGCTGATTTTCTGGAGGCTCCTGTACCTCCCCATTGACGACTGTGAGAGGCAAAATACGTGGCTCAGTGTAAGAGGTTCAGTTCTGGATGGTGAAGGTTAGGGGAGGTGAGTCCTGTTGTCTTCACCATGCACAGCTCTACATACTTTCAAACTCCTGAGCAGATTTTAAAGCGAAGATTAAGTCCAAACTTCTCACATCTCTCTGACAATGTCTCTCTTGACAACCTTGGGTATCTAGTTAATGAGCCTGCTGCCTGCTTGGGTTTCACATTAAGCAGCCTTGCACTTCAGAATTCTTTGCAGTTTTCCTGGGCTCAGTTTCAAGCTTTTATGGCTTCTTGCTTTCAACTTCTGACTGTTTCCCTCATTTCTTGATGATGGAGTTATACCACATCATTAACTGTGAGATGTATGGTTGTAAATGTTCAAAGAATGATGGATTTTATTACGCTACCGACATGGCCGTGTTGCGGAGGCTTTCTTTAATATATTATTGATGCCCTAACCCATTATTTTTAATAGCATTGTGCGCTGGGAGGAGAATACCGGTAGGATGGGAGCATAGATGAAGATGATTTCTGGAGCAATAATCCAGTAGGAAGTTGGTCTCTCTGAAGCATGTGAACTCCTTTACTTTGAGCCATTAACTATGGAGGAGGGATTTTCTGCTGGAAATGGAGGATAATTTGACAGCTGTTAATTAATCCCCATCTCTGAAGAAATCACATTGATAGAACTTGACATGGTAAATGTTTATTGTTTTGTCATATTTACCTAAATTAATTCCCTGTGGCAGTCAAGCGTTGGACGTTGTAGGTACGTGGCTTAGTTTGAAGTGGTTCATGCACTGTTCTTCCTTTGCCTACATTTTGGCTCCTCCCCCCTCGAAAACAGGAAAATTAGTGTCCTTTCCAACTGACAGTCTCCTTGGGTAGTTCCAGATCTAGAGCTGGATCTGGTGTAAACAGGGCCGAGCACACTTCCCCGGGGAGACCTCACACCTGGAGAAGACCGGGGGACCCAGGTGACACCCTCCCTCTGGACAGTGAAAATCTCCTAAAAGAGACGTGCTGGAGATTTTGTTTTAGCAATCAACGTGAGGTTTTATTTAGTTTACCTCTTGAAAAGGGAATACAGGGTTGATGTTGTTATTTACGTGCATATGTTTGTAAATATGGACAAAGAGGAACTGCAGGCTGACGTTACCCAGAGGAGATGAATCTGTTTCTCTCTTGTTTTTTAAAGAGAGATTCAACCCTCTGCCTGGAGCTTTTCCCTCGAGAGGAGATGTCTCCCGAGGGCTGATAGATGTCTAAGGCTCTGTGCCTGTGCATGGGCGGCAGAGGGAATGGGATATTACAGACACTGTTGCTTGGGCTAAGAAAAAGCCTTGCAAATTCAGGAGCGAGAGCACATGTGAGCTCTGCTGCTGGCCAGCCTGCTGGATTAACAAGGGGGCAGGAGGGTCAGGCTGGGTCATTTCACATTCCCAGATTTGATCCTGTCTTCTGTCTGGTAAATTGAAAAGGTTAATGCATTACACAGATTTTAACGCATGTTCTGATCTGATCCTGGTGAAGACAACAGGAGAGCTCACCTGAACATCACTGCTGGGATTTCACCCGGTGCGTTCCCTCGCTTCAACAGCAACAGCACAGGCCCTGAGATTGCAAAATGTCTCTTGAACATGATGGTTAAAAAGTCGTGGCTTGTGGTAACTCCTACAAACACATCAGACAGTGACTTAGTGAAAGAGCATGATAAAAAGAGCAGGTGAATATCACTGTTAATGTTGTTTTTCTCGAAAATCAACAAAGCAAAAGGCTGCTGTTAGCAGAAGGTTGGACCGTTCAGCTCAGGCTCAGGATGTGTTTTCTTCAGGCTTTTCTTTTTGTTTCTATGGCTGCATTCTGACCACACCGTGACTGTTCCCAAAGTCCGAGCGGGAAGCAGAACCGTGTCCCACACCGCTGTCCCTGCCAGCAGTTTGTGTGCGGAGCTCTGCTCCCGCTCACCACCCACCTCTCTGCTCTGGTGGGGCCTGTGCAAGCTGAGGAGTTCTCCTCCCGTTGGACAGACCAAGGCCTTAGTACGGAACTGACCGGATTTCCAAAATAAAAAGATAATGTATTTTCTCTGTGTGTACTGTCAGGTGAAGGGCTAATTTTACATCCTACCACTCTCCTGTCAATCTGCTGTCATCCTTTGCTGGTAATATTTATACTATGTATTAAACTAGCTGTTTAAAATTTCAGCAAGAAAACATTTTATAGCTGAAAGTACAGAGTTACAAGCCATGCTGCTACCCTTTATTTCTTTTTCTGTGCTTGCCAATGAACAGTGTATTTGTAACTTTTATTTCTAATCCTGAAACCCTGTTCCAGCAGCTTTGTTGTTAGATTGAGAACTGGTGAAGTTAAAGCAAAGTTTTTGGTGGCTCAAAAGGAAAAGAAAAGCCCATGAATAATAGCTCCTCATTTGCTGAGGTCGAAAGGCAGTTTCAAGAAGTCTCTTATGTTTCTAATTAGCTTGTATCCTTTAAAAAGCTGCCCTAGGAAGGTTAAAAGCAAATCATGTGAAAGGAAAACAGCTGAAAATTCTTGGGAACCTTCAGTCCTCCAAAAGAAAGCAGCCCTCACTCCATTGAACCGCAAACCCTGACCCACTGCTCTTGTTCCCTTTGTGCTTCTATATATAATTACAAAACATTAATTATAACTTCTACCTGTCAGTAGTATAACTTGCTTCAAAAGTAAAAAAATAAAACATCCCCGTTGCAAACAAGCAACATAGTTCCTGCTGATTGATTTGCTGTTTCAAATTTAGTTCTCTGTAAAATGTCAAGAGTGTGTCCCAGGGTAAGCCAAAACAAGTCTGGAAATGACGGATGTTTTCATGGCCTGGAAATGCTCTCTTATGACAAGATCTTGTCCTGAGGTACAGAATCCTGAAAGAAAAAAGAGCTGAGAGAGGATAGGAAAGCACTCAAAGAAAAGCATGGATTGTATTGCATTTGTTGTTAGGGTCTCAGGTTTTTTCTTCATTTACTGAATATAGTTAATGATAGGGGAATTGGATAGGCTTTTTTTCCCTACATTATGTGTATTCCTTGCATGAAAGATGTTATGCAAATGTCATCAACTTTGGCCTTAGGTCATCTTTACTCTTGTTTGAAAATTAATCTTTAATAATGTGGAATATGTGGACAGAAAAATGCATTTGCCAGCATGGTACTGGGACCAGTTCTCAAACTGGAGCATATGACTGTTTGTATGTGATCATGCATGAAAAACTACCTGATTATACTTGTGGGTACCAGTTCTTCACTTCCCTACCCAGTCATTAGCGTGGAGGAGGTTGATTCAGCACCGTCACACACGTGCCGTCCCTGTTTGCTCTGTTGAAATTATCCCTCTTCATGAGGGTGGCAGAGCTGAAACTGAAGGAATTCTCTAGAAGGGGGAGAAACTGAATCTTATGTAG
Source organism: Patagioenas fasciata (assembly GCF_037038585.1). Taxonomy (NCBI): domain Eukaryota; kingdom Metazoa; phylum Chordata; class Aves; order Columbiformes; family Columbidae; genus Patagioenas; species Patagioenas fasciata. The sequence goes on from NC_092527.1 coordinate 5,085,909, forward strand.
GCTTGGGGCATCCTGCTCACAGCTACAGCACTGCAGATTTTCTGCATTTGTTTGGCCCATTGATCTTCTTCCAGGGGAATGACATTGAATTGCTGTGTATTGTTTTTTCCATTACCGCTCCAAAGGAAGCTGCTGCTGCTTTACCTAAGGGATTTAAGTCGTCTTTGTGGGAAGAGGTTCTTTGGTTTGTTGTTACGGTTCTTTAGCTGTCTAGTATCTGATACTATTTCTCCTGGTATTAGTGGATAAATGCCTCTGGTTTACATTATTAGTTCAGGTGCCAGTGTGCTTAAACAAATAAGCTTTGAGGGATCTTAGCTGAGCTGCAAGAAACCAACTCAAGCATTTACATCTGTGTCATGGTTAATCTGCAAATATTAATTTGGATGATAAAGGTAATGGACACATGGAGAATTAGGCATCAGCTGTCACGTTTGAAGTTATACTGGTGAAATATCAGTGTATTTTTGAAAAGCGACCCATCCCTTTGAGTGACAGGCTTCCAGTTCTGCCTTCCTGTGCCCCTGAGAAAGCCCACATGGAACTTGTGACGGATGAAGAGGAAAATCCTGTTAGAAACAGTCTTTTCACAGACCAGCTGTACTAGTACAGAGCTAGACATCTAAATCTGGAGTGCAGGTACAAGATTGCAGTGGATTTATACTCAGTCCCTTGCCCAGGCTACCGGAGTCAGTAAGAAGCAGCTTCAGGGAAAACTGTTGTTGCTGGGTTTTCTGTTCAGAATAAAAGTAAAAAGGTATCTGTGAATTTTTTTAGACCAGGCCTTTCCTTGGAAAAACCGTTGCCTTCATTTTGGGGAGGGGGGATTTCCGTTTCATGTGTCAGCGGCGGCAGCGTGTCATTGTCATGAGTGAATCCAGGAGGCTGGGGACACTTCCTATAGCGCACGTATAGTTTCACCCCTGAGACTTTCTGTGAAATGAGTGCAGGGCCCAACAATGGGCTGTGAGAAACTAATGAAAAATGCTTTGGAGATGTTTTGTATAAAAATGAGAGATTTTGCATGATAATGCTGTTTTTACACAATGACAAAGCTGATTTCATAAAGCATCTCAGTCTGAAGAAAGAGTCACAAATCAGCTGCAATAGTGAGCAAGGGATTAACTGCACAAAACCTTCTGATTAGCTTTGCTTTTACTGAGAACTGTCTGCTAATTTCTAGTTTAACTTTAAGAATCTGAAAATCTGAAATAAATTTGTGGAGCCATAGTAAAATATGTATGGAAAGGACCACCAAGTGTGTAGTCAATGAACTTGGGGCTTGTGGCCAAGCAATTAAAAGTGTATTTAAAAAGTAGCAACATATTCAAAGCAGAGAGGCGTGAAGGCGGGATGTGGTGGCTGAGGTGTGTGGACTTTCACATCTAAGGGAGGGAGGAGGCAAAGCTGCCAGCACGCTGAGCACAAACACTGTGCCAAGTGTGGTGACCGAAAACAAGGAGATAAAAATCAGTGACCAAATCACATATTCCTTCCCACCCCTCATGTTTGGGCAGAGGAAATTGTTTTGTTGTTCTTAATGTTAGAAGGTTTGTGGGGTGCTTTTCTTGAGGCGAAGCAGCCCCCATCTGTTCAGCTCTCTGATCGTCCCAGCACTCTTGTGCCAGGACTGCATGTGGACATTGCGTTCCAACCAGAGCTAATCCCATAGCTGTACATAGACAGCAGGAAGATAGGCTGGAGAGTTAGATGCGATGATTTTTGTAGCAAACGATGATATAGATCCATGTCTTTTGCATTGGTTTCTTAATGTATTTACTTATAAAAAAAGGACAATTTGCCGCTGTACCGTTTCCCCAAATACAAACATACTCACAGGCCTGCGCACACACCCGGCTGCATATTTGTAATGGCTTGCTGTGGGAAGAAAAGCCATTTACCTACCATGGAGGTAGAATAGTGGCCCTAATAACATTAGTACTAATCCGGCATTCTGGAACCTAAATTTGATGTTGCCCCTGTGATATGTAGGACCATTACTCTGAGATATGATGATGCTGTTACATAAAGTCACCCTGATCCCTGGTCACTGGAGTTGTTCCTTGGAGAGGAGTCTCTGAAGGAAAAAGGGATTGTTCGGAAGGGGAAGCACATGTCATTGTTTTACTCCAGCAGGACAGTTGTACATTATACAATTTTAATTTCTGTTCTGAAGATGCTGATTGCATCTTGAGCTGCATCCAATACTGAGTTGTTAGGTGTTCATAAAGATTCTGGAAATGCCAATGTAGCTGAGATGCTGCTGGAACCTTTTCCAGAATATCCCTGTAATAACAACTTCCTTAGAAGGAAGTGCTTTCAGAAACCTGCCAGGATCTGTTTAGCAGGAGAGATTTAATAATGTCGAGCAATTGGTGAGGCAGAGAAATTAACAATGTGCATTAATTTGTATTTGCATGCTAAGTATCTGCAAACATTAAAATCCCTTAACAATAAGCTTGTTTTTCCATCTCCATAAAGCCAATTATTACACATATTATGCTGCACTGAACTCTCTTATTTCCCAGTCAATCTTACACTTAACGCTGAATGCTTGTATTATTTAAAGATATTAACGTTTCTGATCATTTGATACCAGGAAAACCAAGATATCTGCTGATACACAAAACTTCTGAGCTTGCGGTAGAGCACCAATGTGTAATGCGTGAAAACAGTATCTCATAACTCCAAGTAACAACAATGAAACAATGCCAAGTAAAACTTACCTATTCTGGTCTTGTCGCAGCAAAAAAAATTATCTTAGAAAGTAGCAGAGCAAATTCAATACTGTAGATTAAATTGTGTGTGTTTAAAGTTGTTTAGCTGCTAAAATGTTGGGACTAGGATTGGGGGGAGAACAGGTGGAGCATTAGGAGAAGTAAACTCCTTTGAACTGTTTGCCGTGAGATTAGAAGAGAGGTCATGAAAATACATAAGTAAACATACAGAGTGGTTCTGTGCTCCCTTGTCAAACCTGGTAAATCCAGCAGGTGTTTCCACCTGCCTGTGTATGAGGTTTTAATTAAGACAACAAATTTGCTTGTAGTTTCTAAGGGTCCTTTACAGCAGTTTTCAATCTCTAAGAATGCTCTTGATGTTAAGAGTTTTCTTCCTACTGAGCTATTTGTTATTTCCCCAAAAATAAGTGATTTGGCAGCATATCTTCAGGGTAGGTAAACAGAGTTATTTGCTCAGCCATCAGACACTGTGATGTTTTGCAGAGAGATGGGAAAAAGCCTCTATGCTGGCATTGTTGTTGCTCCTGGTTTGCAGGCAAATCTGAAGCTCGTGGGTGGCTGCATTGACCCACCTCTCCTTTTCCACCGGAGCCTACCCTGGTGCCCTGGGCAGAGCGCTCCTTGGGGTGTCAGATTTGATAGGAACTCTTCTGGCAGGGTTGTCCTTGCCAGAGCACTGCAGAACACCTCTCGGTGCTGCCCTGTCTCTGCGTCTGGACGTGGGGATGCAGCGGCTGTGAGCTTTGGGATCCTTCCTGCCCCCGATGAACAGAGTTTGTGTTCTCTTGAGGGCTCACTTGACCTCTTTACTCTGTCATGATTTTAATGGGAATAAAGTCCTGCTTTTTGCTTTTGAATATCAGATGAAATGTTGTGCCTTGTGGTGTCCAGGGCATTTCAGCCTCCTTCTTCCATCTCTACCAGGAGCGTGTGTGGGCTCGGAGCATCATGGCTAATTCTGAACATGTGCAGTGGGGCCAGATGGGTGCCTGGGCGAGCCCCAGGGCCAGGAGGGTGCTTCACCCACGCTAGCTAAGGTGCCCCTGACCTGGGAGGGTTTGCCTTTCTGGAGAGCCCATGTTTGTGTGCTGAACACAGCCGTGCAGGGTAACGGCATCCTCAGCGCGCAGGGGGAGCCCAGCCCCTGCTGCCTGCTCTGGGCTTTTGTTTAACATTCTGCTCCAGATACTCCAGCAGTTGATACCATTACGAAAGCAGAATGGCAACGGTGTCCAGCTCCTCAGCTGTGACAAGTTGGGGTGACCCGCTGATGTGGAGAAAGCAACCAGTCTGGGCTTAACATCTGCCTTGACATCAGGCTTTCATTATTTCCATCATTTCCAGGAACTCTGTCTTCCCATTGTGGCTACAAGTGCTGACATTGTCTTTACCTGCCCCTGATTTCAATGCTTTTAGGAGGATGTTGTCTCCGAAGTCCACTTTTCCCTCTGTAGTGTAACTGGATTAAAAACCTGGGCAAAGCAGCCTCCCTCTGCCTTTTTTTTCCCTAGTCAAAGCAAAACTTGAACCGTAGTGCATCCCTAGCAATGACTTTCCAGCTTAGAGCAATATTTTTTCATATTTCTCTATGGTTTTCTCTAGAATACTAATGTATTTTTTGTTTCCTTCTGCAGGCACTTCTGTTTATGCATTTGAACTCCACAGCTCCCGTAAGTAACATTCACCCTATGGAAATATGTTCAGCTGTACCGTTAAGAATTATGTGTGCTTGAGATTTTGTTGCTCACAAGGTGTTTTCACGTTTTTGGACTGTCTATTGCTTGTATCAGAGGTGTCAGTGACATATTTCCTATTGCTTCACACTGGAAGGAAAAAGGCAAAAATATAGAAGGATTTGCAGGGAAATTTTTTTTTAAAAGATTGCTGTGTGTTCAGCCATCCTATTCAATGCATTTTATTAGCTGAAACAAGGAGTTTTGTCCTGAGTCTGGTAAATCCAAAGAGAATAGCAACTTTTGTGATCAGAATCAGTGTGGCGTTTTCAGCAGTAATACGATGGTAGGAAATTTCGTGGTACTGAATGTGCAGCCAAAGTTTGACATGGTTTCTAAAGGTGTAAACCATCAGTAGGCATGTGCTAAGTGGAAGAATATGAAGTTGATGAATCATATTTGAAGCCAAAATAAGGCACGTCAGTCCCTTTGCACACAGCCAGCCACCGTCACACATACAAGCGTGCTTGAACTCCGAACAGTGGCCAGGGCCTGGCTCCCCATGCCAGAGAAAAGCACTTTGCACCTGATCCGTGTCCAGGTGAGCTCTTCAACCACACACCTGCCATGATACCTTGGGCCATTGAGCATTTCTATTACTTCAATTATCCTTGTATACATGCAATGTACATTTCTTCCTTTATCTTTCTATCAACACTAATAATGATATTACGTCTTCTATTTTAGCCTAAGAACAAAAATTATCCCTGTCTGTCTGACTGTGTAAGCTGATTTTCCACTTCCGCTTCAGCAGTCCTTGACGCTCAAAGCTGGGGAGGTTTGCTCTCCAGCAGTGGGGATGTGGGATCATAGATGGCAAAACACTGGCAGGTTTTGCAGCCCTTAATTTGCAGCAGCCTCATTTAACCCTTAGTTTACCTCCTGTGCTAACTAGGTTTTAGAAAAAAAGGAAAGATATCTCTAGCGTTTATTCAAATAAAACAGAACAGGCAGATGTTCAGCTGAAGTAAATTGGCACACTTCTATTGAAATGGGTGGATTTACCCCATGTGAGTGTTCAGCGCCAATAATTAGCTTAAACAGTGTTTAAACCCTTGGATTTGGTTTCCTGGGGGAACACTGAATTTCTGTTAGATGACATGTTAGTGGCAAAAGTGTTCCAAAGACTATGAATATGAATTTGAGTCTGCTTATATAGCCATTTCATAAATTCCTTATGTAAATTGCATCTGCCTGCTAAGGGAATAGATAAAACGCTGTGTGACCCTGAAGATTCTGCAGATGGCACATTACAAACAGCAAATATTTGAAATATTAGTTCTGGTAAAAAAAAAAAAAAAAAAGAATAAAAAATGCCAGCAGAACATATGCTGAGTTGTGCTCGTATAAAATTTCGTGTAACAAACCTAATGGGAAAGTTTGCGAGAAGCTGGTGGACATAGCAGATCTCCGAGGGGGTCAAATCAATCATTCATCCCAACTGGGAACATGCCTGGAGATCATTTCTGCAGGGGGATCTTAAAGCAGAGATACTGCTGGTGAATGCTCTTCACATAGCACTGGAACTGCAGCCCAGGGAGAAGCCAAGGGTGAGCCGCGGTACCAGTGTACTTGACTGGGATTAGATGGAGAAAACACAGGACTCCGTTTGACAGATGAATACATGTAGCTTGAGTAGACTAGATAGAATATCCTCTTCATTAGTCTCTAACAATTAATAAATCTACGTCATGTTATAGCATCTCCTCAAACTGGTGAATGTCTACAAGGAGACATTTTCTGATGTTCCACCATCCCCTTACAGCAGCAACCTGAAAATCAGAGTATTCAGTCAAATGTTAGCTATTAAAATTAGACTCTGAGGTGATGCAGGTTAATAGGCATTGAGCATATCAAGAATTTAAAAGAACAGTTATACAAAACACTAGAAAATGTAGCACCGATTCAGAATAGGAAAGGAAGGATGGATATTGTCCATCTCATCTGGGTTTCCGCAGCCTTTCCTGGAGAAGTGACAGAACTAAGCACCAGTGTAAGGAGAAATACTAATAATGTGCTATTTGGATACTTTTAATATAGGCAAAGCTTTAGAATGTGTTTCAGGAGCCTGCAGATAAAAAGGAAAGACTGTGTAGTGAATCTCTCTGTTTCTACCTCTCTGTGTGTAATGAGGATAGATAACATTGGTGGAGGCAGCACAGCGAGAGGCAGCAAGTGCAGTGTCATTCTCCCTCATGGCGACTCAGAAATGCTGAACAGGTTCACAGTATCACAGTATGTTTGGGATTGGAAGGGCCCTGGAAAGCTCATCCAGTGCAATCCCCCCATGGAGCAGGAACACACAGATGAGGTTGCACAGGAAGGTGTCCAGGCGGCTTTGAATGTCTGCAGAGAAGGAGACTCCACAACCTCCCTGGGCAGCCTGGGCCAGTGCTCTGTCACCCTCACTAAGAAGAAGTTTTTTCTCAAATTTAAGTGGAACCTCTTGTGTTCCAGCTTGATCCCATTACCCCTTGTCCTATCATTGTTTGCCACTGAGAAGAGCCTGGCTCCATTCTCATGGCACTCACCCTTTATATATTGATAAACATTAATACGGTCACCCCTCAGTCTCCTCTTCTCCAGACTAAAGAGCCCCAGCTCCCTCAGCCTTTCTTCATAAGGGAGGTGCTCCACTCCCTTAATCATCTTTGTTGCCCTACGCTGGACCCTCTCCAGCAGTTCCCTGTCCTTCTGGAACTGAGGGGCCCAGAACTGGACACAATATTCCAGATGGGGTCTCACCAGGGTGGAGTAGAGGGGAAGGAGGACCTCTCTCGATCTACTGACCACCCCTCTTCTAATACACCCGAGGATGCCATTGGCCTTCCTGGCCACAAGGGCCCAGTGCTGGCTCATGGTCACCCTGCTGTCCACCAGGACCCCCAGGTCCCTTTCCCCTACACTGCTCTCTAATATGTAATTTCCCAACCTATACTGGAACCTGGGGTTGTTCCTGCCCAGATGCAGGACTTTGCACTTGCCCTTGTTAAATTTCATCATGTTATTCCCTGCCCAGCTCTCCAGCCTGTCCAGGTCTCTGGATGGCAGCACAGCCTTCTGGCGTGTCAGCCACTCCTCCCAGCTTGGTGTCATCAGCAAACTTGCTGATAGTACATTCAATTCCCTCGTCCAAATCATTAATGAATATATTGAATAATATTGGCCCCAGTACTGACCCCTGAGGCACTCCACTAGATACTGGCTTCCAACTGGACTCCGCACCATTGACCACCACTCTCTGGCTTCTCTCTTTAAGCCAGTTCATGGAATTTAAGTGGGCGTAAGGACCATTAGGATTTTAAGTAGGTCAGGTGCTTTCATTCAGCTACTGCTGAACTAAATGTGTACATTCTGTGTTAAAACAGCATCTCATAATGTGAAAGTTTGGTCCTGTTTGGAGCCTCTAAGCAATACAGAATCAAAACATCAAGTGGTTTTTCTAGTGTTTACTTCTAATCCTCCAAAAAATAATTCCTCTGGTTTGAAATTAGTTTCGGACTCCAACAGTTTGAACTTTCTCTGCTGTTTTTGACTGGAAAGCTACTGAAAATCTGAAGGTATTTTCCTGTGAAATCTGTGGTAACATGTAGTAAGCTGCTGTAAACCATAATCAAGCCGTCTCTTTGACCTTTCTTGAATAAGCCGAAACAGACTAAGCTTCCCAGGAGTTTCACTCACTGTGATGATTTCCAAAGCTTGCTTTGTTTAATCTCTGAAGCACACACTTAAAAATGGGCACAGTACTTCATTAGTACTTTTGCAGAAGTCATACACCTTATCCCTGTTCTTCTGGTTGTACGGGGTGTTTCAAAAAAGATGGACCCAAAGTGCTGCTTTGAAATTGGGTCCATCTTTTTGAAACATCCTTTATTTTAAATAATCTTAGTTCTAGCATTATTCTGCAAGGTAATTACTGATTCATGCCTGGCAAGATTCCTAAGTACTCGCCAGGGTATGGATTCTGTGTTAGCGCCACTGTCTTGTGTGGTTTATGATCTTTCTTTTATTAGCACTCCATGAAGTTAATCAAATCCTAATACTTATTTAAGTGTTGCCATTTGTCCTCTCAGATTTCTTTGTGATTGATTTCTGTCTTGTAAAACTTGCTTTTTCAGAGAGTTATGGGCTGCATTAGCAATGATGACAACAGAATTAGGAATGTGAGATAGGAACCTGAATAACTTTGTGGCTTTGTGTTTTGGTGGGCATGAGTCCAAGAGGGTCGTGTTGCTGCCAGATCAGATGGGGTTGAGGCATCTAATACGTCAGAGTTAGGAAATTTAGGCAGGAAGGGAGCATGGCCAGAATAAGTTCCAAAAAATAAATCAGAATTTAAAACATTCTGTAAGTTCTCCCTGAGAACAGAGAATGCAGCATCTATAGGAGAGAGGCTGGAAAATGCATTTAGACACGAGGCTCTTTTCTGTTGGTTTGAAAACAGATGGAATGGAAATAACAACAGAGGTGAAGAGCATAGTGCTTGGGTTAAAAGGAAGCGAACCCCCTGGGCCTGGGTCTAGTGCCAAAAAAGACATGAGAGAGGAAGTTCTGTATTCCAAAGTGATTTGAAAATAGCTATCAAAGAACAGGGGTTTCTGTGGTTTTCAAATATAAGACAGTGGCACAAAGTTGGGGCAGAATACTTGAGGGAGCTTTGTTTATTCTCATTTTATGCAATAATGTTCTAACCTGACGGAAAGGGTAGACTGGGCTCTAGTGTGTGTCCCACAGATGAAAGGGTGAGAAACTGAGGCTATTAAACTTGCAGTGTGTGCATCACCCGAGCAAGCGTGCTGTGGTGCAGCTCTGCTGTGTTTGTGCAGGGGGTTGGGAAGGGGCCCGGGCAGCTTGGTCTCAAAACCACAGGCAGGCTGCGTGGGTCTTGGTGCTCCCGATCCACCCCTGCCTGGCTCCAGGTCCCTCCTGGCTCTGCCCCACTGCTCAGCCATCCTGTGCTTGGTGCCCAGGGCTTTGCTGGGTAAGGCCTGTGCTCCTGTTCCCCCAGACTGAAACTCTCTGCAAACTTTTTGTCTCTGTCTGGTTAACTGGGAGGAATTTCCACCTTGTCTTTGCAGTCATATTCCCGCGGCTCTCCCCTGGCGCAATGTATTGTTCACCTTCAGCGCTTCTGACCTTCAGCCATTTCCAATTAGCACAGCCTATTTTGTGGTTGTTTAGTTAAGCTATACATACTTGCTTTTTTAAAGTAATTTCCCATTAGTGTGTCTCTCTAGCCTTTTATCTTTTTTTGTTGCTGTTTTCTGAACTCCATCCAGGTTTTCTTTTTTTCCCTTTTCCTAGTGAGCTGCCAACAAGCAGTTATTACATCTTCTCAGGGACAGCAGAGAACCCAGAAGGTAAATTGCAGTATTAAAGAAAGAAAGAAGTGGGGAAACAGGTTTAAATGTTGGGTTCTGCGTGTGTATTTCAAAGCAACATTTAGAAATTAGAAAAAGGTAGAAAGTATTCTACAAATGTCTGTGAAGGAGAGGCTCTAACATGAGAGATAATTTGCTGAAGAGGAGCTTTAAATTACTAGTTCTCAGATATGGCACTCCCAGGCAGTTAAGTTGAAAAATTGTGACATCTTAGAGGACCAGTTCCTGCTTTAATATAAGCAAGCAGGGCTAGGTATGAATTTGTGGAAAAGTTGTTACTTAGGCTGAGCAGAAGGGAAAGCTGGGGGATATTGGTCAGAGGTGTGTGCGTGTGGATTGGTATGAAAGTATCTGTCCACTGTCGTGAAGCCACACTGAGAAGCTATTTGTGGAGACTGAAAATAACCAGTGCTGTAGGGACCTTGCAGCTGATGCATTTTTCCTATGCCCACACTTTTCCTACCTTTCAACTCTGCACTGGAGGTCACAATTTCCCTGTAAATAATCCCCGAATTTTAATCCCTAGAATCCAAATTTTAATACCTAGAAAGAAACAGACCTCAGTTTCCTTTCGCATTGTCCAGGATCTCTAGCTTTAACCATATTACATTTTAAAGTCATGACGCACACCGCAGTTTGCTCTTGGTTCTGTGTGAGCAATCTACAAGACATTGCCCGTGTTTCTGCAAAAGGAGATAGCGACAACGGGGATTGTGTGAGATGGGCAAGAGGAGCAGGACCTAGAGAAGTGCTGTGGTTTTGTGGAGCTGAGCACCACGGGGTCTCCTAGGGACAGGGAAACGATGTGGTAACTGCTCATCAAAGAAGAACGTCAACCAGAGTGAGGAAGGGAACGGGGCTTGGCTGAGCGAAACAGAATGAAGAGGATTGCGACAATAAAGGTTCTTCTCAAATTGTTTGAATAATTTCATTCCAGCACTGGAAAAGTTAAGTGAGGTTGTGTCCAACGTTCTTTTCCAGTAGAAAGGGACCTGTTTACTTGCAGGTTGCAGAGAGATACGGACACAAAGATGTTTATGTTTTTCTGTTAAAAAAAAATCAAGCAGGTTTCTATTCTATAAGAGGTTTGTGTTTTCAGCGTTGGCATTTCTTTCTCCAGTTAAATTAATATTTGAAAGTAAAGGCGAGCTAAGAAATTTCAGTTAAAGTGATTTTTGCTGTGTTTTCTTGGAATACTAAATAATTCTTTCACCTCTTCGTTGACTTCTCAGAGCAAAGATACCAAGTAATACAAAAGTCCTGTAGGAACTTAACTTTTTCACTATTTTTTTTGGAATTGTTTGTTAGCAAAACCGTCTCTGGAATCATCAGCTTCTCTGCAGTGCAACGTATTATTACACAAAGAAGTCAGCAGGATTGGATGGACTCACTGGTCCAGAAAAGCTATTAGATGAAGAAGATCGCTTAATTATATTTTTTGGCCTCAGTACACTTCTGAAAAATGTTGAAAACCAGAGAAAACGGGATGTTTAGATTCTTTCCATCCATTTCTTAAAGGATGCCAGGAGCTGTTGCTGGATTTTAGCAGCAGAGACAATTGGGAATGTCTAAAAAATAACCTTTTGGTCTTACTTTCTGTAGCACCGTTTGTTGCCAGAAAGGTGTTGCCGTTCCTTGGCTGTCAGCTGTCCTGTGTGAAATGAACAACGAAGGGGAAGGTCAGTGCCATAGCTGGAGGGCAGGCGGCCGCGCCTGAGAAGCCTTTGGGGGCATCACTGGAAGGTGCGTTGGCAATCACAGGCAGAGCTTGGAGTGTGTCGGTGCCCCAGGCAAAGAGATGTGCAGTTCAATGGTAAAAAGAAAAGAGAAGCCATATTTTCTGTGTGCCAGCGCCTGCATATTCAAAAGGAATACGTGATACTGCAACATGCTATCCAAGTGTTGTTGGCAGTCATTTAATCACAGAGCGAGGCTTTCCGCATCCATCAGACAAGAGAAGCAGGGAAGCGGTGAGTGAAAGGGACAGTCACCTTGTGTGTCTTGTTCTCCCTGGCAGCCGGTGGACACGCAGGGTCCCCGCGAGTAGAAGGTTCCCTGCAGAGAAGGGTTCCCCGCAGATTCTGCAGGGTTCCCTGCAGAGGAGGCAGCTCTGGCCTGCCCAGAGTTCAGGTATCTCAATGCCTCCGTGAACTGCCCACGCGATCCTCGAATTAGGTTTTGTTGTTGCCCCTAAACCCATTTTTGCTTCTTTGAGCTCCTTCAGCTCTCAGGAACTGGCCCTTGGTGAGCTCTTCCTAGCCCTGGGGTCTCCTGTATCCCACGTCTAAGGCCGTACTTACTATCTTGTCCATTCATGTCTACTCTGCATCGTTGGCCTTGGCGACATCTGCATTTCTCTGCACTGCATCATTAGGCTGGCACCATTAATGGTTCATTCTGCACAGAGTAACTACTTGCTATTACTATCTATATCAAAATTATGGTTGCACCACATGATTATACAAAGCTAAGCGAAAAGTAAAAAGCCACCTAGTCATTAAAAAATTGCTGTTACAGCTAAGCAAACTAAAATAATGCTGCAGGCAGACCAGGAAAAATCCAGCGAAAGTAAGCCTCAGTGTCTGGGCTGTGCTGGTACCACCGGTGGCAATACTGGATTTACTGGGACTCCTTGGTTCCCAGAACTCCCTTGCCTCTGGGCACCTCCATCAGGAACCATTCGCATGGCTGTTGGTGTTTAAAAAAAAAAGCAGCTCTTTCCACTTTCGTAACTTCCTTCCCTCTCCTTGTTGTATTTCTCAAGCTTTGCAACCAGAGATCTTCCCAGTTTTTGTACTTAATATTACAATATTTTGGGGAAGGAAAAGTCTCGTCTTTTGCTACTGATCTTTTTTTTATGTTCAAAATGGGAGCGTCACTCCAGTAAAAAGTTAAAAAACAGAAGAAACTGTTACAAGGTGCCTGCTACCTAGGAAGTGAATTGGAAAAATAAAATATGACCTCCTTCAACTCCTTCAGCCCTTGTTTCTAAGTTCATCATTCCTGCCCTTCCTCTCAGTACTGCGACCATGATGGACACTTCTCCTGTTGCAGATGTGTTTGACAGGTAGTAGGGCAGGGCAGACCCATGTTGTAATATTGTCTATGTGTGTGCTTACAAAGCACATCCACTAAAATGATAATTTGCAATCACTGCTGCTTTAGAGGATGGTGCTTGTCAGTGATCCAGCCTGTGAGGTTTTCCTGGACAAAGGGGTCCTGAGCAGCACGATGGAATTAGAAAGTGTTGCCTCCTATGGAAGCTCAATGTCCTGCACAGAATAAACAGTTTTGAATTCAAAACATGGTCAGTCTTTCATCAGTTCCTGCCCTTAGAGAAGAGCATGAATATCTAGTTAAATTTATATACTACAACCTACTAGCCCAAATTAGATCAAAAACTCAGTCTCCAGCAGGATCCACAGCAGCAGAAAACATGAACTATGTGCAAACATTTTGTCAATCCAGAATGAGTCATGAACAATTCATTTGAAAATTCTTTGTTTTGCAAAATGTATTCGTTTTACCTCAGCAGAAAACAATGTCTTCATGGATGTGGTGCTTCGATTCTCTCCATGAGTCTAACTGTAGATTGTTTTCAAGATCTCCCTTAAAAAGCAAGGTGGTTGGAAACAGCTTTAGTTACAAATAGGTAGCAGGTCAGAAGTTATGAGCTTGAATGCCATTATAATAAAGGGGACAAAAATCAGATTATTTTTTTTAATTTTTCTTAGAATTGAAATACCATGTTACAGTATCTGATGGCTCTTTTTATAACACACTGATAATGATAGTAATTCTCACACATAATACTGCAATAGAGGTTCTCTTGTTTTAACGTAAAACTCAACATTCTCTAAGGTGGGGATTAAGAATTAAGACTGGTTTTGTTCTATGGGGAGTAAAGCTACTGAAAGGCAAGTGATTAAGGAAGGGTTTTTGTTGTTGTCTTACGTTTTTAACTGTGTAATGGAATTTCAGAATTCAAGGTAAACTGTACTTGACTTGAACCCGATCGTACTTCAGGAAGGTACATAATATAGTCATTCATATGAAATATAGGAACACTATTAAACATTCCCTTAGTGCTGTTTTGCTTTTAGGTCCACCAGGATGAGTGATTGAAGGATCCTCTGTGTGGTCAAGAGCTGCGGAGGCAAAGAGAAGTAAAGAAAGATCTAGAACCAGCACCCTGACTGCTTCACCTGCTGGTGTGATTGATGTGTCACCTGTGGCTGTTACCCAGAGTTAGCTGTAATACGGAAGTTAAGAATGGGATGGGACACAAGTACAATTAACACTGCTAATTACTCATAATTTGTAAGGTTTTATGACCGTCTTGACAAATGTTCAAGATGGGCAATGCCACCCTGGAGCTAGGAGGGAGGTCCCGTCTGAGGTGTGCAATGGAGGTGCAAGGGGAGGGAGATTTTCCTAAAGCTTGTCTGGGGTTGCAGATGATCCCAGTGCGATTCAGCAAGGACTGGGTGTTCTGTCCTTGAGGAGGTGTTGGTTTGCTTAAAGTGGTGTCTCAAGGTGTGTGGCAGGATGCAAACCCCTCTCTCTCCCCCTCCCTTCCCAGGTATGGCAGGAGCAGCCACATCTCCCTCTGTCTCTGCCGTTTGAGCTGACAGCTTCTTTTGTTGGGCCCCAGAGCCCCTGGCAGGGCCGTTAGGAGAAGGCGGTGCTGAGGCCCAGGGAGCCGCTGGGCGCCCGCGGCCCGTGTGGGGATGTTTGGAGGCTTCAGGGGCACCCACAGCCAGGGTGGGGGTGCAGAGAAGCTTCTGGAATGGCCACGTCAGAGCTGATCGGCCAATCAAAATGGGACTCTTGTCGAGACTCCGCCCCTTGTCGCGGGTCTCTGGGAGCACGAGCGTAGCCATTGCCGCCGGGAGCCACGGCCCGTCCCCCGCCCCGGACGGAGACTCCGCTTGCCTCGCCATAACGGGTGTGAGTGAATTAACCCTCACAGGATTGCGAGTGTATTATAAATTTACCCTCGCAGAATCACGAGTGTACACTTCCCGTACTCAATACAAGTACATGTATCCCTTTAAAATAACCCCACACCGTGTTCAGGCAGTGTGGACTCCTCTGGGACTCAGGGCCGGCTCCAGCATTACTTTGGGTGAAGCCACGTGCATGCACTCTGTGGACCGCCTGTTGTATGGGTTGCTGCCCCTTCATAATTTCCTCAATTGATATCCAGAGCTGTATTCAAGTCACTTTGGAGTGCTAAAACCCTGTTTCTCACCGGTTTACCCGCTTGTCCCTTAAACTAACTTCAGGGTACCTCCGTGACAAGGTGTAAAACTGCATTGTGGTGTTAGACTTGTATTGAAGCAAGAAACTCCAGATTTTTATCCTTTCTTTCTTCTACAGACTATGGACTTTTTTTTCTACAGACTGTAGTTACCATTCTGTAGCCAGAGGCATAAACCTGAGCGTGGGTGCACTTACATTAATACGGAGATGCTTTGTACTGGTGGAGTTTATCTTGCTTGCTAGACATGAGAAGTCACTATACTCTATTTCAGTATGTGTGAAATCTGTACCTTTGTGGTGGGCAGGAGGTGGGTTTTGCCTGTTTGATTTTATGTAAAGAAGTACAGTTTAGCATTTGTTGGAAGAGTCTTAGTGACTTTGTGTCCGGATAACACTGTGCTTACTCTCAAAATACTCACCTAGACTGCTTTGTAATCTTGATGTGTGCACAAATTGCTGCATTTCCAACTGCAGTGCTGTCTGGTCCTCTCTGGGCTGAACTGTGAGACAACTCCTTAGTGCTTGTTGGTTCAGCGCAGTGCTGCACCTGGAGCATTCTTCCACAATTCCTCAAAAGGCATTAAGAAACACAGAGCAATGTGGTGATGGAAATAGCCCCCTACATATAGAGAAAGGTGTGGGGATAGAAAACATTAGAAACACTGTAGTTCAAAATGGATATATATTTTTAAAAAGCAGATAACTTCTTTGTATTAGGTAATTAAATGTTTAGGTTGAGTTAAAATATATGACTATTAAAAAACCCTAAATGTTCTGCTTTGGTTCAGCTTGAAGTGGCTTTTACTGCTCATGTGATTGCCCTCAAAACACCAGTTTTGCCCAGCACTTGTTGCATGTTTGTCCAGCTACACGATTTCTTTAAGCTGTGAGCCAAATTGAGGCCAATCCATGTATCACAAACAGCAGTGCATTTAATTATGTTATTTATTTTCCTTTATTTTCATGTGTTTGTAGCCCTCTACAAACATTTTATTTTCTATGTATTTCAGAGAAAATAATATAAATCTGTCACGGACCTTTTGCAGAAAACAAATCTTCGTAAAGTAATAACAAAAAATGAGATCTATCTAAAAGAGGTAATATAGCAGCAATAGTTAATGGCCAAAGTCTGGTAACAACTATGAGGAATATTTTTTCATTTAAACAGTGGGTGAGAGCATAACCAAGTAAATCAGATCTCAGCAAACAAGAAGCCAGTTAAAAGCCTCATGGACAATGCATGAATGAGAAAAAGATTGTTGTGGAGCAAACAATTAACCAGAAACATGGCTGAAAGGTAGTTAATAACACAGGCATAATAATAATGATGACTTCAAATGACTACGAAATCAGGACACAGTACTATCTTCTTATGAAAATAAGTCATTCTGCTATGGAAACATTTAGAATTCGTATTTTATCATTTTAATACATAATTGTTAGAATAGAATTGTACCAAGAGCCTAGCCATGCAAGGATATTTCTCTACTGTTATGATAGGCAACAGAATGCTATTAAAAATTGTTCTTTAAAAGGCAATTCTGTTCAGTTTTAGCTAGTTAAGGGATTGCTCTTGTATTTTCTGCTGGATTGCTGGGCAGTTGCAGCGTGTCCTGGTCACAGGAGGCAGCGATACCAAGTAGTAATGCCCAGCAGATCATTCCTGTTAACCCTTTCTCTTCTCCTGATGCCTTTCCCAGTGCCTTCACTGGGAGCAGGTTTTGCACTTCATATCCCAATGGAGATGTTCTGCTGTGTTAATCAAATATAAAAAGTTCAGATACTTGTCCATTTTTAAAAGCCAGAATGAGTTTTTTTCTGTAGAAGGATGATTAAAACTCACTGAATTCATATTAGGTTTCTGTGACATTAACAATCTGATCTGTCCAAAACAAAAACAGAAAAACAAAAAAACCCACCCCTTCTATTTCAGCCTCACATTCCGTGAAACCAGGTTCGTCCGCAGGCAGTTCTTGCTGGGCCCCTGCGGTTCTTTGTGCGGACAGAGGAGGAGAACTGAGTCTAAAAGGGATGCAGAGCAGGTTCGGGGCATGGATTTGTCCTCATTTATTCCTGATTGGATCCATCTTTTGACTTGAATCCTGTGTGAGTTTTGGTGGGGTGTGTGTTTGTTTTTTCCCCTGATATGGTGTAAGGGGAAATGCTGCAAGGCAGCTATTCAAATCACACTGCGGGGCAAGTCTGCCAAGGGCAATACACCTGGGTATCTCAGCCAGCAGGACTGCTGTTTCCTCCTTGGATTCACAGCGAGTTTTACTGTCAGCAGAGCAGTATTTAAACATCGGTCATTTCACTGTATTTCTTGAATCTGTGACAGTGATCGTCTACCCTGTGGTCACTGCAGCCACTAAAGCAGTTAATGCTTTTACTTGGGCATCTTCAGATAGTTAAGTCCTATTTTCCGGACTTATAGCTGTGTTACTTTAGTGGGTTTTGGTAAAAACTTTAATTTTATAGGCCATTTCCAAGTTGAAATGTGCAATCTGTCTTGATAACTGAACCCCAGAAACATTTATAGTATTTATTAAAGTATATATTATAATTTGAAGTCTTTGCAGCCACAAGATGTTGAAAATGTTTAGTCAGCTCTGTCTGATGGCAATCTCTTGGTCTTACGATGTTATAGTTTTGAGATTGGGTGTCAGGGTTTCTAGAAGAGCAAAGGGAGGAGCCACAGCTCCCATCTTTAAGCCCTGGGGATGCCAGGGTAGAAATCCCCGGGGTACAGTTGCATACAAATAACAACAAACTCGAGGTACAGCTCCATTCAACCCAGGGACACAGCTTTCATTGCAAACTGGTATAGACGGCTTTACTGTCACCTTCCCTGCATACAAATATTCTTCCTGATAATATTTTTGGAAGGTGTTTCACGTGATTAAATAGGCCTTCTGGAAATCTCAAAGCCCAGCTTGAAGTCTTCTTGTCTGGGGACATTTTGTGTGGCAACTTTCAAGTGCTACAGAAATATTTGGAGAGCACAGGCAGCCCCTCTGTGACACAGGAACGGAGCGTACCAGAAAAAGCACTGTGCATCTGTCATACTCCACATGCTGCAGAAAATCAACTCTAACATTGCTATTTTTAATATGAGCAAGTCAGAAAGAGGCTTAAAGGGCTTGTTGTGCACATTTACCACTGCCCTTCATGCCATCTGACTAAGATGTAAATAAGCAAGTTCACTGCAAGGATCTGGATTTCACAGAAAGTGTGTGGTCACGTCTAAAGAAAGACTTCACATACACAGAAGGGTTTGTACAAAGAATCAACAGAAACTGCAGAACATCTGTTCTTTGGGCAAAGAGAAGTGTGCTTACCATGTTAATACCTGCCGGGAGAGCTGGCAAACACTCAACATGGATAATTTGCCTGTGAGTGCGATGGGCATGGATTTTGTGAGACACTGCTACTTGCAGTAACCATTTCCAGATGTGTTTGTGATTTAATTTAGCACCTGTTACCTTGTTATTAAGCAGTACTACTAATGTGCTCAGTTCCACAGCTACCAGGTCAGTGTGCAGGGTGATGAAGGTTAAAGAAGTTCAGCTGTCTTTAAAGATCGTGCAAGATTGGAATTAGCTCCAGTTTAAAACAAATGTAGAGCTTCTGCAAATTCTTCATGGATATCAGTAAATACTAGATATAAGGGGAAAGCCATAGAGGTACTGTTCTAGTTTTAGTAGAGGTTTTTTTTTTTTTTTTCCCTTAAATTGATTAATCTGGAGGTAGAAATGATAATGAGAAAACTTCGAGCTTAGCAATCCAAATTACGTATTGGGCATATCAGTGTGTAGGGGCTTGTTCCCCTTTATTTTCATCTGCCTACACAATTTTGGCCATTGTTAGCAATAATAGAAAACTTGATCTTTGATATATTCTCTCGTAGTTATATAGAACAACAGTCCTGGGTGGTCCTGAATGTAAGAACTGATTTCCCGGCACAGAAATGCCTGTACTGAAGTTGGCGTCGTCCCTCTGCAGTTACAGTGTCCTGCCTGGTTTACCCACGGCCCCAGCCCTGGCCAGGGCATCTCCAGCTGCAGAGCTGCTGCTTTGGCTTTCCCTGGCTCAGGAGTGCTGTGTTCCCTGCCAGTACCTTGGATATTACACATTTTAAAGAAAAAGTACAAACTTTTTCCCTTAAGCTCTGTCGTGTTGTGATGGTCAGAGTCACTGCAGTTACAGAAACCTCAGTCCTGAGTCCAGCCTTTCGTTCCAAGGTGGGTTTAGCTAGCTTCTCCCTTTCGTCCCCCTAAAAGTTTCTAGTAGCTCTTTGATCCTTTTGAAGACTTACATTTTTAGTTCAGTTCTTCTGAAGCTTGTTACAAGCAGCTAGAAATCCCAGCCAAGACCTTTTAAATAAATGAATTAGAAAATCATTTACTGTGCTCCTAGCAATGTTAGATTACTATTTAAATAGAGCAAATTAGATCCAAGACTTGATCTCTCATCAGTATCCTCCCATGTGACATTGTCAGCTCAGGATTGGTTTAGTCGTTGCAATTTCAAGAACACTTGAGTTCGGCAAGTGAGACTCCTGTTTCATAGAAGATTTCAGACTATCGGGTTACGTTTATCAATTGTTCTATTTAAACAATAACCTGGTGCTCTTGGTAATTCTAAGCCCTGAGGAAGGTTGGTTTGGCCGCAAGATCAGCTCTGCTGATTGATTAAATGGTTTGTTGACACAACAAAATAAATGAGCCTTTAAATAAAAGAGCATTGAGTTTTGCTTACCTAAAGAACTAGGTGGCATAAAATAAAGTAGGAGAATCATTTAGAAAGGTTTTTCCATTGAGTGCACTTTAGATTTCTCTCCACCTTTCAATAGCCACTTTTACTCACTAGCTTTAATTTTGAAATAAAAGGCAGACACGACTCTTGAGCTTTTGATTAAATCTTTGTGGTAGTGTGTCAGTCTTGAACAGAGCCAGGCAATCCAAGAAAGAAGGCAGATTGTTTGTCCATCCTGTTGTTCTTTTAGAAATGCTTCTGTATTCTAAGAGTGCTGCAGGTCAGGGAACGCCTGGAAAATGTAGAGGCAAAAAGCCATTGAGTAGCCTGGATTGGGCCAAGGACCTTTTCCCTATTGATGAGAAAGCACATTTGGCTTTGGTCAAAATGGTTTGTGCTGTTTCTGCCCCTCTTCTATTCTGCTTCTAGTTTCAAGTTTGTGCCAGTTCTGTGTTGTCCTTTTATGTTACCCTGACAGCTACTAGCTGTCATAGAAATAATCCGTTTCTGAAACAGATTCCACTTTCTGAAAGGGGCAAAATAATACTGGATTTGCTTGAGTGGAGAAAGCTGTCAGGAAAAGATTAAGCAGAAGCTGGCGAGAACTGGCAGGAAGGGCAAACATCTCTCAAGCAGCAGCAAAAAGGAATGTTTGTGTCTTCTCCACCTATGTTAGGTGTCTAGATTAACTGGTTTTTCTTCTTTGTGTTCCCCTTTAGCCCAGGCTAAAGTGATGTAGAAGATATGTGTTCTGAAAATGGCATGAACTGTGGCTTGCTGTTGTCTTGCTAGGTGATCATACATAGAGCTAATGGATTTTCAAAGTACTCTATTAAGTTGTGCCTTTTGGTTGCCCCGCATAGGTGGGATCAGTAATTTCATCCAGAAAAGAAAATGTGTCACTTAAGTTACTAACCAATGTAGTATGAATTTCATATATCTGAAACCACGTGTTGGTGCACTAACTGTGTTGGATTCAGGCTGAAGAAATTACTGAATTTCAAATAGTCTAAGATAGGAGAATCTCGCAGTCACCTCACAAACAATTTGTTAACAAAAAAAGCCCTCTGAAGGCAAAACTCGCTTACTATTATTTACAGAGCTCTAGTATAACGATACCTCTGTGGAAGAAGTGTGGCTAATGACTTTATCATATGAGGCTTTTTTGTCTTGATGTATCTTCTAATAGGTTTGCCCTGCAAGTTCTAGCACTCCAGGACTGATGAAAAGCAATAATGCTGGGCACTGAAATTTATAAACCAATTTTCACTGTGGAAGGTGTAACAGATTTTCATTGAGTTAATGTTTAATTATCTGAGATCTTTTGTTCTTTATTTCTCGTAGCTGAATTGGTTTGTCATTTCTGTTAATTAATTAGACAAAAGAAAAAATCATCTGGCACGCTGTTTCTCTAATTAGTGTCAGCTGTGTGATTAGTGCATGGTTTATTGCCCCATGAACACCCACACGCTTGACTTTGCCATTGCAAGGGCCAGTGAGGGCTCCAAAGCGGAACGACTTCCAGCTTTAAGGAGGGAAAATACCCTTTCCAGGCTTTATGAGCTTTGAAATATCTGACTGTCTCTAGCTAGATGGAAGCCTGATTCCTTTAGCACAATGACCTTAGATGTGCCTGCACTGGGAAATATCTCAGTACTCATTCCACTTGACTGTAAAGGACTTTATTTTGGGATTGCCATGGCTGCCAGCCCAGGCTGTGATGTGAAGGTTGCTAAGGTTACGGCGAGGCCGTCAGTGATGTGCAGTGACATTCACATAGGAGGAAGCAACAAATCGAGTAAAGAAAACAATTTTTGAAATTGGACTTTCAAATGTATTTGGATGATTATTTGTTCATCTTTCTTTGCTGACACATAAGAGCTCCACATCAGCAATTTAGTAAATTATTTCCCAAGGACAGAGTGGACTGTGGACACGTCTTTGTAGAGGAAATATGTCTTGTCTAATGATTTTTTTGTTTTTTGTTACTTTCTCCTTGAGTCATGAGGATGCAGAGTATTGAGACGGAGGAACCTGTCGCTACCTCCTCTCTCCACTTCAACCAGCCCCAGCATGTTTCTTCTTTCCCTCCAAAATCTGACTGGAAAAAGCCCCAAGGGGCAGTGGGGAGTGATGGTCTTGTGCAGGGTCCACTCCGTTCTCCTTTGGGCTACAGAACAGTCTGGCTGAGTTAAGTGAATTCACTATTTCTGCTCTTTCTGGAAAGGAGGTAGTGCTGTGCTGGCTTGGTGAGAGCAAAGTGCCTGTTTATATGGCGGTGGTGAAGGGTCTCTTGAGGAACAGTCACACTTCTTTGTGACACGGCTGCTCCCAGACCCTCACAAACTAACTAATTCCTGCTGATTTTATAGCACCTAAATGCCAAACAGGGAGGCAGACATGTGCAGTCTCTTTTTACACAGCCTGCTCACAAAATGCTAATGGTGAGATCCTCTTTAGGTATGGAAATATCAGAGATAATAAGTGGAAAGCAACATAGAAAAGTCTCCTGGCAGGTCTTCTCTATGAAAAATGTCTTGGGGTTTTGGGAGACTTTTGTAAACCTGTTTTTCAGCTTTATTTGATCTTGTCAGTTTCTGTAATGTTTGTGGTAAATAACACTTGATTCACGTTTTTTTCTTTGAAAATATGAATGTCATGAAAATAATAGGGTGCATCCCATTTTCCGAAGTGTTTGTGGCTTAACGTATGGGAACATAAAATGTAAGCACACGAACGACTCCTACAATTCTCAGTAAATATGTAAAACTATGGCATGAATAGTATATCTGTAGTCAGGCTCTGTATCCATCATTTGAAGAAGTTATGAAAAATATGAAAGTTTGAAATGTTAAATAAAACATGTGAATACATAGGAGTGTTTAAGAAAGAAGATGGTAAAGCATGAAAGGAGAATCCCACTGAATCAAATAACTTTTCTGAATGAGTATTCTGAAAAGAATACATCGCTCCTGTAGTTAGAGATTTTCTTAAAATTATCTTTAAAAACCCTGTTCCAACTCAGAATTGGGTGTATTTTAGGTCTCTGAATAAACCTCACTTCTAGGATCCTTTATAATTCTCCTAGATAAATAATTTATTAGGGTATTTCACATTTGAAAAAGAAACCTCAGAATAAGCCTTTTATTGCCCTTCAGGTATCACTAGTGCTACATGTAAAGGAACCATGGCCTTAAAATCATGCGAATGGAGTAATATACTCCTCTATTCTTTCTTCTTTCTTTTTTTCTCTTTTTTCCTTTCTTTCTGTTTTATTTTCCTTTATTGTTTCCCTCGGTGGTTCAGTCTCTTGTGCTCTGGCACAAGGCCACGCTCCCTCCGCTGAGACCCAGGCCCGGGCTGTCACCTTTTTGTTTCTGCCCTTAAACATACAATTAGCTAAATCCGTTCCATTTACTGTCTCCATATTTGTTCCTTTCCCATCTGATTTTGGTTCCATGGCTTTTTCAGGAGGGTTTGTAGTGATTTAAGGGTACACAGGGCACTGTGGAAAACACCAGTCTTGATCCCTAGGTGGGAGAATGTAAGCCTAGTATGAGCCCGTCAGTCAGAAATCATGGAATCATAGAATCATTTTGGTTGGAAAAGACCTTGAGTCCGACCGTTAACCTCACACCGCCAAGTCCACCTCTAAACCATGTCCGTGTCCCTAAGAACCTCATCCGCACATTTTTTCAACCCCTCCAGGGATGGTGACTCCAGCACTGCCCTGGGCAGCCTGTTCCAATGCCCCACAGCCCTTTGGGGAAGAAATTGTTCCCCACATCCAACCTCAGCCTCCCCTGGTGCAACTTGAGGCAACTTCCCTCTCATCCTGTCACCTGGAAAAAGAGACCAGCACCCTCCTCACTCCAACCTCTGTTCGGGAGCTAATGTCTCTTACGCTTGCCGAGACTGAGATAGTTTCTTGTGATTCAAGATCACTTGGTGGCTTTAATTTTCCATGAACTTGTGCAGGTGTGTTTTCTCCCCCTCTGTGGTCCGTGCTGGTTTGCTGTCCTGGGTTCAGGATTCTGTGCCCACTTCATTCCCAGTGAGAGAGGAGAGAGTGGGAAATGGCAAATATTGTGGTCCTGCTGGAGCTGTGGTCTAACCGGAGCTGAAAACTGAGCTGGGGTGAGCAGCCAGGCCTTTAAATGGAGCCAGGGTGAGCCTGGCTGGTCTGGAGCCACACCTGAACTGGAAGTGTAGGATCGTCATTCTCTAAACCATGCGTGGGTTGGGCAGGGCTCTACCATGAGCAGGTAGCAAAGCTGCTAGACTGAGGGACACATTCTGATTTTTACTTGTGTAGATATTGCATTGCAAGTGCAATTGTGTGAGGCATTGGTGGTGGTCTCAGGGAGGAGGTGTCCGAGGAAGCTCTGCTCCAGGCCAGCCAAGCAGCATTGCTACTGGGAATGCGTTTCACCTGGCCCTGGTTTGGGCAGGTGTTACCCATTTGCTTTCTGCTGCAGCAGGAGGCCAGCAGAGCAAATAAGCTCAGTAGCTTTGAAGAAAGTCACTGTGGAACTCGCAGCAGTTCTTTCCTCTATCAGGTATTCTGAAATTTTGTATTTACCTTTACAAGACCTATGCTAGAAGACACACTAGCTACCTGCAAGGATTTCCGTTTGTGGGATGCATTTTCTGAGGCGTGATGCTGTGGAAAACTTTGTATGCCTCCGGGTAAGCACACTGCACTTGGAGTGTTTCCTCTAAGCCCTCTGTGCTTGGGGGAGCAGTTTTTATCTCGCATACTGTACCAGTTTCACACAATTGTAATTTCTCTAACTTCAGTGGGCTTTCTTGTGATATTCAGGTGTTGGTTCAGATTTGGGTCTTGGATTTTGCAAAACTAAACTGAAAATAAAGCAGGAGAAAAAATAAAAGGTTTCCAACAACACTTAGAGTTTCTCATTTCCACCTTTAGGAGTTAATATACCAGGAAACCTTTTATTTTTTTTTTATTTTTTTTTTTTTAATTTATTTTTATTTATTTTTTTAGTAGTATTCTGACCCTTCTGCTCCTGCAGAGGAAAATAAGGTAAAGAATTACACAGAAATGACTCTTTTGGGGAGCTTTAGAGATGTCACATTTTCAGGGGTTCATGGTATGTGACTGTGTCCATGTCCTGGTCTCAGCTCTGCTACTGCAGTTGACTTCAAAACCTGAAGCGATTTGGGACCCATCAGGGGTTATAGAAATGTAAAACATAGAGTTGATGACTAGTTGTATTCAAAATGATATATTGTATACTGAAAGCATTCTCAAGCTTGCGTGTGGTTTTTGAGATTAAAGACTTTACAACAGCAGTGGCTGGTAAAATGGGTCCAGAGTTCACATATGTTGATAGTATCAGATTTTCGTTTTTATGAATAATTCTGTCAACGAAAGTGACATTTTGAATTGTAATTGAGATATGCGTGTACCTTTAGGCACACATTAGCTGTTTATAAAAGGGCTTTTCTGTTTTCCCCGAGTTAGATGTTGAACACCTTAGGACGTTTTGGATTCTGCTGTAAGCCAGGTTGGTGCTGAAGTGATCCAGGTATTTTGTGTGTTTTTCTTAGAGAGATATACATAGCGCCTCTGTTCAGGTTATCGTTCCTGTTCGGACTATCATTCCAATACAACTTGTTAGCTGAGAGCTGAATTGTGCTCTTTTTGTTTCCTCCGCTATTAGCGTTGACATCAACTGCAATAAAATCAATGGCAAGTTTAGGTCAGCTGAAGTAGTTTGATGTCTTAGGACAACTGGGTATGTCTGTTTCCGTTCAGCTGGAGCAATGGGACATGCCTTGGAGCCAGCTGTGGCTCGTTGGTGTTCCTGCAGCTTTTCCACTGTCTCCCAGGGTGCTGAGCAGTGTCCTCTCTTCTGCAGAGCCAAACCTGGGCATGCCTGCTGTGTCTCCCCCTGCGGCGTGGGGAGAGGCAGCATTGCATGCACAGAGTGAGAATTCACCCATTTCTGAGGGGGTTACATAGGGTAACATAGGGAATAGAGAAACAACAGGATGAAAATGGGCTGGTCTGAAACGAGTGACCATCTACTGTAACTCCGGGAGGTGCATCTCTCCATTTGTATGTGCGGTTCTCATCTTCCAAATGTTCCTGCTCCTGCTGTGAAGTGTTCCCCTTTGAGACAATTTTTGCTTTTAACAAATATCACGCCATTAACCCATAGGGTCTTGGCTGTGATTTTCAGCACAGTGTTTGTCAGGAGCAAAATCAATGCCCTTCCTGCCTTTTCAGGGCACCCATCATCAAAAATTTGTCTCTTCAGCTCTCAGCTTGAGCTGTCAGGGTTGGCACTTGGAAAAGTCATCCTCTTTTAGGTAATCGGAGGAGATGCTATGAGAAGGTCAGTAATGTGAGCCAACAGCAAACTCTGATGCCCTTTTAGATGCAGTTGCTGATGGTGGAGCTCTGTATGTGATGGTTCTGAGCCAGGGAGCCTCCTGCTTCCGGAGTGGGAGGAATCCCTTGGAAACAGAAATTCAAAACTGGCATTTTTTTGTTGGCTCTAACAAGTTGGACTTTTCAGCAGTGGTCATTATAATATGCTATTTCCTGATAAGTTAGCAGGTTTTGCCTCTCTCTGACAGACAGAATGTATTAGTTT
This sequence comes from Patagioenas fasciata, assembly GCF_037038585.1. Lineage (NCBI taxonomy): Eukaryota > Metazoa > Chordata > Aves > Columbiformes > Columbidae > Patagioenas > Patagioenas fasciata. The sequence continues at coordinate 5,112,407 of NC_092527.1, forward strand.
GAGGCTGCGGTAATGTGATGGAGCTTCTGGTTGCATTAGAATATGGCTGTGGGTGCTCAAGTCTGCCCACAGAAGGTAGCATTGGCATTCCATAGACTGGATTTTCTACCAGGGAGATATTTCCCTCTTGTTAGGGCCAATGCAGATGGCAATCAGTAATATAATGAATTATTATTAGTATCGTAGTGTTAACATATTAAGAATAATAGTTGTTATTATTAGGCTTGAGGCTCTAATAAGGGTCTATTCAAGCATGCCAGCACTGTCACTGCCTCCCAAGGTTTCCAATTCAATTCAGGAATGTGCAGAAGAGAAGGAGCTGAGCCGGGAGGTGAAGGGTATGTGATATGCACGGTGAGTGCTCAGCTGCATGAGCGAGGATGGAAAGAGTTCTGAAGGGTCTGTGGGGTTCAGAAAAGATGTGGGGATCAATAGGGTCTCAGAAGGGGGGCACAGCAGTATTTCTGAGAGGACACTGAAATAGGAAGGAGATGGGTGTTAAAGCGTGGCAGCCTGTAGGCCAGGGGGGGCTGTGGTGCTGGTGTGATAGGAATAGCATGTATATAGTGTTATTGGCCATGATATTGCTGTTGTAAGGCCTCTGATTCATGTGACATAAATTACATGACTCAAAAGGGCAACTACATGTTTGCTGGGACCTGCTCCTTGGCTCTGTCCGTTGAATTGTAGCCCAGGCTAACAAAGCCCTGCTGGCCAAGGACACCGGCAGCTTCTTCAGTCTGCCAGACAGGCCCAAACCCCCACATGCAGAAGTCTGTCTGCTGCTTCAGCAGCTGCATCTCCAAGAGCAAACACTGAAATCAAATATGAACCTCTAGAGTTAATACTCAAAAAGGAGAAGAGATTCTGTTTGTGTCAACAGGAGGATTTTATACGGTGCAAAACGTTCTTTAGGGAGGTGTCTTCTGTGATGGTCTAAAATATGCACTGTGAATGATGATTATCTTGCACCGCACATACAGATCATTCAGCCATGAGATTGGAATCGTGTTGGTAATAATTAAAACTATGTACCAGCTTTTGTGCTTGAATATAGTGTTCTGGTTTGTGATTAAACTGTACAGTATTAGGACATGCATTTTGACTCATTCTGGCAATCATTTAGAAGTAAAATGTTGCTTCTAGAAGATGTATACTCAGTTACTCGTTACCTTGTGTAATGAACCAAGTCTGTTACCTTCTTGGTGGCGTATGAAAATAGTAAAATATGATGGAAGATTCTTATTTATGCTATTGTTCATTTTCTGTGACTGGGTGAAACTTGCAGAAACGTTGAGACAGTCATTTTTGTACCTTTAGTCCTCCCAGAATTTGCAAGAAAAGAACTTTTGCGCCTATTGTGAGATATTTACTGGGTAGGAATAATTTATCTCGACACAGTGTTACAGATAGGATGATAAAGCACTGGAAAAAGGCCTCAGAGATACTGAGGAGTCTCCATCCTTGGAGAGCCCTGAAACAACTGGTAGAGCTTTCAAGATGTGTGTTTGTGGTTTTGTTGGTGTGGGGTTTTTGGTTGTGGTTTGGTGTGTTTTTGTTTTTTTTTTTTTTGGTGTGTGGTGATTTTTTGGTGGTTGTTTGGGTTTTCTTGTTTTGGGTTTTGTTTGTTTGGTTGGTTTTGGTTTTGTTTCTTTGTGTGCATGTGTGTGACTTCCAAATAAATGTAAGAAAATACAAACCCCACCAGCGTGGAAGTTAGACATCTGCAAAATTAAAATAACAATAGCAAAACAAACAGGGCCCTTCAGTACTTTGCAGCATTACTACATTTTACACAACACGGGAAATCCAGTGAGTTAAGAAATTCTGTGATAAAGCGTGCAAATTCTGCAGAGTCGCCTGGCAAACCCCAAGAGGTTTAGGTTGGGCAATTTGCTTCCCATCATGTCCACTCATGTTCTTCTGATGGTCTTGAAGCGATTGAAAATGTATAATACTGCAGTATTTAAAAATAAATGAAAAAATCCCAAGAAATAATGCCGTGGTGAATCTTAGGAGTGAGTTATGGGCGGCGGAATCTGGCCCAGTGACTTGCGATGTGCTGCGTGTCGCAAGCTCGAGCTGACTCCACCAGTTGCTCTGTGAGCTTGGGAGAGTTACTCCATCCTTCAGCATGGGAAATGCAGAAATGGGCTCCCACCCTCATTCCCCTCCTTGGTTTTGTTCCGTTGGCAGGGAGAGTGTGAGATGGGCACCTCTGTCCCAGTGCTCACCACCAACAGCAGTGCAATCTCAGGAAGGTTGAGCCAGAGGGCAAAGTAATTACTTTCAGGAAAACACTAAGTAAAATGTTCCATTTCAGGACATACACCCTGCATTATTTACATCCATCTCTACAAAACTGTTACAATGTGAGGCACAACTCAAATTCTTTCTGAAAATCAGAATATAATTGTCAAATTGATTATGGATCATATTAGCAAGGAGCTGATGACATACACAGATGTATCAAATGTATATCGTCTTCTTGAGAACATAGATAACTTCTCGCTTCTTTTCAGCCCTTTGCAGAAAAATATAGCTCTCTCCAGGGTTTTGGTTTATGATTATTTCTCTCGAGTCCCTGCTGTTTGTGAAATGCATCTCGTGAGAGAGTACCGAATAGCGTTGTGTTTGTTACAAACCCAGGAGGCTGGGGGTTGTGTGTCTCCTGTGGAGTGATCCTGGATGGGAACAGCTGCTTTCCCTGCCTCGTTCCCAGGCTATGTCACTGTGATGGCCACACATCCCCATTGCCCCTTTGACTGGCCCATGGCCTGGAGATCTGGTCTTATTGCTGAGAACACCACCTGACTGAGACGAAGCCTGTGGTTTCAATAGAACACTGTCTTTTCATATGCAGGATAGCCTTTTACCATGCATGATCCTGTCCAGATTGCTGAAAGAAAAAGTCACCCTCAACTTTATGTCTGCAAATAACCCAGCTGCATGTCTTACCTACCTCATCTATTAATGCTGTGCGGCTGTGCTCAAGATCCCCTGAAAAGCAATTAGAGGTGAACCTGTGCCCACAGCATCCCAGCACTAGGGCCACCAGCTTGATGAAATTACACATGGCCAATAACGCATGGGCCGTCAGGAATTATGGCTTTAAGGAAGCTATAATTAACTTCCCTGCAGAAAAACATGCTTCCACTGGCAATCTGACAACCTAAACACCAGCTTCATAGCAGCTTCAACTCTTAAAAACTAAGGTAGGGGTAGAAAGGCTACCTGTAAACTTAGTGAGATTGTCATTTAATTTTTCAGCAGCAAGGGGTTTTGCCTGTTTGTTGTGTTGTTTTTTCTTTTTTCCTAAGTGTCAAGGGTTTAGATTGCGGGGTGATAATAAACCATGGCAGACCCCCTTCCTACTCAGGACAGGCGATCAGGAGGGAAGGAAGGACAGAGAGAAGAGAGTTGGAAAAACTAAAAGTGTTTTACTAATGCTACTAATAAGAATAGAGAGGTCGCAAGGTCCTCTCCTAATGTTGGCCATAAGGAAAAAGGACGAGATCCTCATGACTTCCCACTTTTCTACGAAGTGTCACGTGAATGGGATGGAATGCTTAGTTGGTCAGTTTCAGTTCACCCCCTGCTTGCACATCTTGGAGATGCATCATTATCAAATGACTTCGCATTCCAGCACTATGTGTACCAAAACATGTATCTGGCTTTCAGGAAAGTGGAGTTAGTAAGAAGACTTCAGCTGACAGGAGAATTGATTAAAAGAGAAACTTATTTTTAACAAAACCAAGAAACCAAGTCATTCATAATTCCTAAATTTCTCTATGGTTACAAAAAAACAGCAAGAATTATTTTAGGATTCAACACAGTTACTTTTTAGTCTTGCTAAAAGTTAAGGTTTTATTATTCTATTGATGGAAAAACAAACCCTCTTTGCTGATTATGTTCTATTTGGAAATTAGTGACACAGTAACACCTGGAACTCCTAAATCCCCAGAGATGACACATTTGGTTGTTCAAATACACTGCTGTTGTTCTTGTGTGACAATAGGTTTTTCTATATGTTTTTATACAGTGTTGGCTAAACCACAGACAAATGGGGAGACTGTGTGCAGGGGAGAAAGCCAAATGTTTTGAATTCATAAATAGTTACTAGTTTTGCCCTTTTTATGGAATTACAGTAGCTGCCCTCATCCACAAAGAGATGATCACCAGCAGAGTGAGGCCAGAAATCTTCAGGAAAGCACAGAAGCAATTACGAGGCCAACAGAAAAATGAAAATGTGTATGGTGTCATTGTTTGCTTTAGGTTGTGGAGTGAAAGGTGTGCGACGTGTCCTGGGTTGTTCCCAGGTGTCACCTCCCCTGTGCCCTGGGATCTCACTTGTTAGGCATCCAGTGCTGGACTCGGTTGTCTTCATGCACAGACCTTACAGCTGGATGTGATGGGGCCAGAGCTGCCTTCCCCCCTTCAGGCAGATTTCCTTTGGGGTTTTTTGAGCGTGTTTTACACTGATATGTGCTAAAATGTGATCAACTATCCTGTCACATCACATCATAAATCCCACCTTGGATTCCAACACAATTATTTCATCGAAATTAGAATTGTCTACACTCTGAATGACATGATAAAGCAGATTTAATGTGTCATTATACTATAGCATCCAGGTCAGAATTACCTCTTTTGCAGAGAAATCAAAGTTTACTATCTCTGTAATTAAATGTGTTCCCACTTGCTTAATAACTATAAAAACAGCCACTTTCCTAGTGTAATTGCTTAGCAGTATTCAAGAATGCTCTGTGTTATCACCTGATGTGGATCTTTGGGAGAGTTATAGTAGGAAGAAAGAGAAACAAAAAAGCAAATTTCTGTTTAAGCATGATAAATACAAGTATGTAATACTAAGTATGTGGGTTTTGTTCTTAAGGCTATTGCCTAGAAAGTGAAAGCAAAGCTCCAGAAACACTAATGCCAAATGCACAGTGCTCCACAGAAGATATAGCAACAGGAAGAGTCATTTTAATGGACTTTCTTTTCCTCTCTTTTTTCTGCTTTCTTTGATCACCGGATCTTGTTCTGCGTTTTGTTCTTTGTGCATATTGTGCCTCGGTAACCTTTCATCAGCAGGGGGGTGAAGGGAATTTGTTTGTGGGGAGTTTTTAAAGCTTCTTTTTTAAAAAAAAAAAAACCAAAAAACAACAAGTATTCTTATAAATTGAAATGCTAAAAGGATGTAATGTTTGCAGGCATGTCAGAAATGGGAAATATTTCCTGTCGTTGGACATCGCTGGGTAAGACCAGGTGTTCAGTCACATACGGAGACATCAGCTTATGCCTCACAATGTTATAGAGCATATTGGAATTTTTCTTGGAAGCCAGATTGCTTGATGGCCTTCTGGTTGATGCACTGTCCTGGATGACAGTGACCAAAGAAGAAGGTGGAGAAAGGAGGGTGTGTTTGGTCTATGTAGCTTTGGAGTACCACATGAAATGTGAATTTCTGCTTTGCCAGTATCGAGACACGCCACTGCTATCATCGTACGTTGTTCCAGTTTTTTTGAAGTGCACAGAATTGCCTTTCTTTCAAAGATAACTACAATAATTTGCTTATATGCCCTTTCTTGTGTTGAGTTTTCAAGAATAGATTTTATTGCATTGGCTGGTCTTGATTCCCCAATGAAAGCACAGATGCTGCTGCTTGTTGAATCCGGGTTGTCTTATTGAAGGTCACTTCATGCTACGATCCATTTAATTGTTTGCTACACTGAAGTGTTTATCTGTCCTCACATAGTCATTTTAGGCAGTAAATATTCCTCCTGGTCTGATAAATGCTAACACTCCTGTATGCTTTATGTGTCCTTGCAAGACTCTCTGTTTCTGCTTTCAGTGACTGAGTAGCAAAGCTTTACTGATAATTTCTTTTGTCATTTTTGCCCTGGTTCTTTCAGTTTTGAGTCACAATAGTAGCTATTAATATACTTCTATAATTTTCTCAGCAGGCTGATTCCTTTTTGGTTCCTTTTCTGGTGTAAAATATATCATGTTTTCCCATAAATAAAACTCTTAGCCCTTTGTATTTTGTTAAGCACTTTAAGGTGGCCTCTCTCTTTTTTTTTTTTTTTTTTCCTGTTGTTTTGTTTTTAATAGTTTCATATATTAAAGGTCTGATGCTGCTCCCAGTGGTGCTTTAACACACTTTTCCACTGTGATGGTAATAAAAACCCTTAAGTTTTCAGCATTCATACTGCTAGAATGTGTGAGGTTTTTTAATGGAGGACTCCTTAAGGAAAACAGAGTAGGAATAAATGGTGAATCTCCTCATGAACAGATCTCCAGTAGATACGGCACCTCAGTGGGCTGTGGTGGGACACTTGCTGTGCAATGTGTCCCCAGGTCACCCAAACAGGAGCAGGGAGGCAAAGGTGGGGGCTGACTGGGAAGAGCTGCATTGAAAACAGTGCATTGCTGAGCAGCTGGGTGATGAAAATGACAGGTGAAATATAGATCAATGCAATGAGGTGCATGGGGTGAGGGGAAATAATCCTGCACTTCTGTTCTGAGATGAGCTTTATAACTCAAAAACTTGGGGGTGAGAAAGATCAGCTGAATTCTCCAGATTCTTCAAGAAAAGGCTTGCCCTGCTAGGGTTTCGAAAAATGAATGAAAAATAAAACAGCAAACATCATTATGACACTGCATGATGGTGCTTCTGCATCTTGAATATTGCATGTAGCTCTGGCCCCATCTTCATAAAGGGATAATAGAATTGGAAAAGGCTCATAAAGGAGCAGTGTGAATGATCAAATGTACTGAACAGGCTCCATAAAAGGAACAAATGGGACTCTCTCACCTGAAAGCAATAGCGCCTGAAGAGATCTAGGAAACTGGGAGGTGAATATATCTTCCTGGTTGGAATCTAGCAGGAATCAGATGAAACTCAAGGGCTCCGGGTCAAACCAGAGAGGAGGCAGTTCTGCGCAGAGTCGCTGGTAGAACTCTGGAGTATCCCACAAGGCGTCGTGGGTATCAGAAGGTTCCAAATGTAAAAACCCTGGCTGGATAAACTAATGGAAGAAATGGTTTTCAGTATCACTAAAAGGAGATAGGCTGTGTCTGGGTCAGGAAGTCCCTGCCAGTCCCTCTAGTCCCAGAGGGGCTCCAAGAGTGTTTAGGGAGGCACTGGTTGATGATCCTGCGATTGTTGTGCAGCTGCTCTCTGATATACTGACAGGCTGGGGAGACTTTGACCTGTCATAGTGTGGTCTTTTTGTTCTCCTATATTCAACAATGTACACTTGGAGAGGGTGTGTTTATTAAGTGGTCTTTTGCTGTATTATGGAAGTGAACATGATGATATTTTAAGGGTTTGAAATTTGTGTATCTCATAAGACATGAGGAAAACCACTGAAGTCAGAGCAGCTGAGCCACCTCCCACAAGTGCAGTGGCAGCTACAACTGGCCAAATACTGAGTAAACTCTCCTCAAGGCAAGAACCACTAGTAAGGCTACCTCACAGGGAGGTTTCTATTCTTTATTGCTGTGAACGCATAGGAAAAATACATATGGCAAAACTGTTTTTACGAGAGGAACAACATGGTAGTGAAGGTGGATGCCAGCAGAAGACTGGCCTGGCTGTGTGTATGTGTGTGTGTGCTGGTGGGGCAGGAGCACACGGCAGAGGAGCAAGTGCTGAGGCCTTGCATCGCTCTTAAACCTGAACTCTAACATCTTTTTACAGCTTCCAAACCGTGTTTCACCTTTCTGATTTCCATCAGCTCTTCATTGCTCCTTCAGAAGAACTGCTGGTTACAGATGGGCCCTAGATTTTGTCCTTGGAGAGAAGTGCACTGGCAATGCAACTTGAAAACACTAGAGGAAATTGTGGCTTAGATCCAAGTAAATGCTGAAGTATCTGTGACAGAATGGATGCAATAACTGCTCTGCTGCAATTAAGATGGTACCATGTGCATCCATTTTTCCATAGGTGATTTTTGCACAAATGTTTTTTCTCTGGTTAGCTTACATTCTGTAGATGAGGTTACTTACAGGCTGTAGTGTTTGCTGATGGCGGCAGAACAATTATCTCCCACCTAATTCAGTTCTGCTGAATTCGGAACAGTACGCATGTAGTTCTGGCTTAATGGAATGATATTAGGAAAAGTTTTTACTTTTTCTGAAGTATATTGTGTAATTTCTATTTAGAGATGCTGAAAGACTTGATTTCACTCCTTTTGCTGGAGGACTTTGAGAAGCTCCTCATCAGTTGACCTTTTAAGAGGCTTAAACCTGGCTGAACAAATATGATAGATTAGATTATCATCTGATGCAAATAACTTGCTGTTTGTCAAGTAGGGGCTTCATTGCTGAAGAAGAAAAATGGTATAATTGTTCTTTCACAAACTGGAGAGCTCTGTCAGCTAAATAAACCTGGGCATCGCTACTGCTGACACCCTGTGTGTCCTTCAGGTTCTATTTACTCTATTCAGAAATGCTTTTGATATAAAAATCCTAGTTTTGATAATTTAGTTGTTGGTAGCTGTCACCATATGGATAAACAGTCTTCTGATGTCAGCAAGGGGTGTACACTGCAGGTATCATGGTGTCCCATAAACTAACATGAATAGCATTGTACACAACATCCATGTCAATGAGTTCCACCTAAAATCTGTTTACAAAGAACAACCTTCCTATTCAAAGAGATTGGTTGATGACAAAATATGTGGTCTGTAAGCTTTGGTGTCAGCAAGGGCGGCGATGCTTCGTTTCCACATTTGTTTCGTCCTGAGCACAGTGCAGCATATGGAACGGAGCAGTCCGTCTGGAGCACTCACATCTGCACAGAGGTCGTCCCTGCTTATTGTTTCATTTCACATTTATGCACGTTGTTATTTCTCCCTAACCCGCCCCCTCCCTGGCTCAGCTAGCAGACTGAATGCACAAAAGACTATTTTCCCTTAATTAACACTTCCTTTTCAGTTTAAAAACCAGGCTAGTCAAATTCAGTCTTCTTTTGTGAAAGTCCTTAGAGAAATGTTGCAGTCTCAGCATGAGAAGACCTGAGTCCCACCCCCAGATCTTGCACTGACTGTGACAGATCTTAATTCTCTTCGATCATTCTCCACATTTAACGACTCAAACAGTTGGGCTCCCAGGGAGAACTTTCCCTGACCTTTCTTTTCTCATGATACACTGCAAAAGTGAGGTGGCACCCTGGTCTCATATCACCAGGGCTACTGTTGCAGGTTTCCATAAACTTTCATCACAATAAAGTTAGAAAAATTAAATAGATTTATTCCACCGTGTTCTGTAGTAGGAATGAAGCTGTTAAGTAGACCAAAAGGAAATGTTATCACCAACAGGAATAAGTAATTTTTAGTGAAGTGCTGCTTCTCGCATTCCTCCCTTTCTATGTTAGACCAACTCTATTTGTAATTGTACATCGGGCTTGGAGTGAAAGCCCTGAAGTCCTTTTCACTGTGTGACAGCAAGTGCCAGGTTCATGTTCTGTCCTCTGTCTGATTCAGTGTTTCAAGAGGTTGGCATATTGCTCCTTCAAAGGGCAGTATTGATCATGGAAGTCTAAGGTGGAGTCAGGTACTTTATCAAGAATGCCCTTGGAAAATGCGGACAACAGTAGCAAAACCACTGGCAACTCTCTTTCTCTCTTTCAGATACTGTAACTGAAAACGAGTGTCGCGTTATACCAGCCCTCTGTTAGTGGGAAACTGTTGTGTTGAGATGGAAACTACTGTCACAGCGTATGGGCAGTGTCTACACCACGGACACGGACATCCTGCTGCATGTCCTTCCATCCTGGGCAGAAGCCGTGGGCACAGAGCATCCCCTGCCCTCCTGGGTGCCCTTCGGAGCCCAAGCTGCAGCCATGGCAAGAGCCCTGAGGCCACCATGATGGTGACATGGGTCTGGGTGACCCGGCTCTTGTGTGGAAGGTGCCCCCGCAAGTTCAGACAGAGCCTGCACATTCTTTCTCCTTCTATTTATTATGTGGAAGGTCACTGCTGATGACACCACGAGTCACAACTCTTGTATGTCGCACTCTGAAGCTGCATTGGAAACCCGTACAAATTACCAGGGGAAATAAAGCCAGCAGGAGGGAGAATGCTGTGAACTGACAGGCAAATGTTATAATCCATTGTGCTGCTTGTGTTAGGGATGGCTGCGAGCACAAAGTGGGTGATGTTATCATCTTACCAGGTGATGGAGCAGCAGTTTGGAGTCCTTTGGAGCCTGGTGAGTTAAGGCTTTATTGAAAAGATAAAATTTATATGATACTTGAAAGAGAAACGGGATAGTCAGACTTACGGATTAAAAGCAAAAAAGGTTATGGAGTTCTCCCTATTAAGTCATTCTCATTTCTTATCTGTAACATAACGCCTCTGTTAAAAATAGAATGGTAAAAGAAAATGAAAACAAGGAAAAATAAATTAAAAAATAATCTAAACAATCACCTTGGTTGTGAAGTCCAGTGACTCTGCTGATGAGAAGCATGACCCACACCATTATCTGATTCTTGCACATGCTGCCAGGGGCCAGCACCTGAAACCAGAAGCGGAGATCTTTGATCTACAAGTGTGGAAGGAGAAAAGATTGATTCAGAAAACGAAACCCACTGGACCTGCATGGTTTTTCACTGGCTTTTGAAAGATGTTGAAGTCATTATAAGAGTATTCACACCCCTCTGCTGGTTTAAGCCAAAGGTCTGTGCAGCTTGTTGTGGTCTTTTTGACACCGGCAGAGAGAGGAGTGTGAGCACAGGGAAGCTGTGTGGTGATGATCCCTTAAAATCCTGGGTTATCTCCGGACAATTTGTGCTGCAGGCACTTCTGAACTCAAAATTGTGTCTCGCTGCTCCTTGAACCTCAGTGGTTTCCCTTCCTTTAATTTGTAGGGTGTCTTTGTGAAGCCCTGTCAGTTTTTGGCAATGGCAACACCCTGTGGTGCAGAATTCTGCAGCTTCTCTATGCAGAGCAGAAGGAAGTATTGCCGGCATTTAAACTGTGATTTAGAAATGTAGTTTTATCGTGTAGTGTCTCGTTTGTTGAAAAGACAGTGAATGCTTCTGTTGGTAATTTAAAAACTGCTGTAATATAACCTGCTGGTCAGCTTTTTTTTTTTTTTTCCAGACTGAAAAGTTTGTCTATTCAGTTACTCCTCATACAAAATCTATTCCATGCCCTTTCGTCAGAGTTATTGTTTGCCCCTCAACCTTTCCAAATCCATGGTATGCTTTTTCAGATAGCTGGTTTGGACTTACAAACAGCATTCCAAATGCGTATTGATATGAAGAATCATCAAGTTTCCTGTGCTCTTCTCTGCTCCTTTCCTCATAACTCAGAGCACTCAATTTCCTTTCTGACCTTTCCAGAGCAGCGCTCACCTTCTCGTTTCAGCTCAGAACCCACCACTGTGTATATAGATTTGGGATTACATTGCTTCATGTGCATGATCTTACATTTATCTACAATGAATTTCATCCACTACTTCTTCCCATGTTCACTCAATACTGTGGGGTTACGATGCTGCTTTAAATCAATCCTATGCTCCTAGCTGATATGCTGGTGTGCTCAACAGGCTGGGTCCGTCTCTTTACTATTCATCGTCATTTTCCAGTGTGTTCAGACACTCCTGAGCGTGGTGCACAGTGTGGGGTGACCTTCCACCAGGTACTTCCCAGCCTCCAGTTCTCATCTTCTGCCTGTTCTTCATCGTGGTGAAAACCTTCCGTTCCCTGCACCCCCTGTGAATTTGGGGTATAAACACTGTAGTCGTAGTGTTGTGTTGCTGTGTGGGTTTTTTTTGCCAGGGCTCCCTGAGGAGCAGCGTGTTCTGAGCAAATAACACCAGATTCACCTGGCCTGGCAGGGGTGTTCAAACTGCACAGTTCACAGCTCACTGAAATGTGCAAGCCGTTGTTGTTCATAGCTCTCCATTTTGGAAGCAATGAAGGCAGTGATGGAAAAGTCACATTATGGTTTATCACGTTAACTATTAAGCTGCCCCAACATAAACGTATGGTTTCAACAGACCACACTGGAATGGACTGGAGGGGATGTAACAGGGATGGAACTGAACACTGGAAACACGGTCAAAAATCACAGAAATTGAGCATACATGGTCTCATAGAAAATGTAAGAACCAGCATTGTGGGAACATGCACGTGTAGGACCTGTGCTTCAGGATGGTACTGTTGTACAGAAGAACAACATTTCAGGATCACTGGCTGTGTTGGAGATAAAAATATAGGCGTATATCTGCTTACGTTGCCCCTTGCACTGTGGGAGTATCAACTCGCATGCAAATCACCGGCTTCTCTAAACACAGATTGTTCTGAGCAGGGAGCTGATACGGCAAGTTTATTTTCAGATAGACTTCAAGTGGTGTGGAATGAGTAGAAAGATATCTCATAGAGGCTGATTTTGGGTAAACACATTATTTTCATGTACTGTGTTCAAAGGAGAAAGGAAGTTGTCAGACAGTGTATCCCTGCCCAAGCACTATTTGACGTAGGTTTGTGTCTACCATGCTAAGAATTTACCACTAAGAACATCTACGCTATCTTTGCTTTTTAAACAGAGCTATGGAACAATTTTTACAGTCATTTACAGTTGGAACTCCGTAGGACTTGCTTATCCGGGAAATTTTCTTGTCTGGTCATGATGTTTACCAAATTATAAGTAGTTGTCCTACCTTGTGATTTCCTTGCTCTGATTCATTTGTCATAAATATTTTCATAAGCAAGTACCCTGTCCTCTGCTTAATTTTTACCTTTATTTTTTAAAGACTTCATGAATTATGATTAGAAGTTATACTGAAATTTTGCACGCTTACTTAGAAGAGATGTTGATTTGAATAATAGCACTAACATTAGATAATTCTGTAACTTTCCTTTAAAATATATAAGATCAAGGTTTCAAAAAGATTCTGTTAAAACTAGAATTTAAAACCTGGAGAAGTGCTGGGAAAGTGAGAGAGAAGGAAGACAGCCAAATAAACCGGACTTTTCATCGCTGCCCACTTGGATTGTTTTAGTGTGGTTCTTAAACTATGTAGAGCTTTCTCTTATTGCTCCATTTCCTGGAATCCTGTAATTATCAGAGATGTAGATTTTCATTAAAAGTATTTCAGAACCTCATTGATTGAGAACTGAAATACGATCACAGAAAAATATATTTAAATAGCACACATGTAAAGATTGAGAAACTAAAAGGCAAAATGCGTATTGCTTTTAAAAATATGACTTGAACGGTGTCACTTGAAGCTTACTTTTCAGTATCTTTCAGACCTGTTTTGACTGAAAAATTTTGCTTAAAATGATAATTTTCCTTGAATCACTGTTTTCTCTAATTGAAGGTTTACATTTGCAGAGCTATAAATAACTGAATCCACAAGTACTTAAGTTCTTTCATCAAGTTAGAGAAATTGTTGCCAGTAAAAATATTCAGAACGTATTCCAGGACTGATGTGTCTCCAGGTGAGAAGCAGAAGGCAATAGAAAGGACTCCCAAGATGTGCGGCACATTGACAGCATGTGAGTCTGGTTACCAGCGCTCTGGTCACTCATTCCAGAAGGACACTGGTGCTTTAGCTCCCAAGTCCTCTCTTTCAGGCTTTTCTGTGCTTTCCCTATTTGCTACAATTTTAGAAGGAGGATATAACAGAAGATCCTTCAATAAAAACGCGCCAGGTCCCAGGATTTTCTAGAATGCCCAGTGAAGCTGAAGCTTCCTCCAGACCTTGGTGGGGAAGTGTCAGAAGGGCCAGTGGTAAACGTGCTCACATATCTGTTAGTAAATAACATGTATTCCTCAGGGGGATGCTACATGAGAAGGAGGGTCTGTGCGTCTCGTGTAAGGGAAGTAGTTCGTGGGAGAAAGGAGGCCAACAAGGTTATTCACAGTGTCTGGTCCTAGCTTAAGGAAGCAGAAAAGAGGGTAATTTAAAGAAGGAGCAAAATTAATCATTCCTTGGAGCAACCAAACTCCGATCCAGGAGGGACATCAGCTGCTCTTGGCCCAAATTCCAGGGCTGTGCAGACCTGATTATCCATGTGCCTAAGAGGTTATTGGGATGAAGGTGCTTATCCACAGTTGATGCTCATTACCTGAGCTGCACTTGGATTTTGACACTCAGAGAATTATGCGAGATGAAGGTTTTTCTTGCCTTGTTGCCTCCTGTTGTCCTTTCCATGGTTCCTCAGGGAGATCGTTCTTCTCTATCTCAAGATCTTTCTGAAGGTGCAAACTAAGGGAAGGAGCTTGCCTAGATTGGCACTAAATATCCTGGAGTGTTACCCAAGAAGCAGAGTATATGAAGGCTATAATATAAAAGTATATAATGGCATCATGATATTTCGGTGTTAAACATGACATTTTCCTTTCTCTTCGTTGGCACAGTTGCTCTGATAGATGCGCAAATGGAAGACGGCAGAAAAGAGGGAGTAATATCTGCTTTGGTACCAACTGCAAACTTTTATCCTGCTTTTTATCCTCAGTTTCTCTCTACAGCAAAATACGAACTTTTTTGTATTTCATTGTTTTGTTTTGGGGGTTTTTGTTTGTTTTGGGGTTTGTTTGTTTCTTCTGCTCCCTCCCCCTTGCCCCCCAGGATCAATCCTATGTATTATATTATACATATAATATCTATGTATTATAGTTTGCATTCCGTATCAAATGTTGTTAATGCCAGTTGGAGGTTTCCCAGAGGATAAGGTCTTTATGCTGTCGTTTTACACTGTCACCCAGCTCAGGGGAAACAGGAATATGAGCACAGGACATCAGTGTAACCGCTCAGGAGAGAGAGGAAATTAATATTCTTCCAAATAGTTGAGACACTATGTAATAATTTGAGATATCTATCTTTTACATCTCTGTTTACAAGAAAATAAAGAATGTTGGAAGAGCAGAGGGAACTATAAAATAGTGGGGAAAATAAAATGTGAAAATACCTGGAAGACTTGCAAATACGCAGATTTATCGACGAGAATAGAGCTACAGATATATGAACTCTAATAAATGAAGTAGTTTAGCTTGATTGTTATGCCTGGAAAGTGTTGTAAAACCTGAAGACCTGACAGACTGATGAAAGGCAAGTTCTAGATTAGATTTCAACAAGAATGAAAGAAAAAAACCTCAGGAAGAAAATCAAGCATGATAGTTCCTCTCATAAATGTAATTACTCTTACTAATAAAATTTTTAAGTTACAGGAGAAATGTCTTGACTGTTTCAAAGGCCAGCCCAGCATAAATTAGAGCCTTGGTTACAGAGGATAAATCCTGAAATGAATGTACATGTTCTTATTAACAGAATTAGGAAAATGCTTTTGAAAGAATAAGTGTATAAACTTGTACTGAATCAAAAATGATTTATTAGCTGCTTTTGATAATTTAAACAACTATAAACCTACAGTAATAAAACTAGCTACAAGGACATGAACTTGCTGACTTTTAAGAAGTCTTAAATAGTATGTGACAGCAGGGTGAGATTAAGTGGAACGGTAGCTGTGGAGGAGTCTGGTTCATCTATTGGACTTCTTTTTCTGTGCTTCAGATAAGGGGGAAAAAGGCATTAAAAACCAAGGCCCAAGTTGGTCTGGGCTCTTGTTCACTAACATTGACTTTACTTAGAGGCAACAGGGTAGGAAAGGCCCATCTGTGCTCGGACTAACCTGGCGTCATTTCTTGTGCTATGGATGAATTTGTCTGGTTTCACGGTGGATGAGGATTGTTTTTTACACGGTGTTTGCTCTTGGCTGACACTATTTTGCTGTGAGAAGTCAACAAGTCTCGGTTTGTAGGCTTTGATGCTAATATACAATTCATTCCACAAGATGGAAGGTTTTCCTCACAAATCCTTGTAATATTTCCATGACCAGCCCCTAAATTAGAAACCCTGCTTGAACTGACCAGAGAAAAGTACTTTGGCATCCTACCAAAATACTCATTAGATGCACGTGGCAGAATATTCAGTGTGGGCTTATACAGCGGTCTCTGTGACAAGACATAAGGGCTAGCTGAGATTCATCAGAAGGGGAAAGGAATATTGTGAGGTGTGTCAAAGAATTATGGAAACCGAAAAGGATTAAAGCAGCACAGCAGACAAAAATAAGGTCTGTTTACTGAGATTGGAAATTGCAGAACTTAATATATAGCAAACAGGCTTTTTAAAATTTACTGCTATGAGACTGAATTACACTAAAAAGTATTTCCAATAGAATTTTTTTCTTCCACATAGCTTTTTCTGAATACTTATAATACTATACCAGGTACCTCTCTTTGTTCTGCTACAACAAACCCCCCTGCTGAGCCGTTTGTCTCATGTCCCCTTTCTGCGGTTGTCCTGCCTGGTCCCAGCTGAGCTCAGTCGTTAGTGAGGCTCAACCTTCTGCACTGCCATGGGCAGCAAGTTTCTGTGGTATCAGTTGTGAATGTTGTGATCTGCGCCCTCTCCTAAAGCAAACTGGTGTCCTCTTGCCACCTAAGGCTACTGAACAGCCATAGTCAGGCCACAACTGGTTGACAGGCTGCCACATTCATACTGGGGAGCGGAGATTGATTTCTTCACATCAGCGTTACCGATGGAACAAGGTTGGTATCTCCAAAGAGAAGGTTTTCCTCCAGGACTCGAACAGATAAAATCCCATTTGGGAGCCTTGCAGAGCAAGAGAAATCCTGGACTTGACCATAGCTTTCCTTTGGCTCAACAGCTTTCTGTTGACTCTTTTTTTTTTTGGTGAAGTTACTCGGTTTAGGAAATACTTTGCTTTCTAGAACAGCAGGACAAGTGTGTTTCCTATTTACGTGTTCTGCAGTAGTTCTTAAACTGCAGTGTAAGCAGAGTGTGCCTTTTTTTTTTTTTTTTTAGCAAGTTAGAGCAAATAGCCAATTTTATTAATTCGGTGATGTTTGTAAAAGGCAGTTAATCAATACATTTTCTGTACTGAGTAACAGAGCTGAAAATGATAACTGGTACTGTATGGAATATTTGATTTTCTTTTAATTATGTATTTATTTCATGTGTTGTGGAAAACAGACTTTACAAGCTTCCTTCCTTGTGTTCATTCCTTGTGGATGAAGAAGAATCAATACAAATGAAGGCTTGGTTTTGTGAATATCCATGTTTGGGTTCAGTGTAGTTACTCAAATTTGTAATGATTTGAAAGAGCAGATCTTTATACATAAAGTGGGAATAGATAATTTATTTTTACATCAGCAAAAGCACACTAGGCATCGTTGTCTATGAACACTACAGTCGTGATTAGGTATTAATTATATGGCAGATGAGAATAGGCTTGAAGTGCCGGCTTTCCAGCAAAAGCAATGGTTTATATAGGGCATAGCTATTATGGAAAAGATTCTTCTAGAACAAGCTGCTCAGAGAGGGACTGCTTCTAAAGGTTTCTTTACTTTGGTATTTGTCAAGGAAACAGCTTTTTTAAATTACTTTCCCCTCTTTATACTCTTGTGTGCTGTTTAGGCAAGTAGTATTTTTATGATTCAGAAATCAGGCTGGATTGACTCTTCAATCACAACATGTGAATTCTGATCACTACATTGTAAAATCGCTCTTTTGATTTCAAATAGTTGTTGTGTGGAAAAACGTGCAGCATGTCAGAAGGGGATATAGCTGTCGAGCTCAAGCCTGAGGGCACGCTGGACGTGGTGAGCACAGATCCTTCCATTTGGCCGAGAGTGATCCCGGGGTTAGAACACCTGGTGGAAAACAAAGGTAATGCCAAACCAGCTTAGTTTTGGGAGCTGCTTTTAAAGGGCTTCCTTGTTTTCTCTGAGGTCAAAACCTGCAAGTGTTAGGTTGGTAGGTGACTTCAGGGAGAGGAAAGGGGTGTTCAGTCTCACAGACAACGTCTAAGGAGGTCATGCTACTGTAATACAAATTCAGGCTGAATTTAATCCATTATTAGGATACAAAGCATTTGCAGAGACGGTAACTAAGGAACAAATTTCTGAGAGATTCGGTAGGTTTGCAGTTAAAAGTCTACAGTTTAACGTTTTTCTTGACCTGCTGATGGATTGCTTGGCTTGAAGCAGAAGCTCCGAGCTTGTCTGTGTTGAGAGAGGAGCATTGGGACTTGTGCTCATGTGGGTGCTTGAGCCATATCCTGGCACTCTGAATGACACAGCTCCTGGTGACTCGTGTACGACCAAGAGTTTGTTTGAAATTCAGAATGTTGATGAAGCCAGCAGGTTGGAAAACAGTGTGTTCTAAGGGGGATTCATCCACCTGCTACTTCCATGTAACCATAGGTGTTGCTCTGAGCATTATTAATTTAGCTTTGAGGAACTCCTACTCGTATTAATAGCTGTTTGCAAGGTAAAAGACAGTGCTTTTTTCCTTGAAGCACTGAACAGTATTTTTAATGTTGGCATTTGTGAGGATTTTAATGAGCTGAAACCATGCAGTGTTCTTCAATTAACTTTGATTATACTTGTGTATAATTTATTTTGGACAATAAATGGAAAATTAGTTTTTGTTCAGGAAACAATTGAAGCTCACCATGTCTTGACCTCCTACACACCTGTGTAATTTTAATGAAGACTGGATTGAATTTTATTAGGGATGAGACTAGTGCACTTGAGAGTAAAATCTCTATCTTTTCTACCCAAACTGGCAGTAAGAACGATGGTGATGAAACAGGACAATAACAATGGAAAATAGCTGTTTTCATTATTGTAAGAATTTCTTTCAGAGTGAACATGTGGATGCTAGCAGTTGGGAGGCAGTAAAAGTCTCACAGAATGGTCTTATCCACTAAAGCAATTGTATGGGCTATGTCTGTGTGTTTAGTCTGGCTCCTGGTTTTTCACCTGGAAAAAATTGAGGCAGAGTGGTGAAGAACTTAGGCCTGCCCTACATATTGAATGTAACTCATCAGCTTTGCCTGTGGTTTCTTCAGCTTTGTCCTGCTCCAGGTCTTTTTTCAGCACGGATGTGTTTGACATCTCTGTTCACATTGGTGCATGTTTCAGTAGGCAGGCTGTACGGGCTCGGGAGAGCTGCACTCATCTCTTTTAGGGTTATTTTGATATTCCAGCGAAAGCCCACAAATGGTGTTACCGTAGCATCCTCTCTTGCGGGGTGTTTTTTCCTCTTACAAAGTGCTAGCCGATCTTTTAACCTGTCCTTTATGGAGAAAAACGGGTGGTCTGTGCGTGGAACTCTGTGGTGTAATGAAATGGTGCTCTTGGTGACTGTAGGAGCAGTGGCCCTTTCAGGTGGGTTAGGATGGAAATTGGCAGCTGTGGTTGTGTCCCACTCACTGCTGTGCTGTTTCCTGGAATCTGGAACGATGGGAGGACAGGCTGCATGCCAGCGAGGGTCTGTGGGATCAGCCTGGGGAGATGGACACTGGTGGAGGAGATTCCAGGCCCCACAATGGGGCTGCACTAGCTTCCCGGGCTGTGCCAGTCCTTGGGGTGTTGTCACAGTGGTGCCTTTTGCAGCTGGTTAGCAAACTGCTGCAGGTCGTTCCCTTGAAAATCGTGGTGTTGTGTGTCTAAAACATCTTTAATACCTAATAACTGTCCCTGCTTAATACCTACTAAGTGTCAAAACCGGTTGTGGTTTGTTGTTTTTGGTGGGGTGGTGGTGGTTGGTGGCGATTTTTTGGTTTTGGTTCGGTTTGGTTTTGGTTTTTTTGGTAGTGGTTTGTTTGTTTTTAGTTTGTGGACACTTAGCTAAAATCACAATAATTGCTGAAGACACTTTGGCGTAGGCTGCTTGTTTGTGCAGCTGTGGCTCTGTGGCTTTCCTAAATTTTGTTTTCTGGTATTTCTCTTTTGCTTCCTCTTAGAGCCAGAGCTCTGTAGAAAGATAAGTGGTGCTGCCACAGCAGCAAAGCAATGTCTGGATGTTTTAGAGCAACTTCTGCAAACGCATCCTTTGATTTGCAGAGGCGAGGAGTGGCAAGTGCTGAACACCTTTGAAACCCCAATCTGGCTGTTGTGGATGTCACCAGAACTGACTGGGTTACCAGTGTCCAGCGTAACCCAAGTGGTCGTGGTAGGTGCCTCCTGCTCCTGATGGCGATGATGTGGTGTAGCGGGGGGTCAGGGAGCTCGAGAAAGGGATAAACAGCTGGTGTGCTGGAGCAGATGTGAGGAGAGAGGAGAAATGGGGCAGCTGGGGATAGAGTCTGGAAGGAAAGAGCTTCTTCCTTCAGCAGAACTGAGCCCTGGTACCTCCACGTCAAGCAGCCAGGCAAATTCCGTCCAAATGCCATGGACTTCTCGTGGAAATAGGTAAACCCCTACTACATTTTGCAAAGTTCGTCTCTGAAGATGATGGACTCGCTTGATGTGGGGTTGTGTGTCTGTGAAATTATGGACTTTGGGATCTGTATTTCTAATACAGAAAAAAACAAGACTATGGCTCCAATGAAATAAAAACTGAAGTGTGTGCAAAACTCTAATTCGGAAAAACAAGCAAGCAAAAAAAAAATAAGCAAACCAAGTTATTTACAAAAACTTGCCAGGAAACCATTTATAATCTTATTTTTATTTTTATTGTGATTTCTGCAAATAGTTTGATTATTGCAGTGCCTGGATACTAGTTTTCGAAATGTAAATTTTATACATTAATTACCCACCATTAGACATTTCTCCCAAAACACACAGATTAAGTGTTTTAATGTACTTTTCTAATTCTATTCAAAAAATCAAGCTGTAAAAATGCCGTCAGTTTTGCACATACGCACACATGCAGCTCTCATTAATGCTCATGAGAATTAAATGCAGAGAGAGAAAATTAGACCTGCGATAAACCTTATTAAAATGTGCATAGGCGTTTAAACTGATATTTGTATTGGTTAGTGAAGAAATGCCTGAAGATTAGGGGCTGGTCTAAATCCAAGCCACAAAAATGATTGCCACAACTCACCCTGTGTGAGATTCATCCTATGTCACTTCAAGCATCTTCAACAGAGTCTGCATTAGTGGCTTTCATTTGCTGCTCTTGTTAGTGGAGAGAAATAGAAACTTTTGCTTGTTGATTTTTATAACTGTAAGCTAAAACACTTCACAAGAACCAAACTCAAGAGCTCATGGGTTGTTCCCTGATAGGTGGACTTGGTAGCAATTAGAAATTACACCTTGAAGGAAACTAATGGAACGACTGCAACCCAGGGTGCTGGGGAGATGATCTGCTGCTGGGCATCCTGATGCCACGCTGGAAGAAGACACCTGATGGCAAAGCCCCTGCTCTGTCATTAGTGGTGTGGCTTGCTTGGGTTTTGCAGCAATGTGGGTTTAGTTGTGGAGTTACGTGGAACGAGGTTGGCCCATGGGTATTGCTGCACTTGAACTGAACATGCATTAGTTCCACAGCACAACGTGGAAGTCTGTACGTCTCAGAATTACCTAGATTTTGCGTATCCTTTGGTAACAGTAACCCCAACTCCCAGCACCACAGGTACTGAAGAAGCAGGAGGACAGGGTGGCTTGATCACACTTGCAGCTTTGAGGAGGTGAACTTGCTTGCTGCCTGATCAAATGCATTACTGACTGCTTAAATTGTGACTAGGTTTGCCTGAATATTGTTCTATGTCTCGCTGTTCAATTTGCCGTCAGGTGGGTTAAGCGCTGACTCTGCATCCAGGAGGGCAAAGAAATCAGCTAATTACAGTCAGACCTGCAACACAGACCCTCAGAGGCAGAGTGGTGCTTAATGTCTGTCCTAGTGAGATCTGAGGTTGTGAAACCATGGCTGGGGCTGTGCTGGGGTGGAATCTTGTGAGTGCAGTGGGGCCCGGACCATGTGTTCTCTGTAATGTCTCTTCCCGTGGGGCTTCTGAATCCTCACGAGGTTCTTTATGATAATAAATACTAAAGCTTATTAGACAGGATTACATTTGCAAATGCGAGTGGGCTCACTGAAGTCCCAGTAGGAGCCTGTAAAGGATTGAGACTTGGGAGAAGAATTTTGGCTATTGGAAGAAAAGAGTTATTCCTCACTAAAATTTGTCAAGCAAGAAAATGATTGACTCAGACAGAAGCTACTGAAAGGCAGATTTTTACGAAGAATCCAGAAAACTGTCTGTCTTCCTCATGTTTGTTTGAGTCAGTGAAGATATGAGTTCACAGAAGATGACACACAAAGTGAAGAGATGCGTTGTACGTCCCAGCATCTTCAGAAAGATCCGCAGAGTGCAAAGGACTGCGGAAAATACCTTACAGCTCTTTGTAATTAGAACTTCCAAAAGTGTAGGCAAAGAGAATTAGGTTAGCATCAGCAAAGGGCTGGGAGGAAGAGGCTATCATGTTTGGGGATACTTTTTGGTTGTTGTTATTGTCATTGTTATTATTTTAAGTTGGACACTGCTGCCATCTATAAGGCTTCTGCAGCAATGGCAGTATTAGTAGGGGCAGAGGGTACTGTGGGCAAAAGGTAAGTATTAATATATGGAACATGGGCTGGTGACTTTAACTTTAGGGAAAGTAGGGCAGTTTTCAGTGGAACAGAAGAAAATGGTTGAAAATCTGAGTTCCTTCAAGAAAGTCTTCTTAAGTGGAGACTAATGGTTGTGTTAAGTTTGGGTCTTTCATGAATGAAGTAGGAGAACCAGTGAAATGGATTCATCACCTCATGTTAGCGGGAGGGGAAAGAAAATAAAGGAAAAAACCACCTAGAATCATAGAATGTCCAGGGTTGGAAGGAGCCCAAAAGATCATAGAGTCCAACAGAAAGCGCTTCTTGCTCTCTACCAGGGAAGAACTCTTGAAGGACATTGTTGAGGACAGAAATATTGGCATCAAGAGATCTGGCAAATAGTCTTAGAAAAGTAAAACAAACATGATCTTGTGTTCAGTATCTGGACACAAGCTTGTGTTGAGCAGCTGAGTTGGAGCATAACAATTGTTAGGCTTTGTTCAGCACTTATCTGCATTTCCAAATCATGTCAGCTGTGTTACGATGGCAATCTGGCAAATGCTCGTGTCTGAGCAGAGATGGCGTTAAGTTGGGGATAAGAGCGGTACCAAAGAAAACGATGGATTACTCCAGTTTGTCCAGGGGAGATCTGCTGTTCCTGAGCAAGAGTGAAACAAAAGCTGAAAAACTCTGAAACAGGAATTGCAAACCAACAAGAGAGGTTGCTGTGGTAGGAGAGATTGCAGAGTTTCAGGTGAATAAGGTTATTCAGTAGTGAAGAAGGTGGCCCGAAATTCCTTGGCTTGATAAATTGACTGGCACTTGTCTGGTGTAGGTTTGAATGCTGCTGTGTGTAGGTGTCCGAATCCTGCCGAATTCTAATTCTATAGAAATGGACACAATGATATTTAAAGGTTGTAAGAGGCTGGTCTGCTCTGCTGGGGGTTTGGACTGGCTTTGGGGTAGGAGGAGATTCTGATAATGAGCTTCAGTGGTGTTCTGAGATTGAGATTTTGAAATGTAGGGGCTGAAAGGCTTCACAAGGCAGTTGCATTGTTTCGTCAAATAAAGCTGTGGCCCCAAAAACCTGGAAGTGGAATTGTTAGTCCTTTTCTGTCTTGGAAAAACAGATGAGAGCAATTTACAAAGACAGTGTTCTTCCAGGAAGTTATAGTCAGGGTCTTTGTTCAAGAAAGTGTTGAGAAAAAGAAAATAGCGTCGGGTCAGAACTGTGACCTCCCTTTCCCCCATAGATCTTGTGCTTGTTTTGAGCTGCATTTTATTCAGAGTCAGAAGATAGAGAATAAAGGAAGATTGAATTACACTGTCAGGGGATAATGTGAATGTCACACTTTTAATAAATGGAGCTAGCACAATATGTGGATAATTTCAGTTCCGTGATAAAGAACTATTTAGAAATCTTAGGTGGATATAAATAGTGTCTAACTGTGTGTTGGCCCTTGCTGAGGTGCATGAACTGCGGTGCCCTCTCCATTCCTTACCTTTCACAAACAGAGAATAACAGGTGATGGAATAAGCAACCTGTTCAGTTGCTGCCTTTCACATGTATTTCACTATTCAGGTTTGCTATGCCAGCGTTTCTTGCTGATGCATTAAATAGTAGCAGCCACACTTTGTATTGTTTCCCTCTAACTTATTAAGATTAAATTTACCTGCAAATAGATACAGAAGTGACATTTATTTGCTATAACCAATTAAAATTATCTGTAGCCCCGTTGCTTCTTTTATTAACAAGGAACTAAAATAATATTTAAACCTCCCATAAACCAGTGAAATTTACTGTTGGCAAAACCTCTGCTGATCTTGGACTGGGATACTGTTATTTATGAAGCAAAGCAACTCATCACATCTTCCTTTTTTTTTTTTTTTGCTTCAGTTTAAAAGCACAGTTAAGTAGTGCAGTAAATATTAAATCCATTGATGGATGCTTTACATTTTTATCATGTTCAAACTGAACCATGCACAATTAAGTTTGTTTGAATTAAAGTCAAAGAATTATACCGCTCATTTAAATGCAGTACTATTAGAAGAAAAATCAGAGACAATCTAATGTTTTCTCCTTGCTATGTAGTTAATTTAATGCCTAATAAAAATATATGTTTTTCTAATTTTTACAAATAGAGATTGGTTACTTGGGCCCTGTGTTTGGTCACGGAGTTGGGGCGAGCTCTGAAATGGGCACAGAAGAACCCAGTGTGCGGTGGGTGAGTGTACAAATAACCCTAATGAATAGACTTGGGGTGGGGGAATGTAGATACAGGAGAACTTTTTCTTCCTGCCCTCTAAACTTGGGGCTTGATCACCAGTTCTGTTTCCCCCCCAGTTATTCGATAGCTGCTTGTGGAAGGCCAGAGGCACTGCTGTGAGCTCGAGCAACGTCCGCACTGTGTACACCAATTCCAAGAACCATTTCAAGCAGCAGAACATGCTGCTTATTCCAGTCCTAAATGTTGGTTTGAAACCCTTTTACTTGCTGGTTTAACAGGAACCGCTTTCTTTCCTTAGAATGGAATTAAAGAGTATTATGCAAAAATGTAGTGAGTACCTTTATTTGCCCCCCATTTCCAGGTTGAGTATCTATGTTGAGCAAGTTTCCAAGTAAGCATTGCTCAAGAGAACAAGATTTGCCCTCAGTAAAGACGACTCACGGCACAGTTCTGTTTGCATCTCTTCCACAGGTTTCATTTACTACTTTTCCTGCAGAAACAAAATGACTTTTTTTTTTCCTGCTAAAATAAACTGACAAAATAGTTTGCCATAAATATAAAAGGCATTTAAAGCTATTCATTTAAACAGAGACAGCAAAAGAGAGATTCATTCATTTTTATCTTTTGGCAATTAAAAATGCATGTTAAATTAATTAGGAACATTTCTCAAATGAATTACTGTGAAATTGAAATAATGATCTGTACTAAAGTATTCCTTTTAAAATTTATGTCTCTTTGATTACTTAATATTATGTTTTTAATAGACTGCATTCTGAAAAAAAAAAAAGACGAAATGAAGCACATCATTTGTAGAAGAAGCGAAGGTGTTCAGCAGCTTTCCTTTTCCACAGTTTCCCTGGGTTCATCACCCATGTGCACTAGAGGCAGGTTTGGCATCGTGCTCCCAACAGTGACTGGACACAGTGTTTCCTGAGAAATAGATTTTGAACTCGAACAATAGAATAAATTCTTGCTGAATTTACATCTAAAAATCATTATTTAACCCCCTGTTTAGCAAGGTATTTACCCAAGTTTCTGACTTCAGCTATGTAATTCCAGTATAGGAAGGTGGTGTAGCATTGCAGTCCTCTCTGGGATAGGAGTGACCTGCACTGGCCTGTGTGGTCCGTGGTGCATTATTTGCCCTGGTTTCCATCTCTGGTTCTTGGTCCCTTTCTGTCCCTGGGCTCTGCTGAGTCCCACATGTTGTATTTAGCAGGAGGTGGCAGCCGCTCTATTGATTCCCACAGTGTTCTTGGAGAACGCGTGCCAAAGGGAGTCTGTGAAACGGGCAGGTAATTCCACTCAATCTGATACCGGCAGCGTTTTGGTATCCATTAAGTTCAACTTGATACAGAAATAATATATGAGCTTGAATAAATCTCTTGCCTAAATCCTTTATTAAGAAAATGCATGACAAAAACACTAAGTAACATAATAATTGAGAACTTCTGCACACATTTGAGAAAATGGGAAATATATCCATTTAATATATTGTGACCTTTAAAAAATACAAAATACTGCTGGAAGCAGCACTACAGTTCTACTGAAGCTTTTATTCAAGCCTTTTTAAATTGCAGGAAGGATGCCTTGGAGAGGACAGCCCGCGGGTGACGTGAGCCGAGCTGGGGTGGGAAGAGGAACCACCAGACTCATCAAGAGAGACCTTGTATTGAAAAGAATAGGCTTATGTGAACTGTTTTGGGGGAGGGCCTCTCACTTGCTAATGTTCGGGGCCAGAATTGCAAAACTGTTAATTAAACAAAAATGGGGCCTAATTTTCTGCTTTAAAGGAAACGTCTGAACTAGTAGCATGCTCTCTGTGCTATTCGGGAACAAAAAGCAGAGGGAGTTGACTTTGGATTCTTGGTGGTATTTGGAGATTTTATGTCCTGAACTGATTCTGGTTTATTTTACAATATTTTGGTTTGGTTTGGTTTTTCCCCTCAATTTGAATAATGCCAATATCTGGTTGGGAAGGCAGTTTTCAGTAAGATACTATGGATGTTAAAAGCATCATATAAAGACAGTCAGTTTAATCAGTTGTTCCACTTCTTTGAACCAGTGTGGCCTCATTTGAAGGTTTTCCTGTGGCCGTCCCAGCCGGGACGGGGATAACAGCAGGTGGGAATGGTACAGGACACCGCAGAATGGCGCTCATTCATTGGCAGCACTGCTATCAAAATAATGCTTATCTTCCACAGCGGTGCCTTGAACGTGATACTGCAGGAGCAATATCCTAACAGCCAACATGACTTTCTCTTAGAAAAATTCCACTGAGGTCAATCTAATCCATTAAGGTTCCATTTAGTTATTGGTCAACTTTTTTTAACCCAGTACCTATATTAACCTTAAATGATTCAAGGATCACTATTTTTAGGAGGTAATTCTGCCTGACTTCTGGTAATCCCATGTTGAGGCACAAGGTGCAGTGCAGTGATGGTTGTAGGAAGGCAGTGTGAGATGGTTATGTTTGATATCTGTGGTTATGTGCAATGTGCTCTTAGAGTGTGGTCTTTAAAATGTGAAGCCTTTAATGTTGAACAGCTCTAGTAAAAACAGTTTACAGTTCTGAAATTAGATTGTCTAGAAAATAACCACATAAAAGCTTGTTTCCAAATTGCCCTTCCCCCAAAAAGGCAGGAGGAAAAAGGCAATTTTTTCCCCCCTTCTATATTTTATATCAAATGATAAGTCACAAAGAACTTAATTAGCAGCAGTATATGTGAGACATGGACCACAGGCTCAATTTCCATAATTTCCAGACAGCATTAGCCGTGTAATGTACCAGTGGAACCCAGGGACTATCTAAAGGATCGGCATTAAAATATGCAGAAATGACTCAACACCACGTGCCAGTCAACTTTGACTCTCCTGTGATCTCAGGAGGATTCCTTGTTTGGTTTGAAAATGGTGTCCAGAAACACCGTAATCAGTTGCAAAGCCAAACCTGCCTGAAAAGCTTCTAAATTTCAGAGTTTCACAGGTCTTTAATTTGCACTGCAATTACCAATGGTAATTACTTTTTGCTCCCCTACACCTCACATTTGTCCTTACCCAGCATCCCGTGCCTTCATCTCTCCAGAATTGGCTCTGCATGAGATTGTTCTTACATTAGCACTATACAGGAATTACCTGTCATTGAGAGCACAGTATTTATAATATCCTTGTGCAGTCTTGTAAAATCCAGCTGGCTTCGTGGATGTATGAGCATCCAGGATCCACAAGATTCTATTTTCCTGCCTTTGTTTCATCTGTGGCACTTCTTTCTGTAGGTAACAAACACATAATTAATCTTTTACCCCTTTTTTGCTTTTTTAATTTGGTTTGGTTGGTCGATGCTGTTAGCGCAGCACAAGCTGTATAGCACTTTCTTCCTTGATTTTTCCATTTCTCTTTTGTTTTATTAGGAAGAAAGCTCCAGACTTCCCTTGCCGCCATCACCTGATCCTCCAGGCGCAATTCTTTCAGCATCTTAAGAACTTCAGTAAAATTTTCTGATTTTGGAATGCGGTTCCAATTGCTTGAAAAGAAACATTGAATAATAAAGTCAGCTAATACAGCATGGTGAGTAAAGAAGTTCCGTGACACTGTAAATTATTTATGTCCTGATCCTGCAGTAAGTTACATATGTTCTGTCTAATCTTGGAAGGGACATTTTTCACAAAATCCTTATGGTAATATAGTAAATAATAAAGTACTAGGAATAGGTTTCTCTCTGTTAATGTTTCTCAAAAAGAGGTTTTAATCTAAAAGGCAAAGCAGCATGGTTAAGCTGACAATATTACATTATTTCAGTGAACATCTGTGTGCTCCCAGTTTGCTCAAGACAGCTGAATGTTCAATAAAGTAGCTAAAACACTTTCTTTTGAACTCGAATTTGATGATTATCCTTTGGCATGAGCTATTTTTCATCATGAAATTGTCTAACTTCAGATCCCGAAAGCAGATAAGAAGTTGAGGTAATTAAGCTAAAATATACAGCTTTTTATTAAAGCAGCCTATTTGTTCTTTGAAGAACTGTTTTCTGTCACTGAGGTAGTCTGCACTTCCCAATGCTCCCCTTCAGGATTTCTTTACTCCAGTATGCAAAGCCATATGCGAGAGAGACATATTAGTGTTGATTCTTTAAGCTGGGAGTTTTAGTAATTTTCAGATTACCTTTTAAATCTCTCCGATATGTATTTAATTTGTATTTCTTCTCTTGAAATTTACCTGGGCTGTATGTAGCTTTAGAAGGTAAGCAGTGGCAGGAAAAAGCACTGTTATTTTGTTTAAAGAAAGTAAGTTGATAAAAGTGAAAATCAAGATTTGTTTTTATTATTACAGAATCTGTGAGATGTGTAGTTGATGTAAGCTTTCCACTTTTAACCTGCATTAGCCTATATTTAAGTCACAGAATCACAGAATCCCAGAATGTCAGGGGTTGGAAGGGCCCTGGAAAACTCATGCAGTGCAATCCCCCCATGGAGCAGGAACACCCAGATGAGGTTCCACAGGAAGGTGTCCAGGCGGGTTTGAATGTCTGCAGAGAAGGAGACTCCACAACCCCCCTGGGCAGCCTGGGCCAGGCTCTGCCACCCTCACCATCAAGAAGTTTCTTCTCAAATTTAAGCGGAACCTCTTGTATTCCAGTTTGAACCCATTGCCCCTTGTCCTATCACTGGTTGTCACCAAGAAGAGCCTGGCTCCATCCTCCTGACACTCCCCCTTTCTATATCTGTAACCATGAATGAGTCCCCCCTCAGTCTCCTCTTGTCCAGCTCCAGAGCCCCAGCTCCCTCAGCCTTTCCTCACACGGGAGATGCTCCACTCCCTTCAGCATCTTGGTGGCTGCGCTGGACTCTCTCCAGCAGTTCCCTGTCCTTCTGGAACTGAGGGGCCACAACTGGACACAATATTCCAGGTGTGGTCTCCCCAGGGCAGAGCAGAGGGGCAGGAGAACCTCTCTGACCTACTGACCACCCCCTTCTAACCCACCCCAGGTACCATTGGCTTTCTGGCCACAAGGGCCCAGTGCTGGCTCATGGTCACCCTGCTGTCCCCAGGACCCCCAGGTCCCTTTCCCCTACACTGCTTTCTAATAGGTCATTCCCCGAGTCTCTAGAATATCTTATGAAAAGTCACTAATACCAAACTTTGACTACCCAACATTTGCTGCAGTTTTTGCAAGCTCCCACCTTTGGTGGTGGTTTTTGTTTAATCACAGTTTCTGAAAATCTGAGTTCACCCTGGGAAGAAAACTTGCATACAACTCGGGAAATAGCTGGCAGACTTCTTTGGTATTGCTTTAAGCAGAAGGTTACAGAATCTGAATAACCGTGTAAAAGGCAATTTTTTTCCATGGTACATTCACATTTCTTGTGCTTGTTTATGGTGGTTTGCTTTTTGTTTTGTTTTTATTTTTTTATAATGTTTGTATAGTACTAGTGCTTGCAAAATTAGGTCAAGGTTGTTAGAAGGTGTGAAAACAGGTAGGAAGTATTGTTCTACAGAATACTCACTGTTTTCAGAATTGATACTGTGAAACATTTCTTCTGCTTAGCGTCATCCTCTGAAACAAGGAACACGACTTCAGGTCATAAGAATAACTTGCGAATGGGCCTGTTTCCAAGTCCCTCTGCGTTGTTGCGTGGGACTCTGGCCAGGCAATACTGGCTGTCAGCTCACTGAGCTGCATGGGTCTGTGAACTTGATACATTTGGAAAGCTTGAGAAATCCCAAAGTGTACCAGGCCTGAAGTGTGTGTCAAGGCAGTATAGATGAAGAATAAATGAAGACAATGATAACTGTTTCCCAGCTGCTGGGTTTGTCAGGTTGGTTGCCGCTGTGAACAGCAGTGCTGTGTCTGCGCGAGTGGAAACAGCTCCAACTTCACAAGGTGGATTTATGGAATATATGAAAGCCTTTGTGGTGCCTGCTTTTCACTTAGATTCTTGGTTGCTTTTGGTGTAGTATTATAGAACAAATGAGAGCAAGTATAGAGTTGATGGTCACATCAGTTGTAATGATGTGGGGCACGCTTGGAGTGCAGCGGAGCAGGCGGGTTGGGTTCCCTGTGCACAGCGTCTGTGGTGCTGAGCATCAGGACTGTGTGTACATGCAACAGGCGCGATTGAAACCCTGGCGCTTCCAACCAGATCTTGTGCTGGAGCTCTACCTGTTTTTTTCCATCTTCCAAGTCCTATTAATTTTCTGCTAAAATAGCTATGTTCTAACAGTTAGTGCTAAGGAAAGCAAAAATGGGAACAGTGGCATACGCAAAAGATTTGTCATAGCAACTGAACTGGAAATGAGGGAAACCATTTTAATGGATTTTCTTTTGTTTGCTTGGGTTTAGTTTGGTTATTTTGTTACCTAAAATTGCAGACAGGTCAGTCAAGAGCTTAGGTTTTGTCAGAGCTGGAGCTGAGGTAAGAAAATGTGATCACTGAGGAAGAGCAAGATATGTTTTCTTTGGGAATGATTGTTGCTCAGCGGGCAGCACAACCGCTTGACACACAAGTCAGCCAAGTGAAGTGTTATGCACAATAAGCTACTGATTAATTACTCTGTTCTAATACCTCAGTGACAAAGAGATGAGGCCATTAACTGCTATTAAGCTGTGATCACAAGACTGAAAATATATTGATGCAAGATGAGGAGTGATAGAGCAGCGGGATTAAAGGGTGACATCAATCGTTCCTCGCACTTAGGGTTGGAATTCATAGTATCAGCTGGCTTCGGTGTGTAATAATGTACTACAATCAATTGATACGTGATTTCTGTTCTGGACATGACTGAGTGTTTGCATGAATGTCAGTTTAGCTGATGTTGCTTTAGCGTTGCTGCGTTTCTTCTGCAATTTCTGACTTTTTCCAAACACTGAATTTCAAATTCTGTGTCTATTCCGGTCAGAGCCTGAGTTACTGATCTCCGTTTCAGTGATGTAAATTAGGATTTCCTGCAATTATGTGGCTTGCAACTCCGTTCTTATAACAGCACTTGTAGTTATGTTGTTTGTTTGGGTTGATTTTTGTTTGTGTTGGTTGGTTTGGGGGTTTTTGTGTGGTTTTTAGGTGTGTGTGTGGGTTTGTTTGGTTTTTTTTTTTGTACAACCCAACATTTGAAATAGACTTTCTGGTTAGTAAAGTGGTAGAAAAACTCATTGATTTCAGTGCTACGTATTTAACAAGGTTTTTTGACATTTCGCTGGAGTATTGCTACGTAAGCCATCCTAAGCTCTGGAGAAAATAAATGTTTAAATGCTACTTACTACTAAATTGTGAAGAGAGCTTCGGAGTAAAAATAATAGCAATAAATTCTTTTACCTGCTTTTTACCTCCTTTAAAGCTACAAATGTCATTTTATGTTCTGAATGTGGGATACAATTGGTCCTTTATAGTGGTGCTTTGATTTTACATTATCTGCCTGTTGAGCTGTGGTTTGCTTTTATAGCAATTGTTTTCTATTAAAAATACTCCTTCAGGGATGACTGTCTTGCCTGGAACTGATTCAACGTGTGCATTTACTATGGAACACACTAGTGCTGAAAGATTTATTCATTTGAGCAGACATAACAAGCTATCTTCTTGATTTTTGGGAGGTTTGGAAAGGTTTCCTTGTGTTTTGCTGACAGAAAGTTCAGATTAACACTATACAAGTCCCCAGTAAGGAAAGCAATTTGGGCCTATTTTTCAGCATTTTAAGAAATCTGCGGGCCCAGTGCTGGTCTTGCGGCCCCAAGCAGCACATTTTCCCAGCTGTGGATGTCCTGTTTTTCAATACAGTGCCCAGCCTCTCCATCATTTAAGCACTGAGATACAAGGATGTAAAAACGGCAAATTAAGTAGGGCATCAAAAGTTACACCACATTTACCTTTCTGTCCCCAAGAGGGTGTACAGTGTAGGACCTTGTTTCTGGTTATCTGTGCCACCTTCAGCTTCTTGAAATCATTTATGTTTATTCATAGAATGTCCTGAGCTGGAGAAACCCACCAGGATCATGGGTTCCAGCTCCTGTCCGTGCACAGGACACCTCACAGGTCACACCGTGTGTCTGAGGATGGTGCCCAGTCTCTTCTTGAACACTGTCAGGTTGGGGCCGTGACACCTCCTGGGGAGCCTGTTCAGTGTCCAGCACCTCTGGGTGAAGAACCTTTTCCTAATGTCCCACTGACCCTCCCTGGCACATCTTCTCACTTACCAAGATGTCTGGCCCAGGCCCAATGTGGCATTCTGTGGCCTAATGTTAATCTCTTGGCTTTTATCTGACCTGTCCTACGTGTTGAGAGCAGTGAGGGTGGCAGGATGGAGAACGATGCTCTGTGTTAAAATACGGCTGGTGTTTTACTACACAATTTAAGGATGCGAAGGACAATATTTAAACCTTGTATGTGGAGGTAACACGAGCTGCCAACATCTTCATTCCTCATGTGTCAGAAATCATATTGGGAGGAACACATTTGCTGTCAGCTTAGATTCTCTACTGAGGAAATGATTCATACTGGCTGTATGTATGAGCTGAATGCAAAGGGAAATGAGTTTATGAAAAAATAAGGCTGTCATTTTCAGGGAATAGAGATCCTCTTTCTTTGTACTATGAAAATGTGTTGGATATCATGACTTATTGAAGGAACTGATGATAGTCAATGTATGGAAGCACAGGAAAAAGAGGTGGAAAAGAAATAAAATAGAAATAAATTGAATCATAGAAATAACAAAGAAAAATGAAATGTGCGTCAAGTACAAATACTATGAATATTTTTAAGATTAAAAGAAATGCTGCTGTTCAAGAAAATGTGGTAAATAAAAGGAGGGACAAAAGTTGGACTGTGATATTATTTGTGTAAATTGGATAGGACTTTTAAAGTCATCCTCCAAAAAGTGGTGTGTATAAATGTTTTGGGTCTAGGTGGGGAGATTACAAACCATGGGATTGTATGGAGAGAGCGCAGAAATGTGACTGCCAGACGTGATCTTAAAACTGAGAGCCATGGATCTGTGGCTTAGCAAACGTGACATCAGATGCTGTAGCATCATTATAGTTTAAAAACATCTTTTAGAGAAACATAAGCCTTTTGACCTCTTGGGAGATAATTACAAAATTATCAAAAAGGTTCTCTGGCAAGATTAAAGAGGTCAGCTCCACATTCCTGTTTCATACTGCTTGATTACAGAGCAGCATTGAACAGGTTTCTGTACAGGACTGGTGGACTTGATAACCCTCTTGCAAAATCAGTCAAACTGCAAATTTTTCCAAAAGAAAGAGAAACATCAACACAGGAGAGCTGACAAAGTTATCACAGTGTTTGCGGTGTCTATAGAAATGGCTAAAGTGGGAATTAGAATTTCTGGAAGACTCAGTATTCTACCGTGAAGTCGTGTTATATACTTGTGAGAGAAGTTCTGGCCACAGACATTACACGTTGTTGAATAAATCCCTACTGATCCAGGAAAAATAACCTTTAATTCTATTATTATATTCACATTTTCTCAAAATTCCTGCTTCAATACCGTGAATTTCTGAATCTCATTGTAAATTATTTCCCATGGACAGCCTGGGTAAAAATCCTGATTACAAAGCTGAATATTGCTTCTCTGTGATGGAGCAAACCAATCGAACCCGTCTGTGAAAAAGAAACATTTTGGGGAAGGTTGCGTGCACTCATTTTCCCGACCGAGTGTGATAATTCCGTCTGAAGTCATGGAAGATCCAGAGTTCAAATGAGCCCAATATCCATAAACAATTTTTTTTTTTTCCAAAATAATGTTGTATTTGTCTGCATTGCAGTTTTAGTAATATAAGAAGTAACAAAACCAGTTGGATTTTGATGGAAGTTACAGGATTCAAAATTAGAAGAACTTCCACTTGTAACTCAAACCATTTCTCAGTGTTTAGGAGAGAAATATGAAATCTGCAAGACTTTTGCCTGAAAGGTCACTCTTCAGAGAAGAAATGCACTTTAAATATGGAAAGAACCCCTGGTCTTATTCTAATTATTACATAAATCAAAACATTTCCTATGTTGCCTACCCAACTGAGAAGCCAGCTGCAGTTAATAAGCTATATGTAGATGTAAATTAGTAATACAATTCAAATTAAATTGCATTTCTTTCATTTTTAATAACCAATGTCATATTATGGAATAATCACATTTTGTACTTTGTAAATAGAAGACATGTCAGATTGAACATGCTGTAAAGTAGTATTGAAACTAAGTATTCTCATTAAATGTAGCAGTGGGGAGTTGGCTTAGGGACTAAAGCCCTCTATAAAGTCATGTCTAAGTTAACTCTTAAAGCGAGAGCACAAGTCCATTTCTTCACGCATTTCAGTATTTTATGAAATCTTAACGTGGGAGCGGATACTTAAGATATATAAAAAAACCCTCATGAAGACTGCAGTTAAGGTGAAATACACAGTTCATTTTCAGTATTTCAGACAGATAAACAGAATTAATATTTCACTGAACTAAAGCTGGTTGAATGCAAGATAAAATTTTGTCAAGTGTATCATACGTCATTTATAGAGCTGTTGGAATAACGTGAAGTATTCCATTGTGTGCATTATAGGTTGTCATCAGGCAACAGGGATGTTTGGCTATTGCTCCAGCTTGTTCTTTTGCTCCAGTTGGATTCTCTTGATGTAATAAGTAATATTAAATTATGATTGTATGATTCTACTTCTGGGTTTTTGAGAGAACGCCATCTTCCTTCTGTGTGCTATCTTGTGTCTCCACCTTACAAAAAGGTGCACGTGTTGGCACGATCCACCCTTGTTGGACTGCGCTTCAGCTTTGCAGTTCCTGTTGTGCTCCATGGCCTCGGTGTGCGTGGCTGCGTGTCACGGAGCTGTGCACATGCACATCGTGTCCCACAAGGGATTCTCCTCGAGTTCCCGCTCCTTCCATCCCGTCGGACACAGGTGGGTGCAGAAGTTCAGATCCGCTTGTGGATGCAGAAGAAGGCTCCTGGTTGGTTGGGTAGAAACTTCCTGTGTGTACGGAGGGAGAAAAACAATGAGGTGAATGGATTCAGTCTGGGTTCTGGTCTTGGTAGGTGATGGTTTGGGAG
Organism: Patagioenas fasciata; assembly: GCF_037038585.1. Classification (NCBI taxonomy): domain Eukaryota; kingdom Metazoa; phylum Chordata; class Aves; order Columbiformes; family Columbidae; genus Patagioenas; species Patagioenas fasciata. The sequence goes on from NC_092527.1 coordinate 5,148,058, forward strand.
CCTGAGCAAGCCTGGCAGCCCTGCAGGTAGAACCTGTGGGGCCTTTTGTAAGGAACTGGGAGGAAATCACACACAGTCATTGAAGAATTAAGAAACTCAGCTGTTCCAGTGATGTGGTTGTGCATGCACTGCTGGGGGAAAGTGGTTTGGGGATTTTTGTTGTTGTTGCTGAAGCGAAGGTTAATAGTTGTGCTGTTTGCTTGGTGGTTTGGGGGCCTTTTGTTTCTCCTCAGTTCCCAGACTTTCTTTGATAAGGTTTTGAGGGTTGTGGGCCACGTATATCCCAAATAAATGCTCTGATGCTGGCCATATATTCTGAAAAATGCTGTTCTTGGATTGTCCTTCAGGTATTTCTTCTTGAAAACCGCACAGCCCCAGTTATGAAATTGGGTTACATAATAAATAGCATCTCTAGGCAAGGCAGACCGGTATGTGGGACACATGTATCCATCCATCCCATGTGAAGGATGCAGCTCTGTTATTAGAGACTGAGTGATTACAAAAGACTAAATGAGGAGTTCTTGCTCAATGAGCACTTGCTCTCTCTATGGACAAAGATACAATAATCATTACAGCAACAGATAAATTGCAGTACTTACTGCAGGCGTTTTGTGTTTGTCTTGTTTTGTGGCTAGACCACTGGTTTAGAGAGTAGATGGTACGTCTCCGATTCTGTTTGTCTGGCGTCGGAGTTTCCAGCCCCGAAATCACGGGTGCCTTCAGTGTGAGGGACGTTGCCTTCAGCAGGGGTCACTGGGATTTTAGCTCTGTTTGTGCAGATTCAGTTGCTGTCCCTTGTTCCCAAGCATGGGCGGTCTGTCAATGTGCGCCCTGGCACCGCAAACACTACACATCCTCTTTTCAAAGTTTTAACTTTCAAGATTCATTGAAAAAGTTCTTGAAATCTCTAATTATCTCATCCCTTTTTTTTTCTTTGCAGCATGAGGAAGAGGACAGCAGTATAATTGGAGATTAAGGCCAGTGAAGCTGGCTTTGTGTGAAACAGCAGAGTACACAATGTTGCTGTCATTGATGCATAGGCGAACGCATTAAGTCCAAGATTTGTGTCTTAGTGTATCTGCTTAATATGCCTGATTCATAGCCCTAGTGAAGCCAGGCCTGATTTTCAAGTCTTATTTCTTTTTGCTGTGGCAGCTGAGTTCCATTTGTGTGTTTTGAATTTTGAAGGAACCTGAAACCTCTTGTTTTCAGGTTTAATCAGCGATGTTCAATTTGTTGGGGTTTTTTCTTATGTTTTGGTTTTTTTTTCCTTTGTGGACAGACTTGCCAAGGTTGATTTTTAAAGTGTTAAGTCGTAGGAGTAGTCTCAGAGTCGGAGACCTAGAGCTGTGGTATATAGTGTATCGTAATATACAAAATAATTTAGAGAATGCAAGTAGAAGCATGAATTCCTATTTCTTATTTCAAATACTTCTGCTCTCTCTTTTTTTTTTCCTTCCGCTTCTCCCAGCGAATGAATTTGGTTGGAGACTATCTACAAGTATTTTATTGATCATAAATGTCTAGCTTCTGATTTAGCTTTTAAAATTAGAGCTGTATTGTTAACCTTCTCTAGTGAACAATTGTACCATAACAATGGAGTTTTTACTGTATTTTTTCTTTCTGATTTTTGAGCCCTTCACTATCTTCTTGAATTCCAGAGAGTTGTATGGTGCACAGGTGTTGGAGCAGATTGTCCTTTACACAAGCTGCTTGATGTTCCTTCTCTTGAGATGACCAAACCCTGGGAGTTGTGGTGGTGGAGCAGGTCGCTCTGCAGTGGCAGAAGGGTTTGCCTAGAGCCTGACTCAGCAGTGAAGTCCGTGGTGGCTTTTGTACCAGTGTGTGCTCCAGTTGAATTGCTCAACTCATTTTGAACAAAAAAATGCGTGTTTTAAAGTAACACCATGACATAGTACTTAGTGACATTGCACCAGGGAGTACTTCATCCCACGCGGGAGATTCTGTAAAACGAAGCTGCTGTACTTTCAACTAAATAATTTTCAACCGTGCCTACTGTACCAAATTATTTTCCTGAAGCAGACCGTGGCACTTTTTTAATCTGTTTTAAACAGAAATACTTCCTGAAAATGTTGTAAAGCCTTCCGGATGATTTTGGAGGTACTTTGTTTTTGTAATCACCTTCAGAAGAGAGAATTTTTAAGAAGTTGTACAGATTGTATTGAGCTTCTGTGATAGAAAAGCCCCACTCAGAAGGGGCATTTTAGCGCAGAGGTTACTTCTGTCTGAGCAACATCCTGCTTTGCGTTGTGGAGAAGCAGCAGACAGAGTAGCTTGCTGTGTTACTTGTCTCCTTGCAAAAATGGATGTAAAATGTCCAGGATTTTTTCTCCCATCCTTACATTACATTCAGGCATCAGACTGAGATGTAGTGAGTTCTCACTACCTGTGTCTGAATGTTTATGCATGAATTGGTAAACTGCAGCTTTCTCACTGTTAGTGGACAGAAATAGATACTTCTGAGACCTAATGTGTCATCCCATGGTCTCTATCTGCACAAAATACACTGAATCTTAAAAGTGTCATTGTCTATAGATTATTAATTCAGATGTAAATGCCTACATTGTAGGCTTCTCCAGTGAAGTGAGATGAATCTCTGGGTTGGAACGGGGCCTGTTGTGTCGTCCTTTGCCCTTCCAGTCTATGCTGAGGCTTGTGTTGGTTGAACTAGCGTTAGCGGGTGCTACAGGAACTGGGATGCAAAAGATCATTCTTCCCTTCTACTTCCCTTCCCCTCTACTGGTTTATCTTTTGTGAATAAGAGGTAAGCATTTAATTTGTCCATTTGGATGGGAAAATCTTTCTTGATGTGCAAATATCTGAGTTTGATACCTTAAAACTCTTAGCAGAGCCCTAAGGCCCAGATCTCTAGTGTGCTGTGACTCCTGGTTTTGATATTTCTATGCAACTCTTTTAATAGCTCAGGAAACACAGAAGTTAATGCTTCCTTTCATGCATTTTCAAGTCTCTCATTAATTTAAAAAACTAATTACTTTTTCCGTTACAGTAATGGTGATATTTTTGAATCAAAGGGCATTGCATTTAACACAATTATAATTATGTGACTCAAGACCAGAGAGGTTAAAGATTAGCTATACATGGTTGCTATGGCTTCTATTGCATTTAAAATTTCTGCTGGTCGTGGTGTTTGTTGTTTGTTTTGGTTTGTTTTCCTGTTAAGGAGGTAGATATTAAAAGCGGTATATTTTAACATTATCAGTTTTCTAAGTTCTGCCATCTTAGACCTTGCCAAGGTCTTACTCAGTTTGGCTTGTTTTTCTTGAAGAAGCAGTTACTCCTTTGAACCTCATTTTTTGGAAACAAATACCCACGATTGCTACTCTGAAGTTGGGGGGTTGGTACTGGTTTTTGGGGTATTTTTTCTGGTTGTAGCTAGGCTGGCTGAAGAGCCTGAAACTCCCTTGTTGGTTGTAATTATTTTAATAAGAGGAAGTCAGCCTCATTTCTCTTTCCCCAACACTCCCCAGGAGTATTTTTCTCATCAGGAAAATAATAAGGGCTAATATTTCGTAGCCTGTAATTTAGTACTGGGGAGTAGGTGAGTTCTCGCCTCTCTCTGTCAGGACAAACCAGGTAATACAGATTGTCACGGAGGCACCCCGAGGCTAACAACAGGGTCCAAAACAACTTTTATCAAACCGGTGAGAAACAGGGTTTTAGCACTCCAAAAGTGACTTAAATATAGGTTCGGGTATCAGTTGAGGAAATGATGAAGGGGCAGCAACCAATGCAACAGGCAGTCCACAGAGTGCATGCACGTGGCTTCACCGAAAACAATGCCGGAACCATTCCCGAGTCCCAGAGGAGTACACGCTTGCCTGAACACGGTGCGGGATTATTCTTAAAGAGATAAAGGTAAAGCGTATGCTCGCGATTCCGCGAGGGTAAATTTACAATACACTTGCAATTCTGCGAGGGTTAATTTACTTACACGTGCGAATGTGCACGGAATACTACACGTGCTTATGTGGAAGCACGGGAGGAAAATACACTCGCAATTGTGCGAGGAAATAATTTAAAGTACGCGTGCGAATGTGCACAGAATAAAGTTACACTTGCGATTGTGCGAGGAAATAGTTTAAAGTACGTGTGCGAATGTGCACGGAATATAAATACACTTGTGATTGTGCGAGGAAATAATTTATACGTGCTTGTATTAAGCACGGGAATTTACACGTGCAAATGTGCACGGAAAGGATAAAGATACTCGCAATCCTGCAAGGGGTTTTACTCACACCCGTGGCGGCAAGGCAAGCGGGGTCTCCATCCTGGGGAGGGGGGGGTCTCGGCGGCAGCATCTTCCTCGCGCTCCGAGAGACCCGCAACAATGGGCTCCGTCTCGACGAGAGAGTCCCGTTTTTATACTGGCTGATCAGACCTGACTGTAGGCATTCTAGAAGCTTCTCTGCACCCCCACACCGTGTGTGGGGTGCCCCTGAAGCCTCCAAACATCCCCCACACTGGTCACAGGTGCCCAGCGGCTCACTGGGGCCTTGGCAATCCCTTCTCCTAATGGCCCTGGCCAGGGTGCTCTGGGCAAAACAAAAGAAGCTGTTAGCTTCAAGTAGCAGAGAGAGGGAGATGTGCCTACTCCCTCCATACTGAAGGAGGCGGGGAGAGAGAGGGGGGTTTGCATTCTGCCACACAGATGCACTGGATACAACCAGAGGGAAGAAGTTTTGAAACTCTCAATTACTAGCAAAATAAATTTACGGTAGAAAGATTGCTTCTGAGCCGCTTCCAAGGTTTCTTTTAAAGTTTCCTGTATTTAAGTAGCTGTGCTTCAAGCTGAGCTGGATGGAAGCAAAGTTAAATGGCCTAGTGGGAAAAGCAGCACAGAACTGCAGCCTGGAATGGTGAGCAAGGGAAAACCTGTGTCAGGTGAGAACACAGGCATGACAGCTTGTTCCTGAGATGTTTTGGTGTACAACAGACCTTAAAAACTGAACAAAAGAGACCTAAGGACAGACAAATACATCAGTTATAGATTTTGTAAGTGTCAGTAGCTACAAGGGTCTGCTGTATAGTCAGAGCTAAAACTCTCCTCTTGAGCTGAAACCCAACAAAGAAATGGGTGGTGTGATTCCAAGAGAAAGCACTGGTTTTGCTACGAGTTTTTAACTTTAAGCATAATCTGAATTGAACCCTCCTCGTTGTGAATAAAACTAGTACTGTCACCTTCCATCCCAAGTGGCGCAAGTATTAGAGCTCCTCTGTACCCCATATTGCTGAGCCTCTGAGTACTCAGCAGCATTTTCAAACCCGGATTTCTAAGACTTTCTCTTTTAGTATTTACTTGGGTGACTGTCCTGGGCGAAAACTTTCTATACACCGTTATGCACAGTTGCAGAGCTTGTCTAGTGACGACTGATTTCTTACGGAGTTGCCCTTTGCTGTTATTGCTTTGCTATTTCTGTGGCGGTGGAGTATGCAAACTGAAAGGCATAGAAGAAGACATACAACCAATCTGTGTATTAACTGACCTTTTTTAAAATTAATTGACTTGTGTTTGTTCTTCCTTTGACTGGCGTGCTGCTTTAGGACTGCATTAAATGAAAGCAGATGACCGGTCTTTACTGGTGAAGGTAACAGGGCCTGAGACTCAGAAATCACGGCACCTCTTTACCATGGGCTCCTGTGCAGCTTTCCCTTCTGTCAGAATCCATTCCATTACAGTCAGTAGCAGTGGATCTCACTTAACCCCGGCAGTATGAAAAGCTGGATATTTGACCTAAGCTACCCAGCTGGGCCCTCTTTGTAATTGACAGGGAAAGAGCGATGAATCCTCCTCCAAGACAGAATTGTGTTTGATTGCGGAGCCTCTGCAACCACCTCAGACCAGACAACCCTTAAATCATTGCAGCTGGGAGAGATGGATATTGGCCACGGTCCTTCTGGGGACTTCGTAGAATCAGGTACGTGCACGGTTTTTCCAGGTTTCTGTACCTGGTGAGATAAACTGCTTTTTGTCGCATAAATGTACTGAGAGTAAATTAAAAAATAAATACAAATTGTTCAGATAGTCTAGGTTTTGGCCTGTAAAGCAAAGAGTAAATCAGAAAAATTGGGAGACAGCCAGCCTTATTCATGTGGCGACTATTTGTTGAGGTACTATGATGTATGTCAGAGCACAAGAAGGTAAGATCACAAAGCAGGATAAGGCTAATAAATAGAAGGGCTCATAACGCAGAACCTCCCAGGTGCCTTTTGAGCAGAGCAGGCCCTCCAAACATCTAACCAACCTTTGCTTTGTTTTTCTCTGGTCTCTCTGTTTCTCTCTGGTCTCTCTCTTTTCTCTCTCTCTTTTCACAAATTCACACTCATTAAATAAAACCTAGTTCTTAGTGCTGGCTTTTCCAACTTCCAAAGTCAGTTGTTCCATTATAAGGAAGAACAAACACTATCTAACACTTCTGAAAATACTGGCTTAATTAGAAAGGAAGGACCATGATTACACTGTTCTTTAACCTGCTTTGTAATGTTTGTATTCTATATAGCACTGAAATTAAGGGAGTTTTAATACTTTTTAAAGACCTATTCCTGTTTCTTGCTTTTGTTCTTTTGATCTCTACTGTCTTAAGCTGAAAAAAATTATGTAGCTTTCACCCTTTAGCAGATAATGGTGCTCAGGGGCACTCTCCATCATTTTACACAGCGTCTTTGTTAAGTGCCTTAAGGTAAGATAGATGGATTTGAATCTTACGATTGTTGTACAGCTGTTTTCTTGGGAAGGGGTGTTGGAAATCTTCTTTTAATAGAATTGGAAATGGGGGTTTTGCAGTGGAGAAAAAGGGAGCGCAACAGAGATGGCACCATAAGGCACCACTCCAGGAAAACTTACTGAAAAATGGCGAGTTCAGAAACTCTGCTGAATTTCTTCAGCATTTTTCTCAAAGTGAGATGGGAAATAAAGTAGATTATTAGCTTACAGGCTGATAATAAACCAGCCAAAGCAGATGGTGAGAATGATAAAGGAAAAGAGAAGGTTTATGCATAGCTCATTAACTGCAGTAATTCATTTTGAGATTTTTATGAGAAATTCTGCAACAAATAAAAGTCCGAGTTAAAAAATTAGACTAAATTTAAGGAGGCTAAAATCAGCCCAATTAACGCAAATATATAGTACACAGTAGAGTCAGAAAAGTTAATTTTTTACAGTAAAAGTAAATGTTTGCCAGTTTCTTGCAAGACTCAAAGGTAGTAAGAAAATGTTAGTTGCTTGCCCTTCAACATAGAAAAGAAAACCTAATTATTCTTTTGGGAAGTTAATGACAAAACTTAATGTGTGGACTTAAGGCAGAGGAATTTGATTTTACGGAATTTGTAAAGAGATGCATTTTCTCCATTTTTATTCATTCTGACATTGACAGGATTTCCTGACAGTCACAAGCATCTGCACTTGTGTGCCCGAGTCTTTGCTGGTCCCAGTGGGACAGTGACAGGGACAGACGCTGGCGGTCGAGTCCTCGCCGGCTCTGCAGCAGTGAACAGCCTTTGGGATTGCTTGGGAGCTGGTTGCTGATTGACAGGGAACAGTTGATTGACAGGGGACGGTTGATTGGTGGGGATGGTGCTTTGCTTTAGGATTTGTGGTCTTCCCATGAAGACATTCCTCAGCTGTACTGCTGGCAGGGGTGCTCTTTGTGGTCAACACGGATTTTTCTTGGACACCTGCTTCTGTTGTTTATCGAGGTGCCTTTGCATGCGCTTTTCTGTTCATGTTCTGTTCATTACAATCTCAGTGTTTTTTCGGTGTTCCGTAGGGTTTGCACACAGCAGTGTTTGCAGCGAGGTGGTGTGTGCGAGAAAAGACCAGCAGCAATGCTAAGAAGGAATGCAATGAGCAACATCACCGGTCTTTTCTTTGTGCATTAGGGGAGCAAGATAAGAAACTGAATGCAGAACATCTTTGTGTGAGGTAAATTGGTTTTGCAGGAGTTCTGCAGTTGTCCCAACTCTGCGTGCTGACTTTTCCTTGATTCATTAGTGGTGTCTCAATAAATTTGTAGATACATGCAAAATAAGGCAGAAACCTCAGACTGTTCCCCAAGAAGAGGGGTTTTGCTCTGTATTGCATAAATTTAGCACCAGGAAGTTAACACAGCCTTGTATACTGCAAAAACTGTCTTCTAGCTCGAGCCCGCTTGTTTCTTTGCCAGGAGACTCATGCACTCCCCTGCCACCTGAGTGGTATCACAGCCACATTTGTAAAGCCTTCCCTATGGTGATGAGCGTGTGTCCCATTGAACAACATGGATTTGTCTTGGCTGTGTTCAGCAGTTAGAATCTGGGATGTGGGTCTCATGCCATGAGGTGCAGTGGCACCAGAAGTGACACTGCTATTTTTTTGAACCTATTATTTCTTCCCTCTCAGCTGAAATTATTCACTGTGTTTCAGCTGAATGAATTTACGTTTTGAGAATGACCAAAACCAGATTTCTCTGAATGCTTCATGAAAAGATTTGCCCCTATAATTACTCCATGTAATTCTACCTGATATGTCTGCTAGAGAGGACGAGCTTTCCTGCTATATTCAAATGGGAAGGACAGGTTTGCCTCTCAGCTGGAAGGCAAAATTCTGCTTTTGTTCTTGTCTGAGTGGTGTTGCACATGGATCTCTCTCCATGCAAGTGTGTCAAAATATCACTTTATGGTGGTACCAAAACTGAAGGACTTATGAGAAGCTATCCAGTTTTGTCTTAATTTAGAATAAAATACTGGGACAGGATGCACAGCAATATGCACATTTTATGGAGGAGGAGATGTGTTCGCAAGGAGTAAGAAGGTGATGGTTGTACTTTTGGTTTGCATGTTCAGTATGTCTATTTTCGCTCAGAAGCCGTGGAACAGGGGCTGGAATCAGATGTATTGGAGGACTAGCAACATGTTCAGAATATGTCTTATTTATTATTCTGCTGTGTACTAAGGAGAAAACCCCTCTTTTCAGCGAGCCTATGCGTATTCTGTCAATAGGGGATGAACATGAAAGCTGTATCTGATAGAGCATTATCATAATTGTCTTTCAACTGCCACCAGATAAACCTTTTTATATTTACCATCAAAACCCACAGGTTTAGTACCCTAAGTATTTATTGTTGTATTTTAGCTGCTTCGATGTTTCTTAAAAGCAAGTGAGTGTGCAAGACTTGCATTATTTTGGATGAGAGGCTTGCTGATATAAGAAAATCTAAATATTGATGTAATCCTTGATAAGATCAGGGAGGAGTGATAATTCCCTCTAATGCTCTCTTAATTTTTCAGGAGAGCAAATAAAACTTGGTTTTAATGAAACTTGTCAACAGTCTGCGAACTAGTGGTTTAATCAAGATGACACAAAATCACCTTCACAATTACCTTTGATTATACGGCGTGTCATTGCTCACCAGTAATTTTGTATTTTTTCCTCAAAACCACTTTAAAATGTCAAGCACTACAGGATTTGTATCACAGAGCATAAATGCGGTGGCACATTCAGAGTCAAATCACTAGACTGTTGCTGTAACAGTGTCTTTCTTAAATGAGTGCATTACTCTGCAGCGATTAAAATAAAATTACTCTTCTGAAATGATGCCCTTTCTGGGCTGCTAGAATGATTTCTTCTTTGTTCTTCATCACACCAATAAAGATCTTATTTCTAATTGCCAGGAGGTTTAGGTGCTGTGAAGAGTTGTTCTTTCTCTTTTTATTTTCTTTTTTTTTTCCTGAAAATGTATTAAGCCTTCAGCTTGTGAAGTTGGGTTCAGTTCACACTTTAGTTCCTGAAACTATGAATTGTTGTCCACAGATGTTGTTTGCTTTAATTGCTTAACTTTCCGACTAATATGTAAAAATCTGAACAGACGTACCATTTTCTAAGTGAAGGCAGGAGGAACAAAAACCCAAGATAGACCCAAGATAACCGCACTCAGTTAGTGGGAGGGTTGAGAGAACTCACCTGTTCTTTGGAATTGCTGCAGTTTGTTCAGGGCTGAGGCCTTGAGAGGTTTTCATGAGGCAGAATGTGAGCAGCAACAACTGAGGGGTGGGAAAGGATGGTGGAAGGTGCAGAAGGTGCTCAGGCTTGCCAAGGCCTGTCTGCCTTGCTCTTCTCTTCCTCCGGGGCTTTGTCCCATGAGAGAGAGCAAACATCCCGCTGCGGTTCGGATCTGCTGGGGTTTGGGCTGGGACCTCAGGGGATGGTTTTCCTCTGCAGTGGAAAGATAGAAACGCCAGCAGGGGTGAAGTTTGGGCAAAAGGTCAAATATTTTCAAAGCCATCATGCATGTTAAACCAAAGTGAGCTCTGGATGTGAAATCTCAAATGATGCTTTCCTAAATCCACGGAAGGGGGAGGAATAAAAGAAATGGAGGGATTTGTTCCTGGTGGTGGCCTGGGCTGCATTTCCAGGGCTCCAGAACCAGACTCCCCTGACTAATCAGCCTGTAAGTCTGTTTGTCTGTTGGTCAAACAGGCCTTGCTCTTAATCCTGGCTCCAAAGTCAGATGCGTAAAGCCAACCCCGCTGGAGCCCTCGGGAGCGGGCCTGGAGTTCAGCCCCGCTCCCAAGAGACCCTCTGGTGACTCCCCATGTTTGCACCTTGCTTTCCTGGCTTTTTGCCTTGCTTTGTTAAAGATAGAAGGCTAAATGTCCCCATTTCCAGGCAAGGAAATGCTCCTTGAGTCTGAGCTTTGTTAAAACTTGTCTCCTATTTTATTTGTTTTTCTGGATGCTGCTCATTGTCAACTTCTTTCACTTTATCTTTCCTTTTTTTCCCCACACCACGTGGCTCTAAGTCTCCATTAAAAATTCACATTTAGCAGAGACTTGTCTTTGTCCTTGCTGGCCAGAAGGGAAACGCAGTTGCAAAGTGCCAGGGGTGCCTTTGAAATGAACGGAGCCTTTGCTACAGGAAGGCCATTTGTTTTGAGGTAAATAAGAGCTTGTGCTTTTGTAGGCACGTTTTTGCAAGGACAGAAAAAGCTTGTCACAATAATGTCGTGAAGAGTATCCCAGCAGCTGTATTTTTTACTAATATTTTTCTTTTTTTGTTTTGTTTTTTGTTTTTAACCAAGAGTTCATGTGTTCACATGTTTTTAATTATCTGACAGAGCTTCTGTCCAAAAAAACTATCATTAATCCAAATCCTCAGTATCCTGGCAGCATGCAAGGTATTGCTGAATTCCTTATGGTAATTTTTGTTCAAGTGATTGCCAGTTAAAAACATTTTCTAAGGTTATCAAACCTGAAACATAAACCCTCTCCCAGCTTTTACAGTGCATGGTGTGGAGGAGAACTGACGTCTTTCACGTTGCCATCTGCTTTCTGTTTGTTAAGCCTCATTGGAAACCATCTATTCATACAGATTTGCTCGCAGCTATTTGGAAGAGATGTGCATTTATCGGTGTAATCTCATTAGGTGCTTTTAATAGGGTTGGACATATAAATGTTTGCGGAGATGGGGATTAACAGTTGTATTTTTTGACTCTAATACATTGTATTAGATGCCACCTATTAACTAAGACATTCCAAGTCGTGTCTGAGTACTTGGATCTCCTCGAGCAGCAGCTGATGCAGTTGCTGGTTTTTTCCTGTTGTGACGATTTGAACTGGTGAAGAGTTCTTTGCTAGTAATTTCTTTGACCTCTTTTTTTCTGGTCAGAAATTTTCCATGAATAATTCCATTTTACTGACTTTTTCCATTACATAAACTATTTCCTGTGTGGTTTCTGCAAACAATATTTAGCTCCTAATTATTTCCTAACCAGTTCAGTGATTTCAATAGTGTGCCAGGCTGCCACAGGGCTCAGAGTGGCCATTCTTTGATTGAGTTGGGATTCAGAGCAAGGGCAGTGGAAGAGGTGGGTATAATCTCCACAAAGTGCGCTCGTTTGGTGAAATCTATGTTTCTCTGCAAAACTGAGTGTGTGGTCATTAACCATGCCTGGTATCTATATGTTCTATTTAATGCTCTTTATTTACAATGCTGTTTTTTTTTTTTTTTTTTTTTTTCCTCAATAAAACAATGATGATACAGAAATATAGAGAGGTTATAGTTCCCCTGGGGGGAGGTGGGTTTTCTTATTTGGGGGTGTTTGCTTGTGGTGTTTTGCTGGGGGTTTTTGTGGTTTGTTTGGTTTAGAATGCTAAACACACTTTTAGTATCAAAGCAAGAAATGAATACAGTCTTAGTTTTCCTAGGCATTCTGTAGGGTTTGTAACTGCTGCCAAAAAGTGGGTCATAAGAATCTGACTGGTGATTCCAGTATTTTTCCTATTAGATAGGCCTAAATACTAGTATTTGGGTGTTCTCACTGTTACCTACAGCAATACAGCAAGCAGGTAGTTCTGACATTGCATGTGAAAGGGTCTCTTGGCCAAGCAAAAGCAGACGCAGTGTCCTGGCCTGTGTTTGAAAAGTTTAGATCTCATTCTTGTCAGTCAGTATTACCTGAGTGATTAAAATCCCGAGAATTCTTGAAGACATCATTGCTGTGTTTATTAAAACCAGTTAAAAACTTATGTGCTGTGTTTATTAACAAACAAACCGTGTTTAGCGTTTACCTTCGTTTCTTTACTTGCATTACTTTCCCTGTCTATCTATGCAATTTTACTTTCTACATGAAAAATAATGCAGTACCTATGTAAGCGAATAGGTAAAAGAATATCCAAAAGAAGGTTATTAGTAATGCAGCTGAAGCACCAGTGAAATCGCGTAATTGGGGTATAGCCTTTGTACATAGGTATTGCTGTCAGACCAAAATAACTGCTCTCTTTGGGAGGAAATTAAATATTCAAGGGCTGGATGAATAATGGCTAAAGATAGAATTTTATAATATTTCTTAAAGAATATACTTTTTGCTTTTTTGTTACTTTCTAAAATATGCATTATAGTTAAAATGGGTGTTACGCAGCACTCTGAGATGAATCAGTTCCTTGTTCCAGCAATGACTGGGGCTTTTTGCGTATAGCTATCCATGAGAATTTTTAAAAGAGAATTTTATGCTTTTGAAACAATTGGAAAGAAATGTTCACCATCAGTTTACTGAAATCTTTTCCCCCTTCTGCATTTGTCATTGATGAACTCTCATTTTTTCTAAATAATTTATCTTTGTTTATTCCTAAGGACCTGATTTTTTTGTTTCAGAACCACGTTTCATCCCATGTCCTTGTAACAGCAAAGATTTCCAGTTGCTCCAAAGTATTCCGTAGAATGCTAAGGATGACTTCTGAGTTTGTATCATCGCAGACTGAAGTAGCCCTTCTCTTAGACCATGGTAATTAATGGAAAAATAGGAGAAATTCAAGAACTCATTAGGAAGCTCTTGTGGTAAGCTGCTATCTATGTGACGGTTCCTAATTAAGCAAAGCTTTTTTTTTTTTCCTATCATTTAATCATGGTTTTACAGTGTTGTGTTACATCTCATCTTTCCAGTTTTAACAAAAACCTTGCAAGTCTCTGTGTAAACAGATCTGGGTTTTTTTGTGTAGTGAACAAAATTGTTAGATAAATCTAACATAAATAGACTATACCAAGAGTAATTTTATGTTTATCTCTATAACAATGAATCTTTCCTTAAAAACATGCATTGAAGTCTTCCCTAAAGCTGGCTTAGATCAAAGGGATATGCTGTTGCTTATACTTTGTCCTTCTTAATGTAGTTGCAGCAAGCTGAACGTGTGACGCAGGCACAGTTTAAGTGCTGCTGTGTAGAATCCTGATCCACACGGTCGGTCCTGGTCTGGCCTGTTCGCTGAGCAGCTGAAGTTGTGGTTTACCTGGCAGTTCTTGCCTTAACCTGGGAGGATTGTTGAAAACCACAAAGGAGGAATCAACTAAAAGTACTGTTGGTGGCCAGTGTGGTCAGCATGTAAAACAACCATGAAGCTTGATGTTTCCCAAAATCCAATTTCAGTTTTGTATGGTTTGTCGCTCTTTTTTAAAATCCATACTTTGAGAAGACCTGCCAGAATGAGGAGACACTTGGAAAGCTCAAGCTATGACATTCATCCCAAGTGAATATTGAAAGCAATTCAATCACTGCCTGCAGATACCCTCCCCAGACAGGGGCCAGCCTTGTGACAGCAGAGGCTGGGTAGATAGTGCCGTGTGGCCGGGGGAAGTTCTGGAAGGCGAATCCAGACTGGTGGCCTGGCAGTAAGATGCTCTGTCCGTTGCACTTTACCTGGGGGAACGTGGTTGGTTCTCCGTCACTTGGAGTCTTTCAGCCCAGCATGGGTTTCTATCTAGGTAGAGGTTTTTTTCAACAGCAAGTTGTAGTTTTGATGCACGAATGAGCAGTGAAATGGGCTGGTTTTGGGCAGGAGGCGAGACTGAACAATTACAATAGTCTCTTTTGGAGACAATATAAAAGATTTACAAAAATTCAGACTTGTTTGGATAGGCAGAACATTTCTTTGTTTGTATGACCTTTTGCAGTTTTCCCACAGAAATAGGAAGAAAATCTTTAAAGAATCTATAATGAATGTTCATTTCTTTAGGCACATAATTCCCCTCTACTGTATTTGCAGGTGTTTTGCAGTTCTGGCTTCATTTTATATTTATTACTTGGCTTCATCCCAAAGTTTCCTGCTGCAAATTTTTCTCTTGGCAGTTCTTGGAAAGTGGAGATTATTGTGAAATAGTCTCTTTCTTCTCTGCAGATTAAGATGACGCCTATTGAAAAGATTGGGTGTATTTCTGAGGATTAGATTAGAATTTTTTAATTAGTATTTCAGCCTCTGGATGATTAGAAGCCCTTCCACCAAATCATTTTAACAGTAGAAGAAGAATCCCTCTTTAGAGTAGTGCACTTACGCATCCTGTGCTCGAGCTTTTGGATGTAATAAAACATGTTCCTCACTAACAAGTACCGTGGCACTGTATGAAACAAAGGCAACTTAATTAAGAGGAGAATAAATGACATGTATGTATTTAGAGGAGAGTTTAGATCTTTTAGCAGATTTTTTCACTGTGGGTTGGTTTTTTTTGTCAGCTCCGTGTGACTTACTACATTGAATCTGGTGTATTATCTAACTGAGCCAATGAGATCCTTGAATACTAGTGTCCTGCTTTTGTTAAAAAACAAGTTTCTCTTGTAGTGAATTTGCCTGTCAGCTAAAGCTTCATATCAGCTGCGTTTTCCTGGAGAACCAGATCCATGTTTTGGTGAACATAGCAATGGAATGCGAGGTTATTGATAAGCATGGATGGACATCTCGAGAGGGGCAACAGGAAACAGGTGACCAAGAAACTGACCAACTGTGTATAACATCCCATTCATGTGAATACTTCATATGAAAGCGGGAGATCACGAGGATCTCAGCCCTTTTCCTTATGGCTGATATTAGGAGAGGACCTCGCGAGTCGTCCCTGTGAACTGAGGCCCAGTGCCAGACTGAATCCAGCTCCGGTTGGCTGCAGATCCAGTCCAGGACTTCGGGTGCCGGCTCTGCAGTCGCTGGGACTTTCAGGATTGGTTTTGTATATTTTGTATTATTTTCTCTATTCTTATCAGTAGCATTAGTAAAACATTTTTGATTTTTCCAGCTCTCTTCTCTCTGTCCTTCTTTCCCTCCCGATCGTCTGTCCTGAGTGGGAAGGGGGAGAGGAGATTAACAATACATCTGCCAGGGTTTTATTGTCACCCTGCAATCTAAACCCTCAACAACTAGAAACAGCAAGGTGCTGCCTTACCTGCTGGCACAACTACTTGTCAATGTAGTATTATTTTTTTTCTTTACTGGTCATCTTCTTCCTTAGCTTCAGTAAGCAGCATCGTACCTGGTTGCCTTGCACTTCAGCAAGTTTATTCCACTTTCAAGGAAGAATTAATACTGTGTTTGACATTATTGTCTCTGAATTCTGCTGCCAGCATCTGCAGCTTCAGAAAAATGGTTCAAACGAACAGTGGCCTCAGCTGAGGTAACTTCTCATTGCTGTCCCTGCCAGTGCTGAGCTCCTTCTTCTCAGAAGGTGGAAGATCCTTTATCTTCTGCCACCCTGCTGCAGTCCCACGAAGAGACAATGCTCTGTCTAGTTATGGAACCACCTGAATTATCACCGGGAAACTGTGCGGAAGACACAATCTCTCAACAGCTGTATTTCTGTATCATTGTCAACATTTGGGACATTGTCCTTCTCCAGTTTCAAAGGAGAAGCAGCGTCCTGGCTCAGGTCAGTGTCACAAGTGCTATAAAGCTCCTTGCTGCTGGGTCTCTGCTGTGAGGACCTGTCAGACGGCGTGACATGTGCTCTGGTCACTTGGCACACAAGCTCGGTGTTGGGCATGTCACCGATGAACGTCCAGACGTGTGCCAGGATGTAATACAGCTCTCAAGTGCTTTTAAGAGGCCAGAGGAGTGGAGTGCCATGTCTGTTGTGTTTCAGGATACCATCCTCCTTTGCATATTAAAAAAGCAGCTAAATGTAATTGTATAAATAAATGAAGACAGTAGCTTCATGGAGTGCTTCAGGAAGCTGCTGTATCTGGTTATGATGCTGAGGTGGAAAGCTGATGAGTAATGAAGGAAGTGATTCATAAGGCGATCTGATAGTAAAGGTCTGTGAGCAGAACTCTGACAGCAGCTCCACACGTCCGGTCTTGCCTGACAGGCCCGAGAGCTGCGGGCACGTGTCTGGGGCCAAAGTAGAGTCTGTATTTCTCGTCCTGCTGGCTGTGTGAGCTTGTCAGCATTTATTACGTTAACCCTTTGCCCAGATGATCGCAAAAATACTGCGTACTGTTGATACTTGACAGCATGCCGTCTTTGAATCATACATACAGAGTTAGCTTTTGAACTTGTATCCACTTTGATTTATTTGCCACTGCCTCAGGAATTTCTGTCTATTTTAAAATCATGCCTGAGTTATATTACTACTAGGAGTTATTTCATGGCTTAGCCATTCTGTGACTTAACATTTCTTTTCACTTACTGCTCATCTTAATCACTCTTAGCTTCAGTAGTGTACAAGTCACCATTTTGACTTCATTTTCATTGAACTTGTGCCTGTGTAATAAAACAAAAAGTGGAAATTTTCTTTTAAGCCAGATGCTAAGCAAAATCAGCTGTACTTGTTTTGAATGAAACTGCAACCTCATTAAATCATAATATTCCTTTATTTGCTGCCAGTTTAGATGTGCTATGAAGAGTATATCATCTGTTCCTTTTCAACCATAGCCTTTGTACAGCTTATTTGTGAATGCGTGTGTGAAGTTGGAGATCAAACGAACGTCAGTGAGCCATTACTGGAAGTATGAAATAGGTCTCTTAACTACTCGAGCTCCATGATGTGATCACCTGGTCTTTGTTCTGATGTGGAAGAGCCTGGGCACTGGAACTGCTTCAGCCACAAGGAGACAAACAGTCAAATAAAGGTAAGAATAAGAATGGGTGAACTAGTTCAGCCAGAACGAAAAGTAACTCATCTCCTAATTGGAGCTGACATTTTTAGTGCAGAAAAACGTACGATTAAGGAGAATTGTCCATGAAATACTTTCTCTTGAGTGGTCCTGAAGTTCAGAGCCTGATGGATGAGATGTTCTGTTTTTCATCCCATTTCTTGAATGCTAGAAACAAAGTCCAGGCCCTTTTGTAGTGCTGCTTTGCAGCACCCTCACAAGGGAGGAAAGCCTAGGGGTATAGTGATTCTGTAATAACTTGTGAGGTTTTGAGACATAGGAAACAGCTATTGCTGGCCTGCATTATTTTAGCAAGAAAAAGGGAGGTTCAAGTGCATTGTTTTTAAGGGCAGTGATGGGTGGAATCATGGAAACGTTTCTGTACCACAGAAGAGCCTTTTGAGGACAAAACATAGGGAAGACTTGGGCTCCGTGCTGTGCTCCACAGGCTTCATGGGCTTGAAAAAACAAAACTCTACTTTCTATCAAATATGGAAGAATCTGGACGTTCCCACACCTCTCATGGCACAACTCTACTCAAAAAGTGCTGTTCTGGTGTAGGTATCGCTGATTTGAGCCTAATTTTGTAGCTGCGACAGTTTCATAGCAAGACCAAGGGCAATTCTTGGAGGTGCTGCAGACTTCCCATGTCTGAGCTTTTGTCCATGGGCAGAACAGAGCCAGACCACCTGCTCATCTTTTATGTGGCCTTTTAATTTACTTTTTTCTTCTCCAACATAACTTTCTGCAGAAATTGGAATCTCACAATTGCAAGAAAAAATGGAGCAGTTACAGATAGGGAGAATAAGTGAAAGGGGACTGGCAACAGTGTTTTCCACATCAAAGCCATGAAGCAGGGAAATTGAGCATTTTCTGTTATGCACTGCTAACTATCCAAGTGTATTCTGAGGTTTTATATAAAGAATAAATAGATGAGAAATTACTGAAAGGAAGGAGATGATGTGGATAGTGTTGCTTGAGCAGTCGTAATTCAGTGAAGCTGTGGCAGCCTGAGGCCAGAAGGTGGATCACCAGAACACACTGTTTTTCTCTCATCATGTGTCTGTAGTGAATAAACAGTTCTCTTTTATCTTTGTTATGCGTGGTTTTTCTTATTTACTTGAAAGGTGGGACTTTGTCAAAGGAAGGTGCCTTCGGGAGGACCAAACATGAGATAAATGGAATCCATGAGGAATCAAAGGAGTCATATTTTTGCTGTCATCTCCAGATTCTGCATGGTTTCTGTGGAAAGTTTTAGTTGCTGTTGGAAATCCCCGTAGTCAAAATCATTCCTTAGTCTTTCTGCTCCCTTTGCAAGTAAGAGGTGGTGGTGTTTGCGTTTACTGTTTCTGGTTTCTGCTGGTGCTGATGTTGACCAGCACAGAGGTGCCCACAGTAGGTGTATTAGTTCTTCCAACATCTCCTCCGTGGTACTTTTGTGTTGCATTTTGCTGAACAGCTTTGGATAAAACATTCTGTCCGACTGGAGGCTGTATCTAGTAAGGACACTTATTTGCTACGTGGAATATATTGTTTTGTTTCTAAGCAAAGCAGCAAAAGTGGGGATTATATCCACTATGTGGTAAAAACTCTAATGCCCAGTAAGTGGTGGTGGAGGTGGTTGTTTTTTCTTGAAAACTGTCATTATAATGAGTTACAGCATGGGGTCCTGGTCCTGCAGACGTGGTTGTGTATTCCGTGGGTCACTATACAATTTCATGGTGTATTTGTACTGTTCTTGTCACCCAGGTCACAGGGCAGAAATAGGAAAAATGCAGAGAAAACTCAGAAAAATATATGACAGCTTCCATATGGGGGTGGGGGAGAAGCTATTACAATAGACTGATTGTCACCCTGGTAAAGGGGAGTGAGAGGAGAGATGGAAGTGGTTTAGAAAGTCGTGATGAGAGGGGAGGGAGCAGATAATGGGATGATGGTTTCTTACTGTTCTTTAGAATTAAAGCATCCGGGCAACCTGGTAAAATTATTGGGCAGGTGGCTTAAAATAAACAAAAACCCCACCGTATTTTGACGTGGTATAGTTAAATTTTGTGATTTGGGTCCACAGGGTGTTTTAGAGGCCTAAAATATAAACATAAAATGAGGTCAAACAGTAAGATCTTTGGAGAGAGCACAAGAGTTGAATATTAACCATGGATGTCTGTACTTTGTTCAGTCATTTTGATATTACATCTGATGCTCTTCAACAAAATCAAGTCCTGGTTCTTGAGTTGGTTATTCCACTTGACTTTAGGATATAGTCTCTTTGGGTGTTTTAGCTTTACTAACTAGGTGTTTGCCCCTAGCTCACAGTAGTTTCCAGTGGAGTTCTTCATTGCTCTGCTGTGCTGTTTTATTCAAATGAAATCCATTAAAATAATTATTCTTTCTTAATAAACAGAAAAAAAAAAGTCCATTTTTTTTAGAAAGATAGTTTGATGTCTTGATTTAAATGATTTGGGAAAGTGAATTGCCCACAGCTGGTGATGAAACAGTTTTCATTCTCATTTTAAAGACGATATAAACATAATAATTTGGGGCACTATAGACACCTCTCATCCTGTTGCATTGTTTCCTCAATTTGATTACTTCTTAATCTTCCGTATGAAGAACTGTAAATTAAGACAGACATAATTAGGAGGATGTTTCATAATATTTCTGCTACAGTTTTATGCCTAGCAAAGCCAATAGATGATTTCTCAGTTATTACCAAATCAGAAAAGAACTGAGCTCTGTAGCCCAGTGAATGAACCTCCCTGTGTACAAAAAAGCTGGGCATTTGTTTGTGGTGTGGATGAGGATACTTAAAGGTAAAGGGGCCCAAGATAGTTGGTTAGCATTGAGGAACTGCTTCTTCCAGGCTCGAGATCAGAGCATCCCAACACATAGGAAGTCAAAGAAGGGAGCCAGGACACATATTTGGCTTTTGCCTGATTTTGCCTCTCCAAAAGCAGAAATGTCTTTGCCATCTTTCAGCTTTAATTTGGGGGGCGGGGCGGGGAGGGAACCAATGCAGACCTGGCATAGTTTATATAGAGTGTTAAAGACAAATGATTGCTTTATCTCTCTGCTGTGGCAAGACCTTGTGCACACTGGTCTGAGTATTATAGGAAGGATCAGGAGGGTAATTTTTGCAGATATATATCTGGGCTCATTTTGTGTAGGACAGGCCAGGCTTTCTTTATAACAATGCACAGTAAAGAGCGAGTTAGCCTGTGTGAAAACACATAAGAGATTGCACAGTCCTGTAACGAGGTGAAGCGCATTTGAGCAGTTGTGAAATCCCCCGTAGGAGACGCTGCAGTTTTCGATACGCGTTTTCATTATGTTGTTGATTCCTCCCGCTCCAAACGGTTTGTCATCTTCAGTTACTTGATAGATAATCCTAAGTGTAGTTTAGCTAATTGCCTTACGGCAATTGAAGCTAACAGTGAGGCAGCCAACACAGTGTGGGATTTGGGCTGATCAGCAAGCATTGTCTGAAGCAAGAATATTTGAACGGAGAGGGTTCTTTCTATCAGAACGAATTCTCAAGAGTTGTATACGATGTAAAGACAGTACTTATATTTCAATGTGGTTCAAGGCATTTTTCATGTTGGCAATGAAGCATCTGTTGTGTGAATTAATGATTTTGATGTCTTGAGCTTTCAAGAAACATCAGAAACCAAAATAAAGGATTTGGAGGGCTCTGTGTTTGAAACCATTTTTTTAATAGGATATCTTGCATTAATTTCTAGATCAAGTAAGTATTTCTGGGATATATAATCTCTGGTACATGGTTTCAGTTAATATGTTTGAAAAATGCAGATTTAGCTGGGGTTGTGTATATGTGACTGAGACAGGTTAGCTGAGGATACTGTTTGTTTTCTTCCCTTCCTTGTACTAGGGCGCATTTGGTATGAGTCTTTACACTCATTTTTAGTTTTCTTCTGTGTACAACAGTTCTCACCTGCCTCTTTCAGCCCCACAAACATCTTGTACTCCAGCCAGGGTTTTTTTTGGCTTTTCCTTTAGACTAAGCTCACTCAAATCTCTAACAAAGTTTTTCCAGCACCAGAATTTAGAAACAGGTAGCAGAGGCTTTTTCAGGAAGCTTCTACGTCCCAGTGGTTTTAATGTGAAGCTCAGTGCAGAACATCTTGGTCTTTCCCTTTGAAGACAACAGGCAAACGGTTCTAGAAGAGAGGAGCCAAGTAATGATATTGGCCTTTTTTCACTGGTTAGAGGGGAAGGCTGTGCACTGCAGAATGCTGCTCCGCTGGTCGCCAGACTCTTTGCAGGGCGGTGGTCTGTACGGCCAGAAAAAATAACCCAGGAATTATTTACTTTTTTCCAGGGTTCCTGTTTTCTAAAAGCAAAGATCTTGTGCCCCAGATTCCCTGTGGCTTAAAGGGCCAATATATCATCTCAGAATAAATATTCCAATCTACTTCCCCAAAACAAAATCGAAACCATTAGAGTGGATGCTTTTAATTGTTCTTTTTCACATATCTTCTTTCGAGGTGCTGCTCTTCCAGTCCTCTTCACCCTGTCACATCCTGCCTTCTGTCTCTTGTAGGCGCTTTGCACCGCAGGCAGCTGTGTGAACAGCTCTCAGCTCACCAGGTTGTTCCATTATCACTTTCTGATTTATGGTTAGCCGTGTGGTGAAACAAAAACGGAAGTTACCCTCGGCTTCCAGCTTAAAGCTGGCAGAGTATGAGCTTCAGTTCTTCCTCATGAGCCCTCTGCATGAGCCTTTCCAGGTGACACAACTGCTTTGTGTGCATCAGCCTGGAGGGGCTTGTTGGCTGCGGCTGAAACGTCTGGTGAACATGAGTTACAGTGTCATAGCAGCTTCACATCCAGTGGCTTAATTTCATGCCAGCTTTAGAGAGGATTTTTTGGGTTTGGTTTTGTTGCTGTGGTTATTCAATAGCCTGTTGTTAAGAGTCAGCAGTCAGGTGTGTGCTCGCTGCAAATTAGTAGCAGAAAACAATCCAGGAGTGCTACAGCAATGAGAAAGTTATCTTAATCGAAATGATACAGTAAATAAGCACAGTATTTGATGGGGACGCTGGGTAGCTTTTTCTATCCTCCCAGCTTGTGCTCTTTTTTATGAGAGGAATTTATACATGAGACTTAGAAGAGAAAATAATACTTAACTCTTCATTGTAATCCTTTCTAGAATCATAGTTACTGGGAGGAGAATTAAGATTGTTGCTGTTTCCCTCTCCTTCATCAAGATTGGTATCTTAAATTAGAAATTAGCATGGAAGAGTCCTTGAAACGAAAAGAGTTTAAGCACATTTGAGGTGATACCTTTCAAGAACATACATCCTTCTTTTTATTCACTCAGTCTTTACTGTTTGGTTATGATTTTCAGAAGCTTTTAAATTAAAAATAAAGAATCTTTTTGAGATGGTCTACACATTTACCACACAAACGTTTGTTTGGTAACTTACGTTATGTTTGGTAACTTACATTGGAAACAAAGTTAAGTTTGTTTGTTACTTCTACTGAGTGTAGAAGTAGGTGAATGTTTACGTAATTTGTTCGCAAAAGAATCTTAGAAATGGGAAGTGTAACCTTGTTTGTTTTCTGAGGAGAAGCACAAAAAGTGAGCTCTTTGCCTTGACTGTACCTACAAACACATTGGAGAAATAGGAGGGCTCAGCAACATCTGTGTGTAATCAATGTGTTAACACAGAGACTAGGGGTGCAAAAGCGTAACTAACAGCTGGTTGGCCACGGCTCCAAATCCAACTTTGCATTCAGATTCTTTTTCTGAATATTAGAGTATACCAATGCAGGGGGTTTACTTCAGGCTGACTTCTTTCTCTGCATTATAAGGCCTTGCATTCACACAGCACAGCTCCTGCAGAGAATTAGTTGGTCAGTGGTCTACAGTCCCCTAGCAAAGTGAATTAAGTTTCCTCTGGCCATGAGTTAGGGTGGAACAAAGCGCCCATGAGCGCATCTCCGTGTGTGTATCCATGGCCGCCGGGCACAGCTCGCCTGCCACGTGTGCCTTGCACAGTGGCCATCCCACAGCCCTGCTCCGCTGAGCGGGGTGGCGTTGCTTCCGCTCAGTGCAAACTGCAGCTGTGTCCATGTGCTCGCTGTGTTACTGTAATTCACCATTACCACTGTGGCTTTTTAGCTTGTGTGCTTTGTGCCTGCTGCCTCACAAAGTCTGCAGTAGCTCAGTACTGAGAGCAAGAACAGTGTTCAGGTCTGTTTATTCAGCAGTCTTTGTTGTTTACATGTATATCAGCAAAGGCAGGAGGCTCGGAAAACTAAGAAATAGGATTAGCCCTGACCCCATAATTTGAGTCATGGCAGGGAAGTAAGAAGTTTGTCCTTGAGATCTAAGATCTCTTCCTCTCTCTTGTAAGAGCCTGAGTAAATCTTAAAAGAGATTGGAGAGAGTCCTGATAGATGGAGAAAGAGCAGGGAGGTTGGGAGATTAGTGGGAGCTGAGGCTGTGCCCTGCTTACCAAGTGAGAAGTAGCTGCTAATCCCCGAGGAGCTGGAGCACAGGTTCTTGTTAGGAACAGAGCCCAGTCCAGCCATTTAACTCATCCTCACCAACCCGATTTCATGAAGGGAGAGAATGGAAGAGCTATGAGTCCCATAGGCCTTGGTGTAGCGTCCTTCATATCTTTCTACTCCTGGTCACTGTCATCCTCCTGGAAATCCCAGCTGACATCAGCAGTTACTATTTGGTTGTTGCTATGGCAACAGAAAATTGTTTGAAATTGCCTAAGGTGTAATAACTTTTGGGAAATGTCCTGCAACACAATCCAGTAGTTATCTGCAAGACATTTCAGAGAGTGGGCTTGACCTTATTTTTCAGCTTGCCTGGAAGTGGAGGACATGCAAAGGGGCTTTCCCAAGTCTTGTCTTGTGGTGCATACAAAAAGGTATTTGTAAAGCTCTCCTGGAGGCTCACGCTAAAGCCTTGGGCTGTGTGCTTCGTCTAGTGCAGGTCACCATTTGGGAAACTTGTGCTTTAGAATTTAAGCTGGCGTTTAAGCCTGGAAACCTTCATCAGGTGAGAAATTGCAGGTTTGATTTATGGGGGGCTTTGGGGTCCCCCCTTCCCTTTAACAGTGTATTAGTATTTTCTCTTGTTGGCTTTAACTGCTGGAACTGCTTATTAGCAGTAGCTGCTGTAGCTGTAGCAGAGTAAGTTGTCCAGCTACATTATATTTTCTCAATTGCTCAATTTATTCTCTTTAAACGTTTCAGTTTATTTGTGTAACCTTTGTTATAACTTTTACTTCTTTGGAATCAGTTCCTTCACATACTGGTTCCCTTCCTTACTTCACAGTTCTGAGGCTAGAAATCCAGTTACTGTTGGAGGATGCTAAATCCAGAAGAGACCTGGAGCTCTCAGTAGGACAGTTGATGGCTCTTTGGCAGCTTTTTGCCTGCCGTGCTGCTGCTGCCCCCGCCCTCCCCGTGGGGTCAGTGTCACCTGTGCCCCCGGCACCCGCCTCCAGGCATGGCTGCTGCACCCTGATTGGGGGAGCGGGGGCTGGGGCGGGACCCTCGGTCAATAGACAGGGGTCTCAGCCAATGGGGTGCCTAGGCCCTGAGGCACTCCTGGAGTGAGCTCACAGTTGCCTCAGTGGCGCTGGGGTGGGCAGTGGTTGGAGATCTGCCCTTGGGATGCCGTGTAAGGAGACTTCCCGGGATCCAGAGCCTTCCCCTTCTTCTGGTGAGTGATTATTTCTTCAGGATGTACCCTTGAGTGAGCCCTCGCCCCACAGCAATTGGCTATTTCTTCTGGGAACCCGTGAGCGAGAGGCCTTTGAGTGCATGTGTGCGGGCTGTGGAACATCACTCCTGTGTGGTGTATAATATCTTCAACTGGTATACCCAACCTGCTGTTTATTAAATGTTCTCAGAGTGCTGATTGATTTTTGGATTACCCCCCCCAGCTTGTGTTTGTTGTTTGGTTTCAGTCTGTTGTGTGGTTTCGGTTCTGGATTAAAGTTGGTCTAAGCTTAAATTTTCTTGGAGTCACTTTGGGCTGCCTCCGTGACAGGGGATCACAGATGCTTTTATGTTCTTTCTTTCCTAATACATCCCGGCATATTAATTTGATTTCTGCCTTTCTGAATTTCCACGATGTGCAAATGAAGTCAGCACACAGCAGTGTGCAGCTGTTTGTATTTTGCATTTAACCTGATAGCAGGGCACTTTAGGTGGTAAGAAATTGCAGTGATGTTCCTTCACTCAGCTGAAAGCTGAACTCAAACACCCCATGCCTTGTACTGCAGTTATGTGAGAAGTTGACCTTTAAAGCTTTAAGCTGCAGTGAAGCTCCATTTCTAAATGGGTATTATAGTAGATGGGAAGAGATCACAGAACCCCAGTTGAGACCATTAATTTTCCTTCACCTTCTGCACAGCAGAGGACTTTTTCCACGTTCAAGGGCCTCAGCTTGCTGTTTGAAGTGATGTGATCTGTCTTACTAGCAGTTCCCCTTCTCTGTGTATCTATTGTCGGATCAAGAAAAACAGTGACTTTGATCTGTCAGGTGCATTCCTAAAGAAATTCTGGTTGAGGGACACTTCTGTGGTAAATATTGTGGCATTTTCAGAAAATTTTTTTAAACTCTTCTTTTGGAGCAAGCTGTGTATCCCAAACAGCCCAAATCCTGGAGGTAGCTTTAGTTTCAGCAGATTAGTACTCTGATGAAAAAATACTTGATTAAAAGTTTCTTCTGAACCTTCAATGTGCTTACAACTTAGTGGGTGAGTTTAATGTGGTCAATGAGAAAGTCCATTAGAGGTCAAGTCTTCTGAAGAACTTCAGTGAGAAAAGGAAGGGGAAGGAGGTAGCATCTGGCCAAAAAACAATGTTTGTGTTCACCATGTTCAGACATATGTGCAAGTTTCGGCAGTGCTGGCTTGTCCAAGGACAGTATTTGCTTACAGAGCATTAACAGGTTGCTGCTTTGCCCTCTTGGGCTGTGAACAACTACCTATAAAGAGCCTAGAGATCCTATTCTCTGCTCCTGGATTGTTAGAGAAACTCTACAGGATCCCATCAAAGCCAGCGTGTTGAAGAAGAACCAAACAAAAACCAGGTGGAGTTAAATAAGCTATTAGGAAATGCTGAAAGAAATAAATGCTTATGTCTGGCAAGAAAATCTCAGCGAACAGCTTTCTAGAAATTATTTCCAAAAGGCGAGCTGAGCAGCATAAACTTATTTGGTAGTAGATAGTGATGCAGACATCTAGAGGTAACTGGATACACTTTGTGTGAGAAAGTACAAATTGTGTTTTGCTATACAAAATGGTTTAACCAGTGATCCTTGTGGTTTTGCTTTGCTAACAATAGGACTGGACCAGTGGGAACTCAGCAAAAAGAATAGCGCAACAGAGAACAGTGTTGCCCACAGCTTAAAATCTGTTCAAGAGAAGTAACGTCCAAATAAAAACAATTAAAAAAAAAAAAAAAAAAAAAAACAACTTTATATTGCTTAGTTCCATAAGGGATAATTAGCATCACTGGATAATAAAGTTTTGTAAAGCCCACGTTAGCCAATAGCTACCACTTGACAGATGGTGAGCGCAGGGAATATGGCAGTAGGTGTTTTCCCATTCTGTAAGGGGTACATGTCAATAAAGTCAGGGTGTATAGTAAGCAAGTACATTTATAATTTGCTACTTATTCTTGTAAGATCTTGGGCTTATTTGATCTCAGAGGAGAAGGGCATTGACGAATGAAGATTGTCTGGACAGTTGCAATTTCCTTGTTTAAAGCTCACCCCAGTAAGCAAATGCTTGGACAGCTGGGAATTTTAATCTCAGCTTTCCTACAGGGTGGGCTTTCTAGGCCAGTGTGTGCTGGAGTCTGTGGGTAGATACGGGCAGCAGGACTTGAGGCTTTTTATCTGCCTGGGGACATACGAAGTGTGTAAAAATAAAAGCAAGCTTTCGCCATACTAAGGCTTGTGTTAGGCTCACTTTTTAATTCACACATTTGTATTTTAGAGCCAATCTCACTACTTTCTGAATGTAACTTCTGGTAATCTATTTTTGCAAGAACACGCGCTTCAGATGTTCCTCCAAAACAGAGTATGCCAGCATGCTGGTTAATTAAGCTTGTAAAAGTTAAAGCAGCCAGTATTTCACAGTACAACAAATATTTCTGTGCAAGAATAGGTCTGTTGCTCTGTTTGTCTGTCACTGTCTGAAGTAGTGCACTAGTTGGTTTGTTATGTACAGTTTTACTTTGTGTTTGTTCATTTCATGAATGTGGTTTACAAAAATGAAATAGGTTATTTATATGTCAAGAAAAAACTACTCATAGGGCAGACTTTTGACTAGTTACAAGGCATGGCTACACTGCGTAACTCATTTATCTTTCTCAGAGGCGTAGAATTTCCTCCTTTTTTTGTTTTTTGATGTTTTGCCACTCCTCTACGCTTTTAAACTCTTTGGAGCAGGGTATTTCAGCTCTGTATTTAGAGAGAAAGGGGTAAGGCATTGTTGTGACCCTCATAAGACAATAAAGAAAATAGATAAATCACTGCACAGTAGCTGATATAGGTTACTGTAGTCCAGAACCCTCTGTGATAACAGGAGAGTGTCAGGTGTTTTGATATATTTAAATAAATAACATTTAAACTATATGATAGTTGGAAAAATTTCTTAGCCTAGGTGCCGTGTTGATTTGTTTTTGAATGTCATTTGTGATTATTTTTATTTAGAATAGTGTAATAAGGAATTATGGCATTTTAAAATTCTGCTGTGTTTTATATCTCATAACTTGTGGCATAGATTTTCACAACTGAATCATGCACTCTATACAAGACTTTTTTATCAGCTGCATGTGGTGTTACATCTTAATTTCTTCAGTCACACTAGTGCTTTTGTTTGAAGGCTAAGAACAGTTAATCAATTCTGCTAACTCACATTTTTAAATTAAAAATTTGAAAACTAAACAGGTGCGCTGATGTGGAAGGGCTCTAAATATCTTTGGCGTTTTTGTTACCCTTCTGTGGACCTCTGCTATTCCTGTTACATACCTTTCTTCTCTGGTGTTGTCAGAAAGAACTGGCCTAGATAGGTTGTCAGCTTCTCTAATAGTATAACATTTCCAGTGACACATAGAGAAAACTGCGTTTATTTCTTAGCTATGTTTTTTCAGTTTGAGTTGTCCTCTAGAGACATTAGACAATTCCCGGCTATGGATTGAGTGTCTCCAGGTCACAGAATCATACAACAGCTCAGGTTGGAAGGGACCCTACAAAATCATCTGATCCAAATTTAATCATCATCAGATCACGAGGGAAAAGGAATATTTCTATGGGGCTGTGAATGGGTCAGAACTATGTTCAATATACAAGATGCCACATTTACCTCCAGTTTCTCTTTTGTCATTGTTTTACCTGTAGCCCTGCTGTGTATACTCAACACAGGAACTGTTAAAATTATATGTGCTTAGAGCTTGCTTGTATTTCCAGATTTAGGAGCTTTAGGTGGTGGCATAGAAGGCCAGTGACAAAGTTTTTCTTTGGTTGCTGAGTCAGCCCAGAGGTTCCTCAGAGCAAAATTATATAGGTCTGCTAAATGAGATCTTAAAATGAGAATACAGTAGCAACATTACAGCTTTCAAATCTTTCTGATTGAAAGCCCTAACTCTGTATATCCGGAGGGCAAATTATATTGCTTTCATACTAGCAAGCTTTCAGGACCCATTCAAAAATCTACTTGAAACAGGGCCAGAATGACATCCACTCTACCTCTTGTCAAAAGGAAGGAAGGGAATGTTGAAGTAGTATAAAGTCCCTGTGAGGAACAAAATGAGGGCTGTTAGACCATGTAAGTGGAGGTTCATTGTGCCTCCTTGTACTGTCCAGGATGAAGAGCCAGCCACAGACCGGGCTGAAAGGTGGAGCTTGTCCCTTGAAGCTGCAGTCCCTGTGCAAGTTACAGGCTTCTCCGTTGGGAGTGCTCACCTTGCTCTGAGATGCGCCTGCTCGTGTCAGGAGCACTTGGGGCCCACCTGCGTCACTGCACATGGATGCCACAAAGCCTGCAGTGGTTTCTGAGCAGTGGTTTTTTTTGCTTCTTACCCACTTCATGTGGTGCCACTGGAAAACAGGAGCTTTAGCTGCATCAGGAACCAGTGGGTCAGCACTTTCTGTCTGTTTAGATTCTAGCTGGTATCTGAGAGCATCAGGAAGACTAACAGCATGTGAATGTGACTTAAAACTGGGATCTTAACGTGTCTTTGAACAACAGATGCAGACTCACAAAATTTAAAACCAGCTTTTACTTATTGTGTGTATCTTCTACCAAACCTTTCAATTCCACATTATATTACACACAGAGAGATTTCATCCTCCTCACCACCACGTTAATGTAAGAAGTCTTGTCTCAGAAAGTGGTGTTTTAACCACTGAAGCATTTGTTGAAACGAATTACTGGAACAGGCAGCACTTCTCAATTAACAGAAACACAAATCTTGAACAAGAAGCGTCACCATATTCCATGTCTCTGACACAGCCACTTAGTGTGTCCATGGCTTTATTTCTATGTCAGCGCTGACCAGGACACTCAGTTACAGACTGTGTATTTGCAAGAATAACACTTGTGTAAGTTATGCAATTCACAAATGCATAAATTACGCAATTCCTAGAAATATTAGAAGAATAAGATAACACTTGTGTAATTAACTTTATAAAAATATGACAGCTTAAATCAGACACTACAATTTCTGTAGCACAGCGTTTTTATTACAATGATCTTGGTGGCGATAAATACTAAAAACTAAGGTTGGAAGGATGTCTTGTGCTCATTTTTTTCATAGCATCATTTAGGTTGGAAAAGACCTTTAAAATCATTGAGAACTACTGACTCACAGTCCTTTTTGTGGTGCTTCAGATGTCTGAGCACAAAACTGGCTGATAGCTCCTTTCTAAATGATAGATGGTTGAAAGTCCACAACTGTGTCTGTGGTTACCACAGGGAGCAGCAATACTAGATCGGATTCCTTTGCAGTGCTGCTTGTGCTCCATCTGCTATGTTAATATCGAAGTAAGAGAGAGTCTAACCTTAGTGTACTTACAAGGGAGAACAATTCTTCTTCCAAAGGAGGAAAAGAACTTGAACTATTACTTGAAGAGTGAGTGGGACTCCAAAATCTGTATGGAGTTGATCCTCAAGATACAGATCTTCTTCTTCTCCTGGTTGGGGAAGGAAAGACTTGTGTCTGTCGTGTATATATTCAGCTGGAACCAACACCAGTCATGTTTCTCCAGCTAGGTGAAGATCTCTGTGTGGGTAACAGTTAGGAGGTGAGCAGGAAGAAGAGACAGTAGGGATCATATTTGCCGTCCTCTGAATTGCCCAATTAAAAGCTAAGATTAACTGCAGGAGTTACTTCTGTTGTGTTCTAGAAAGGCTGGTATTTCCAGGCAAGGACGTGATGCTCAAGGTTACGCTATTAAAGCTCTACATATCAGACAACAAGTAGAAGAGAACTGCTCTGTCACTGTAGAAAAACAAACCAAACCAACCAAACTAACTCCAAATATTTGGAAATAGGAGTAGTACGGAGAGTGAGCAATTTTTAAAGTCAAGTCCACCATGTACCACACTGACACATCTCTTTTCTTAAATGGTTGTGCTTTTCTAAACATTCACCCATAACTATTATCTTTCATTATAGATTTGCTTTCTTTATAATTTTCATTTTTTCCGAACATGTTTTGATAGCTCAACCTCTTAATTTAATGGACTCTAGAAGCTCCTTTCCTGAAACAGACCTTTTGGTTACTGTTTATTGCGGTCTTTTTATGCTTCAGTTCACATTAGCTCTTTCTGTTCCATCCCCCATGTTCCCCATTTTTTTTTCTTTCCCAGCTTGCCACATTTTATTCCATGGGAAATAAAGTACATTTTTGTTGTGATTGGGCCCAAGGAGGAGTGCTTAGGCTATCTTAAAATAACTTTTAAGTTGTGTCAAATAGAAAGTTCATGCAAAAATGCTCAGCTTGAGTGCATTTTGTTAACACTTTTTCCTTCTTTCTTAAATGGTTTAAATCCATTAAATGTGCTGGAGGTTTAAAGCTTAAAATATCTTAATATAGGCTAGAGATGTAAGAGCTTAGAGAAAATCCTCTCTAAGTTTATGAGCATAGAAAGAAGTTAATTAAAGCCAACCAAGAAAATACAAATGCTAGAAGAAAAACGCACGTTATGAAAGAATACAAATTCAGAATCTGTCTCTAAGTCTCCTTGAACGATGTTGGGACAGATCCAGGTAAAAGCTTTTACCTCACACTTCAAAGTGAGTATTCTCTGATGACAGAAATTACATGCCGTTCTGACATATCGCAAACCCTCTTTCCCTTAAGAATCCTTTTAATTTTAGTCTTCCTCTGAAGTCTTCAATGCATGTCCAGTACGTGATGCTGCAAATCAGTTTGTTGTGTTGGTTCAGAGTGGATGGGGCATAGAGCTTTAGGTCGGGCAGAACTATTCTGACAGGCCTGTTTTAATGTTACTTTGTATATTTATGTGTATTATGTATATTTGATGTCTTCTACCTGTGTAGACAGTTTTATTTCACTCTTGATGCCTTCAGAAAAAGGGGTACTCTGGATTTCCAGAAAAGATGGATGAAAATATGTAAAGCTGTATGTGATACTTGCCCAGTGAGAGATGCAATTCCCTTGTTATTTTGTTATGTAATGTAAATGCTATTTTTAAAAGAACGAACCTGGAAGTTCTATCAGCAAATGCAAATTTTTAGTTTTAATGTCTCTGTTTAATGACTTCAGTGCAGTTATTAGTGCTAATTAGCCATATCTAGGCTATAAGGAGTCATTTGAGGCCAGTTGACATCCCAGGCTGGAGCATAAGTGATTTGCAGAGCCACAGCCTGGATGTTGAGCCAAGTAGAGCAAGTCCAAGGCTTGTGGAGTTCCTGTGTGCTGGATCACAGGCGCTGAGCAGCCATGACCCCTTGTACACGGCACCGAGAGTCAGTGTGGGAAGAGCCATCATTGTAGTCTTAACTAGAAATGGATCGATGTTGTAATTTAGTTCTATGAACTTGTGTATGCTCATCTAGTAACTGCTAATCTTCACTATGAATCTCTGGAGCAGTCTTTTACAGCTATTTCGGAGAACACGTCATGCTAACTCTTTTTAGCTTTTCTTAGTGTAGGGTACGGTAGCATAATAATCTTGGGATGGAACTGCTTTAGGGACAAGAATGTGACCTTCAGTTTAGAAGCGTCTTCCCAAAGTTTACAATGTATCTCGAAGTACTGTTTCTATTTTTTTTAATCCCTGGTAGGACCAGTGAGGATGTGTAGAAATGTATCAACAAAAAGGTCGTTTGAAAAAGGGAATAGGAAAGGCAATAGATCTTGACCACTATTTAGTAGACCTTTAAACCAGTTGTAGTACGTACCTAGGGACACTGGAGTGTGTGTGAACTTGCCCAGGCGTCGGAGTGCATTGAATTCCCATGCCTCGTGTCGTCCAGGTTTGAAAGGAGGGCATACTACATTTGAAATCTTTACAACCACAGGTTACCAAACTTGAACCTGTTTCTGAGCAGTTAGAACCTATATGAATGCTCTCACACTACTTGCATGCAAAATCAGACCGGTGAATTCAAAATGCTGGTTGCAGGTGGCGTATTTGACTCTGCAGTGGAGCTGGCTGGAAAGTGCTCAAACAGTCAGACTCAAGAAGCTTTTAGAAAATGCCTTTGTCACCTCGCACCTTGTGAATGACTCGAACTGAAGCAAGTAGGTGAGATTAACGTTGCTGCTCTTTTATTTTTGCCTTCTGGTTTTCACACTGAGTCCTTAAGTATTCAGGAGCTGTCACAGACAGTTTAACAGGGTACAGTCCCTTTGCTGGTAATTACATCTTCCAGCTGAGATGCAGCAACACGTTGTCTTCCTGCAACATCAGAGAGGAAGGTATGAGTCACTAAGACCCTCCCAGTGTTGCAGCAGGCTGATTTATATTCCATTTATATTGGATTGTTTTCTATGGGATTGCTATCTGCCTGTTTGTTCTTGTCCCTGTATTTGCACAGTGAGTTACTCTGTCCCAGGAGCAGTTTACTTCCCTTATCCTTAGTGGAGTCCTTGCTTTTTTTCAGGATCACTTCTTTGAATGATTTAAATCATGTCAGGCATTACTGTCGTCTGCTGAGCCACTGCTACCACTGAATTAGATCTAATATGCAAATGAATGCCATAATATACACAAATACAGAGATCCATAGATGCTTCAGAATTTGTCCTCTTGGATGAAGTTCTAGAAACTGTCTGATAAATACGATTTCAGAATCTTGGAGCTGTGCTAGGCAAGAAACAATTAGGAGTTGTTGCATCATCTACAAAGTCCTTTTCTGTATTGCCAGTGTTTACTTGCTTACTGGGATTTTGTATAGAGCAGTGAGGAATAGGGTAAAGTTGATATGTCCAAGATATTAGAAATAAGAATAAAAAGCACCATACCAATGCAGTGTTTTGGTACTTTGAGGTTGATGGGCTTGGAAATCAGACTCTTTTCTATCATTAAAAGTTTTCTAAATTAATTTTTAAACTAAGTAGTGGTTTATCAATGTCCATTACCCATCTTTATTTTTCTGTTAGTAGTGACAAGTTATTGTCTTTGATTAAGATTAGTTGTAATGAATACAAACCTGTGCTTAACTTTGTATTGACTGACCAGTTTTTCTGTCTTAGATGTTATTTTGCAGACCCTTAAAAGCCGAGGTTCTGCACGTGATTTTATAAGCCAAAAAAGCATCTTGCAAGTGAGTTTAAAGTGGACTGAAGCAGCATTAGAAGATGGGGGAGGAGGGAAAATGATATCCAGAGACTATGTGAAAAGACAGGAGACTTCTGGTTTAGGAAGTACCAATTGAGAATGATTTGGTATTTAGACAGAAAAAATGGGCTGTGTGCTTGCGTGTAAAATGCTCGGAATCTCTGTGCATATACCATGTCGGAGAAACATAGCTTAGGATGAAGAGAGCTGAAAATCTTAGCATGATATTTCCATTTCATACAAAATAATGCATCCATTCTCGTTGTCCTTCTCAATTAAGAAGGCACTGAAGTCTTCCATTAAAATGCCAGGATATTTTAATTAAACAGAATCTAGGAGTACGTGATGTGGTTAGTATTTATCTGCTTTTCCAATAAGATGTTGATTTTGAGTATTTGAAACTGTCTTTTAAAATGTGCTTCCTGGGATACTAGAAATTAATGTGCCTTCTGGTCAGTCAGTGGATAGTCTATATATATCAATCATAAATCATTACCAAGGGATGAGATCAGTTCCCATACAAAACATGAATCACTTGGCAGAAGGCACCAGCTATCAATACAATTGCCTGAAAAGCCTTGAGAGGTAGGAGAGACTAAATCCTTAACGTTTCAATAAAATATGACTGTAGTTTTGCATTCGTTATAGGGGAAGATTGCTATTTGAAATGGCTACACTATTGAGCCCATCTTCATGCACTGTAGGAAAAAATACCTTTCAAAGCAGGTACAGAATATACCAGGATTTCCAGCGGTGATGCAGTAGCAGTTTGTACATTTGATGACAGATCTTGAGAGCCTCTACTGAAATCGTTGGGAGGAGCAGGTGTTTAACACTCTTCTGCCCTGAGCCTTTATTTATTCCTGTAAACTGTAAAAGGCACATCTACAGTGTGTGTTGCCCTCACTTCAGATTCCTGTGTTCCAGCCTGTATCCTAAAACCTCCTGTCCTTGCTGTGTCGGCCTGGTAAGCCAGGCCTTGGTTTGGATTGCTGTGCAGTGTAAATATATTTAATGGGCTAATCTGAGGCATTTTTCTTTGTTTTTAGATCATTATAGGCATCTTCTTCACTTTCTCTGATTCCTTGCTGCAACCACAGGATTTTTCAACCTTGCCAGTGCTTTGTTCCTGCTTCTCAAGCTGTCAAACTGACTGCACAGGCAGTCAAAAAACCTGTACGCTCTTGACAAAGTTTTAAGTTATTTGTTAACCTATCACTGAAAATTAGCCTCCCTGTGATTCTGTGGAAGAGAATGGAAAATAACACTGTACTGATCACTGAAGCAAGCTTGAAATACTAATGAGGAAAAGCTGTTAGTGATGTACAGAATAACATGATGCACTGTGGACTTAATATCCCTTTTTTCCCTCCTGACTTGAATGACATTTCCCTGGCTACCAGGCTCTTCTCCCAACAGCTGCCTGATTCTGACTCTAACAGGGTCCTGTGTCACTGCTGCTACCAGTGTGCTTCTCTCAGAATTCTCTGCTTGAGAGAGTGAGTTCATTTAGAGTCATTTTCTCTCTTGAAGATGGCTCTTCTGTTCCAGACCAGACAAACTGCCTGGGTGACTGAGCACTGGCATGCCTTCTCTACCAGGGTGTCCAGAAAGACCTGTGATCTCTCTTCACAAACATTGCTTTATTTTTTATGAAGAGGGCTCTAATTTATAACGCTGTTTTAAACAGGAGACATTGACAGTCAGTATGGAACCTTTAGGTGTGGTTTGATTGTGTAATTTAGCTAGACTTAACCCAGACATGTGTCTTTGCCACTCCTTTTCATGTGCATGTACAGCAGTGCAAGCTTAACGGCCCTCGGTTGCTGCGAATTTCTACACTGGCAGAATTTGTTGGGTTTTGGTGGGACTAGTTTTTGTTCAGTTAGGTCCCTGAGCTGTTCGGCGTGGTCCCTGTGGTTGGCACTGTTGGTACAAGGGAGGCAGAGGAAGCCCTTGGTGTGAGCAGAGAGACTCCCTGCTTCTGCACCTCTTGGTCAATCACAAAACTGCAGGAGAAAGCTGAGACCCCTTGCAGATCCACAGCATGAAGACACTTGCCATGTACAGTTACGGTGATGGAAATTCTCTGCGTGAGGAAGAAGGCAACAGTTCGAGAAAAGGATTGCCTTGCAGTTTAAAGATGCACAGAATAAATTTGAAAAGAATATTTTACTATAGTACTTCAAAAGGTATTTAAGAGCAAGGAAAGGATTTAAAATCTCATTTAAAATCAAATGGGATTAGACAATATTATTTGTTGAAGCTGGTGGTATGAAGCATATATAACCAGTATGGATTATTTCATATATGCGTTGAATTTCTTAGGCTGTAATGACACACCACGGGTATAAACTGGTGGACATGTCACAGAATGCTGAGGAAATTCAGAAAACCACCTTTTACCCAAATTCTGCTGTGAGCAGCTGTTGTTTTATTCCCCTACAGTAGTTGTGCAGGCACATGTAGAAATGAAATTACTAGTTTGTATGAGGAATACATTATTAAGTACGTAAATTCACATACTTACCTGAATCTGATGTGCTATAGGTAGGCAACTCATACAATTTGTAAATCATTGGATAGAAACCAGTAGAATAACAGGCAGAAAATAGTGAACACAGCAGGCTTAGTGCGGAGGCTGAGCACTTGCATTTAATGCTGCTTTATTCCCAATAACAGCCCCTGTGCCTATTCCCTCTAGAATGTGACTGCTGCCTGCATCCCATGTAGGACCCTGCAACAACTATCACTGAGAAACAAGGAATCTAAAACTGCAAAGAAAATACTGCAGTGGTCTGAGTACTCCAAAAGTAGGTCCAGAAGCTAAGGCTATAGATTTTCTTCTAGTTCATTTTTTCAAAGTTCAGTAATAAATTTTACTTAAACAATGGAGTGTAGGAAGATATATGACCTGAAAACTGAACGCTGGGAACTTGAACAAAACACATTAACTTTTTCTGTCTGTTGAGATGTAACTTACCCTGAACTGAGCCTTGATCTTACTCCAGCTTCTGTGGAGCTGAATCCTCTCGAGGCCTCAGAAACAGCAAGTCTGTGTGGGCAGCAGCTGCTGTGACAAACATCTTTCTTCTGAGAGGTCATTGTGTCCCATGTGAACTGTTCTGTGGGGAGGAATGATGTCAGACGTTCCTGGGCTCATGATGGTTCTGCCTTGTGGGCTGCTACATAATACATCTTTCTTCAGTTTTCTGTCACTGTCACTATCCTTTGTATTAGAGATGCCAAAGAACTGAAGTGCAAATTAAGGTTGTTCCACATACATCCTGGGTGCTGTGCTCCAGAAGAACCTTTTTCTTTTCCCGGGTGAATTTCCCTTGAAGTTTCTCTCCCTGGTTTCCGTGATGATTTAGATCTGTGCACTGGCAGGGCCTCCAGCAAAACAGTGTGATCAGAGCAGGGTTGTGTGTGTGGCAACTGTTCCCTTGGATGAGCCCAGCACTGGAGAGGGGCTTTGTGCTGGCTGCAGGTGGGCGGGTGATGCTTAATCCTTTGTAAAGCCTGTTTGTGCTAATGGAACCATTCACTGGGTTTTGAACAGATCTGAACTGGCAGGGTGAGTTCATACCCAGTCGACAGGATCAGCTTCTTCCAGATCAGTGTGTCTGCACAGCTGTGGTGCTTTTGATGAAGTACAAAGGAGCCCTGAAGCTGGGTTTATGGTGTTATTGAGCCATAACCTAAGTTCAAAGGCAGGATCAGAAAAATATATGATTTAACTTCCTTTGGCCAGTTTCTCTGGCTTGAGCCTGGAGCTGTTGAAAGGAGTGTGTCCAGGGAGCAGAGGGGAGAGCTCCTGAGGCTGCCTACGGAGAGTTTGTCACAGGGCTGAGCATGGGGCAAAGTCCCAAAGGGTTCAGTAAGGAGCCCAGAATGGCAGACTGGGAGGATGGGAGCAAGCTGAGATGCACACTGCTGCCTTTCCGCCCAAGGTGTTCATTCTGGTGTAGAACTCGGTTTATATTTTCTGTTTAATGCAGATGAATATTTCAGCCTCTGTCAAGCTGCTTGTTTAAATAAATTATATAGGCTTCCTCATTAATTCCTCTATGGAATTCAAGATACTCTGACATTGTCATAATTTCTTATTTTAAAAGTCTGCTTTTGTTTGATACAGAAAGTAAGTGATTCTCTCAGTCACAAGGTCACTGAAAGTCCTGAATAAGACGCATGTGGGACATTAATGTTTCTCAAAGAGGTAGCTTAAAAAGAGTACAGTCAGAGGATTTAAAAAAGCACAGGGAAAGAAGAAAATGAATTGCAAAGTACACTCTGTGTTAAATAATTTTGTATTCATGTAATAAATACAGAGAAAAAGTGCACTAATGTCATAATGGGACTGTATGTATCTTGGTATTGCTGGGAGGCTGAGGGTGATCTTTAGCTGCCATTTCACTGACAGGCTGCCATAAGCCAGGTGAAATGGGTTTTTGGTTTAGTTTTTATTTTTATCCTAGGCTGTCCAGAGGCTCAGAGTTTATTCTGGTGCAGCAGCCTCTCTGTGCAGGGACTCAAAGCAATTCCTTGTCAGCGGTTGGTGTTAGGGATAGAGCAGCTGAAGGAAATCTCCATGGGAAAGAATGGCAGAAATGAAAACATCCGGAGCATTCTGTGTGAATGTGGGAGTGTGCTTGGGATGTGTTCAAACAGCACCTTATTTTGGATTTAAAAGTAGTAGCTTTAAAAAAAAGGGGGGTGTGTGTGGGAATTACTATATTTTTCTTTAGTTAGATTTTATATTTTTAATAATTTTCAGCTAACTGAGGAAGGGCAGGACAACTATGAAACTAATGTAGTGTAGATCTAAGGAACGTGGCATTCTAACTAAAACTGAAACTGTATTATTGGAGAGTACAATTAAAAAGATGAAAACACAGATAATGTCTGATCTAAGACTGAGCAGACATTATTGCAGTTGGTAATTGCTTGTGGAGGAGTACTCGGTAGCTCACAATTGACGTCAACAGTGAAACCCCAGAGAGAGTGGAAAGAATCGCAATTAACCTTTTTCAGAGTAATTTGAATTTGCAAGGCAAACGAAGTTATCTGATCCACACTGAAGCTACAAGAACTACAGCAGCTTTTTTGCCTCCAGTTCCTTTTCCTACAGGTCTTTTTATTTTCTGTAGTCTAGAGAACTATGTTTATTTTTTCTTTTTTTTTTTTCCTAAAATAAAAATGCATGATGTTGTATGAGCCAAGAAAGCAAAATTATACTTGGAGAGTGCAAATGTATAGTGCATCAGCTCATTTTACCCACAAATGTTGATATTGGTGTCAATGAAGTACAGCAATACTATCCCTAACCTAGAGCAATTCCTTAAAGATATGATATAGCTGTGGAAGGACACAGTTTGGGGCCATGCATTCAATTCAGCTGTGACATGCGAGTTGAGGCAAGGTTTTTCTCTGGTTTTTGACAGCAGCTGTCTAGAAGCTGGTTGATTTGTCCTTTCCCGTGCCACCTGATCCTGATGTGCTCTCCTGGGAAAAGCTGTTGTAGTCCTGTGCTCTTGGGAGCACCGGGGACCTTTAGATCCTGTGACCTGACATGAGCTCGCCCATACAAACCACCCACATTCATCTCATCTAGACTGATGTCACCAGTTAGTGTAGTACATGGGAACTGAACTCTGAAGAGAGTGCTGGGTCCTTGTTAGAGCTGGAACAGAGACACAGGTACCAGTGGTACCAGGGTCACCCAGTGTGGGATGGAGCAGATCCGCAAGACCTATGCACGGGTCTTAGCCAACCTCCATGGTTTTATCTTGCATGTCTCCAGCAATTCTCAAAATTGGAGAATCATCTGTTCTTTAACAGTGTTTAAATATGTAGAGCATTACAAATCAGAAAGGATTTTTTTTTCTAAAGTTTGTCAATGATTTTATATATATAAATAAAATCAGAGGAAACTCAGAGATTGTGTGGTTCTCTATTGCAAATTGGAATATATATACATTCAGTAAATTTTAAATAAGCATAAAATTGTGTAGCATTTTTACAAGTCCTGATTTAGAGTGGGATAGTATAATTCATTTTCTGAGAACAATAATTCTGAAGCCAGACTTGGTTAATGACATGATTATATCACCAGCTCTATTAACTTAAAAGAAATGGGATCTACCGTTATTCTTGCTGTGTCTGGTATGTGTAATTACAAATATCAAATTGCAGTCTCCAGAACAATTGTAAAACGTGAAGGCAAATTGCAGGAAGTTTGTTGCTTCATGCAGTGGCTTTAAGCACATGGTAAAAAACCAAGCTGTATACAAATGACATGGGAACTTTTCTGAAGGGGCATCATCAGCTTGCACGAGAGTGGCTCTTTGGCTGCAGTTTGCAACCTACAGAGTTTTTAAGTTCTCTCTGTCTCCCCTCAAGTCCCCCATCTGCAGCAGCTGAGCCACGTGAATGGAGAGTATGGTTTGTTACCTGCTCACATCCCGTTAATGTGAAATCAGAGTGCGGGAAGGTCAGATGGGAGAGCCTCCATTTTTTCCTTGGCAGTGGCAGCACATGCGCTCAGAGGGGGCAGAGAGAAGGACTGAGAGTGCTGGGGAGGGAAATGACTATGGCATAATATTGTCCATCACAAGATGCAACCAGCAGGATCGTGCTGTGCAGTTCATCTCCGTGAGCTGCTTTCCAGGGCAATCATCAAAGTCTCGAGCCCTTTGACAACGATGGATGTGAGTGGAAAGAAAATTCCTGTGTTTTGGTTCTTCCCTCTGTGCCAGAGCCAGAAATGACAAGCATGATTAGCTTTAGTTCTCTTAATCAATGGGATTTGGTTTGTCAGAGTAGCAAGTCATGTTAAAGTCTGTGTTTTTATTGCTGTGCCTGCTGAGCAGTTATTGAAATTTATTATTTTGCTATGGAATTATATAATAAATGATTTGTACTGGATTTAACCTTTTACAGTCATTTTAGGCAGTAGGAAGTCAAACTGTAAGGTTTTACAACTGATCTTTATTACAATAGTGTCACTATTGTCATCAGTATTACTCAGTATTCTTGTTGAAATCTATTTTTGAGGTGCTCAACATTAGTAATGCATAAGAAAGTAATTCAAGATAATAGAATCTTTTAGCAAAATCTCTGATTTGATATTTTAATTGTTGGTCCCCATTCTCCATTTATCTAAATCCATATGTTTCATATACTTGTTATTCTCTCATTGAAATGAGAAGGAAAACGATGACATTTTTAAGAAGGATAATCTTTTGTTTGTAATTCTGCTAAACTACACCAAGTATAATTTGCTGTGATTTTCTTTTTCCTTCATTGTGAATCTATCACCTGTATGATTGACTCTTTTGAAAGTAATTATTTAGCTCAGCTAAGCTACCAACAAAAGACACTCTTTCCAGGATTGGTATGCTGAACAATTTCCAGCACATAATACGTTATTGCAGGACTTGCGGGGTGGAGGGGGGTTGTTTCACTTCAGGTCTGAAATGCTAGCTTTGTTAGCAAAATGCAAATTCTTGTCATAAAACAGCAGCTTTATCCATATAGTTCAGTGTATTTAATAAATAGTCCAAAGCTAAACAGATACAGATGTGTACTCCTATTTCATGTGGCAGTGCTCTGACAGCTGATGAATACATTCAGTGTTGAGAGAGCAGCCTTCTGCTCAAATGTACCGTCCTAACCTGTCATTTTCTTAGTTGAGTTTATGCTGCGTTTCACTGTAGATGGAGCTGTATCACACATAAAACCAACCAAAAAACCTATAAAAGTTGCCTTCTGCAGTTAAGGTATCTAAAACATAATAAATAAAAATCATAGAAGTAGTTGTCATTTTCCAGGCAGAATAATGGCAAAGCCAAGAAATGGTGCGAGAGGTGCCGGTGTTGAATGCTGGTTTCTCAGGGCCGTGTCCAGGTGCTCTTTACAGAACATCCAGTCCAGGCCGTGTGTGTGACTGCAGGGACGTGTGTGCAGCAGAATCTATAGGGAGGCTGCAGCACAGCCCAGTCCGTCCTGCTGCAGTGAATCCTCTCACATCTCGGGTGATCTTGCAGGTTCCTCAGCCAACACGAGCAAGTGACCCCATGAGGCTCCTCTCTGAAGGGACCCGTTGGCATTGGGGATGCCCAGCCAGCGGCTGTTGTAGTGCAAACGCCACCAGTCTGCGCTCCCTGCCAGGAAACAAAAGGAATGGTGAAGCATCCTTGCACAGGAAAGAACCTGTGCAGTTGGGAGGAGAGGGGAAAGTCACTGTGAATTATAGGCTGTCAAACGTACCTTACGTTATTGTAAAACCACTGGTAGATTTTCCTCTTTGACTTTCAGAAATAAGAGAAAGGATGGCGTTTTCCATTGCTTTATTCCTTTCAAGTTGGCCACTTTTGCGGGCACAAAGTGTCAAGTTAGACATTTACTTTTCTGATTTCATATTGAATTTATACTCCCTTTGCAGAAATGTAAATACCCATTTGAATTAGTGACACCAGATCAATCAGAATTAGGAGAAGCTGGTTGTGTTTCTAAGCAGCGAGGTGTGAGAAATGAGGGAGCGTGTAAGCTGTGCATGACCAGTTAGGTGTTCTTTGATGCTGACAGTGGTCACTGGTTCTTGCCTGTTTCTCAGAAGAATGGGAGTGATTTCCCTTTTATATGGTGTAATTGAGGATCTTTCTCATTCTGTCCCCTTTAGATCTCCAGAGTTCCCAAAAACCCCACAGCCATAGAGGAAGCGCTTGAGACAAGAAAAGTTGGCACTTTACATTGAGGAGAATGAGAAGGTACAATGCAGAGGAGAGGCAGTGAGGTAGGAAACTTGGCTAACACACGGGCACAACTGTTGTCTTGCCAT
Organism: Patagioenas fasciata; assembly: GCF_037038585.1. Taxonomy (NCBI): domain Eukaryota; kingdom Metazoa; phylum Chordata; class Aves; order Columbiformes; family Columbidae; genus Patagioenas; species Patagioenas fasciata. Next base: position 5,191,131 of record NC_092527.1, read on the forward strand.
AAGACATAAGAAATGTTACAGTTTTGAATAGAAATCTTTTGTGGGAATAGATTAAAAGCGGAATTACATGCTGAGAGGTCTGATGATCCTGCTGTCATCCCTCCCACTTGATTTATCTTTATCTGTTTACCCATTTTTCAGTCAGACAAGAGCTTTCCTCAACTTGACCCTCATTGTTGTGTTTTATGCTTGGATTTTATGTTCGTAAGTGCCATGTTCGCAGTAACTGAAGTTTAATGTTATAAATAATCTGGGCTTTGCATTCATTTTTCAAAAGTCTTGTAGGTTAAATATTTTAACTTTCAGATGCTGAAAATTCCTCAGGTAGAAGAGCTGAGCTTTTGTTTGCAATTCTATCAGAATGGGCCATCTGTCTCTTTCTCAGCCATTTCCCTGTAGGAAGTAGCATATTAAAGTTCCTGTGTCTGCACTGGTGCTGAAGACAAATAAGATTTTCCTTCCTGAGACTTGGTGTTTTCTAAAAATACTGAAGGGGTGGGATCAAAGTGGAGAGTAGAAGTGGCTTGAGAATAAATATGTTCTAAACTTTTAAGCCTGGTATTATTCAGTGAAGAAACACGGACTTTAATCCCCTTTTACACTAGAAAAATCATACAAAGGTCCCTGCTTGCTTAACAGCCCATGAATCTTTGTTCCCGATGCACTGTTGTATAATAACTGTAAAAAGGAAAATTCTTCTCTGTGTCATAATGATCCAAGAGTGTTCACTGGCCCAAAAGTCTTTCTCTAATTTAGATGTGAAATTTTTTGTTAATTAAAAGAACAACAGCCCCAGGAAAGTAGCTACCCCATGGGTTTCCAGGTGGTGTTCTGTTTCCAACTCCCAGCCATTTTCTTGTTACAGAAGTATGTTCCATTGTAGTACATTTATTGTTCACAGGCTTGACTGTCTTGATTACCACCCACAGACCCCTTAAAAATGTGTGTAGACCCTTGCAGTCTGTAAACCAGTGGATGAGAAGCTCTCTCCTGAATTTTTTGAGCGGTGGGCATTTATGCAATGTATTCTAAAAATCTTAAGGTGAAGGAAGTCCCACCACCTTTCTGGCTTGAGAGATTTCACCAGTTGGGTTTAACAAGGCTTTGCTGTCATACTGAGTCTGTTTCTCTGCCCTTGGTGCAGTCCTCACAGGGGACTGCTGGTTACCAGCATCCTTGCAACCTTCCAAGGATTTCAAGAGGGCTGCAGTCATCTTTAGTCGTCTTTTAAAATCCTAATGTTTTTGTAACTAATCATGCTGTCTAATCATTTTGTTATTCTGGATGGTCCTTTTGGAGTTCATCCAGTGGGTTTATAATTATATGGTGGTGTGGTGCTCTAAAATGGTTTCTGGAGGTACTAGTAGAGCAAGTGAATTGGTACCCAGCCTTTCTGTTAGTGCTTCACAGCCTGTGTCTTTATCAACATTATGTTGTTCCCCTGTGTTCATTTTGTTAGTGCTATAATTACTGTGTCATCTTTTGAGAGCCAAAGTCTAACCCTTGAATTACATGGGCATTGGCTTCTCCTCCCAAATGGATTATTCTTTTGAGAGCTTAGTTTTCTTGGTGAGTTGTTTTTCTTTTCAATTTAATCTCTTTGATTTGAGACTACCCCCCCGATCTATGATTTTGCGTTCTGTTCCTCCAGAGTGTTTACAGTCTGTCCCAGCTTGAAGCCATGCATAGCTTTATGAATATATTCTATGTTCCAGCAAAGCTTGAAATAGAAGTAGAGCCAATATATAACTGCAGAATCCTGTTAGAAAGTCCTTTCCTCTGTCAGTTGCATTATTTGCATTGTTTGCCTTGGAACCCACTGCTCCATGGGAAGCAGATGTAACTTCTGGTGGGAGGTTGATTGAAAAAAGTTAACTTTGTCCCTAAATTAAGTTGGACAAATTAATCAGCTTGGCTTTGACGTAACACCTATTTTAACTCTTTTACTAGTGTAGTTGCGGAATAAAACTCTTCTCTTGGCATCTGAGATTTTGTTAAGACTGGTGTAAGTCAGCAGCACGTGCTGGACTGGTGAGGGTGAATCTCAACAGCAATGTGTGAGTGAGCAGCCCCAGTGCTCAGCATCAGAAACTCCTTGTTCTGGCTGGAACCAGCAGTTCAAACCCAAAGTACGTTTGTTTTTTTTCTGATATTTGCTGTGTACTGTTAGTGAATCGCATAGATGGGAATGTGCGTTTTCTTTTTAAAATGTATCAGACTATACCTAACCTGTTACAGATGTCAAAGACAATGGCACTGGATTAATTTACGTCAGCCAAATTTCACTGTCAAAATTTTTACCTCTATAGTGATTCACAGAATGGATTTTCTGCCCCAGCAGATCAAACCCTGAGCTGCTGATTTATGCACAAAGTAGGTTATGCTTCCAGTACTTTTTGTTGTTCGGGTTTCTCTCTGCCATCTAATTTTGCTTCTGCTCAGTCCAGCGTGACATGGTGGTGGCAGGCACTGGGATGATTTTGCTGGCACCAGTTGAGCACTGTGGTTTGCACCCAGTGCGTGCAGTGAAGGACACAGCAGGACAGTGGGGGGTGCTGGCGGTGTGCACCTGTGCACCGGGACTGACGGCGTCACCGCTTCTCGTGTGCGCATCGACCCTGCATGACATGCTCAGCCGGTCTGGTGAGGAGAATTGAATTCACGTGAAGTGATAGACAATGAAATGACCCAATAGAAAGTCTTGGCGAAAGAGAAAATTACTTGAGAATATTAGAGTAGTTCTTGCAGCTATACATTAGAGATTGCTGCATTATTTAGACCATTATGTAATGTTATAGTAAAAGATACACTGCAAATATATTTATTTACTTCTGTTCCTTTTAGTCCTAATATTTTTATACTACTGTTTCTTTCAACTCCCTCTTCACACAGATGGTTTTTGTCTTTAATTTAAATACTGTCATATTTTGACACCACTTCCAAGTGAACACCCATCATTTTGTTTTTGCTTCTGTTTACAGTGAGCAGTCTTGAAATACTTAATTATACACTTTGTATGGCTTCCCTGGTTCTAACAGCAAATTTTTTTGTCCTGCCTCCCTTTCAATACAAGGATGCAGCTAAGAGCATTGAAATAACCCTATTCACCAGAATAAATGTGATTAGCAATGTGATGAGAATCTTAGTCGTAAGAAATATGCTAATGTTTAATTTATTTTTACCAAGCCACTTTGAGGGTATAAAAGGCAATTTAAATGTGTTAGTAATAATAATGATGAATTTATGGTCTTGATGTGTCCAGAAGTCCTCCTTGGCAGTGGAGGTGAATTGTGCTTAGAGCACTATGAATGCTTATGGTACATTTTCCATAGACTTGGCACTAATTGCTGTGTAAACATAATTAAGTCCTGATTTTCCAGAGTAGCTCTATTCCACCAGCGGCTTCCAGTGTGAGTATCACCAGTTCTGCATGCAGGTGTTGAGGTGAGGGAGCGAGTGAGCTCTGAAGGGCTGGGGATACCGAGCCGTGTCCTGAGGGCACAGGAGTAGATGTGCTGGGAAACTGGAGGTGCACATGGGAGGGATGGAGTGGTGGTGCTTGGGTTCCTGTTTGGGAAGGGAGGGTTGGGAGCATGAACTGCTGCTGCTGCTCCTGCAACCCTGGCCTTGGGGCTGTTTATCGATGGCACTGTTGGAGACAGTGGTACAAGCTTTGTGCTATGTCATAAGGGATTTTTACTGTCAGTCACTATGGTACAGCATCAGTAGACGTTTCTATTTACTAGAAATGTGATAATAGTTGAAGTTAGTCTGAAAATGATGAAAATAATTACTTGGCTCAAATTCTCAAAAACTATTTCCTCCACTCTCATTTTTACAGTTTTCTGTTTTAATCTCTGTGTAATCCTCTACTATTAATTCAGATGGCACCTTAAACTCTTTATCTTGCTTGTAAATGCAGAAATAAATTACTAGTTTGTTTTATTGGTTAATTCATTCCCAAATGCCTCCTATAGTGACTGATAGAGGAGATATAAATTAACTTTTTTCCAAGTAAACAGAACAGCTACAGCTACCAGCCCAGTGCTTGTCTGAAGGTCTGAACCTTAGTGTTTTATGTCAGAAATACGTTTTAATGTATCCGAGTTGATGCAGCCCCAGGTGTTGTTCTTGTTGGCTTTGGGAAAAACTGTTACCATCTCCCCCCATCTTGCTGAGCGCATGCACGTCCATTTCTGAGTGAGTCTGTGTTCTGTTCCTAAAGCCTCCCACCCTCCTCTTGTGTGGAAGCTCCCTCTCTGCCTGCTGGAATTCTCCATCTCTGCTGATGAATTCCTTTCACAAAAGCAAAAATTGGAAATTACCATCTTACCTCCAACCTGCTGGTAGAGAAAGTCATTCCACACATGGTTGGAAATTGTGCAGTAGCTCAGGAATGAAAAATTGGCATTTGGTGCTTTGGGCTTTCAGCAGCGTCTGGGAGAAGATGATGCTGACACCTCTTAATCCAAACAGGCAGATCTAGGGAACAATAGGAGGGGGTAGAACACTGGCCAGGCAAGTGTGTTGGCAACAGCCCCCGAAGGCCAGGCCTTCAAGCTGCTTCCTGGCTTGGGGACTCACTGAAGGTGGATTAATTGAATGGCCTATTTTATTTTTTTTTTTTTTAAATCTAGAGAAATGCCTTTCAAAAAGAGAACCTCATAGATGGGTCACTGAGATATTTGCTGTCCAAGCTGTCTGTGAAAGCCAGGAGGTGCGGTGTGTCCAAGGCTGAGGGTTCTGTTTTCCGATGCCAGGGATCTCTGTATGGGTTCACTGTGAGCCAACTGTGCTACAGAACTACCACTATGGCCTTTCTTGCAGTCTTGAGACAAAGTAGATCCTGATGTTTCTTGAGATTTTTGTATGAAGGTTCCCATCTACCCAGTGGAACTGAGCAATTAGGTTTTGACTTTTAGACTTGTTTTCTCCTTGCTGTGTATGAAGATGGTCATATGTAGGATCATTGAGGTCTCCCTGTTGGAAGTGGTCTGAACTGGTACGAATAAGCTGTTTCCTCTGAAACAACAGGGAAGATAAAAGCACTGGAGAAGATAACTCCAGGTGGGAAAGAAAATATCTTCCAGTGCAAGACAGCCTTGGATGTGTTGCTACCTTTGGGTACAGCTTGAGGAACCACCGTGGCTGCCACTGACCAGACAGCCTAGATTTCATTCCAGATGGGTTTCCCTGTGTCTTTTCTTGCACTGGTACTTGTGCGACTGCCTGGAAAGCTGATCAAGTGAACTTTTGGCATAGTTACAGTTTTTTCCTGCTCCATAGCAGGATCTAAATGCTGTCACCTGTCAGAGCTGGTGTTTGCTGTCTGGGGATATTTGTGTGCCTGCTGGTCTGGCAAGTGATGTGTCTTTGTTTTGTGTCTTGTTTTCAACTCTTGTCATGTAAGTGCTTGAGAAAAACTAGCTTGGTTGTAAGAAGTGAAGTTTTAATATATGTGTAGGTGGAAATGCCTACTTAGTTCTGTGAGCAAGGGTTACAGAGGTGGTATGTCTTGTGCAGAAGAAACTAGACAAGTATTTCATTGCTGTGATTCTGACCATTTATTTGCAAGACGGTTCAAGAGAGAAATAAGCATAAGCATCCATACTGTGATTGGTGACTAAATGCAAGAAAGGAAGAGAGCAGAGCAGACACAGGTATTCATCACAATTTAGATCATGTTTCACTTGCCAAATTACTGTGTCTCGTGAAATTTACCCTTATGTCCGCCTCTTGGCTCAGTCACCAGTGTTTGTTGACAGATGACGGGTTAGCAGATTGTTAGCATTTTTCACATGTTTGTGATAGCCGGCCTGACACCTGTCTGAAAACTTTTTCTTCTCTTTTTTTTTTTTTTTTTTGATTGATAGTCAGAATCTCTTGAGAGTTTCCTGGCATTTTTAATGCTTTCAGAACTGCTGCTTTCTCCTTGCACTGGTTGTTGAGCCTGCCTTGCCTCTCAATTGCCTGACACAAGAGAGGCAGCTCAGGATTTTAATATTAGCTGTCAGCAAGAGGTCCAGAGAGTAGCATGTCTGGAGCACCAAGAAAAGTTGATTCTTCAAATGTCTTTTCATTACAAATTCTTCAAATGGAGTGTCTGACCTTCAGGGACAAAAACGTTCCCAGGGAAGGAAGGGTCAGCTGCCAGCACGGGAATGTCACAGGTATGGAAACTCCTGAAACGCCAGTCAGAGGTGACATTGTTGAAAACAAGGAGACGTAACTGGTGGTGATAATTGTAGGCAGAACATATGCATAGAAGGACTGGGCTCGGAGTCAACCACTTTCTGCAGTGTTTTCGTTTCTTTAAAGTAATATTGAGACAGAAACACACATAACAGAAAAACATACCTTTTTTAATGTGCGTAGAACTGAAATGTAAGCCTGAGTGTGTCTGAGTTAATTAGTGTTCTTTTAGAGTTACTGAAGTGGCTCAAGTTCAGCTTTTGAACTATCTCTACATGTTATGCTATCCCCAGATGGCTAAAAGCTGCTAAAGATGATGTTGTAATTCATTTTGTGACTTTGTGTAGTTCTTGGTGGCTAAACCTGACCATGGTTTAGACATGTCTCTGAGGTGCTCAATTTCTGGCTTCCTATTTTTATTTTAAAACGTGAGAGGTTTAATTGATGAGGGGTTGTAAAGTATTCAGTGTTTTTGAACAAGTTGTACCACATAAATTGTTATAACCTCTTCCAAAATAATTAAGTGATAGAGTTACGTGATTTCATATATAAGCAAAGTCCTTCTGTTTGCTTATTTATAAAAACAATCTGGAGGGGTAAGGAGAAGTTTAGATTTGTAACTGACGAAACCAGACGTTTGCATGATCAAACATTTCAAAGCCAACCTCTGTCCAGAAGAAAGGAATTCAGTTTGAAGGAAAAAACCTGAATGCTGGGTGTAGTCTGGCACAGACCTGAGTCAGAATGGGCAACTCTAGCATTTATTGGCGGTGCAATGTGAAGGCAGCTCTGAAGCTTCACAGGGGCTATGAATGATGACTGACAGTCACCCAAGTTGACTTCAATAAATATTTTGGATGGTAAGTTGTTGTATGAACATTGACAGGAGCCATGTTTGTAGCAGTTGTTCCTCCGGTTGCTGAGGCAGTGCTGTGAGGGCCATGCACCAGCAGGAAAACCGTTTTGGCTGGAGTTTCTCTCTAATTCATCACCAGCAATGACACCAGTCTGATAGAATACACAAAGCCTGACACCAGCGGAGTGCTGGGGAGTGGAGGTGCCACGTTTGTGGTTTCATAGCCCGATCTATCATCCCAGTGTCAGCAGCCGATGGCTGCTAGCATGACCTCTAGCAGGCAAGGACAAAAGGAATCTTTAAAGCAAGAGAGAGGTGAGATTAAAAGAAGATGAAAGTGAGACGGAATCTTCTGTGGATTTCCCGCTTCTGAGAGTTGTTCCTTGAAACCATGAATGAGCATAGGCTAAGTTGTCCTTAAACAGATCCTGCCGTTCTTGCATCTGGCTTAAACTTCCTTTCTTTTAGGGTGGGAAGTTGATAACAAGGGTGTTTTACAGTGGAAGAGGGCAGAGGAGTTTTTCTGCATGCCAATAGAGCACGTTTAGTGCCTTAATGGGGATGTCAGTTCAGCTTCTAGGCTGCCTCTCTCATAACAACAAAAAAACTAAACCAAACCAACAAAATAAAAATCAAAAACCAAGCAAAGCCCCAAAACACTCTGCTGACCCCCCAGAAAACCAAACGAAAACCCACAATACCACCAAATCAAACAAACAAACACCAAAAAACCCCAACCAAAGCCCAGCTCCAGAAGTCACGAGGCACCCGTGTTAGTGTCTGCAGAACTCAGGGCTCTCTCCGTGCTGCTGCCTGTTCTGTGCGCTGCAGCCTCCAGCACAGGAGGGTCTGTGTCTGGTGTGGAGCAGGAGATCAGTGAGGAGACTGAGAATTCAAAGATGTCATTATGACCCCTTCTGAAAGCCATTTGGCCTTGTGATATGTGGTGATTTCAACACCCCTTCGCATGCCTCTGTGTGTGTATATCGTAAAGAACATAGCATATATATTTCACTTCAGTGAAAGATAAGGAGTTTGATCTCCTTCGTGCTGTTCATTTGGTTTCCAAGTAAGAATGGTGCGTGGTTGCGTCAAAGCTGTGCTGTGACAGGTTCTTTCCCCACAACCTCACTCTTCCCTCACCCACGGAATGAACCAGGATTTGGGTCAAGTGTTCATGAAATCAGTTATCATATGGATTGAGTGTCTGTGGGAACATCAACGTTTAATGAGACATTTGTTAGCAAGCTAAAGAGGCAACATTATGTCAAGCACTGTGCTATCAGAAATTTCCTTGCCTACTATCACTATGGTAACAGCCAACAAATACCTGCTTATTTTCTGTTAGCATCTGAGCTGAAGGAAAATCTCCAAGCGATAAATCTTGAACGTCTAGTGGATGGGCTGGAAGGGGAGGGAACCAGAGAGGATCCTGCCATTTGCTAAACCAGTTTGTCTGACTGACTGGTAAGTTTTTTCTGGAAATGTTTCTGTCAATCAGCAAGGACTAGAAGTGGGTAGCACATCATCTAACCAGCCACATGGCCTGAATTTTAATTGTATTTGCTGGGTAAAAATATTTAGCATTTCTCAAGAGTTAGCCCAAATGTGTTCATTAAAAACTTAATGAAGCATATGCATGTTTCAAATAGCAAAATATTGCGAGCTAAGTGCTTTGTCCAAGGAATATGTGTTTCCAATATTAATTTGACTGGCTCTGCTGCTAAAGAGGATAATGGTCTGGCTATTCTGTTAGTTGCTATTAGGCAAACCAGAACAGTAAGTCTCTTTCTTCTGGGCTACTTGAAAATTCCCTCATGTGTTTTGTGGCGTGTTCTAGCATGGATGGGTACAGACTTGTCTTAGATATTGGTCAGGCATAGCCCCACTATTTCTAAGGCAGCCTTACTCTCCATCTAACCCACCTCCCAGCTTAAAATCACACAGTTAACTTTGTGTCTTGGATGTCGCACGTCTGCAGTTCAAGTCAATAGGTGTATTCTTTATGTCAGTGCCTTTTTCCTTTCTGTCTCATCCTTTAACTTAAGTGAAGCAGAGGAACTCTTCAGAAGCAGCTCAGGCAGAAGCTTTCAGAAGAGGAATTAACTGAGCAAGATAATTCCCAGTGGCCTAGTTGTCCTCCTTCTTCACAAAACATCTATGCTAGGTAAGAAGCTGAAGCACGAGAAATGTTTCCATCTCTTCCTGTTGACTCAGTCTGCATTCCTGCCTTGTCCTTGGGGAGAGCCTGGGAACAGACTCAGCCTTTGGGAGCTCTGTCTCCCAGGGCTTGGGGAGCAGCTGGGCAAACCCTGCAGGTCTGGCTCAGGACCTGCAGGTGTAGCTGTTCCCTGGTCCACTGAACAGGGCTGTGTCTTGGCACATGTTGCACTTGTAGACTAGAGGCCAAGGCAGCTGTGTGTGCAGCGAGGCTGCTGACTCTCACACAACACTCTACCTCATGCACATCAGCTTAGCACAGGCACAGCCTTCTTTGCAAATGTATGTGGTCTCTGGATTAATGAGACCAATGAAATTTTGTTTAGATTCTTAAAGACTTTTGACTAGTTTCTCTTAAACAGCTTTAAGATATTTTTTGTTTCATTCCTCCAGTCATACATTAGTACATGGTATTCTGTCTCTAGCAGGAATTATTGCTAGATTGTATTGTTCTGAACAGTTGTGTGTCATAATCTGTCCATGCAAAATTCTGACCTAAGGGGCTAGGTTATGTATTATAGGTGGGAAATGTAGGCACAATTTTGATCTTTGACTACTGCAGCATCAGAGAAAAACTGGTCCAGTGGCAGGGAAAGTTGTGAAGGCGTTTAATCATGACACTTCTAGAAAGTGTCATGTGCATTTTACATTCCCTGTCTTGGATGCTTTTGTTTAATTGAATGTTAGTTATTTTCTTGGACTGTACCGTACTGCAGTCCTCATCCTTTTAACAAAATCCCTCGATAGATTTGGACAGTATTGAACAGTTGATAATCCATTTAGAAAGGCAGAAGATGCAATTAAATGAAAGTGGTTTTGTGCAGGCAGTTTACCAAGCCTGTTTGAAATGCTCTCCTTCCTAATTTATTGCTAAGGTCACATGCAGCTGGGAGGATATCATGTGCATACCATGATGATTGCAGGTTATATGCACTTCTATGATCCTGTGGCTTTCAAATGGTTAAGAGTCAGCTGTGGTCCCTGCTTGATATTGAGCTGCTGCAGTAGGATTTGTGGAAGTAAATCCATGAAGGACTTGGAATGTGGTGGCTGCTGGAGGGACAGATATGTCAAGAGCATGACTCCATGCGGGGATCACTGTGATTGCTACAAGCAAACTGAAAAACAGATGTGCTCCGTCTGTGAAGACAAGGCAAACTGCCCTTTTAAACAGTTTAAAATGAAATGTCCATGGTTAAGTACTGTTAACTGGGGAGGTGACTCACCTGGAAATGACTGCTCTTTAAAATGCCTGTTGAAAAAATAAGTTTTCTGGAAAACAGATTTAATAAAACTTTTAGGTATTTTCCTACATGTTTTTTCTCTCTCTTTTTTTTTTTTAACATAAGATAACAACATTCAGTCACAGATGCCTAAATGCAGGTACCTAAATAAAGACCTATTCTGTTTCCATGGGGATAAGCTCGCATTTTTGTTCTGACCTAAAATTGCCACATTTTTCCAAAGTGTCTGTCGGTACATAACCTTTTGAAAAATCAGGCTGATTACTTGATTGCCTAAATTTTGAGACCCATATTGAACATATCTGCTATATTATTCTGACCATTAAAGACAATCATTCCAAGGGCAGTCCTTGAGACTGCACAAATACATTCAAAGCTGGTCCACAGGGGAAACCAATTGCTTGTTATTTTCATTAAAACTTGATGATGATAACAAGTGGTTCACAAAAAGTGATCGTGAAAAACAGTTCACAGTGTTCTCTCCAAAAATTTGGCAACTGCTGGTCTATAGCAAGTGTGTCAAGTTCCTCCCTCCTTTGGATATGGCAATATGGATTTGGAGGCGAGCTTCCTGTGCGTCTTTCTGTGCCAAGAGAGATTCTTGTATTAATAGCTGCGTGTTTGTATGAACTCATTGTACATATTCAAGAAAGGTGAGAATAAAATGACTAGAATGTCATTTTTGGAAGACATAAACGATTATCATCATGTGCTTTCCAAGGGAGCAGTGCTCATTCCCATGTATTATGTACTGGCATTGCTATTTTCATGTCCATAAGCAGAAAGTTGTTTCTTCTTTTGTTTAGATTCAGTCGAATGCACTGCTTGGTTTCTGAACGAAAAGTTCTCGGCTATTTTTTTTAAATAAATCTCCTTTTTTCTCTGTCTTGAGAGATTTGGGCAGCCTTGGCTGAAGTTCTGACATGCAGGTCCGAAGGCTGCTGTACTTGTTGTTGTGTTGGTGGGGTGGAACACTGTATGGATCATTTGGAATTGGAGATTAGTGGGCCAGGGAGCCTGATCAGCCATCAGAAAGTTACTAGTTACTACGAGTATGTAACTGCGACACTTAGAGTCCTAAAATCCCATTCGGCCCTTTGAAGGCAACTGCCAGGCTGATGTGACCCCTGGTGAAAATGAGTTTGATACCCTGCTCTATGTGAAAAGCTGTTCAAGAGACAAAAGCATGAGATGTCAGAAAGAAAAGTGCGAGTAGACCAGGAGCAGAGGCAAAAGCTGGAGAAGAAGGAGCAACATGTCTGTGGAGGAGGTGGTTGTAGCAGGGTTACTAGGGAGCTGGAAAACTCTTGTAGAGAAATTCACCATCAAAACCACAGAGGGAGGAAACAGCCCAACTACAGTTTTCTTTGCGAATAAGACTTCCAAGATGACATGTGTTACATCCCTAAGCTTTTGAGATGAAGTGCAGTTGTAAATGGAAAATAAATTAATGAAATTACTTTAATTACTACTTAATTATTTTGGTTTTGGGCCCTTACATTTATGATGAAAATTTTCCTAGATTCCCAATGCAGTCTAACTATTGTATGAATTATTAGTTCTGCTTTATAACAAAAAATCCACATCATCACAGTGGAGTGTTGAAGCAGATGTTAAACACATTTTATACATGCTGTATTTGTCATAGTAATTCAAAATTATTCATTGCAATATGCAGAGTTTGCTTTTTCATTAAACTCCCATTAGTGCCAGCATGTTGCTGTGGATGAGTCTGTTTTACATCTTGCTGCATAGTTAATAGCGATGACTGGAGAACATTTGCAGCCTTTTGTATTTTGTGGTATTGTTAATCAATTCTGTTCGGGTGGCTGACCACTCCGTCACAGTGAAATGGTGGCATTCTCTAGATCCTGTTTGTAGGATTGATCAGTGACAAAATGTAGATGGCTGTTCGTATTTTTTAAGATGTGTAGTACAGTGTCTGAGTGGAATTAAGTGCCAAACTCACAGCAATGACTTGAGCCCACTATGAACTATTTATATAAATTATTCATTAATTATTAACCAGTACATTTTCATTTTACGTGATGGGCACCTCAGCAATTTGTTTTGGTGCATCTTCTCTATTTTATCAAAGCTTTATCCTGCATTTACATGTTCACTCTTCAATAAATGAGTTTTGTCCATGGGAAACCCGAGGAGGACAGTGAGAGATTACGATTTATTTGAAAAGAGCGTGAAGTTCTGACTGTGTCCTATTGCTTCTCTGTGGAATTAACCTGGACTTGTACTCAAACGCAGCCCTTAACCTCGGCTGTACACTTGATCTGCCTGCCACATCCGAAGTGTATTTGTTTAGGCCTTGAAATGACTCCATTTCAAAGCAACCCCTGCAGAAAAACACCCCCAGTAGCCAGAAGGCCATGGTTATCCCCAGAGCACTCCCAGAAGGGACAGTCCAGCGCATGGTGTGGAGGGTCGCAGACTCGCTGAGGGTCGGAATGGCAGAAGGCCAAGACACAATGAACCCCGAACTGCCCCTGCTGCTGCCAGGATCCCCTGTTTGATTTTCCTCCTGCCAGGTTTTTGCATTTTTGCTGTTTTCTTCCACTCATCCTCACAGCTAAATTGAGGAGGTGTGGTCTCGACAATAGAGTAGTGAGGTGGGTTGCAAACTGGCTTAAAGAGAGAAGCCAGAGAGTGGTGGTCAATGGTGCGGAGTCCAGTTGGAGGCCAGTATCTAGTGGAGTGCCTCAGGGGTCAGTACTGGGGCCAATATTATTCAATATATTCATTAATGATTTAGACGAGGGAATTGAGTGTACTATCAGCAAGTTTGCTGATGACACTAAGCTGGGAGGAGTGGCTGACACGCCAGAAGGCTGTGCCGCCATCCAGCGGGACCTGGACAGGCTGGAGAGTTGGGCGGGGGATAATCTGATGGAATTTAACAAGGGAAAGTGTAGAGTCCTGCATCTGGGCAGGAACAATCCCAAGTTCCAGTATAGGTTGGGGCATGACCTATTAGAGAGCAGTGTAGGGGAAAGGGACCTGGGGGTCCTGGTGGACAACAGGATGACCATGAGCCAGCACTGTGCCCTTGTGGCCAGGAAGGCTAATGGCATCCTCGGGTGTATTACAAGGGGGGTGGTCAGTAGATCGAGAGAGGTCCTCCTTCCCCTCTACTCCGCCCTGGTGAGACCCCATCTGGAATATTGTGTCCAGTTCTGGGCCCCTCAGTTCAAGAAGGACAGGGAACTGCTGGAGAGGGTCCAGCATAGGGCAACAAAGATGATTAAGGGAGTGGAGCATCTCCCTTATGAAGAAAGGCTGAGGGAGCTGGGGCTCTTTAGTTTGGAGAAGAGGAGACTGAGGGGTGACCTTATTAATGTTTATAAATATATAAAGGGTGAGTGCCATGAGGATGGAGTCAGGCTCTTCTCAGTGGCAAACAATGATAGGACAAGGGGCAATGGGATCAAGCTGGAACACAAGAGGTTCCACTTAAATTTGAGAAGAAACTTCTTCATGGTGAGGGTAACAGAGCACTGGAACAGGCTACCCAGGGAGGTTGTGGAGTCTCCTTCCCTGGAGACATTCAAAGCCCACCTGGACACCTTCCTGTGCGACCTCACCTAGGCGTTCCTGCTCCAGCAGGGGGATTGGACTAGATGATCTTTTGAGGTCCCTTCCAATCCCAAACATACTGTGATACTGTGATACTGTGATACTTTTGATATTTATGTTTTTACTTTTTTCTCTTACTAACATCTTTCTCCTAGTAGGTATTTTTCTTTCCAAACAGCTTATTTTATAACATGGTTTAATGCACAGTTACACTGGAGTACCGGTGGGTCACCCCAGGACAAAGGGAATAATGGCGGGTGGTGGGGTGAGGTGTCGCAGTTTCTTTGTGTTAGTTGCAGATGTTTCATTGAAGGTATTTGCAGGACTGATGGTTTCAGATAAAAGGAGTAAGAGCTTCCATGGGTTGTTTGTAGGGGCTTGAATATTCTAGCGTCGAGCCTTGGTTCCTTTGCTTGATATGCTTGTGAAGTTGTTTTTATTAAGCTGCTTGTTTTCCTTTATGCTCCTAAAGACTGTTGAATTTATGCTGGCATTTCCCATCAATTCTTTTAGGTGCTCATTATTCAGTGAGCTTTTTTTACTGTCCTTGGGCCTCCTCCTGCAGTAGGGGAGCTGTTGATTCCAGGGACTGCGTCTGTATTTATATGGTTCCACATGAGGATGTCCAGCTGGTGACATTTTGTTTGTCTTACTCTTCCTTTTTTATCATTTCACAGGAAGCTTCTCAAACTACTTCTTTTGATCTGCTGTTAAATTCTGTCCTCCGATAGCCATGTATGGCTTCAGCTGAGTGTCAGTACAACTCACCTATGTGTCTCAGATACTGAGAAGGGATCATCCTCAGATGTGTCTTTTTAAAGTTATTTCACTGATACGCTTTGTGTGGTGTTTGACCAAGACGGAACATGATGCTACTGAATAGACACACTAGGATGTGCTGCACTGGCTCTGTTAGTCACAGTGTTACTTGGTGCCAAGAAATTGGCAGTGAGAACAAAAATTTATCCTTTATAGGAAGCAGTTAAATGTCATTTTGTTTACATCTTTAGATGCTTAAAAGACTGTGGAAAAGATTTAGATTGTCAGAAGAGATTTTTTTTTTCTGTAATGTTATATACAGTGACACTTGGAAATGACCTGACTCAGAAATGCTAGGAAAGCTGCTTATTTGGATAGTTTTCTAGTAACAAGAACGATTATTAGGTGTGACACTGTAATCAGTGTTTCCAACCAGAAGCCAAATTCCCCTGCTTTCCTTCTTCATCCAATATACACGTGTTGTGACACGCAGGTCAGTTCTTTCCACTTCCCACGCTGTGGCAGGGGTGCGTGATGTGACTCTGTCTCCAGCCCAACTGTTTCGTGGTCCGAAGGGGTGGGTGTGTGTCCGGGAAGGGCTGGATTCCCGAGTGCACCGTCCACAGCGGCGTTCGCTGAGCCTCAGAGCGCTGAAACTGCAGCTGCGTTGTGCCCTTACGCTTCTGCATTGGGAAGTATGGCCTTCCTCTACACAGTTATTGTCATTTTCCATATCTGAGTGGGTTTTCTAACCATTTAAGTTCAGATTAAATTCTAAGGCTTCTTTGTAGATAACATCTTTGGGAAAAGAAGCTCCCAGTTGTCCAAGGGAATGATCCTTGAGGAGGTAAGCTCAGATACTGGTTAGTGTGAGCAAATCTGTCACCACCTCTGTGTGTGAAGTGTTGTGAGACAGTGGGACCATAAACAGAAGTTCAATTAAACTGTGTCTGGGATGCGTAAGAAGTGATATTCCTGTATATTTTTTGATAGAGGGTGCACATGGATTTATCCTGCTAGTGCTGACTGCAAATCCCAATGATTCAGGATCAGATTATTTTATTCACTAATACGTCTTAAAATGCTTAGACAGGTTGAGACCATTCTAAGTATCAGTATACGATGATGGATCCTTAAGGCACGAGGAGATTAAAGGTTTCTTTTCATGCCCCAGAGCCAGAATGCTAATGTAACACAATGAAAACGTGTTTAGCTCTCAGAAGGATTACAGAGGCTTCCAGAGATTTTAATCCATGGAGGTTTCCTAATTACTATAATAATGATTTTTCTTGCAATAGTTCATAAGTCTCTGCTGAGCAAAACAAGAAAGTGCATTTTATGCGAAGAAATTAAAAGGATTTCATTTAAGGTTACTTCCTAATTAACTTATAAGCAATCATGTAGCTGATAAAAGGCCTGGTTTATTGTAAAGGTGGTATTTCTTAGGCAGTGACTGTAGTGAAGGAAATTAGTGTAGCTTTCCAAAGTCACTGTTGGGGCGGTTTTGTTTTAGTGCAGCCAATCTAACAAGACCGTGAATGAGGATCAATTCTGAATTCAGCAGAAGGCAGAGTGGTGCAGTGACTGCATTATTTGTACCAGTCTTCTCTGTTTTCATGTTAATACTATTTAAAGATATAGGTTATAATTGACGTTAGATGACAGTGCTCTCCTCCCACATTCTGCAGTTCTTGTTGATTCATACAAAAATCCCAGTCTGTAGAGTAGGAGTCATCTTACAAGGTTGACATGGTTTGCTTATTAAAAAACTATATATATATATATGTGTGTGTGTGTATACATATATCTGTCCATTGACTATAAAGTTAACCTAGAAGACTGATTCAAATGTAGACCCCTGTACTGAATTAATCCAACATTAGATGAGATGAAGCCCACCACAAGTTGTCTGTTTTGACGCTTCACAGAATCCCAGAATCCCAGAATGTCAGGGGTTGGAAGGGCCCTGGAAAGCTCATCCAGTGCAATCCCCCCATGGAGCAGGAACACCCAGCTGAGGTTCCACAGGAAGGTGTCCAGGCGGGTTTGAATGTCTGCAGAGAAGGAGACTCCACAACCTCCCTGGGCAGCCTGGGCCAGGCTCTGCCACCCTCACCAGGAAGAAGTTTCTTCTCAAATTCAAGTGGAACCTCCTGTGTTCCAGTTTGTACCCATTACCCCTTGTCCTATCACTGGTTGTCACCGAGAAGAGCCTGGCTCCATCCTCCTGACACTCACCCTTTCTATATCTGTAACCATGAATGAGTCCCCCCTCAGTCTCCTCTTCTCCAGCTCCAGAGCCCCAGCTCCCTCAGCCTTTCCTCACACGGGAGATGCTCCACTCCCTTCAGCATCTTTGTTGCCCTACACTTCCCTACACTTCCTTGGGTAGAATCTGCCTTTGATCACTCATAGCCAGCTCAGCCTCTTGGGGATCTTGTGTTATACTGTAGATCTTCCCATTTTTTTTATACTGCTTATCAGATGAAATCCTTTTATTCTGAGGAAAAGAACTAAAGGAATAGAAATATATAACATTAAGGATTTTTAACCTGGCCAAGTATTGGGATGTAAAATGAGAATTATTTAGTGTTTCTGAAGATTAGCCAATCTCTAATTACTGGAGTTTAAGAAGAAATGCTCTAGAAAGCAGGGCGTTTCAAAACGGCGTGATTTCTTGTGTCTTTTGGTACTGGCTGCATTTGGAGATGAGATATGGGAACTGCATTGAACATGTCTGTGTAACATGTTTTTAAACATTTGTGTAGCTTTGGGATATTACTTCAATTCAAGATTTAATCCATGCAGTTATTTGTAGAAAGGAAGCATCAGACCTGTGATAGCGTGTCATTGGGTTTGTTTGTTTGTTCCTTAGAAACTGTTTTGATGTGGGTTTAACATACATGCCAATGTTTTCATTCATGTTTCTAAGCAAGCTTGCAGGTAAGAGATGGTTGTAGGTCTTGTAATCAAGGATAAAATTCACTTCTACACCTGATACCGTCGCTCAGGCCTTGAAAGCACCAGCCCCTCTGAAGCTGATACTGACACTCCTTGAGCTTTGCATGGTTCTTTTGAATCCAGCAGCTGAAATTTAACCCAACCATTACTATGGAAGGTCAAGAAGAATTAGTTGTAGTGATTGCTGAAAGACACATTCAATCTTTAGGGGGTTTCCACTAGTAACAGGAGGTGAGTAAAGGAATATAATCTCTGCGTCACCCGTTTTCTCCTACCTGCTGACCTAAGCGGTGTTGGGTCGGCACCTGATTCTGTCCTCCTGGCCATTGCAGTTCATGCAGCAGTGTGGACTGAAGAGCCTCGGGCAGCAGCTGTAACAAACATAGAGTGCATTTGTAGCAGGACACTAATGGTCTGTATCAGATACTTTGTCAACCTCTCTGTAAATAGCCGCAGTATTTGCTGAACATGTCCTGTTCCTCTGAACACGATGCAGCTGCTGCTGTCCAGAGAGCTGGGCTGACAAATGCAGCAGGACTTGAAGCCAGGCCACATACACAGTTATCATGCTGTAAGGAGATTTTTAACGATGATTTCTTCTATAAGCCGGCAGATTTCTCTACTACTTTAGTAATACATGCCATTATTTTCTTTGCAAGAGCTCCCCTATTTTATATGTTGTTGCTGAGATGTGTAGACTGATGGGCTGACTCCTTGCTTGTATTCTTGTGCTCTCCACAGTAAATCTGGAGTTGATATTGCCAGTGTTCATTCCTGATTTGTATTTTCCTCCTGGTTGTCTTTTGCTTGCATATTGCTTGAACTGTAACTTGGCAGCCACCCCAAATGACGTGAGGGTTTCTCTTTTAATTTCTGCCCCAGCTCAGCCTCTCCTAGGATGGACCAGAGGGCTTCCAGGCCCTTCTTGTGCATGGCCATTGGGTAGCCCCAGACTGTGTCCACAGCGGCTGGAACCCAAGGATTTCAAAGATCCTCTTGAATTGTTTCACTTACAGTGTCTTTTTGTTCTGGAAAGCCACTTAACATGGTCTCTCAATTGAATGCGAACATCCCGACAACATAGTCCATTACTCCACTGTGCTTGCTAAGAAGGTTTCCATGCTACTTTTGTAACTTGTCCTTTTTTTAAAACAATTTTAGAAATAATTTGCTGATCATAACTCTTAATTTTCACCTTTCTCTCACCTGATCCCCACAATTGTTCTGGCATTCTGCATGTGTGTTTTCCCCGTCGACTGCCGTTAGTATGACTTGCACTATGAGTGGTGCTCACAGGCAACAGCACCTTGAGAAGAAACAGCCTGTGAGCAGAGCAGAAATGTAGGTGAGCCAGCACTGCCTTTAGCAGCACGTTCCTCCTTAACCCGTGGCAGCGAGTGCTGTGTCATACCTGAAACAGAAGGATTAATATACTTTCTAAATGATTAAGATTATCAGAAGTAACCATGGCAATTCTTAGTCCCTGTATAAACAGCTAATCTTCCTTTTAAGTCTTACTAAGCTGTTGACCTTACCAATTGTCTAGGTCAGTTAGCATCTCAGGTTAACCCTGCGTAGTGTAAAAAAGCATGCTTTCTCTCTATGATATTTCAATTTTCTGCTTTTGTCTTTAATGTCACGTCTCTCTTCTTGTGTAATATGCCTAGAAGGAGAGTTTTCTTATCTTACTGTCTGTGTTCAGGACAAACTGACAATAGCCACATTTGGTTTATACCGTGGAAAAACCCTTTATGGGTTTTTGCTACAGCCTCATAAGATCTGTAGATTTTTCAGAAACATCAAGTGAGAAAGTGAGGGAGTAGGAAAGATACCACTGAATTAGTAAAATGGCCTTGTTTTATCCCTTGAGATATCATTCAGGATTTCCCCAATAAATAAATAGTTACATAGCGTTTTATTTCAGTGTCAACTTTGTGCTCCTGGAGAACTTCAGGGGCTTGCCAGAGTTGTTGCTGCGCACACGGGTGTCCCAAGGGCTGGACTTGGTGCAGTCGCTCCAGCAGGTTGAGGAGCAGCTGCACGGTGAGCGTGGGAGTGAAGAGGACGGCAGCTGACCTGGAGCCACACACGGGTGACAACTGGGCCCCTCTCAGGTGACAGCAGACAATGAATGACTCGGAGTCTAGTTTTCAGTTCATTTGGTAGGCAAAAAGTCCTTAGTGTAACTGAGGCTCGGATCAGTTGTATTTTCAGTATCTCTCCTTTATTTGTATTACTGTCTTTTTTTTGTTTGTTTTTTAATTTTACTGCCTGTTAAGAGATTATAGTTGATTTCACATAGAAATAATTGGTTGTTTTTGCTGACTCATTTGCAAGCAGTGAAACAGCAGCAGCAGAATATGTATTTCTGTCCCCCAGTCATGGTTTACTTCATTCAAGGACCTTGTGCATTGCAAGTAAAGAACACATTTATTGCAATAACATTTCTTTCTGCTAGGGAGACGAAGAATTTGAGTAATCCATTGGAATGATATTTTCCCACAGCACAGAAAAGACATCTCGATGTTGAGCCACAAACTCATATCCTTATTGTGGGCATGAGAGAGACAGCAAGAAAGAGGGTTGAGGAGGGAAAGGCAAGAAGAGGAGATGGATCAACCTCACACTGATTCAGGAAGGAGTAGTCAGTTTGTTGTGAAGACAGGACTTTGTTCCCTGATGTGCAGCTTGCGTGACACATAGCAAAGCCTGGGGCCAGCCCTCCAGCAGTGTAACACGTCCCATTCAGCTCGCACAGTGAAAGTGATCTCTGAAGGTCCTGAGGTTCTGTTTCTTGCTCGGAACAGGGCTAATTTCAGGTGTAGACTGGGTTGTTCTGGGCTTTGTCCAGCTGATTTATGGATAATTCCAGGGTTAGATACTCTGCTGAGCGCCTGGACAAACCAGTTCCAGTGCCCTCACTGGGGACTTTTTATTTCCCCTTATGTTCAGGCCACAATTTCCCTTTCTACAATGCGTGTGTTACCCCTCCGTGAGTCCAGCCTTGTCTTCTCCACTGAGTAGCTGAAGGCAACATGTGGATCCCCTTTAGCTTTCTCCTCGCAGTCCTTAACTTACTCCAAGTGTTTCACGATGATATTAAGTATTTGCTGTCACCCAGCATTTGTTGCTGTGTGGCTCTGGAAAGGCACTTCATTATCTCTTTGATTGCTTTCAGCAGGGCACTGTGCTCTGCTACTTTGTGCTTGCAAAATGAGTGCAAGGAGAAAACTTGTTTGTGAGAGAGAGAGAGCCTGAGCAGAGCATCAAGAAGGCAATAATGAGCTGCTGTTCAGTGACAGCCTGTAGCTTGGAGTTTGAAGGCAGATATTTGTACCTTCTTGTCTGCTGTTATTTTCCCCTATCAGCTGTTACTTGTCCGTATTTTTCCTTCATTTCTCTATATACCTCCACTCCTTCTTGAAATGTTATCCCAGAAGGAGACTTATTCATATATAAAAAAAGGGGGGGAGGTTACTAACTTAAAGTGCTCAGATGTTGAAAGTCAATCACCTTGATGTGTGTGAATGTGGTTTGCTGAGGATGAGGCAGGAGTTCCCACAGCTGTGTCTGTGCAGGGGTTGGAAGGTGACTTCAGCTGGTGTTTGAGACCTCTTGTCAGATAATGACAGAGGTGAACTGCACTGCAGAGGGTTTGTTCCAGTTGGGGACAATTTCTTCTTGACTGGTGAAGAGATTACAGGGATTCCCTAAGATCAAGGCAGCTGCAGCATGAAGATTTGTTCCTTTCCTTACAAGTGTAAATAACAGTGATCAAGGCATCATCTGGAAGGAGGGGGAAAACCACACGTTCAGAGAAAAGGCCAAGCTGCTTTTTTGGGAGGAACAGTCTTGTTGATTCTCAGAAGCAGCCCTGCCTGCAATGAAGAAAGTGAGGTTTTTAGAAGAATATTCTCCTTCTGAAACATGATTAGAAGGGCCTGTCTGAATGCTCTCTCTTTGGGATATCTCACAAATCCAGACCCATTATATAGGTTACTGCATGAATTTCTTATGCTGAGATTTCTGTAAGTTGAAAGATGAATTCCTATGACTCTTTAGCAGAACATTTTGCTCCTGCTTTATGTGGAGGCGTTGCCAGTATTACAGGTAGCTTTCTGAGGTGGAAAAGCAAACCTGAGGGTTTACTATGTTGAAAGTTGGTGTCTGAAAAAGACTGTTTAAATGTTTGTTTATAAGTATCCACATGTTTAGACAAATGCTTCTGTCATAACTTGGTTCAAAAATACTTTCTCTTGGTATCTTAAGTAATTACAGCCCATCTGCATGCAATGTATTTTTGTTTATTTTCTACTAAATTCACCAGCTTCTTCCATCAAAGCCCCGTGTCAATGTTTTGGGTCTGATATTCTGTGGCTTTAGAATTATCACCCACATGTATATTCCAGAGTTGCAGTTCTGCTGTGAAGTCATCCTGCGGGGAGACCCTGGAGGCTTTCATAACCTCATTTACACAGCGATAAATTCCCAGATCTCATCCAGTCCGTGTTTGAGAGTAAATATTTCAGTCCACCACCATTTGAAATAATTTCACAAAGCTGAAGTGGTATGGGAAGGACTATTGTAATTAATGGTATAATAAACTATTAAACTTGAACGAATGAACCGATGCACTGGTGGAAAAAAGACAGTAAGGTTATAAACCTGTTGTTGCTAATTACAGTGATGGGTAAACATCAGGCTTGGTCCGGCTGTTGTACAGGGCCCTCATTAGTGTGGCGAAATGTGGAATGTCACCCTCCTTCTTGTTAATTTATGGATTCTATTAAAGGCAGCTATGCTCTATAGATAGTTTACCAAAGCTTAATTTTTCTGCAAAGTGCAAAAGGACTTTTTCACCAAACAACAAACAAACAAAAATGAAACCCAGCTTTCACTTAAAATGGGAATTTCAGTGAAAACTGTTGCCACAATAAGAGTCGTTGTGTTTCTTTTTCCTTTTTTCCCTGGAATGCACTGAAGGTGCATCACTACATGTCCTCCAAGATGGGGGTTGCGTGCAGGTGCCAGTTAATTTATAGGTAGTAGTGAAGGCAGATTTTGGTTCTTCATGATTCCAAGTTTTCTAGAAGAGTTTCCTGTTTGAAGAGGGAAGGGAGATGATTGCATGGTTGTCACTAACAGGAGTTCCTCATTAGGGTTACTGCTAATACAGATACTTCAATGATAATTGATAACTAAGTTAGAAAACACCTTTGAAAAAGTGATGTTTTTCTGTTTCTGATGTAGATTAAACCAGGTCTAACGGCTGTAGCTTCTAAAACAAGCTCATCGAAAATCATAGAAGCGCAGCTGTAAGATACATGGTTGCTTGAATTGCTGTAGCTGTCTTTAACTTTTACCTGTTCAAGAAAAGCCTTTTCAGGCAGGGCAGACTGCAGGTATTCACGTCAAGTTCATGTTTGGTACCTTCTTTCTCAGTAACAGTTCGATGTGTCCTTGGGCCCGAGGCTCTCTGGAATGTTAGAAAGAGAGAAATGACTTGGGCGGGAACACAAAGGGGTTTTGTTTTCTTGGGAATCGAATTTTCCTTTTTGCTTCATGTAAACCTAGAGGAGCTGTGTATGTTTGACTTCTAATATTGAAGTGTCTTGGAGAAATTTGGGGTTTAAATTCTGCAGGTAAATATTCATAAGCTCTCAAATTTGTTATCGTATGTATCATTCTGTCTGTTAATTTGGGTTTTTAAATTATTAACTTCTCAATCTTGTTCTTTCAAGTTGGTTAATACCATGGCTGTTGAGTATTCCCAAGTGTGAACACAGGAAGAGGAGGAGGAAAGAATAATGACTAGTGTGTGACGTTGTCTTCATCATGGATTTGTTAAATTTCGTTTAGATAATTAAGCTGAGGGTTATAATTTAGCAGTGGTTCCTATTTCCACAGTTGATGTACTGTACCAGTACAAGCTTCGACACAGAATTTATCATCACTCAGATGTTGTCACTTGGTTTTTGCTTGGCGTTTTACTAAGCCCCTAACAAATTCCATGTTTGGTTCTGTCAAAGCAGCATCTTGTGGGCACAGTGAGACGCAGTTTAAGTTGCTATTAGTCTAACTGCACGAAGGAACTCATCTTTCCCTACAGCCCTTCACCTTTTTCCCCATGGCATAACCAAGATCTTCACACAGCTGTAAAGCACGTTTTGGGTTACAGAGATTGTGCCAGAAGATGGCTTGCTGTGCATCTCTCTGTTTGTATTGGCATTTTTAGTGAGCATTTAGGCTTCCCTTTTCCTGAGATGTTAGTCTTTACAGTAATCTCATGTAATATTTTGTGCTGGTTTGTGTCTTAGAATAGCTTCCTTCATAAAAACAAACCAGAAAACATTAGGGCTGTAAGTTAGTTCAAAGTCTTTTCTTTGAAAGCTTTGGGAAAATTTTAGACTTGAAAGTAGGGAAGCAGAGTGTTGATGTCATCTGTGTGACCGGCTCCATGTGGCAGTGTAGCACTCTGCATACTTCTCGACTTAAACTCCAGTTTAACTGGCTTCTGAGAGCTGGATAGGCAGCTGTCTCTGCCTTTGCTGGGAAACAACCATTTAAAAACCCCTTCTACCTTCCTTACCAGTTATTTTTAAACATTGTGATTTAAACATGTTCAGTTGTAGTGATGCATTCATCAGTGGAAAGAATATAATTTGGTTTAAAAATGGAAGATAATTGCGAGGCAGTGATTTATAACAAGAGACCGTTTGGTTCTGCTTTCACTCTCCTCGTATTCCTGTAGCTGTCTGGTGCTGTCACTTCAATGGAAACAACAGAGGCAGAAAAATCTTCACTCATTTGTGGATGTAAGTGTGTATTTCAAAGGACTTCTGGGGTCTTGAAATGGAACTACTGTTGCTAAGATAAATCTCTTGTTAGCAACACTGTAGGAATCTTTCTGACCAAACTGACTCAGGACCACATGATTGAAAATGCCAGTAGGATTTAGCGTGGCTGATGCATAAGTTACAGGTGGCATTGTCAGAAACTCTTTTAGCTGTAATATGTGTGCAGAGGTAGTAATAGACTATAAAATAGTGTATTTCAGTGTTTCTGTTGTGTATCTTTAGAGCTAATGGCATGCTGTTGTCTGTGATGGATGTGGACGGAAAGGAACACAGAAACATCTTCCCTCATCAGAAGATGGGATGTTAGAGATGTGCTGTCTTGCATCTCCATGTAGTTTCGATATTCATGCGAATGGCTTGCATAGTGGGCTCTTTAAAAAGGGTGCTGGCAGGCATCTGCTTCAGGGAAGGCTTGTTTAGTGGAAAAGCTGTGGGCTGCAACTGGTATTGTTAGGGTGGTTTTTTTTTTTGGTTTACTTGGTTTTTGTTGTCACATTTTAGAGTTAAGCCCTTAAGAAAAAGAAATGTGAAGTTTTAGAAGACTGAAGAATTTCAGCAGAATGGTATCATAGAAAAAAGAGGAGAAAGAAAGAGGAGAAAAAAGAGGAAAAAAAAACCCTACAGGCAGGACAGAGTAGCCAGCCCGACTTCCATTTTCAGAAAAAGACTGCAACAGACGTTCAGGCTTTGCAAGCACTTGGAAGTAATACAGTGGTGAGCAGCAACCAGTGTGGATTTCTCGAACGGAAATCACGTCAGGCTGTCAATGGCAGGTGAGCAGAGCTTGCAGCTGTGAGGTGCTGCAGCTCCTGGGGTGTTCTTCTAATGCAGCTGAGGACACGCAGCGCCTGTCAGAGCAGCGTGGGACAGAGGTGGCAGCCGAGCAGTACATGTGCTGTACAGACATGGTGGGAAACAGAGCAGCAAGGTGGGTGTAGTGACTCGCTGCTTTCCGCTCGTAAGGTTATTGAAGCACGGGAATAGGTGGGGAAGAGGTTTCCTGTGACGCTTTGGGTATTTCCATCCCCTGAGACCCTTAAGAAGAGGCTACATAAATGTACATCACAATGGTTTCAGCAAACGGGTTCCAGCCCTTCTTCTGAAGCTGGGAGATAAACTCGATGAGCTCTCCAGCTCCTTTCAAGACCTATTTTGTATCACGTTATCTCAGAACAGACTGAATCCCTATGCTCTGCTTTTTGTGCCAACCTATGTGTTTGCTTGTGCATGAGCTTTTACAGCTCTAAGTGTAGCCAGAATAGTGCCGGTTGTAAAGAATAGGGCTCCACTCTACTGGTTATATCTCCCAGCTCTCTTCTGTAGAAAACATAACAAAAAAAAAACTAAGACCATGAAAATTTTGTTTAATAAGCTTGTTTCAAGTTCATTGCACAGAAGTACCCT
Organism: Patagioenas fasciata; assembly: GCF_037038585.1. Classification (NCBI taxonomy): domain Eukaryota; kingdom Metazoa; phylum Chordata; class Aves; order Columbiformes; family Columbidae; genus Patagioenas; species Patagioenas fasciata. Next base: position 5,217,212 of record NC_092527.1, read on the forward strand.
AAACAAAACTGAGCAAACAAAGGACTTAACAAAGAGGGTAGCTATGGTTGGTTGTATATGACTTTAAAAAATAGTCTTCATTTACTGATTGTGTGCATTTCCTTGATGTTATATTTGCATGATTTGTTCCCTTATTTATACTTATTTCATTCTCTGAGAGTTTTGTCGACTAGGTAATGAACAAAGTGAGTGAATTCTCTTGCATATATACAGAATGTTTGCTAAGTGATATACCCAGTAGTTTAGTTTCGATTGAACCTCTGACCATGTCAGATATATTATTCACATTTTATTACAGTTCATTACTTTTCAACACCATCAAATACAACACATACTGAATTGTAAAGATTTCCTCTGTGGAGGCAAGTATAAGAATTTAAAGGACAAATTGTAATTCCTCACTTGTCTCTCTCCTTAAAATCATCTCCATAATATTATTTCCTGCCATGCTGTTCTACGCAAACCTTTCTGTTCCGTCCACTGTAGGAATACAGGGAGATGAAGAGATGCAAATTGTGTCTGTACAGTCTGAATATCAGACAGTGGTGGTTAGAGCCAGCAACAGTTTTCTTCAGCATACACTGAGTATGAAAGAATGCATAATTAGTCAGTACCTTTATACATCTAATTCTCTAATTTTCACCTTCCACTGTATTTCACTGTGAAGTTTTAGTGCTTTGGAATGAATGCATGTGGTCCCAGAATGTTAAATATAATTAAAAATACTTATTCAACAAATAATATTAATCATTTTTCCTTCTCTAAGAATTCTACTAAGGAAATGATAATGATTTGTTTTCATACACTTAGGTTCCCTGGATGCTAATAGTTGAACAGAGATCAATATAATTTATATTTCAGAATGCAGCCTATTAATTTGTGATTTTAACATCTGAGGCTAGTGGTCTCTTTGAGTTATCCTTGTGACTTTTCTTGTCATTACAGAAACTCTTGGAAGAATGTGCTTTTCAGTCCCCTAGAGGGCTTTTTTCTGCATTAAAATAGTTTCCAGATAATGATCTGAAGTGAATTAATGATGAGTTCTATCAGTAAAATTTAACAAATGAGATGGGGGAGGAACAATAAAGATTGGAAAGTGAATCAGTGTTGCCACTGGGCACAGGAAACTACACCAGAAACCCACACGTACCCGCCTTGCATAGGCTGGGACTGTTGCTTAACAGGTTCTTTCTCCAATGAAAGGTTTTTCCTTCTAGCATTCATGTTCTCTAACGTTAGTTTGGGTTTCTAAACCAAATGCTTGCTAGATGTAGCTCCATCTCAAAGCCGAGGTAAACATGGGATGTGCTCACGCTCAGCTGCATTGTCTCATTTGCAAGCAAACTCTTCGCCTTTGGGGAAACAGAATTTCTTCTCCCTCAGTCTTACTAGTAGAAAACACAATGCTGTCGGTGTAAGGTAATTCTAAAATGGGTTTTGTCAGAGGCTTTGCTGCCACTTTATTTAGTATTTTACTTTCACTAATGGATCTTTGTGAATTTTCTGGTTGTTTGATTACTGGGCGAAAGACTTTTTAAGGAGAAAGGGAAGAATTTTGTTTGGAGGTGCCTGGCCATTACTCTGAGGTAGTTCATACCTGCTGCCCTGTGGTTTGCGTGCCCCAGATCTTCCCTCAATCACTTGTCCTCACAGCCATGAGGAAATTACACCCACATCTGTGCTTCTGGTTTGTGGTGTCAGCTGGCAGGAGCTGAAGGATCCCCTAAGAGCACAGCTCCTGTGCTCCAAGTGGTGGAACCATCGGGCTGTGTAGTGGCCGTGAAATGCCAGGTGCTGTATGTGCTGCCAGTGGGCTGGGAAGGAGCTCCCAGTGCTGCAGACAGCCCTGCCAGCTGAAGGGGATTCATGGATTTACTCTAACTGGGGCTTAACCGTGACTTTGCTGTGCTTGGATGGTGTTTCATTCCTCAGTAGAGCAAATTATTAGATGTTTTATTACTGGATTCATCACTTCCAGTCGCATCACACTGAGGATTTGCTGATGACAGCTATTGATCCGGAATCTTAGTGTTCTCCCATCCTGCCTCTGGTGCAGCGGCACTGAGCTTAAAATAATAAAGAATCCAGTATTCTCCGTCACATAAAGTGGTACGCTGTGTGTATGTGGCAGTGCTTTTCCCCAAGCCAGAGAAACAAGAATTTTCCCCTGTATGTCATTCTTAAAATTATCTTCAAATCTTACATGGGTTCATTAGATATTTGTGTGCTACTTGTGCTCCTGTCCCTTCATTGACTTAAAAAAATCTTAGAAGAGCGCTTGTAAAGATAATGCTGCCCGCAGTTACCCTGACAAGTTATGCAAGGCACTGAGAAAGGATTTTGCAGAATCACGCTATAAATCCCTTGAATAGGTGCTATTGATTTCTGAAGAGGTCTTGCTGGAAAAGGAATGCGGTGCCCAGGCCCCCAGTGGTGTTACAAAACTCACTAAGAGGACAATAGCACTGAAGAAGCAACAGCAGGAGAAAATCAATTCCATGGCTATTTTTTGTTTGTTCTCAGCTAGATTATACAGGAGATGGTATATGGATTAAGCTATATTATTTCAACTGGGACTGAAAGTTGCTTGCTTTTGCTATTGAGTTATTTGATGTGCCTGTAGTCTAGTGGGTAGATGTGTACAGACTGTGGCTTGTCTGGTTCTTGACTAGGAGTGTGTGGGCACCGATTTCTTACACAGCAAATAAACGGTGCCTTAAGAGGAGTTGAGTCACGGTGCCAGACTCGTCTGCTCTGCTGAAAAGCTGATTCTCTTGTTGGACCTTGTGCCTGTGGGTCCCTGTTCTTTAGGTGCCCACCTCTGACTCTGCCTTCTCTACCCCATCCCAGGAGGCAGCTTTTTTAAATGGGAAGACACAACGTGCAATAAGGCATGCGCAGTCATTTTGATTAATCTTAATTAGAACTCAGTGCTTAGAGCTTGGTGCTGTTTGCTGAAATTCTCCGCCAGTTTATGGTTTACGTTTGTTTCAAATACTGTTATAAGCAGCAAATGTTTACTTGATAATTAGAGGGTCAGTGTTTTATAGGAGGCATGAAAGTACATAAAACCCACTATTTAAACAGCATACCTGCAGACAAACCATTTAATAGGATTTTTCTCGAGGCACGTACTTAATATTGTACTGACACTCGGGCAAGTGTTTAGTAATAATTCCAGGAAAGCTTTTCTCCTTAGTATTGACCGTAGAAGTCAATAACCACAGCCACACGGTGTTACCTGAAGAAGATGCTGCTGAATGATAACCAGTTGCATTTTCAGGTGCACTACAGCATGAGGAGCTGTGCAGATTTTTGCATAATACATTTGAGAAGGGGAGCTATATGGAAGTGTTCTAATTAACAAATGACATACGTAACAGAACACCCATCCTTGAGGTTTGAAAGAAAGTAAGGTTGCCAAGGACTAAGAAGTTTGGCAGTTCAGACTTAAGACATACGTAGCGCTTCTGAAAATCCAACATTTTTCAGGCCTGGCATGTCCCAGTTGTCAGTCGCATGCTCCCTTACAGTTTGTCACATGCATTTTTATGTGCTCGTTGGGTAAATATGGGCAGGATTGGACAAGATGCAAAGTCTAAATTTGACTGACAGACAACCATTTTGGCAATTATCAGTTTCTTTTTACTCATCACAAGTTGTGTGTGGCCTTGCATTTATTCTAAGTGGTGTTGCTTTATGCTGCTTTACAACTAAAGTTTCTTGGCAATGTGACGACAGTGGCAACAATCCTGAGGAAAATGTGCGTTTCGGATTGTTTTCACTTTGGAACTTGTCAGATTTCAGCGTTACTGTCTGGGAACGAGTACGTAGAGTGCGCAGGCGTGAACCTCGGCTACTCTGCGCCAGGCCTGGTGAGCGGGACAAGTTCCCGACCCGGGGCTCCCGGCTGAACCCCCTCAGCTGATATTCCCACTGTAGAAGGGTTTTGCCTTTCAGATTTGAGGACTGGATGGCAAACGGCTCTCGTGGTCTTCAGCTGCGGTATGTAACGCAGCTTTGACTGTTGGCTTGCGTTGGTTTTGGGAACAAAGTTTCGCTGAGAATTCGTCCTCTGCGTGCTATTGCTTGCTGCAAGTGGGATTTGGAAAGCTTAGTGGAACTGGATGGCGTTACCTCCTCTGACTGCAGGCTGGTGTGTGGTGGGAATGTCTGTCTTGACAAGTGATGTCCTGCACCACCCGCCAGCACGGATCATCGCTGCAGCTGTGCTGTCATTACCTTTGACAGCATAAGAAGCATTGATTGCACCCAAAATGATTTCAGTTGTCCTCAAGGTCAGTGACAGAGGAGACATGATCGGTATTTGAAGGGGGTTGGAGGTTTTTTTGGTCTAGACTAACATTGGCATGTAGTTCTCACTCAGGAAAGCAGAGTCAGGCTCCTCACTCCATTTACTTTTTAGTAGACTTCCATATATGCGAATATAAAAAGAAATGAAAGTGTTTGAAAAACAGCGTGATGGAGATTTGAACTAAAACTGATTTTAGTGTTGTGCCTCATGTAGCCTCCAAGAAAAAACAATTGTTTGTTGTTGTGGATGTTGTTACATTGCAACTTTTCTTCAAGAGTCAGGTTTTACACAGACCTCTTTGGTACCAGCTTCATCACGGGAAGTAAAATAATGGATCTGATTTCATTAAAGCTAATTTCCATTTGTGGTGGAAGTTTTCTGAGTAGCTCTAGAGAAATATTGATTGAAATACCCTCAACATCACACACAGAACTAAACCAAAGCAACACTGTGTTGGTGAACTGCTTTTCTGCCCTATATAAAGTTTTGAAGTTGTCTTATTCTGCGATTATTTCTCTACACGCAGCTTCCAGCATATGCCACAGTCATACACAAGCTGCTGCTGCTGACCTCTGATGTGACAGCGTCGCAGTAGGAGCTACCCACACGCTGTATTTCTGGAACAGAAACCAAAGGGAGGAAGGAGATCTCTGCTTCTGCATTGGCCTCTGGCACTTAATTTGTTGCCCATGTTATGCCTGAACTGTAAACTGGATCAGGTTAAATTCACTGTTGATCCCTGATGTTGCAGAGTAAATCTGGGGAAAGTCATGTGGAATCACTGAGGTTGGGGGAAACAGCATTTTGGGGAATAGGATTTGGCAGCAGCTCTGAGCTACAGGTGCTGACTGCACTGAATGTTTTTTCCAGGCTAGGGATTAATTTAACTCTGCATTGCTTTATTATATCAAACTGCTGAATTGCTCGTAGCGATGTACTGTAACAATCCTGAAGTGATCTCGCTCTGAACCACCGCCACACTGCTTGCTAATGCATTAGGGATATGTCTCCTTCTCAAAGGAAAAAACAATAGCAAAATAAATATATATAACACTAAATGTATAAAATATATAATACTATAAAATAATTAAATATGGATATGTAGTATTTTTATATGTAGTTGTGGCTTACAGTTGCTACCTTTACACAAATTGTGAACAAATGAGGTGATGGAATCAATCAGTTGAACTGTTTTGATTTGTACATACCCGCCCGCACCTTCTCGCCAAACAGGATTTACTTTCCTCACGCACTTTTTGCAGGTTTTATGAACCCCTTGGAAACAGGTGAACCTCAGGGCTACGGAAACCACATCTGTGACTCTCTGTAGCAAAACTGACCTGTTGTACTCTCTGAACCCAGTGGGTTTTTGCTTCTGTCAGGGCTGCATTTGAACCAGAGCATTTCTTCAGGCACTCCAAATCTTCCGTCTGATACCTCGTATCCAGGAGGCGCAGAGGAAAAGACAGAGTTTGATCTTTTGTATTTGATGGGCTCGATTCTGATGATACATCTCTCTTGCTTCATTGACTTCAGTAAAGAGGGCTTCTCTGTATTTCTCTAATTGCAGAATTGGGCCTGAAATGGATAGTGGTATCACAAAAAGGAAAATACCGTTAGGAACTAACGCTCAAGAAAAATGACACAGCCTGGTTTTGAAAATGGAACTGATTTATTCAGCAGTTCCCTCAGCGGTGAAGCAGAAATGAGTGTAAAGGAAGAGCAGTGCTAGCAGGGCTGAAAGCTGGGGAACCCTTCTGCAGGCAGCACTGAGGCTGCTTGGGAGAACGGGACACCAAGTCACAGCTGCTCAGAAATGACTGGATTTCTAAAGCTAGGCTTAAGACTCAAAGAAAAGTACATATCTTCTGCCCTCTCCCTCAGTCTCGTCTTCTATATTCTTTGCTCGGCATTGGCCGTCAGCGACGGAAGCAAGGTTAGTGGTCAGGGAAATTACTGATTTCATTTCTCCAGCTGGAAACCAGCAGAATCACGATGTTGGTTGGGTGCGCTGAAAGTTGGCACAAAGGTGGCCTTTCTGGCAGTGCTTGGCGCACAGCAACCAAAGCCTCTGTCAGATGGAGGGTCACCATTGTGTCTGCATTGCTTGAACTGGGGGAATGTAACCACAATTTCTGATGGCAATGAGTTAGTCTTCCATGTTCTCATGCTTTAATCATCTTGGCAAATAAGATTTGCACTGAAGGGCAACAGCAGGACTCAGGTATGCTGCTTTTGCAACGCTCTTTAGGCTGCTGAGACAAGCGTTCAACCTGCTGGGTCCTTGCCCTGCCCTGACAGCTTGACTCCGGTTTGGGATTGTTCACGCTTGCTGGGAAGCACGGCTTCATTTAAGCTGTCGAGTTTTGTGTGGCAACCTGCTCTTTGTTTTTTTAGCCATACCTTGTCGTTCCCCGCCACGCACTGCTGTGGCCCACCCCACCAGCCTTGCCAAAAGCGTTTCTTGTTTTAGCGCTTGGCGAAAGGGCATGCGGCACAGAGAGCAAACACAGTCTCCAGCTGCATCGGTGACCCTGGGACAGCTTCTCCAGCTCGTACCTTGGAGGAAGCGCCTAGGTAGAGCTCCCTCTTCAGTTTCCTGGGTTCTTTGCTGTTGCACCCTGCTGCTGGAAGCTATTGGCTTTGATGAGGGCGAGCCTTCACTTGGGCATGCTTGGGTAATTTATGATAATTTCATACACTATAATAAATGGCAAGCTCTTTTCTGCTCTATGTTAATGGCGTTGCTGTCTATCAGCAATGTCTCTAGCTTCATAACATAACTCATGAAAACAAGCATGTTAATACCTGGTAATTGGCCCTTTTTATTTATCATTCCTCCTTTTCATTTGATGCTGGCAGAGTGCTCCTCTGTTTCTTGGCTCCACTCTCCTCTGAAACTCTCTGGATTGGGAGGCACTGACTTTGCTTTATGAACACAACATCTAAATGCATTTAAAGAAGCAAAGCTTTACCAAAATGGGGAGGAAGAGAGAAGTACAGATGATGCCAGATGTGCAAACCTGAGCAGTCCAGACCAGGAGGTCAGACTGAAGAGCCCCCATGGCCATACCCCCGTTTCTAGGCTGGGGTGACCACATCCTCAGCTCTGGGTGTTCCCACAGCAGGGCAATCAGGCTGGAAGCAGCCAGTCTGGGGCTGGACCCATCTCCTGTGGTTTTCTGCCACGTTTAGAGCATTTACTGTTCAGGGATCAGTGAGGATTCTCATGGCACTGAATGAAATCTTAACAGTTGGAAAACCAGCGAAGCTACTACTGCAGAGCACAGCAAAGGCCATGGTGGCACGTACAAGTTTAAAACAAAATAAAAATCTTCTGAGTTATCGTCAGTCTTCACAGTCACATCCCCAGAAATCTGTTTTACCTTCTCCTGGGAAACATTAAGAACAAAAGAGCATCTTTCCTCGGAAGCAAAGTTGGCAAAATCATAGAGCTGGTAGACAATCCTTTCAGTATTGTGAACAATACCCTCAGTCTCAGTGCTGGCATTACTTCAGATTAGTGGTGTAATTCTTCCTCTCCTGTTCCCATTTCTGGAGAAGCTGTTTCAGTGTCTTGCTGCATCTGTTTCCTCCTCCATGCTGCGTAGAGTTTTCATCTTGCTCTGTGGATCCAGCAACTGTGGGGATACTCAGAACTGTTGAATACTTTTGATACGAGTGTTATTCTCCAGCTCTGCTCATAGTTAATAGAGCTTCGTTTTGCCACGGTCGCTCTTTTGCTTGCATGCTTAATGCTTATGCAGTGATTATGTTTGCATTTTCTGTTTGTACTGCTGTGTCATGCAGAGACAGCAGTAAAGAGCTAAGCCTTGTTGAGCCACCACTCTACAAAACCTACGTAAATGAGAAAATGTGGTATGTATCACAGAGAGCTTTAATTCTTAGGTGTTGCTTAGGCTTTTTAAGGACTTTATATAAGGCATGCTATCAAAATGTGAGAAAGTTTGAAAAGAAAGTTTATCTAGTTTGAAAGAAAAAGGAAAAAAGACAGACTACCTCCCTGGCTATGGTTTAGGTCATGGTTGGTGTGACCATCCTCCTGCCTCCTCTCCCATCCGTGCTCAGCATTTTTGAGCAAGTAACGAAGTTTGCAACCTCAGAGCACCACCTACAAACCCAGATTCTGTTAACTCATCATATAGACCACTCCTGCACATAATCGAGAGGAGAGGGACACTGCAGAGCTCCTCAATTACACATACCACAGATGATTTTCACTGCTCTAAACTGTCCGTTATTAGCTGAACTAGGGCTCTTACTAAGATATTTAAAGACTATTTGCTGTATTCTGAGATTATAGTACTCTTCATAGATGTTTGCAGATTGCTAAATTATTAGAATACTAAGCCATTGTGAAATGGAAGGCTTAGTGAATTTATTTTTTTATATGCAAAGCACAAGGGAAAAATACTTATATTAATGTGGCATAACTGGCATAACTCCTTTAGTTTTAGCAGCACGAAGATGAATTACATTACTGAAGATTGTGCCTGTCAGTAAATTAGTGCTAGAGTTAGGTTATGGTTGGACTCAGATGATCCTGAGAGTCTCTTCCAAACCAAATGGTTCTATGAGTCTAAATACAAACCAAGTTCAGGGAATTAAATTAGTTACAATGATAATGAAAAATTCTCATTTTCCTTGCTGTTGTAGGCATGCACTCTTTAATTGTTGCCTGTAACTGTCAATATCTTCTAAAATATGTATATATAAATGTCCTCTTTTTTGAAGATAAGCCCTCAGTTTCCTAGCACACGTGGTGGGCTGTTTTCCACCAGCCTGGGTTCAGTCAGTTAATGCCTGTGCCTGTGTGATTCCGGGGGCGTCTGCTCTGAAGAAATCACCTAGAGGTGCTGTTCCCATTCGCCGTCCTGTGATGGCACTGCCTGAGAGTCCTCTGGAACCCGTCTCTGATGCCTTGCCTTACATTCAACGAGTCCTGTGAGTTAACTCTGCTGAATTGAGGATTCCAGCTGTGTTCATCTTTGTTTAACACAGGTAAACACGGTTGAAATGTTTGTAGCAGGAGGTGGTGGCCGCTGTGCACATTGTTACTGGAAATGCCAGACTTTGGTATAACAGAACAAGTAGGTAGGAACAGATAATTTTGCCCAATTTCATTCATTAATCAGTTTGATTATTTCACTTTTACCAGTTTTGCAGATTAGACATACTCAGATTCACTTAATAGCATGATAGATCTGTGTGTTAAATTATACAGGGTGACGTTATTTGTAAGACCTTTTAATTTACCCACATGGACTAATCTTATTAATAGTTATCTTCTAATCTTCTTACAAATTCAGAGTGGGTAATCTCTGTCTAAATGAAGCTACTGTTCATGCAGAGCTCTCTTTGTTTTCTTTAAAGAAATCACAGTAGCGCTTAATGTTACAAAAAGCACAACTCAGAGACAAAAGTAACTAAGTGTGAAGTATCATTAATGATGGCAGTGCCCAAAACGTGTTTGTTGTCAGAACAGCTGACAGGAGGGCAGAAACCATCTCGTTAGGATGATCAAGAAGTAACGTGCTTGGGTGATGATGAATTTCCTGCCGAGGTCCCAAATTGACCCAATATATGCCTCTTTGACCCATTGGTTCTGTTTGAAGGTAGCAGAGGTATGAGGGGAAAAAAACCCAAAGAGTTATCTGGAGAAATGCAGGACAGGGCCTGAGGATGACTGTTCCTTCCTCCAGGCCTGGGAACTGGCTTTGGTTCTTGAAACATTGCTCTGTAGGGCCAATATGTTCCCTGATAAATGCAGTGTATGATCTGGATGTTTCTGAGTGGATATTTAAATGACTATATTTATGACTCTTGCAATCTTCAGTTGCTGTCAATGGTAACAAGTGTTTTGTGAAGCATTTAGGCACATGCACAGGTTGATCCCGCACTTCCATGTGCTCTTAAGACCCTTAATTTCAGCTCTTCATCAGCAGGAACTTTTCCAAAGGCAAGAGGTTGTCCTTATCTCTCAAATGGGCTAAGGTGCTTAATGGCAAAATAGTCCTCAAAACCTCTTCATTATGCAAAATATTAATTTTCTTCTCCCTCCCCTGCTGTGATGGTCAATGACCTTAGAGCTGTTCCTTTCTTCCCTCTGCATTTGGGAGATACTGCCCTGATTCTAATGATTTCATTTCTGCTGTTTATTACCTCAAACTAGCACTGGAAATCCTCTGTATTTTCCCCCGTGGGTGGCATTTGCAGGTTGATGGGTCCGTGCCAGCCGTTACCTGTGCAGATGTTCACGTTCAGACGTCAGCGTGGTTAGGACAGTTCTTCTGGATGCTGCACAAAGCAAGCAAGGAAGATGAAACACTTTCTAAAGCATGAAGAAGTGCCTCGTATTGCTTCTTTAGATTTTTGTCTAGAAAAACACCACACCGAGACTGCAAATCCTTGTAGCTAGACAGAAGCTTTTTTACTTTGATCCCTTTTTTGCCCCGAACAGCGATACAAACGTTGGGGTGAAGATGGAGCGTGCCAAATGCGGGTTTCCCTGCTGACTGCTGGAGGCCTCGTTAGAGTCATCTTTGCTGATGCTCTTCTGGCCCTGTCTAAAGTGCCTCGTCTGGTAATGCTGAACTAAATTAACTCTAAAAATACCCGTTCGTGAGATAGAAACGAGAGAGATAATACATCCCTCTGTAAGCTGTGCAAGTGTCTGCTCTCGTAGTACAAAAATGTGCACTCCCAAGTAATTTCATCTAGTTTGGGATCTCGTAATGAGCTTTTCTGCCAGATTAAAGCATAGTGACCAGGGAGGGATAACAAGCAAGATTAGGGATGTGGAAAGACTTTTTTATGAAAGAGCAGAAAGATTGATACTGTTCCCTATGGAGAAGCAGTAAATAAGAACAGATATGAAACGTCTCTCTCATTTGTTATTGCGAAACCAAGATGGGCTGTTGCATTTGCTCCTTCTCCCATGACAACAGGAGGTAGAGATATTCATTTAAATGAGACCTAACATCTATTTGAAAGGAAATTACTTATTTTTCCCCAGCATGTACTTTTAGCTCTTTCAAGATTTCACTGAAACTGAGGGATTAGTGAGATCTTTTTTTCTTTAAAGTCTGCTTATCCATAAAGCTCGGCAGAATATCACATTATAGATAAATAAAAAACAAAGCCTAAAAATCTCAAAATATTTGGAAGAATCATAGTGTTTCAGTGCCTTGGTTTGTAAGCGAAACTCCTGTGTTTTCAGACGTTTGCTCCACGTGATGTCAAGAGTCAGATCAGAAACAGGGAAGACTTTATATCATCTCTGGATAATCAACTTGTATTACCTTCATGAATAAATAGGCAGTTTATGTGAGCATCAACTGTAGATAGTATATGAAGCAGTAAAGGAAGTTTCATATGATCTTCAGACTGCATGCCTGAAAGCTTCTCAGGGAGGCTGGGGAAATCAGCTCACAAAAAAATAGGAATATTGCAATAGATTAAAGTCATAGTTTAGTAACAATTACTTTTCCCTCAGTGATGAGGGTTTTTCTCTATGGTCAGTGTCACTGAGTGCTTTAACTCAATCTGTGTCTTCATTTTGACTGCTTCAGTAGGTAGCAGGTGAACCAGGAGCCCAGACGCGGTTTCCAGTTGTTTTAAGGCTGTAACGCTTTGCTGAAGTTAGACGTGAGGGACATAGTGAGTTGTTACCAGGAGCTCTGAGCAACATTAAAAACAATCGCACACAATGTGAATCTCACAAGGGAGGTTTTTTCTCAAACGTGCCGTACGCATGTTTTAGGGGAGAGCACTAGAGTGCGTTATTGCAGGTGTACAGCGAGGAGTGGAGACAGAAGAAAAAAATCACTTTTTGCATTCATCCATCAGTCTCTTTGGAGGAGGAATGCTGACATATACATAGAGCCTTGCTCACACTCGTCCCATCCCTACCAGCGCCTTTATTCTTACTCCCCAGAGTTTAGACAGCACAATTTTGAATCATTTGCCCATGAATTCCACACGCGGAATCGTAACAAAGTGTGAAGCTCCTTGGGGAGGCAATTGCATTATGAGGAATGAGCCTGGGGATCTGGGAGAAAGGCACATTTGCTGTCCTGCTGTCCCCAGTTAGGACGTCGGGTGTGACTCGCTCAGCTTTGGGCAAGCCCAGGCTGCGGCACAGCTTGGAGAGCCAGGACTTATTTAACAGAATGTGCACGACATTTCTGCAGCTCACACGTAATTACCCAAGCAGTGGCTTTTGAGAGGCAGTGACGTTGCTCTTGTGTCCTCTCTGCGCTGGGTGATGGCTCATGTCAGGGTTCCCGTCTTTCACGTTCCTTTTTGCTGCGTTTTGGGAGATTCCAGAGTTCGTCTCTTAAATTGTTTGGCTAATAGCTCCTAACATGTAGCTAGATGATGCATGCCAGTTCCCTTAGCACTCTAATTGCTGACCTTATGTGCTAGTGTTGCTAAATGTATGATAAACTATAACTGGGAGCAGCCTACCCTTTAAGCTCCAGTGATGCAAACAAAGACGTAGAAATGAGGGCAAAGCCGCCCCAATTTCTGCATTTATAGGTCTGGAATCTTTTTGCAAGCGTCTTTATTTTGGTTTTCTTTTTTCTCCCAGTGATAGCATTTGAGCAAATAAAATAAGAATGAACATTAGACCTCCATACCTTAATGGCAAAATTTCTTTTAGGGAGAACTGTGAAGGAAGAGAAGATTAGAAAGAGATAACAGAAGTTCTGTTATTTAGGAAACAAATGTGTTTGGCCTTGGTTTACATACATTTCCAGCAAATGGATGTTTAGGTCCAGATTCTCAACTGGTGTGGTGAATGGGGGTCTAATCAGAAAATATTTGAATGGTAAGTTCTAGGAGATAGAATTGATCACTGTGAACAGAGAGCTGATACCAAAGAGCCTTCAGTGTAAAGAATGAGAAGGGGACATTCATCCTGACATACTTGTTGTCTCAGACTTTTCCAGCAAGTATGTCTGAAGTCATGGAATTAGGGATATTTTCATTTGTCTTCTTACACCTATTTGCTTTTTTAATGAGTAGACTGAACGTACTTTTGTTCCCTTTCAGTTAATCCTCTGGCTGCTCTCGAGTCTTCACATAGCCGTTCGACTGGCAAATTGGAAGAGCGACAGCAGCATCATGTGTAAGTATGGATACTGAATTTTTTGAGAGTTTTATGCCTTTGTCAAGCTGGAAAGACCATTCAGATTATGCACTCAGATAACTGAATCACTCTATAATTTTGCACACTGTAAAATGCAAAATTAATAATAGAGGGGCTGGAATGAAATCCAGAATAACAGCACTGAGTCTTGGAAATTTGTAGTTTATTTATTGACTTAGTTACTCTAAATGTGGTACGTGCTACCATTATTTAGTTACTTGATTTACTTTAATACATACTGTAACCTTTAGGTATATTTCATTTTAAAATGTATTTCAACGGAGAAGATAGGTAACAGTAATTGTAAAAAGCCATCCATTGGTCAGCAAACCAAACCAAACCAATCAACCAGACCCTGCAGACACACCAGAAGATCTGAGCAGCCTGTTCCACGCCAAGGCCTGGGCTCACTCGCAGGTTAGGAAAAGCTTGGATTAGTTTGTACTAAAGTTATATAGATCCTGACATCTTTCAGTTTATAAGGCAGCTGATATTTTAAGGGTATTCCGCTCAGAATAAGGCCAGTGTTCTAATCTGTTCACTAGTAGTTATTTTACTTTTAATAATCTGCTACCATTGGGGGCTTGACAACATTTGAACTAAGTGTTCCATACCTTGTGTTGATGAGTAATTCTTTGTCCAGGCATGCATGCTATGAAACTAAAATACTGCTGTGTTTTAAGATGCACAAGACGTAATAAATGAAGTGAAAGTTAGTCTCCTTTTCCTGTTTGAAGAGTATTGGTAGGAGTATTACTGTGACTTTGTTCTTACTGAGTTTTTACCTGCGTGCCAACAGAATACAAATAAGGGAAATTTGCAGATGTGTTGGCAATTTGTCATTGCTTCAGTAACTTCCTCCTGGGATAACAGTGCAATTTCTACATTCATAATGTGTAATTTCTTTTAAAAATCCCAGAACATTAGCCATTCAGGAGAAGAAAGGAGTGAACGTGAATAAGAGAGAAGTCAGGTAGAACAGAGTAGAATAAAATAGAGTAGTTCAGTTGGAAGGGACCTACAATGATCATCATGTCCAACTGCCTGAAAACCAGTTTATAAAACCCATTCCCATGCTCATAGAAACACGTGGACTAGGTACCTGAGGTGCTTATGCGCTGATGGTTTACACTTCTCCCTTCGTATGCTAACTTAGAAAGTTTTATGCTCTGCATAATTCAAACTTGTATGTATGTACAGAATGTTGGCATTATTAGGAAATCTAGCAGGTACTGTAACAAAAATTTGGTTGCCAAAGTTTGTGATTTGGTAATCGTTTGGCTGCTTTATTAATTTATTCAAAGACCTTTCACTCACATTTTGAACAAGCTAAATCTTTGTATTTCAGGAGAGAAAATTGGCAGTTCTTTTAAGTGCTGTAAATGCCATCCAGAGCTTTTCCTAATTTGTGTGATGCCCCATTCGTGTGGTGTTTGCAATGAGCAGTGTGTGTGGGAACGCTGAAATGACTTGGGGTGACAGGGTGACGTGAGAGCTGCCTCTGAATCACGTTTGTAACCTGAGCAGAGTGTCAGAGCCCAAGGAGAGCCCAGCAAGATTAGCTGTTGGTTTGTAACCATGTAACGTTACCCTCGACCAAAGTCAGTGAGAGAGCTTGATGGTCAATGGAGGCTTCAGAAGAGGGGTTTGGAGTGGGTTCCACTTCACCTGTTTAGCCTTGATCAGAGTTTTCTGCTGTTTATAGAAGGGAAAGTGGGGAGAGGAAAGCCAAAGCTTTTCTACAGCTCTGCTTTAAAGTGCATCAGTGCTTACCCACTGGATTGAGTTTCACACCATTGATTACAGGGGTATGTTTGGGTTTCTTTTGCTCTTGAAGGTCTTAGAGGGCTGTGATAGCAGAGTAATGGACCCTTGAATAACAGGGACCAGTTTTCAAAGGTTTGCTGAGACTGACTGGGAATTTTTGGTTGAATAATTTTCTTGTGGAAGAGAAACTCCCTGCAAAACTGGGGCTTCTCTGAGGAAAATAGATTTTTCTGTAACGGTTGCTTTTATCAGATAAATATAAGTACTTGGCATGAGTCTTTTAAAACACAATTCCGGTATTTCACTTCTGAGTTTTCAAAAGCCACAAACATTTCCTTTCATATCAATTTAGCGTTTCTCTATTAGTACTTTGTTACCAATGCTTTGCTTCGTGCCCCCGTTCACCCCCTAAGCCGAATTCTCTGCAAAATCCTTCTCCTGATGTGGTGTGATTCTTCCCTCCAGCTGAACCTCACGGAGTATCCCGAAAGTGGTGCCTGGTCCGGAGGGAAGAATTACGGCATCTGTCCATGTGATAGCGCTCCCGGGAGGCAGCACAAACAAACAAAATGGGATGTAACTCTGTATTTTGCTAAGTTCTACTAGGAAAGCATTGAAACACAAACCTGGATGCTCGACACGGTTTTGTGGGTCGGATACTGAAGACTCGTTACTTTATAGCTTGCTTAAAGTCTTGCGAGAGTCCCGGGGGCACGTGTCTGTAACACTGAACGCCTGAGAAGATCCAGACTCGAACCCTTGCTTTCACATAAGCCATTTGGCTTTCAGCACGCTGTGAAAGAGGAGCGCGGGCCATGGGGAGATGCTGCCCTGTGTCCCTGGGTGGCGGGGAGGATGGCCCGCGGACCACCAGCCCCTGTGCTGGAGCACAGTGCTGCCTGCGTTATTGAAACAAACTGCCGGTACTGACAGGCTCGTCTGTAAGGGACGTAATAAATATGTAATAAGTGACTTCTAGGTATTGTTTATATTTATTAGGCAAGATGAGGGAAAAAAAAACCACTTTAGTTTTGTTTTTCTGCTTAGGTATGCTTCATATTCACAGACCTAAAAGTAGTATTGTTGACTCTCTAATATATTCACAAATAACTTCTCTTTGGGAATTATTCTTTCTTTGCAACCTTCCCAGCGTTTTTTTTTCCCTGTCTTTTCACTTCTTCAAGTTTGAGCTGTTTTGGCTCCAAATCCCCTAATTGCTGCTGGTGTTAAGAGAGGTAATTATCTGCCCCACTTTATCCCTTACCTCGAGCACAGATAGTGCTTGGAGGAGGTATATCATACACACTCCAATATTAATTTGCCATGGAAATCCTGCATAGTAGGAAAACTCAGGAGAGCTAACAGCAAGCAGTTTTAGGCAGAAGCAATGGGAAAATGTCTTTATAAAAGAATTCTATAAATCAGCTGCTAATGCAGCCTTCTCTCTGGGAACGCAGGAACAGAGGCAGAGCCGGCGTTGGGGGGTGGGATCCTGCAGCAGGTCTTTGGGATCACCCTGTATTGCCAGGCAGTTAAATGGAACTGTTGCATCCTTCTGGTCTGCCCACCTAGACATTCCCGTTAAGAAAATACTACCTTTGTAAAAGATGCGGGAAGGATTGTGCCATCTGGTAGCATAGTACTGCTGCAAGTCAGGATTGAAAAAGTAAGGTAACTAATAGAAAAGAAATTCAAGTCCAAATGGTGAAATTAGTATAAAGGTTGCTTTAGTGCTCTGCTGAGCCTGGAAATGAGGGAGCAATGAACCTCTATTGTGTCATGAAAAATGATTATTAGGAGGGGAACTAAAGGATCTCTTTGATTCAGAAATGGAAAGATCTGATGAAGACACTGCCTGTGTTTAAATCAATCTTCTCCGCCAATTTACTACCATTCTTCAAATTTCAGCAGTAGTTGCCTCAAGAGGCTGTTCAGGAGACTGGTAGTTAGAGAAGAGAGATGGAGTGCTGTGGATGCAGAAAGTGCCAATGAGACAGAAATGGTGGAAGCTGTCAAGTGAAAGAAGTTGGGAGTGTCTTAAGGTAGCTGGTTTAGAGCTAATGATGTAGAGCCAAGCGGTAATCAGTAAATTGGTCCTGGCCCATGACCTAATGGTGTAGGGTGGCTGGAGAGCAGCGTGCGGTGCGGGGGGGCAGAGGAGCATGTCCGCTTGGGAAGAATACCTGGATGTTGTTTCAGCTACTGCCGCAGCTGCCGGTGTGTGGTGATGGGATCTCAGATACTCTGAAAAGGTTCTGAAGTACTTGATGAGGAGGATGAAATGACATGGCAAGACTTTGTAAACTTTTTTTTTCCCCTGGAATTGATTTCATGTGGAATTTTAAGCTGAGTGCAGTCATCCACTAACAAAGTAGAGGGAAAGGCAATGCAGAGAAACGCAGGTTTTATTACCTCCTTCTAGGTGTCAGATGACTTGGAAAAGAGATAAATAACCTGGGACATTTCAGTTCAGCTGTGTTCTCCTTATCCTGGCAGAAGTACACAAAAACCAGGCATTTTCTATATTCCTCGAGGTAGAACAGAGAGAATTCTGATTAAATTAGAGGCAGAGCATTTTCGCAACCAAGCAATTTACTGGTCATGATTAAAAATTGGGATTTCTGCCTGAAGAGATTACTGCTGGAAGGAAGCACCTGGATAGATGGCTCAGATGTTACAGATCGGTGGGATCCAGCCCGTGCTGCTCTTGGCACTGCTATTCTGTCCTATACCCACACATGCCTGCTGGGCTCTCATGGGTTTTCCTGCACATCTCATCAGACCTGGATCTAATGAGGTTATTTGCAGATGAAATCATATGTCACTTAAAGCCCTTAAAATCACTAACTATACGAAGAACACTTTAAAGAAAAAAGTGAAAAATCTCTACCAGGCTCTAAGTTTTATAAAGTGCAGACGTGCCCAAATCGATAGTGAGAACTTGGCTGTACTGTAACATTACAATGTTAAAAAAGGTGATACTTCAGATATTGAGGCATCGTGCTGTTTCACATAGTGTAAACTCGTCAAAGTTACTATGTTTTTTGGACTAAAAGACTTGTTTGTCTTAATAGTTGCTATAATAAGAATGCCTTGCAATGGACAAAGAAAACCTTACCAAACAGTCCCAAAACACCCTGAGACAACTGACAGCAGGCAGTACTTTCTGCTAGGAAGACATAATGAACGCCTACCTTTTTATTCCTCTTTCATCCACTTGAAGTTAGCTTTGGAAAGTGATTTTATCTTTAAATATGAACCAGGTGATGTTGCCAAGACAACCTTCCCTCAAGCTTTTCAGTTTGTGCTGAACTTCAACCAAGTCTTCTCCCAGAATGACCGATTACTTATTTTTCAAGTGGGATTTGATTTGATGAAGGATAATATTTGAAGTACTTGATTTTCTTAGTTCCTTGGTGAATCACTCAAAGTTTTGCTTGCTCTGTCTCTGGACCCAGAGGAAGCGAATCACGTTGGCAGCTGGATTGCAGCATATGAGACAGAATATTTGACCGAAGCGATGGTTCTGCAGTGGATTACTGCTCTCCTAGCACAGGTGTAGCTGGGGAGCGTGCAGTCAGGGGCAGAACTCCTCCTCCACAGGGTGTTTTACTGGATCTTCTCCAGGATATTAATTCCCAATGTAGTGATGCTGTATTTTAGGCTATTAGAGTTCTGTCTGCTTTGTGTTCCCTGCAGATGTTGTTGTATTGCCAGGTCCCTCTTGTGACACCCCGGTGACCGGTGTTGCTGGGCCGGAGCTGGAGCAGATGCTGGGAGGTCCCTGGTGCTCAGAGACGGGGGAAGGGACGAGGGTTGAGTCGGTGTCTTTCCTGCCCGAGAACTTCTCAAAAGATATCTCTGTATAGGCTTTTCCTCATCAGGGGAGTGATAGACTTAAATAATACTTGAACAAATGTAGACTCTGTCATGCAGTAATATTAAATTCCCTTTTCATTTCTTACAACTTCAATGTATTTTACGTCCCTTTTGCGCTTCTCACTGCTTTGTCACGGACCCCTCTCTTCCCTCTTTGCGCTGTCATTCTTTTAGCTTTATTAAATACTGCTGGCATTGTTCTGCGTTAAACTTCCAACAAAGGAGGCTCTGGCAAAGTGATGTTTTAATTAAGTATTACAGTAGCAATGGCTCTGCTTATAATTACTAAAAAAATGAAGGAACCTTTTGTGAAAGGCTTCTTTTGTTTGCTCTTTCACTGCCACTGCAAATTTCTCAAGAACCACAGTAATACTTGTGACAAGACGATGACTGAGAGCCCATCAGTAGTGGAGGCTGTAGCAGAGCAGCAGCTCTTTGAGCTACTCCGGCCGTGGGGCCAAGGGCTCTGCAGGGACCAAGAGCCACCCTGGATCCTCCTGCCTGGGTGGTCAGTGCTGGGAGTCTCAGATGAGACAGACGGGACTGCTTCATCCTGGCTGAGAACGGAGTTCATCCAGAGACAGGCTTCTGTGATCACTGGTGCTCTCAACAGTTTTGGGTTTTGTATTGCATCCCTTCCTTCCAGCAGAGAGCCACAGAGGGAGGTCTAAATCTCCTACATCTATCTTGTACAAGTCCTTCCCATGTTCTGCAAGGCTGACTGCAGCTGAGGTACTGTGGTTTCATGTAGTTTTCTTGTTCTATTTGACAGCTGCCTGAAAGGAGCTGGGAGCCGGGGGGATCGGGCTCTGCTCCCCAGGAACAAGGGCCAGGAGCAGAGGAAATGGCCTCAAGTTGCGCCAGGGGAGGTTGAGGTTGGATGTGGGGAACAATTTCTTCCCCAAAGGGCTGTGGGGCATTGGAACAGGCTGCCCAGGGCAGTGCTGGAGTCACCATCCCTGGAGGGCTGGACAGACGGACATGAGGTTCTCAGGACATGGGGCAGTGCCAGGGCGGGGTAATGATTGGACTCGGTGATCTGGAGGGGCTCTCCCAACCAAAATGATTCAATGATTCTATGATTTACAAGTGTGGAATCTCTTGATATTTAATATGACCTGTATTGAAACTGCAGCGTAAGTATAAATATTTATTACTAATGTGCAGACTCTGAGGTTTCTGCACAGTGACTCTGTATCTCTTGGTTATTTGTGCGTGAGAGGAAGGGTTGTGGAAAAGCCATCACAGCTGGCCTGTGTACTGAATAAAGAAAATGCAGATTATCCTGTAGGCTGCAAGATGCTAGAACGAAGGGATTGTTCTAAATGCAATGCATTAGGATTTATTTCAAGCCAGGATGTAAATGACATTTCACATTTTGAAAAGAATAATTATCTGAACTGTCACTTGAAAGAGAAATTCTTTATTTATTAGTTTTTTTATATTTCAAACTGTAAAAGACATCTATGGGTTTTACTTTTAGTATGTGAATAAACTTGGTGGAATGACTAGTAACCTGGGTCTGTCAGACACAGCCATTAGCTCTTTGTCCCTGAGGTGCTCTGCCCATGGGTGTTGTCTTGACATGCTAGGCAAGTCCAGGCCTTAATTCTCTGGCGTATTTACTTTGAAGCATCTTTGTGACTTGCAAAGTCCAGCGCAAACAGCCCCAGCAGTTCCTGTTCTGCGGTTGGGTCCCGGTTTCCCAGGGGCTGATGCTGTGCTGGGGTTCACTGCCAGCTCAGCACCGAAGAGCTCTTGTACCTGGAAGTATGGAGAGCAGTGACAGCAGCTTTGGTACCTGAAAACTTTAAAGCTGGGCTGCACCTTACTGAGGGAAATGAGTCTAGTCTTTGTTTTGAAATGAAGCCTGAGCATAACTGCTGTGTTGAACGGAAACCTGGTGTGCTAATAGATCTCGACCCGCCGATAAACAGTCTCCAGGCTCTGTGTGTCTGTACAGTCTGGCTCTGCCACTCTCAGAATCAGTGAATTTCCTGCACTCTCTCTGACAGCTGCGGATTTTAGTGACAAAAAACACAGATTTCAGTTCCTTTTTGGAGAATATAGAGAACAACAACTATACTTTGGTGAGCTCCTGAGTTTTACAGTGAAGCTGGGCTCTGGAGTCTTCACCTGCTCACTCACATTCTCTCTTGCACTTGGAGGTTTTTTTCTTTCAGTAGGAAACTGAATTTGGAAGCTATTGGAAATGCAAAGAGACGACAACAAATTGTCTTGGTAAGAAATTACAAAAAAGAGTTTGAACTATTTTTTTTTTCCTTTTGTAGAGATTCAGCAAGAGAGTGCTATTAAGGACACTAACCTTTTAATGAACTCATTAAGAGAAGAACACAACCAGCATTTCTTTCACAGACAACATTTCCCACAGTTTGTTGTGCAATTGTAAGAGTTAATTCTTTTTTTTAATATAATGGCCATAAGAACTATACAATGTAAAGGTTCAGTGCTGGGGAGTGGACAGGAAGGAACTGTAGCCCTGTCTGAAATAGCTGGATGGTGTAGGAAAAGCTTGCGTTTACTGCAGTGGACTGTATTTCATGAGTAATCGTTCTCTTCCCAGGCCTGTAGTTTAACCAGAGCACAAGGCAAAATGTAAGAACTTCGTACCTTTTCTGACTTCTTTCCAAAATAATGTTCTTCTATGATAGCGATTGTTGCTTTATTCAGAGTTTCACTGCCTGCCATCCAGTGTGACACAGGCGTCCCAGCTCCGTGGATTTCCATCTCCTCCTAGATGGTCCTTGTGGAGTGGCCCCTGCTGCTGAGGTGAGCCCTGGCGATCCCACTCATTTCCAACTCATTCTTGTCATACTTGATGTGTTGAAATGAGCTTGTGCCATAAACTAATTGTCAAATATTGTATCACGGTATCACTCCTTGCCATGAAACAAACAAGAAACATGGATGTTAGCTAGTTTGGAACTTTACTGGGCAGCAGAGATTCCTCTGGCTACAGAGCATCTATGTAGGAGTCCTGTGGTAATCCTTACATGCCCTTGAAAGGTTATTTTTTATCAGTAGTACTGGCCAGAATGGGACAATGATGCTACCGTGCCTTAGATATAAGAAGAGTCAGAAAGCTCTTATCCCACAAGCATTAGAAATGAATAGCTTGTATTTCTGAAAACTTTGCAACTCATTTCTATGATCACAGAATCAGGATCAAATTGAAAGATGAGAAAACACATTAATCATCAGATGTCATGTGGTTTGCAGGACGTAAAGGTGTCCCATTGCTAAAAGCAACCATATGTCACATTCAGAGTTCATGTGAAAGGAAGAGTAAATTCAGAATAAAGGAATTGTCAAAGAGTAACCATATTTCCCACCCTTTTCCTTTGCTTCATAACTAAACATATAAAAATAAATATTAGTCTTGGTTTGCTTTTGAAAGGAATAAAGGTGGTTATGTAGTATGTGTCACATATCCACATCATTTATTGTATTTTGAAGCCACACTTAAAGTTAGTGTTGGTTTCCCAGCCTTTGGGTTGTCCTTTGTTCTGCAGAAATGATGGGAAGACAAGTGAGCGACCACTGTGGGTTTTTTAATCTGGCTTACAGTGCAACTCGCCCACAGACCTGGCAGCCAGAAAGCTACAAAAGCCAATTTTCTAAGTCTAGGAAAGAAACTTCATATCCTATTCAGTCTCAATATTTATTGTCCACAGAATAAAACTGCTCTTTCAGAAATTGACCTCTCTTGCTCTTTTGCTCTGTTTTTACAGTGTTGGCATTCCTCCAGACTAAGTGTGAGTGCAGAGAGAAAGTCCTGTGGTTTGCAACAGACAGCGTTTTATCTATTCTTGTTTGCTAAAGCACCCAGGAAGTTCATATGTCACTGTGAATTTTAAGGAGAACACAGGTTTTTCATTAATATTGCTTGATGCTTTCTGCAGACAATCAACACGTTTTCAAGGTATTTTACAGCATTGGTATTTTTTAATCACGCATGTGTGTTTCCAGAGGTAGATTGTTCAGTTTGTCCAGGATGCCTCAACATTTATTTAGGCCATGAACTACTGTGCCCGACACCGCATTTACCCAGTTCAGTAGACACTCTTCCTTTTGGGATCCTTCATGCTTTTGTACTTGCCCCCTGCTGTTCCATCAGCGAATTTGTTTGGATTGGTTTTTTTCCTGGAAGCAACAGCATAGGCATAACAAGTCTTTCTGAACTGTCACAGTTCACATGTAAAATGACCTTTTAAAATTGTCTTTATGGCTGTTGTAAATCTCTTCGTTCCCGCTCATAGTGCGGAACAGAATGTTTCTGACCGTGTCTCGTTCTGGGAACTCTTTGCAGGACTTTTGCAGGACTCAGGAGGATGCTGGGGAAAGGTCTCTGTAACGAAGGCTAATTTGGCAACTTCAGTTTGAGAACTCCTATAATTGGAATGGTTTTGGAAGGTGATATGCCGCCTGCTTGCCTGGAGATTGTGAAGGTGCCATTCTGATGGGGTTGTGGAGAAGCCAGTGAAGGGAACCGGGGCACAAATGGTCACTAATGGGCAGCAGAAATGCTTGAGAGAGCAGTAAGGTGGAGGCATAGAGAGTGAGGAGGGTAAGTCTCAGTTGCTGTGGGGTCAACCCACTGGAGCTGGGAAAATCATCCTGATGTGAATAAAAAATACATGATGAACCCAGGCAAAATCTTCCTGAAGTGCTGCTGCTCTGATGTCTGAGGACCCGTTGCTGTAGGTGACATTCACCCACCTTTCCTGTTACTCTTGCTCCAGCGTGGTCGTTATTTTTCACCTTTCTTCTGATTATGTATGTAGGAGAATATGGTAGTCATATTGTGCTGGAACTGAACTTTTTCCTTTCATCAAATCTCATCCAGGATCTCAGCTTTTCATGTTTCCGCTTCTGTAGGACTCTATTTTGATATGTTTTATTTCTTGGCTTATAAACTTTGTCATCTTGACTCCAACCCTTACGTAAGCTTTTCTCATTCCTGACACACGAGCAATTTCCCTTTACGCAAGTGTTATCTTTGTAAAGCCCACTTTTCACTTCTTGCCCACTTGTTCCCAGGTTTTACTGTTACTCAACCACCTCACCCATAAATATATATAGATGTGATGTCAGTCATTGTGTATAAAGAAAAAAATCCACCCATTTCTGTGTCGTTCCTCAAGCTGCCCCATCCGAATTCTCTTGCCTCGCTGCCTGGGAGTCACTGTTGTGTCTGAGCATGGAGACACCTTGTCCTTCCCTGCTCTGCTTCTCCAGCTGCTCCTTTCTTCTGAACTTCTCCCATGTCCAGCATTTCTAATGGAAACTCAAGTAGGTGACTAAGCCCATGGTATGTCCAACAGCATTAACTGGGCTTGTCTTTCATTTCACAGACTGCCAGGAAATTTAGGGCTGGACCCTGTGATTAATGTGTTGCTGGGGTGATGGAAAACGTCCATAATTGTGTGACGGTGGGTAGTCAAAGCATGTTTTCTATCAACGTGCCGAGCTCCTTATCTTCTCTGAGGGATGATGCTCCTGGGACACTAGGTTGGTTGACTGGAAATGCTTTTGTATTACTTCTTTTGAAGAATGTGGATGTTGACAGGAGTAGCATAACAATATTTTAGTCTTACACATTTGAGTAGCTTAGAAACTAAATTCTAATTTAATATTTGCACCACTCATTCAGTACACAGAATTCCGTTTTAAACTTTCTAAGACATTAGAATACTTTAGGCTGCAAAGTGCAGTAAATCAACAATGTATATTATTCCTGATTCCTAAGTAAACATGCACTTAATTTAACTTCTTTTTTCTTTAGAAAAATTCACAAATTAAGTAGTTGAGTTGGCAGCGGGTCCTACCAACACGTGGCAGAGAGCTTTCAGCTGAAAATGTGCAACACAAGTTGGGGTAAGGTATTGGTCATCCTTTTCCTTGCTTGGTGTTAATTTCTATTAATGTAACACTTCCCTAAAACGTAACTGCTAGTGCAGACTTAATCTGCTCTCGTCTGTCATAAATGCAGAGCACAGGAAAATTTATCAAAATAAAAACTCTGAAAAGTAGCGTAGAAATCAGAGCTGAAGAAGTTAAGCATGGAAATGGGTTTCTCGGAGCTGTGTTTAATCTGCAATGAGCCCGTCGCACAGAACCCGCACTTGCTTATATGGGACATTATTTCTTGATGCATCGTATGGAACAGCTTCAAATGTCTCTTAGTTTCCTTAGGTGTTTTGAAATATTCCAGATGCACTCCTCCCAGGTAGTTTCTGACTGTGATGGTGAGGTTCTGTCAGTGCTGAGGTCCGGGTGTCATTTAATTGGTGGATAAGCAGGCATTGTACTAGCATAATGACAAAATGACAGCCTGGACGTTTTTTATCTCTGCAGATGGTAATGAATTTACAACAGAGATAAGGAGTGGGCATCCTTAGAAATGTTGGTCTAGAATCTAAATTTTTAATATTTCCCCAGCCCCCTTTAAAATGTGACTGTTCTCCACATACGGAATGGATGCTATGGATCTGTCCCCACAGCGGCTTGCTAGTAAGAGTTAGAAACTGCTTGATTCTTCCCGGAACTGTAGCTGGGGCGTGCAGTCCGACTCCCTGGGCATCTCAGGTCGTAAATTCTGCCCGAGTGCTTTATATCTGGCACAAAGACTTCATTTAATGTTAAAAAGGGGGGAATGTTGGGGAGAGGAGAGAATTAAAAAGAAGAATTCATTCCTCAGGTTAGAAACTGTCAGGAGCAGAGACCAGTGCCAGAGTGTCCTTACCCTGGCAAGGAATTGATACGGTAAGATACAGCAGGTAAATTACTTCTTGTTATGCAAAAAGAAAGCAAAAAAACCCCAGTGTGTTTTTCAGCAAGCGTAAAATTCCTTCCTACCCCAGATCAGAGGAACCCTGAGCACGGGTCAGCTCTGGGTGAGGATTGTTGTAATGTCACAGGATCCAGATCGTGCAGTTCTGCCCATGCTGAACTTAAATGCTACAGAGAAGGGCAGAAAAATGAGATTTTCCCTAGTGTAGGAGAGAAAGGCTGGAGTGATGGGCTCGATCCCTAAAGTGCTCTGAATCTTTTGAGAGTAACGCAGACATTTCTGCCTTAGACCTGTGAAAGGCGAGGCTAAAAGGGTTTGTAGCCTTACAGGCTGTCAGTTTGCAAGATCAGTCATCATGAACCGTGGGCAGGCATCTTATCCCAGGAGTCAGACCTTTTTTTAGGCAGATTCCTGTGCCAAGAGATGCCCTCAGGTGTGGGACATCAGAGTGCTGCTTGCAGGTGAGTCAGGACCTGCGGGAATGGATTTGTCCTGGGGTGGCAGATGGATGGTGGGTGAGCAATACTGCAGGGCATCCAGAAAAGGTGTTTGATTTTACTTAGGCAGCCAGATCCCATCCCACTCTTTTTGTTCTTCCTACAGGCTCCTAATAGTCTGACATTTTTCTTAGCAAATTGTTTCACTGTTTCCTTATTCACTTTACTGCTTAATTGCATACTAATTCAGGGTGCAGCTTGCCATATTTTGACTTCCAGCTGTTTGATGCTGTATTTTTATCCCCCAAGTTGACAGACTTTCCATATGTTGTACATTTGGCAGGGTGCTCGGCCTCGTCGTTGGAGCGGTACAAGCGGAGTCCCGTTGTGTGGTGCCCAATGCCTTTGGCTCCGTGCTTGCTTTATTCTCCCTGCCGGGGGGGTCTGTTCTAACATCTCTTTTCAGCAAAACCTGACTCTTCTCTGTTGTCTGTCTGGTCACCGTTCCCTTTCTGGCACCAGCCTTTTGGTGAGGCTTCTAGGTTTGAAACGCCCTTGCAAGAGAGGGTTGGCAACATCTCATTTTGCTGATGAGCAGCCTGGGGGATGGGGTCCCTTTGAAACTCCAGATCTCTGCTTTAAAGGGATCAGGATCTCGAGCAGATGTTGCTTGTATGTCAGATGTGCCAGTATTTTGCTTCTAGAAAGCGTTTTGGTTCATGTGAGGCTTCCCGTGCCCGCTGTGTCCCCATGGAATCTTCTCACAGGAGGTTTTCCAGGCAGACAGACATTCCTGTGTCGTCCACCTTCCTCCAGCATCTGCATGTTTCACGTGTCTCTGTGTTCCGTCAGAAGTCACAAGCTTTGCTGATGCCCATTAATGCACGGCTCCAGCCGTTCCCTGACCTTGCAGGAGGCTTTGCAGCCCTTGCTGTCCAGCCCAGACAGACAGATGTCACTGGTACATGGGCAGGAGCCTGCCTGTAAATTCGTTTTTATTCCAAAGCTTTTGTTGGCCATCCCATCACTTCTCAGGTCTCAAACTGACCTTCGCTTTGAACCAGCTGCTGTGCTGTAGCGGTGACCTGGCCTGCTGACTTCTATCTGCATATGGTTTTTACTTTGCTTTTTCAGCAAGTGTTGCTGCCTGTGACCCTCTCTGTCTGTGAGAATAATATTAATTCTGCTCTAGGTCACTTTCTTTGATGGTAGTTCTGAATTAGTCACTGATTTCAGCGTTCTAGTGGCCAGATCAAATTGCAGTTACAGCAGTACCATAGTCAATAATGTAAAAATTTGGGGGGGTCTTCTGCTGTACTACTATTTTTTTTGTTTTCTTCTTTCTTCTGGCATTGCTTGCGTTTATCGGATACGTGATTCCACAGCCACCTCAGAGAACTCACCATAAGAAGCAGGTTATCCATAATTAGGCACCAAAATATCTCTGTGCTATGTTTCTTCTCTCTTCGATACTTCAGCAATGAAATAGACTTTCTATTAGTATTGAAGTCTGAACGTAAATGAAAGTCCCTTAGTTACTATTCAAAATTCTGCTATCGGGCGCCACTTGGCGATATTTGGGACAAGTGGGATCAAGTACTATTAAGTCAAGTGTGCTGTTTTCCTGGTATATGGAAAAATACATTTCACAAAAGAACTTGGTGCATGAAGTATGCTTCACCCAAATCCTTTTCTTTTTCTAACAATTGCATGGCAGTGCTGCTCTTTTTTCAATCCTTATTTTTAATGTAGTGTTATTCAGATTTATTTTCCTTTTTCCTACAGCCACAGAGCAAAGATAAGAAAAGAATTGGAGAGACTACCATTTTATTAGCTTTCTCTGAACACCTTTGCAAAACAGGCAGGGGTTTGGGCTGTAGTAATTCAGCTCCTTAATGCCATCAGTAGAGTTGAAATAGAAACAGTGGAATTCCACAAACTCAGGAGAAATATAACCAAGATCATAAGAATCTTACTTTTAATAATACTTAGCCCTACATGTAGTGCATCTATGGACCTCAAGCTAATGCTCACTTGGTTGGTAGCCTTGATTTTTCAGTTATATACTTAAACATAGCAAAGATTCAGTCATCCTTGTAATTTGCCTTCTTTGGTGTTTAAGAGCTAGCAAAGAAAGGATTGTCGTTATCATCAGCAAAACACTAGTTCTGTCATGTGAAGGCTGTGAGCTCTTTTTGAAGGTTGACTGTCTGCCATGTGCTTTAAAATACCTGTGCTAATGCAGATTGCTTCACATTGAATGCGTCTTGTGCTGTGCTGAAGAGAGTGAGTCAGTTTGGAGGGTCATTAGAAACAGAGGTTTTCCTTCCCTTTTTTAGTCCAGTTGGAAAGGATACTAAGGAAGTTGTTTCTATTACAGAAAGAACATCCTATCGTTTTTCTCACTGTAAGGCTCCAGTGTTTCACCTCTATTTGGTCCTGTTGCTGTCTGCAAAAATGTGCTGTGGGTAAAGTGGGCATTAGATGAATGTTTGTTTTTCCTGGCGGTGAATACGTAGCAAAAGGCTTTGCTGCAGAGAAGATCCCAGAGGTCTCGTACTGCTCCAAACTGGGCTGGAAACTGTACAGATTTTCCTTGGAGAGCGACGCTCTCTTCTCTGCCTAAGCAGAGCTGACATAAGGAGCTTTGCTGGTGGGAATCTGGCGTTGCCACTTCTGTTTTGGAATAGGAGGTTGTCATGGGCTTCATTCGAATCAAAGCTTTGTTTGTAAAGCAAAGTTACCACGTTTATCCCAGATGTAAAAAGGAGGCATTCAGCTCGCGTTCTGCTGGAAAGGTTGGGACGGTTTCTCTCCCGCTGTTCAGCCCTGTGCGTGGCAGCGTTGCCAACATGCCAGAGAAGCGATTATGAAACATAACCAACTCGGAGCGAGTTAGCCGTCAAAAACACAGCAAGAATTATCTCTGTCCTGTGAGAACTCCAGAAAACAGATTCTGTTCTATAGAGAGCAGCTTCCTTTTCACGTGTGACAGATTTTTGTTGCTTTTTTCTGTAACAGCCATACCCTTGTTTCGTTCTCAGCGTGATCTCCCTCAGTAGATTAGTGTGTGTATGGTCACAAGATAAACACCTCAAATCCCCTGCTGTTCTCAGGAAACAGAAGTTGCATCCTCCAATCTGATTCTTTATTGAACTAGCCGTGCTGGAGCTGACGCTTCGCAAGAACTGTTTTCAGGCCTCTTTGGTTTTCCTGGCTGTTACCACGCTGAACGGCAGACAGAATGTTTTCCATGGGAACCAGCGTTCTGCGGGTACTGCTGGGTAACACTTTTCCCTTTGTGACAGATGGGTGCTGGGTGCAGCTGCCTGGGACCTGCATCCGTGGCCTGAAAAGGACCAGCCACGGCTCCTGTATTCCTGATGATTGCCCGTGAGTTTACAGAGAGAATCGTTTTGATTGAAGAGATAAATATTTTATCAAGAAACAGTAGATACTCCAGCCACTGTAGAAGGGTCTGAAGCAGTCATCTCCTGCTCCAAATTAACCCCAAGGAGAAGAGTTAAAATAGATGTATTGCTTCTGTCAAACAGAGAGCCGGGATTTACAGGTATTGGTGAAAATGTCCATAAATTTTAAAAACAACCGATCAAGCCAAAAGCGCTCAGTGGCTAATAGTAAGAGAAGCCTTACAGCACAAAATCCTGTGCATCTGTGTACACAGCTGTTGGAAATGTGTAGGAACACTTGGAACAAAGGGCAGTGCCCCGGGGAGTCACTGCGGGGGACTGAACAGCCTGGCACCCACATTTTGGGAGTGCTTGGTTTACACTCAACGCCCTACCCCTGTTTGTAGAATCTGTAAAGATCCAGCACGTATGTCAACAACGATATTGGAAGGCAGGTATGTTGAACTCATCTGCCATCATATCAGACTGACATAATTTGGGGGTTTATTAGGAAATAGGAGAAATGGAAGCATACTTGAACAGATGAGAAGTTCTGAGCGTCGCAGCATAGTGTATAAGGCAGCTCAGAGCCTGCTCGGCTTATTGTTGTTGAAAAAAGCAAAAGCAAATAACATGCAGATACAATTTTTCATCATTTGTACAAGCACTAGACAGTCAGATCTGATTTCTTCTAGAAAAGACAAGAAAGAATGTCTCTTGTACCTATTCCACCTTCTCCAATTATTGAATTATAATCATCCCCATTGCTCTTGTGGAGGAAAGCAGACGGCAGAATGTTACTGCAGTGTTTTGGGGAACACAGATTTCTGCTCAAAGGTTACTCTCACTTCCATGTAAGTGTTCTATAGGATACTTAATGCTAATCTAGAAATAATAGGGAAGAGATTATATTGTCGCATTTGGATTGCAAATCGGTAAAAGAGGTTAAGGCCATTTAAGCTGTCACTGGCTTACTGAAAAGTTCTTTGGTTCACCTTTTCAGGGCAGTGTAGCTCAAAATGGAGTGTTTGTAGCTGAATTAAGTCTCGTCACAATAAGAAAGTGGATCTATTTTGTGGCATATTTACTAAAAAGTTAATAGTGAGTTTACGTCTTCTCGTGATCAAAACAGTAAATTTTAGGTTTTTTTGCAAAAGGTTTTTCCGGGTACACCAATGGAATAGAAAAATCTATGGAATGGTTGTTACTTGGTAGAGGAATACGTTCAAAATGATAAAAGAGCTGGCAGAAGAGCAACTTGAGAGGTGATCTTACATTTTTGTGCAGGTAATTATGCACAGAAAGCAGCAATAGTGCCCACGTGGCTGACAAACACAGAACGATTCAGTTGCTGAAATTGCAAATAGAGACAAATTCCGTGCTGAAGGGAGCAGCAATATGCTACAGTGAGGATGATGACAGACTGAATTTCCAGAGGTGGTGATCTTATTACCATTTGGGCCCTTAAAACGAGGTTAATGATCGTTATAAAGCCTGTTTTTGTGCCCCAGATTTAAAGGGTTTCTGCAATCCTGCTTTGGGGGTGCCCCTGGGGTCCCAGCTGGGCCTGGAGCTTTGTGGGTAAAGCAGGTTCCCGTTGTTTGCTGTGCTCTTCTGGGATCTGCCACAGGCTTTTTTCTTCTTTGTGCCTAATTAGCAAAGTGCTTCTGGCTTAGGGAGATGTTTGTTTGCTTTTCTTAACTGACAGGTTTTGTATATTTTAATTTCATTGAAGCATTTTCTTGAGCTGGTGAAAAAACAGAATTCGGTGGACTGGGAAATGGAAGTGATCCAGAAAATCTTCAGTAGTTGGCAGAGAGCTACTGAAAAGAGCTACAATAATATTTTGGAAGTGTAGGAACAGTCTGAAGAAGCATAAAATAATCTGGTGAGCCTAATTATTAACAGAGCTCCTAGTGACAAGTAATACATTGGGGGCTGAAAAGCAAAACAAAGCTTCTGTTCTCACCTCCGCTCATAGAGTTTACATTTAATCGTACACGTTGACTGAGATTTCCACGAACTAAACATTAAAGTATAGCAAGACATTATTTTTTTTTTTTCTTGATTTTGTATCAAAACAGCAGAGATTTTGTTTCTGTCAAGTTGGAGGGTTTGGACAGAGATTGACTCTGGCATAGCACACTTGTAGGGAGCCTTGTCTGTGTGAGTGGTGTATTCCCAAACAGGACGAGCAGCACTTGCCAGGTTCCACAGTGGGATTTCACAGAATTCCATGGCTTTTCAAAGGATGGTTGAAGCATTTGCCCTGTTGTTGGCTACAGGTGGCTGTGGTTCTTCCTCCCTGCTCTGGTAAATTAATGAGAGAAAACAGATATCAGAGTGTTCTCCCTGGCTTTTCTGTTCACTGCTCTGGCATGAAAAGTCCTGCTGGGGCTCCCTGGGAGGCAGCGAAGAATTGAGGATGCAGAATTCAGACACCTGAGCATCCCCTTTGGTTACTTACAGCCAAATCAGTTGTTTGCATGGGCCAGATTAAGGAAATTCTAAATTAGGTTTCCTGCATCTGATACTTCTTGTGAGGTGAAAGTGATATTAGGTTATCTAGAACATTCATTTCTCCTGTAATAGCAGAAGAAACAGTAAGTTATAGAAAGGAGTCTAAGTGCCTAGAATAGTGCTTGGTTTGATGCTTGTGTGCCTGAAAACAGGCACAATTTTATACTTCTTGGATTATAAGGAAAAAATCTATCCTTGAGTAATTTGCATTAATCCAGAACTTGTCATCTCTTTGGTTAGAGGGCAAATGGCTTTGAGAACACGTTTAGAATTGTTCTCAGTATACAGAAATGCTATAACTTTCCTTTCTGGGTAATACTTTGGTGACTAATGACTAACTTATGCAAGGGCTGGTTAATAAATTCAAAGTAAACATGTTAATTAGTGCATTGACAGTTTGCTTATGGTCAGTAGCAAAATGAATCTACAATACTAGAAAGGAAACAGTCTTTTAAGAACTAATCACTTCATTCATGCATTTTATTTCTACAAAAGTGAGATTTGGAAGAACATTCATTAAGTGTGAGTCACGGCATCATGGAATCGTGCCAGTCTGTGAAATCCCTCCCAAGTTAGTGAGCAAAATTGCTAAAGTGACTAATGTGCAACTGCAAATTTGAGAGGAGATGAATATAGTGTCAGCTGCTATTGAATCTATTTCCATAAATTAGATACCACTTCTTTTCACTTGTCTTTTAAAAAATATTTATGTAAAAATATGGTTCTATACCTCATAATATTTACCAAATGCTTGCCGTTTCTATCTGTATAATTTACATGAGTAAATACAATTTCCTTTTTCCGTGGTTTTATAAAATATAGAAGAGAAATAATTTACTTGGTAAGTGCTATGCTTGAGCAGGAAAATAAGGGTGAAATTTTAAGTTTGTATAGCCTATAAAAAATAGAGGGAATGTGTATTTTCAGCATGTCAAAAACCAAACAACAAAACACACACAAAACCAAAAACCCGAACAAACCAACAAAACCAGCACCAAGTGCAAAGGAAGATTCAGTGCTGCTTCTTCAATTCAATCTAAAGATAGTGACATTGCGGCAAAAAAGCTCCAGTGGGGTGAGAAGAACGTTTATCATGCTACTGATGGATGGGGATGTGTAAAATGAAATTGGAGATGACAGAGGAATATCAGAAATCAAAGAAGGCTCTTAAAGAGGCCCAAACAATGCTTGACAGTTAAAATAATGGTTATCTGACCAAAGATGACAAGTTACGAAGCTACTAAGAAATGATCTGCCCAGTGGCTGATCCATGATGTTTTTGTGAACTTGAACAGAAAACGATACCACATTTGTAATAAAGGTAAAAGGAGGAGGATGTGGGAGAAGTATTGCAGAATAGTTTTCTCTGGAGAGGCACAAGTTTGACGAAGTTCTTGTTTATAAAGCCCAGTTTCCCAGTTAAAGTGTTATCTGCAGGAATTAAGGCCTGATCTAGTGCCCGTTCAAGTCAACAGAGCAACGTTTAATGACTTCGGTGCACTCTGGAGGAGATTCCCACAACATTTGGCTTCACTTACATTGTCCTGCTGAGGTCAGGTTCCCTTATTGTGCTTGAAACAGTCAGGGTTGTGGAGGATGAAGAGTGATGGATATTGGGAATCATCCACAAACCCTCAGCGGGGGGACTGAGGCTTTGAGGTGCTGAGAAAGCCAGCCATTTTTTTCCCTAGCACGTGCCAAACAAGTGCCAAAATGAGCCATTCACCGTCCTCAATTTTAACTTAGCAGAATCCGTCCATTTTGGAAAGCAGGTTGTCAAACCTACAGTTTTGTGTCAGAAGATTCTAGAGTGTCCTCCAGGCTTTTGGGATCTGGTAAGTGCTGATGATAAAACTAGAGAATGAAGACAATAACTATAAAATATAGATCTGTTCTTCCGTTAAAGGCTGGCTTTCCAGTTTTCAATGCAGTGCCATTGTTGGTGTGCAGGTGTGTGCCTGTGTTGGCCTGACAGCACAGCTCCGCATCGGCACCTGTCCTGGCCACATCTCGTTGCTTTTCTAACAGGAGAAAAAGGTTTTGCTTTTGTTTTCCCTGCTTAATCTTGCAGAGCATCTATAATTCTCAGGTTTAATATCGATTATTCTTTTGGCTGCTCCACATGGGAGCTTTCTCCTGTTCCTGGGTGGGGTGTAACTGTGGCTTTGGAAGATCGGTTTGTCGATTTCTGCACTAGCCATTATGGGTACCAGAAAAATTGTACTTGAGCAAAACACCAGTGGGTGTTTTTGGAAAGGAGGAAAAGGAGAAAAGCTCCTTTGGAAAGGAGTTTGGCTTGTCTCTTGCTCTAAGTCTGTTGCTTCATTTGCCTGCTTGGTACCGGTACACCCTGAACTCCCCTGGTCCCTGTGGAGAGACCTTCTTTGTGCTTCAGCACTGAACTGTCAGCTTGTAACCGACTGCATTTGTACAGATCTGCCCAGCTCCAAACAATGACTTCAAGCTTGTGGCGGATGCTTCCGTCTGTCCGTCAATCACCAAGTGTATTTTGAATAAGATGCCAGCTCAGTATTTCTCTTAGTATGAATCAGACCTCGGAAGGGGGAATATCGTTATCGTAGATGGGAACAAAGAATGTGATGGAAATCAGGGTTTAAAGATTCTGTTTGCTGTTTATCTTAAAATTTAAAAATTATCTTTGGACGTCTTTAGAGAACTGGAGCTGCTAGAGAACATGTCTAATACTAAGTTTGCATTGTAGAAACACTAATTTTTAGTTGACAGTCCTTTAATTCTGTCCATGTCCGTCATTTCCCGTGGTTGATCTTGACAAAGCATTGCTAAGAAGAACAGGTTAGGAAGTTGTTTGGGTTGGTTTCTTACTAGCTTCTAAAGTGAAGCATTTGGCAGTGGTTTAGGAAAGGACTGGATAACCCGTATGCTTTGGTGGGTGCTGTGTAACAGTTTTTACTAAAGTCAGCTGAGCGGTGCTTTCCAAAGGTCTTGTGAAATGTTGGCTGGATCTTCCTTCCACTCGTAACCAGAATACTTTTGGTAAAATACTGCTGGCAGTGGTGGGGGAAAAACTTACAATCTTGTAGTTGTTACAGAAGCCTCCATCAATGGACATCTTTTGGCTGCGTGGGGATCAGTTCTTCATATTCCAGTTTGGGGAGGTGTTGTAAAAGAACAAATTATATAAAGAAAAAGCTTGGAAAAAGTGCATTTCATCTAGGGACTTTGTTCTTCACGTCATTTCCCTGTGATAGAGTTTATCTTCTACTTGGGTTTTGCCATATTATGTGAAGGAAGCTTAGAAAACATGGGACACGTTTTTGTCAATGTCATTGGCACACCGTTTTCTGAAGTGCTGAGAAATAGGTCTCTCTCCCGGAATTCAGCAGTTAGTTTTCATGTGAAGTGGAGCTGAAGGTTAGGAGAAATTTCAAAGCCTCTTTTGTTTTTCTTTGTTAAGCCATTATTCAACCTTGAAATGAAAACTCAGTCACTAAACTATGCTAAATAGCTCGTTTCCCTAGTTTGCTGATTGAGCTAAATGGCCTTTGGACATATTTATGAAAAAGACTTACCTTTCTCTTATATACAATAGTCATGCTTCCTCAGCCATGTAATGGAAAAAAGAGAAACTCAGGCCTAAGATTTTTGCTTTCTGAAATGGTTTAGCTATTTTTGAAATAAACGTAGAGTTTTAATCCGAGACCTGAATTTTAGAATGAATCTGAAGATACTGTTTTATCCTAAAAATTTGACCTGTAAAACCAAGATACATATTGGAGAAAGCTGGATTCCTCCAAATACAGATGTTGCAGCCGTATGACATTAGCGTGACCTCTGTCGCTGTGCACATGAGGACAGGGCAGAGCAGCTTTTCATGGGGGGTCCACCGAGCCGGGCAGAGGTGATGTGGTCAAAGCCTCTGCACTTCCAAAAGGAACATTCAAACAAACTTCCCTATATGGGGCGACAACGGCTTTCTTCTACACACAGCAGAACTTGACAATTCCCATATTCAGGTCCGCGCCCCTTCTAGAATTGGCTATGGCTGGAGAGGCTGAAAGTGAATGGGAAGGAACGCTGAGCTGTGTTCTGCAGCAGAGGGAGCTCCTGCTCCGCCACTGGGACACCAACCGCTGGGACACGGGTCTGATGGGACACCAGCTGCTGGGACATGGGCCTAGTGGGACAGTTGGGGGACAGAGCCAGACCAGCCAGTGCTCCTGAGCTGGACTCTCTTCCTTAGGAGACAGGCACCCTAACAAAGTTCAGTCCTACCTCCTGCTTTTCAAAATCCCTCTCTGAGGATCACATGAAAGATGCCTTCAAATGTGCAACAGGGAGCTGGGTGTTAGAGAGGAAACCCATCGAGGCTTCCCAAAGATGGGCTTTCTTCCTCACTGTGCTCATCTGCATGGGGTTCGACTCCATCCACAGCTTGGGCGGCTGTCACATTCACAACTGTAAGATAAATGCATCACTTAGTGAGAGCTTAACATTTCGATACAATCCCTACAGAAAATAATCAGGGAAAATGGCTTTTCCACATTCCTGTCCTGCTTGGGTTTTGGTGTTGTGGGTGGGTTGGTTGGTTTGTTTGTTTGGGGGGTTTTTTGTTTTTGTTTTTTTATATTTTTCTTTTCGCTGCAGAAAATCACTTCCAAATTCTTCCTGTGTGCACAAATTTCCTTTCAGTCATGTAGAAAGCCTTAGGAAACCTTTCTTTAGTTTTGAGATAATGCATTAATCCATTAAATTTAATTGCCTAAAAACAGAAACATTTCTAATCCTGTCCAGAACTTGGACATCTTTTATTCAAAGGTAAGATTCAGCAATGAGAATATTTGAGTTTTGCTTTATTTACAAATGCAAATATAGAATAAGTAAACATACTGAAGCCCATTTGAAAACTGAAGGTTTTCTAAGGCACTGCAAAATATGCGTTACACTTTTATGTTCAAATACACAGAAAGTGACTTGCTGTTTTCAGAAGTCTCTTGGAAAATGGTTTGCAACCTGTTAGTCCTAAAAGAAAGTTTGCATCTGATATGTATATAACTATTTAGATTCTAATGTTTCTTCAGCTGTGGGAGAATACAAAATTCTTTCACTGAAACCTATATGCGTCTTTCACAGAATCCCAGAATGTCAGGGGTTGAAGGGCCCAGGGAAGCTCATCCAGTGTAATCCCCCCATGGAGCAGGAACACCCAGCTGAGGTTACACAGGAAGGTGTCCAGGCGGGTTTGAATGTCTGCAGAGAAGGAGACTCCACAACCTCCCTGGGCAGCCTGGGCCAGGCTCTGCCACCCTCACCGGGAAGAAGTTTCGTCTCAAATTTAAGTGGAACCTCTTGTGTTCCAGTTTGAACCCGTTACCCCTTGTCCTATCATTGGTTGTCACCGTGAAGAGCCTGGCTCCATCCTCCTGATGCTCACCCTTTCTATATCTGTAACCATGAATGAGTCACCCCTCAGTCTCCTCTCCTCCAGCTCCAGAGCCCCAGCTCCCTCAGCCTTTCCTCACACGGGAGATGCTCCACTCCCTTCAGCATCTTGGTGGCTGCGCTGGACTCTCTCCAGCAGTTCCCTGTCCTTCTGGAACTGAGGGGCCACAACTGGACACAATATTCCAGGTGTGGTCTCCCCAGGGCAGAGCAGAGGGGCAGGAGAACCTCTCTGACCTACTGACCACCCCCTTCTAACCCACCCCAGGTACCATTGGCCTTCCTGGCCACAAGGGCCCAGTGCTGGCTCATGGTCACCCTGCGGTCCCCAGGACCCCCAGGTCCCTTTCCCCTACACTGCTCTCTAATAGGTCATTCCCCAACTTCCACTGGAACCTGGGGTTGTTCCTGCCCAGATTCAAGACTCTAAACTTGCCCTTGTTCTATTTCATTAAATTTTTCCTACCCAACTCTCCAGCCTGTCCAGGTCTCTGATGGCAGCACAGCTTCCACTGTCAGCCACTCTTCCCACCTTGGTGTCACCAGCAAACTTGCTGACAGTCACTCTATTCCCTTGTCCAAGTCACTGATGAATATATTCAATAATACTGGTCCCAGTAGTGGCCCTTGTGGGACTCCACTAGATACAGGCCTCCAACTTTCCTGCTGGCATTAGTAGGCATTTGGTAAAGATGATGAGAATCTTGTGGAAGTATAGGTCTTTTCATTATTCTCCTAAAGCAGCTCCTCCCTATCTTTGTAGCAGTGTTAACAGGAGGAAAAAAAAAAATTTAAAAAACATCTCAAAGAAAACTAATGAAAAGTAGCCTTAAGCAGAAATTCCAAGGAGAACATCTTCATTGGAGGCGTCAAGTGAATTTGGCAAGAGCAGCTCAGTGTCGCAGATGGGGAAGGATCCAGCAAGAACTCCCCTTGCAGTCCTCAGGAAACCAAATGAGCCTGACAAATGTCTGGCTGCACACTCAGAACAAAACTCATGAATGTTCTAGCAACATCTGCTGTTACTTCTGTGAATGTGACAGGAGAAAATTGAACAGAACGTGCTAGTGAGCCAGCAAATGTGACTTTGATCTTTCTCCCTTATTCAGGACAAAAAGAGACAATGACGACAAGATGGAAAACAATTTCTAAAATACAATTTTCAAATCCATATGATGACTAAAAAGACAGAAAGTGTTCTTTTCAAATCATGCTCCCAGTATGCAGCAGGTCATTTTTCCTGCGAGCTGCCGTTGTTCAGAACAGTTGGCCGTTCAGTGAGGAGCAGGAGCTGATTTTCTAAGCTGACATATTGCAATTAATGAAAAGAGCGTACTGCAGATATCAGAGACTTTACAGCCATTTCAATGAACCAGAGAGAGACAAATTCTAACATCAAATGTAGTCATGAAAGCTACTTCTTAGCAAGAATAATAAATAATTAAAGGCACATTTTCACGATTTGAAGGGAAAAATATGCATCATAAAAATTCTTCCTAATGACTTACTCTGATCAAGAAAGTACAATCCTCCATCTTTTAAAGGAAAAAAAAAACGTGCTTTGAACCTGTAATGTTTGTAAAAGAACATCTCTGAGAATTCTTTACTTAGGTTAAGGCTACTGAGGCTGCCACGCCATCACATTTACACACCGCCTGGCAGATGGACACGTCCTTTTATTCGTGTTTGACTTAATTCTTTCCCATGTGTGGAATGATCATCGGCTCCAATTTTGAGAGCGCTGTGTGGCCGCATCCTCATCCCGGCCGTGGATGTGCCAGCCCTTGCACACCAAGCTCCCTATTGTTTACAGTCTGGTTTTTTTCTCTGCTAATGGTACCAATTATGGGTAAAAGCATTTTAATCATGATGAAGTGGCAAGAGCAAGCATTTGGAATATTTATTTGAGCTCTCCTCTTAAGTTACTGTTAATTTAGGTTTTAAATATGTCCCAGAGGAACTGAAGGAACAGTTGGACTGCTGACCTGTTGGGCCCCATGAATTCCCACCCATGGATGCAGAACGCACATGGGTGTAGATACCAGGTACCGCATTGAAGAGCGGAGTCCCATGCCTGTAATGCTATAGGCAGTGCAGATGTACAGAAAGGTCTTGTCAGACAAGATTAACTTGATCTTCTGTGGTCTGGCTCTTTACAGAGCACTCACATCACTGTCTCACATCCCTCCTCCCGTACATGACTGTACAGCACTTCTCAGATCCTCCTGCCTTCTGAGGGGAGAGGAATTGGTGTGTGTGCAGCTCCCAGGTTTTCCCATGAAACTGATGGAAAGCACAGGGAATTTTGATGTTAAGTTCAAGAATCAAATCATCTTCTCTTGTATGCCAGTAATGACAAGTCAGTTTAAGAAGACAGAGTTAGAAAAGTATAATTTGTAGCCTCAGTTGTTTATGTAGACTTCTGTAACGTTCTAGTTTGAGTTTGACAAAGTCTGGACTATGCTTTGGGTATGAAGAGCAATGAAGAACAAACCTCTTTACTCCCCTTCATACATCATTATAATTATTGACAAATGAGTTTTGAATCCAGTATTTTTATTAAGATACTAAGATGCTGATTGGTATTCTCAGTTCCATTTCAGGGACTGGGTTGAGCTCGCTGTTTTCTTAGATGAACAGTCTTGTTTTGATTTGCTCATTGAACAGGTCAGATACAGAAGTTTGAAAGAAAGACGGCTGTGAACAGGATAATGATGCGTTTCTGTGGAATAACATCCTGGCCCATAGCCACACTTAGAATGTTAGCATTTAGAGCATGGCTTCCACGACTGACTGTTGCTGGGTGCATTGTTGCCCTGTCCATGCAGGGACCTTTCCTGCCAGGCTCTCCGCCCCACAATTTGGCAGACACATCACTGGAGTGTTTGTGGGTTAAGTCCGCACCATCTTCCACTCTGCCATAGCCAGGAGGGGGCGGGGGTTCTGGGTCCGTCCCGATTGCCACCCATGCTTGCAGGAGGAGCAGCACCACGCAATCAGAGACATCCTTGATTAAAATTTCTGGTGTTTTCTTCAGCCTTCTTTCCTCTGGTGGCTCCAGCATGATTTTCGCATCTGGTGATGTTCTTTGTGATGCTCAAGCATTGCTCCGTGCAGGGGTAGGTGCTGCGCTCTAAGGCTGAGTTGAGGAAAACGGTGGATTGCAGAATAGTCCTAGCACAACAGAGATTTCTGTGAAAGACTGGTTAATATGTTATTTCTAATATCAGAAAAAGAGGAAATAATAAAGTTACCTATAAGTGTTTCTATTTTTTTTAAGACTTTTAGAAGACAACTTACAATTTTATACTTGGGAAAATTGCCTCATAGGGGAGAGCATTTTTGCATAATTTCCAATACCCTCTTCCAGGTGGGCTGCAGTACAAAAGGACCAGAGTCTCCAAGGTAATTAGGTGTTCCAGTGCTCAGTGACATCCGACTCTGCCGCTGAATTAGGCAACACATGCATGGAGGGGAAGGGCATATCTGTACCCAAAAGAAGGTAAAATGTCTTCAGAGCCCCAGACCACAGACTGCAGGCTGTGTGTGCGGTGTGCTAGAAACAGAGTGGCAGAAAGTCTAGGGGAGACCCGATATAAAGTATTAAATAAATGAAGAAAGCCAGAGGGAATGTCATGATGTTAACAGACCTACGTAGATCTTTTGGAAGGCTTTAAGATCCATTGGAAATACTCTGCTTTGTCAGCATGGTCTTTCACTTAAATAGGCCAAAAAGAAATATTAAAGGAAAAACAAAAGGAAGCGATCTCAGCCAGTAAGTGGGATCTGACCACCAGGTAAAAGATGAGGGTGGCTGGGTCCCAAAATGGGACTGGGGGTGTGTTGGTGTGTGGCTGAGCTGTGCAGCCCCTAGGCAGCTCTGGACAGCTTGGGGATGCTGCTTGAAGAAGCTTGTGCCTGTGGGGGAAATAATGGAGTTTACTTTTTGAACATACGGACTCTGCATTTAAGCTCTATTTAAGAGTCGGTCAAGCACAGAACCAGCTGAAGATCTGAAAGGTTCTTACTGCAGAGAAATGACAGTGGAATGAATTTCCTAATTTGGTCCTGATCAGAAAGGCTTTTATTTCAT
This sequence comes from Patagioenas fasciata, assembly GCF_037038585.1. NCBI lineage: Eukaryota > Metazoa > Chordata > Aves > Columbiformes > Columbidae > Patagioenas > Patagioenas fasciata. The sequence goes on from NC_092527.1 coordinate 5,259,043, forward strand.
GAGTGTGAGGTTTTCTAGTGATAGAGAGGTAAGTATGAACCCATGGTCTTCTTTAATACATCTCTGTAGTGCTCTACCAACTGACTAGCATAGTACTGATGCGTCTATACACCCACTATGGATGTATATACAGTACTCCTAACCCATACACTGGCTTTGAATACCCATCTCAGCACCCACTCCCCTCCTGAATATTGTTTAAAACAAAGCAAGATGTGGAAATGTGGGTGAATAAAAGCTTTTCTGGAAAATACAACAAAAGGAGCAAAAATCTAAATGACAGGCCTGGTATGTGCCTTTGTCAGACATTTCTATCTAGGTGAATCAAGGTGGGGGGGTTGTGGCTTGTTGGGGTTTTTGTTGTTGGTTTTGTTGTTGTTGTGGGTGTCTGGGGTTTTTTGTGGTGGTGTTTCTTTGTTTGTGTGTTTGTTAGGGCTGCCATTGAGGTTGGCTATTTTGCCTCTTTCCCTGCCAGCAGTGTTGTTCCTCAGAATTTGCTGCTGTTGTCTTGCTAGGCTCTTGAAGCCCTCTCAGCTTGGCAATCTGTGATTTGGGCTGGCCGTCTGCGGAGTGCTAATGTTCTCAGGAGGAGAGCATTGAGGGACAACAGGTATTCATCTTGATATTGCCAGCTGAATAAAAATTACTAATAGAACAAATTGTTGAATCTGAAGATACGTCCCCTGACTGCAATTCATTCTTTCTTGCGGCTTCTCAGCGTCTTGGTTGTGGCCTTTTTTTCAGCTGGGAATTACTGTTTTTCTGAATGATATATGAACAAGTTATACAGTTAGCTTGCACCCGCTCAGAGCATATCAATAGAAATGTGTTCTTCTTTCAAGATGAGCAAAATCCAACACCTTCTGCCTTTCCAGTTGTCTCCAAGTTGGGCTTAGCTGGTCAGCAGCTCTCGCTGGGCTCTCGATGGAGAGAGGAGCAGCTCCATGAGGGGACCCATCCCAGCTGTTAATGCAAACCAAGACTCATTTGCTGGACATCCTTGCCCTGCCCTATGATCTCGGGTCATCTCTCCTTCTCCTCTGGCCAGCAGTGGGCTCTATAGAGACCCCAGGAGTGTCGGGCAGACTGTGGAAACAAACAAGGGTGTTAGAAATTTCTGATTTGTTTTTGCGTGGTTTCAAGGGATTTTAGTGGTTTTACAGCTGGCAGGAGAAGTGACGCTAGCTATTAATATTCTCATTTAATGTAAGCGCTTTGTTGCAGACTGGTTGGTAAGTGGAAAAAAGCAGCAGTGAAATAATCAAACAGGAGCAGAAAAGTTTCCGTTTGACGTAATATCACTAGTACTTGTTTATTTCAAAGAGGAAAATAGGAAATACCTTACTGTGTGGTAAGATTTTCCATCTCAATTTCTGGAGCTCCTTGAGATTGCCTTTTTTTTTTTAACTGATGTTTCTGATGGGGCAGTTGAATTTCTACGTATCAAAAGAAAACTAAGCGCAACAAGTGAAACCTGCAGGCATTAGGTACGACTTTGTGTTGGTGTATTTTCCCCGTCAGTCCTTGATCTACCAGCTCTTACTGTTGCAATTATTGATGTGCTGTCACCATGATTACTACTTTTATGTCACTTTAGCTCATGCACTTTCTCATGCCTTAGCAACAATTGTCTTAGCAGAACTGAGCCAAGGTTGTAATGTCCGTAACAAAATAAACTGATGTGGGGAGGAGAAAAGCAGGCTTTGGGAAGACAAGAACTTCAAGCCTTATTGGCTTGAAACAAATATTGTCCTTATGCAAGACATAGTGGAAAAAAGATTTCATTATAGTCGGGTTGTGCTGGGCACTATGGGTTTGGAAGGAAGGGCAGCGTTCAGTTAGTGAGGACATGGGCAGCCGGAGGCCCGGAGAGGTGAACGTTACGTATACCCAGCTGATCACCCACGCGGTTTGTCTTTGGAAAATACACACAGGTAGCATTATTCCATGAAAAATTGTTTTTGTGGGGAAAAGATGCAGATTTATGGCTTGTCAGCATTTAGTATTATTTTTTAGTTGTTGTATTTGCTGAATTGCTCATACCAGAAGAATAAGAGCCTGGAAACTATAATGCTGCATTTTAATACTGTGAATTGAAATACCTTTTGAGCTAGTTTTTCATTTAAAATGTTCTTAGCTTTCATTTTATGAAAGCATAAACCAAAAAAAAATTAAGTGCTCAATATTCAGGTATTTTTTCAATTTCTGACTACTGGCAGCAACTTGAAAGCCCAGCTCGTGCCCGAGATCCCCACCGCCCTCTGCACCGCGGCTCCTCAGGAGCGGCACGTGGAGCAGACGCCGTGCCTTTGCCTCTCTGCGCTTCGGTGTGTATAGAAACAGCTTTTTTCTCTATGTCCCAATACATAGACACACACAACTGAAAACCAGAATGCTGTCAATACACCTGTTCCAGCAGCATCACAAGGATTTTGCTGTTGTGGTTCGCAGCACCAAGGAGGCTGGTTTTTTGCCTCTTTTCCAATATCTTCCATTGGGTTTGGAGATCTGTGGGGTTGCCCTTCTCTCCTCCTAATGAAAGCTCTGGGCAGCTGGATCAAGGAGGGCTGTCCATAGAACTAGAGATGCTTTGATTGTTTGTAGCTAGAGCTACTATCAAACAACCAGTAAACCAGCAATATGAAATCAGCACATCTCGGCCTTTCCAAGTGAATGGTGGCATTTGCGGTCAATCCCTGAGATGTCAGCTCAAAGAAGGGTTTGGATCAGAGCGAGAGCTAAGCTGGCAACTGAAGACAGATACTTCAGTAGTTTGATAGCAGGTAAAGAAAAATATATGGAACAGTCTGCCCTGAAAGCAGAAGTTTGAAAAATATCTGTAGTTCTTTTAAATTGTTTGGAGTGGTTCTGTAGGTGATTTTATGCCTTTGTCAGCCTCCAGCCCAGGTGGAACATGGAGGAGTTCTGGGGAGAGTTCCAGACATTCCAGGCCTTACTTCCATATATCCTGATCATTAATTTATTTTGGAATTAAGCTCTCATTACTTTTTGTTTTTCTTTTTAATAAATTATCGTATGCGTCATTGTACAATATATCATGCGAATTTCAAATATGCCAATCTTCTTAATTTTCTTTTAATTTAACAACTGGGATTTACTGAGACTATTCCATAGTTTCGTTACACTGGGAATAGTTTTGAGGCTTTTCTTGCTGTCTTCTTTACTCTTGTTTAAAATGAATCATCCTGTGCCGCAATAGCATATTACAGCTCTAAGGAATCACAGATCTTGCTCTAAGCCAGAATTTAGGTTTTTTTAAAAAAAAACAAACCAAAGCAACAATGTTATTTCAAGAGTTTCTTTTCTTGCTGTTTCTTTTCTGTACCCCTATAAATCTTCTGCCCTAACCTGGTTCTGCAAATTCTGCGCTTGACAAGGCTTATTTAAAATGGAGAGATCTGGGCCTATAAACAGGAATTACTTGGGTTTAGTTGTGCGATTGTCACATAGCTCTGTTGAAGTTGTTTCTGTACCCCAAGCTACGTGCAGACGTTAGGGTAAAATGCACAGACAACCCCATTTCATGTAGTGACACCCAAGCAGACAGCATGGAGAAATTGTGTGGTAGCTGCAGAAGAGCTACAGAACTTCAGTATTAGATGATCAAGGTCATTGGAGAAGACAGATATCCGAGCTACTTTTTAAAGTGTCTCAGATATATATTCTGAAGTGCATTTGCTATTATACAATACCCCCTGTCCAAAATAAAACACGTAAGGTACATAGTACGAAGTAATTCTACAGTCTGATTCTCCTGGCTTTTCACCTTTGTGCCTAAAAGCCTCTCTTCTTAATATGTGGAAATGGTTGGTTGTAAATTCCCCAAATGCTATTCTGCTCAAAAAGAGCTGAATCTTTGACCTTTGTTTACCTCAATTTGCAAGTTTCAAAAAATGTGATCCCTCTTAAGAGGTGGATGGAAAGAGGAAATAATTATAGATTCTTCAGGGTTAGTGTGGCAGGATGCAAACCCCCCTCTCTCCCCATCCCTTCCCAGGTATGGCAGGAGCAGACCATCTCCCTCTGTCTCTGCCGTTTGAGCTGACAGCTTCTTTTGTTGGGCCCCAGAGCCCCTGGCAGGGCCGTTAGGAGAAGGCGGTGCCGAGGCCCAGGGAGCCGCTGGGCGCCCACGGCCCGTGTGGGGATGTTTGGAGGCTTCAGGGGCACCCACAGCCAGGGTGGGGGTGCAGAGAAGCTTCTGGAATGGCCACGTCAGAGCTGATCAGCCAATCAAAACAGGACTCTTGTTGAGACTCCGCCCCTTGTCGCGGGTCTCTGGGAGCACGAGCGAGATGCTGCCGCCGGGAGCCACGGCCCCCCCTGCCCCGGACGGAGACTCCGCTCGCCTCGCCATAACGGGTGTGAGTGAATTAACCCTCGCAGGATTGCGAGTGTATTATAAATTTACCCTCGCAGAATCGCGAGTGTACACTTCCCGTACTCACTGCGAGTACGTGCATCCCTTTAAAATAACCCCACACCGTGTTCATGCAGTGTGGACTCTTCGGGGACTCAGGGGCGGCTCCGGCCTTGTTTTGGTGAAGCCACGTGCATGCACTCTGTGGACCGCCTGTTGTATTGGTTGCTGCCCCTTCATCATTTCCTCAGCTGATACCCAAACCTGTATTCAAGTCACTTTGGAGGGCTAAACCCTGTTTCTCACTGGTTTACCCTCTTGTCCCTTAAACTAACTTCAGGGTACCTCCGTGACAGTTAGTGACTTGGAGAATTTTGACAAGAACTTCAAGCCCTATTGGCTTGAAACAAATACTGTCCAACATACGATTCTGTTAGCTCTACTTAATATAAATTAGTAATTAAATAAGAGTATATGTCAAAAGCAATGTTGTTGGTGTTTCTACTTGTTTGTTTGCTCTTCATCAGCACTTGAAAGAAGAAATTGATTTACCAAACAAATTCAGATGAGGTAATTAAACAAAAAGCCAAAATAAGAATAAACAAAAGCAATGGCTCCTTTAAAGCACCAGCAGGATGAACGGGAAAGTAAGAGAATACAATTAAGTGAAGTACTCATCAGAGAAATGTTTGATTCAGTTTAGGATTAAAGAATATCTGAGGGGGCTGCATTAAAGTTGAAATATATTGACCTGTTTCTGTGGGATTACTATACTAAGGCAAAACGGCTGAACAGTAATGCTCATGAGTGAAACTTGATTGCATCGTGTTCAAGCATTAACATGTCTTTCTGTAATGGTGTGTGTACTTAAGATACATGACACAAACTGATATTGTTACCTTCAAATGGGGTCAGGTCTTCAGCTGCTGCTTCCATGGAGATGAAGTGATTCTGGAGTTTTTCAGGAGGCACTTGAAACACTGTGAAATAGTTTAGGATGTTTTTTCCTGTGAAGGAAAAAAGAACTTATTTTTCTTCATGACATCAATCTATCAAAACTATAGGTAGCTGGGAAATTCAACAAGTCTATAGTACTTTATAAAATAAATATTTGTAAAAATTACAAAGATGTTTTACAACTTGTTAACTGATTAGAACTCGTTCATGAAAATCAAAAAAGTTATTTGAACTATCGACAAATGCTTAGTTGGTACTAAACAGCACTATTCCTCCAAGAAGAAATATGCTGTATAACTTGCACATGAACATTTCAATGAGCCTGTAAACACACGTGCATCCACACAAATTGGCTGCTATGCCAAGCTTTGTAGTCTATATAGAGCGGGTACTAGATGGTTTCTTTTTCAGTGTACGTTTCCAGCCCACCCCCAAAAAAAAAGTCTCTACTGTTCTCTACTTGCTTAAATCTGTGATTTTTTAAAGTATTCTTGTTCCAGGTCAGATGAAATTTGTTCTTCAGAGCACCCCCAGGGGAAAGGCAATGTCAGTGTGTTTGCTGAACCTCGAGCTGTTCTCTGAGGACTGTGTGTGTTGGTGTCCATCTTAAAGACCCATTTCTGTCATGCTGCCTACAGTGAATTGAATTAACTTACATAGTGCTTCTGTTCTCCTTCCCTTCACCGACAGCTCATTCTCTAGTGCCTTCAGATTTTTGAGCATCTTGAAATAGGGACTGTCCTTGAGGTCTCTGGAAGGCGTGTGGGACAGAGTCATGTGCACAGGAATTAAATGAAAGAGTTTGCGTTTGAACAATCCCTAAACAGATGTCAAGGTTATTTACTGAAGTGAGGAGCTCTGTTCAGTGTAACGAATACATTTCTCGCTGTCTCTTGAGGCACATAGTGTCTGTTCCTTCACTTCTGCCATAGCATGGGTTGTCACAAACAAGAAAGAAAACCGTGGCAAGCACTCCTTATAATTCTTATCTGCTAAATTATCTTTCATAGTTTAGTTCTGGTTTGGAGGGCGTGAGGTTGGGTTGTGTTTTACGGCTTTTGTTTTTTCTAGTTGGATATAAGGAAAACTTTATCCCGGTCAAATCTTTTAATCAGTGGCACAGGTTGCTAAGGGAGGTGGTGCGGCCTCCGTCCCTGGGGACCAATGTTTAACCCCATGCAGCTGGCCCTGCCATGAGGAGGAGAGTGGGCTAGAAACCTTCCCACATCCTTTCTGAGCTGAGTTATCCCTTGCTCCTATGGCTTTTACTGAGCTAAGAGGGATTTTTTTTCTTCCCTATGATGATACAGGAAAAAAGACACACCCTCCCCAAGTACATAGAAATGTGCTGTTACAGTAGAATATATGCTCTGTTTACCAAATTCATGCTGTGTCTTCAGTGCAAGACAAATTTGAGTATATTCAACATCAAAGAGGGGCATTTGTAATGAAATGATTGCTGTGAAGTGCTTATGAACAGAAAGCACAGAACTGGAGGGGTTCACCTGTCCCTACAAGCCTCATCTCATGCTGGTTTAAACCTCTCTGTCCTTTGCCAGCACTCTGCTTGAACTTCCTTCACCTTCCCGCTGTATATATTGAACACATCTGTATTTCTTTGCAGCTGGCATTTTGCTGGGCTAAATGAGAAGTTCTTGCCATCTTTTTTCATCTGTTCCTGGAGGAGAGCGGGGCAGAAGCATTGCAGCTGTGTTCTGGAGAAGGTCTCACCACTGTGCTCTGTTCGCTTGGAATTTCCAGCTGCTAAACTCCCAGCATTTCACAAGAGTTCCTGCCATTAGTTGATGAACACCTGACTTCGCATTTTATGCTATTCTCTCTCTTTTTCCCTTTTTCCTGTTGGCCGGTTCCTTATGTGTTTTGCAGATTTATCTGATTTCCTCATTATTGGGTTCAGGTGTTTTTTCACAGTGATATTGATGGAAGTCTACATTGATCAGGTCTGTGGTGTTTGCTTTGCCTTAGTTGCAAGCCAAAGCACTACAGAGTGGCCGTACCACAGCAAGCTGCCTGTTTGGTTTGGGGCTGCCTGGCAGGGGGAATCTTGCTGCTCTGTTGACCTCCGTGTTCCTACAGAATGTGTTTAAGAGCCTGGAGCATCATCAAGATAAAGCTAATGGGTCTGCTGTTGCCTGGCTCACCTTTTGCCCTCCCTCTGAAGTGTAAGTAAGATTTCAGCTCCCGTTTGCTCAGGCAGTGCCTCCCCTCTATTAGACAGAGGCCAGTCCTGTTTCACTTGCACCTCATCTCTGTATGCTTTCATGTGTTCTGCAATGGATAGTATCTGGTCCTTGCACTGTAAACACATTAAATCCTTTGATCTGTGTTTCTTTTTTGACAGTTGCAACCTCCATTGCAGTATGTTATTCCCATTAGTGTGTTTTTTCATAGATTCAGAGAATGGCTTTGGTTGGGGGCAACCTTGAAGATTGCCTAGTTCCACCCCCTGCCGTGGGCAGGGCCACCTTCCACCAGCCCCGGGTGCCCAGAGCCCCGACCAGCGTGGCCTGGGACACTTGAGGGATGGGGCATCCACAGCTGCTCTGGGCAACTGTCCCAGGGCCTCACCTCCCTTGTGGGGAAGAATTTCTTCCTTAGATCTAATATAATCTTTAATCTGGTTTGCAGTAAAACTTTACAGGAGCAATAGCTGCTCCTTCCCCTGAGCAATGTGTCTGCAATGAGCTATATAATCCACTTGGTAAAACAAGGGACCCAGCACAGCAGCAGGGCATGGTTCTTTTGAGACTTTCCTCTGTTGGTTTTGGAGTGTGTCTCCTGAGTAACATAGTGACCTCTGCCTGTATCCGTGAGATTTATAGCAGGCTTCTAGGAGAGTGTCTCTTACCAGCCACTGGTGTTCTGTCTGGTTTTGTATTTATTTCTTCACAGTTTACCCATTTAAATGCTACACCCCATCACCACCTCTATTTTAACTCTTTCCTCCTTTTCTGTTCTTGCATCCCTGTCACAATAGCCATTAGCATCCTGTTATCTGTTTTCCCATCCCATACATTATTTCGAGTTCCTTGCCCAATGCATTAACTAAATTGTGTCTAGACCCTAGAGTAATCCCATTGTCCAACCCTCTTTTACTTAGATCTCTGTTAATGCTTTCTCTCTCTTTTCTGTTTTCCTTTGGTGTTCATATTGTGTATATTCTTGCATTACCCGAGTTTCTTCTTCCTGTACAAAGAATAAAACAAACCACCCATCAAATTTATGGATGAATGCTCTTGTTTTCCACTCCTCCAGCTCTTTTTCTGGTGCGGGAGTGGCTGTGGTGCCGCCTGCCGGCCGGAGTCCTCTTCCGGCCCCGTTGATCTGTCACAGCTCCAGGCCAGGTTTGTCCCTCACGAGGGACCAGAATCATTGCACTGAAAACCATCCGAACCCTTTCTCTGTCCATGAGATCATATTTGCCTTCCACTATTTCTTGGTCAAAAGATGTTTCTAATTCTTTAATTTCCTTCTATGTTCCTTTATATCTGTTGTATTTTAGATACATGTCTTGCCTCCAGCTGCATCCAAACTCCTCTGATCCTTTCTTCTGGGAACATCATCAGGCCACATTTCTCACAGCGATACATGTCCACCTCTCCTCAAATTTTATAAAAAGACAATGTGACTGAGTGGTATTTATTAGCCTATGTATTTATTTGAAGGAGTTATTTCTACATTTATTTGTATTGCTCTGTAAAATCCAGCATTTGTGAGAGCATCAACGGAATGAGAAGGTGGAGAACACTCAAAAAATAAATTAACCCTGCAGTAACAACTTGTAGCTGTATTTTGGCTATTTATAAGTGTTGGGTTTTTATAGCTGGGAAGATGATACTTCACCAAAGTGCTGAAGTAGGGTTTCACAGGAGAAGTGTTTCTGTACCCTCTGACTTAGTTTGCTTGTTTTATTAGGTTATGCCAGTTCAGGTGGCAATTCAGCAAAATCTTTGATATTCTACCCTGAACTGTGTTTAAATACTTTGTGGGATTGAGTGCTTGAGAGAGAATTTTCTACTCTTTACTTAACCAAGGTCTCAAAACGTATTCCTGTAGAGGAAATTATCAGTATATTACTGTGGAGGAAATTATCAGTATTGAGCACATTTTGGCATCCCATCTAGAAACAGAGATGAGATTGGAAGATACAAACTGTCGAAAGGACGTTGTAGCAAGGAAGGTGCTGGTTGCTTCTCCCCAGTAGAATGAGAGGAAACGGCCTCAAGTTGCGCCAGGGGAGGTTGAGGTTGGATCTGGGGAACAATTTCTTCCCCAAAGGGCTGTGGGGCATTGGAACAGGCTGCCCAGTGTTCTGTATTTTGCTTAGAGGTGAAAAAATACATCTAGAGGAAAAAACATCTTAAAAAACCAAGATGACATGATTAGTACCATCTATATGAATCCTGTAGCCTGATAGAGGGTTTTACTGAAAAGAAATAGTAATGACATGTTATTCTAGGATTTTTTTTTTTTTAAAGGGTGATTTAACTGGGCAACATCCCCAGCTTTGTATTCTAGGCCTGTTTCTCCACAGCCACCCATGGAAACACACTGGCTCTGTTCCTAACACGAAAGAAATGGTAACTCCCAAGAACCTCAAAGAGTTTCTATTTCAAGTGAATCCAAACTTTTTAACTCACTTCACAGAATGCATTCAAAAGTTAATTCAAGTTTGAAGAGATGATAACACACATCTCAGGGTTCATTAAGAAAATGTCACAAACAGTATTAGTGATATAGACAACTTACATTCAGTTTAATGTTTTGTTAACTTAGTTTAAATGAAATTGGGGTTTGTGGTCAGTTCTGGAAAGGTCTCATATGTTTTCTAAACTGATTCTTCCAGATGAATTTTATAAATACAAAAAGCCACCTGGGTTTAAAACTCACTGGAAAAATAATCAGTTTTTAATCGCTTTTAAATAGAATACACTTCCTCCGAAGGCCTTGGATAGAAAGAGTCGTGGAAAATTGTATTTCACAGCCTCTGACATGGTGTATGTCGGATCAGTTATTGCATGGATAGCCCTTCCTTTTCTTTCATCCACTTCACACCAAACAATCACTCTTAAGTTATTACATTTCTAGCTTATATAAAATGAGAAATAAAAAAGCAGAGTTCTTTGTTTCCAACAAAAATCACCACCAAGAAAAAAGCAACCTGCCACAATCTCCCAAAATATCACCGTAAGTCAAGTTCTAAATAGCAACCTCTTCAAATATCCTTTTCACTAGTTATTCCACATACTTTGCATATTCAGTTTATAACCCTTTCCTAACCTCACTGGCTACAAAGACACTACTTTCCATTCTGTATCACTATGGTTATCTAATAATTACAAATTATCCAGGCATATAATTAACACCAATGTTCCAGTTCAGCAAAATTACCTTGTCTTTAGTCTGACCTTTTAATCAGCAGACAAGGTCAGCCTGACCTTCTGGGGTAACCACAACCCTCAGGAGCATCTCCTAACCCATAATGCTGGTATCAACCAATATGAGGTCTAAATTTGCCTTTCTGCAAATCTGACTCCTCCCCGGGGTGAGTGAGCTGATTCCCGCACCCAGAGCACCTTATGGAACATGCAGCAGCTTAGAGTTTGTTTTGTTTCCAGCACCATTATTCCTTTATTAAACGAAAGACCCTTGTTTGCTAGAGCAGATGACACAATGCTGTTGGTGACATTAAAATCTCCTGCTGGATTGGAGGTTTGTTTTCTCTTTCTGGGTGTGCGGGTGGAGGGTGGGATAACTTTGTTGCTTCAAACACCGCGAAGCACTTTGCATCATCAAGCAACCGGTCTTGGCTGGGAATGAAAATGGACATTTTTTGAGCATGTTAACATTGCTGTTTTACTGCCAAATATAAGGATTACATGCTTCTCTACATTTTTCATTGTGGAATGCTAATATTTTTCAGCTTCTGCAAGCAAATGGATGTGATGCCACTGAAAAGGCACATCTGCCATCAGCAAGTGCAGCAACAAACTGCCTTCAGGTCTGTTTTTTTTTTGTTTAAGTAGATGTTTGTAAAACCAAAGTTACCCAGGCCAAATTGTTTTCAAGACAGGAATTCCTAATTGTTGAAGTCCTTTAAAAAAATCACTTACTAAAATTAATTTAAAAGTGGGTTTTTTTTTAAATTTCAGCACAGCAAGATTTCTTAAACATGGAAGGCATAGAAATTACTACACACAATTACAGAGTTCTCTGGGTTATGGGCATAACCATTTGCATGCTCCAAGGCAACTTTCTGAGGAGCTCTGGAAGGCTGAGGTCCTGGGGGAACTGGTCACCAGAGGACAAGGAGCCACAGTGGGAATGGCAACCAAAGGGACAAGGAGCCACAGTGGGACTGGCCACCAAAGGGAGAAGGAGCCACAGAGGGACTGGGCACCAAAGGGAGAAGGAGCCACAGTGGGACTGGCCACCCAAGGGACAAGGAACCACAGGGTCCCTGCAGGACAGCCAGCCAGAAGGTGCTCGGGGCACTCAAAGGACATCAGGGGATTCTCCAGTACAAACCCAGCTCCTCAGAAATGAGGGGTCTGGCACGGAGCAGGAATTCTCCCTGGCTCGTTAGGCTTCCTAATTGCAACATCACACCACGCTTAGTTGCTTCTACAGACTGAGCCACTCCACCCACTGCAGTGACTCTTCTGTTGGGGACCCCAGTGCTCCAGGGTACAGAAATGGCCATGATGCTGACTGGGCATCCAGCCCTGATGGTTCAACACCCCTTGGAAGCCTTTTGTACTTTTGCCAGCACTAGCTTTCACTTTCAAAGGCTCTTTTCTCACCCTACAATCCTATGCTTTTCAAGCTAATGAGGTCTAACCGCACATTATCACGTCTTTGGTCATGTTTGACAGGGCTCCTGGGATTAATTTACATGGTTTTAGTTTCGTAACTCACTAGTGACTCTCAGTCGTCATGCCACAGGACTGGTTCACTTGAATTCTGCCCCTCCTCCTCCATCACTTCTGCATTCCACCTGAAATTCTTTTTATTCCCTAAATTAATGACCTTGAATTGCATACAACTGAACTACTTCCTATTTCAATTATTCTAGTCATTCCATTTTATTAATTTTCTTCTCAGAAAAGGTTAGCAGCACAATCCTACTCCCCATCACAGTCATTCACGAAAATATGACACAAGATTGTTAACAAGAAGTTAAATGTGTTGAATTCTTTCTCAGTTTCTGTTTCTCACAGAGTTTTTAAGTCTCCCACCCACCCCAACAAGGACTTAATCGTGATCTAAATCACAATCAAATATAACTGCAAATTCCTGATGGGTCAGAAATGGGTTGTTTTTATTCACACTTAAAAATGGCAGAACAACGTGATAAATTTTAAACCTAAAGGAAACTTTGGGAAGAATGGTATCAGCAATCAAAAAATCTATGTTTAAAGTTGACGTGCCAGCTCTGCCTTAATTACAACATAATTACTTTGCCGCTACACCTGGTTGGGCAGCATCACCAAACGACGTTTCAAGCCTTGGGAGCAGCAGTGCCAGACTGGGACTGTTACCCAGGCCCATTTTACACCTGAAGCCTACAGAGGTTTTATGAATTTTTTCTTAGCATTCTGTACTTGAACCAAACTTAAAAGGTCATCTTTTCAATTTCTCTGGGCAAAGACTAATCACATGAGGACTTGGGGCATCCTGGAACAACATAGGAGCAACTTAATGTTGACAAGTCCATTTTTCTTTTGATAAATTCTATCAATGAAAAGGTTAACAATAAGGGTGATTGCTCATTGAAAGAATGTCTTTGTATTTTGTTTCTCAGCCAGGATGAATTTGGTTCATAGCTACTGACAGTAAAGGATTTAAATGCCAACTGAGATGTCCAATTTTGGCTGTGAAAAATACAGAGTTACATCACTTAGGAATCTGGAAACAGCATGTCTTCTTTGGCCGTTGTGTTTGCAAAGTTCATTGCAAACCCCAATTTATACCAATGTTATGACAGACATCACTGACAGATTCAATTGTAACACCAAACGATTGTGTGATTTGCAGTTACTCGGTTAACTCCTGTTCACTCTTCCAGGGTCATGCAAGAACAGTGACATTTCTTAACGCTTAAGATTGAAGCATTTTCTAAACAATTAGCTGGATGTGTTCCCAACAAGATTCATGACTGTAATCTCTAGTTGTTTATAACTGATTAAAAACAAAACATGAAAATAATATGAATTCACACTATACATTCCCAGGATACAGTAACTGCTTTTTGTCTGTAGACTACCTGTAATAAAGCTGTAAATCTTAAGAGGAAAAAAAAAAATTAGTTATCCTTAAGGATCTTAAAATGTCCCTATGAATAATTTGGTACTTTTCCTTTTAATGGTACTTCTGTCTCATTTCTGATAGATGCAAGAATTTGTTCCCAAAATGAATGCCTGTCACCACCAACACAGATGCTAAGCAGGCTTGGAACTACTCACAGAGAACCTGGATCGCTGAAGCTCCATTCCATTTGCAAGTGAGACTTTGTAAAGAAACCCACTGCTGCTCCAAAGAGAACATCATCCATTTGAGAAGGAGCTGAGTCTAACACTGGGGATGCTTTATCGTAAGTAGCAGATTGCATTTAAACTGAGTGTTTTAAAGGTATTATTACAGCTCAGCCTTCACAATGAGTAACAGTTTATTTGTGCAGTTACTCACTGAAATGGGTTGAGATATCCAGTTTAAGAGCACCACACTGGAGCTGGGTGTAACTTGGGCTTGTTTTCAATGAGCTGGAACAGTGGCCAGTCAACACTGGGCAAAAACGTGCGCCTTCTGCTTTGTTTCAGAAACACATATCTATATCAGGAGCATTAACTTCATCACAGAGCAATTAATATGAAGTTACTAGGTTTTTTACATTTTTCTATTACGTTTAAATATTTTATGCTCAGTATGAGGCATAACTAATATAAGGCACTCCTAATACTTCACAGCATTTTGAAGGCCGTAGTATTTAAAGGCGTTTTTTATTTGTTTGGTTGGTTTTTTGTGTTTTTTTGGTTTGTTTGTTTGTGGGGTTTTTTGGTGTTCTTTTTTGTTTGTTTGTGGGTTTTTTGGTCAAAATTGTCATGCGTTAGAGATAGCTGAGGACAATAAAGAGCAATGAGAACAGAATATGCTCACAGGCTCTGTGAGGACAAAATGAGTTACAGCACACCCACTCTAACAAAGAGCGTGTATTTTCTAAAACCTGTTTTGGAAATTATAATGAAAAATATCATGATAAGAAGTTACAATAGAGTTTAAAAACCTGAGGGGCTGTGTGAAGATTGTTTCTGGAGAGCGAGAAGGATTTTGCCAATGTGAGAAAGAATTGCAATATCCAAGTATTTGAATCCAGATAAACTGCATCTTATTTATGTTTTCTGTTTTGAGAGATTGAGAGTTTGATTTTTACAACATTTTCTAATACTAGCCCATCCTTCTGTTTTTCCAAATCGTAACAGTTTCTTAAGAGGAGCTTTTACATCACTCCTAAAAATGAAAAACTTCATTCTTAAGACTAATGCTTTATTTGGGGTGAAAATTAATCCCCCTCTTCTGTTGAACAGACCGCAATGCTCTACACAGCATTCGTCGTCTATACAAGAACTGTAGGAGCCTTCCACTTCCATAATTGAAGAGACTGGTAAAATGCAGATTTCCATGCCCAGCTGCCCCCGCACCCTGGAAAGGCAGGGCTGGTGCCACACACTGTGTGCTCACATCCACCCTCTCCAGAGTTACGGGGCAAACTGCTGCCTAAAGAGAATTCTTGGGCAGTTTCATGGGCAAAAAAGCCTTTCTCACACCTTCTGAAAAACGGGAGGGACACTCCAAGAGGTAATTATGAAATGCATGTCATCTGTTTTGTCAAGATGATGGTCTGAAGCTGGGTAACTGCAGAGCCCATTCACACCTGTAGTCTCAGAGACAGAAAGTCTGGCCCTCTACATATTTCATATGAACATTTCAAGTGAGTGTGTGCTGTGGGAGCAGAGCGGGAGGTGACAGCACTCAGCAACAGTAAAGCGGTCGTGGGGAGGGAAAGGGGGAAGGTGAAACAAGACGTCCCTGAAAATCCTGCCGGGGCTCTATGACATTACTGTATTAGAAAAATGACTAAAGTGAGTTATGGAACTCATTAAGGAAATATAAAAGCCATGGATAAAAAGTTCCTTGTTAAGTATAATTGATAGTACAAATCTAATTTGAAAGGTTAACAAGCTCTTGAAAACTGTTGAATCAAGTACAGACTGATGTTTTTAATATAATTATATACAGCTAGCAGATGGGATAGTTCTTTTTATTACATTGCCAGCTATTAGGATTTCATTTTTAAAGCAAATCCTTTATTAGACCAAAGATATGTATGGTTATTTTCAGAATTGTCAGCTGTTATCTGTACATACTGACCAAATGTATGATTTTCACCATTTACAAAAATCTGTATCTGATTGTTAGTTTGTACATGTTCCGTAACTCTCTGGGGTAATAACTTTTAATTCAGCGTTTTCAAAAAAGAATCTTCGTCTCAGACTTCTGGCTCCTATTGTACTCCTTCTACTACTGAACACCACAGTCTACAGTCGTATATCAAACCAAAATCTTGGACAGTTCAGGATTACAATACCAAGATATTTTTCTCATTCTGGGCAATGAGATTTACTAAGAAAGGGAGTGCTCTAATTCATTCTTAAAGGTATCAGACAAAACGGATTTAGTCCAAACTGAATTTGGAGTTTACAGCAAGCAATATTCAGTCAAAGTCCTTACGATGTTAAGTAGGACATGAATTATCACCTTTGTATTAGTGCTCATCTCACCTAAATGTGGCCATCTAAAAGATAAGCGTCTGCTTCTGAAGACTCTTTTATGGTCCCAGGGGCCAACCAGCAGAGCAGCCATGCTCCTGTGGAGCTGCTTGCTTGTGTTCATCAGCCTGAAAAGAAACCCAAGCAGCTATGGGAGAGAAGATACTTCAGACAGTTAAGTTAAACGGAGAAAGGTGGATCCCATACAAACTGAAGAGCACACTCACCAGTCAGACCAAATGTCCATTCCCCAGCTGGGGACAGAACGCAGTGCTGCCCCAAATACCCCTTTTCCAATCCCACAGCCTAATGCTCATCCCCAACAACAACCAAAAGCTCTCCTGGCACAGCCTGTGAAGAATCCAGAGACGGCTGTGGACAAGGCCATAAAAACAGACAGCCTGAGCTTGCCGGCTCTGGAAATAACTGTGCTGTGTCACTGCTGCGGGTGGGATAGGAACCAAAGTACAGGAAATGCGCCCGCTGCGAGCAAAGAGCAAATAACTGAGCGGGGCAAGTTCAGATCTCCTGCGGTTTCAACCTAACAAATTCACTGGACTCCTCGCTATGGTAAAATAAATAAAACATTACATTTTCTCACTTGCAACTTGCCTCAGCATAGTCACAAAACAACTATTGGGTCACTTGAAGGAAACTAAAAGTCATCTAAAACTTCCTGGGTGTTAACCAACTGATTAAAATCCTGATTACAATCTCGAAGTTGTAACAACAATGGATTAAATTGTACTATTTCCCACTCCTTGATCACTGTCAGACTGGATTTATGCAGGCAGGCCTTTCTGTCCTTGTTACAATCTTTGTCACAAGAATGAGGGATTGCAGTTTTATAGCCTCATATATTCTCTGAAAGATAACAGTAAACAATATTCCCTTGACCTTTTCAATGTTCTGTACTTTTACTGAATAGTCCTTCTTATTCTTCCTTTTCTATTCTCAGCACTGATGAAAAAGTGATGAAATGGCCAAAAAACAGAAATACAGAATTGTTAAGAGGTTAAAGTGGTGAGCTTGACTACTCTCTCATCCAGCAGACAGAGCATAAAGGTGTTTGTTTCATTTTTGCTCATTCTTGCCGTAACTTCCTTGCAAAGTAACCTAACACTACACAGTGAGCTGCCACAGAAACTACACAGCATATCAAACATTACCACTTGCAGCCTAAGCAGCAGACACCTTTAAGTTGATTCCATGTCCTGTAACAAATGCTTAGCAAGCCACGCATGCCTGTGTCTGTGCAGATATGTGTAGGTACAGATCGAGCTAAATCCAAAATAAACTACTCCTTTGCAAACACTCCTCCTGCGGAGAAGATAAAAGAGCCAAGATGTGACAGATGTTTGTCATGCTGCTTAATACAGGACTGGCAGGGACATGAGTCTGCAGTAAGGGGGGCAGTATAACAAACTCTGCTGCAGAGCATTAAGCGTGTTTTAACGTGAACTTCAGATGGAATAACACAGTCAGTTCTCGGTGGGGAAAACAAGACGCTGTGCAGTTATCCTTGCATGTAAAATTCTCAAACAAACTCTCCAACTGATCTACTGTGTGGTTCTGTTATCTCAAACTGGAGGCAACACGATGGCAGGGAAGGAATCAGTGTGAAATAGGTACGGTGCAGCCAGAATGCAGAGTAGGGAAGAACAGAGAGCACTGAGCACAGGGGAATGTCCTGGACTGGGAATGCCTCACCTGCAGGGCAATTTCTGCCTTAGGCGCTGTCCCTGCATACACAGCATTTTTGTAATGAGAAAAGTACATTAACTATTGTAATCAGAGGAAACGAATGACACAGAATCGTAGAATCATTGTGGTTGGAAAACACCCTTAAGATCATAAACTCCAACTGTTAACCCAACACTGCCAAGTTCACCTCTACCCCACATCCTGAGAACCTCATGTCCGCCTGTCCAACCCTCCAGGGATGGTGACTCCAGCAATGCATGGTTATTTAAGCAGAAAATTTTCTTAGAACAGTTAATTATGTAATTATTGCATGCACTATATCCTTTGTAACACAGTCTAGGGGAAAAAAAAAAGAATTATGCAAGCAGAAGCTTTTTTCCTTAAACTCTGGTCTTAAATAGCATGGTACCTGATTTTATCAGTGCCTTTAATATAAGCAGCAAAACAAGCAGCAGAACAGCTCAGTGCCAAGCTTCCCACTGGCCACAAGAGATGAGCAACACCTGGTTGATGGCTGGTGAGATGTGATGCTCCTCAGTGACCAGTTTCTCCCGTGGGAAGTGCACTTCAGCACCTTGCATGGGTGTTGCTAATAAGCTACCAAGTCAATTTTATGTACTCGACGCACACACACTCAGCATCATGACTGTACATTTTTTCCTGTGCGTCTTTGACATGTTTGGAGCTATTCTAGCTTATAAATAGTGTTCGAAGTGTGTTTAAGATAAAGCTATCTGCAAATGCAGGTGAACAATATTGGCATCACCCACTACCACTCAGCTCTGTAGAGGGGAGATTCCCTAGCAAACTTCATTTCTGTGTAGTGTTACTCTGAGTTGTCTCTGCTTTTGAAGAGACACAATTGTTGTAGTTCATACCCTAATGAAACCTGGCACTGGAGTTAACAACGTCCTGGTGGTATGTTGGGGATCTTGCTTGAAGGTTAAAGTTCAGTTCATGTCAAAGCTTTTGACAGTTCAGGATCACGTCCAAACCAGTGTACATCTAAGGACGTTTTCCAGTATTACCCCCAAAGTATCTTCTATGGCTCTGCTCCTGGAAATGGAAGGCTTTTAGGTTTTGCTGAACAAGAGATGAACGCTCATCTTGATCTTGTGTTCAGTTATAAAGGAGAGGGTGTTGTGGATGGTCACACTGAAATGGAACCAGTACCCAGTGACACTACTTAAAAAACTGCTTCAGAACATGGACAACAGCTAATTTCTTCCAAAGCAGTGTATATGTGTGCTTTGTTTCAGATCTAATGTATTGGAGTTAAGCAAGTGCTTTCATTGATTGAATTGAGACCTGCACACATTTGCAGTGCACATCAGCAGTGGTAAATCTGGGAATTAAATTTGATCTGATGTAAGAAAGAAATCAATAACTGTCATAATCACTGGCAGTTAATTACAGGTTAAAATCTGTGGGCGTTTTAAAGTATGCAAGTATTAGGTTGAGTAGGAGGGGAAAATACCTTCAAAATTTATGACAGCATTTTCCCTCTCCCTGTCAAGGCTGTTTGCCCGGTGCTCTTTGCTGCATGGAGAGAAGCTGCCCCAGTTGCAAACGGGCAGAAGACAATTAAAGTTAACTGGGAATAGAAATGACTGCCACCAGCTAAGCTTGGAACACTGATTTTCCCTACCACCTGGGACTCTTTGTTTGCCCTTGGGATTTCTGTGCATTATCATTATCTATTTCCTGGTGCCACCTCAGAGATTTCGCCATGTGAGGGTGCTGGGTGCGGGGCTTTGAAAGGGCCCCGACCGCCTCTGCTACCTTTGGGTCGCCATTCAGTGGCTTTACAGTTTGTCCTGCGACTACATGGTAATTACCTGGAATGGATTATAATCCCAACAAGTAACATTAAAGTCACTAGTGATGGAAAACAGCAAGTCTTGAATTGTGGATTTTTTAAGGCAAATACAGACATCAGCTCTTATGATTAGTGGCACCTGGTAAATAAAGAATGAGGAAATATATAAGGCTGTACGAAAAGCAGCAAGTTGGTTTTGTTCTGTTGACAAAAGCGTTCTAGTCAGAAGTAAAAAACTCTTAAGCTATGGGGTGTGGTTACTATGATTTTTTTCAAGGACAGTCTGGCCTTTCTCTGAGTGCTCCTGGTAATGGCGTTGACCATGGCAAAGGCACACGACAGTGCCATAGCTTTCCCAGCAGCATAGCTAACGCCTTTCCCATATGAATCGTGGATTGTCCTTTGGTACTGTGAGTACACGAGCTGCGATCAACAGCCATGCGTTTGCATTTGTTGCTTCATTCTGAGGGAGAACTGAACAGCATTCGCTGTCAGGACCTCAGCCCTGTATGGGGCTCGGGGGAGTTGCCAAGTGCTTCATAACATCCAACGCCTCCTATTTAAATTTCCTCTCTATCTCGTATTTTAAATGCTTCTTAGCACTGTGTGATGTATACAGAACTCGTAGGAATGCCTTTTAAAATGCTGTTGTACAGGGCTGAGGGGTGTCTGTGAGGAGAGGCCTGGGCGGACATGGCTGGTTCTAGCCGCCCTGCGGCCCAGCCCTCAGCACTGGTCCTGAGGCCTCTGGTGACAAGGATTTATGAACGAGGAAGATGCCATAAAGGATTGAAATGAGGAGAAAAAGCGTGAGGAGCAGGTCTGTGAGCACCAAAAAGGAAGAGATGGTGCTCTGGGTGCTGGGGCAGAGGTTCCCCTGTGGGCTGTGGGGAGGAAGGGGCGGGTGAGTGGGGTGGGGTGTGCTGAGTAACCCCTATTCCCCATCCCATGACCCCCATTCCCTATCCCCATCACCCCATTCTCTATCCCTGTGACCCCCATTCCCCATCCCCATAGCCCCCATTGCCCCTCACAGGGGCAGGAGTTCAGAATGAGGGACTGCAGTTGAGCCTGGGAAAGGTGAGGGAAGGAGGGGAGTAAGCTCGGTTTGTTTCTCACCATTGAATTCTATCAATTGGAAATAAATCAATTTTCACCAAGTCACGTCAGTTTTACCAGTGGTCGGTAAGCAATTGTTGGGTCTCCATGGCTTTATCTCCACCCACAAGCTGATGATGTCCCCCCTCCTGTTGAAAGCTGTCCACAGTTGCACAGCACTGGGGGAGCACATCCTGCTCAAAGAATGTGTGCTGTTCAGAAAACAAAGCCAAAACCAACCCACAGCTTTATATCGTTAGTGCCTTTTAGCAATGCTTTCAAACCACCAGTGACTACTGATGTTTATGAAGTGAGGGTATATGTTTTGTTATTTAGTGCTGTGAAATAACCAGAGATGTGAGTGATAAAAATACTTCTGTGTTGGATGAAAGTGCTTGAATGTGATTCTCATCTTGGTTGTGCGCACTGAAATCTAAGGTGGTTGGAGACAATTATGTCACCTGAAGAACATTAATTCAGAGAGAGAACAGTCCGAAGAACTGTGAAATAAATGTCAATAGAGCTGTGTTCCTTTGCTACAGTGCCCTACAGGTCAGGAGTCAAAAGATTTGGCAGATTATGGACTAGACTAAATGACCCAAGATTTCAGATGTTCTCGATCTAAAACTGGAGACTCAAAATTGTCATAATATGGCTGAGGAATTAAATATGAATGCAAATATGTATGGCAATCAATTAGTGACAGTAATAAAATGATTTGTTCGATTACAGTGAGAGTGGATGATGCAGGCAAAGCAGGAACAGGAAGCGGATGCAACACTAGAGGAAGAGGGAAACAAGAATTCACTTGCCCAAGGTAGGGAAGACGTCCCACAAAACGTTTAGAAATGAGAGTGATTTTCCTGTGCTTGATCAAATGTAGAAAGCGATGTTAAAAAAATCGCTGTCATTTAAAACTCTTTTTGATGTGAATTTGCAACTGTGTTTTGATAGCTTTTCCTTCACTGGCAAGATGCAGATTGCTATTTCTTAGGAAATTGAGTGCAATTAGCAACTTTCTACAGCTGAAGACAGTAGTCCTCAGTAACTTGGAGGCTTTTCTGATTTAGCTGCATCTGAAACAATATTCTAATGTGTAGTAGCCTTGCTGGTACAAAATTCCCCCTAGGTCTGTCTCCACAAAGTAAACTGTTTTTTGCACTCACTATGTTTCTCTCACAACATCTTTGGCAAGGACCACTTGGGGTTTTTCCTTGCTCTGCAGTCTGGAGAATGCTCTGTTTCCCAGAAGCATCTGGAAATTTCATCTGAAAAACTCTTGTTGTGTAAGGGCCTCGGGACCTGACAATGCCTGTGATCTTTCCTGGTCTCCCAATAGGGATTTGGAGAGCATTTTTTTACCCGTTGTAGGTAGGTTAGAGGCACATTCTGCAATCCTTTCAAGACTTATCTATTAAATGGTGTTAAGAGGATCTTACATCTATTTGCAGTCTTAACCATTCAGTTTATGTTGAGCTGTACTAATGCATCACCCTGATGTGATCTATATAAATCAAGTAAATATTGATTTATAAATTTTTCAGAGTTTTTCCTTGTATGGAAAAGCCATTATGCAGTTAACGTTCTAAAAGCGATAATTTGGCTTTGTCATTTGGAGATTGCTTTTTGCCTCGGCTGTACGCTCAGCTCGGAGCAATGTAAGACTCTGCTACCCATCCACGTTTTGTTTTCTCTCCACATCTCACGAGTGTGGTTCACAGTTCGGGGCTCAGAGGTGTTCGTGGCTTGGCTGAAATCTATAGTTTCTTTCTATATTGTGTGGCTGCTTCACAGTGTTATACAATGAGAGAGAATGATTTGTGTTGACCGACTCTCAGATTGCTACCATAGTGTATTTAGGTTAGACTTCACCATCCACGGGTTTGTGCAGTAGATGGCATCTACTCCCATGAGTTTAGTTAATCTTTTTCTGATTTACAGCACATGCCTATAATAAATTAGCACAGTTGGAGTGCACTGAACTGCAGATTAAGAGCTGGAGTGAGTGGGGAGGGCAGGGACTTCATAAACCGGATTTATGGAATCAAAACTCTCTTTTTGGTTTTGATTGTATAACAGAAGCTAACAAAAAGTTCTCTTAATTGCTAACTTTATAGCATACTTCAGGAAATTCTTTTCCAACTCGACTGATTTCATGTACTTAATCTAATCTGTGTTCTGTATTTTAAATAAATATCCTGCAGCTGTAGAGACTGCTGGTCTATCAACTATTAAGACGCAGTTAGGTCAAAGATTGTTTTGTTGTGCATTGCATTGATGTGTTTAATATTTTCATTAGTGTCAATTTTTGCTTCACTGAGAGCTGTGTAAAATGCGAATCTCATTTTGTTGTAAATGCACAGCCCTTGGCGTGAGGATATATGGTGAAGTTTTGTTCTTCAGTGGGTGTTTGTTTAGTGCTTAACCTGGATTAATCGGTGAACTGACTACATTCAGCAAAGATCAACTGGAGACAAAAATATGTAGATAAAAACCCCCTCTTTTGAGCAAGAGACCTTTGGAATAACAAAAGAATTGACTTGAGTCGAATAAGGATGATGGGACAAGAGACTATTCATGCTCCATTTTGTTTCACAGGTTTCAGTTCAGCAATTTGGCAATTTATTATAGTGATACATCTCTCTTGCTAATTCTTAAAATTATTACCAGAAATACTTGCAGTTCTAGGTTTATAAAGGTGCTGGGGTGATTGCAGGATGCTCAAACTTTGCTGATTCTACAGCACTTTTTTGTATTTAACCCTCAGAGTTGAAATCATGTCAGCTGTTGGGTTCTGGAAAGCACTCATGAAGAGTGAGTCAGAAAAACACTTGGTTTGCTCAGGTACACTTTATGGAAAAGAAATTTAATTTTAGTAAATTTAATACAGTTTCTTCACAGAAAAGCAAATGGATTGACAGAATATCTAAACTGTTACAATTGTGTAAAAGGTTATAAATTATAGTACTTAGAGACATACCATTCTGTTAGTCTAGAAAGCTTTCATCTGCGTTACCCAAATATATTGTATGTAACTAGTGAAACCGAAAAGCTGCATTTGCCAATTTTCAGACGTTGCTCAGTGCTTTGGACTGAGCGCAGTGCAGGATAAGGGTTCATGTGCTGTGCTGGAAGGATGGTATCTGCTGTAAGGGTTTCTAGTGGTTCCTGGGTAAGGGAAGCTATTGTAATGGCCTTTGCAGCTGGTCTTTTCCCTCTGTCACATGTAACCTAGCCACAGCGAAGAGAACTAGGAAAAGTCCAGGCAGACTGTACAGTTATGTGCAACATCTCATTGAAGGCAGTGGTTGTTATTTAATCCACATCATCATATCCATCCTCATGGTCAGTAAAGAACCAATGTAAATGGTGTTTCTCCTGTCTGGAATTCTCTTTTTCTAGTGGCTTGCCATTGCAGCACTTAGATAAATATACCTGTAGCTTGAAAAACAGAGTAACAGAATGAGTTTTTATGGTCTTTCGCCCTTAAGCTGGCAAACATTTATCATGGACAGGACCCAGAGAGGTAAGATAGGATAGCCTTAGAAAAAATGTCATATGTTAGTAGGGTACAGCAGGAATACTGCTTTGTTTCCTATAGAAACACAATGACAAGTTGCTAAATGCTCCCTTAGGTTTAACAACCGGCCAGTTGTTTTTTCCTTCTTTAAGAAAATAGTAAACACTTGTGTTCCTTTTATTGTGTCCGTTCCGTAGTAGTGGTGTACAACATGAAACGTCTTGGTCTTGTTCTTGGAAACCTGCAACTCCAGCCCCATGGGTTTGTATCTTCCATGTTTGTAGCACTGGGGAAGTTCTCAAATGGTTATATATCAATGAGCACTTACTGTGCTGGTAAACAGGGACACGGAAGCTGCTGGTTTGGTGACAACTTTTAAGTGAAATGCTAGAGATTAGTAACTAATTACAGGTTTTTTTTGAAAACAGCCTAGGAGAGAAAAGCAACTTTTAAAGGTGCTTTATTTAATTCATTAAATAAATATTTGCTTTGAAATAAAAACTGTCTTGTTTACAGCATAAGGAGTCTGTATTCAAGATGTCTTCATCTATTCTTCTTTGAAATATTTACCAAAAAGCTTTCTCAGATAAATAGAAGGCTATGAGGATTTCACTGACAAGTGTTTCACGTTTGGTATTCACTCAGGGATCGGCAGCCTTCAGAAGAATTGCTCTTGTAATGCAAGGAAAAAAAACGTAGCTTTAACAAATTAAAAATATAAAACAGATTGATACAATAAAAAGGAAACAGCACCCAGAGCTTGTCAAATATTCTGTTTCGGTACCCAGAGTCCCAAATGGAAAAGCGAACACAAGAGCGAGCCAGCCAGTGGTTAGCAATACACATAGTGAAGATTACAGCCAGCTGGGATTTAGCTAAATTGGATTCCATTCCAGTTTCCCCTCGCTACTTTATTGAATTCCTATGCTTGACTATAAATTAATAGTATTAGTATTTTTCTAAAAGTTTCAGTACCTAGTTCAAATATTTTTCACTGTGTATGTGTTGATGTGTTACTTTATGCTTCATCTTATTTTACAAAGGAAAACAAAAAAAGCTTTACTTGACTCAAATGACTAATTTATCCTGTAAGCAGTATTTTCCAATTAAAAACTAGTGAAAAAACCCCATCGTTTTGGAACCAGCACTGTGACTACAATATTAAAGAACTAAATGGAAACTATAAACATACATATGAACTGTTAATACCCAATATGGCTTATAATGTGAAAAATGAAAAAGTAACTAGAAAGAAGTACTAGTATGGTTATAATGAGAGTTGTGAAGTCTGGCTCAGTTCTTTGTGCGCCCCGGGGTTGTAGGTGTTTACCTGGCACTGTAACAGATGCTGGTCAGGGGTCCTCGCAAAGCGTCTCAGGCCTCCTGGGGCATCAGCTCCATCATCTCTCAATGAAGTGAGTTTTCCTTTATTAGGAATTTTCTGTACAGGACAAAAGGACTTCTGTTTTCAATGAAAATACTGTAAGTTCTGCGCTGTGGCCTGAGTCACGGCAAAGTGTTACATTTCACTTCGTTATTTCCAGCTGTATAGCTGATTTTCATGCAGCTTGGTGGCTTACATCGAATGTTCTATAATTACAAAGGGAGTTTGGGCAATTCTTGCAACAATATCCACTTTCACTGATTTGTGTCAAACTTCTGTAGCCCCCTCTGGTCATTGAATTAACCACGGAATTCTGTGCAGGATTCTTAGAAATATTTTCCAGGTTCTCATACAGAGATTGACCTTTTTTCATACTTCAATTTAATCAGTGTTTTAAAACTAGTTTTATTAAATTGTTTCTCCTTGGCAGTTCTAATTAACAAAGAGAATGGGGTTTCCTAAAGTAAAGGAGCCAATTTATTTTTGCCGCTTACCCACGTAGCTATGAGGAATGAAAGAAATACAATTTTGAGCACTTTTCTGTAAGAAAAGCAGCGGAATGTAGCAGCATGACAGCAATGCTAATTACAGATGGAGTGGAGAAAAGGTATCATGTCAAATTAGTCTCAATTGCATGGATTTGAAGTTTTCATTCATTT
This sequence comes from Patagioenas fasciata, assembly GCF_037038585.1. NCBI lineage: Eukaryota > Metazoa > Chordata > Aves > Columbiformes > Columbidae > Patagioenas > Patagioenas fasciata. The sequence continues at coordinate 5,285,409 of NC_092527.1, forward strand.
AGAATAGTTCAATAGTGGACGAAATATCCTGCAAGGAGATTTCTTTCAATCTGCCACTTGGAATCAAAGCTGAAGCTCTTCAGGAGTGCTTGGGTTAGGGGTTTCTGTCTGGGATAACCACATTATTGCGAGATGCTTTGCTGTGTGATTAGCAGATCGGAGTGTTACAAAGAACTGCCTTCCACTGCCTTTTTTCGCTCTGCACTCCCATGCAGTTTGTACCTATGCATACATGGGTAATGTGTGTATAAGACACACAGATCCTGCTGGAGTTGCTACAAAAATATGATCACAATATGTTGTGATTGAACGGTTTGATTACTGTGATTGTTCAGAATATAAGTCCGTGCCATACAATGCAAGACTCAAATATCCATAGTTATATCAGATTAAAATGTTGATAGTATATTATTATTACTGTGGTAATATTATGGATTTAATTCTATCATTATTGAGACAGCAGCAACATAGCATTAGATGTCTGAAGCATCTGTAATTAACATTGAGGCTTGTTGGAGTTTGTAGTGTTCTCCTGTATGTAATTGGTGAGGGCCATAGGTTATTCTGATGCTCTGTGGATGCTGTGATCAGTGCAGGTGGAGCTGGTGGAGCCTCGGGAGACGGGGCAGATCAGCCCCTGCCTCAGCAGAAGCAATTACACCTAAAGCATGCCTGACAGTTAATGAGCTGCTCTGTTCATAAAACCCTCCTGTGACTGAGATGCCACTCTCCCTTGGCAATGGATTTCAGTGCTGAACTATCTTGACATCTAGAAACATTTCCCCAATGTCAAAACTACGTTTCCACTGCTGCAGTTTACCCTTCTTGTCCTATCCTGTGAAGAACAGAATGTCTCTTTCCCTTGAGAGGAACCTTTTGCGTAATTGAAAAGCCGACATGCCCACTTACCGACTTCCTTAGAACACTTTGAAATCTGTAGAAGAAATGTACTTTGAGAGGTGGTGTAATTTTTCTCTTACAAAACCACGGGTCTGTAATTTACATCACTTGCTGTGACAAGTACAAATCAATTCACATACCGTATATTTTTAAAATGTTCTGGGTTGATTATTTTATACAGTTAGGGCATATTTTAAAAACATATGTTAGGACAAAATGTCGGTAGTTAGAAAATGCCCACCGCGGTCTTTGATTCACCACATGAAAAGCAGTGGCAGGTCAAGGCCCTTGGTCTGGTGAGGCTGCTTGGGTTACCAGCACCCTTTGAGTTTGTGGCTTTTCCTCCTGGGCTCTACACTGAGCCTTAAGGACCTTTCTGTCACTGTTTGCAGAGCTGTGGTTTCACAGTGGGCTGCTGCAGACCCACCGAGGATGGTGACAATGAGCCTCAGCGATGCTTTTGAGCCCCATCTATCGCTACTTCACTAAATCAGCTTTGGCCCATTACTTTCATTTGGAATTGAACTTTCCTTGCACTGAGCAGGAACAGAAGCAAATTACCAACCTTGATAATCCTTTTCTGATGTTTTCAGCAATTTCTTAAGATGGAGAAGTAGATTAAAACCATCTCAAAGACCAAAGGGAGAACTGTCTTCATTGCAGGGTTTGTTTACAACACGCATTTTCCCAACTTGGCTAACTATTATGCTAAAGGAGGAGAAAAGCAGCCTGTGACCATTAGAGCCCAAATTCCCGAGGAGTTGTTCTCCAAAGCTTGCTGTAAGCACAGCCACGAGCTGCTTGTGTCAGCAGGCAGGCCCAGGGAAGGCGCAGATTTGATGAAGGATGTATGTTGCTAAGGGCTGTGGGGTTTGCATTTTCCAGAGCGATGCAGTTTTTCAAACGGGTCAGTCAGCATCTGAAGAGGCAGAGTCCACAAAAGCTCCCCTCAGCTGTGCTGGCAGTCACATACTTGTTGTGGATATACTTTTCTTAGGGAAATGAATAAAGGGTAAGCAGGGAAGTGGAGAACAAAGGGAAAATAAGAACAAAAAGCCCACTCCTCCATGAAAGAATAGGGTTAAGCATTGTCTCACTATATATGCAATTTAAATATTACAGAAGAAAAGTTGTGTGTTTTTCATTATAAATAGGTCGCAGGTTATCATGCTTTATTCATGCATTTGACACATAATAATAACAAACATATTATTAATCTCTTCTTTAACCTCCGGGCTTCCCACTCACTCCTCGCGTATCTGCATTTTTCAACACCTCAGCATAATTAAGCACCCCAAGTGCATAATGTGTTGTGTTGGGTGAGTGTGAGAGGACATATGGTACATTTCTCCAGGAACTGAGCTCTCCATTGCTTTTATTGTTCTGTGTCACAATCTTAATGCTTTTTTAATGGAGTTTCAGAGGGTGAGCACCATCAGCCCGTTGTCTGCTCTGCTCAGCACAGGGGGATGAGGAGTATTGCCTTATGGAAGCAGGGCAGAAAAATAAAGAAGGATATCATTAAAGTACAGGAGGAAGTTTGGTGATGAAAATACGATGCTTTCTGTTCTCAGGCGTGACTTCTGCTGGTTTAGCGGTGATTTAGACTGAAATTGTCTTTCGTAGTGTTCATACCAGTTTAGGTGGCCTGCAGTAAGGACTTGGAACAGAGTCGTTCCAGAGAAAACAGTGAAGTAGTTTTTAAATAACTTAAATCACTACATAACTCATTCATCAGTGTATGATCCCTCTCATTTCACTGCATATTTTCTCACTTGCTTTTATCACTGATAGGAAAATCAATGCTGACTTCTAAGGACTCGTATGATCCAGAATATTTCACAGGAAGGTCTTATGGAACAAATCTGGTTTGAAATGACATAATACAGCTCCTTTATTTAGTTCCCTGTCCAGCACATCACCTAAGCTCTTGACTTCTGTTTGGCAATTCCCACATTTATAAAGTTCTGCTCAGAGTCTTTATTACATGACTGGTTCCTTTGTGTTGTGCCTTCTTCCTTGCTTTTCTTTCTTTTGTTTCTTGTACAAGTCTTGTTCCCATTTTAGTTTTTGTTTGTTTGTTTCCTCAATAATGCCTCAGCCCCTGTGTTTATTATGGAGTCTAACAAAACTAAAAGCATTTTACGTGGCTCGTATGTTAGATACAGGTATGTGGAAGGTGAGTTTACAGCGGCAGGTAAGGGGCAGAATTTCAGGGCACATCTCTCTGACAAAAAGCAGAAAGTTATTACATTTGGTACGAGGTGAGAGCAAAATGGATTGCTTTTAATGGTGCCGTGTTGTATTTCTACATTGCACTTGAGGAAAATTCACTGCTCAAGCCAGCCTTCATAGCTGAAAATCACAGGTTAATTAATCAAGCCCAACACGCATACATACAGACATAGCCATAATTCTTACACAAACCTGGACTGGAGAATATAGGAAAACAGCAGCTCACTTGTTTGGGCAATTGTAGCTGCCGTAACTTAAAAACTGCTTGAAGCTCTGGAAATGCTAATGCATAAATGTTCGTTGAGTAGTTGCACATGTCCGTGACTGAAACATGTCACGAATTCCTTGATCCCTGATCTTGAACCCAGTATTATTTCTTTCTCCTTAGCTGCTCTCTGAATAAAACCATAAATTGCAGATTTTAAGTGCAGATTCTGAAAAACGGCACAGCAATGTGGAAGGCCCTGCAAAAGTTTTTCAGAGATATCCTCTAGTCATGTGTTGGTGCATACACGTATTCGTGGTTCCTCCCCAATTAGTCTCAGTTTCTGTGCCTTTTGAAGATGTAGGCATGCCTTCTCTTTGACCTTGCTTCTGCTTCTCTGCAAGGCAAAGGAAAATATGGAAGTTATTTCAGCGAGAAGAAATCTCCATGTGGGATATCTGTGTCGATACCTCCTACATCTCTGAAAACGCTATGGGACCAATTCCTAAACTAGACAAGTCTCCGGTTTGTTTCCTGTAATTGTTTCTTCGGTCTCACCTAACCTAATTATCACCTAACAGCTGGCCTTGGCAAGTGCTCTGGGCTCACTCAGTAATCAATACAAAAGAATAGGCACCTCCAGAGGATGGCTTATATCATCCTGAGGTAATTATCTACAATTGGTGGGCTGAGTCACCTCTGGTGGTATTTATCTCTTTCCATCAATTATAGCAAGAGTCCAGTTGACTGGCTTAAACTGGGTGATGAAAGAGATGAATCCTGCTCTCAGGTAGTGTTACAAGAGGTCTGCCTCCTGCAGCGTCTCGTTTCTCAGCATTGTGGAGAATCTTCCCGTAGCACAGCCATGCTTACAGTGGCCTCTTGTGTGAGCGCGGTTCAGGCGCAGCCCTGCAGCCCCAGCTCCGGCACCGCAGCCCCGCCAGCAGCTCCCCACACCTCCAGCGTGGGGACAAGGGAGGATGCAGCATTCCAGTGCCAGTCCTGAGATATAGGGAGGGAAAATAAGCAACACTGCAAAGCTCCACTGTTTCATCTGGCTCCCCTTTACTAGTCTCAAAAGGTACAGTAGGCATTTCTTTTGCATGGCAACAAGTTACAGTGTGACTTCACAACTCCACTCAGCCACCCCTCTGCTGCTTCTGGGGATGGGATTTGCTTCTCTCCTCCTCCCCCTGGGCTCCTCATCTCTTATCTTCCCATGGGTTGTGTTCACCAGCTACTAATGCAGCTTTTGAATCACACTAACCCTAACACTCTTCCCTTAATACTGTAGGTGAATTCCTCCCACTTAGCGGTAGCCATTTAAAAATGAGATGCTTGTTCTAAACCAGCAGTCTGCATTCCCTGGCGGTCAGCAGAAGAGTTGTCAGCAAGGGACATTCAGCTGTCCGAGTCCCGGTTTGACTTGCTGAGCACGTCAGCCTGTCACCTGCAGAGCAGCCGAGTGGTCTGGCTGAACACCCATTACATGGCTGTTGAGTGTTGTGCCCTATCTGCTGATCCATCAGGATCCCTTTGTCGTCCCTCTCCAAGGACGTGCTAACTGCAGGACGGAGGGCTGAGGAAAACATTCTGTTACCTGTTCTGTCCTACTCACAGAGACCCCACAATGTCCCTGAGGAGGGTGGTTGGAGCAGCCACGGCCGTTCAGTACCTGACAGCCTGAACTGTACTGGGCGCCAGCGAGAAAGAGGGATGAAAAGGACTTTTGTTCCCTGAATCTTACTGACATTTTCTGTTCTCCCTCTCTTTGATGCAGTTCCCGAAAGGCTGGCGAAAGAGACCAGCTTTCATGTTTCACTGTTCATGAGAGTTATTGTGGAAGGGTATTTTTTCTGCCTGCAGTAGGTTGTCCAGTAGAACATTGTTAATTGTTTTCCGTGACCTACTGTAAATGTAGTGACCCAAAGCAGTATTGCCAAAGGTAAATGGCCGTTGTGTTTCTGCTGGCCCGTGTTTCAAAGGTTTGTTCAGAAAATTTGATTTCAACTCATAGGAGGTACAAAATTCTCTCAAATGAGTTTTTGCTCGCTCTGGGTTTTCTTGCAGATGTTAAAAACTAGGCATGTACATAAAAGTCAGCCAAAAGAAGTTACACAGTCCCCATGGCAGATCTTTATCATCTCATATTGCCATGTGCCACAGCAATCCATTCTCACTGGTGTGTCTTGCTGCTTCTGAATTTACCTTGACTGAAATCATAAAATCAGATTTCTAAACGCATTTTGTTTCCATGTACATTACATTATAAATCAGTTTCATTTTGTTCTTGATGTTATCCCGCTGCAAAACAGAGAGAAAACACTCAATAAATGAAATTGCATCTGTCCAATTCCAAAAATCTGAGTAATACCAAAGGTCTTCAGTTGGAATATATCTATTTCTGCTAGAAAGGTTTTTCAGACCTTCTTTCCCAATAAATTCTGACTGTTACGTTAGCACAGATAAGATAATACTCTCAAAATATGATTGCAAGAAAATCCATAAGACTACTATGACAAACGTTGTGTACTTGAAGAAATTATTTTTTCCAGCAGACCCAAATACCCAAACGGCAAGAGGAAGGAATCGTGTTTCGTGACGTGAAATCTCCCAGCAGCAAGCTCATGTGTTTCTTAGTGGCATCACTGGGCTTTGTGAATTTGGACTTGGGGATCATGAAAACCCCATCTGTGTACAGCCAAGTTTCTACTGAGCAGCACAGCATTCACATTCTGAATATTTTCACCAATATGTGTAATAATTTTTCAGTTTGTAATGTTTACGTGACTTGGTAAGAAATAAGAGGAGGATTAGCTACTAAACCTGTCAGAAATATGTTCCAAATAAGTACCGGGGAGTTGGGGAGGAAATACCCAATTTGTTGGTTTTCCACAGCAGCTGCACAGTGGTTTCTATCAGATTTACAACTTTCTTTTCTAATATGGAAGCAAACCCCTTAATCCTAGGAAGTGAACCTGCACGCAGGTGCATGGTGTGAGCAGCTGGCACTTGGGTGCACGCTCAGTGTCATACTGCACTGCTCTCTTGCTTTTGCATGAAGATTTTGTTTGGAAGTCCATTTAGAGTTATTTCACGTGTCTCATAGTGCATGTATGCATGTATGTTAAGACTGTAGTAAGTTGAGAGTTCTTCAATAATAAAGGCTAAACATGCCTTCTGCTGGCGTAGTCCTCAATGTCTTGGTTGTTTGAAAGTAGTAGGATTTTTTTTCAAGGAAAAAAAAAATAATATTTCCGTCATTTCTCCAACAAAATTTGTCCAAAATTATGCTTTTAAAATGTTAAATTTCTTATATAATTTTGTCTGAGTTTAGGAAGAAAGAAGTCATCGTCGTATAATTTCCTCAGATGTCATCTAGCTAAGTCTGAGAACTGATGCCACTGCTGTGGGAGGCTAAATATGAAAGTAAAAAAGCAAAAGTGCACAACACTTGTTTGCATATTCCACATTTCAATAGAAATAATATTTCGTTTTGGCTAGAATTTGTTTTGTCACATAGCAGCTCTCTGAGCGGACGGAGTCTGCCCCGAGTTGAGTAGATCAGCCAGGTAACTGTCCTCAGCTGCAGATTAGAAAGGCAAAAGAAGTTCCTGTTAGAATCCTGCTAAATCTTCTATATAACTGGGCTGTGGAGCTCAGGCAGAACGATAATTGATGGCAGGCAAAATTCATTACTTGTTGAGTCTGTTTCCTGAGAAGTTCTGTGTGGTCAGAGGTGGAAGAATGTGCCTGGCTTTCTCTTAAATAATCTGCGTCTTTTGGCCCTCAATGTCAGTCGTGGGCTATGAAGATCACTTCATTGATAAAGTTCTAAATGAACAATTACTGAAATTTTGAGGAGCATTGATAGAAGATTTAGCTGTAAAAATATATAGATGTCGAGTAGACAAGAGGATAACAGAAACATGAGACAATGTTCAAGCGGTTTTGCTTGAAGTTTACTGATAAAACATACAATAAGCCTAACAGTAATACCCTTCTCCAAACTCCTATTCCATCTCTTGCTCAGCTGGACCACAAATGCTTGGTTGTGTTTTGAATAGCATATTGTGATTGTTAGGGCATTTCTAAAAAGTATTGGTTTCAGAAGTGCCTGGTTTTCCTCCCTGCTCTTTATTTATGGATTCCTTGGACTGAAAGCCTCCTGTGAACTTCATTGTGATTTCAATAGGTTTGGTACTTTAGATCTCCTGCCTTTTGGGTGTTTGGGTTAAGATTCACATACACAGAGCAAGTAAAAACCACAAGCAATAGTAACATGTCTTACAAAGCCGTAAAGAAAAAAAAGACTTCAAATGCTTTGTCATTTGAGTAGATACAGGGAGGCTCCAGCATGGCCCTGAGTAATTCTAGCCAAAGTACCCAATTCCTGCCAATATAACAACTACTCGCTCTCCAGACAGGTTTTCTTATCGGCTGTTTTGGGAAACTGGGAAAGTCATTGGGTAAGTTAGATTCAAATTATATGGCTCATATAAGCGTACTTCTAAAATCAAATCTTTGCTTTAAGGGAGGAATCAAAAACCACATCTCGGTCTGTTCTCATGATCTCTGGCTGTTCCAGGACCAATTAGGTGCAGTGTATATTATATGTATATTTATTATTTTTGTTCCGGTTATGGGCAGACCAGCATCCAGCCTGTAAGCTGCATTTGGTAGCTATTCTTTACAAACCTTGATTTATACATACTCCTCATTTCTGACCAAGTTGCTGAAATAGCTTTTCCAGCACTCAGTGCAAGTGCTGCACTGACAGAAAGTCACAAAACTCACACGGACAAAGGACAGAGAGAATCTGGAAAAAAATATTCGTATTGAAAGATTATAAGAAAGTTATTCCCGCACAAGAGAACCAAGTGAAAATGAGGCTTTTAGCTCTCAAAAACATCCTCAGATTTTCCTATGAGTTCCATTTTTCAGTTTAATAGCTATGTGACATGTACTTGACACATCACTCCTGTAATATAAGATGATCTCCCAGCTTTTATTTTCTGGGAAGTATGTCTCTCGGGTGGAGTTACAGTTAAGAAAGATGCAGCGGAATCTGGATTTGTAGAATTTAGCACAAAGAAGGGTTGAAAAAAGCTGCCTAAAATTCCTTCTGTTAAACATCGCTTGGTGTACATTGTTCTCTCTAAGCATAAAACAAGGTTCCTTTTTCAAAAGGTGGATTTGTGGCAGTCTCTCATGCAGGGAGCGTATTGTTGTCTTTGGAGGAGGCTCGGAAGTGCTGTCTGGGCACAGTTTGGAGATGAGGTCTTGACACAGGTTTGCTGAATGTGGCCGTTTGTTTCCATGTTGTATTTCTAGATGTCAGTGTTACGTTTGGCTGAATCACCTTCTGTGTGCTGCCTGGGAATGGACTCGTTTCCCCTGCAATTCTCCCTTCTACTGGAGTGAAAAGGCAAAGCCCAGTGATAAATCTGTGAATATACTTGAAGAAATAGCAAGTGCATTTTGTCTTCATTCTTGTTTGCAGTTCTGTAATACTAAACTTAATATTGCCAACACAGTAATGCTTTCTCACAGTAGAAAATGGTATGGAATAATACAGACTAATGGGCGAATCGCTGAGCAATAGCAATAGCAGTTGTGGATGTGGGGACTCGGGGCAGAAGTGGGACCGGTTGTGCGGGAGCAGATCTCGTGTGTTGTTAGAGCTTTGCTGTGGACACTTCAAATATTCACTCTTTCCTCGTGTCCTGTTAAAACAACTGAAATCAGCTGATGCGTTCAAAATTTCCTTTTAATGCAGGAAGCAGGGAGTGAGGTGTTTCTGAGGAGGGTACGCGTCTGTAGGACTCAGCTTCCAGCACAGCTCAGCCAGAAGCACTGACCTGAGCTTTTCAAGGGTGTTCCAAATACTGGGGTTTTTTCCCCTTAACTCGGCATTTCAGAGTATGCAGAGAAAAACAAAAGGAGGAACACTAGCATTGCAGTCGTTTCTTTGTGGAGCGTGAACCTTGTCATTTGGGTTTAAGAAAATGCCAAGGTGTCTGGAGATATTTGTAACTTGTGCAGCGCAGATAGAGATAAAAAAGTCAATCTAAGAGTTTGTGAATTGTGTATTTAAATCAATTGATGTCAAGACGTTGCTTTAGCTCTCGGAAAAGCTGTTTGAGGTTAGATGGTCTTCATGAGCAGCACACTAATTTCACTCAGCTACACGGTATTTGCTTTAGCTGATAAAAATGCAATCTGTAAGAGAGGAGAGGACATTAAAAATGTCCTTTTATGGAAGACTTTAAATTAAAGACTTAATTTTCCAGTGCATATATTTAATACAGGCTCATGTATTATAATTACCAAACAAAGTATTGTTGACTGTTACAAAAGCAAGATTAAACAACTTGAGTCACACTTTACCTGACTCCACACCACAGAAAGCATGAACACAATCTTCCTTTTGATTTCTCATTGGAGATTTGCATAACCCTCCTCATCTATTTTTAAGAGCCCTTTCTTCTCTGCTCTTCGTTTTTCTAAGAGAGAAAGCAATCAGAACAACAGCATGAATTTTGGGAAGCGCTCGGTCCATGACAGCTTCACTTTTCTCCAGTTACTGAATGATGCATGTAAACCCTTCACATGTCAGGTTAGCACTGAGCTCCACCGTGCTAGTGAAGGACGACCACAGCTCTGGTCCTTCCTCATCCCTTCTCCTTCAGTACCCCAGTTATGTTGCAGTGACGGAGGCAAAACTTTAGGAAAGGTCCCCTGAAGAGCAGGAAAAGGCAATAGAAAGGTGTTGCAGATAGTGAGATGTGATAGGGGAAAAACTTTTCTTATTTGGAATACTTACTGCTAGAAAGTGTTTCAAATCCACCGCATTACTTTTAGATGCGTGTATAAGATGGACAAATAAATAGACAAATACTTTGCCTCACAAAGGTCTTCCAGCCTGCCCTTCTTCTGGTTACATGATGCGACAGTAATGAAGCCTTTGGTTACTGGAAAAACGTAGTTAACAAAAGTGTCTACCTCTCACACAGAAGAGTCTTTAAGTTCAAGCTTTTAGGTGCATGATTGTGCTAAATTTTATGAGTCGTACAGGACGCTTTAAATTCATTTTCCGAAGGGTGAGGCATGTCATTGAGTCATCGTTATGTGGTATCAATAAGGGCAGGGAAGTTGCTGGAAGAAGAGTAGGAGGGAGATGAAACTCATTATGTAAATTTGGAGTGTTGTAACACTGGAAAAAAGTATAATGAACAAAAATAATTGAGGGAGAGAAGAGGGACAGGAAGGAATCTAATAGGAAGAAAATAACTAGTAAACTTTTTAATAGTGCTCTTTACTCATTGACAAAGTCCAGCTGAAGACAGTGCTGTACTTCTGAAGTGGGAGGTGTCAGGAAAAGCTCCAACTTGTGATTAAATACCTATGCATGAGCTTTTCTCTGCTTTGCATTCTGTTGTGCTGGACCTGGTGCCAAATCTGGTGGCCCTGATTAAAGTTTGGAAATTCAGAACAGGTTTGTGTTGTGCTCTCGGGTTATTCATGAGTTCTGTCACGATTTCGAATGCTTCCTGTTGTTCAGCAGGATTGATGAGCAGATGGACATGGTGTTTCCCTCCCCGGGTAACATCTCATTGTTGAAGTTGTCACCCACAGATAACATCAACACGGAGACCCTGGAATCCTGCCTGCTGCTGACACACCACAGAACAGCTGACATCTGCATGTGTGCTCACTAGCCAAGTCATCCATTTAGCCAGTGGAAAACATTGCAAGTCGTGCTGCACCTTACAATTTTATTTCTTGTCCACAATTTTTCATCATTAGTGCTCTAATGGAAAATTTCATAGGCTGGATGGTGGTCAGCAGAGGCCCCCTCCCTCTGACGCTCCCTGCATAGGACTCAATGCTTTCCTGGAGGAAGGAGGAATGATCAGATGCCTCAGACGTGGAAAAGTCTGCTCAGATGTCCTGGAATAGGTGGGGATTGTAGTCTAAGTATGCAGAAGTAAGGCACAGAGCCTAAACTTGAATTTATACCTGCTGAGAGCGATTGACCTCCAGCAGGTGGTTCATCCTGCCTCTCTCAGACCTTTTGGAAATAACCAAGTGACCTTTGGAAGTGCATTCCCTTTGTTAGCTCTTGAGGGAGCTTTAGTGATTGCATTGGGGTGGATGCCTGGCTCTTCCATGGTGGTGTTCAGTGACATTCAATCCACTCTGATCTCTGGAACAGATCTATGTCCGTAAGATAAAGACTGTACTTTAGAGACTGTTCATTAATTTTTTCCAAGCATCTTAGGTGTCATGATCATGGCACCATATAGAAATATTGTCTTTCAGGTCAGGTAACTTGAAAAACACCTTGTGAGATTGTTGCTTGTGATGGATCCCCTAGCAAGAAAATACGCTGAGAAATATGTTTACTGTGTTCCGAAAGAGCATGACAACAGAAGTGGGTAAAGGATCGTAATTCATTTTATGTGGTTATCATAAATCGCCAAATAGATCCATGCATCGTTGTACATGTTAAATTCTTTTAAATGTGCGTACGTTGATCTTGTAGATGCCACTAAAGCTGTCTTGTTCTCTTAATATTACTATGACTACCCTAGAAATGGCTGTGTCAAAGGAGGAAATGTGAAAAAAGATACTAAACTGACAAAAAACCAAGGACATAGATCATTGTTAGAAGGTGCTGCCAGAGGGAAGCAGGAGACATTTGCTGTGCACACACCCAGCATTCGCACACAGGACAAAACTCTGCCCGTGCCTGTGGCCCTGGGAGTGGGTGCTGTGGCTCAGGGCAAGGTGCCAGTGCCAGGCTGTGAACCTCCCTTGGCAAGAGAATTGTTCTACTTTGTGTCACCTCTGTGGCCTCTAAACCCACCTTTTCCTCCTGCACAAGGAGCAGGCTGTTCCCAGGCTGGGATCTTACCCATGAATTAATCCCCCAAACAAACACTAGGTATTTTGAATGTGTTCAGCATTTACTTCCTATTGTGAGGACTGTCTAGGGCAATTCAGTCTTTGGATCCTCTTGTAGACTTGACTTTTCTAAGGTCTTCTGATGCATTTGTTTTTACTCTTTGTCATAACAAAATTACAGCATAAGTCTGAAATATCTAGGGTGGCGTATTTATTCATGCATTAAAGACCACGTGTCCCTCCCCCCCAATTCTTACCTGTGACTTTAGAGAGGACTCATTTTGGGGGTACAGACCAATTCTGCACAGCCTTTTTGACCTACCATATACCCGAACAATGTGAAAATTGGTTCTTTTTCTCCTGTCCCTGTTTATTGTTTCATTTCAGTGGCTATAAAAGCCAGTAGTAGATCAGCTTTTTCCTCTCCTCACCTAAGCAAGCTGCCCAAGGCAATGTTCTAGTGCTGAAACTGGCCTGACTCTGATATAGAGCTTTAATGCTTTATAATTTTTGCAAGAATGAAGTTTATCATCATGCTCCAAATTACTTTGAGTTGGATCTGTAGAACGGTGAAACGTTTGGGGTTTTATTTTGTTATTCCTCTTAGTGTCATGCTCTGTAAGTTACTGTAGAAGGAAAGTTACCTTCAGTACCTGTGTTTGCCATGGCGGTGCCTTTCTTTCCAAAACAGATTGGATGGTTTGTCCTGGTGTTTCTGTTCTGGATCCTCTTGTGTGCATGCCTCAGGTTTGGTGGTATAAGTGATGTGCCGAACTGAAAAATGGGAGACAGGCTTCAGAACACCAGAGAGAAACTTGACTACGAATTTTTCTTTCCACACTACATGTCTGTATTAGTCTGGCACACGGGGAGCAGGTGGTATTTTGTGGTCATACACTGAATTTTCACATGCTGAAGACTGCATGGAAACAGTTTATGGATTTTGCTGTTAAATTGTGTTGAATAGAAGGCTACCGCTGCAATTTGGGAAAGCTTTGTACTCCAACCCATGATGTTAGAAAAGTGCAGGTTTCCCTGTGGCTTTTTCAGCCTACCATCCAAAGATGGGAGTCCAGGGCACCTCTCACGGCTGTCACAAGAAGTGAAGCGCAACGTACAGCAGTGCTACGAGGGGCACAAAGTTATTCCTGGAGCAGAGATCCAAGCTCACCTGTCGTAAGTTGTTTAAGTTTCTTCCAGTTATTTCAACAGAGGAAGATATTGCAGAGAAAAGTGTGTTCCTCAGCCTGCAGAGAACTGCAAAAACTGTAACAAGATCGGCTATTACATCTAACTTCAGCTAATTCAACCCACATTCTCACCTTTTACTCAAACATGAGTATTTTCAAGCCATCTGTCAATATTGGGTGACTCTGTGTGACATATGATGTCCAGTTTTACCTTTCTGTAGATGTTCAGGGATCACTGACACACTTGAAATTATTTGGAGTCAACAGATGTGTGATTCACCCATTAAGTCTGTATTTCTCAAGTTAATTAATAGAAAAAATATTCTTCCTCTTTGGAAAGGGAAAACTCCAGTAGTGATTTATAGCATGTTGACTCACCAGTTGTGTAGTTGCAGTATTATCCTTTCTGGAGGTAAATGTTGGATTAGAAATACATTTCTTCTTAGAGATGGGAATTACTGATTTGTTTTATGGTGTGATGTAGTTGCATACAAAGCAGTCTCAAAAGGTTACATGCTCTGTGTAGTGATGCTGTGAAACTGCTTCCCACACTTTCCTTTGGCTCCTCTGCCTCGCTGAACATGTGAGGAAGGTGATTTGTTTAAAGGCTGTGCTATGAAATACAAAGACAGGAGATAAACCACCTATCAGCCCACGTGTCACTTCCAGCACAAAGATAATTAGTTAGCCAGAACCCGGATCGTGGCTGCTGCTGTGTTGCAATGGAGTTTTGCAGGATACAAGGGTTTCCCAGCTGATGAAATCCTGCCCAGCAGCGCTCAGGCTCCCCGGGTACACACTGGCTGGTTTTGCAGCAAGTCTAAAATCTTGTCAAAGTTTTGGGGAAGTTGATCAGATGTTTGCTCAGACTCGTCAAGCATCGCCCCGTCTGTTTGGCGAGTGCAGTGCTGGGGATACATGGTGCTGCAGTTGCCCGCACCCCTGCTGCTGCTGCTTCACTTCGCTTTCCTGAAAAAATCCTGCCGTAAATAACCTATTTGTGAGCATCCCTGAGACAATTAACCTCTGATAGGTGATCAATAAGAGGCAGCATAGCTTTGTCAAGAGCAAATTATATCACGGTAATCTGATTTCTTTCAATGATAATGCAGAAGACCTTCCTAGAGGAAAGGGAAATGATGCCTTGTGCTTACATTCCAGCACAGATGAAGCTTTTGGCAGTGTTACATATGGCATTCCATAAGGAAAATAAAATAACGTAGAATAATTAATTTACAATGGATGCCATGTCCATACTTGGAGCAGCTGTCTGTGGTTCTCTCCAGAAATGCAAGGCCTCTCTTAAGCGTGATTCCTCCAAAGTCTGTTCTCGGATCATTTTCATGACTGTCGGGTATGCTGGAATAGATTGCACACTCAGGCAGTTGCAGATAGTGCTGGTTTAGAGAGGCTACAAGATTAGAATTCAGAAGCAACTTGACAAGCTTGAAAAACTGTCTGGCCTTAAATGAGAATAGGATTCAGTGAGAAGCGTAAGCTATCAGACTTGGGCAGGAGTAATCATCTGCTCACATTCAGGCGAGGGGAAAAACAGTGAGCTGCAAATACACAGGAAAGAATGTGGAAGATATAATGAGTCATAAACTCAGCAATATCAGCCTTTACTGGAGAGGCAAACAGTGCCAAGGGATGCTCAGACAGGACAGCACAGTCTGCAAGACAAGACGTGATCTTTTCACGGTGTTGGTGAGACATCAGCTGGAGTACAGCATTCGTTTTGGGCTCTGCACGCCAGGGAGCATGGGGCTTTGGCAAAAAACGGAGGAGAATGAGGAGAATGGTAACAGGTTTGGAAGAGGGGTTGGTTTTGTCAGGAGAGAGCTGACAAAAGCCATTATAAGCCATCAAGTATGTAAAAGCTTACTCGAAATAATCTGTTCGCAGTGTCCACAATACATCAGCTTAGTAACCAAGGTCTCGAGATGCAGCGAATATAATACAAGTTTGACATTAGAGAAAAATTTTGAGTGTAGTGTCATTTTGTGCAATGTAATTCTGGAGTAGGCTTGCAAAGGAGCTGGAGAGATCTTCATCACTTCTTCACTGAGAAAAGTCTTCATCACGGTTTTTAGGAACAGGCTCAACAAACATTCCCCGGGAGTCATTGTGATTGTGGGAGGAGCCCGAGGGGCTTTTCAGTCATCTCCTCTTTCCATCCATTTCAGTTGCAGAGAGACGCTCATTTTCAAATACATTATATATACACTTAAATAGCTTATTCTGAAATCCACGTGATAGCGTCCTTTCATCTCTCTTTTGTAAAAGTATAAATTTGGCTGTTAGAATGAACATTTTTGTTTCGCTTTTTATGGTAGTGCTAGATGAGTTCTTTTTTTCTCTCTTATGCTCTTTGAAATGTATTTTGCCACTTTCTTTTATGCTATATTAAAATTGTTAAGTGTTTCTAGAAACTGTGGGGTTTTTTAATCATTTTTCTCTGGTAGCTTTATCTGTGCAGGGTTTTTTTACTTCTTTTTCTTTCCCTCTGTCAAATTCCTGCACTTGTAGTGGTCGTGCACGCTGTTTGCAGCGCCACCGCCATTCAGAAGAGGGCGGGAGGGAGGAAAGCCAATGCGTGATGTACTACAGCCATTTGCCCTGTCCCTTTGTGACTTTCTTTTAATGGTTTCTCTTCTTCACCTTCCTTCCCCCCATGTACTGCTTTGATATGTCTCAAAATGCTTTTTAAAAAACGGTGATGGCCGTCGCTAATGAAAGATCTTGGCGCTCCAAAATGCAATGGGATACCTGTTGGGAAGAACCAGCGTTGCAGAAGTTGCCGGTGTGGCTGAGAACAGTAAATGCGCCAGATCCGCAAGGCCAGCTGTGCTGCAGCTGGAGCAGTCTTCATGCCACATCAGCCCCGAAAGAACCAGGCCTTTGTGAACAAAATCCGTGGAAGCGGGCATTCAGATACAATACCAGGTGGGTACAAAGTGCTGATCACACATACATGCTCTGAAATACTGTAAATATTAGCCTATGAGAAAATTATGACAAATTAACATTTGTACAGACTCATGCTGCTACTGTAATGCTTTAATAACAAAATATCTCGGTACCCACAGTTTTCTTCCTGCTGGAAATGGAATAGACTGCAGCGTATGCTTTCACCGAGAGGAACTAAAAATAGCCTGACATTAATATTTAACATTTAAATCTCATTTTAAACATTAAATGCAAGAAAATTCATATTATTTCCCTGGGAAAGCTAACTGCTTTCAGGGCTGAATGACAACAAAATGAGCCCTTGGTGCTGCTCACCTTTCGGGCTCCTGGCCCTCCCAGGGCCCCAGGGGCTTCAATAGCTACCGAATGGGCTCCTGGGCAATCCAAACATCTTTATGTCACCTCAGACATTCCAGTAATGATTAGGCAAAGGATACAAAACGTTCTCCTGTTTAGAAAAGGCAGGATTTCAAGTGGTCCTGTGGGATCTGTGTTTTTGGTGGGCTCCGCGGGTCCGCGTGTGCCTGGTCACAGCAGGGAGAGGCTGCTGCCTACAGGGCTGCAGGAGAGCAGCGTGGACAGGATTGAACTCAGAGACAAATATCTTGCTTGGTTTAACTCGTGTGTGTAGTGAAACAGTACGGCCTGAACCCTTGCTGTTCCCTTCCAGATAAATAGAATATAATAGTTCAGATACTGTGGAGAAACGCCTGGTGTTTCCCTGTATGGTTAAAAGTCATTAGGGCAAATATTTGGCATTTTAGAACACTGAAATCAGAGACATTAGATGAGCCGGATTCTAGCTGTTGCGTCACTATCCCAAAAATCTTTACGGGATTGATTAAGATATGCCCACTCACAACTTGAAAAGCTATCAGTCAAAAGAAAGGAAAAAAAAAAACCCTCGGTGTTGCAGTTACCATAGGCAATATATTTAGACGTGTGAGTGTCTGTGAAGAGTGGGTCCAGTTTCACCAAAGCTTCCTTTTGATTTTTTGAGATAAGTATGAACTGTAGCAGTAAAATAAAATTAATCTATTGGAATTGCTTTCAGCGCAAGCATTCAGTATTCAAATATTTTGTGTTTACCGTAACAGGTCATTCGCTTATGCATTCATTCATTCATTCGTGAAAGGGCTTTGCTATTCTGTATTTATGATGAGCTCCCTTGGCTCACTTTCCAGTTTTCTGAAGGACTCTGAGGAGAGGTTTCAGTGACAGCAAATACCACAGAGTGCAAGGGAGCCGTTCTGGGTTGCCCTCATGCAGGTGAAAGCCCTTTGTGCCAGATAAGGACGGCAGCAGGTAAAGCTTTGCTCACCTTGCACAAAACACTAAAAAAATAATGTTTTCCACAGACTCAGCAAATGCTAATGGAGTTGTCTTTACATTCCATTTTTTTTTATAAAGAAACAAATTGGAGTGTTTATTGAGTTGTCAATATCAGCACCTAATTTGTCTTATTTTTTCTCTATACTCAGCTAAAACAGTGTTGAGCTTTCTTAGTTTAAAAGAGTATTGGGTCTTGCAGCCTGGAGTTATATCAAATGTTTCTATACCCATATTCTTCAAAGTGAATTTTCTTTAACCATAGCCACTGGTATGGCCTGCAGCATTATGGAAATATTTCTCCTCTTTTGCATATGAAGGGAGCTTTCAGAGCCAGCATTGCTCCCATGGGGTCTGTGCCCATACCTCTTTGAGCGAATGTTTCTTGGGCTGATCGGGAGGTCTCCTCCCACCTTAACTGTATTGTGAAGCCAAGAGGAATGTTTCCTCTGGCGGTTCCTGCCAGAGAACTGATGAGGTTGGCTCACAGTGGTCAGAGGTGTCACTGGCCCATCAGCATTGCTGGAACTGCAGGCAGCTCACCCAGCCGGTTCTTGGAGCACAACAGGTTTCTCCACTTCAGCGCTGTGTTCTCTGAAGGTTTCTCTCCATTCTTAATGGGTACTGAGGGCAACAAGTGTCAAACTGCGTCTCCAGCCTCACGCTGATTAACAAAGTGTGTATCAGGTATGTGTTACCACTGCACTACCAAACAGCTACGCTGCAGCGTGTCAAAGAGCCTTAAGAAAATCACTGTTAATGAGTTCACGGTGGTTGGCATTGCTTTTGTGTTTGGTGTATGGAATAAAGCCCTGAATGAATCAGTGATCAATACTATTTTCGTTAATTTTGTCAGACATACCGAACTGAACTATAAATACTCAGTGCGAATTCCCCTAGTATCATTATTTGGTTTCTTTGTTTACCAGTTGTCTGTAAATGGTTAGTGGAACAGGACCTGTAATCAAGATATCACTCTTCCTAATTGGGTCTGCTGACTGTCATACAGAACAGGCATCACTACACCTAGTTATCCTAGCTTAATTTTGGAGAACTTTGCCAAGACAAATGGAGAGTCTTACGCCAACGCCACCCATAGCCAGGGAGTTCAGCCACTAGTCTGGGAAGCAGAAAAGCAGTGTTGAAATCCTTGCTCTACAGCCTGGGGAGGGCATTTGAACCAGGGCTTTGTTCCTGACCTAGATGTTGGTAGCCTTACGGACAGTGTTGAATGTTCCATTCTCATCGCTCCTTTCCTTTCCAAATTTTTGTTGCTGTTACTGAAATGCCTGGATTTGAAGTAAAACAGGGCTTGGGGTGGGAGGGGAGAGGATTGAGAAACCGGCTCTTTCTAATGTAGCTTTTTTATGTTCTACTGGAATATTCTTAATTACAGGTAAACTTGAAAAATTATTTATTCTTATAGTTGTGGTTCAAAGGGATTCAAAGCGGCCGTTTTTGCATTGCTTAAAGGGAAATATTCTATCGGTCCACGTTACTGACAGCTTGCTGCAGGTTCATCTGGAAAGTTCCTGAACCTTTGGCTACTTTGTCAACAAACTTGCCTTGCTTCTCAACCATCTCACACCATTTGACACCAGCAGACTCTTGTATGTATTTGGAACAGATTAAAAAAGTTTCCCCTGGTGTACTAATTGTTTTAATTAACTTACTCTGTAAACAAAGATGCTTGTAGGTGATCTCTACATAGGCCAGCAGAGAATATTCATTAAGTGGAAAAACGATAACCTAAACTGTGTGTGTGTTTTGAAGGCTTAAACACATATTTGCATAAAAAACCTATGTAAATCCTACCCCGCAGAGTGTTATTCTGACATTATTCAAATTACAAATTCACTGTTAGGTTTATTTAAGAAATTATCTCCCTCATCAAAAGCAACAGAGACTCATATAGCCAGGAGAAGCAAAGTCTTGTGGAGAGGTGTCGAGAGGGGCTGAGGAGCAGGGGGAGGTCTGGGAAGCTGCACCAGCGATGGACGGCAAACAGCACAGCCTGGTGCACCCAGTGCCAGCCCTCCGGACTCCCCTTCAGAACCCAAACCGGGCAGAAAAACAGGCACATCTAGAGGAAAATGCCAGTCAAGTCAATGCTGAACACCACCACGGCTTTCTGATGTGAACTGTAAACAGCATTACAAGAAACTAATGAAAGAAAAAGAATTAGAAATCCATAATTTATGAGAGAAAGCCATAACCGTGGCTGCCTTTTATTCAGGTTTTATGTCGGATTATAAACAACTGATTGCAAGGCTTCTTTTTAGATAAAATTACCTTCTTTGCATGCATAATTTAGCAAAAGATGACACTTTCCCTGCAGCCGTTCATCATTCCTTATATTTTGTAGTCCTCAATTGCTTGTGACGCTGGACCGTATGGGGAGGGTTTTCTCAGGCAAGGAGGCAAATGCCATTGCTGGAGTTAATGCTGGAGAGTGAGCACTTTAACCTGCACGCTTTGGGGAATGGGTTGGAGAAGATCATATTCATCCTGATTCTCCATCTAGAACTGGCAATGCTTGACTTCCGTGATGTTTTGAATCACTTAAATATTTTTAATTCTTCCTATCTAGAAATCGTAACGCTCCAGTTTAGAAGAGAACGGCAACTTTCCTGTATAAAAAAGACATAATTGACTATAAATAATAGGCTTGTACTTTGGTTTAAGAAAATGCCTGTATCTCCAAAATGTATCAAGACAGAAAAGCTCGACATTTTTATCAATGTCAAAATACATTCTCTTGAGTCACTGCCAAATTCTAGTTTGTCTTAAAGGAGTTTCTGAAGGAATTATTTGGATTATTTCTTTATTATAGGAGAATTATTTTTTTTCAAAGATGGTTTTACCAAATAGCAGGCTTTTTTTTAACTTAAAAAAAGAAAATGTTCCTGTGCAGGTGCCAACTGCAGCAAATTTGAAGCAATGAGGGGCTGGTTCCTGGCCCAGGGGTGCTGGTGGCGAGCTGGTTTGGGTCTGTGCTGTACAGGGGATGGAGCTTCTCGAGCGAAATGTCCGCATTCACACTGAAAGGAATTCTTCTCTGGCTCTCCCTGTGTGGTTCTGTCCTGGTTTTGTTAAAGAACAAGTTTCTCTTTTAGTGAATTTGCCTGTCAGCTAAAGCTTCATATCAGCTGCATTTTCCTGGAGAACCAGGTACATGTTTTGGTGAACACAGCAATGGAATGCGAGGTTATTGATAAGCATGGACGGACATCTCGAGAGGGGCAACGAGAAACAGGTGACCAAGAGACTGACCAACTGTGTATAACATCCCATTCACGTGAATACTTCATATAAAAGTGGGAGATCACGAGGATCTTGTCCCTTTTTTTTCCATTTTCCTCATGACCGACATTAGGAGAGGACCTTGCGAGTCGTCCCTGTGAACTGAGGCCCAGTGCCAGACTGAATCCAGCTCCGGTTGGCTGCAGAGTCCAGTCCAGGACTTCGGGTGCCGGCTCTGCAGTCGCTGGGACTTTCAGGATTGGTTTTGTATATTTTGTATTATTTTCTCTACTCTTATTAGTAGCATTAGTAAAACATTTTTAATTTTTCCAGCTCTCTTCTCTCTGTCCTTCTTTCCCTCCCGATCGCCTGTCCTGAGTGGGAAGGGGGGAGAGGAGGTTAACAATGCATCTGCCAGGGTTTGATTGTCACCCCGCAATCTAACCTCGACAGGTTCCCAGGTAACAGTTATTATTTTGTGTTTTGGCTCAGTGTCTGTAACACTGCAAGATGTGTATTGCAGTTTGCCAGGGTGTTCCTATGACTCAATGCCAGGAGCGCTCGCTGCCTGCGCTGCGATGCTGGAGTTTTAGGGTGTGCAGGTCAGATTGGATGGCTGTGCAGGGCAGAGAGCCTTCAACTTCATGCAGTCATGCCCATGCCATCTTTTGGGAGTGATCCATAAGTAAACTAACACCTGGGTTTCTCCAGGCATTTTGGAGATGTGGTGGAGCGGGCCAGAGTAGTGGCAAGACAGATCAGTCAGCTGCACAGGAGCTGTGGTGTGTTCACTCCACATTGAGCGCTGGGGATGTATCCATTAAAACTGAGAAACCACAAGCTTTCCAAAAGAGTTCCTTCAAACAGAAGCAGCAATGCAACCTGATAATGTCAATGAAAAAGCTGCTGTAACGTTGTCATCCCTTCCTGAACTCCGTGGGATGTGTCTGCTCTGGAGTGTGCTGCCGTGTTTGGAGTGGATTATCGCTTGCCAGTGGTTCAGCTCTGTGGCTCAGGTAAAGCTGCATGGCTCGTGTGGTGGTCACACACAAAGGGAGCTGTGTACACTGACTTTGAAACAAAATGGTTGGCATCTACAGATGCTCTTTGCATGTGCTCAAACAGAAAAGAAATCCGGATGCATTTTTCAGCAGTTTGGCGCATAAACTTTTCAGCTGGTGAAAACCACAGGGGTTTGTGAGAGACTCTAGATTATTTTTAAAACTTGGCATATGCGATTCTGCTCGCATAAATTTAAAGGTAGTGTGCACTTGCAATAAGAATCCAAACCTCTCATGCAGCCGAGCTCTAAACTTCCCTATTCCTCTGAGAAAAAGAAATTCTCGTTGTCACTGGTAAACTAGCAAAGCAAAAATCTCTATGGGATGTGTCAACAGCAGGAAAAGCAAAAACTAGATATTCCATTCATTAGAGAAATGGAAAACAGTGCAAAGAAGGTGAAGATTTTATTGTCACTGACAGTCACGAGCCTTTGTTTGGCATGTGAATTCCACGTTGGAAAAATGCAGAAATAATTCTACAGAGATCCAGAGACGGCAAGGCTGATGCTGTGTGTTGAATTGCTTGTGAGCACTTCTTACAAGTCTTGTCTTAAACCGAATGAAAGAAAAAACCCACTGTATTAGAAGAATCAGTCACAATTCTGTCTAATTGATGGCAGGGAAAGCAAGATAAAGTGAAGAACTATTTATTTAGAGTAGATATAGTCAACTTCTGAAATTCGGAGGCAGATAGGGTGAGAGCCGAACCTTATAGCTGAATATTATTGCTCTTCTTAGGGTAAGACTAGTTGAATATTTATGACGAGCGATAATATTCATAACCGTGTCTATTAAGAAATATGAAGAATCAAATTGAATGTAGTAGGCTATAAGTTACTTGCCACAAGTATCAGCAAATACTTTTTTTCCATCTGTCTATGTAGGAAGCATAGCTCATTACCACTGAACTCTTTCCATCTTTTTTCTTGTCTTCACCACTAATTCCACATCTCTATACCCTCCATAAGGAGGTTGTTTCTGAAAGACGCTGCAGGTTTTGCCTGTGTCGGATGATTGCAGGTGTTTAGTCCTATCAGAAATGCGGTTGTCCCTCCAGCTGTGAGGTGCCTATTCAGTCAGACTGTTCAGGACAGTTTTGTTTATGTGGCAGAACGATTCTCCGTCATTAGGCGAAACTGCCTACATCTCCTGGGACACAGGAGGTGCCCTAGTGACAAACTAAATGCACTTCATTATATGACAAGGGAGTGTTTGCGTTGTCTTACCAGATGCGCTCTCTTGACCACACAGAAGGGCAGAGGTTCAGGGCGCTTGAGAAAGGATCCAAAAGCGTCTGTTGAGCCTCGTCTTCATTTCTGCCTGAGCCACCATGATAAAAAGGACAGCAAGGAACAAGTTGCAGGCCAGATGACCTGGTCTGCTGCATGGGGCCCAGCCAAGATGGCCCACTTGGTTTCATCTGACTGCTGTGATGAATGCTCCGACCTGTGCCATATGCTGCCATACTGCCACATTGTCTTGAGCTGTGAAGGAGCAACGGTAAGTTCATGTTCATATGGGAGTTTTATTTTGTTTCATATTAAAAATATCTACAGGCAAAAAGCAAAATCGTCTTCCTGAATGTGTTTATGGAGGTTGGCCTTTTGCTCCAGTAAGAATTAGCTGCCTGTTGGATTTTACCATTGCTGTTCTCATAAGTATGATAACTTACTGGAGTATAGATTAACTTTTGCTCGTTCTTAAGGAATACTTTGTTCAGCAGTGAAAGTGTGTGGTCAATTATTAAACTTTATAGTTTGAAACTGCTGGACTTCGGGCTTACAGATGTTTGACATGAGTGCAGATGGAGTGGTTTCCAGAAATCAGCCCTTCCTATCCCGCTGTGTGCGAGGACCTGCAGCTCTGGGCCTTGCTCTTGTTTGCTGTTCCGCATGCAGTGTGAGCCCCACACGGGCTTGCTCAGAGGTGCAGGGGCTGTACCCGGTTTTAGTGCTCTGTTAACTTCTGAATAATCCCTACTCTATGAAATGAAGAAACAATAGTATTAGCTTCCATTCAACATGGCCAGATGTAGGAATGGTTCATACAGGGGGACAGTTTCTCTCTACTTCAGCTTGCTTTGTATTTCCAGAGCAATTAGGAATAATGAACAGTGAATTCATTAGCGAACTTCACATTGACTCAGGTTTACATCTCAATAATAGACCCTAACACTGGGGTGAAACCTGAGTGTCTGATCTAGGTGAACAGTAGACTTGATTGCTCTTTCAGTCAATAAATAAACTCAGAAGGACGTTCTGATACCAGGCTGTATAAGGCTTGGGGGGATTAACTTGCACCCATAAAACCAGCGTGTGCTAACCCTAAATTTCCAGTTATAACCAACACTGCTCCATGTTCCATATCAGGATTCCAACTCCTAACAGATTCCCCTACCTCATCACCCAGTCCCTCTTCTCAAAATTCCAAATACTAACAGAACAAAATATTCAACTGAATAAAGGGTTGGTGAACACCTACTAACCTACTGATTCAGTCACTGACCGTTAACCTTCCTTTCAAAGGGAAATAGGAACGTTTCTATCTAAAAGCACGACACCGTAGAGCTTAATTGAGAAAGAATCAGAGTTCTTATTCTGTAGTAATGAATATATAAATACTGAAAGCCATCAGCTCATGTTGTGATTTCCCCAAAGGTTCCTTCAGCTAAAGCCATAGCTTAAGTAAACATTTCCACAGAAACGAGGTTCTGTCAACCCTAGACCTCTGCACGCCTCGCTGAATGGCTTTAATTCAGTAAAATACATCAAACAGAGCAGAATATGTAAGGAAAATACACCGTCGACTTTGCTTCATAACATTTATATTTCATTAAGTGCAATAAGCATAATAATAGGATATAATAAAATGATGTAAAAAACCCTGCAGAATTCTGTGGACTTCTGCTATATTTAGCATTATGGATTAGTAAGTATTCTAAAACATGGAACTACAGAACTAAATGTTCAGAAAATAAACATTCCAAGGGTCGTGGTGTGAAATAGAATCAAACTGAGCTTGTGACTGCACGTGGAAACACGGAAAATTATATGAAACAAAGTGAAATTTACTGGTTTAACATTTAGTACCACCCATCCATATTTTGATGTATTTCACTAGAGTTTAAATTGTACTGAGCCATAATTACTGCGTAAATACGTATTTAAACTGAATTCACTTCGGGATAAGCTTAGGCTAAGAAGACTTTAAGCTTGAGATGAATAGAGCAAAGAAATTCATTATTTTGTTTGACTAAATGTCAGCTCTTTTTGAAGGATTGGATGGTTTAAAGTTGAAGTCGTAGAATTATGAGAGTGATTAAAAGATTTGGTGTTGTCAAATCCAAAATTTAGAGAAATACTTTAAGCTGAGGAATATTTTCAGGTCAGTGAACAGGGGGATAGATGGATACTTCTCCATTCAAGTACAATTAGTATTTGTGAATGATTAATTCAATCGGTTCATTTGTTGTGTATTAATTTGAAGAATTATGTGGAAACACACACATTTCCTACTTCACGTGATGTGAAGGTCACTGCAAAGTGGGTGCTTGTCCAGGAAGACATATCAGCAAAGGAAAAAGCCCATGGAAACTTTTCTACATCAACATCCAAAGAAAAAAATGAAGGTGCTGGAGGAAGAACCTAATGAGTATGTCCCCTTGAGTGATAGCCAGCCTTTCTTTTACCCCTTTTTCTCCCCTCTGCAGAGCAATTCTAGCCTTGGCCTTGTAGGTTGTGTGGCTTCTCTCTGTTCTGATGGCCCAGGTAATTGGGAAAATGTTCCATGCAACCCCAAAAAAAGGGGTTGTGGCAGCAGCCACTGCACCTTCAGGTGCGCAGGAGCACCGTTGTTCTGCATCTCCCATAGTTAAAGCAGTCTTTTTTTCTTCCAGAAATAGCAAGTTAGCTATTTTTGGTTTGTGATCTTTAATTTGGAATAGAGCCTCCGTGCCTTCTTCTCCATGGTAGAAGATGATTCTGTGTCTTATGTGTTTCTCAAAGGGGTAGGAAACCCTCCGTCCAGCCCTGCAGCCCAAAGGCTGAGGGTGAGCGAGCACCAGGAGCCCGTGGTGCTGGACGTGAGGGTGGGAGGTCCCTGTGTTTGGTCGGTCCCATCGGCAGCTTTTCCAAGCTGAGAGCAGGGCTCGTTCCTCCTGCACTGAGAGCTGCCAGCCGGTTTCTATGGTGATCTCCAAGATACTGATGGATTCACTGTGGTTATGTAACATGTTCCAACAGAAATCAACTTAACCACTAGGGTATTTGAACACTGGCCATATTTCTGAGTGTAGCCTGGACATTATGGCAATCAGTGGGTCTCATCTGCCTAAATATGAGCAGGTAGCAGAGAGAGGAAGGTGGTCTGTCTGAGGTATGTCTGATCATACTGATTATACTCCAGTGTTCTTACTATACCTTTGTCAGAACATTATTTCCTTCCCTTCACTTTACCAATACTTGTAATTTGTAGTTAGCTCTGTATTCGGGGCAGGTATTTTTTTTAAACCACGCTCTCCTTCCTCCACCTCCCTCCCTGCACATCCACACCATCTGCCACTCCTGGCTTTATTTGGTTTCATGGAAATGTCATCTTTCCTTCTAAGCAGACGGACGTCTCTGATTCAGGTGGATACTGCTCTGACAGCAGAAAAGCTCACAAAATTCAGACCTTTGGTGGTTGCTTTCAGGATCTGAATGGCAGGGTTGGATGTTTGGTTGCCTTGAGGCCTTTTGCCCGCAGAATGCTTGCTTGCCTTGAGAACGTCTGGCTGCATGTGCAAAGGGTTTGTTTTATATTGTAAGTATGAATTCATCAGTGGTCATATACTTGCCACACTAAATGAACAGTGTGGCATATTACTATTTTTAGCTGTAGTTAGAAATTCTTAACATGAATCAGCTCTGTCAGACTACTAATGGGTGTTCCTGAGTTGAACGACCAGTCCTTTGGAAGAGGGGTGAAGCGAGATCTGAGAGGAAACAGAGATGGACAGACATGTTTTCTTAACATATAGAGACCTCCCAAGACTCTGTCAATGCACCTCTGGGATAGACAGTGTAGCCTCACTAAATACAGCTGCTTTTGTGTTCTTACTTTTGTAGCAGGTACTGTGTTCAAAATAGTGATTGTATTTCTGCCACTTCTTCCTTACATGTGCATTTAAGCCCAACTTCAGTACTCTTTTACCAAAACTCAGCTGTTGTTTCCCGTAGCACTGTGTGGCTGCCATGACATGCCATCATCATTTAGCTTGCTAAATTACCCAGTTTTGTACGTTTAAATGAACAATATTTTCCCTAGTTGCCTTAGAGTAAATACGCTGTACCTCCAACACAAAAGAGCAATAAATATGGGGCTACAAAATTGGTTTGTATTCCACATCACCTGCGTTAAACATACAGTCTGAAATTAATCTCTAGGCAGCCTCCCTAGGCAGTGGAAGGGTAACTTTTCTAAAGGACAATTAATCCCACATTAAAATTGTCCTCTCTAGGGCAGGTGAGTTGCCCTTTCCCTTCAGCAGGGAGCAAGTCTGAGTAGTTCTGAAGTCGCCTGAACTCCCATTGTGTTTTCCACTGAGCTCGCCCATCTTACCAAAATGAGCACCATTAGCAGAGGGGGATGCTAATTTTCCATGGAAAACAGTGGAAAAGGAAGCAGGTTTCAGAATAATCTCTCCACATCCATTTGTGGCATCTTAGTGCCTGTTGTGCTTGTTTTGAGGCGGGAAAGCAGGCCCAGCGTGCTCCAATGACAGGCTTGGTGTCCTGCGGTACTGAGGGCTTCAGTCTCTGCCTGGTGTCTTACTCATATCTTCTTCTTAGGATTACTGTGGGGTTTGATTGAATTTTTTGAACATTTGTGTTTGGTGGTGTGTTGGTTTTTCTTCCTTACTGTATCTGCTTTGGCCTGTGCTGTGGCTCTTCATGTGGATGATATGCACGCATCCACAAATAATAAAATTACTCATCATTTAACAAGTAACTAGATCATATATCCAGATGGGGGATGGAGTAGGATTTAGGGAAATCAGGGTATTGTTGGTTACAGGTTTTTATCATAAAGCAGAAAATGAAACTTTGTCACAACTAAGGTCCTGTCTAGTCTGGAGAATATTTCTTTGGGTGCGTTTTGCCCCTAATGGCAAAATCTCCAGGTATAAATACCTCAGCTGCTCATAAAGTACCTTGCTAACACAGCATCCCTGTTGCAGCTGGGCAGGTTGCTTCCGTGTGAATGCGGTGGTGTTGGTGTGGAAAGGTCTGTGCTCGTGTTCCAGCAGTGAGAAAATCATCCCTCTGAGCTCACATTCTACATTGGAAAATGCAACTGTGCGTGCAGACCAGGCCTTTCATTTACCCAGGGGCTGCACTTCGGAACAGTTCTCCCCAAACCTTACTTGCACTAGTGCTGCAGCCACTCTTCTGGGTGTTTCCAGCTTTTCTGCTGATGATAATAATGCAAGAAATAGGTACTTCCTCATTAAAAATATATATATAAATATTGACCTTTAAATAGGTCCCAGGTAATTCTTTATATAACAATTTTTTTCATATGGCATGCTTGAACAAAGTGCAGAACAATGATACAGAGGAAAGGAAGATATGTTTCGTTTATGTTGTATCTTTGTCACTACATTGGAGGATGAAAGCGATGGTGCTGTACATCCTACGCTGTAAACAACTTTCACAGCTTGTTAAATAGTGAAAAGAAGCTTGAGAGTTTAATCATTTACAAAAGCTGCTGTTTTTGTAGCAGATATTTCCTGCTACAGAACACACTGAAAATGCTCATTTTTGTAATACGCTGGTTCAAAACCAGTAAGCTGCATCTTTTGGTGTTATTATAGTGGTGCTGAGCTTTCACTGGTAACACAAACCTTTGTCATTAACCCAACTCCAACTCATTGAGCTCATTGTCCCTGTTTTTGTGCAGTGGCATTGCCTGCCCATGTCACATGTAGGTCTATGTGTGTGCAATAACCAGTAGGGGAAGGGGCAGGCTTTGACTAATTGTTTTTTTTCCCCCAAAGAGGAAAATGAATACCAATTAAATATGTAAAAACTTAATTTCAGCAGTGCAGACTGTAGAAACACAAAGACAAAGTGAGTTGTAATTAGTTACCTGAAAATAAGCACAAAGTTTCTACCAGGGGCATTAACTCAGAGGTACCAGGTAACAATTGCAGTGATTGGGGAAGGGAAGGGAAGGGAAGGGAAGGGAAGGGAAGGGAAGGGAAGGGAAGGGAAGGGAAGGGAAGGGAAGGGAAGGGAAGGGCAAATGAACCACAAAAACAAGCAAAAAAAAACCCAAACAAGAACAAAACCAACACAAACAAACAAACAAAACCCAAAACCAAACCAAACCGAAGGAAAAAAACAAAACAACACCATGATGATGTGCATTGCAAAATCTCAACTGACCAGCTGCTGAAGTGGCATTTGCTTTTGTTATTATTGGTCATCGTCTAATGCTCTGCTGGAAAGGACTCGTTTGTATTTGGTACACAGGTGTGGTCAAACTCACTGCGCTGTCGCCTTTGGCACTGCTGCTGGCTTTTCTTAGTGCTGGGCAGTCCAGAGTCTCTGTGTTTGAGCTTCTTCCCTCTGATTTAGGTTGTTCAGATGTTTGATAGACTTGGTGCAGGAAGAGTGTTCAGACCATTTCCTATTTTTCCTGCAATTACATTGATTTATTTATTTTCTTGCTCGTTTAAAAATGATTATTTTATCTCCTGCCATTATCACAGAACAGATTTTACTGTGTCTGAATTTTGTTATTGATCCAACTTGAAAGAATAATTTTGATAGTCTCATCTAAAATTTTGGTATAATCTTGCTTTTATTGAAGTTAGGCATGTTAATCCATCTTTTATTTCAAGGCTGCCTCGAAAATGTTCCTCTCCATCTATGTTCTTATCCCTAGGTCCATTTAATGATACGTAGATCCCCTTGAGGCAACTCTCTCTCCTGTTTATCCAGCTGGCTAAGAGCCCTGTGCCCTGAGGCGTGTTGTCCCCAGTTCTCAGGGACATCAGCGAAAGCGCTGGGGGACACAGAGCACGGTAGGAGATGTTTCCTAGTTCAAAGTGCACCAAGCAGGACATGGCCAAGCTGCTGGATCTGTGAGGAGCATTCACAGCGGCTTCTTCTTCTATCTTACTCCCCTTTGGCATAAAAACTGTACAAACCTTAATGTCTTTTGGGTCCCAACTTCTCTTTCAGTTGGGTTCGAACCGGATGATGGATTTTAAAATAATCAGGTAGGAAATGCCAGCATATGCACCATATGCCATGATCACACAAGCTTTGCTTCCAAGCTGAGCTAAAAGTGCCTGCTGAAGGGTAATGAGCCATAATTGCAAATGGGAGGGAGATCTGTCTGCGTTGTTTCTCTGTGAGTGTGGATACTGATAGTGCACGTCTGTCTGATTTGGGAACTACTACCAGGAAACTTCCCGTAGCTAACTACAGCTAAACTGTGTATGAACACATAGAGAATGGCGATGAGTGTGGGGTTTTATTGTTCAGTATAATCCACCATCAAGGTAATTTGGCTTTTTTCTGCAAGTCATTAGCACAATAAATTGCCTAATATGCATATTTTATTGTGAACTAATTCATCCTCTGAGGGGAAAAAAAAGGCAATTGCTAGTGTCAAATCCTAAATTAAAATAAGCTTGGGAACATATTTGGCGAGATAATGCTGATGAAAGTGAGAATCTGAACTCCAACTAAAACAAAAATCATTAGCTTAGCTGCAGCGTTTACAGTAAATAAGCACACTGCTTATAAACTGCCTTGGTACGCTGTTCAAGACACAAAGAGGTTTGGTTTCCAGGTTCAACGCCGTGGTCTCTTTGCACTCATTGAACTGGTTTTCTCATACGTCTTTGTCTTGTCAGTCTGCACAAATCCTGTCTTAAAGTCTGCTCACCTGGGCTGCTCCCTCGCCTTCATCAAATATACTTGTTAAAAATAAGCAGCAGCGATATGACTGAACCAATATTTGATCGCCCTTACTATTGGCAGGGCATCATTTAATTAATAAGAAGCTTTTCCTCCTCTCTTAATCTTACCTTCCACCTTCAAAAGCTCTTCTGAGCAGCACTATCTAATGGAATCCATAATAACTCTGTTGCAGGGAGAGCTGTCTCCTTGGCCGCTTCGCAGCATCTCTCACCGCGTCTGCTTGATATTTGAAAATGTAAGAGTGCATTAGAATTGGTTGAGATGTCTCATGAAAGAAATGGTCGTGTACAGAGCTATTAGAACTTGCGAATAGAAGTTTCTTCTAAAGTGCTCCCTGTCCTGCGTTCCCTCTTGATGAGAGAATTAATGTGCGTGGAAAAGCTGGTTTAGCTCTTCAGTTGAATGATTCTTCCTGGGGGATTGTTTATAATTCCGCACGTAATGACACTTTCTTCTGCAAGAGAAAACAAAGTATTCTGATGCATCAGAGAAAAGTAGAAATGGCTCTTTATCCATTCTTATTTTTTAAAAGTCCTGCACAAAATCATTTTTTCTTAACTCCTAAGCAGTAATTCCTGATATATAAGAGCCATTTCATTACTCTAATGCATACCCAAGAAGCCTGGGAGAAGCGCAGGTGCTTCAGGTTCAAGGTCATGCCACCTTTTAAAGGCTACAAAGGTAAATGCTTCCTGCTGTGTCTTGTTTTGAAAATGATCCGAATGCAAGACATGTGCCCAGGAAAATGGGCTGTTCTCGTGCTCCTGAACATAATATTGTATAAAGAAACCCTGCACGCTGCCAACTGCCACCAGGACTTTTAATACAGGATGCATTCCTCTGGAAATGTCCGGGGGCTATGAAATAATAAACCTTGCCTTTCTCTTGTCTTCCTAGAGGAGGAAAAAAAAATCTTGATTAATAGCTTTCTTTTGATCAAAAACTTATTTAAATATGTTACCTGCATAGATAGCGATCTCTAATTTAAAATACCAAAAAAAAAAAAATAGTCCAACTTTTCCTTTTAATAATCCCTTTCAAATTCCCCCAAAAAGCAACAGAAAGGGTTTCAATGAGAATACTGCTTTTTTCACTGGTACACTTGGATGATTTGGGGCTGTGGAGTGTGGGCAGTTCCATCATCTTTATCAAATAGACTCATATCCATTAAAAATAAGCAGCAGTGCTGAGACTGAACCAGTATACGATCACCCTTACAATTTGCAGAGCATTGCTTTAATTAATAAGAAGCTTTTCCTCCTCTGTTGATCTTACCTTCCACCTTCAAAAGCTTTGCTTCTATTCTGGTCTGATTATTTACTAGTTAAGTAAAATGAAGCATTTTTTTAAGGGACTCAGAGCTGGTACCTGATGGTCAGTCTACAACAGCGCTGCCGTTGAAATACGCACTGAAGTGACTCCTCCAAGGTTGCATTTTGGAGGAGAAAAGCTCTCTCTTCTTATCCGTTTCCACTTAATGAGCCACCCAACCATTCCAGTCCTGTGCACAAAACGAGAAGATGGGAAACAAAAGTGCAAGATCTGTTTAACAAAATGACCCTCACACAAAGAAAAACAGTGTGGAGATGGGAATTAAACAGCTTCATTAATAGAACTGACCATGCCTGCAGTGCCTTTATGAAGGTGTTCAGGTGAATTCCCGTAACTCGCACTGCACCGCTGCTTTTCACCCTCACTTATTTCCTGCAGGTAAATTTTCACGGCATCTGTTCATCCAGCACCTCTGGCTCCAGTCTGCTCTGGGTCCCCTCGGTTGGTTATTCCAGCTTGGGTTCTTCTCAGTGTTGTTGTCAATGGAGCTGAAGGCTTTCAGGACAGGCCGTTTGTTTAACAAGACAGTTCCACAGTGGTGTCTTGCTTAAATGTGCCTCGGTGGGGCTTTTGTTGGTCCTCACTTACCCTGAGTAAATCTTCCAGGCAGTCACTTCAAAAATGCTGTTCAAATCAGTTCTTCAGCTGCTGTTACAAACTCTTCATAACAACAACGTTTATTTTTTGTTGTATTTTATCTTCTTCCCTGAGTTTTTTTCTCTGAGTGAGTATTCATCTTTCGACCTGTGCAAGATGGGTCACTATACATATATATATAACTCTATACATGCCGTACCTATAGTGTCTCTGTGTGCATGTGTATACTAGATGTACACATCTGCTAGCCAGCAACCTGCCGGACTATGAGGACTAGAATGCATATCATAAGTACTCTGATCCCTGAATTTAGAGGAACTCAAGCAAACTGAACTGACTCCAAAGGAAAATTTAATTTAGAAATGGAAGAAAATCCTGTAATATTCTACATTATTTGATTCATCCAATTTCCATCCCATGCAATGAAATTCGTGTTGACAAATTACCCTATACTTAGAAAAATAATTTTGTCGATTAAGTAGTGATCACTCACCTGTTAATCTCAGTTGGGTTTCTCTGTGTGAGAAAAATTGGATATATCAGCTTTTGTAATCAGCCTTAACTCTTTTTTTTTAAAAGCATCCTCCAGCTCCAGAAAGGCAGGTATTTCACTAGTGCATTCTTCCTTTCAAAAAAATCTATTCTTTACCAAACACTACATCACCTTCTAATTAATTGTGCTGTCCTTATAGTAGCTGTTTCCGAATTCCAGGGCAGAGCTGCTGTATGTGATGAGACTGGCTGTCCCCAGCCAGCAGAGAGTAGTCCTACCTGTCCCTGTCCTTGTCGCTGTCCTGCTGGGGCGAGAGCAGCAATCCAGGCAGGACCGTGCTGCTCTTGGGGTGCAATGAAACTGGATTTGTCCCTGATGGAGATGCTAGAGGGCTGTCTCATGTTCAAGGCCACTGAGTGTTGCCCGTGACGCAGGTTTCCAGCCTTTGCCAGGGATGTGAGGTGAGAAATCTGAGCAGGTCATGAATCACTTGTCCCCTGCCTTGAACACCTAGGGCCTGACTGGCAAAGTCACCATGCTCTCACCGTTGAAAAGGAGCTGTTTAGATGTTACAATTTGAATATTATAATGGGTTACGAAGCAGCAGGTGTTCCCCAAAGTCAAGATCCAAGTGCCAAATTGGGTATGCTGCACCAATGGTTACTGTCTGTCAAACTGGAACACAAAAGGTTCCACTTAAATATGAGAAGAAACTTCTTGATGGTGAGGGTGTCAGAGCCTGGCCCAGGCTGCCCAGGGAGGTTGTGGAGTCTCCTTCTCTGCAGACATTCAAACCCGCCTGGACACCTTCCTGTGGAACCTCAGCTGGGTGTTCCTGCTCCGTGGGGGGATTGCACTGGATGAGCTTTCCAGGGCCCTTCCAACCCCTGACATTCTGGGATTCTGTGATTTATGAAGCAAGTTGGATTGCTTTTAAGATCGAGGTGGGATCTACACTCTGCTTTCTTTTGGCTGTTAATTTTTCACAGAACTCAAGCAAGTCTCAAGTGAAACAGCTTCCTTGAGACAGGCTGGCACCCTTAGTACAGACACTTTTCCCCTCGTTGTCCCAGCCCAAGGCTCTTGCCTCCTCTGTCACACTCTAAGCCTTTATCGACAGAACCTCATGCTTTCCTGGCTGGAGCTGGTAAGGCTGATAAAAGGCTGACTGACTGCTGCCCAGTCCAAAACAAGTTACCTTCTTACACATCGTGTCATCTCACAGGCACGTTGTGCAAATAGGTGTCTGTAATACTTGAGAAGCTCTCAGATACTACATTTTCAGTGCCAGAGAAAACCCTCTGAAAAAAGGAATAATTCTGTCTTCAGAGCAGCACACAATAATGAAGGCATAGGAGAAGGTGAAAATGTGGAATTAACTCAGGGAGCATTGTCCGCTCAGAGATACAGTGGGATCCTGTAGAACAAAGTGAATATTCATGTTACGAATACTCTTCTGGGCTGCATATAAATAGGAGGTAGGGGAAATTGTCATGACACAAGCTGAATGCTGGCATTTCCTGACATTTCCAGGGCTTGGGTTCACTGTCTTAATAATACTGTTTTATTACTGTTTGTTTGTAGGCTTTGTGCATGTAGTTCCCTTTGTGCTCTTCTGTTCCCATAGTGTAGTTTTGATGGAACCAGGGCTGCTCTCTCTCCTGTTAGACCTAGTGGAGCCACGCTGGCTATGAGTGTGTTGCAGTGCTCCTCAGCCCAGCAGAAAGCTGATCCGTAGGGTGCAACTGTAGCTGCGCTCTGCCCAGCGCACGCTGGGGATGGAGCTGCTGTGCCACGTGTGGGAAGCCAAGGCACGTTGTGCTCTCGCCTGTTGCAGCAGAACTGCAACACTGTGGTTCACCACGGGTTCAGGTGCTGTTTTGTCTTTTTCAGGGCCTTTCTGCACCCTTGCCCCGGCTATGTGTCTTATATTTTGAATCTCATCATTAATTGTGCTTTACTTCCCATTTTAACAAATCCATCCTGATCTTCTCTGTCAAAAGCCATCTGTATCTGCTCCGGAACGTTTCAGGCTGAAGAATTTCTGCCCAGTGAGACTGGCCTGGGCTAATCACATTCCACAGAGGGGAATTGGGATTTGCATTAGAAAGCAGCGCTGCTGTATCTGTTTCAAACACTAAGCCCCAAAGAAAAGGTTGAGATGTCTCTTCCAGAGAAGCAGATTCTGAATTATCTACTTGTAAAATTTAGCTTCATGGAACTATTGTACTGGTAAAAGAAAGGCAAGCGGGTGAAATACCAGGTGTGGTACAAGGTCTGTAAGAGCACTGAGTGCTTGAGCTAACTTGGAGTTAGAGAAATATCTAGTGCTTTGGCATGCTTTAATAATTTAGGAAGCACATGATGTTTACTATAGTAAGGTAAATTTTAAGATTGATTGATTGTCCTTTGCAGTAAGTAGAAGCCTAAAGTTTGCCTCAGTAACTATTTGGCTTACACATATTGATGTTCACCAAAGCGAGAAATCACTACGTGTATTCTAGAAACACTCTCACGGTGTTAAGTCACAAGCATGTAGCTATTCCGCTATAGGATTTAAGTAGTATAATGGATTTCACCTAGTCTGAGATCCAGGAGAAAACGACCACTCGCATTCTGAGATAAGATTCCTATCTTTCCCTGGATCTATCTGCAAGAGCCGTCCTGTATTTTTCCTTTTGTGGGACCAGACTAATTAAAGCTGTGTTTCCCTCTCTAATGTTGCTAATCTCTTTGGAGATGAAAAGGAGACTAAATAATATCACTTGGTTATTTTTGGCCATTGGTGTGGCAGGATTTCGCTGCAGAAAGAAACCGCCCCCATTTCTTCACAGTTGTATTTATTAACTTGAGAAGGAAAGCAGGAACAGTATGGTCACATCTCCTGTAAATCTGGCACACTCAGCATACAAAAATGTTGTATTGGCGCAGCCTGGTATTGAGAAGAAGTAATATTGTCATTTGGTTTGTCGCTGGAATTACTTTAGCAATATTCATTGCTGTGTAAAGTAATTTAGACTTGCAGTAGTACAAGGTTGATGTAATTTGAGTAGTATCTGTGAGACTTCAGTACCAAATTAATGAACCAGTAAAGTAAAATCTGTATTGTAAAAAGTCTGTATATAAACTATATCTAGAGAGTGTATATTTCCTGAGTTACGTAAGGCTAAATTTCCGTGGGCTTGCATAGCCCATGTGGGATAAAATGTTATCCCACCAGGCTTTAGATGTGAACTTTTGTTCTCCCTTGATGAACATGACCAACATACTTCTGCAGTTCAACAGCACAAATGCATGGGGCTAATGGTGAGTGGGTGAGTGTGACTGCGGGCCTGGTCGTGTTCTGAGAAATCGCTGTATATAGATGGCGGATGATTACTGCCCTTTTATTAGCTGCTTTTTAAGTTTTTAGTGTTCTGTAAGCAAGACTGCAGAAGAGGTGAGGAAGAAGCACTTTGCGAGGGAAGGCTCCTCAGAAGGTGAGTGCAGCACGCAGGAGCGCGTGTTGCTGTTCATATGATTAAAGAGCTCGTTTAAAGCTCCCAGGGAAAAAAAAGGCAACAGCTTTTCCAGTTTAAAAAACAATAAAAAATAAAAAGAACAAGAGAGGATTAGGAAATAAAGCTGGAAGGGTGTAATAAACAGATTAAAAAAGCATAAACTTTCAGTGAACAGACAATTGCCAGGGAAATAAACAGAAACAATCAGATTCTTTTAAGTGATCTGCGAGAAAACACAGAGTGACCAGCAGAGAAATGTGTGTGTGAGGCAGGAGAATGGAGAGAGAGAGAGAAAAATGAGAAATTAAAATCAGCTTGTCTGGGTAACTCTTGTTGCCTTTAATCTTTAACACCCAGCTTTTCAATAATGTATGAGTAGCCGCTGGATACTTCAAAAATATACCGTATTATCTTCCTATTAGAAAAAGGATAAAACTGTAATATAAATCCACAAAAACAAATTAAAAAAAGAAAAAAAAGGAGCGACAACTACCTTGCACAATCTTCTTTCTCATTGCAGTGACCACCCTTGGACAACGTTGCCAAATACAGCGCCATACGTGATTTTAACTTCTCTTCATTGTGTTGCCCTCGCTCGAAAATAAGGCAGATAAATGTTAATGAAGGGCATGTTCTGTGCTGGAAAGATATTACTCTCTTAAATTAGGAATCTTATAACAAGAGAGAATTATTAGCAATGTATCTTTGTTTATCT
This sequence comes from Patagioenas fasciata, assembly GCF_037038585.1. NCBI lineage: Eukaryota > Metazoa > Chordata > Aves > Columbiformes > Columbidae > Patagioenas > Patagioenas fasciata. The sequence goes on from NC_092527.1 coordinate 5,323,064, forward strand.
TAATACGAGATTGGCACAGGGCTTCCGCATATGGCAGAGCGCTCAGAGTTGATAGCTGTAAGTGGATAAGTACCATTTAATGGTTTCTTTCTCCTCGCGGGCCCAGAGGAAAGGGTGAGTATCCCAAACCCTGGGGACTGCTCACCTCCTCAGGGAGCTTACGGAGCCCTGAGCTCACTTTAATTGAGCTTTAATGTGGTAGTGGCCAAACTAAGCTCAGCGTGTGTGCTAGTGCACAGAGACAAATCCTAATGAGATCCATGCTTTGATTTGCAGCTTGAGCTTTGTTTCTTTCCCGCGTACCTTGTCCTCACCATAAATCTAAACAGCACAGGCATAGATCTCGTTTCCCTGTAACTACCATCTAACACAGCTTCCTGCAGACACACACAGTTTTCTTCTGACTCTGAATATCTGCGTCAAGAGAGTGGGGAGTAAGTGGGGTGGTCCCTGGAGCAAGGGTGCTGGGAGGTTTCAGTGCGGGGATGCTGTGCACGGTGGTGCTCTCGCTTGCTCTCTTGCAGTACAGGTAGCCCAGCACATCGTGGTTCGCCAAGGTTTGGTGTGTGTGGTGTTGAGTCTGTTCTCTAATCACTAATGGCTCTACTGAGTTAAAGCACAGCAAGTGTGGAATTGTGCAGGGTTCCACCTACTGTTGTGTGTCCGTGTGTTGTTGTAAGGTCAGAGTTTGGTGCAATAGCCATTATCAGTTTTCCTAGAGGTGGAAGAAAGGGAAATGGTGCAAAAGGTAGTTTTTCACCACAGACATATTGCCTGTAAGAGGCAGGTGGCTGGTCACCACCAAGAGACTTCTCATTCTTCTTCCTCAGTTGTTTTAGCCACATTGGAGATGGGCTTCTTGAATGTGACAAATTCCCGAACCTTTATTGTCAACAGAGTCGCTTTTCCTTGTAGAACTGTGCTGGTAACAATAATATCCCGGTTTTTCTTCTCCTTCTCCTCACTTTACACTTTTTTCCCAAGACATTTTACATTAAAAAAACAAACAGCTATGCAGCAGGCTCTCCTGCCCTTCGGGTTGACACAAGCGATGCCTCGGCTAAAGCATCATTTAGCTCACGTTGAATGCTGTTGAAGCCGCAGCTGGAATTAGGTCTTTCACAGGTTTATTTAGTAGCTCTTATTGAATGTTGGGGAAGGTGGCAGAATGAAATTTTACAAGTTTAGAAGAGTTCCTTCAGTCCGTATTACATCTTTGTCCTTATGAAATAGCTATTAGAGCTGATACGTTGACATCTATTGAACTGAACTTCCTGGTAATTAGACATCTCTGCTCTAGTGTTGCCCCCAAAAGCACACAAGGAGCTTCATTCCTTTTAGCAAATTATAGGAAAGCCAGCTTTCAATGATCATCCATTACACTAGCCTCTTTGAAGTGTAATTATTTGAGATTTCTGACTCATTATCGCATAGATGTAGTGCAGATCACAGATAAAAAAAGAGGAAGGAGAGGAAGTGCTTGGTAGTAGCGAAAGAGCATCTTAAATTTTCACCGCTCGGGCTATTCTGTAAGGCTCTAGTACAGGCATTTTCCCCTTGCGGACCAGGAAGTCTGCAGTGCCCTGTGCGTTGATTGGAATGGTGTCCTGATTAACACCCATTGACATCAGCCCTCCCTTGTGCGGACTGTCTGCATGCACTTCCTAGCAGGATGAAATGTGGCTTTTCTTCCTTTACACAACAGGTAACTTTTTTTCCTTTTTTAAAAGTGACACCATCTTACACAGTCAGCAAGTTCCACTCCTAAACTAATTAACCTCCAGCCATTCTTGTAATCGTGTTAGCTCGGGAAAGAGCCAAGAGGCTTTTCCATCTCGCTTGCCCAGTTTTCCAATGTAAGGAGTGTCCTTTGCCTTGGCCCTTCTCTGGCGTTTTACACCTGTGAAGTATGTAATTTAATTTCTTTTCAAATGTATATTTATGAATTTAGTGACTGGCAATCGTCTGTAGAGATTTTTACCTGATTAGTCCTCCAGATTACAGTCAAAATTACTAATCTACATAGGGACCAAACCAATGTCAATCAAGTGGCCAACCTGCTCTAGTCTTCATTCAGCGGGCTGTTTGACATCAGTTGTTGGCCCAGGTCCTGATAGACTGGTGTCCGAAGAATGAAGCAGGGCAAAAGATGTTATATTTGGTGATAAACCTAACTCAAGCTATGGGGTTCTAAAACTGTCTCTGGAGTTCCTCTAATGCTGCCATAGCCATTAACTGAGCAATGGTAGATAAGGAAAATGTTTTAGGACCACAGCAAGAAGTCTGCTTTTTTTTTACTGAAACGATAAAGTTGGTACCAAATTAGTCTCTTCCACTTTCACATAGGGCAGCATAAAGGAATATTTTGGAATGCTCTTACGCGGGCAAACAGGCAGAAAATGCAAAGGGAACAACCCCCAGAAAAGGTATTTTCTGTTTGAGAAGTGTCTGTAAAGTAATTGCGTAATTAGCCAGATTGCCAGGTTAGATTTCTTTTTCTTACAGGGAGATAAATTGTCTGCTGTGAGCCATGAGGGCCCCCCTCATAGCTCACATTGGCCTAGAAAGGCTTTAATTTCCCTTCTGGCTCACCTGATGTTCTCTGTCCTGTTCCTTTGCCATGTTATGGCCCAGTCATTAGTTTCCATAGCTGTCCTTAGAACAGCATCTTCCCCCATTTCCTTTGCTCTTGGCGTGTGTTCTGAGAGAGCATGTTCTGCAGGCACCCAGAGACCTCCTGAGTGCTCCCCCTGACCCGTTTCCCACGTTTCAGCTCCCCGCCTGATCCATCACAGTCAGAACTGTAGGAAGATGAAGTGCTCTGTGCAAGCATCTGAGCTGGGATTACCCAGCTCTGCAGCGCTCATTAAATATTATGGTGAACACATGTGGTTTAAGTTCTTTCACAGGAAGTAACAAAGGAGAGAGCCTTAATATGCCTGTGGATTTTCCAACCATTTTGACTTCCATTAATTCTGTTTTCTTTTTTACCTTTGTTCGTATTAACATTTAATTCAACCCACTAGATGACTGCTCTTTTATGTTCTTTTTCTCAGCACTTTCTAAATACCTCATTGTTTAGAAATGAAATATTTACTCTTTTGGAGAGGTTACAAACTTCCGAACAGTTTCAGAAATTGATGACCATTTTTCTTCCTTACCATGACTTAAAACACTGACGACCACAACCTTCAGCTGCCAAGTTTATCTATTGTTTGCATGCAAAGTAGCATCTAAGATACTGACTTCTTCATTCAAGTTTGAGGAGCCAGCATTTAAAACAAAATTATTTGGATATTAGAGTAAATAATTGAGAGAGGAACTGAGTTACTCAGTGATCAGCCAGCATAAAATCTGGATTTAGAAACTGCCAGTTCTAGAATGGGAAGGGATGCGATATTTACCATTTTCCTAATTGCTGTCTTTCAGTGTTTCACCACATTTGCTCACAACACAGCATGCTTCAGTTTGTTGCTGAGGGAAGCATAATGACAAACTAGCTGTTATTAGGTTCTTTTTGATGATACTCTGTTGAAATCAGTGTAGTAGCAACAAATATGGCTCAGTGGGAGAGAGGAGGAAAATTGCTTTCACCAAGAACATGTCTGTGGTAATACAAAATTCTAAACTCTGGAAAAGTGGCTCTCTTCCTCCCTTCTACCAAGTGAAAAATTGCTCTCCTTATTTGTGATGCTTCGGTTAAATTATGCACACATTAACATTCATTCATCTTCTCCATTTATTTACTCAAAACAGGCTCCAACTCCCTGTTCAGTATATCCACTGGCATTCCTTTTGTGTGTCGCACCTTGAGTTGTTGCTGGACTTTGCTGAGCGAGACATTTTACAGCACATAACAAAAACACAATCCCTGCCACAGCCAGACCTTTTGTATCACTTAAATCAGCCAGAATTTTGAATGTAGTTTCTTTGTGTATCTATTGCCTTGGGGCAGTTAAGGGCACAACTCTTGCTTGGTCTTTGTGTGGGTGTTACAGCGTTGTCTCTCTGTCCAGCTCAGGCTGAGTGGGACGGTGTCCGGATACAGGAGAGACAAGTGGGTTGTGAGTGTCTGCTGGGCCCGGCAGCTGGCCAGGGCAGAACACAGAATCACAGAATCCCAGAATGTGAGAGGTTGGAAGGGCCCTGGAAAGCTCATCCAGTGCAATCCCCCCATGGAGCAGGAACACCCAGCTGAGGTTCCACAGGAAGGTGTCCAGGCGGGTTTGAATGTCTGCAGAGAAGGAGACTCCACAACCTCCCTGGGCAGCCTGGGCCAGGCTCTGCCACCCTCACCATCAAGAAGTTTCTTCTCATATTTAAGTGGAACCTCCTGTGTTCCAGTTTGAACCCACTGCCCCTTGTCCTGTCACTGGTTGTCACCGAGAAGAGCCTGGCTCCATCCTCCTGACACTCACCCTTTCTGTATCTGTAACCATGAATGAGTCCCCCCTCAGTCTCCTCTTCTCCAGCTCCAGAGCCCCAGCTCCCTCAGCCTTTCCTCACACGGGAGATGCTCCACTCCCTTCAGCATCTTGGTGGCTGCGCTGGACTCTCTCCAGCAGTTCCCTGTCCTTCTGGAACTGAGGGGCCACAACTGGACACAATATTCCAGGTGTGGTCTCCCCAGGGCAGAGCAGAGGGGCAGGAGAACCTCTCTGACCTACTGACCACCCCCTTCTAACCCACCCCAGGTACCATTGGCTTTCTGGCCACAAGGGCCCAGTGCTGGCTCATGGTCACCCTGCTGTCCCCAGGACCCCCAGGTCCCTTTCCCCTACACTGCTCTCTAATAGGTCATTCCCCAACTTATACTGGAACCTGGGGTTGTTCCCCACACTAAGGAGGGAGGAACCGCTGGACTTCATTCCTTTTCCACTTGTTTGGGTTTTTTTTCAACAAACCAGATAACCACGTTTCCAGCATGATATCCTAACTGGCGTTCTTGCTCCAGCATCTCTTGTGCAAGACAGCATTGCCTTGGGGACCAGGTTCTTGGGGTTTACATGGCAGGCTTTGCCAGCATGGAGGTTGCACGCTTATGTGGGATTTCCTGTGATTCCTCCTTCCAATTCATCTTATCAGACATTGCAGCAGGGGCTGCTGCTCCCTTAGTCTCACTCAAGAGCTGCTGTATCTCGCTGCTGTTAAGAGCAAAAGGTTCCAAAACCTTGAACGCGGGGCCAGACCTCCTCAGAAATTACTTTTAAACTATAACAGCTATTTTGGTGCCTTGCTACTGCATAATGATAACAGAAAAACCTCTTTTCACTCTTTAAAGATGGTGACTATTGTATTCATCCACAAAATGAAAAGTACAATTGACATTATATGAGACAGCCTTGTGTGTGCATACCCAGTGTGTGACAGCCCATCTATCCAACCTCAAATTAGATTGTTGTTCAGATTGTGTTCAATGAAGACAAAATGTAGAGCAATTTTGCTGGTTAGAATAGAGGATATTCTTTGAAAACACTAGTTTAACTTTATTGTAGTGCTTGGAATAGCTGAGAATACTTTTACTGTTTACCACATTCAGAGTTCATTTCATGTAATTTTTCTCATGCAAATGGTTAAGTGTGGATCATATTCTTGTAGTGGATATCTAATTATTTTGTGAAATAACGTGCAGGCGGTCATTGCTGCTCCGTCACATGGATTCACAGTGTCCGAAGAAGATGAGGGTCTGAGTGAGCCCAGCAGGCGGTCAGAAAGAGGAGAGTGGTGGCAGGGAGCTTAGATCCCACAGCAAGAGGCAACTGCTCCCATGTTCTACCCAACACAGACGCCTCAGACAGATTCTGGAAGGCAGCTTCCCCTCCTCCTGGAGGAAGGAGTTTGTTGCTGCTGTGGTCTCTGGTAAGGTCAGAGAGAAGGAAAAAGGTCAGTAAGCAAGGAGAGGGAAGCGGTGGTAAATAGGAATGAGAAGAAACACTGAGACAATAAAGTAAGCTGCAGTCCTGTAGGACAGAGGCTGCCTAGGCTGAGAAGAGAGGCTGGGAGCAGGCGTTGGTTTTCTTATTGGCGGTTTGGGGGAACAGCCACAGTGCCCCAGCTTCTGTAACCTGCACTGAGCAAATGGGTTTACATCAGTAACTCCAAGGGCTTTAGTAAAGCAGCTGGTCTGAAGAGGTGGAACTATGCAAAGGCTACAGAACCAGGTCCAAGGTTAGCTGGGGAGCAGCAGGAATTGCATCTTTCAAGTAGATACGTAGCACGTGTTTGATTTACCCTGACTGAGGGCTGTGCCTGTCAGGTGTGGCAGTACCTGAGCTGGTTGTTCAGGAGCCCTGGGTGGCTCTACATAGTGCCAGAGGCGTCAGACCCACGTCCCGTCCCCATGGCTGCGCAGGTGGGTGCACAGAGTCCGGCTCCACTGAGGGGCTGTCAGTTCTGCAGGGCCTCAGGCAATACACCCACGTGCTTTGAGCAACCAGCGAATGATGGTTTTTTATTCTCTTTATCATTTTCTGTAAGAAGAGAGATATTTTTGCAGAGGGAATGAGAAAGATCACTCTTCAAGCAAACTTTTTTTTTTTTTAATATTGTGACATCATTTTTAAAAGCAATGTGTTCTCACAGTGTGTTTTTTACAAAAGCGAAAACCAGCAAGTCCCAGCAATGGGCAGATCCTGCCGTCAGTATCTGGTGATGCCAGTGCTCGCTGCAGCAGATGGAGAGATGCAAACATTCTGGAAACCTGGACAAACTGCTTTTCTTGAGCTGGAGAAAGCAGCGCTGTAAAATGCTTCTTGCTCCTCAAGTCTAAGCTTCCTTAATAACTAACAATTCCTGAGGAAAGGCAGTTGGGATGCGACAGTGCTTTTGGGGCACAGCCAGCCTTCTGTCCAGCCAGCTCCTCTTTCTGTCAACAGTGGCTATTTATGAAGTATGTGCCAGAACATTGCAAAGGCAGCAGCAAGAGTCAGTCTGCTTGTAGTAAAAGGAAGGAGCGTGTTTGCTTATCCTCTTGCTTTCGTAATCATAATCATTGCAGAATCTCAAAAAACATGGTGCCTGAAACTGGATAAGCATCAGGAAGTAAAAGCTTGAGGATATACAAGTGCAGCAACTGGACGAGAGGCACCTTACATTGTGAAGAAATCGCTCATGTTCGTGTTTTACCACTTTAATACCACCGACATTTGCTGGTGAATTTAGGGGTGTCACAGAGGTCTCACTGTACCAGCAAATGTCAAGGTTGCAACCACAGACTTCTGGTGCCCCAAATTGATACCAGTTAAGCGTGAAATGAATGCTTATGAATTACCTTATTAAAGACAGCCTGAGAAGTGTCTAAAAAACACTTGCCCTTAAGGTTTCCTCCTAACTTAGTGGGAAGTTGCCTGTCATTTTGGTAAGACAGCAAGGCCGGTGAGGGTATCACAGAGTGCAGAATGAGGAGCTCATTGTTGCCTTACCAAAAGCACCAAAAATATGCGGAGTTTACAGACAGTTGTTTGAAAGCTCCTTTGCAAAGCTTGTAACGCTACTTTGCTTGTTTGTAGACCCCCAAAGAGCTAATCCAAAAACCTAGGTGATTTTTGGGTTGCCGAGGGTGACTTGTTGGGCTGGAATGGGACAGAATCCAAGAGTAAAGGAGTTTGACAGGTCAGAGCACTGGTTACAGGATCTGCAGTGCTCCCTGTCACAAGGAAGCACATAGTTCCCCTGATCCGAGAGATTAGCACTAGGAACAACAAGCAGAAGAAGGTCAGGTCAAAATAAGTTGGAAGTATGTGAGATTCTGCTTATTGGACCAACGACAAGTGGTTAATGGCACTAGAGGAGTAGTATCAGCAACCTCTGCAATGCATGAATGGGGTACTAGACTCGTTGTGTCATTGTGCACCGTGCAGTCCCCTGGCTCATCGTTCCTAGGAACATAAATAAGTGAAAAGACAGAGTGAAAAATCAGGGGAAAGTAAATCAAAGCTGAGAAATGCTTAACTTAGAGTAATGCTGTAACAGAAGTGATGGAAGACCTTAAAACTCTCTTGCTAGTAAAGACTTTCTCCCATATCCAGGCCATTCATTTTTCTGTGTGTGGAAAAGATGGTTTTAAAACACAGCACAATTTGTCTTCCCCGTTCCTCTGTATCTTAATTTCCTCACCCAGCAGGGTTCAGACTCCATGAAGAAAATGGAATTCCTTGCACTGGTTAACCAGCCAGCAGCCGCAGAGGTTATGTGAAGGATGCACAGCCTTACCCGGTCATTGCTTACTCTTTCAGGGACCAGTTACGGTCATGCTTTTGTTGTTTGTTTTGTTTTGGGTTTTTTATGAGTAATTTTGATAATATTGCCTGAAACTCAGTTTGGTGTTGGAATACAGACTGAATAAAGTAAGTATTTACGTTGTCATTATTAAAGGAGATTATTGCCGCTTGCACCAAGTTGTTATTTCTTTCTACTACAGAATTTCTCCATGTTATGGTTCTTGTCATAAACTGAGCTGTGATACCGCATGTGTTTCAGTTCCCATGGACACCCGTGACAACTGGGGAAGCTGCTCTGGTTTGTGCTCCTGTCCCTGGAGCCGCTCCTGGAAGAGCCATTTGCAGGGCGAGCTGAGGAACCGGGTACAAGACCTGGGCCCAGCACCAATAATCCTTCCTTTTTAAGGTTAGTTTCAACACAGACTGGTAATGGCCAGCACTGCTGCTGGAAGAATCTCCGAGTCTGTCGGGGTGGAATATGGACCTTTTAGTGAGCACAATACTCGCTTTTTTAAATTCTCTCTGGTTGTATTGGTGGGATACTCATTACTGAACTGTTACATGATTCTGTATTGCAGAGAAGACAAAAAAAATTAGGTGTTTTAATGAAACCTACATATAGAAGTAAAACATGTATATGTATGTAACATATACATGATGCCTTTTCATCAGCTTTGAAAAGATTATTATTTGTTGGAGGAAATAGAGGGTTAGGCCTTATTTGTTATGAACTGCTGTGACTAAGGCTGCTGTGGAAGAGCAGTGAAAGACTTGACAGCTAATTACTGCAGACTTTTGCTGAATACTGGCCAACATGAATATGTCTTGATTGGATCTGGAAGAAAGAAAGGATCTGGAAGCAAGAAAGGATGTAGGTGAGCTGGCCTCGTGTGTCAGGGCAGAACGGGCAAAGCCACAGTCCCGGGGCACTGTCAGTGAGTTACGCTGTCAGCACTGCCTGCTTTGGGCTTTTCCCTCCTCACCTAATGTTTTAACTTAACGGGTGCCAGTGACAAGTGGAGTACTGTGGGAGATCTGTTTAATATCTTTATCAGTGACCCAGAGGAGGTGAGGGAGTGCACTCTCATCATGGTTGTGAATGACAGCAAATTACAGGGGCTGGAGGGGTGTGACAGCCTTGTGGGTTCTCAGAATTTGAGCTGGCCCTGCTGTGAGCAGGAGACTGGACTGGAGACCTCCTCGGGTCCCTTCCAGCCTCAGCTGTCCCATGAGACTGTGTCTCCTGTTTAAAAAGGCTGTTCTGTGCCTCGACACATTTCCGCTCTTTTCCTGTGACTTGGTGCTCTCGTAAGACACTCTGAACTGCCGCAATGTGACCCGTGGAGCTGCAGTGAGGAGCAAGTTGTAAAGCGGGAGTACGGCAAAGCTGTGCTTGTCTGACATGAAAAGCCAAAGCACAGCGTTCAGTGAGCTTTGCTGCACGGGAGACAAGCTGAAGCTGAAACTTCCTTCCTGGGTCCTTGACAAGTAGGTTTCACAGTCTCATCTGAAGCTGGCGTGCTTAAAACCACATGTTTTATTTCATCCAAGGTTATGTTCCCATGTTCAGGAGGTTTTCTCAGAGCGGTTTCTGCCTCCTGCCCTCTGGGGTCTGTAACTGCATTTCTGATGCACATGGTGTCCCCGCTGCCGTGGTACAAGAATGTGAAGAGGTTTAGAGAAAATGAGTGCAGCTCTGCTCTTGAGGGTTTCAAAACAGGGCTGAGAAGTGACAAGACCAAGACGGCAGGAGAAGTGACCAGCACACCAGCACCTGATAGATAAAAATCTATTTATAGTTCATTTTACCTAAGACTTGGGAAACCATAGAGTATGAAACTTGCAGCTTTTTTGTGATTATTTTCATTAGTTTAATAGCTACTTTGGTATTTTTTAATGAGTGTTTCTAATTAAGACCCAGTCTTAGGCTATTTTAAATTGTAGTCTACTGTACTGTTACGTGTTCTGTTTTTTGTTTGATTTTTTTGTCTGGTATTAATCGTGAAGGTGAGGTCTGGTGGTAACAGTGGCATAAAACAGTATCAAGATTTCAGTTCTTTGCTTCTTTTGAAAATATTTTGTGAATAAACACTCTCCAAGGGCAGAGAAGAGCTGTGCTGTGTCAGTTTTGAGCAGCAGACATAAGCTGCTTTGTCTCCAGAACTTGAACTGATGTGAGTCCCTGACGTTTATCAGGTGGGTTTGTTCGTGCTCTCCAATGAGTCTTTCCCTGGCCAAGGAACTGGGATCTGAACGAGGTCAGAGCTCCATGACCCAGCTCTGATGGCAGCTCTGCAGAGGCTGCTGGAAAATCTCTTGCACACGGTTCTGGAAAAACATCTGCCTGGGGGCTGTTTGCTTCTGGTCTGAAATAGAGGGGAACTGGTGGATGGATTTAAAGGAGAGGGAGCTTATGGATAGCTGATGGTAAGGCTTGTGCCTGTAGAAACTGGATGAATTATTCAATATATTCATCAATGACTTGGGTGAGGGAATAGAGTGACTGTCAGCAAGTTTGCTGATGACACCAAGCTGGGAGGAGTGGCTGACACTGGAAGCTGTGCTGCCATCCAGAGACCTGGACAGGCTGGAGAGTTGGGCAGGGAGAAATTTAATGAAATAGGACAAGAGGAAGTGCAGAGTCTCGAATCTTGGCAGGAACAACCCCAGGTTCCAGTGTAAATTGGGGAATGACCTATTAGAGAGCAGTGTAGGGGAAAGGGACCTGGGGGTCCTGGGGACAGCAGGGTGACCATGAGCCAGCACTGGGCCCTTGTGGCCAGGAAGGCCAATGGTACCTGGGGTGGGTTAGAAGGGGGTGGTCAGTAGGTCAGAGAGGTTCTCCTGCCCCTCTGCTCTGCCCTGGGGAGACCACACCTGGAATATTGTGTCCAGTTGTGGCCCCTCAGTTCCAGAAGGACAGGGAACTGCTGGAGAGAGTCCAGCGCAGCCACCAAGATGCTGAAGGGAGTGGAGCATCTCCCGTGTGAGGAAAGGCTGAGGGAGCTGGGGCTCTGGAGCTGGAGAAGAGGAGACTGAGGGGGGACTCATTCATGGTTACAGATATAGAAAGGGTGAGTGTCAGGAGGATGGAACCAGGCTCTTCTCGGTGACAACCAATGATAGGACAAGGGGCAATGGGTTCAAACTGGAACACAGGAGGTTCCACTTAAATTTGAGAAGAAACTTCTTGATGGTGAGGGTGGCAGAGCCTGGCCCAGCCTGCCCAGGGAGGTTGTGGAGTCTCCTTCTGTGCAGACATTCAAACCCGCCTGGACACCTTCCTGTGGAACCTCAGCTGGGTGTTCCTGCTCCATGGGGGGATTGCACTGGATGAGCTTTCCAGGTCCAATCCCTAATATTCTGGGATTCCGTGAGAAGGAGAAGAAGAGAAGTATAATTTTGTGTTATGTGGGAAACAGAGCAACATAGCGCAGTAAAGAGTGACAACAATTTACTCTCATATTTCAGCTTTTTTAGGAAAAACATAGAGCAGGAAAACTTCTCAAGGCTTGCGCAAGTTTTCAGTGTTGTCTTACGTCACCATATATACTTTGAGTCCATATACATTAACTTAGAAATAGTCTTTTTCATATTCTTGGAGAATTTCCCCAGTGGCTGTGTAGGTTTTGTATCTTCTGGATGAGCTCTCCCGTAGAGCTGGTGCTGTTCTGCTCGCGCGGCCCTCGGCTGCGTGCGCCTGGAGAAGCGGAGCTCCCTGCTCGGATAGAGCTTCCGAACTGGGAGATGACCACTGTATTTATTTTATATTCAACTGTAATGAGCAATTACTTGATTCTCCTCTTGTTCAGCGCTTTGTCTCATGTTGATGAAAATGCCTGATTTTAAAATGTTACAAGTTCACAAGCAAGTAGGACAGACATATCAACAAAAGTGCCTTTTTTGTGTGTGAAAAATTAGTTGCAATTCAAACCAAAAGGCACCAGAGAGAATGGAATGTGTTGGGAACATGACTTTTGATGACTCTTCTTCAAAACTATTATAAAGTCTGATTTATTTCAACTGTCTGGTGTGGTAGGACTGTCTACAAGCAGCAGAATCACAGGCAAAAGGAGCTTCTGAAAATGCTGATTTGAGTTGTGTGCAGTAATTAGGAGAAGAGTAGACTCCTGGGCAGATAACAAATCATGGACCATCCGTCACTTCACACCTGTTTGGTGAGGGACTGATGAGATTTGGACACCACGCGGGGCTGGTTCTGGCCTCTGCACTGAGTCAAACACTTCAGGAGCCATGTTTATACAGTAACTACTTTAATTCTCCATTATATCAGTTGTTCCTTTAATAATGCAGCTTTATGTTTATTGCACTGGAGAGCAGACCTGCTCCTGTATGCAGGATCCCTTCTCCTGCCGTTATTTCTGTCAGCAGCCCAACTTATCTGGTGCTAGTACATCACCAGCCACCTGCCGTGGGCTATGTATCTGTTTTCTTAATTGCAGTGAAATCATTTACGCCAAATAATGCCACATTACAGCAGCAAATTTTAATTTGGAGCTGTTCATTATAGTTGTATTACCCTTCAGCTTTGGCACCGTCCCAGCAAAGGGCCCTGGGCAGCAGGTTGGTTGGTTTGGGGCAGTGATACCAGCGCACCCACACACTCACTGCGGGCTGTGCTGCTCCTGCCGTCCTTATGGCTCCTGGGATCCACAAAATAACAATCATAGCGTGGCATTTTTTCTTAGACTTTCAAGTCTAAATTACAGTCTCTTGCTATTCTAGCGTAATCATGCTGTACTAAGGAAAAAAGGGGTTTTAAGATGCGTTGCAAGCGTTGCTTACATTTGAACAGCAGAGCTTTTAGCTTAAAACCTGTACAGAATTATGCACTACGTTAATAGGCACCAAGGCAAGAAGAAATTCAGGGTGCCTAATGAAATCAGTAATGAAAATTGAGCTTGTGAGTATTTGGCTTTTTGTAATACTTTGAATTTAATGTACGTGGTTTAGGGCATTTATTCCAGTATAATGTAAGGTATTACCATGCAGGATGTAGTTTATTAACCATTCCACTGTTTTTTATCTAGAAGTATTTATAGTAAACTTTTTTACAAGTAATCAAAAGCAGACATTGTAAAAATGAAAATGAGATTTATTGCCAAGATCATAAATGTCAAGTATACTGTTATGCAGGCTTTGTATTACTTCAGTTGGAACTTTAAAGAACATTTTAAGTGATTGGAAAAAGGAAGTTTATTAAAGGCTCAGCAGGTCTTCTCTGCACTCTGCTGTTATTAATGTAAATCATTGCATCATGTGACAGCGTGGTAGGAGGCGTTTTTAATCCGGTTTTCTCTGTGACTGCCAATACCTTTAGGAAGAACTTAAACCACAGACGGCTCTGCTTCCTCTGACAGAGAAACGCAGTGAGGTTTCAGAAGGAAGAGAGAGCACTGCCAGCTATCCAGGGTGCTTCACTGCTCAGCTGCCTTTTAATATATCCCCACACCTTCGAGGAGTGGCTGGGTGGTCAGAATACACAGATAGGTTTCCAATTCCCAGGCAAAACCCAGTGATGTATTTCTTCGCTATAGCTACTGTCTTGAGATGGGGAAATCTCTGCAAGAGGTCGTATCAGAGATTGCATGTGGTGTTGTTTTAGCAGGAGAGTTTTGCTCTGTCTATGCAGAAAACATTGGCCCATACTGGAAATTGCTATGACAGCAGCCCCTCAGAGCTGCTGAGGAGCACTCCTGAAAAAGCAAAAGCTTCCCATGCAGAAAATATGTGACATGCACAGACTTGCAGGAATAGCTGTGTGTCTGTCCCCTCCCCAGGCTGGAGGGCTTGTGGTTTGATACAGTTGAGTGCCACGAAGTGCATCTGTGAATAAACCCCCCCAGCGTGACCCAGGCTACTGGAGAGCAGTTCTTTGCAAGGTGAGATGATGTCTGAGGAAACGCTGGCTGTCTATCGAAAAAGGAGTTTATGGTGCAGCTTGTGACCTGCATGAGTGCTAAAGGCTGTGGGAAAGAACTGTGACTCCAGAGTGCCAAGGCAATAGTTAGAAGGTGGAGCTGGAGAAAATCAAAGCAGTTGATGAAAAACCCACCAAGCTGTGTGAGATTACCTGTCTGTATGACCACTCAGCAAACAGGATCCGGAGCACACGTACACATTAAGTGCGGCTAAAAAAAGCAGCTTTCTTGCCTCCCTCATGGCCTTGAACATTGGGTCACAACTTAGCCAACGGCCACTGAGATGTTTGTAAGGAAATTCAACACTCCCAACCTTTTTCCAGATACTTTGTAATGCTTGAGGTAAAGGTTATTTGTTTGCTTTTCTTAGACAACACTAGGACATTTGCTTAGCTACTAAGCTAGGGAAAAATCTACTAAGAAAGTTAGTTTTGGTGCATGATCTAAACTGGATTTCTGGTTTCCTTCTGGCATGGTGAGGACTCAGACATGGCCATAGCCCAGAAGGCTCTGGGCTGGGATTCTGGCTCTGGCCTGGGCTTCTCCACGTTTCATTTTACATGTCTGTGAAATGGGGACGAGGGCTGGCATCTGCTTTGCAAACTGTTCTGACATTAGTAGATTAAAAATGTCACTGAAGAAAGGACACTGTTTTACTGTTAATATGCACTTAATGAAGTTATATAGAAGATAAAGGAAGAGTGAACAAGTTTTCCTCCAGTGTCGTGGTTGTGAGAAGTGTGGAAGGAGAGAGAAGTACTGTAATAGATGTCCTGCGGACATTTTGAAATCTTCGTTTTTGAAGCTCTTTAAAGCTTTAACTGCCTGAGAGATGAGTGCAGAGGATCCTGTTTTAGAGCCAGATATGGATTGATGAATCCTCGACGTTGGTTTTAGTCCAGCTGTTACATGAAATACAAAGCGAGGTAAGGAGGTGAGTTGAGGAAGATAATTAAGGTAACGGAGAAAGAAGAAATATTTAGATTAGAGGCAAAGCTATAATTTCAAATGTTTGATTCCTATACTACTGTGTATTTTCAAAACATTGTAGGCCTTAAGTTGTAAACGTGATTTTAATTGCCTTTCCGCTTTGGAAAGCTACTGATCATTTGCATTGAAACATTAAACACAGTCAGTTTCATTATCTGAGAAGTTTATCACCAAGAGGTGTTAACTAATCTTAAGAAGTGTTTTCTTGCTGGCAGTGCAGGGAAATAAAATTAAACAATTTCAACTTTGAGTCCAAAGAAAGTCTGTAGCATTGCAGCATCTCCTTTTCATGCAAACAGACCTCAGCTTCTGTGTGTGCTGGGGCAGTTGATCTCACACCCAACTCGGGCTGACTTCCAGCTTTCTCCTGGCTTTTCCCTGCAGGTCTGCTGACTGCGGTCACATCACCCACAGGGCAAGGTCTCAGCTGAGATAAACAGAACTGGAGGAGAACGGCTGTGGGTGTCTAAGGTACTCTGCAATATTTGTCATCCGTGGATAAGCAGCAATCAGCAAAACTCACAATAAGCGGTAAGTGCTCTAAATGTCATAATGAGCGCAGTCGTTGAAATCTGAATGCCATTTATGTTGCCCTTTGATAATAATTTGTGATTGCCTCTCAAGAGGGCAATCATGTATCCAGTACAACTAGAAATGAGGTGCACGACCTGGGCTTTCCATTACGGTCTGAACGGCTGTGAAGTCTACTAAAAGGGTCTTTGACTGCATTCATGTGTAGATGGCTGACATTCACGTCACGTCTTAAAAGAAAGGGAATCTTAAATAACAGGATTTATGTGGAGAAAATGTGTGTAGATTGCAGGTATTCTTTGGAGAACTCTACACATAACGTTCTAGCTCATAAAATACATGTTATGATGCTAACAACATCTGGTCTCTTTCATGCCCGCATTTGTATGTTTTGAAGATCTTGCTAAGCCAGACCTGTCATACTAAATACCTCATGGGGGGGGTGGTTTTGGTTGCTTGGTTGGTTTGGTTTTTGTAGGTTGTGTGTTGTTTTTTGTTTCGTTTGGGTGTTTTTTTCCTTCCTCTTTTCTTTTTTAATTAGTTACTGCTGAGGTGTTTTGGCTTGATTTTCAGACTAGAAAGCTTTTCTTTCTTTTCTGCCTCCAGACAGAACAGTTTTTTAATATCTTATCTCCAGAATTTCTTGAAAGGATACAATACTCTTTTTGGCTGCTTTTTCTCCCTGTATATAACTGCTAATTTAATCACAAATGTAATATAAACCCATGTTTGATGCTGATGGGCAGGTGAAAACATGGCGTTGTTGGCAGACTTCAGCAGAGTTATGACAGGGCTGTGCAGAACCAAATCATGGCACTGGTTGCTCAGGAGATGCAAGGAGAGGATGTGAGCTCAGCATTCAGGCTGCAGCACTACCCCAGCCCACCACAGTAAATGGCGAAATCCTTTTTCCAGGCCTGTGTTTAAACGTTCCTCAAAGAGCGTGCAGACAGTTTGCTCAAGGGGCTCTTCTCCAGCGAGTTCATCCCCTGCTTTTTGCGTCATGTTGCACTAGGATCTTGGCAAGAGCAATCCGTCCACCCTTGGCTCTTTTCATCCTGCCAGAGCAGCACCACGTTGACAAAGAACCTTCTGAGCTGCAGAACTCGCACCCTTTGATGCGCAGTACTGTGTTATCCAATTCTTAGAGCCGTTGGATCAAATATAGGAACATACAGTTCTTACCAATGAGATGGTGACCTGTGTCCAACAACAGCCGTGGTTCAACAGACCCAGGACACCTGGAGTACCTTCCAAACTGTTAAGTACTTTTCACTTAGGGGATCTCATCTAGGGTCCTTGAACCAGTGGCTCCTTGAAAGAGCCAGTGACAGAGTGAGAAAATGTCATCTTTCCTAGTGTGAAAGTTTACTGGGGGCTTTGGACATCTCCCAGTAGTGCTGGATCTCCTGTCCTGCTGCTCCTCTCCTCCCAACCCCTTCATCAGGTCGTGGCGTTGGCCTCTGTAAAAATGCGTTTTGGTTTTGGACTTCCTGCCATTAGTTATCCAAGGAGAAAAGTTCCCAAGCTCTTGGAGAAAGATTGGCTGGATGATTGTCAGCCTTACGTTGCTTGAGAGTCTTCAGTACCGCATTTAGTAGTACTTTTGCTTTTAGGTATCTGGTGCTAAGACCGTGCTAAAAGTTACAGGATGAAGAGGTAGTGAACAAGAAGGGGCTGCCAAAGCAGCAGAAGAAAACCGTTACCAAAGCTAATTAATTTCCATGGGAAACAACGTGCAGCGGGTGTGAGATTTCCCCGTGAATGGTGAGCGGCTGCTTTGGGGGATCAGGGTGGGCGTCTGTCCCTCCAGGGGCCGGAGGGAAACTCCTCAGTGCAGACAGCGGGAGTTCTTGCCCTGCAATTGCAGGCAACGTTTCCGTGTTCGTCGCTGGTGGGTCAGATGCTGTATGAAGACTGCTGTGCTCTGGCTCGTCTTAAGCATATAAGAAAGAATCAGCAGAGACTAAGTGCTCTGAAGGAGTTATAAGGGTGGTTCTGAATCCCTGACTTTGATGGGGTTTATCTACTAAAACCAGTACAGACAGACGAGCGTTTCCTCTATTCACAGCGCTGCTGTGCTGTATTCAGCTGTATTCAGTCCCCCACACCCTGACATGGCTCAGAAAAAATGTCAAAACTAAGATTTGGAGAGCCTGGAAACAACATGAACTGGTACCCAGAGGAGCAACATGTGTACTGTTTGCATCCAAAGGAGAATCATACCTCATTCGAATGATCTCAACAAGCCTACTCCTGCCTTTGAAGTAGCACATTTGTTTACCATATTTGCCACTTGTAGCATGACTGTGTTTAGGGTTTTTTTAATCACCAATCTTTGCATAAAAAACAGTCGCTACGCCACATCTACAGCAAAAAGAAATTGTGTGTGAAAATAAGATACCAATCTTAGAGACAGAAATTTCTTCCCAGGCCACTGGGCTCCTGCATGGAGTAAACCTTATTTCATACTTTCTGGATTTTGCAAGCAGCCTTAGAAAAAAATCTGTATTTAGTAAGGGTGTTTAAAGTGTGCAGCAAATCAGATAATCATAAGCCACCTACATCAGAGAAGCTTTTCAGCATGGCTTTGGCTGCGGTGGCTCTTTACCTATATTGTATATATTATCTCAACATTGAGACGTTGCTCAACAAGTGAGGTAAACGTAGAAAATACAACACAGGTACTAAAGACCAATATTTGCTAGTGAACTTTGTGAACTTTTCATCCCGATGGTTGCAGCAAACCTTAAAAGAGACTGAATAAAGTAATTCCGTTTGATACAGAATGAGAACCATACCACTGCCAGGAGCTATGGAAGCTGAGCTTGTAATTGTCTGAAAGATCCAAGATTTATAGGAAGAGATCCTGAGTATCTTTTATTAGAGCAGCTGATTATATCTAGGAAAAGCAGATGAGCTTTGAGCCACATTGCCTCCTCATGAGACAGAGCAGCTGCAAACTTCAAAGCAAGTGCTACCTGGGCCAAATTTGCAGGGAAATGGTGGCTGGTCTGCCATGGAAACCTTAACAGTGGAACGAAGACTGAGTTGTCTCTCTAATTAGCACTCACGGAATCCAAAGGCGTTCTTAGGGGCTAAAGAATGAAGTTTGGAGTACTGTGAAACTTATATTATGATTGATTCTGTGATTGATTCATTTTTTCATCCAGCTGTAATTCCGAGGCTTCTGAAGGTGTTTTGCTGGCCTCCTTTTCAAGGGGAGATCTTGGAGGGCAGACAGCAAGGTGGTGACTTTGGGAAATCGTTCTCCAGCTGGTACGTGGGGTTTTCTGGTTTACACAGTGCAGGTTCCCTCTGCTCCCGCCTGGTTCCTTGTTCTCAGCTGCCTGCTCGCCGGGGAGATGAGGTACAGAGGTACAGAAACCAGCCCAGAAAACGTGCGCATGGAGGATTTGGACATTTGCAAGCAGCAAATCAGGGCCTGTCTGCCCCCAAGACGAGAACAGGAGGAGCAGTGCAAATTGTCTCTGAAATGGATACTCAGAGTCAGATCTGTGCCTTAAAATCTGGGTCTTATTGGAATAGTTTTGGGTGTCTGGGGTCAAGTCAATAAGTCTGATGAGTTGTCTTCTGTTTTAATCAATGTTAATCAGATTCCAAATGATTAGGTTCTTCAAGGAAAAAAACAGCAACGACAAACTGCTTTGAAAGAGTTTCGAAGAACGAAGAATCCACACATGAGAGAAACAGCCCCTGGCCCACTTGGTAGGACACGTACTTGGATGTGAAACATTGAAGGGGAGAGAGCAAGAACCCAAATCTTTGTCTTTTGTATGCCAGACAAACATACCTTTTATGTCCTTAACAACAATAACTACATTTATCTATTCTTTGAGAGAAACCATGCTCTGAAGACTCAATATTACAGGTAGCATTCATCCCGCTAAACAAAATCACCCTTTTTTTCAGAAATAAAAGCAATGGGTTTGCTTGCTTTCTTCACTGCTACTAGCATGGCAGATAATAATCCTAGAGGGACTTTCTCAGCCACCTTCTTCAGTAGTTTATTTTTCTATCCACTGAGTACATATGTATTTTAAAAAGCCCAAATTTGGAACTTCTCGTCTTGTTCCTGTTCACAGTTTGGTGTCCAACTCCAAAGGTGTCTGTTTTCACTTTGCTGCCAGCTTTGATTTATCGGTTGGTTTTGGAATTTATTATCCTGGGCTCAGTTTTGGTTCAGTCCTCCAAGCCACTAACCATAGAGCTGCTGCAGAGCTGCTCTTATCAGGCTCCAAGTACCTTAATGCAACTTTCGAGAGCTTGTAGTGGTGTTTTTTTACAAAAAATGCCTTACTTCTTTCATCACACTATGCAATACATCGCTTTTAAATAAAAATGATGTCTTAGAGTGTGCTGCCCAATACTGTCAAGCATAATAAAAACCCACTAAGTAACCTGATTTATCGAGTTGCAGGATACTTCAGAAGCCGAGTTCACATGGTTCTAGAAACCTTTTTGATTTACCTGAATTAATTATTACCTTCCACTAAGGTAGTAGAAATTGATACACAGAGTAGAAATAGCTGTCATACTCAGTCTGCTATAGGCCAGTTTAATATTCAGTGTGAACATTATTAGTTGAGATGTTTAATCCAGATAGCTTGAATACAGTAACACACATTTAACGCTTTAAATACCTACCTTGGGGGATTTCAGAAGATAAATATTTCCAAATGTAGTGCATGAAAGCTTTTGCCTTCAGTGGAAAACACCAAATGTTGAGCTCCGGGCGAGTTGAACAGGGAGCGGAGCTGTTGGGAGCTTTGCTGAGCGTCTCTCACCTGTTACACAGGACAAGGGAGCCATTGTGGTCTTTCAAATCAGAACATACATTTGCGTTTTTCCCAAGCCCTTAACCACAAAGTTCCAGAATTGTCAGTTGATTTTCAGTTAATTGCAATCATTTATTTGCTAGTCTAAGGGAGGAGAGGTTGGAAAACATCTAAAGGATCTTTAGGAACCAGATTATGTTTTTCCTCCCAAAGTAATTTCCAGTCAGTTTGCTGTAGAATTTTTTGTTAAGTGTCTCACAGTCACACAGAGAAAATGACCAAGTCAGGGAGTTTGCAGCCTCCTTCCCGATACAGTAAAGGACACTACCTTGAAAACTGACCTGAGCCTATTTCACACAACTTGTGGAAAACAGAAAAACAAACCAAACCAACCACCAAGCCAGAAATCTTTCTTAATCTTTATCAATCATTCTGCCTTCAGCATTTAATTTTTCCCTTTGGAACCCTTCCTTCCTTCCATACTAGAATGGAAATCGATTTATCTCTACCCAGTAGCTCTTTTTTACCTGGGGACTGAAGTTAGGAGTTGTCGAGTACTCGGTCTCGATCAAGAGGTGAATAATCCTGAGGTGTGGTGGGAAGAGCTCCGCGTGTTCTCCCTGTTGGTGTGTCAAGCTGTGACTTTACTCTCCAAAGGGATCGGCTGGACAGATTCCTTTAGGCCGCAGGTTTTGCTTTCTTTTCCATTTTTCTTCTTCTTTCCAGTCTGGATTTGAATATAAGGGGAACACGGCAATGATCTAATTGCTATAAATTATGAAAATGTCACTGTGTCTCCTGTTTATAGAAACTTTTTCACTTGTGTCTCTCTAAAATAGAGAATTGCATTCTTGCGCTGAGTTATAAGATGCACAGCTTATCTTTGTGAATCTTCATCATCCTGGAAATCCATGTAAATCAGTAAAATCTTGAATTTTTTGTGTAAGGTCTGTATCCTATTAACTATTTAGTAATGAAAGCACCTAAGGACTGGAATGTATAAACTGAAAATTCTACTGGACTTTAAGATCTTTTGATTAAAAATACATATCAGATGAAATATTAATCTGCGGAGCAGCGCAGGCTGCACTTTGTATATCCGAGCGTTCGGGTGGGCTGAGTGTCCAGAGAACCTCTTGGATTCAGTTTGTGTGGCAGATGCTTTTCGCACCTGAAACCCCCAAATGTTCTCGACTTGATGTTCCTTATTTTACTGTCATGCAGGTGGCAAAGGAACATTCCACCGTGCTGTTGATTGTACCGACCTGCGTGGTCCCTCGTGCTGAGAACCTGTTGTTGCGGTTTGGTTTGATTTTTTGTTTTCCACTGGCCTAAATTATGGTAGGAAGATCACAAATAGTGAAGAACAAAACGCCTGTGCCACGAGGTTTACAGGTGAAGCAGGGAAACTGCTGAGCCTGCTGTAGTTATTTGATGGGAATGAAGCTGGGCGGACGAGAAGGGGATAAAGGGAGAAAGGTGAAGTAGTGGGGTACTGTAGATCCAAATATTTTGGTCCACGTTATAGATATGTGTCTATAACGTGCATTTTTTGCTAGTTTTCCTCCTCAACCTGTTTGTATCTGTAGCCAATGTAGAAGGAATTACATTTTTAACTGGGAAGATGTGATTTTCTGCAGTGGTGGTTAACAACACAGAGTAACTCTCCTTTTTCTCCTCCAAGATGCTTCATTGGTATTAGACAACCATGTTACCTGCAGGGACTGTGCATCTTCCTTCATTATTTAAGTCCTTCTCTGCCTGGCTTGTGGTTTCCTGGCTGTAGTGGTCATACATTTCACATTTTCTTTATGTTGTATTAAAGCAGTATACACATGACATGATAAAGCCAAGTCTACAACCACTCCTCCATGTCCTCTGGCCACCGTCTTTGCTCTCTCTCTGCACAACCAGCCTCTGCCTTTTTTTTTCGTATATAATTTACTTTTTTCTCTCTCCAAACAGTTTCCCCAGAAGGTGCTGATGTCAAAGAGGACTGAGAAATGTCCCAAGCTATCAGGAGATGCAAGCTTGCACATCCCTGTGTGCCTGTTCACTGCTGGGCAGAAGCAAGAGAGGTTACGATACCGATTTCTGATCCAGCTCACAGATCAACATTTCTTCCCCCTTGCTCAGTGTGCAACCACCTTCTGCTCACCAAAGCCAGGGAGCGGGTGGATTTCAGCTGATAGCCCTTGGATTCAGCTTTGTCTCACACTATGAACACACCACATTGCATCAAGTGAGGCTGCAACTGGTGGATCTTAGTGTAGGTAAAGACACTTAAATGCCATTTTCCCAGTTCCACCTCAGGCAGCATGGTAGAGTTAATTCTGGCATGCAAAGATGTTATATTATTTATCATGATCGGAGATGCAGGTATTTTTCTGAATGAGCAGAGGTGGTGTAGTTGCTTGCCAAGATGAATGGGGATTTGAGCCTCGGGATGGAAGAACATAGAGGTTGATGATAAAAACTTAAAAGGAGTTCAAAGGTGGTAAATTGTAAGTCAGTTCAAATTTTAGTCAATGAAGAAGTATTCCTTTGTATCCTAAACTCTACAAGTTAGCAGATCTTGCAAAAGATTCATAAGTTTGATCGGCAAGTGTAGAGTCTTGAATCTTGGCAGGAACAACCCCAGGTTCCAGTGTAAGTTGGGGAATGACCTATTAGAGAGCAGCGTAGGGGAAAGGGACCTGGGGGTCCTGGGGACAGCAGGGTGACCATGAGCCAGCACTGGGCCCTTGTGGCCAGAAGACCAATGGTACCTGGGGTGGGTTAGAAGGGGGTGGTCAGTAGGTCAGAGAGGTTCTCCTGCCCCTCTGCTCTGCCCTGGGGAGACCACACCTGGAATCTTGTGTCCAGTTGTGGCCCCTCAGTTCCAGAAGGACAGGGAACTGCTGGAGAGAGTCCAGCGCAGCCACCAAGATGCTGAAGGGAGTGGAGCATCTCCCGTGTGAGGAAAGGCTGAGGGAGCTGGGGCTCTGGAGCTGGAGAAGAGGAGACTGAGGGGGGACTCATTCATGCTTACAGATATAGAAAGGATGAGTGTCAGGAGGATGGAGCCAGGCTCTTCTCGGTGACAACCAGTGATAGGACAAGGGGCAGTGGGTTCAAACTGGAACACAGGAGGTTCCACTTAAATTTGAGAAGAAACTTCTTGATGGTGAGGGTGGAAGAGCCTGGCCCAGGCTGCCCAGGGGGGTTGTGAAGTCTCCTTCTCTGCAGACATTCAAACCCGCCTGGACACCTTCCTGTGTAACCTCATCTGGGTGTTCCTGCTCCATGGGGGGATTGCACTGGAGGAGCTTTCCAGGGCCCTTCCAACCCCTCACATTCTGGGATTCTGTGATAAGAACACACAATACTTCCTTATATACTAAATTTCAACTGTATTTTAGCTCTGGATACTAGAGCATTACTTGTTTTATTGGGGGGAGGGGGGGGGATGTGGTGGCCTGCCTTTTAAAATTTTCTTTGTGGTAATTTAGTCCTGCAGAAAATCTTGCCTTAGGAGCAGCTGATTTAGCAGGAAGCTGTTAGATGGTTTAAAGGGAAATGTCAAGAATCACCTGGTCTGAGGACTGGCCAGTATTGCAGTGTGGAAATATAAGCCCAGAAAACGCTGACGACATTCTCTCTTTTCCCTATTTTTTTGGGGGTAGAAAGCAAAGATAGAATTCTCCTTATT
This sequence comes from Patagioenas fasciata, assembly GCF_037038585.1. NCBI lineage: Eukaryota > Metazoa > Chordata > Aves > Columbiformes > Columbidae > Patagioenas > Patagioenas fasciata. The sequence goes on from NC_092527.1 coordinate 5,347,236, forward strand.
TGTCTGAACCACAGACAAATTCATTTGCTTTTTCTGCTGAGTATCACATTGGCTATGCTATATATGTTTAGAATACATGTTGGAGTTATCCTTTAAAAATAACTCTTTAATTTCTGTTAGGTCTTGAGCACAGGAGTTCTATTTGTAACAGTACTGGTTTAGTGACCTTACTCTCTACTGACATTAAGCAATACTAAGTCTAGATGTACATGCTTAAATGATTGCTCGGTTTTTCTTCTGACAATAAATGGCGGAACTCTTTTTTTAATGTGTGGCTGAAAACAATGCCTTTGGTTCCTCTCTCGGCATTCAGCCCTCTCGGTGGATGCTCTGCAAGTGTGCAAGTGATAGGATGCTCGTTTGCTCTGTGTTTTTGAAGCTCCTCGCAAAGCTCTGAGTCTGGGATCTAAAATATTCAAAAATACAGAAATACAAACTTTCTTCTGGACTTCTTATTTAACTGTCAGAACTTGAAAGAGTAAATGTAGATATTTACAGACATGCTTTGAAGTTATGGCCTTGAATTCCATCTTAATCCGTCTTCTAGCAGGTTTTGACTGGATCGTACTTGGCTCCCCTCTCAGAGGTGCATTGTGTGTCTGTATGGACAAGAAGACATGGTTTTGTATTCTCTAAGACAATTTGGTCTGGAAAGCTCAGCAACAAAGATAAGATTTGCTTATAGAAAATCAGAGGCTAAATAAGCACGTTTTCCTGAAAACGTCAACTACAGAAATCCCCGTGTTCACAGTCACAATGTTTTTATGGTGCATTGTTTCCTGGGATGGCTGATGATGGAGAGGACACACTGTGGGAGCACAGCAGCCTTTTTGTATTCACCCCTGGTGCTGAGCACAGGGCTAAGGCAGCTTGTTTAACTGCGGGTATTATTATTCTTTCATTTCTCAAATATTTTAGCTCCCCATGATAGCTGTTTTTGTCAGGTAAACTACACATGTTCTTTGAAAAGTCTGCATTTCAAGCTGTTACGACAGTTTTAATAGTGCCATGTTGTTGTTAAATATAGCTCTATTGTTCAGAATTCAGACCAGAGACACAGATTTATCAGAGAACTTGAGGCTGCTGTGGTTATAGAACTTTTCTTCTACCAGAAAAGAAAAAAAGGAAGATCATATTTCATAGTAAACCAGATATTTTCTTATTTCTTTTTCTTTCCCGTTTGTCATTCTCAGCTTTATCCTAGTATTCAATAATCACAGAGACTGTATAAGGGTGGTAATTTCTATGTACGTATATGTTTTTGGTGTCATATTGTGATAGCACAATAATAAATGCTGGCATCACTGCTTTGGAGAATACACCGTTCCTGGCTTGAATTGTAGGCTAGGGAAAAGAGAGGAAAAACAGACATTTTGAATTATTGTGTGGGAAAATGAAATGAGGTTCCTTGTTGCTAGCATGCTACCCAAAAATTCAGTGACATAATCAAAAGTTGTTACCTTTTCCTGAAGCTTGGGTAACATTTAAATTCTTCTGTAGACTTACATGCACTGCTGGTTCCTTTGAAAGTAAGCGGATTGCTTTCAGTGAGACAGCTCTTCTCTTGGTGAGAGTTTGGCATTTCCAGATCTAGTCCTGGAAGAGGAGGGAAACATGTATCTACAAATCCATGTTAGAAAAAGCAAATACAGACCTCAGTCTTTTGAGAAAAGGCTGCTGTGACACATGGGAGACACCTTTGGTAGTAGCGTTTGACCAAAATGGTGGTTTGTGGCTGGTTTGGGTAGGTTGGCAGACTGCCTGGGACAGGTCAACCAGCCACTGGTTAACCCACCCCGGCTGCTTCTGCATCCACTGGTGCCCAGTGGAAAGCAGCCACACAAAAAGGATTTCCGAGTTGCTCAGAAACATCACGTCATGTTGAAATCCTTCAAATACAAAGGCAACACGATACAGCCAAAAAAGTGAGAAAAGGAAAACTGATGAAGTTGTAGTTCATAAACAGAATTTTCACACAGAGCTTTTTCCTGTTTTAAGACAATTCCCGCTCTCACCGCCCACACATTCAGCAGAACGTCGCCTCTAACTGAAAGGACTTTTCACAGGTGATAAACCAAGGTTTAAGAAGGCAGAAGGACAGGCGCTGTTGGGGTTGAGCAGGGAGGCAGGAGGAGTTGGTGTTTCATGCTGGAGTAGAGCTGCTCCTCAGGAGTCAGAGGAACATTCCATTTGCCTGGTTGTTACAGATCCATTGATTCCTGCCTTACGGATACTTGCTTGGTTAAGTTTTGTTTTGTTTCTTTAATTTCTCAATGGCATGGTTTTCAATTCAAGTTCTTTTTAAGGCTGGCTAATGCAGCCTGTGTTTTCAAGTGATCCTGCGTCTCAGAGTTTGCTTCCTTGCCAAAGAAAACTTCGCTGATGAAATGTCATGCTTCTCTTTTTGTGCCTTTCATAGCAGCTGTGCCTTCTCCGATCCTCCCGGTGACTGATGGCAAAGTTCAAAACTCTTGATAATATTGTTCCCTGCAGATTATGGTTGTATATCATAATTCTATCTAGCAAAAGCTGTTCTTTGGTAAAAGGGAATGTAGTATCATTTGTATTTACCGTCTTGTTCAAAGGAGTGATGTGAGGTTAATTGGAAGGTTAATTAGGAGAGGTTTAATCTAAAGGCAACAAGTCTAATCTCCACTCTCAGATTCGTGAGAGAGTTCTTTCCGCTTAGCTCTTCAATAAAAGCGACGTTCCTTGGAGATAAAGATCTCTGACACAGCAGGCGATTCCATTTATTTCAAGGTAGTGTAAGTTCACAGGAATCCTCACCTGGAAATACAGCATGAGGACTGGAGCTGCTCTGGTTGTGCTGTGCCAGCCACAGTAATTCTTCTGACATGTTATCATGGAAGAATCAAAATCTTGAAAGGAAACATGGGAGTCAAGGTAAGCTTTCTGACAACAGAGCTGGAGGCCACTGTGACTTATTTTGTTTTTTTGGCAACCACAACAGAATTTCCAAGGTCAATAACAATGTCACTGTCTGGTACTCTGCATTTTCTAAATCAGTAAGCACAAGAAAGATGTATTGCTTTTACGATTAATAGCCAATCAGCACTGGAAGCGGACCAGTCAAAGCCTGAAAAAATTACATGCCTTTCCACTGAGTTGACCTTCATACAGCCCAGCCTTACCTTGAGCACCCGTGGATATTTCTGCAGTCAGGGGTTAGATAGTGTAATGGTTCCTTTCAGGCCAGAGCCATAAATAAGGTTCTAAATAGACAGTGGAATTATAGGGCCTGTGCAGGGCTGGCGGTCGCGAAACAGCAGTGAGTCCGGAGGCTTTTCCTAAACTTGCTGGTCCTGCTACTTCATTGAGGCAGAATGGACCGGGTGCTTTTCCTCCAGGCATCATTGTGGTCCCTGTCTCTGCCTCTTCCCACCGCACTACTTTTCCTTCCCTGTTCTTTGTGGGTTCTACACACAGCAACAGTGAGGAGTGGAGTGATGAGCAAGTTCCAGAAGTAGCTGAAAGGAGCGAGAAGAAACCATCAGTGGCACAGGTAGAAGAGCCAGAGAAAAGGGCCCAGTGGTGGGAGAAGCCGCCCATGGGATGTGAACGGGAGAGCGGGCAGCCCCTCCATGGCTTCCAGGGTGTCACGGCTTCGTGTTCCAAGCTTTGGGGACCCCCACTGGCAGTCTCAGGCTAGTGACTTTTCACGTCATTTATGATCTCAATTCACATCTTGGTTTATTTGATTGTTGCATTATGTCGTTATAGAATTTAAAAAGATAAAAAGAGCGCCTTAGAGTCTAAATCACAAAAGTCTGAGGTGAGGTACTGCGTGAGAAATGAGCGGCCAGCGGAAGGGCACAGCCTGTGGAGCTGGAGGAGGGGAGATGACATTTCAGATCAAGCACGTGCCCCTGCTCCAGGTGCCAAAAAGCAGGCAGCAGGGCGAGGAGATGAAGAGATGGTCCTGAGGGCTCTTAAGTCTTTGCCGGGATTCTTTAAGAGCACAGTTAAAGGTAAATGGAGCACCCCAGGAAGTCAGCTGCTGCAGGCAGTGAGGGGAAGAGGCTGGTTTTGAAGTGTACCTTAAACCTTTCACAATAGTGTATTAATTCGCTTTCAGTCTTAATTCAGAAAAAAATTCTAAAAGTGTGGACACATTTTTTTACAGGCGAGAGCTTCCATTGTATTCTGTGAAATTTCCTGTATCTGCTGTCATGCCCAGTATTAAGACTGATTGGAATATCCCTGCCTTGTGATGTGCTTCAAGATTCAAGAATCACACTTGCCACCTCTGCATTTAAATATTTCATTCCCATCATCAATATCTTCGTTTTTGCCTTTACTTATGTCAGCTTTAAGGTTTTTCACACTTTTCCCTTTTTGTGTTTGTAATTGACAGCTGTGCGTATAGCTTTAATTTATATCTGGTCTTAAAAATTCAACAAGACATGAGTTTTTAGAAGCTTGTTTCTCACTGAGGCCAGAAAGTATGTGGCCAGTATTGGTGTGCGAGAGCTCTTGGTAGGTGATAGGTAATCCATACTGATCTTTGCTCTGCAGATACATAGTCATCCTGTCAGCGTGAGGTACCATGGGAAGTGCCAAGTGTATGGGCAAAGTGTTAGAAGGTGTTTCTCTTCATTATAGCACTAAGACTGACATTTGCCTTGTCTAATTAATGAGCAGTTCACCTGTGAGGTGTGTCCTTCGTCCTCCTCCAGGTAATACTGAAGACCCTTGAAAATCCCAAAGCAGGACTTGGCCAGGCAAGCTGTTTCTCTTTAGCCTTTTGGTCCAGCTCAAGCGTTCAGGCAAGCTTGTGACTCCTCACGCATTCTGCCCCGCTTGCACACAGCCACGCATTTCAGTGTCGTCTGCTGTTTCTCCCTCCTACGAAAGCCTTTACCTCTCCTGCAGGCCTTGCCTGTGCAGAGGCACATGAAGCAAACCAGCTACAGCGTCCACGGTGAGAAGTGTCCCATAGCGTCCCACACTGCGCCTTTGGCTTCTCCACACTCCGCTTGCCTGGGGAGATAAGCAGCCCAGTAGAGGTGCGGGAAGGTGAATGCCACACTCACGTCGTTATGAATGAGAATTCTTGAGCATGAGTACACAAGCTGGGTTTTACCACTTTGCGGTGTGGTATGGCGCTTTTTTGCGTTGAACTTACTTCCAGTACTGGAAGCCTTGGAGCAGCACTTGAAGACTGGTTTTGTTTTGAAGGTGAGAGCTTTGAGAAGCATTTCATTCTAAACATCCATGTCCCTCTGTCTCCTCTCTTCTCTCAACCAAGGCATTGTAGTGTATTGAAATTCCTAACTGGCTTTTTTTTTGTTAACTTCAGGCCTTTGTTTTCTATGTGAGTAATAGTGAAAAATGACCCCACACACAGGAATCGTTCTGGTAACTCTGATAACAGCGAAACAACAAATTTCAAGGATCATCGGCCTCTCCAAACGTTCATTTTGTTAACAGACATAACAGCAAAGTAATCATCATTAGAATAGAAATTTTGTTCCAGCAACCCTTAAACTCCCGCTGTGCCACTGTATTGCCGGTCTCTGTGCTGAGCTGATGGAAGGAGAGGGTGATTCCATCAAGTAAGTTTCAGAATCATTGAAGAAGGTCTTTTAAGATACAAACTTCGCTTGGATATAGGAATTTCAAAGGTGAATGGAAGCTTCAAAGGAGGCACTGGGAATGCAAGGATAGCAGGACTGGCTTCCTAGTGGCGGGTATTTCCTGTAAAGACACTGGTTCCTTCTACTCACACCAAAAATATGTCAAAACAAGAAATTTAATTTATTCAGTTCTCTTAGATGCCATATGTAGCTGTCTTTTTAATGATTTAATGTATAAACATGAGAATGCATCCTTGCCATTAAATTGTATTAGCAAATACTGTCTTTTTTTAAGTACTCCTCTGTAAATTTGCTACATCTTTGGAAACCAGAACTACAGAGATGGTGTTAAAACACTAACAGGAAATGCCTTTGGTCTTGCGTAATTTCTAGACTGAACTATGAAAAGTTGCACTGTAAAGGTAGAAAACTATGGAAAGTAAAAAACTTAAAAAATGAAAAACTCTTTACATCGCTGTAGATTCTAGGAGCTTAGATATTTGGCAGATTTCTTGTCCTGCAAGCACCTTTCCTTTGCACCTCTTTTGATGTAGAGATTCATGCAGCTGTAGAAATGTAGTACCCAAGAATAAGAGATGTTCTAAGTCACCTCCGTGCCAGATCTGCTCAGCCTATGTAATTCCTGAGAGCACAACACAAATCCCAGTGTCTCTCCGGCATAGCTATTCTAGTATTTTGCTAGCTTTGTAGTTTAAAATATCATGCTAGGATCTAACCAGAGACTTCCCTTCTGTCTTTAGTGTTAGCCTGTTCTTGATCTGTGCTCTGGATGTGGAGAAAAGTTCATTTCTCTTTGCACTTTCTCTTTGCAGTTTGGTATGTACACACGATTTATTTCTTCTTCAGAGTTCACCACTCCACTTGTTTTAGTTTTTCCACAGAGGTCACAACATCTAGATTTTTGCTGCTAGTCTTTGGTGTGTTCAGACTCTGCTCGGTTGGTTCACGTTTTTTGGAAATGCAGAGCATAAAGGAAGACACAACACTAGCTGTGTATTTATCAATAGTAACTGCAGTGGAAAGCTTACTTATCATGTAGTGTAAGTTCTGTTCCTTTGAATGTATCTTCCTTTTTTTGCAAAGGAGTGAAACTGTTGACTCCTGTTCAATTCACTGTTAAGACTGGGGACAGATTCTTTTTTGCAAAAGTGCTTCCTCGCCATTTGTTCCTCAGTGCGTATTTCTTCACACAATTATTCTTCTTCAGGTATAGAATTTTGCATTTCTTTTTTAACCTTCTTTTCAGACTGTTTCTCAAGATTTTGAATTCTAATCACATTCCTTATTGTGCTGCTCTTTCTGGTTATTGAAACCATTCCGTTTTGATTATGACACGAACCATTGATAACTGACTGTAGATCTGGCTATTTCACTGCTGTTGGCGTCACCCTGTAATTGATTTATCCAGCTAATGTTTGTCAGGCTTGTTGGGAAGATTGTCATTGGAGATACTTTTCTTCATTTTGATCTGCTGAATCTAATGCAACCCAAATACACCTACACAGTCAAGGTATTGGTATGACTCATACCCCTGGCCATTTGTATATACCATCAAATGTACATTGGAAACAGAGACTATAACAAGGACTCCAAGAAAGATTCTAGTCTCTGCTACGGATAATTATTTAACATCAGCATTTTAATAAAGTAGCTGTAGAATTATTAAATATCAGCTGCCTGACCACACATGAATATTGGGTACATACAACTTTTTTTTCCTCTAATTTGTACGAGTGGATTGAAAAATATTGGCATACGCTGATATTTTTAGTACTCCACACAAAGCTTTTCCACCATTAGTATTGATTTCAGATTTTTTACTTGTCTAGAGAATGGTAAGATTAATGAATAAATTCTGCTCTTCTGTGTTCCAGTTCAGTCTAATTAGATGATGGGGTTAACTGGAGTCAAGCAGCCACTGCCCACTGCCCTGGTGCAGCTTTGACAAGGGTATTTAAGAAAAAAAAAGGAGTTATTTGCATGTTGAGGAGGGGAAGGGATGGTGTGTAGCAATGTGTTTTGCTGAGGACAAGAAGAAAATGGTGGTGACTGTGGCAAGAAGAGCAGGGATGTGCTGGAGGCGAGACCGAAGGAACAGGCAGCTGGACACGCCACTCCAGAGCATCTGATTCATTCCTCAACAAGCATGGGTAGGAGACTGGAGGGTTTTAGAAGCTCAACAGCAATCACAAAAGTTGTTCAACCAAGAGAATAATGACTCTTTTAGTGATCAGGAGTAAAAGATGCTTTTCCATATGCTTCAAGTGTTTTCAAACTCTCAAATTCATAAACAAAATACTACTCCTGAAAGCAAAAGAAGACAACAGTATCAGAAATACAACATACTAAGTATCTTCTTTTGGAAAGGCAGGTTTTTTTCCCCTTTCAGGATGTTTTCTTTTCTGAATATACATGCAGCAGTCCGCATACTAGCTCACAGTTCATCTTCTTGTCTCCTGTGCTCTTCTTTAAATAGATGCCACAAGGGATGAATTGTGCATTCAAACAGACTGTTTACTTGTTATTACTCTCTTTTTTTCTTAAGAGTTTCTTTGGGTACCTTTAAGGCCTGATCTGAATTCCCTCCTGAGCATCCTTGGGGATATTTTTCTCTCCTATATAGGGCTGACTTTGCTGTCCACATGGACTGTGAGAGTTAATGGCAAAATGCTGAGTTCTAGAGGCGTTACAGGAGCAATATCTGTCAGAGACCTCTTCTCCAGCCATTACAATTTACTTCATAGAGGAACAATAGTGGCAAATTCCTTATGACTTGCCTGCAGAAGAGTTTCTGTGGCAGGGAATTGAACAGCATCTTTTGTCACATAGGTATATTTTAAAAGAAAGATTTTTGTGCATTGGTTAGGGAAACCTGCAAGATTGAATCTACAGAATGTGTTTAGATAATGTGTCATTATGATCACTCAGCCCCTACTGTTAAATCTCAGTGAATATTGCCGTTTATACACAATGAACTTTGTTTTTGCATCCAGAGCATCATTGGCATAGTGGGGCTTCAGATCACTGCTGTGAAATTGGCTGAAACTGATATTCAAAATATAAAGTACCAATATTTTAATGTTGAAATTCTCCCTTGAAACAGCAGGAGAGCATAATTAATGCCAATCAAAAGTTTTGCGGAAAAAATATTGTCTCACAAATCTGGCATAAGTTTTGAAGTGATTACAAGTTCAGATGATAAAAGTAATGGCGCTGACACGGTGTCTTTAGGCTTCTATAAAGTGTATGACTGAATGGTGCTCGACATCCCTTCAAGAGATCTGTTCTTAGTGCTGTATACTATCTGTATTAATCTTTTTGAATAAAGCATGATGGCGTTGCTAATAAATATGCTGATGACAAAAGTTGGTTGACTTTCAGTTAAGTTTGTGCAGGCTGATCTAGTTCATGTAGTTACATCTAGGTGATACTATATCCGTATACCTTGGAAGGTAGATTTCTTTGGAGGTATGTCAGAACATACGTCAGAAAAGACGCGGGATAGCTGATCCTGGGTGGAAAGCTGAGTTAGGTGGAGCAGCAAAGTCAGGCCTAACCCTACAACTGTGATGCCACGGACTCTCCAACACTAAAGTGTTGCCATTGGGATTTGTAGGTGGCAAGTGCACCTAATTTAATACCCTATAAGATTTCAGATCAGGATTTTCAAATGACAGTAGCACATTTTCATCCCAGAGCTGAATGTCAGCAGCAGGCAAGTCATATCAGTTTGTAGAGATTTGAGAACAAGTACTAAATGAATTGAAAAATGGATATTTTCTAGCTGTGAGTTCTTAGTACCTGCAGATCTGACTTCTCTGTATTTCTTGTAATTAGAAATTTAAAGCATAATTCTAAATCCCTAAAGAAATCATTAATAAAGCCTATTAAGCTGAACTACCACTTCCCATGAGAAGGTGAGGTGGCCATTAGTGGGTTTTTCCAGTGTAATGTTTTTGTGTCCTTGCCAAAGGATTTGCTGCTTTCCAGCTGGGGTTTGTTTGGTGGGTGTCTCTGTGCAGGAGGGGGGTTAACACCGCAGCTGAACTTTGCTTTCCAAATGTGCCCAGGCATTAGCGTTGAAAACAGCCCCGTGGCTTTGAGGTCTCTTTTTGTGGCTCTACCAACATCTCACAAACCAGATTCAGCTGTTTTCAACTATGTGCAAATGGGCTGTGGTGAAATGTGGAGTCTTAACTAACAGGGTTTGTGTATCTTTCCTGTGGTTTCTGCTCTGCAACCAACAAAACCACCATAGAGTTCAGACCGTCTTTGTTTCCAGCCCTTTGTATTATACATAGCTAATGCAGCTAGATTCTATCTCAGTTAAAGCCTCTGGATGCTGAAACAGGGTGGGTAATAGAATCACCGAGCAGAAATAAGTTGAAACTGTGTATTTTGATACAGATTGTGATGCTTATGGCTTGTGACAGCAATGTTTTAGTTGCTATAGGTGTGACAATGTGATGTCTCTGAACCTTCTTCCTGCAGCAGAGCTGGAATGGAGAAGAAATCGAAAGGCTTTTCCTGTCCCACCTGCTGCTTCTAAATTGCTCTGCATTCTCTGGATTTCATAATGTAGCTTTTTTCTCCTTTTCTTCTCTAATTATGTTTTATGGCTGGAATGCAGCTTTCTTAAAATGTTTGGCTTGTAATGAGATTTGCCTCAACCTGACTGATGTCTTCTCTAGCAAGTTCTCCATGCCAGCTTTGCTGTTCACAACACCACCTTGCTTTTACTTTGTCCTGGCAACATCTCGCCCAGTGCCAGTCCTCGAGGAGAGATGGAGGGAGCTGAAGGAAGCTCTTGTGAAAACACGATGTGTCTGCTGACTCAGGGGAAGTGGCCGTGAAGAAGGAATTGGCTTCGGATTGCGTCCTTGCTCCTGTTTTACTGGCAACTCCTAAGTAACAAGTTGGGACTGATGCTTAGAATGTCTCTTCTCTTTGTCTAGATAATGTATTTCTCTTCTCATGAACAAGTGCCAGTTCATAAACATATTTCTACAGCTTTATTTCATACACCAGTAATTGTGTTTCACTTATGAAATAAATAATGCTTTTCTTCCTCTTTTCTGTTCTTACATGATCAAGAGATGTAGTGCTCACTGAGAGGAACGAAAGAGCTCTGACTTCTCATGTATATCGGAACACTCCCTCAGCGATGGAGGCATCAGAAGTCGGAGGACACCTGGTCATCGCTCTCCGGGCAGCACATGGTGAAGGCGAAGACGCAGTATGGCTGGAAGCAACTAAAGGACAGGTCAACCAGAAGAGACAAAAAGGAAGATCCTAGTTTGGTCTGGGGCGTTTGGGTCAATCCTTCCTACGAAGAGCAGGAGCCCTTAGAAAGGAAGTGGTGATGAGCAGGGAAGAAGAACAAAAGTTGAACAAAGTGGTGTGAGGAGGGAATTACCTTTGTAAGAAAGGAGGAGCAGTGTGGAGGATCCTCAGGAAAGAACTGTGTACGAGGGAGACGAGAAACAGTTTCATGGGGAACAGAAAGTATAATAATCAAGTAACAGGCTCAGTAACATATGAAAGTAATAGAGAATGAGAAGAAAAGAATGCTTCTGTTGGTATAGGAAACAGGACACAATAAAATAGAGAGAACAAAGAACAAAACAAAAGAACGAGCAGAGGGGGGTTTCAAGTCACCCACAGCTTTTGTGTTGGTGAATCCGAGTCCAAGTGAAGCGCTGACTGTGTGTTCTTCGACAGCTGTGTGCTGTGGAGGAAAGCAAGCCGTTCTCGCAATTCCATTACATTAATGGTGTTGGCTGCTCTTCTCTGATGTTCTTATGAGTGTGCATCAGCTGCTCCTCTAGACTAAAGAGCCAATTCTCAAGGCTTTTTTCCTTTCCTTAGACCTATACTTTGGTCCCCATATGCTCACCTTCCCTTCAATAAACTAAGGGAATGAATAGTACAGAGCAGTATTTTCCATCTGAAGACTTTATTATTCGAATGGAGAAAGTTTAGGGCACTGAAACTATTTGCAAATCCAGAGCAAATTTAAGGAATAGATTGGATGAAAAAGAAGTGACCGTATGAGATGTAAGGGTGGGGAGTTTTTTAAAAGGTCATTTGCATTCTGAGATTGACTTAACATTAGGAAGGAATAAAGCAAACACGAATACCTGAATAATCTAAACTATTTCTAGACTACATCTATATATATCTCTATATAAACTGTATCTAGACTATTTGGGTTTAAACTAATACGAGTCCAGCTGCGCGAAAATACTTATAATTTTGGTATTGACTATCATCTGAAGATAAATACAGAAATCCTGTGCTCTCGCAACACTTTTCTCAAACTGTTTTCACAGCCGCTGTTTCTGTAGATAGAATCCTCTGGTTTGGAAGTCAGGTATCCTTTTTTTTTGACTTACTATTTGCCTTTTTATAAGGCATGCTGTTTCCTTGTCCTCAGCTTTCCAGGCCATCCAGGACCTTCTCTACCAGTGATTCACCCACTGATGCTTGCTGTTCCAATGTTGTTTGTGTCAGCCTCAAATTCTATCACTAATTACTTTGTTTTTCACCCCCAAAGTCACTGATAATAATGCAGAGACAGCATCCAAGCTATGTAAAGTCTCATGGTGATTCCTGTTGATGATAATGGCTTGATGGTCGTCAAAACCATCTGTTTGATGTGGGTGATGATAATTTATTTCCTAATGAGTCCCAGGGTTTCACTCTCACAGAAGTGTTCTCACTGCGTGTTGGGGCTGTTTGGGGTGGGACTCTGCATTGTTGCACTAGAGATCTTTAAAGTGCTGCACAAACATTCTTTATCTATCTTCTTCATTACTCACTTAGGAAAAAATAAACCACATAGTCTAAAGATCTGAGAGGGCCATATTATTTTATTTTTGGTCATTACTTGCCTCCATGCAATTGAATAAACTTCACAGATAACTGCTTGCTGAATATTCCTAACCATTTACGAAAAATATTGAATGTGAAGCTTCTTTTCGTCTTTCCTTTTATCTTTACCTTTTGTCTCCTACAATTTGTACATACTGTGTTCTTATAAAATGGATCCTTAAATGTTGGTGCAATGAACATGGAAATAACATGTAGTTTATGAAAACTGTCGACAAGATTTGTTCCCATTTCCTGGCAGGTCATTCTGCATTATGATCATAACGAATGGTCCTCCAGATTAATGATATGGGGGGAGGCTTTGTTACTACTGAGGCCAAGGGAAGTTGTTCCGTTGACCTTTCAGAGCTAGGATTTCACTCTCAGAAATAAACTGGAACTGAATATAGATGTAGAGGTGTCGAGCGTTTAGATTGCGGGGTGACAATCAAACCCTGGCAGATGTGTTGTTAACCTCCTCTCCCCTGCCTTCCCTCTTTTGCCCCTCCCTCTTTCCCCTTCCCACTCAGGACGGCGATCAGGAGGGAAAGAAGGACAGAGAGAAGAGAGCTGGAAAAACTAGAAATGTTTTACTAATGCTACTGATAAGAATAGAGAAAATAATACAAAATATACAAAACCAATCTTGAAAGTCCCAGCGACTGCAGAGCCGGCACCCGAAGTCCTGGACTGGACTCTGCAGCCAACCGGAGCTGGATTCAGTCTGTCACTGGGCCTCAGTTCGCAGGGACGACTCGCAAGGTCCTCTCCTAATGTCAGCCATGAGGAAAATGGAAAAGAAGGAAAACGGACGAGGTCCTCGTGATCTCCCACTTTTATATGAAGTATTCACGTGAATGGGATGTTATACACAGTTGGTCAGTTTCTTGGTCACCTGTTTCTCGTTGTCCCTCTCACGAGGTGTGAATCTGTCCTTATCAATAGCCTCGCATTCCATTGCTGTGTTCACCAAAACATGTACCTGGTTCTCCAGGAAAATGCAGCTGATATGAAGCTTTAGCTGACAGGCAAATTCACTAAAAGAGAAACTTGTTTTTTAACAAAACCAGGACAAGAGGCTTGGGCAGTGTCTTTTAGGAGTATTTCTATCAAAATCCTGTGTGCCTAGAGTCTCTCCTCAGTGCTAACAGCTGGGGCAGACGTCCTGCTGTGTGCCAGCCGTGTTTGTCAGTGTGTTGTCCCCAGCTTTCCGTGCTTGGTGCTCTAGGATCTGTGGTGTTGTGTGTCCTCTCATTTCTTAAAGATCTGTATATCCCATAGAAGTGTTCTAGATGTGTATGCACATCCGAGTTAGCAGGTGCTCAAGTTTTTCAGCTCTCAGTATGGCACCAAAGGTATTTGTTTGTCTTGTGAGTTGAGTTGTTGGGAGCAAGAGTTGCTGATGTGCTACTTAAAATATATTTAAACTTTTATAAAGAAGATTATAGAAAAGATGCTGCGGGAGATTAGAAGAAATTCTTTCTGAAGTTATTTTGAGGCAGTAATTGATAGCAAACCTGCTTCAATGGCTTTTTTATGTGGTTTAGAGTTCAAAAGGATATTGTGTCATTTCTTCAGCAGCGGTTGTAAGCAACTAGATAGTTTGTTTAAATATTTTGTGTAGTTCAGCAAATAAATTTTGAACAGATAGCTTCCATTAACAATCTGATTAGAATATCAAACATGCACCCTATTTCCAGGAGTTCCAACACTAAAAAATATGCATAACCTAAATTTTCAAGCTATCGGTTTTGTTTTGTTACAGATGAAGTTTATCTTTCTGCTTTGCTTGAGAGACACAAGAATGTCCCTGTTTAACAGGAGGGAGGGAAGAGAGGGGATACATTCACTTTCTTGACCATTGCCTGAGGCTTTCCAGATGAGGTGTCTTAGTCCTGGCATTGCCAGGCTGAAGAAAGTTGGGAAGAAGAAAGAGTGAGGGAAGATGCTCAGTTCATTAATATAAAGTATATGGAAAATGCACTGACAACATTGGCAAATAAATCAAACACAGATGTAGAAGTCAAGTTTCTAAATCTGCTCATTGAATATTTAAAATATACGCTCTTAAAATGAAAAATATGTTGACATCTCAATTTATCTTTTTGAACAAATCATCATACTTGGCATGGTGTAAAATTGATAGAAAATAATAAACTGGGCTGGAAAAGTCGCTTACGCTTCTTGCATTTGTGAAAATAACACTTACTTTAAAATGTAATGTGTCTTCATATTTTATTTTTATTTATACCTTGGTCATTTTCTTTGTGTGGGATGATTCCAATTGCATGTGTTAGGGTACAAAAAGCTTCCTGAATAGTTCGTCTTTAGCATTTTCTGCTTCTGCGGTGGTGGGGCAAAGGATAAATGTGGTGACCATGAGCCACGGACGCGAGAAGTGCTGCGCACAGGCGGGAAACACAGGAGGCGGCCGCGCTCTCGGCTCCTCGGTCATTTTTGGAATTAGAAGATTATCTATATTTTTAAAATAGAAAAAGACAAATGTTCACATAATGAAATGCACCTTAAGATTGCATTAATAAACTGATTTATATTTCAGAAGGGAAAAAGAATTATGTAGACTGTTGATGTTCTTTTAAGAATCAATCCCCTTTGAAACTCCCGTGTTTACGCTAGCCAGATCTTCCCTTCCGATGTTGTGGGAAAGGAATAATAGTCAAAATGGTAAAAAATGTAGTCGCTATCAGTTGAAATGTTGGTCTTCCGTGAAAGCTGAGGGAATGGTATTTTTGAAGAGGTGAGAATGCATAGAAAATGGTTGAAGTGGGAACTCCACGAACTGACAAACTCTGCAGGGGGAGCGGTTCTTTTCCTGCCACAGAGGCGGTGCCAGAGAGGACCCTCAGAGGACCCTCCCCAGCGAGCCGCTCTGCCCCTGTGACCTCACAGAGCCCCACAGCCGCCTCTCATTGGCTGCAGCATGAGGGACCTTTCTCTGATTGGCTGGAGTGCCGCGGGGCGGTGCCCGCCGGCCGGCTGGAACCGGCTGTGACCAGTGCAGGCCGCTGCCGCCTCAGGTCCGCGGCTTTGCGGCAGCTCCGTTTACTGCCCAGCAGAGGACGAGATTTACCTTGGAATACGCTCTTCCCCGTCAGTTTTCCCTCGAGGGACCCCTGTGCTGTGCAGAGCAGGCGGGTGTGTGCCGGCAGCAGCACATCTGGTACGTTCCCTGTTCCGCTCTCACCTGAGCCAGCAAGGGCTTTGTTTTCACCACACGAATTCTGGCATGTGGGAAGCGCGTTTTTTCTTCCAGCGGGATGGTGTTTCTAATCCGTGTTAACGGTTTCTAAATAGCGTTTCTTTTCCTTTTATTCAGTGGGCTGGAGCCACAAAGTTCATGCGGTGTGGTGTGAAATGTAAGGAGGTGTCAAAATACTGTGCCCTTTTTAAGTCTGTGATGTTTCATTCATTACAGGTTTTATAAATCGTTGAGTTCTGTAATGAGACAAATCTGATATTCAGTCCATTTTCATATGCTGTTTGGCTCTTTCTGCCACAGTGTCACATTTGTATTGATTTTAGTATTGACTGATAAAAACCAGGACAGTGAGTTGCATCATCCTTATACAGCAAGATGTTCTTTAAGAACAAAAGTGTTCACAGGGAAAACATATGCTGTAAAATAGTGCAACTTTTGGGGCCCTTACTTGTGCTCATATTTATTAATGACTTTGTGATTGTCACAGACTGTGCAAATATGTAAGAAAAAGATAATTAAAATTGCTAGACCAGCAGGAGAAAGTCTTAGGCCCAGCTGAAAAGAAGTTGATCCAGAAACAGGGGCTCAGGTGGGTGTTTTAAAGAGAAGGGGCTGCAACGGGATAAGCAATAGTATGAGAAGGGAAAGGACAGCAATGGAAACTTTCAGAAAGCAACAAGAGCATCACAGAACCATTTTGGTTGGAAGGGACTCTAAGGATCATTGAGTCCAACCATTAACCAAACCTGGCATGAACCCATGTGCCTCAGAACCTCATCTACGTGTCCCATCACACTTGTGCTCCAGCCCCTTCCTCAGCTCCGTTTCTGTCTCTGAACTTGCCCCAACACCTCGAGGGCTTTCCTGTAGTGAGAGGCCCAAACTGACCCCAGGATTCGAAGTTTGGCCTCACCAGTGCCACATAAGAATAAGGATAATGTGGTGTGGGTTGTGGCTTGGTTTTTCCTTTTCCATTCTGATTTGCTCTTACTAGGGCCTTCATCAGGACATACAGTTCTTGTTATTGTAAATGTCTGTTTAGAAAGGAAGGGATTATTTTAGATTTCTGAAACTAAAGTTTGAGAGTCTTGTTTGTCAAGCTTTGGAGGATAAGAAACCATTAAATAAAGATGAGATGGACAGTTGTATTGAACTGCAGTAAGGCTGAAGGTTATTTAAACCTTTTGTAAAAGAAAATTGACTGCAGTCAACATGTAAATAGGCATGATCATTGTTAACTGAAAGGAAAAATGTCTTTGAAAGAGATTTTTGCAGGAAAGGGTGAGAATGGCAGTGTTTTATAAGAGTGGCTTTAGAAATGTGCAAATTAAGTGCTGAGAACAGGAGATCTCAAGTGGAAGGGGGTGGACTTATGGACAGTTTTCAGTTTGTGATGAAAATGCTCTAGTTTGGCATGGTACCCAGCTACACACTGAAGCCTGGATTTTAAATATTAAAAATACTACATGCTGAAGCTGTATGATGAAATACAGCTCTCTTCAGAACAATATTAAGAGCGTGTTGTGGATGTGATTCATTGGGATGAGCTGAATAGTTTGGCTGTAATGCTGAGTTTGACTACTGCGAGGTGCAGCAGCAGCAGTCGCAAGGAGCTCCCGGAAGGTGCGTGAATAATGGTACGATTTTACCCTGTGTCACGCCTAGATATGGAAGCATGCCTATGAAAAAACGTAGCAAGCATGTTCCAGAAGGTGTTAATGAGGGGTTAGCTAATTTTCTAATAAACAGGCAGGCTGGAGAGGGAGAGCCACTCAGCACCGTGTCTTGATGTCAGATTCTTTGGTTGTCCCGAAGAGGTAGGAAGGGTGGAGGATATTCTTGATTAAGAGGGGAGAAAACTCCATCCAGGTCCTCAGTGTAGCTGTGCACCTTGACCCTGAAGCAAAGAGCAGGGGGGAGAGCAGGCAGTGGGTTGTGGACAGGGAGCATCAATGTGTTTTGTGGATATGGGGGAACAGGGGAATACTTGCCGCCCTTTGCCAAATGGTTGCAAGGAAACTGTGACCTCACACATAGGGCTTACCACAGGAACCAACAGATGAGTCCTAGCATTATAGATGAGTTGTATTAATAAGACAGGGGCTTCAGCAAGATGCAAAGCATGAAGATTAATTAGCTGTCTGTCTGATTCTGGCATATATTTGATTGGCTTGTTCAGCCCCAGTAATACAGACTTCACCTGGCTGCCCACACACACACAGGATTTTTTGCTTCTTTGAGCACTGTCACTTGCTGACCCAAAGCCCTGCTCTGGAGAGACAGGTTGTGTGTCACCTCGGAGAGAAACATCCCGCATCGGTGACAGCCCTTAGTCATCTCACTCTAATGTGATAATAACCACCAAACTTGGTTTAACTTGTGCAGTCTTGGAAAGGTCTCAGCCTGGGATCGCAAAAACCTTTGTGGCTGCTTTGTATCTGCGCAAAAATTACCACTTGGAAGAAAAATATGAATCCATTGAACACTGAACACTGCAAAAAGAATGAAGGAACCTCACATCCCCTTGGTTTTTGGGCTTAGACTTTAGAAGCTTACATACTGTAGTGGCACTGACATTCCATGACCTTTTAACTGTGAGTAATTCTAATAGGTATAACAAAGAAAAAGTTGTGGTCTTTAGATGAATGAAAATGCATATTGTCTTTATTAGCTTGTAAACTGGCTTCATGAAATCTGTACTTGTTTGCATGTTTGCACTGTCATTCACGAAAAATATTTCCGTCATTATTTTAAATGGGGTTTTGCCAGTTTCTTGGAAAAAAAAAAGGGATTTCCAGCCCAGAGTCCATATTTCTCCCTTGTAGGAGTTGATCACCCTTGTAGCACCACCTCTCTTTAATCCCAGGAAACAGAGAAAGCAGCATAAATGTTTTAGAGATGCAAAATCGTTACACCTTTTGGAGAGATTAAATTACTTTCCAGCATGGGGGCACTATGTTTCGTCTCTGCTAATGATGAGAAGAAATGGTTGGAATGGGGAGTGGTGGAAGTGGGGACTCCTTGGTTTTGAAGCTATGCCACTGCAAAGATAATTTAAAGTTCACAGATCTACATAAACCAGGAGAAGATGGTTCAGTAGACCAGTGTCGAGGCATCTGCCAGGGAAGGGAGAGAGGTGCGTTGCTGAGGTCACTGTCCTTTGTGCTTCCCCTGCTTGGGGTAAAGGCTGGTGTGTAAAATAAAAATGGGTTGCCGGCCTTTACATACAAGCACTTGCTTATACCCTCTGTGTTCCTTTATAGTTGGGGCTGGGTTTAGCAGCGCTGGGAGTTGATTCTGATCTGCTTCAGTTGCTTCTGAATATGAGGCAACGTTAAGCAGATGTGAACTGTGCGTGTTTTCTTCATCATGTTTGGAGTTACGACCTGAAACTCTTTCTCTCCCTCTGTACTATGGAATATTTTGCTCTGTGTCTGTGAGAATGGGGAAGGGGGTGGAGTGGGAAGTGTTTTTTTGCTTTCTGTTATTTGTAAAATAGTCATTGCCTTCGAATGTGACAGGTGACAGTGGGCTCTCTAGTGCCTGGCAGGATTGCACCTGCACTTAATTTCTGTAGCAGAGAGCACCTGGTGTGTTGGAAAGGGCACTGTGCAGCCCCAGTCTTTCCCTCGGAGGAGCTCTGTCTTTTGCCTGTCTCAAGCATGTCCTGTTGAAAACAGCACAAAGCAAGAATATTTGAGGGTTCTATGCCATAATTTGTTTTTCTTGAGTAGTAACTTAAAATCCTTGAAGTTGTCATAAGCCTGGCTGATCTGCAAATAGATTTTTCAGAAGGCTTTAAAGTCTGGTGACCCAAGCCAGGTCAAGGGGAATTACAAACAGAAGAGTCTAAAAAGACACAGTTTTTTCCTTATTGGCTTTCTCAAGAAAATGAATTAGTTTTATGATATTTTCTGTTCTTCTTTCATCTTTGTCACAGGAATGGATTGGATGTTCCTCCTTCAGTAGATTTTCTTTTTCTTGGAGTGTGTTTTCACACACTCTTTCAGTTCTCAGTGGATGTTCCCTTGCTTTCCCATGGCTGCTGAGGTTGTAAATGGGGAAGCTGGTGAATTGCTGAAATGTAGCATGTTGAAAAGGTCAAACCAATTCCATCCAGCACTGTGGGCCAGCGCATACTGCGGGTATTAGCATTCTGATACCTTCTGCTACACCAGAAGTTGAAACAAGGGATGCAAACAGTCCCTTCTCCTGTCAAGTATTGAAAGTGGGATGAAGAGGGGAAACAAACACTTAACCTGCTCCTGTAACCATTTATACATTTTAATCATTTTGTGCTTGTCTTAAATTATCAAGTCTTATTTGCTATTAATTTATAAGTTTTATTTTGCTATTTGTTAGCTGACTTCTGCTGTCAGAGACTGTGATCAAAAATCAAAGTAAAGTATCCAAAAAGACATCTGGTCCACCTGAAGCTGCTTTTTTGATGCTTCAGAGGCCTGTTGTAGGCTCTAGGAAGCTTTGGTGTTACCCAAGCTCAGTGAACAATGTTGCTGCGCTGATGTGGTGCGTGTACATACACTGTATATTGTGGCCAGGTAGCCATGTGAACATGATGTATGAACTGGTTAGAGCAGGATGGGAGAAAAACCTCGTTGACATGTTGAGTCTCATTAAAACCATTTCTCATGCTCCAGTTTACCCTGGTCATTGCTTCCTGCAAGTCGGGAACGGTCACTTTTGTGGCTGATCCAGTGCTTTATTAAAAAAAAAAAATTCAACACAGCCCTCTTTTACCATTTCTGACTTTGTCAATGCAAGCTTAATTAAAACCTTTCACCAAGTGGATTCTTGTTCAGCCAAGAATTGGAGCTTCTCAAATGAAGTGGGATTAAATTCTCCAGGGTTTTATGTTATGGTATAGACTGCTGAATGTTGTTCCTTCAGCCCAGTGTTCATTTAGCATCCCCAGCTGGGGCAGTAGCAGCTGATGTGAGGCAGCTGGTGGAGCTGCTTGGCTTAGGTGACGTGGTGGCTGTGGCAGGGGCACAACTTGCAAGGGTTGCTATCGAGCTTTCGTAGCAACTGAAGTGTTAATTTTCACCTGAGCATTTTGCAGAGCTCTTAGGTGCATCATGGCTAATTTGCAGCTATGTCTTACGCGTATTTTAAAGCTCTAGGAGACTGGGCTTTATATTAGTGTTTGCAATTGACAGCCTGTGAAGTTGGAGAGCAAAATGAGTTGCTCCTTAGGATAAATAGGAAGCATGATTTATAAATAAGAAGGGAGAAAACTGACAGCTAGAGCACCACAAAGAAACCCAAGAAGGGTGCTTTTAATAAATTAGTATTAGACTCACCCGTTCCAACAGAATAAAATAAAGCTAGAAGCAACTTGTCAGGAGGAGCTGCTGTTCTGTGGAAGCAGCGGGTTTTGAAATTCAAAGGCAGAAGATTCTACACCTCCTCCTGTCCCTGAACTGTTAAAATGCAGCCAAGTTAGGCCTTACACCTCTGGATTTGGGCACCCTATACTGTGCAAATGTGCCAGCCTAAGGCTTTCTAAACGTGCTTCCAGCAGCTGCTATGTAGCAGGACAGCAGAAGGCAGGGAGTCCTGGTGTTCACTGCTTGTGCCTACAGAAGGAATGGCTGAATCATAACTGTGCTGTTGTGGGATGATGAAGGAGCAGTCAAACATGCTTTTGTCATCCCTCCCCAGGCTTAGCAGTCCCAGTCCTGGGAAAATGGACAATCTGAATGGATTTTTGCTTCTGCCCACATGACAAGATACTTACTGTCACATCTCAAAGTGATACCTGCATTAGGAATGTCTGTAAAGAGAGCTAAAATAATGTATTGATCCAAGGCTCATGACTAAACCTCTTATCCATGCAGTGTGTTTTCAATTAACAGAGCGTATTGTATTTTAAGATCACCAAAGTTTAAATTATATCAGACACTCAGTATGCATCTTTTAATCGGTTGTCTTGATGTATGATCTTGGTACAGAATCCCAAGTTCCATTTCATAGTATAATAATGAGACCTGTCTTAAAATACTG
Organism: Patagioenas fasciata; assembly: GCF_037038585.1. NCBI lineage: Eukaryota > Metazoa > Chordata > Aves > Columbiformes > Columbidae > Patagioenas > Patagioenas fasciata. The sequence continues at coordinate 5,368,968 of NC_092527.1, forward strand.
CCATTAAATTACCTTTAGGTACTTACTGAAACTTGTCTGACTTAGGCATTAACTTCTTAACAATGCCTGGCATTGATTAAATATTTTAACAGCGAAGATTTTTAAGTAGCTATAATTGCAAGTTTTTCTTTAGCATTGGAAAATTATCTGTCCTATGCTATTATTAACTTCTAATACAGAAGTTATGTAAATTGTCTTTTTAGTGAAGGTTCTTCAATATTTTTGTGGCAAGGTTAAGATTTTGTAAGAATTTAATTGATTTTGATTGATTTGCCAGTATAAAGAGAATAACTAAGAGGGGCTGATGAGTATGCCCAAGAGTACAGAAAAGAAGAGGATGTTACATGAAACTGTTTAATCTGAGACATCGTGCACCTGTTCTTCTTTGAAAACAATCCCAGGAAGGGGCACACGTGAATAATTTTAGAGGATATGTGTTAATTAGAAGTAAGACATCTGTTTGAGTCTGTGTCATTAGTGAATGGCACACTATATTTATTCTGCTTTTGGAACATTTTATTCTCTTTGAAAGAAATTACCTCAGAAATGTAAATTTTAGATTATCTGTCATATTCCAATAAGATTTACCAGCGCCACCTGTCATTGTTTTCACTCCCTCCCTGGGTTTAAATGTCTCCTCTGACACTCTTCCCATGTAAAAATATGGTCTTTTTGACTTCATCTTTACAAGCTGCTGGCATGGATGAGGAGTTCTGCAGTGTCCTGTCCTTAAATCATTGCTGTGACTATTGCTGTGCCCGTATTTTTTGACGTAATTATCTGATCCCTCTCCACAGTTTTCACACCATCACTTCTATGTTTTTTACTATGTAGGTGCTTTGGGAGAGTGAATATCTGTCATACACCATCCTTGTTCCATGTCATTCCCTCTCTATTTCGTAGGCCCCCTTTAAAAATCTTTCTCTGTCTGATGTCTGCAATTTATTAGTATCCAGCCTTGATATTGGGTAGCAGGCTGGGGCCAGTTTGAGCACAGTGAGCACTAAAAATATTCATATTTATTGCTTCTTTGCTACATAGCTCTCTCTTCTCCCTTAATTTGCTTACATACTTGTCATAACTATGGATTTTGATTCCAAAAGCTCCCAGTCAATTTCTTGTTATTTGTTTTTACAGAACCTCCCCTTGCATTCTTTTGTGGTTATTAACGGGAACTCCGAATTAGATTTTGTAACTGTTGGGATGTTGAGTCCTGAATTGTAAAACAGGTAGATAACTTCTGCAGGGAGAAAGAGATTGCAAGGGAAACTAAGAGGCTGCAGACTTTAATGTTTCCTCCAACCAACAAGTCCCTGCCAGGATGCTCAGGGGACTGTGTCATTTCAAAGTACTCGAAGGTCATTTACCCTCACATCTATTACCTTGATGCCCTCACATGTGTTGTAGCTTGTAGCAGCATGTGTAATTACCCTTCAGCAATACAAGTAATCCAAACCAAAAGTTTGATATCAAAGAAATGTGAGGTGTTCCCTGGATCAGATTGACCAGCTAGCGAGCCAGACCTCTGCCGACCTCCAGTCCATCCTATCTTTATACAAATCACACAGGCTGATGTGCTAATGCTGCCTTTGCTCAGTACATTTGAAGGAGCCGACAGTGGTCCCTGAGCACATGGAGAAGCTCTATTAAAAAAAAAAAAAAAAAGAAAAAAGAAAACGTGTAATTTGGAACAAGAAGAAACAAAGCCAAAGTGTCATTTGTTAGGGAAGCAAAATCAAATCGTGGTCTGGGACAGGAAGTCAGGAAGCTGCCAAGCTGGAGTGGCTACAGGAAAGGAAAAAAACTGGGATGATGTAGGAGGAGCAGAGAAAATGCTACAAATTGACAGAAAAAAAAAAAAAACCAGACTGGAAAGCAGAGGAACAGATGTCCCACTTTGCTGTTCAAGAAGTTCGCTTCCTTGGCGTTTAATCACTACCTCTTGTATTCTCACAAACTACTTCATTACATGTATCATCAAAATTCTCAACTTTTCCAGTATGTTAAGTGTGTTATAGATAACAGTCATCTTGATGTACACTACACTGTGGAAAATCTCAAAAAAAAAAAGGGTAGAAGTTACATTATTTACATTTTTTAAAAAAATTAGAGCACAGGATATGTGCTTGCAAATGCAGGATTTACCTCTAGCAAAAGCATGAAGCTATATGATCTTTTTGGTTATTCTACTACAACCTCAAATCCTCAGATTTCAGTTCCCTCTCTCATCTGGAGAACGAAAGAAAAGAAGGGTTTCCATTGCTTGAACCCATTTCATTTATATTGCTTGAATAGTTAAAAAACCCCACATTTACACAAGTAATTGTTAATGATGCGCTAGCAAATAAAATAACACAAAGTAAAGATGTGTGTTTTCTTGTCTAAAATACAAAAGTACATGTGAATAAATAGTTGTATTTGCAGGGAGTATTTGTGTATAGACATGGGGAGCCCCACAATTTACATCTGATAACTGTGAGGAGAGAGAAAGCATTGCACAGTGAGTTGCATTCACTTATGCTGTTGATGGATTTGCCCAAGCCATACATTTTGTACGGCAAAGTTTATCCAGACTTATTTCTATGTAGTCGTACCTTTGGCCACTGCCTGTTGGTGAACTGGTCTTTCTTACTCTGACACCGTGTCCTATGTGTTATGAGACAGCCAGGAAGGTGGGAAGATCTTCCTGGAAGAATGGGATCAGTTATTAAACCACTACAGTTACAAAACTTCATCACCCTGTGAGATCAGTATTCATAGAGCCTTCATTAGTGAAGCAAAGACTTGACTAGGGGCTACTGTTTATTTTGGGTGATGATATTTAGACTTGGGTAACTGGGTTTTTCTTATGTAATCAGCAAATATATCTAGAATCTCTTTTTCTGAAAACGTGCTCCGTGTGGTTAGCGCAGAGAGAACTCTTCAGCAAAGCTTGCCTGTATTAAATTCATTGAGGGGATCAGTCCGGGGTCATGAATGTGACAGCCTTTCATTCTGTGATTTTGCTTTATAAAGGTGAGGATGTTTAGATACGTTTCCTAGAGATTGTTGACTGGTTGCTCATGCCTTTGCACACATGCTGATGGCTCCTCCGTTTTCACAGGTTTTGTGCTATGGCTGGAGCTCTGCTCTGGTCTCTCTGAGCCAGCCTGTACTGGAAGCTCTTGCCTGGTTGCCTCATGAGTCACAGTTGTTAGGGGAGATCAAAACTAGATCAACAGAAGCACAAGGTTATGGAGTGTACGTGTTATGTCATGGGAACAGTTGAGAAGCCATATTTAAACTGTGAAGCAGAGGATATTTGCAGTTTTGGATGTGACTTAGGGAGTTTAAACTAGCTTTTTTATACAGAAAAAACCCACAAAACTCTGTCTCATCTGCTCATCTTTTGATAAATGCAGGTTTACCACACTTCTCTCTAGAAAAGTGCCTTAGCAATGGCCAGGTGTTTCTTATACCTTCCCCTGTTAACTTGGTGCATTGAGGAGGAGTTAGTTTTAATCAGTATTTCCCATACCATGATTACGGGTTAGAGATCAGTATATCTCACATGGCCGTTCCCATGCTTTGAGCCAGAACTCTACGCTGTGACTGCTTTTGCACTAATAATGGAAAGTCTTTAAAATTACTGTATCTTTTTATTTGCTCACTAATGCAGTTCTCTTTAAATGGTATGTGTGACCTCCAGGAAAAGATTCACAACAGTTTTGAAAGCTGCATATGTGTTACTTACTGCGTCAGCGTGGTGAAGCACCAGTGAACTTCAGGGAAGTCTCAGTCTCATCCTTGGAGACTCCCTACTACAGGCTTTCTCTTCTCAACATCACCTGGGTTCAGATTTTAAGAGAAACATAGCATCAGTCTGAGCTGTTGCAAATCATATTATTTTTATTGGATGTATTTTGTTTAGAGCCTAGTGAATTAGAGGGTGTTAATGTTGCTGTCCGGGGGTGCAGCTGATAATTTTACCAGCTGGTGCTCAGGTTGTAGTCCAGGAGTGCTGAAGTCTTGACATTTACAAGCTCAAAATGATTTACACATTTAACAAAAGTTTTAGCAGTACAAAACGTGTTTGGCAATGGTATGCAATCTAACCAGTGCCCTTTAATGTTATAACCTTCCAGAAGCTGCCAGTCCTAAATGATTAAACAATAAATCGTAACATGCTGAGATGAGCAATCACTGGAGCCATCTGTAAAAGACAGACTTTTTGAGTGTTCTTGTATTTCCTGGGCATAGTTTGTTCTTCAGAATGGTTTACTGACAAGGGCACTTGCGTTAGAGGTTTTCTGCTGTTCCTAGTGGAGTATTTTACCTCTAATGTGGGAGAGTTTGTTTGGGGAGGGTTATAATTTGGAAGTCCATATTCCCACATTACTAGAAGAGCTGTAACTTGAATTACCTCATCTGAAATAAATCACACAGTTATGGACAGACAGTTCAAACTAAAAGAGAGAAACTGTTCTGAATTCAGGAACATGCTTCTCATTGACATAAATGAACTTCCCATTCTGATAATGTTACATTTTTGGTAACTTTCATATACTCTGTGTGTGTTGATTACCTCCAGGAGAAGTATGTTGAAGTTTCTGTTTGTCTCTGATTTTATGGATTTTCAGTCAGACCCATAAGACTCATAAAAATAAACTTTGAAAATTCTAGGCATCAGGATAGTAGGATAATTGTAGGTTTTCAAAGGAAGATATTTATTTGTATTAGGTTTAAAAAAAAAAAAAAAGGTTATCTTTGTTGGATTAGGTGTCCAGTATTTGACTTTGTTGCTCCCTGGCAGTGCGTGTATCACGAGTGCTGGCTCTGAAATGGGGATAATTGTCATGGCAAGGGGCGGTTTCCAATAAAGCCGCAGTCTGTATGTTGTGGCATAGTGTAATTACAGGAGAAACTTGCATGCTTTATGCATGTGTGTGCCTGTGTATGCACCAACTGAAGTGCAACCAAACAAATGTCACAATTTCCCTGGGCATATATCTATGTGTCTTGACAGTCAAATACTAGGGAATGAATTAGTGAACATACAAGCTAAGTGTGAGCAGAAATTGCAGTGTGGCTGCTGATGAGAGGGAAGTTGCCTCAAGTTGCGCCAGGGGAGGTTGAGGTTGGATCTGGGGAACAATTTCTTCCCCAAAGGGCTGTGGGGCATTGGAACAGGCTGCCCAGGGCAGTGCTGGAGTCACCATCCCTGGAGGGCTGGACAGACGGACATGAGGTTCTCAGGACATGGGGCAGTGCCAGGTTATGCTTGGACTCAATGATCTGGAGTGGCTTTTCCAACCAAAATGATTCTGTGACTCTATCTCTACACCCCCACCTCTGCGTGCTTCTGCTGTTTATAGTGAAGTGGATGGCGGGCAAAAGGAACATGCACGGAAATAATGAAAAAACCTCCTTTTCTGTGGCAGGGCTCATCTGTTGAAGTACTCCTCATTGAAGGACGGACTGTTTAATATCACAAAAAAGTACCAAAACTCCACTTGTGGGAGATGCTGTAATACCTTCTGCCAAAATAGATGTTTGTTTTTTATAATTTCTCAAAGGAGAGTTTTGACTGCCAAAAACCTGTTTGGTTGAAGTTTTCTAATACTGTTTGACATGACACTAATAAAAATTAACTACATCTAATTCCATTGCTTGCAAAACAAATTGCCAACCTGACCTAGAATAAGCAAGTGTACATTTAGTATATGTCCCTAAAATCATAAATTTTTATTGGAAATTACTTATTGCTGATGCTGAAAAAGACTTCATTGAACTGTTTTGGGTGTATATTATCTTAGAATCAGTGTTTGCTGTATCATAGTAATGGTACATGTTTATATTCCTTTAGAAGGAATTGCAATCATAAGCCCAGTACCACAGTGCTTCTATTAAAGCAAATTGAACAAATTTGCTTTAGGAAAGGAAAAGTATAAATAAGTGTCATATGGACTAGACTAACTTTCTTTTTTCTTTTCTTCTAAAAATATTTATCATAGAAGAGTACAGTTCTGTAAAGATAAAGGTATAGGGAACTTATGATTAATAGTGATTTCAGTCAATCCATTTCACTTCATGCGTTAATGTAGTCTAAGGAATTCAATCTGCATTAAGGGCCGGCTGTTCTTTTGGCCAGGTTCTGAGCGTTAGTCCCTTTGTGTGTGGTGAGGTGGCGCAGCTGGTCAGTGGCGAAGGTTGTTCCGATCACGTAGAATAGCCCAGGTCCAGTTCCACAGCTCCAAATAGAGTCTGACCTTCCTCTGTCGGAACAATTCTGTGTCTGTGACAGCCTGAGACAGTCTGCCATGGTGCTGATTGCTCTTAACCCTGTTTTGCTCCAAAATGACTCTTCAGTGCATATGAAAGCTGTGATGAAGATGGTGATGACAGCATTAAGACTCTACGGACAACAGACTAGATTTTGGGCAAACAGATTTTGAAAGCACTTTCTTTGAAGAGCAAAATGAGCATTTTCAGAGGCTAACATTTTAGTAGGCAAAATATTGCTTATTGCATATTTTGGTACACCCATGAATATGGCTCAATTTCTTTGCTCTCCTCAAAGTGCAGTGGAAGAACTGCCTCCAAACATGCACTGAGTGTACATGTAATTCAGACAGCTATTTGATTTTTTGTTTTGTACTGGGATGCAGCTCCAGGAGACCTGCAGAGACCAACCATTTTGACTACGCGAATCATCTAAAGCGATACTATCAGGGCTCCTCAGGTGAAAGAAGAGAGGCGATCAAAATTTCCCTAGGCAGAAAAGCTTTAACATTTGTATGTCATGGTGAGTGGTTAATTTCTGTACTCTTATGTAGTTTAAAGCATGGAGCCAGTGCTTGAGAATTGCTGTGGAACATTGTCACAGTCCACTCGGTGATGAACTCATGATGGTTCGTTTACCTTGATCTCAGAACGCAAAATTAAGGCAACCAAAGGGGTTGTGATTCAATCAAACAGTGTTACTTTATTAATTCGCCCATAAAGCGGCATGCGATAGAGTAAGAAAAAGAAAAGGGAAAAGAAACGGGGAGAGTAAAGGTAAAGACGGGAAGTGAGGGTGCGTTTACCAGCAGTAGAGCTTCAGAGTCGTCCCTCTGGTCTCTGGTCCCATGGAATCCTGCCAGTCCTCTGTCGTGGTTCGGGATCCTCTGGTGGGAAGATCTCAACAGTGTCCATTTGGGAGTCATTTCTTATGCTTCTTCGCACCCCCTTGCTCTCATTGTTTCAGCCCAGTCTCCGCCTTGATTTCACAACCCAGGTTCGTACTGTGCAGGCTCAAAAGATTCACGCTTTCTTTTGCCAATGCTTACGTGTCCAGCATTCAGGAGTCTTTCTCTGGTCCATTGGGTGACCTCAGGACCCTTGGCAAGCTTCTGGGTGTGCTTCTTTTCGTTGGCCATTGTTTGAGGGAGCAGGTGAGGGACACGTGTGACTGAGGCTGCAGGTGAGCACACGTCTTCTGGACGGCAGCTGTTGTCCCTGGGTCGAAGAGACCCTCATAACAACAGCTTTCAGGAGGCAGGGGGGCTGGTTTGGCTGAAGCAGCCGGCGAAGTCCATACAGCAGCCATTGTTAGCAGCAACCCCCCCCTGTATCGGAGAAACAGTGCAACACAATGCTGCTCCTCGGGCCTCTCTCCAAGTCATTGTTCATGCGTTCTTTCTGTCAGGGCCTCAGTTCTCTCAGTTCCTGATGGCGATGTTCAGGCAAATACTGCTCCATCTTCAGACCGACTCACACAAACGTGCATCTTGGTTTTAGGTAGATTTTCTGTATTCTGTAGGTTCCCAAGCCTACCAGTCTTGATCCTTGCAGAATTTAGCTATGGGAGTACCTAGGCTGTGCGTTGCAAGTGATTTTCACTGAGACATTTCACAGTTGCTGAGCTGGGGTTCTGGCAGTTCAGGATACAAGCAACAGTTTTGTAGGCACATGGGAACTTTGGTCGCCAAAACTTGGAATTGTAGAATATCTCAAGTTGGAAGGAGGAACCCATAAGGATCATCCGGTTAAGAATCTATGAAGTTAGATTACAGAATGAACAGACATGGACTCCTGTCATAGGTTTGGATGCTTAAATACAGGTCTTTACCTGAAGCAGATCAGCTGTGCATCTCATGTAATTTTTTTTTCATTTGACCAAAGTTTAAACAGAGTTCTGCAGAAAGAAAATGTAGGAGATGCAGAACTGATTTAAAATGCATTACATATGTGATAGACTCTTTTTGCTGTATTATTTGCAATATACTTCTCTTGTATGATAAACAACATGAAGGATGTAAAAAAGACTTCCTAGGAGGTATTATTTTAGTAAGATCACTATTGCACTAAGGTGAGCAAAGATCATTTCTCAAGTAGATATCAGGAAAGCTTTCATTAGATTAATGCAATATTGAATTTTGTATATCTTTTCACAAGTCATATCAGATAGCAAAATAAGCTCTATATATTAGAACAATATCGGCTGGTTTTATATTAGCAGAACACACTAGGTTTGATTTGTTCTTTTAAAAAATTGTTAAAATTAACCTTATAAAAAACCACAGAAGAACATACGGATGACTTCTTGGAGGCAGAAAAAATGTAAAATGCTACTTCAAATTTTCTACATTTTAAACCTGCATTCAAGAAAAAGATTCTCAAGGAACTGTATATACAGAAGAAATACTGATCATTTGAATTTGAAGAAAAAAATTCTTTCAGTGAGACTATTTTTTTTAAGTTGCTTTAAAATGCTACGTATCTGTGGAACCTTCAGTTAAACTGAGCAGCAAATAAGAGAACCTTAACATCTTTGATATTTTTGTGCTCAGCCCCGCTCTCTGCGCTGGAATTGATTTGATTTGGGTACTTAGTACCCAGTTTGGCTCTCTGCGGAGCCAAAGTAGAAGAAGTCGGAGGAGTAGCTGGATATCCAGTGGGTTTTCGCGTGGTGGTTGTTGCCAGGGAAACCTCTCCCCTGGTACTCAGGGTGAGCACGTCTGCCTCTGCAGGCACCAACACCGGAGCATCAGTCTGTCAGCTGATGGAGAGAAAGCAAAACAGCCGGGGAGGAACCTTCACATGGAGAAGTAACCAAAGTGTTTAGATTCTTCCAAATGAAAAGTGGACTAGCAGCCACAAGCAGCTGTACCGTCAAGGGGCATCTTTTCCTCTGGTGAACGGATGGTTTCAAAGGCCTGTGGAGTGTCCTTAGCTGGAGGTAAAATATCCGAAGAGATGTGAGTCTGAAAGAAATGGTCTCCTCTGAGCATTATTTAAACTCAAGAGACTTTAGAACCCGAGATCTGTTAATTGTTTAAATACTTCACTAGAAATGCCAGTTAAGAATATAGATTAATTTGCTCATCGCTGGAGAGCTCTTTAACGTATTTCTCCTTCTCTGAAAGCACCTAAGGGCTTATCAGAGGCCAAGGCGTAGGCATTCCTTAGTTCTCTAGCATCAAAGGAGCTGTTAGTATTTCATATTTTGTAATGTGTTGAATCAGATGATTCATATCTTACTTTTTTGTATTGTATGGAATGCTAAATGCCTGATTTTTGCAAAATTTCTGGCAAAGGGACAGAAACAGTAAGAGAGCTCTTTTGTCAGGCCTAAAGCTTTACTCTAACCATATTATCTCACCAAACTCTCTTAAATGGAAGAGAAGTCATTCTGTGCCCACCTGTGATGCTGCCTTGCTCTACAAATCTTCACAAAAGGCAGAAAAGGAGCTCCATTAAGCACTTTCCTGCTGACATCCTCTAAGTAAAAATTCAGAATTACCAGGGAACTTGGGATAGTAATTTGGAGGTCGCTATGGCTGTTACCGTCCTGTTTTCTCTAAGCTGTTCCGCTGCTTCACGTGCTCCCTGTTTTTCACCATGTGTGTTGCTTATGGGAAAAGGACCTACTTGGTTTTGCTGTAGTGGTGTTACCCAAGTTAAGTAATTGAAGAATATTAACTTGATTATTTTGGTCCAAATCTAGTTTTGATAGCTATGCTGTACACTTAAAACTCTATTGACAGTTCCAAATGATTGATCTTTCTTTCACTTCTGACTAACTTCTGCACATCACTGTTGTGTATAGTAAACTTCAGCTATCTATCTCCCATGAGGGGCTGAAAATGATTCCTGTAAGGCATTACTTAGCAAATCCATTTGTAAAGTGCATTTGGAAAGCTCGTGAATGTGTCAGGGGGTACCATATAAATGTGAAATCACTCAATCAGTGTGAATTTGGTTACTTATTTTCTTGTAGATTTCCCTCCATTGAAATAACTTATAAAATTTCTTTTGGGGTGTCTGTTTTTTCATGCATGATTTTCTCACAGCATTGACATTTCTCAAATGATGCTAATACCTTGATGACTGATAGTCAATGTAGATTGGAGGGCATCAATAATAAGTAACACCGTTTTATTTCTGTCTATACATATATATTGTATTTTGCCAGAAACACACATTCCTATAGCCTTGCTGGTTTTAAATGCTACCACACTATAGTGCATGTCTTGAATAATTTTTTTAGAAATATAATTTGAGCTAAGTAATTTGTAAATTTTAAGATATCTATGTGTATGGCCTAATAAAATTTGCTAAATTTGTTTTAGGTTTGAATGCAAAATTGATGAGTGATCATGTAGGTAGGTGCATATATTATATTTTGAAATGACAGTAATGTACTGAAATACCTGTTTACATAGGCAAATGTTGAAATGTGCTAAGTAATTGCCTTTGGACCTTCAGTCTTAAAAGCCGACATCCTATATGAACAAAAGACAGGTCTTACTAATACTTGTTTTTTGTGTTCACGGACCGTGTTAGTCCTTTTTTCCATTTTTTTCTCTCTTTTCCTCTCGGGAACCTCAGTTCTTCGTTCTATTTTCTGTTGCTGATAGGCCTTCCCTATTGATCGCCTTGAATTAGTCCCACTGTAATTATCCATAAGGCTACTTGCATACAGGAATTGGGTTGATTTTTTTAAGTAGGTGTTTGCTATTTCTGTGTTTTATTAGTAACAGATGGAAGTTACTCTTAAGGATTGGTGATGGTACTTGCGTTACCTACAGACAATAAAACAATTTGCTTAAGTATCGAGCTGCAGAGCAGAGACGTAACTGTACAACTCAGCGTGGATCCCAATTCTGCTCTAAATTAAAACCATTTGAGTCCAGTATTTGTAGGCCATAGTATTTCCAACAGTACCTTTCAATACCTAAGTATGTACAGATGGCAACCTGTCTGAATGCTCAAAAGGATGTGCTACATTGCTCCTTAATGTCATTGCTAAATATTGGGTTGATTATTGTGCTAGCTGAATTGAAAATACATACTTCATTCGGAACATGTTATAGCTTCATTTATTTAGCGGAAAAGGAAAATTTCCCCTAATTTTCCCTTTAGGGAAGTTTCCACACTGAATTAGTGTTACCCCTCATCTCCCTCCTGCCAAACCCACAAATTGCTGGAAGACTTTGGAGCCGGCAGCAAATGGAGATCACGGGATGCCATTGAATTAATGAAAATGGAAGGACTATTGTAATTGCATCTGTAATAAGCCAGAGCAGCGTGGAGCGAAGCAGGAACACTCTGTGCTGGCATTGTGACTATGACAGCATCTTCTGAAACTGGGATGTTTTACCTCTTAGGGCAGCTACAAGACTGTCAGTACTCAGGATTCCTTCTCATTTTTTAGTGGGAATTTCTGTCTGCATAGCTCTAAAACTCAGTGACAGCTCCCTCATCCTTTCTTTCTACAGTGAAGATACACTGCAGCTGGTGTATCATAAAAGACCTGGGGGATGAAGAGGTACGTGGATGAATTTGGTCTCCAAGGGGCTCGCTGTGACCAGGGAAATGGCACCTTTGGGGTTCCCTGGCCGTGCCCTGGGCTGTCCTGACCCACAGCAGCTGAGCCAAGCTGCGCTGGCACAGCTTCTTGCACTTAACTGCACTCGAATGTCCTTCTTGGATGAGCTGCTGCAATGCTCGGGATGTGTGCGAGTTAATTCTAACCTCTCACAGGCCAGATGACAGCCCCATGAAGGCAGAGAAGCATTTAGGATTGTGAGGACTAAAATTAACCTCTACGCCCAGCCGGCAGGCTGTCAGGAAGCCCTGCGGAACAAGAATATCACTTGTTCTCCTCCCGGTTGGAGGATGTGAGAGCGTGATTCAGGGAACAGCTGCAATGAAGATAATAGGGCTGGTAGGAAAGATTTCTGTTCGGGTTACAGAAAAATAGAAATTATTACCAGGTGGTTTAATTACTCACCCGTTAGGTTCAGTGAGTGAGTTATTTTGCTAACATTAACCCCTGCTTTACCTGCTGAGGTTCAGTAAAGGTAGTTGATAATGGTTTTTGGCCCAAGATACTCATTCAGTCCAGTGAGTTTCATTTGGTGGATTTGTGTCTGATCATTCAGTTGGCGTTCTTCATTAGGCATTAAGCAAAAGCTCATTTTGCTCAACACAGAGAGGCCTCAGTAAAAACTTGTCATTGAGGTGTGTTAGCTTGCAGTCTGAGAAGCAGGGACATGGTTATTAAAAGCCTTATTTGGGCAGTTGTGGAGAGAGTTGATCAGCAATGGAAGGTGGCCAGGAGTACTGGGAATGCTGTCCCCTCTCCGTATGGCTTTGTCTGTTGCTGTGCAAAAGTATTTTATTATTTGTGTGTTTTTTTTTTTTTTTAAACTAAGATATTTCAGAAGATCTCGTGCTCAAAACAATTGTTAATTGTACCTTAGCAGACTGTGTTGGGCAACATCTTAGGTATGCTAGAAACAAACAGTTGGATCTGTTGATACTTGCCTAGCAGTATCAGCTTCTCTGAGGATGAGCGATAACATCTTAGTGTTCGATGGACCGAACCTGAACAGCTTAAAAATGGGATTAAAAGGATTTGGCAATTTGGAATATATTTCCTGCCTGAGTCTGGGTTTTTTTCTGTCTCCATGGACTTTGGAGAACTGCCGATTATTTTGCACCTTTTTATAGATTATTTTTTACTCTGATTTTTCTACACACGTTTTAGTGGATAATAAATGCTTCCATTGATTTACTGAACTCAGTATAATAGATCTTGATCGACATACTTGATTGAACTTACACATGCTGTCGGGAAACAAAATGTGAAGCGCTTCCCAAGAAGAGCAAGGCAGATGAACAGGACTGCCTTGCAAGATCGAGGCGATTCCTCTGAAACCTGGCCAGTGGTCTCAGAGTTAGAAATGACCATTCAATAACTGAACACTCTGGAGAGGCAGGGTGCGGTATGGATATTTCTGTGAGGAGCGAGAGCTGTGTAAATGTTTCCCTGTTGGGAGATAGTACTGATGGACTGGGGGAATCGCTGGACTCTTCCCTCTCTATGACCTCGTAGACCCATGCTTATGTGTGCTAAAAAGAAAGCCAGATTCCTAGTGGAAGCATCTGCAAACTAGCAAGCTTATCAGTAATCAAATAAGGCAGCTTTGCTGGAGTGTATGGGGAAGGAAGAATTTTTTTGTTCTATAAATCTTACTGAAAATATCCTGCTCATGGCTCTTTTTGTTGACTTTAATATTCTTCACATAGTATAATGCTACCTTTGTTTTCTGTGTGGCATTATTAGTATTTAGGTAGTGCTTACACATAGTCATGGAAAAATTACTTACAGTATGTACGTGCCTAATTTCACTGAAGCCTATGAAAGTATTTTCTTATAAGTTAACAGCGTTTCTTCCTCCTATATAGTAAAACAAAACATTTCTGAACAGATAAGAACTTCACCTTTCCACACAGACTGGAACCTACTGAGTCCTAAAAAGTGTTTGATGTTCTAGAGACATAGCTTGAATGAGAACATGAAAAACACTATGTTAAATTACAGCAATATAAGTTAAATGCTCAAAATAGATAAACTGTAGCCGTAAGCCATGTAGACCCAGCATAGTTCATGAAAGTAACATGATTATTTCAAATGTGCGTAGTGTGACTGTGGTTTTTAGTGATTAATAGAAGTAAATGATGAAACCAAACATAACCGATGACTATAAGCAATGAATACTGTTTCAGCCTTCACAGTCTGAAAAGAAACTATACATTCTGGGCTGAAACATCCTCCTCTTGAGGGGCAAACCTACCTCCTTCTAGCTGTCTGACCAGATTTATTGGCTACAACACAAGTCTTAATGAACCTTAACAAAACAGCCCATTAGCAAAGAGCTTACCGCTGCATTAGAGCAGTTTTGATGAAAACGCGCCACTCTAAATTTTTAATCTCAGTTATAGTTTGGGTTTTTCTAAACTGACTTTTCAGTTCAGTTTGCTGATTTTGAGTGGTTCTCCCCAATTACCCAACCTCTAAGCCTCCTTACATACCGTACTTAGTTTTGGGCTATTGCTGCACTCATTGTTCAGCAAGTGAGCATTGCAGTAAGAACTGTTTCATTGGCATAGTGTAAATGTCTTGCTTAATTTAAAAAATAAATAGAATAGCATGCTTTACCCATCAAGTATAAAAACAGACAAAAATGTTTCCGAGGGAAAGTGCCTGCTTGTATTTCACAGTTAAGGTACTTCTTGCTTTGGGCTCAAATTATCAAAAGTAAGAATCTCGGAGTTGCGCTGCTCCATCAGACTGACAGTTTGTCAGTTCAGAGTTCTGTCTCGGGCCGGTTGCTGAATCAGATGCATTTCAGAGAGATGGAGAAAGCCCCCCCTGTATGGAATCTGTCTGGCCTTCCACCTTCTGCTCGGTGGAACTTGGTTTAATCCTGGAGCATGAAGATTTGTGTCTTCATGTCTGCAATTTGATTATGATCTGATGTAACTTCATTTTCATACAAATGTAATTTAAACAAAAGCATGGGCTAACTTGTTTTCAAGAATGTTTTTCAGCTGTGAAATCTTCAGGCTGACTTTTTGCTATATAAAATTGTGTTCTCATGTAGCAGCTTAAATTAATTGCTTCCAGTGATCCCTTGCTCTCCTGTCATGAGAATGGTTTCTTGCTATGTTTGTTTCCATATCATTCATTAGCTGATGTATCTTTGTTCCCCCACTATTTGTCTCTTGTTTGAGCTAAGTATTTCTAATCTGTCATTCTCCTTTCATTATGTCTGTGATAAGTTTTACTGCTGTATCATTTCTTACTATTTCTTTTTTAGTAGGTAATGACCAGAAATTATGACAATAATTAGACTATCTTGATGAATTTCATCAGCGATGTAGTGTCTTACTGAGGTTGGAAATTTTGGAGGTGCTCAACCTTGTTTCATTTCAAACTCATAAATGAACCAAAGCCGTTGGAGGACACACTTGTGAACACTAAGGAAACTGCTCTAGGAAGAGGGAAGTATGCGTTAGGCTTTCTGGATTGCTGTTCTGTGGACCTGTTTATAGCACTTGACATTGAACAGGAATTGTAATAACTGTTCCTGGGTCAGGGACTACAATGCAGGGCTCTTTGGCAGGTCAGTGAGCACTGTACTTCTGGCATGTTGTTGTTCTTCTCTGGGGAACAGTTGATCTTCAATTACCCTTTTATTTTTCTCTGATTTTGTTGGTTGGTTGGTTGGTTTGGTTTTGCTAACACCATGGAAAGTGGCATGACTTCAACATGAAGAGCTGGAAGATACTGTCTGCCTTAGGACAGCTCTGTAGCCTCTGTTTAGGGGAAGTAAAAGACGTTATTTTAGACCCTTTCAGAGTAAGCTGAGCAGCGTGCTGTGCTCTCCCATAGGCCTCTTTCGTAAAAAGGAGCTTACCATCACCACCAGCATTTACATGTACACATTTAGATATAAGGGGCTGCTATTCCCGTTGAATAGGTTCAGAATAGAACTTCAGGAAGCTTAAGTATGAGGACACCTTAGTTTGAATAGACCAACTGGATTCTCACACAACATTGAACTTCTTAGTCCCCTTGAGGTGTAGGCAGTTCGTGCAATAGCGGAACCTCGGGTCTGTAATACCAAACACCTTGAACTCAACCCTTACTATCAATTGTGAAAACTCTCCATTCACTCTCTTGGAACAAGCACTTTCTTTTAATTTTTGAGTGAACTACTGCTGCAAGATTTATTTTGTTTTCCAGAAAAGGTGAGTGAAGAGGCAGGGGATATGAGTGGGTGCTTTACTGGTGATACAAGTAAAGCGTTCAGAGACTACAGAACTGCTTTTCCTTTTTTTCAGATGAACTGATACTTCTGACTGTAATAGTGAGGTTCAAGGCATGAAAGCGGAAGGACAGCGAAGGAGAACAACTGTTTATTGAAGAAATACAGCTGTCACGGTGGCCGCCCCCGCGTGCTCTCCTCTGCACTTGTGTGCTGTTAGCAGGGTTCAGAGATGTGTGGCGCCTCGCACCAAGAAAACAGCATTGTCTCTGGGAGAGAGGACAATGTGCACTGCAGTTTTAGAAGACTCTCAGACACTGTAAGGCAAAGGAAGCTTGCCCCGTCGTGTAAGTATTTTTCTATTTGTGCCAAACAGTGGGTGATTTTTCCATCTAATTTGTCTGTAAAAGAAATGCAGTTAACAGTAGTGTTTTTGTCTTATTCCTCAAATTTCTATCTAAGTTTTGCTTACGCTTGGATGTGCCGTTATCTTGTCTCTTATTCCTTCATGGACCAAAACAACTATTTTATACTCAGACAATAATACTGCATGCAAACGGCCATTCTCTAGCGATTTCTGCCAGTCTAGACTTACCTGAGACAGGATGAGCTGATCATTGGAATTGAGCTTGTCCAAATACCTCACTGCATTGGTGAAACACTGGATGCTTCAGTTAGTCAAGGTTTAGCCAATTCTTGACATCCAGCTTTGCAACTCATCAATATGTAGTGTAAGTCTACAAAGGTCAATCTCATAACATTGAAAATCTATTTTCTCTTGTTGCAAATACTCAAGTGACACAAATACACACACCAGCCTAGTAGGCATTAGGGACACAGTCTAAGAGGAGTCTTGAATAGGATTCTTCAGGGATGTAGTCAGTAGTCAATGGTAGTGGTAAAAGGTTCTTAAAGGCTCTGAAAAGTAGTTTCAAAAATGAATTATTTATTAAATTCTTTTATGCATCTAAAATCCTATCTCTGTTTCTCCTGATTAAGAAAAATAAATGCCCTGTTTAGATTTTTGGTTTGGGCTCTTATCTCTGTTGTGTCCATACAAATCAAGGGTAACTTCAGTGTGACTAGTACAGATTTATACTGATATAAACGGTATTGATCTGGCCATCAATCTAGAAATGGAAAATGTCATGCATTGTGTTTCAAATGTTTATGTCAAGAATGTTCAGCATTTCATAGTAGAGAAATACTGATGGAAAACCGTAAATGGGGGCTTTTAAAGAATGGCTGGAGTGGAGCAGAGCTAGTGTGGTTGGGGGTGATATGATAAATACCAGAGATTGCTCTTCTCCCTCAGGCTAATGGGAAAAAGCCACCAAAGGAATGACACTCACTGTCCTAGCCATTAAACACTATGCTTTGCTTAGAGTAAAGGATATTACTTCACAGTCCTGGCAGAATTCCATTTTGTGTAATTATGCTCTAGCTTCTCAGTTGCTTCTGTTAGTGGCTAAAGGAGTCTCCACTTCCTATCCTAAACAGCCAGGTAGAAGCTATCGTGTGACATTTACTGCCAGTGAATCGCAGGCTTTGACGGGGTCTTCAGTTGGAATACTTTTGGAAACCATTTTGACTTCAATGGGATACCCATTTGTCCATCTAAAGCATTTGTCTTCTATCTGTTAGACCTTTTATAGCTATGCAACATGTGTTCCTTGTCTGTGAAAGTCACTTCCCTGACTTTCACCCCTCTCTTAGATTAAAACATTCCAGTAAAACCTTGACCTTATTCCCAGCTGTACCTCCTCCCTGGTGTGGTGCTGAGCTCTCTGTGCCAGCTGTGCGCTGCACAGCAGGGACCTGTAGGATGTTGGGATTTCTTGTCACTGCTTGCTAGGCAGCTTGAAGGAAGCAGAGGTTTCAAAGCTACCGTCCTTTTGGGGCAGATGGAGCATCTGATATTCTTCAGGTTTCTCCAGCACAGGGCATTGCACCTTGTGCAGAAGTGTCCCGAAGTAATAAGGGAATGCAGATTGCTGCCATCCTGGTAGTGCAGTGTGATTGTATTAGCTATTTCATAACTTGGTACTGAAGATAGGACTTCGTATGGAACTGGGCAATACAGAGTCAGCCCTTTTGTGCTTGGGTCCAGCTCTACACCATAGAAATATAAAGATCATAACCAATATGATTTCCTTTATAGCTTAACACCAAAAAATATCAAGAAACTGAGGTTCTACTGTATTTTTTGGGAAACCCTGGACATGATTTGGTCACGGTTTATTTTTAGTGCACCTTTTTTGAGACTCCATCAACGGCACAGAAGAGCAGCCTTGTCCACCCAGAGCGAATGCTTTTGAACCATTCACCTGGTTTGATTCTGGGAGGAAATGTCTCCTCTAACAACTTCCCAAGCCTGCCGGAATGGCCTCGTCTAACGAGCCTGTACTGAGACTGCATGTGGCTTTGCAGAGAGCCCTGCAGCAATGAGACTGCATTTCCTTAAGCCGGGGGAGCTTATTACCAAAGCTGCAAGTGCCTGTCTGTGGCATCACTGTAAAGCCCCTGTAGCACAGTTGTCTGTGTCTCGTTAGGAATGAGGGAGTAGGGCCACAAAACATGTCTGTTCAGGGTTCTGGTTTTTCTCTTACAAAGTGCCTCCCTCCATTTTTTTCATGCTTATCAAGTTGTATTTCAAGTCCTGAAAAAATGCTGGAGCAAGGCATCCATCCTTGTAAAATCCTAGAATTACAACATCCAGAAGGGATTTGTCTCAAGGAAAAAAAAAAAATCACATCTAGTTGATCTAATTTTCTCCTGAAACAGGGGAACAGTTCTTGAGGATATGGCAAACACAGTAAGTGTTCTTTTCTGTCTCATAGGGAAGTATCCTCTAAATGAAACTACCAAAGAACAGATACAGATCTGGTTAGATAGCTCTACCTGAGAGGAGTTATCCCCAGTTCACTATCAAACAGGGTGAAAGGAAATGGCCTCAAGTTGCGCCAGGGGAGGTTGAGGTTGGATCTGGGGAACAATTTCTTCCCCAAAGGGCTGTGAGGCATTGGAACAGGCTGCCCAGGGCAGTGCTGGAGTCACCATCCCTGGAGGGGCTAAATAGGCAGAGATGAGGTTCTCAGGGTCATGGGGCAGTGCCGGGGGTGGGGGAACAGTTGGGTTCAATGATCTGGAGTGGCTTTTCCAACCAAAATGATTCTGTATTTCTGTGAAAAGAGAAAGGTGCTGTGCATGAGATCTGGAGAGCTTTGTGCAGGAGCCAGTTCTGTTCAGTGTTTTCATTACAGACTCAAACGATGGCATGAACAGTACACTTATTATATTGATGTGCTAGGTGGAACTGCAAGTATGTTGTAAGACAAGGTCAGAATAAGAAATCACTGTATAAATTGACTAGTTTAATGAAAAATAGGATGAAACTAAACAGGGCATGATGTAACAGTCAAGTAGGAATAACTGTGTACAAAGATATTGGAGGTCTGTAGAAAAGGAATTGAGGGAAACAATCACAAGTTGAACAGGAATCAACAGTATTGTGCTCTTCCACAAAAAGAAATGACATAGGGCTTATATTTTTAAAAAAGTACAGTTTACGAGTTGTGTAAAGCAATCCTCTCAAATTACTCAGCATTGCTAGTATTGTGTCTGCTGTAGAGCAAGCGAAAAGAAAGAAATCAGAAGGACTAAAAGTGGAATTTGAGGTGCAACTACTTACAAGACCACAATGGAAAAGCATGTGAAATGCAAAGGTAGCAAACACTTGATGACATTGTTGAGCAGTTAAGTGGTTTGGATCATCACTCTCTGCTACTGCTTAAGAGTAGCAGGTCCTACTCAAGACTGGCTGTTTTCCAGAAACTGAGGTGCAAGACAAGGAGATACTGGAAAAAGATGCTGATTTGAAAATGCAGTAAATAGCTCCAGTTCCAAGACCTGAATTAAGAAGTAGATGGGCTAATTTAGAAAAATACCAGTTGATGGAGGGGAGGTGTCCATTAAAACAGGAGCTGTACGCTGTTCAGAAAGAATTCCTCCTACTCATAATTGGCAATCAGACGAGGTGTACACAGGATGTGTGCTACAGGGTATCTGTCTCTTCCAGGTGTCTCAAGAGCTCTTACTTAAACCTGGGTGAGGAAAGATGAGACACGTTACAAGAAATTCTGCATTAGAAGCAGTCATGCCGTATTGCTGCTGTTAGATGGTTCTCGCAATTACAAACGTGCCCCTGAGATGGGAGCAGCTTCTGGCATCTTCTGACAGAAACTTTGCCACATAAAGCCAATCCAGTAACCTTTTTGATCTCCTGTATTATAGCGAAGTTTTTACTTCTGCTTTCCCTAACTGAATGTAGCAGCATTCTGGTGACAGCTGGACCTCATATCAAGATTTGTAAGTATTTTGGAGTAGATTATAATGAGCTAAACTCTTTCTTTCCCACTTGTATAGGTTGGGATGTACTCTTCAGACTACAAGAAGGAATGATATTTGGGTTACACTGGAGTAAATTCCTTGGGTAAGTGAAATTATGCTTTTGAAATTTGCATCAATTATGGTTTATGTGTCAAAACTCAGAGAAGTTTTGCTGCATTTAAAGGTGGAGGAGACATAAATGCATTTTTTTTTCTCAACCTGAATCTGCCTGTCTTTGGGTTTGCTAACAGAAATCAACAGAAACACAAAAATGCTTATGTTGAAATTTCAGCTGTGGCTGTGCTTGTGTCTCCTCCTAGGGCTGCTTATTTCCCATCTTGCTTAACTCAAGGGGTTGGTCCCTGTGCCTCAGTGCAAGCTGAATGTGTCTGTCCCAGGCGTGCCTGGCAAGGCTGCCATGGAAAACGGGAAAAGTAACACTCCACCTATTTTGTAAAAAGTAGAGTGTGGAACATTTAACAAGACAGCAAGTCTAGATATACTGTATGAAGGGAGCTGCAAAGGTCAAACACCAAATGAATGTATAAAAAGGACTTCTGAAAGAGAGAGGAAAAGATTACATTTCCTGTAAATAATCCTGAAATATTGTAAAACCACTGAGAAATCTAAGAACTATCTGGAAGGCAGGTGATGGTCACCATATTGAAATACATACTGAGAAAGTTCTGGGAACAACTGGGCAGACCATTCAGGAGGCAAACAAGGGGTGGCCCCACATTCCCAGTGTGGTGGACAGGAACACGGTCACCCCTCTGTCCCGAGACCTGGAGGGTGACAGTTCGCTCTGTGCCTGCACTTCCCACAAGGCTTGGCTGACTAACGTAGATGATGAGATAACGGTGGAAATTATTACTTCAGCAGGTGATCATGAGTGTTTCTAGGCATTGTTTTTCTTTTTACCGAATACAAATTTAAAAATATCAAATAAACAAGGAATCATATTTTTCAAAGTTCTTATTTGTGAGCAGGTAATTTAAAAACTATACAAAGGTGTTTATGAACCACAGATACAGAAAAGTTCCCAACTTGTAGTAATATCATGTAAGCATGAAACTTCTACTGACTTTGAAGAGTATATAGGCATTTTAGTTGTTGTTACCATATGCGTCCTGCATTTGTGTTTTAACTTTGTAATTAGTTACTGCTAAGGTGTAATCACTCTTGATGGATATGTTAGCAACTAAGCCCTAAAACAACCTGCTGTGTTCTCTGAGCTACTAATTATTCTTAGCTGTTGTTAGTTTTAGTACCAGAGATATTCAGCTCTTGACTCTTGTATTTTCTGTGCCTAAGAACAGAAACCTTATTAGTGTTAACTTTGAAACAAAGACACTTGGTGAGCCTCAGCACTACTGAAAAGTAGGGAAGTCATGGTCACTGATGTGAATCAGCCCTTTTACTCAGCAAGGGATCTGAGGCTCTGGGAGAGGCGCGTCCTGTGCGAGACAAGCTTTCCGGAGCATCCCTCTGG
Source organism: Patagioenas fasciata (assembly GCF_037038585.1). Classification (NCBI taxonomy): domain Eukaryota; kingdom Metazoa; phylum Chordata; class Aves; order Columbiformes; family Columbidae; genus Patagioenas; species Patagioenas fasciata. The sequence goes on from NC_092527.1 coordinate 5,390,934, forward strand.
GCAGTATCACATTTGGCAAAAGGGGGACTCTGTGCTGTACTTGTTAAGAATCATAAATATGTTCTTCTTTATACAAAAGGCTTTATATTTGCTATTATCCAGCCTTATTTTCTGGTTCAAACTATGCTGATTCTGAACACAGCAGATTTATTTCAGATTATTAGAATTTACCCTTTTAAGAGACTCGGACAATGGGTTTTTAGAGGCTGAAACACCTACGTTGTTTTCCATGATCCTTTGGAACCTGGCCGGGAGGAAAAGCTCCAGAACCAGAGAAAAGCATTAATTACTTTAGGAAATTCTGTTCAGCTCTGGCTGGGATCTAAACTTGTTAATTTCCCTTTTTAGCACTTGATTTCTTAGCAAAATGCTGGCAGTTTGTCAAAACATAAACAGTATAACCTGGCACACTGTGCTACCAGGAAGAACGGCATCTCACACTGATAGGGTCACAGTCTCTACAGGGAACAGAGAGAAAGTCTTGGGCAGGCTGGAATTGTAGGGAGATCTTGTCTTACCTGTTCCGATGTTAAACCAATGAATAAACTCAATACCCCACTCCAAGTCAGGACAAAAATCTCTTCTCTGTGGCAGGTGATGCAATTACTCTTGTGTGGGGTTTGTGCGCATCTGGTGATAGAGAACTGGGAACTGTTGCGATTTCTCTTGCCCCATATTCTCACTTGAAGATAAGACAAGGAAAAGAGCAGCCCTCTCTTCTTTATGCCAGTTTTCTCGTGTTAAAAGCCGCTTCAGTTGCAGAGTACGGCACTCAAAAGTTATAAAAAGCCAGAATTACAGTAATCGGTGTAACTTTTAATCTAACCTCTATGTGTATATTCATCGTGATGTAATCTTTAATTGTGGTACTTAACTCTCTTGCCAGCTCTATCACATATTAACATCTAGATTTAAGTGTAGATATGCGTGTGTCACTAAGATTCTCAGTTCATGTGCAGAAATCTAAAGGTGCATGGAGAACAATTAAGGGGATTGTTGAAAGAGAAAGGATCATCCTGTGGTTAAGGCGGCTGAATGAGAAGCATTGCCTCGGATGCCTGTTTCGGCTGCAGTCCTCATGCGCGTTGCTGAGTGAGCCACTTCAACGAAAACCCCTTGTGTGTCTGCTCTCCGTGTCTCATCTCCCACAGCCCTCAGGCCTCATGTGCAGGAGCACCGAGTGCTCACAGCTGCGAGTGAATCAACAGGAGCGTGGTCAGGACTCCAGGAACTCGGCGTTCCTGGAATTAGAGCAGAGTGGATGAGGTATCTGGCCATGCGGGGCCAGCAGGTTCTGGGTGCCAGCCTTTCCTCTGCAAAGGATTTGCAGCATGGCCTCTGTCTTAGCATCTCTGTTGAGAACACGGTACATCTTGCAGTAAATGTAAATTAATTAATGTCTGTGAGATGCTCCTGGTGAAAACCTCCCCAAAAAACACAGGTGAAATGGGTACCTTTTCTACACATAGCAGATTGCGGTTGGTGTTGAGGATTCATGCAGATTTATACTGTATGCCATATACACACCATACACACACTCACAGACGTCCCTAGATGAATGTATATGTGTACATTTTAAAAAATGCAGGTGTAAAGGTAGCTTTCTGTTGATGATAGGAGAGTTCAGAATAGCAGTTACTTGGATTGCCTTACCAAATTTCCAATTATGAGGTGTTACTAATTTTTTTACAGCACCTCTTCTAACTCAGCGTGTCTGGCTCCCAGTCATCAACTGAATACACTGCTTATTGCTTTCGTTTTTACATATATTAGAAAATGTATTTTTAAACTTGATTTCCAAATAGGAGTTGGATAATCTCTCTTTTTTTTTTTTTAATAGATGTCATTCTTAATTCAAGGGTTAAGGTATAGCATGTTTATTTGCAAACGAGTCATTGCCACTTGTACAGCTCTATGTGAAGCTGTCAGACCAACTAGTGGAGGCTGCTTCAGCCACTGCTCACGTTACTTCTGTATTTTTAAATGCTTTTAATTAACTTTGGGAAGGCAAGATGGGACTGAGATGGCATTAAAGAAAAATAAGTAGGAATGCATTAATAATAGTGAAGGTTGGACTCTTAGAAGATAATGTATCTTTCTAGTGGCCAATTGCATTCTGTCAGTAGAGTTATTCTGGATTTATATCTATAAATGTCAGACAAGAAAATGGCCTGAAATGGGCTAGTGCATAAAGGAGCTGCACCTGCTTTCACTGAAATCAATATCAAAATTTCCATCCGTTTCAATAGCACTAGGAAATGATGGATTAGGAGAACTTAATTTGGGGCTTTGGGGAATTATATTCATAACTTTAATTGTATTTATATAAAATGCATATTGATCGTTGAACAAATTCTCAGTACGGCTGGCCATTGAAAAAAAATCCGAAATGTTGCGAATGTCTCTGCACATTCTTCCTCTGATTAAGCATTCTTTAAAAGAGAAGAGAATGCAGGGATGTAGTGGTGGGTATTGCCCTGTTTGCAATTATTTTGAGTAGTAAAATAGATTAAGCTGAGTCTTGAGGCATGAGTTTAGCCATAGCTAAACAAACAGTGGTGAATCTACTCCTTCATTCTGAATAAATGACAGTCATTTAAATTATATGTAAGCATGTGCAAATATTTAATTACTGAGGTCTTGACACTTAAGCTTGTGATTTCCACTCTCATTAAAATAATCCACCAAATTTTGAAGTAGAAAGTAAATCTCTCTCTAATTAAAAGCATTACTTTTCAAATAAGATTGTGTGCTGTGACAAGCACTTACGAATTCTGCATTAGTACAAAAGCTCCTGAACTCCTGAATTTGCAGTTCTTCTGTATAAGCAATCAAGATTCTTTACTGAAGTCTCTGTGACTCATGTAATAATGGTGGCGAGACATGCCTGGCCAGTGCAACAGCCGGCTCGAATGGTGCCGTCCATTTCCCTCATTCTCAGCCTCCCTGTGCTTCCTTTTCTTCCTCTAGTAGTGGATTTGGAGAATTTGGCTGTTGAAGAAGCCTAAGAGAAGGGCAGCATGACATGTGGGGAGAGAGAATAGAAGTCATCACACAGGTTTTCATTCACCTCTGTGCTTACAAACAGTGCTGGGGTATGAACTGTGAGCTTGTTCCATAGTGCACATTGCCATGTAAATATTTATAGGGTTCCTGTAAAGCACCAGGACACAGCAGGGGTTAAAATTCATGCTCTTGCCACTTTTGTAGGGGAGAGGAACAGAAGAAGGCCCCATCTAAATCAATAGGAGTTTTGCTTTTGACTTTAGAGAATACCTGGGGTGAAATTCTGGACTCAGCTGCAGCTGGGGGGTTTAATCTGGATTTACACAGGTGAAGTGGAGAAGAAGGGGTCAGGGGGTGGCTGAGCAAATTTCACTACTCATGGCAGCTGGAGGACCTGTGCTACCCCTATGGTCTGCTTGTTCCTGACCTGCTTAGCAATGGCTCTGCTGCTTTTCCTCGGTGATCCCACTCGGCTTGTTAAAGATGAAGGAAGCTCTGCTTTTCTCTGCCAGGTTAGTTTTCTGTGGATCTAATGAGTTGAACTGGCATGCCATGGGGTCAAGCAAAGTTGCTGCAAGGAAAAGAGTGGAAACATGGTTTAGGAGCCTGGGCAACTTTTCTTTCGGTAGCAGCGCCACTTTAAATGGCTGCCATCCCATGCTTGCTCTTCCTCCCCACAGCTGCACCATTGCAATGGTCTGTCCATGGGGCCACTGCAAGAAATGAGATCAGGGAATTGATTCATTCCAAACTCAACCCCCAGAAAACAGAACCTTTTTAACCTGAGGCAGTTCCCATGGGAGATTTTGTTTTCAAGTTGGGTTAAAAAGTCAACCAAACCCACCGGTGGACAGAACTCATTTTTTGAGTGATGCCTTGCTCATGTTTTCACGTGAGCAAGTGTGGTGGGAATAAAAACACCACAGGGGCTGCTGGAGTCTCCCGCAGCCTCAATCTTTGGGGGATTTTATTGTTAAATAATTGTTCTTTGCATCCCATATTGAGTGGAGGAGTGTGGCCTGGCCTCCTGTGTTGATAATGGGCTCAAGCTAATATTCCCCCAAAGATGGGAGAAATTTCAGTGTGGGTGATTTAGGTCATAAATCTTCAAGTAAAAGATTAGTAACAGCTGACCCCCTGATTCCAGAGGCTGCAGATCCAGCCTGAGACTTTTCGTAAGGTAGTTCACTGAAAATCTCACATTTAAACCTGCAAAGCTCATGTATTAAGAAACACATTTAAAGTAAATAAACTCCTCCAGAGGAGCTGTCAGGCCTTTATTGAAGTGCATGTGGACCTTTACAAGTATCTCCGGTTTGTGAAAACAAATCATAGAATGCCAGAATGTCAGGGATTGGAAGGGACCTGGAAAGCTCATCCAGTGCAATCCCCCCATGGAGCAGGAACACCCAGATGAGGTTACACAGGAAGGTGTCCAGGTGGGTTTGAATGTCTGCAGAGGAGACAAGTGTGCAAATGCAATTGGTGGAAGCCTAAATACTTCTGCTAATGAGCTGATACTGTCCTCTCCCTTTCAGCTGCTATAATGAATATTCATTTTTACTTCATGAAAATCATGCCCCTCATTAACTTCCCAGCCCATGCCAGCACTCTGTGGCAGCTCACTGCTATTTTTCTGTTTCAGCTAAGCCTGCAGAGTTTTTTCTTCCCCTAGCAAAACAAACTAGAGCAAGTGTGTACTCTCTGTGCGGTCCCATAACCTGATCAGCCTGGGAGGTCAGGAGGCACACGGAACGTACACCAAGCGTGTCGCTCACTTGAGGTCCGCCAGGGCGGGGATTTGAAGCCGCGGCCGGGGCGGCGGTGTCGGGGGTGGCGGCGCAGCGGCCCCGCTGTCTGCGGCTGCAATTCACCGGCCTGCCGGCCCGGCAGGGGGGCACAATCCGCCCGCGTTTCACAGCCTTGGCACCGCTCGGCTCCCACCCGCCGGTTCCGAAGCGCTGGGCAAGGACGAGGGAAGGCCGGGGGAGCGGCCGCGGCGCCGGGGGTTTGCCCACGGAGCTGGAGCCGGCGGCGGCCGTGGGGAAGCGCTGCCCGCCCTGGCCGAGGGCACCGAGGTGAGCGAGGGACATAGGGTGCGATGGGTGAGTGGATGGGGGAGCCCCCGGTGGGTCAGTGGACCTTAATGGTGAGGCCACCCGACTTGAGGACCTGGAGCCCTGCGCACGAGAGTAAAGTCATTTGGCCAGGTAGCTTCTAGCGCCCGTTTGGGGGTAGCGAGCACAGCTGGGGCTCGGGGGGGGGGGGGGGGTTGTGTGTGAATACTGCTCAAATGGCGCCGTCCAGGGGAGAAGCACTTAAATATAGTAGTAGTTGGTGGCATCCCGTTTGCCTCGGGAGACCTTATGTTAAACTGTTGGCTCCTTTTCTAATATCCAGTGTGTTTAAGTGACCTAGCACTCTAGACATTTAGTCCGAGTCCTTCTGAAGGCTGGCTTTGGTTATTAGGATTCCAAACAAATTAGCATGCTCATCTGAAAATCCGTGGGAAACTTGGTTTTTATTCAGCTTCTGTGCAGGAAATTTGTGGTTCATAAATCTACTCTAACATTTGGATCTGAGATGATACTGAAACAGTAAAGATTTACGTGGTCATCTTCACTTGAAAGGTCAGGAGTTATTTTCCTTTTAAAAAGGTTTTATGGAAAGCTGTTGATGGTTTAGCTGATGGAGTTGCCTGCAGCAGTTCAATGAGGGAGGAGCACAGGTGAATCCAATAAAGGAATTTGAAGGCAAGAGGGGAGGGGAGTCTGTTGTGATTAAAGAGGCAAATTCAGGTGTTGTGTTCCCTTGGTTGGTGTTGCCTAGGAAAGCTCTCTTCAGGTGTGTTGGGGGACAGGAATCTGGTCCTGTCTTGTCTGAGAGATGAGTAGAGGGAATAGTGTGATAAAGTGAACATTTGCATTTGAAAACAGTGGTATTTTAGCTGCTGCTGCCCTCGGAGGGGTCTTCCCCATCCATTGGTGCTTAATGGCTGAATCAGTTTGGAGTTTGTTTGCTAAGAAATTGAGGTCTATGCTGCTTTAAGGTAACACCCAGAGGTTTGCCGTTCCCGGGCCTTTTGTGTTGCTGCAGCAGGTGCAAATCGTCACAGGTTCACCTGGGACATTCTTGGGGAGGTGTAGGAGCCGCAGGACTAACCCTACAGCAGCTAACAGGTCCCCGCGGTGGTGGTTTGACACCCGAAACTTTTTACACTGGAATCGGATGGGTGGTAGCTGAGACGTTCATCTTCCCAGGAAAAAAAAAAGGCCTACAGGTGGCATTTGGGGATAAGGCATCACTAGCACATACACAGACTTGACAGTCGACGTGCACCGGTCCGGAGTTGGATCAGTAAGTGCCGAGTGTTTGTGACGGAGGTTTTGTTCCTGGTGCCGCGGAGCATCTCGCCGCTCGGTCGGAGTGGAGGGCAGGCGGGCGCGGAGGGGTCTCCCGGGCCCTTCCCTCCCTGCGTGTGTGTGGGGAAACGCTGCTGGGGGACGGGGATAGCAGGGCTGCGAGGGACTTGGTTGCTCCATCTCGGAGGAGAGGTTGCAGAGGGCTGGTTGCCAAGGCAGGGATGCCAGGAGCTCTCGCAAATACTAGTGCTTGCTTTTTATTTTTTTTCTTCTTTTTTCCTCCCCCAATCCTCCTTCTTTTTTTTTTTTTTTTTTTTCTTTTTCCCGATTGATAAAGCTCGGAGCGGGGAGGCGGGCATGAGCTGCCCCTCAGCAGCGCCGTAGCGCTTTCCCGGCGCTCCCCCAGCTGGGAGCCGCGGCAGCGCTGGCCGAGCCTGCGGCGCTCCCCGCTTCCCTCCGCCGCGGGGGCAGCACCGCCGCCTCCCCGCTCCCCTCGCCAGCCTCAAAGTTTTCCTGCGCCCCCCCGCAGCGCTGCAGCCGCAGCCGGCGTTGGGCAGCGGCAGGAGGAGCGGCGGCGCCGCTGCCCCCGCTCCCGCACCGAGAGGGCGGTGGTCCCGCTCCCGGCTCCGTCCCGCTGCCCGCCGCGGCGGAAAGTTTCGCAGCGCCTGGCAGGAAGGGGTAAGTTGGGGAGGGGGAGAGATGCAGGTGAAATTGCCGCGGGGAGGGCTGCACCTGTGCTGCCGCGACTGGTCGGGCTGCCCCGGCCCAGGGACTCCGCACGCTGCGGGGTAGGGGTAAACGGGTCGGGCTGCCAGGAGAGCCTCCTCCGGCGAGGACAGGCACCCATCTCCTCCCCTTCTTCCCCATCAGTCCCTGCCACCAGGCAGAGGAACGGTATTGCTTTAAAATACAGGGTTAATTTGGAAGGGCTGGTGGAAGAAATGCAATGTTTAGGCTTTAATATCTGTATATAGTAATCAGTAAAATAAATGAACCAGTTAGTATTCCTCGCCTGTAGTACTTGGTGCAGGAGAGAGGCTGCTGTTCCATCTCATTTCTGAGCTCATTTGGGGAGTGATGCTGGGTGCCTTATCTGCTGCCTTTTCCCCAGTGCCTCAGCCCTTCAGGCATCGGGGAGTCCTTCGGAGGGGAGAGGGAAGCTCCTTGCCTTGGAACAGTGAAGCTGCAGGGAGACACCTTTTGGGGCTCCGAAAGTCCCGCAAATGCTTTAGGAGTGGGATTGCAGCAGTGGACGGAGAGTGGGAATGAGCAGGGTGACCCTGGTCTCCCGGCTCCTGGGGGGTGGTGTGACTGCTGCCCGCCTTTGACACAGCCCGCCGATTTTATCTTTCTCTGTGGCTGATCGGAGCTGCGCGTTTGAAACGCTGCGCTAACTTGGGAGATGCACGGTGAAGTCAGCCTTGCGGACTGGAGCCTGAGGAATACAAGATTACCTTCGGAAGAACGGGAGAGGCTGTGGGCGCTGTCATCCGGGGGCACGTGCCTTCCAGACCCTTTCTGTGCTTCAGCAGCGACCATTAATGACAGTTGCGTGGATGTCAGTTTAAGGATGAGGTGTGTGGTTGTTGGAGTGGGGTTAGATGCAAGTCAATTCACTTTGACTCATTTAGACTTCAGGGAGTCGAGGGCAACCCCCTGCATTTGCAAGACAGGTTGCTCCCACCTCCCATCGTTAAAAGTTAAGGTGGAAACCTTTCCTTCTTGGTTCACACCCATCCCCCTGATGGGAGGAGGTTGGTGACAAGTAAAATTCTTGGACTGCTCTTTGGGTAGTTTGTGGTTTAAGTGAATATGTTTTTCACTTCGACTGAGAACTGTTTTGCTTTCTGATGGTTAGAAACTGGCAAAAAAAAGAGAGAAATTTAAAAATAAAATCAGACTGTGTAGTTGAAGTGGTAAAGGAAATGTTCTCAAGATCCCACGTAGCAAGCTGGGAATGAAGGCAAACTGTTCCTGCTCTGTACCTCTTCCAAATTCGCTTCTCTCTGAAAGATGCTATCTCCTCCTGCTTCCCAGCACAGTCCAATCTGCAGGGTTAGTCAATCACGGGATGGAAATGAGTTGCCTAAAGAAGCAACGAGAACGTGTTAGTACTGCAGCAGGAGTGACAGTCTTGTCACACGCATAACCCAGAGTGTACCGGAACGGCGTGGAAATCCATCCTGCTTTAAACCTTTTGGTGTGTCACAAAATCCGAGGCAGGTTGCTTCTGAATCAGGGACTGCTGCCTTTACCCACCCGCTTCAGCTGCTGTTGATCTTTCAACCACCTAATGCCACCCTCTGGAAGGCACAGTGACTGTACTTGACAGATACTTGACTTTATAGAAGACGGTAGACTGGTAAAGGGATACTTAGATCAGAGTTGCTTAAATTATTACTTAAAGTTCAATAGTGCAGCTTTTCACATCCTGTTGTGATTAAGTACTTTTTCTGTAGCTTTCAGATGACTGTATGTACGTGTATTTGGAAAACACTAGAGTTTCTAATTAATTTGTTAAAATGGGAATAGTTACTAGAGCAACCTCCTAAACATCTTTAAAGGTGCGTACTAAGTTAATGTGTATTTTGCAGACAAAGTATTTCAGTCAGCTTTTTGAGAACATAGCTATGGTTTACTGATCCCGCGTCCACCAACTGAGCATCATACCGGTTGTTTAAACGGGTGTGTGTGGGTTTCTTAAGTCTGCACTGTTTTTTCTGTACTCTAGTGGAAGTCTGAAGCGCAAAGTCTGAGTTGCTGCATTGTGTATCTGAGATGTGTATGCGTTTGGTAGTTTGTAGGACAGCTGGGATTGTCAGCGTGTTGGTGTCTATTTGCACATTGGTGGATGGGTATGTGGAACTGTACTGTGGAGTTAAGTGTTGCTCTTCGGAAGCAGATACAGGACTGAATTAGGGGATGTAGAACTTTACTGGGGTCGATTTAAGAGCATGGATGTTGGACGGAAGTTGCAAGTTGGCCTGAGTTCTTTACCCTCAATTAAAAAAAACAAAACAAACTTTTGTAATTTCCTTATGTACTGCTCCTGGCACCCAGGAACTACATTTGTACTTAGTGGGACACATCCTTAAAAAAACCAGGATCCTTCAGGTCTTCCTTGCTTATTGCTCCTTTCCATCTCTTCCAATGTCTTAGCAGCCTGATACACATGGAGCTTTACTGCCGAACTCTGTGATTTAAGTCATATGTGAACAACTTCAAACACAGGACAGAATTTGTTGTTAGCAACAGGTGAAGGAGACAAAACCAGTAGCTTTACACTTGTCCTTTCATGGTTTTGATAAGACTTTGGTAACAATATGGCCTTAGTTAAAATGCTCTTAAACAGGAAAACAGTACAAGTGTTAGCTTTATTTTGTGTTTTGCTCTTATGTTTGTGCTTGCATCAGAGACTCTATCCAGCTAAGCACGAAAATAGGAAAGTAAATACTAGTCTTAGTTCAGCTGTAACAGTAAGCCTGATATAAACCTCAGTTTTGACAGAGCAAGCTTTTTTACCCCATGGAGGTGGCTTTTGGATCTTCATCAGAACTTGAAGCAAACTTCAGAGACCTCTGGCAAAATGAGGCATTGCTTTTGTGCGAACCAACTGGCTTTCTCCTAAATCTAGAGTGCCAATTCTAGCCAATGAATCAGTACTTCCCGGTACTTCCAGCACACAGGTGGCCAACTCTGACCCATTCCAGGTTGAGATCTGGATCTAGCCAGAAGGCTGCTTGAGACTCAGAACCAGGTTTGCTTGTTCTGTCATATTAATAGTTTATGAATTCAGGATGTGAACCACAGAAAACAGTAGTTAAATTGGAGAGGGTTATTGCTCAAAACCCTGCAATCAGAGCTTCCCATTTTAATTAAAAATAACTAATCAACTGATTGATGAAGGGGAAAAAAGCACCTTGCAGGTATGTAGTGTTAATTTTGCTGCTACTAGAGCATTCTATTTCATGCATTTATTGATATGAGATGTTTTGAGGAAGGAAACTTTGAGTGCCTAAAAAGCTTGTAAGAGTACAACAGGGCAGGCTGCTGGGAGAGAGGATGCTCCTGCAACTTGGGATGCTTAGGTGGTTTATTATAAGAGACTTTACAGTAAATGCTTACTCAGAAGTAATTGGATTTGATTTGTCTTTTTGGCATTTCAGGCAGTTGGTGTAATCCTATTGGCAGTGGGTTTGTGTGTTTTCTAGCTGTTAGGATTACACGCTATTCTTTGGTGACTGCATACCTGACTGAATTTTTTTCAAGCTGTCACACAAAAGAAGTGATTATAGAACAAGTACTTTTGATCGCTGGTGAGAAATCTCAGAGTAAGAGCTAAGGTAATTTAAAATAGCGTCTATTTTGTATATATAAAATGAGCTATTTGACTTCTGTATGACACCTGTATATGCACAAAATATATAGCTTCGGGCATAAGTGAGAGAAGGGTATCCTTCCTGGGTTCACCTGGGAAGGGAAAAGCCGTTAGAGTGTTTGAGAAGGGTGAGCTACGACTGTAGAGTGGCTGCACTTGGCTTGGACCCCTGAAGATTCTCCTGTTGCCAGAGACTCGACCGGATCAGTGTGGCAGCCCTGAATCCTCAGCTGCTGTTGAGGAGCTTTGCTGGAGGTGCCCAAACGCAGCAGAGCTGGGTTGAGTAGGGCATCCCCTCTGCTCCCTGCCGCTGTTGGGAGTGCACGTAACGGCTGTCAGTGGGGTTTTGGAAGAGCTCTGTCTCTGCTAGGTGATATGTTGGAGGGGGGATTGAGGGCAGTTAGTCATGGAGCAGACTAATAAGAGCGCACTGTCAGCAGACTTGCTGATGACACCAAACTGGGAGGAGTGGCTGACACTGGAAGCTGTGCTGCCATCCAGAGACCTGGACAGGCTGGAGAGTTGGGCAGGGAGAAATTTAATGAAATAGAACAAGGGCAAGTGTAGAGTCTTGAATTTGGGCAGGAACAACCCCAGGTTCCAGTGTAAGTTGGGGAATGACCTATTAGAGAGCAGTGTAGGGGAAAGGGACCTGGGGGTCCTGGGGACAGCAGGGTGACCATGAACCAGCACTGGGCCCTTGTGGCCAGGAAGGCCAATGGTACCTGGGGTGGGTTAGAAGGGGGTGGTCAGTAGGTCAGAGAGGTTCTCCTGCCCCTCTGCTCTGCCCTGGGGAGACCACACCTGGAATATTGTGTCCAGTTGTGGCCCGTGACTTCCAGAAGGACAGGGAACTGCTGGAGAGAGTCCAGCGCAGCCACCAAGATGCTGAAGGGAGTGGAGCATCTCCCGTGTGAGGAAAGGCTGAGGGAGCTGGGGCTCTGGAGCTGGAGAAGAGGAGACTGAGGGCTGACTCATTCGTGGTTACAGATATAGAAAGGGTGAGTGTCAGGAGGATGGAGCCAGGCTCTTCTTGGTGACAACCAGTGATAGGACAAGGGGTAATGGGTGCGAACTGGAATGCAGAAGGTTCCATTTAAATTTGAGAAGAAACTTCTTCTTTGGAGACATTCAAACCTACTTGGACACCTTCCTGTGTAACCTCATCTGGGTGTTCCTGCTCTGGGCGGGGGATTGGACTGGAGGAGCTTTCTGGGTCCCTTCCAATCCCTGACACTCTGTGATTCTGTAGGGATGTATCACGATGAGGATGCTGCAGTGAGGAACCAGGTGCCACACAGGCTCTTACCTTGCATACGGAACTCCTACCTCAGCTGTGTTGGGTTATATTGGGAATTACGACTCTTATTGGTAGATTACATTAGCGGTGTCAAGATTGGAATCTTAACCTGAAGGTGAACAGAGGAATCCTGGGCTTTTTCCTGAGTTTCCTTGGAACTTGCAACAGGAAGGACCAGGGCTGCTGTCCCTCCCCAGCTGTGTTCTGTAACCAGAGAATGCTCTGCAACAGAGACCAGTCCCTGAAACAGTGCAGTCTGAAGGGCAAGGGAAAAAGGAGAAACAGAGGAAAGTTCAAAGTGAAGTACCACAAAGACCACAGTTATTTTCTATCACTGTTAAAGTACTAGCTTATTTTTTGTGTAGTTTATGTGTTTCGTTTCCATTTCATTTTCTAGCCTGAACAAGACATTTGAGATATGGGTAGAAGAAACTGAGCAGAAAGACGAAGCTGACTGATAAAAGCTGGTAGAAAGATTTTGGAAGGTGTTAGAGAAGGATGTAAGGAGAAAAATATTCTGATAGAACAGCTTCAGGAGCCATCTTAGTAAAACAGCATTGAGTCCTTTCTAATGTGAAGATCGTGTTTAAGCATTAAAATGCTGCTCTTAGTGAAGTGATTTTAATTAGTGGGAGAGAAACATACAACCTGCTACCTTCATCAGTGCTTTTGTTTTATTATTTTAGTTGTTGAATAAGAATTTGTGGCTAAAATAGCTTTATTTTTACAGAAATACATATTAGCACACTTTGCTACTTTAAAAAACCCAAACATTTTCTATAGGAAGTGTCTTAAGACCTGTGTAATAAGGCTGAATGTATAAATAACAGTACTTGAGGATCTGGGAGGGCTGTGTGAGAAGGGTTGGTAACATGGCCATTTTACAGGCTGGGCAGCCGTCCTGCAGAGCCAGGCTATCGGTTACCTCATTTACTTCATTCATGTGGTTCCTTGTTACATATTTTAGACAGAACAAAGATACTTCTCCTTGATTTCCGTGCAAATTATGGTTTAGTATACAACCATTGGAGAGTTTTAGTGATTATTCTTTTGGATGACATGCAGAACTGCAGTCTGTTACCGCTCCAGCATTAAGTGTTCTGTGGTGCTTTTTGCAAAAAATACCAATATTAATCCCAGCATGCCCAGTGTAATTTGAATAGTTGATTACAGCGTTTTCTGTTTGCTTACAGTTTCCCCCTCACTGTATGTTGGGAAACAATGTTTGTGTTGCTGTGGTTGTTGCTGTCTTCAGTCTGGGACTTGGTTGTGTTTGGTACGAGGGTCTGGGTGTCCGGTGGGCTCGGGGACATGCTCCCGCATTCTGGGAGTTCTGCGCCTCCTTGCAGGGTGCGACGCCACCAGATGACTGCGATTCCATGTGCCTCTGATGTCCGTCCTATAGCATAGGAATGGGGGAGCCACCCGGTTTTCATTGACATTTCTATTGAAATATGAGGATATTACTTGGATCAGCAGCTGGCTGATGAGCAGCAGTACAGGGATGATGGCAGGCAGCGTTGTGCTCTCTTCTTGCAGGTGTCAGTATTTCACTGTTCCTGTTTGTAGGGGTATTTCTCTAGGCAAGAAAATGTCATGAGAGCAGGTCAGTGTGTGTTGCTTGCTACAAGAGCTGTTAAAATGTCAGTGATGTATTTTGGAGTAATAGGCAGAATGTTTTTGTGAAGGACGTTCTTCATGACTCTAGCGGAGAAAATAAATCTCTTCTAAACAGAGAAATTAATTATGCCCTGTCAGATGGAGGAGATGCTTAAAAACAAAACCAAAACAAAGAACTACCAAAAAAACCCACAAACCCACAACAAAACAAAACCCGAACTTGACTGTTTTGATGATCTGGTTTTGGTTGCTTGGACTGAGCTTTCTTTTAACTGCATTTTCTAGAAACAACATGTATGTGACTGTGTAACCGTAGAGTGTGGTCAATCTGGTACGTGATGGTGCTGAGTACACTGAACCTCACAGACACTCCTGGGGCTGCCAGGGACCCCTCCAGAGACTGTTGTCTGGGTCACCGCTGGTTCAGATCCTCCAGAGCAGCTGTTTGAGCTCCTGGGGTTTTGTTGTAGGGAAGCGCAGCAGCAGCGATGCTGATGGGAAAGATCTGTGGGAGGTGAGTGCTCAGCGCATCGGGGCGGGCTGGGGACGCTGGGAAAGGTCTGGCCAGTGCTGGGCCAGCAGCTTCTTTGGGAACAGCCATAAAATCACTGCGTTTCAGTTCTGTGCCAGTCCATGCTTCACTTGGCAATATCCAGTTATGTAGCTAAGCGTATATATATATAGGTTAACTGTAATAGTGTTTGAATTCTTGAGTGCTATGGCAATACTCATTCCTAAGCATCTCCACTGAACAGGCCTGTGCTTTATCTCACAAACTGAATATATAGCTTATGAAGATTTTTCCATTTGTTTTTTACACTTGCGTAATATCAAAGCTAGAAATAATTTACTTGGAAATCTGTGGTGGCTGGTGGTGTAGCCGACAACATGAAATAACTCATGTCTTTATTCTGCTGTTGTCTGCAAACAGAGATTGCAAGTTTGAGGAAAGAAAATATTAGTGAGACAGCACCATGAAAGTAATTGGAATGTGGTATATTTTATTTTTGTTACATGCAAAATGAGTGTAAACACAAGCTAGAAATGAAACCCGCACTCTAATGGAATTACGTATGGACAGTGCATGTGTATGACAGGGAGAAATTAACAACGTGAACCAGAAAGACAATATTGCCTTTGAATTTTGTTCTTATATTTTAGCCTCTGTCAAAGAAAAGTGGTAGGTGGGTGAGCAGACGTTAAGTGCGCTAAATAAAACCTATGTTGTCCTAAAGTATTAATAAAGAAATATTTTTGATTGCCATGTTGTAGAAATGTAAAAGCCTGGTTTCAGTCTCTGTCTGAACTCTGTTACTCGTATGTCTGCTACCACAGATTTGTTCATAATAATGAAATTGCTGCAGTTCTGGTAGTCGGGAAGCTTTCCAGTTCTCATTCTTTCAACTGAGGTTGGAGGGGTTTTTCCCCTGTCGTTGCCTTAGTCAGTCACAGGGCAGTAGGTTATCCTCTTCAACAGCCTACCTTCACTCCTCTCTCCTTCTTTTTTCGCTGCCAAGATCTCAGAGCAATGTATTTCATGATAATAAAACTTATAGTTTGAAAAAAAAAACAAAAAAAATCTTTTAACACTGAATGTGAAACAAGGCTATTTACCTAAGTACTTACAACTGAATAAGGTCTGGATAAATGCAGCTGGTGACTTTCAGATTAGTGGCTGTTTGGGTTTTGTTTTTTTTTCTTCAATCCGTAGACTCTGTAATAAAACAGGATTTCTGACTGGTGAACCATAGGGTATGACTCGAGCTCGTAAGAAATCGCTTTGTATTTTGAAAAACTCCACAGATGCTTTTAACTCCTGTTGAAAACATCGTTGCTGGGAGCAGCAGCAGAGTGTTCAGCTTCCAAAATTCTGCAGCAGCCTCTGTCACAATATGGAATCTTTCTTAGCAGCTCAGGAAACGAAGTAGGGAGAGGTGAAAGGGAGAAACCTCACTCACCAGCGGCCTTTCTTTATCTGGATTTACCTGGGGACTTACCTGGATAAGGTACACAAACATGACAGTTCCAGGAGGGTTAGAAAAACTGCCCTACTGGCCTTTTTTAATCTAGAAATGTAGTCTGAAGTACGCTGATGGGAGTGAAACTGCTGAAATGGTGAGTTTTGTGTACAGTCTGATTCATAATGGACCAAAGCTTTGTCCACTGGCACTGCAACCCGCTTCCCGTTTTGCTTACTTTCTTCCTGATTGTAACTTCAAAGAGCAGTGGAACAGTGGAGGAGAGCGTTGAACTTTGCCTCATTGGAGGCGAAGGACAGATTATTGAAATCCCTTAATAACTGTCTTTTTGGGGGGTACGATGATCTCCCTTTGAGTCTTTGATAATATTCCTATTCTAATATCTGTGAAGGCAGATTTTATATATATATAAAATCTTTTAACTACCAAAGGAGTCTCAAAGTAAAGGGAGCCATCCATCAGAGATATGGATGTTATGTCCTCTTGCCCTCCCACCAATTATGGAGCCAGTGACAAGTTTATGACTTGGACTGCCAGCTGCAGAGAATGTCATCGGGGGCATGAAGTTCCAAGTTCTTTCTGACCGTGTCCTTGTATAACTTGTGTGGAACAAATTAGCAAATTGTTTTGATGGCACAACAGGTAACTAAAATGTCAAGAACGGTGCAAAATTACGGTGATCTTCTGTGGGGCACAAACACCTAAGACAAACTGGGACTAAGAATTTGCATTTTAGATAGAAAGTAATCAGTTCCAGGCAATTGCTTGAGTGTTTTGAGATGAGCTCAATTCTATTGAGAATGAGTCTGTGTGTGGTGGTGGTGATTTGGTGGGGGCATGTAAAGCTAATGGAAGAAATGTCATGTGGCTGGGAAATTTTTTCCTTCTAACATCACGTTTGCTCTAATACGAATACTGCTGTAGAATTTTTCTATCTCAGTATTTTGGAGTAAAGCAGATATTTAGCTTTTAGTTAAACCCAATAGTTCCAGTTCAGCTACCAGCCTTCTCCTACCTCTATACACCAATGCGTCTCTCCCCCAGGTCAGTAACATACTGGTGTTACTGGGGCTGTTGAAATACTTGGGCTGGTCGCAGGGGATGTCCCAAAATGAGCAGAACTGAGTGTACTCAGTATGAGGAAAGTTCCTGGAAGAAGAGCACTAACTACCTAAGGCTCATCAAGAAAGGTGGGAAGTGGGCCTGGGCAGTCTTGGAACTTCTCCAAAGTTGATCTGTATCCATTTAGTGTCTGCTGGAATCCTGCTTTTGGGCTGTAATGTGAAACCGCCTTCTGTTTGCCCTGGCACAGGCACATATAGAGGAATGGATGCAAACGCTCCTAGTCTTTCTGAGGAGACGGGCATTTATTTGTAATGTAAAAGAAATGGAAATTTTTTTGAACTGAGTGTGCTTGTAAGTGCAGTGCATGAGGAATTTAGTATTAAGACTGTGTAGATCCATTTTGTCAACAAACATTTGTTTGCAGTTCTGCTATATATGATCTTTTAGCAAAATCAATTACAGTTTAATATTACATGGAAAATTAAAAATAATGAAATTCATCACTAAGGTTATGTTGCAAGCAGGCAGGCTGAGATTATTGTTAGTGTGCTGGTTTACTTACAGCAATACTGTTTCCCTTTCCTTCAGCTTCCTAATCAAATTTTACCATGTGGTTTGACATTTACATGACATTCACATCTGTAGAAACACTCTTTCCTTTTCCCCATTGCTCAGTTTTCTGTGAGTTAACATTGTGCTCAAAGCAGTAGACTGCCAAGTGAGAGAGATTGTAGAAGGCAGCTGATGGGAAACGGTGACTGTAACGTATCAGTCGGGTTGTCAAAGTTGGCACAATTGGTTTGGGCTTTAGAGTGGCGGGGAAAAGCCTTCGATCCACAAATTGATAGCAGATAGTACCACAGACTTGTGTGCTACAGAAACTGCCCATTTTTAGTCCCTTCATCATTTTTAGCATCAGTAATTTTGCAGGGTTGAGAATAATGTGCTGCCTGTTGCTGGGGTGGATGGTGTTGCACTGACAGCAGAGTGCTGGAGTTTCCCAGCAGCAAACCTGGGAAGTTCCCATGACCCTCTGAGTTTATTTTTTGCCTTGGGCAGCAGATGTACCATTGCATGGTCAAATGCAGCAAGGCCGCTGAAGCAACACACACAGTGTTCTGCAGTTAGTTATTTTTACATATATATCCACTCATGCATGCTTAAATGGCCTCTAGATCCTCCCAAAAGCCACGGAGGAATTTTTAGGTTTTGTTTTGCATGCTGTTCAAATCGGAGCTCATAGACATATATGTGCTTAATGTATGTACCAGAGTTGATTGTTTTCCTGCAAAATGATGGCGTTCCTGGGCTGATGATGAGGTTTTTGCATTTGAAGGAACAGCTTAATAGGGAAGTTTCAATATGTGGTATCTGAAGTAGCCTCTAAAGGAGCATAGCTGACCTGAGCATTACCAATACCAGGGTAAGAAGGATTTATCTACGTTACTATAGGTATGCAGAGATTTCTTTTCAGATGTTACTAGTTGCCCAGTCTGATTGCCACAACCTTTTCTATGAAACTGTGTGCTAGTCTTGTCCTGCTGCATGTTTTTCAATACCTGCATATGTGTTTAAATCTAGTTCTTAATCTCATCATTACAATAGCATGTCTGTCAAATAGATTTAGAGGTTGTGTAAAACAAATGTATCTACTTCAAAAATATGTATCCAAATGCACCTACTTTAAACAACAAAATCTCTATGTTTCACAAATCTGCAGGGACAGTGACTTGCCCTCCTGTGGTTGGGATGGAACCATTTAGTTAGAAACTTTAACTGATCTATGTTATTGTGTTGCTTGTAGAACAAATGCTGGATTCCGTGCAGCAGGTTTTTATAATGCATTTGTATTTCATGATTTTACTATCTGTTCTTGCCTGTTACACAGAGGAGATAACTGGAAAGGGTGGAGCTGTGGCCAGAGGAGACTTTGTAGCCCCACTTTGCAGTGTGAGGAGCGCTAACTGATTTATTAGCCGTGTAGCAGGAGGGAGCGCTGGGCTTCACCTGCAGGAAAGTCAGCCCTGCGCATGGGTCTGCCTGCAGCGCTGGTAAATGATGCGGTGCAGTGATGCAGGAAGAGGATCCCTCCAAAAGCAGGATCTGCTGCTGCATCGGGTGCATCCTGGTAGTAACCTGTTAGAAAGTTTTCAGCGGCTGTGTGGTACGAGTGGTTTTAATGTCGTTGAAATGATGTTCAGTGTTGCAAGTCATTTTACTGGTAATGAACTATGCCAAAAACAATGACTGGGATGTGGGTATTTTGAATTAAATGATACATCGCAGTCTGTCCCTTATATCATTTCAGGTAGACCATGTACTTACATTTTTGTTAGCGACTCAAAGTAAGCTTTGCTGACACAAATATGTGCTTATATATCTTGATATTCCCACACCCTCCTTTCCAGTCCTATTGCAACCAGTAGCTTGTGCATTGTTCCACTGCTTTCATATTATACAGTAGAACAAAACCAACCTTTTTCCTTTCTGTACTTAAGAGAAGTGTCAGAGCTCAAAGGAATTGGTTATATTGTGTAATGGTGCCAATTGGGAACTGGTGAAGCACAACTAATGAATTTTGGACTCTGAAATAATTTATAATAAGGAACTCAAAGTCTAGAAAATTGCTTTTGAAAGTAGTCAGAAACAAAACTAGCACTTCTTAACTGCAAGGCTGAATGTTGACTCTTAAGTTAGGTAGGCATGTCTAATGGCAAAAGATTGTTCATTAGATTTTAATCTCTGAGATAGCAGCGCACCCTGTCGCCTTCTGAAATGGGTAGAATTGGAAAGAAGAACAAACTTAGGAACAGTAGACCTCTCTTCAAAGATGTTTTTAGGGAGTGGAGCGAACCCTTGTTGCACATGTTCTGTGCCATTTCTATTTTTCAATGTTATGTTGTATCAATTTTTTGAATGTTCCATTACGTAAGGGTTACACGATCTTCGTAAAGTAATGCAAGTTTTAGTTTCTTGTTTTGTTATAGATAAAGTTGAATTTATTCTTGGCCTTTTTTAAATACAACGTCCTGCTATTTTTGCAACAAGACTACAAAAAAGTAAGTGGGGAAACACTGGACATAGCCCTTAAAATACAAATGAAAGTCTTCGCAGGGTCTTGGCAAGAGATCACTTTTTATAAGACAGCCTCCTGTCCTTGGCTCCCATAAATGCGTTGCTGATGGATCTGCTCTGCTCACCTGGACTTATTAAGCTCTTGTTGTTTTCTGTCTCTCTGGAGTGATCCTTCAGAAAATTGTTTCATCCAACCACTCAAATAAACAAGCAGATTTGTTGTTAAAATTCTCATAGGAATATAATGCTTTAAGGGACCTTTTGGGTCATTGAATCTGTCTGCCTGCTGTTGCAGCTGCCACACTGAAAATTCACTTTGGCAAAACAAAGCATGTCATGGCTAATATTCCCTCTTCTCAGCGGAGGCTGATTGCTCAAGTCATCGTCCCTCTCGCTTGTGTTCCATGCCCATATACTCAAATTAGTTATTGTGCCAGCATTGTCCTTCAGCTGAAGTGATTTCCTGCCCTCCTTGGTGTCCCTTGCCTCCTCAGTGTGTGTGTAGGGAGAATTGGGTACGTTGCTGGCTGCCTACGCTTTCCCAGAGTGAGCAAACCACTCTCGGAAGAACTGCTTTGTTGCAAGCATCATCTTCAAAGGTGCCGGCTTATGTTCTGGTTAGGAGTTTGAGTATTTTCTGTGTGCAAGAACTTGTTAAATCAATGAACGCTCGGTTGGAATTTTTGAGCAGCATAGGCAGTATGCAATTTTGCCATTCCCAATGATTAAAACAAACGTGCTTTTTATTTTAAGAGCTGTAGTGGAAAAGCCTGGCTTCTATGGGCTGAGGGAGCATTGTCAGAGGATGGTGCTGTTTAGGGAAATAGCAGAAGAGTTGATATCCTCTCTTCACAGTCTGCTCACAAAGCACAGGGACTTGCTGGAAAAGCCGAGCAACTCTCCTGTCCCCAGACAGTGCAGTCTGCCTTTTCCCTCTCAGAAGAGAGGCAGAACTAGTCTAGTTTGGGTTCAGGGCAGTGTAAGTGGTTTTTGTGTGGAACACGTGAACAAATGGTCTGTACCCTGTGCATGCAGGACCAATGCACGTTTCTCATTGTACCGAGTCAGTAAAGCTGTGGGGTTTGCTGCTATGGGCACATGTCCATCTCTCTTAGGCTCCTGCGAGCGTCTCCAAGTTTGTCGTGTTGGCCGTAGTGCCCCGTCAGTGTGTGGGCCAGCTGGTGCTTGGACAGGAAGCCTTCCCGTTATTTGGGATAATGTGGAATGTGACTTAGAAATACTGTGCTGAGTCTTCAGAAGATTAGTCTGGGTCCATCATGGTCAGGGCTGGGACAGATCAGGCTGACCAGACCCAAATCAGCCTTACAGAGGCAGCACTTGTGTGTTGTGTCTTTCCTCCTGGTGCTGAGCCCTTCAGGACCCCGTTAACTTTACTTGAGTACATAGAGCCAGCCTGAGTTTTGTGTGCACCTGAGTAATACGCTCTTCTAAAACCTGAAGCACATCAAGGCAGGCACATTCTGAAAGCTCCAGAGGAATAAACATAGGTATGACTCGACAACCACCCCTGCTCTGCTTTACGCTCTCTGAGGTGTTGTGTGGGTTTTGCCATGTTGGCTGGGGAGCTTTGCTGCTTCCTTTCCAGTTCTAGTCCTGGTTTTCTGCAGACCAGTTCTAGTTCTGGTTTTCTCTGGAATATTTTCCCATTGTGGTGTTGTACCAAATACAGGACTATAGTTCTGGTGGGGGAGCATAATTTCTGCTTGGTTTATCGCTGCCTTAATAGAACTATTTTGAAAAGCTGTTGTCTTTGCTTGATGCCTGTGAGTCTTAGGAAGTGACCTCACCTCGTGTTTTCCAATTCATCGTTAACCTCTCTTTCAGCGTAGTCTTCCCTTCCAAAGCTTTGTACGCATTGGATACAGACTTACAAGCTTAGTTTCTCAGATCTTTATTTTTTACCCTTTTTTCTTAATTCAGAACCTGTATTTC
Organism: Patagioenas fasciata; assembly: GCF_037038585.1. Lineage (NCBI taxonomy): Eukaryota > Metazoa > Chordata > Aves > Columbiformes > Columbidae > Patagioenas > Patagioenas fasciata. The sequence continues at coordinate 5,412,672 of NC_092527.1, forward strand.
CTGTTCTGTAATCAATGGTATCATTATTGTCCTGAAACGTCTGAAATTACTGCAGCAGCAGGATATGCCATTCGTACGGTGGAGCTTTCTGAAGTCGTGGTCAGCCTGGCTGGCTCTGCTGTTTCAAATGTCCTGAAGTTCTGCAGTTTGTCTTCACTGGGTGGTCGTACTACTTACTGTCCCTGTATCCTTGGTTTTGATCTGAACTGTGATCCTTCATAAGAATTGTTACCCCTAGTTTTTGGTGAACTCTTAGTTTCTGTTACCTGGATTTTCTCCTTTCTACCGCATGGCTCTGTTTCTTCTCTGCTTCTAATAGATGTTAAGACATGGTTTTGCTGTACATTGTGCTGCTCTGCCTGATGTGCAGCTGAACTGACCATTGTTGGTTCTGACTTTATTTCTGTGCTTTCTTAATCTCTGAGAAAGCACTCTTTGAATTAATTGTATACTCTTCCTTGAAAGTTTCTGGGAGGTATTGGAGACAGTGGCTGGCTCTTGACCTATCATTGTTGTGAGAGCTGCTCATTTACTGCACTTCCGAGCCTGGTCTTCATTTGTTCCAGGACGGATGTTGGTAGCGAGCGGTGTGGGGCTGTGCCGAGCCAGAAGTCATTAACCAGGGACTCCAGAGCGCTTTTTCGTTTAAGAACCTCCACTCAAGCCCAGAGTTGGTTTAATACACAGAAACAGAACAGCATTTTTGCATCTCAGATGTGTGTTCCCATTTAGTTGTTCTGCTTGTAACTTTGCAATAAGCAGAAGACTTCTGTTTGCGGTTCTTTCTGCCTCAGGTTTAGCAGCTCATTTCCTTCCAACTTAAGGGTTTTGCCACATGACATAGTGACATGTTTTACCTCATGTAAGGGGAGAGTGGGTTGAAAAGTGGAAGGAAATGTCTCAAAGTGAGAACAGCACAGAAGTGTAGGAGTATCTTGGTACACGTTCATTCACCTAGACTATTATATTGCTATCGCAACTAATTTTAATTCTGGTGATAATCTGAATTTAAAAAGCTCTTCATTGGCAGCTCTGGCCAGATGTGTGCTTGCCTCTGGATTATTACCACTCCAGGATGGCCATTACAGCCTGGCAAACAGGACAGACTGAGGAATACAAGACCTGCTGAACCTTCCTGTGTCAGTTCTGTCACCAGTTAACAGCAGGGCTACCGCAGCACTTCCCAGCTCTTCCCGCATTCATTGCTTCTAGGAGCCAAGCATTTGTACAGTCCTTCAATTTTGTACATGTTTTTAAAACGCTCAAGCAGCAGCAGTCAGAGGACTGTTAGCACCTCTGCTCTGGACTCCGAGGAACACAACCTCTGTCCTGGAGATATTGGTTTGCTCAGTTCCAGCTGGATTTCTCCCTTTAAATTCTTTGTGTTCTTCCCTTAGCTGTGGTGGTTGTTACTCACTGTAAACACAAGTGTGGATAGGACAGACTACTGAAAATGAGGGAGACGTTGGTTGCAAGGATGTTCCTGTTAATCTTGACACACTCCCTCATGAGCACTAACTTGTGTTTAATACTGCTGCTTAGGCATTACTACATAGAAATCTTTCCCCTCGTGTTCTTTAAATGTCAGAAGTGGCCGCCTTTGATTGGGAACACCTTTTTAATCCATGGGGGAGGAGCTAATCTTGCTGGTTAGTATCTATTTCCCTTTTTCCTTCCCGCAGCACTCTGAAGGTGCTGCTTTCCTTTAGGTTGCGCCTTTCTGCTCTGCTCCCCTTCTGAGCTGAGAAGACAAGCAGAATTTGTCCCACACGTGTCTGTATACCAGTTCCCTTCTTTTTCGTTAAAGCAATTTCATGTGCATACCTCATCTAAATTTCTTGCTTTTAAAACAGTCATGCATTTTTCTGACCTGCATTTTATGTGTGTGGCATTATGTGCTGGGGGGGAAGGATGTAAATTAGCAATAACAGTGAATAATACTGTCTAAATGGAAGAATAAAATGGAAGAGGATAAGCCATCAGTAAATACATTGGTAAAATGTTCTGAAATATGTTGCTTACTGTCTTTATTGATCCATTGCGTTTTCTGAGCTCAGACAAATATTTATTCCTTGAAAGCAATTTCAGATTCATTTATCCTTGCAGGATATAACTTCAGCCAGTAAAGTCTCTTGTGACTAAAACATTGTTTTAGAGAAAAAGATATATATTAAAAAAAACCCTTAGGCTCATTCCCTCCTGCTTAAACCTTTTGCTGCTGCATTGTGAGTTTGAGGGATGGGTTGGAGTAGAATGGTTTGACAGTGTTTGTGCCAGAGCGTGATCAGCTGCCCCCTCTGTCTCCCACTTCCATCACTGGGCGGTTTCTTACATTGCTCATTGTACGTGAAATCCAAACTGTATTAAAGCATCTCTTTCCACGTGAGCCTGTTTCCAAAACCGATTGTTGTCTTAGTACAGGGGTATCAGTTTACCAGATGACTGAGTTTGAAGAAACTATCTGTTGAAAATAGTCTGTGTTGACTTGTCAGTCACAATTGCCACAGTGTTTCTTATTTAAAGGCGTTGCTTAAATACAGGCTCATTTTTTAAAAAATAAACTAATTCTGATGTTTGTGGTTGTTTTATTTTTTTTGTCCACGTTGTGCTGGCTTGGTTCCCATGATGCTGTGTGGGGTTTCGTAAACTCGCGAGGAAGCAGGAGAGCTGTGCGATCTCAGAACGCTATTTTTTCTGGTGCTTGAATACAACGTAATTGCAACTATTCAAAGTTGCTTAAAACAGAGTGCTGTTTTTTTAAGCTTTCATTTATGATTGGTGAGTTATTTCCCTACGTTTGTCTCTATTTCAGAATGTTCTTTTCCAAAAGAATGGACAGCAGTCACATTTCTCCCCAAGTGGCTTGCAAGATGCAGACTGCTTCCGCCTTCCTGCGTGGTTAAGAGAAAGAGAAAAGCGATGCTTATAATGAGAAACGTTAGAAGGGAGTACAGATCAGGGGAAGGCAATATAGTGACAAAGAAATTAAGTACAGCTTCAGAAAGTTAAATATCCTGTTAAGTCTGGGCAGAAATCAATAAGCACTTTTGAGAATGGTGGTATTGAGTATTCTATTTCGAGAAATACTTTTGTCCCTGAAAAATCAGATGAAATTACTACAGTAGAGATGCAGATGAATTTTGGAGCGACTTTTCTAGGTGTGCACACTGGGATCTCCAGGATGTCCTGTGGTCTGTAAAGGACACTGCTGCTTTTTCCATTTTCATTAAAACTCAGCTGTGACTTCTCAGTTTTGACTTTGCACTGGGTGAGAAGCATTGGGTTTGAATCAATGGAAAAGCTGATTGTGGACTGTTCTACAGCGCGCTTCTATTCCCTCTCCATCATAGCTGCTTTTAGCGAAACTGCTCTGTGTGAGGGGTTTCGGCAGTGCTGCTCCAAATGGGAACAGGAGAAAATCCTGGCAAACAAATCTGCTGGTGACTGGGAGTGCTGATGTGAAAAGAACCTGCTTATGTTGCACTGAGTGTCATGGTTAAATAGAGAGTGACAGGGTTGTATATTGTAGATGCAAATGATACTGAAAGTGCAGTATTGACACACAAGTTAGCATTCCCTGGATGCTTTACTGCCAGATGAGTTGGAAGGATTGTGGTCTGAGCTGGTGTTTTACGTTGCACCACAAGGTGAGATGTTGCTGGGTGTTGGCGCTGGCTTTAGGGAGCCCAGTTTGTGCAGTGAGGGGACCAGTTTCACCCCAGGACAGGCACTTTATGCTCATGGGTGTCCCGGAGTGCTTTCTCAGCTTTTGCCAGCTCTGCCTGGCATTTTCAGTGTGGAGAACATATAATTGTTGCATTGGTTTTGCTTGCCTGTTGTTTCCTCCCACTGAAGGGGAAAGACACATTCTCAAATGAGCAGGTGTATGTTTTCATAAACCTCCAGCATTCCTTTGTGGATAAAAGTGTTGTGAAATATCCAAAACCAATTTTCTTTGACATAAACAACTCTGTTTCAAGAATTTGTGGAATAATTTCTTGTTAGAGCTGAAGTAGATGAAACAATTGCAATGTTATGTTGTAATGGACTAGTGATTTTGATAATGTGAAACAGATATTGGGGTCTTTTTAAATAAAACACCTTTTGAACTTATTTTGAGCAGTGAAACAACTTAGGTTGAACTGTAGGGAAACAAGTACAGGAAAATACCCTGCCAAGAAGACAAGAGAATTTCCTACAATATACTGAAAGATGTGTGCTGTGGTTAGGCAGTATGTGATTAAAGGGAGTTGCCCCTTTGTTTTCAGGGTAAGGAATCTGTTGTTTGATGCAGTGTGAGAAGTGGTGTTTTGTGTTGCTGTTAAGAGTTATGTAAATGGTTTAGCAGTTTACTATGGGAATAGTACTTATCTTTACAGGGAAATGTTATTTAAATTAGATTGCTTTGAATCTATGCAATGTTATGTTGGAGTGAAGCAGAATAAATTCCCAATTGGTTCAGTTTTGCAAATAAATCCTGGATGTAATTCTTACTAGATGATCGATCCACTAGGTGTAATGGTTGGCGTGCCTGCAGTTAATGTCTTCTTTTTGTTTTCCTTTTTTTTCAGTTGCATTGCTCACTGCTGTCCATGCAAGTTGCATCGCTGAGCAGTGTTGCTGCTATGATATGAATGTGAAAGAGATCAGATGGTCCGTGAACACTTTGGGAAGACTAGTAGCATTAATCAGCACAAAGGCCATATGCTTCTCGTCTGGCGGTCCTGTCCAGAGACTTGAACTGGCTGATCTGAGCGGGAGGAGCTTCCAGGGTGTTGAGTCTCGCAGTTTGCAGATTGTCTTGGCCTGACGTGCTGTGTTGTACAGCTTTCTCTTCCACCCAGATGCTCTGCATTGAGCATCAAGGCTTGAATGCAGACGAGAGCGTTTTGATCAGCAGGCTTGACAGTCTGCACAGGCGTTTAATCCCTGTTCATCCACCGCTTTCGATGGTGACAATAGGGTACTGACGGGTCTCTTGCCTCAGTGAGGCCTCCTGAGAATACGCATTTATGAACAACCAAGGTGTTGCATGCTCTCCTCTTTACCTATGAAGACAGCTGTTGTAACTTGTACTTTGTTGCCCTTTTTGAGGCAGAGTATTGCCCCTTGCCATGGTTGTGACTGTGGGCAGTGAGGTGACCTGTGCTGCACAGGGGTACAGCTGCCAAACAGAGCAGAGATGCCTTTGAGCAGCTCTGCGGGTTCCCCGAGGCAAAGTCCTTGATTTTGAGGTCAGGATAAATCCACAACTGTGTTAATTGGGAGAGCAGAACCTGTTCCTTTCTCCCAGTACACAGTATTTCCTGTACTGCTGCTGGCATGAGACTTGTAAGGCATAATATGAAGACCTCTTTGCGCTTTGGGGGACATGGTGTATTGGCGGTTTTGTGTGGAAGCACTGAGTGGCTGCTAGCAAGAGGCAGTGAGAGCAGTCGGTGTGGTTACCTGACTGTCCAGGGTTTGTTGTTTAGTGTTGGAGGGAACAGCTGCCCAAGGGGTTGCTGTGTCTGCGTTGGCTGCACCCTGTGGACAGCCCAGCAGAGCTGGGGCAGTGCTTTCACTGCTGGAAACTTGCACTTTTGTAAGAAAAAAGTCTGTATGAGTTCTGGTCATGTCTGGAAAGACCATGTTGTTGTTTCACTTTGTGCCTCAATTTGGATTTATTTATTTTTTTTTAATATAAATTAGTGTGCGTAGGGGGAAAATCAGTAAAATCCATTTGTAGGTGAAGCTACTATGTAACACTAGCTTTCTTCATACCTTATTATTGCTTGGCATGGAAGGGGGAAGCCCTGTTAAAATATTTGAGCCTGCTAATAGATATACCCAACAGCATGCTCTAAGCAAGAAGTAAAATCCAGATAAATACAGGATAGTAATAGTGAAATTTGCCATCAAAGACCTTTAAAGGCAACATGTACACCAGCACACCTGAACAATCATATCTGTGCTTTGGTGTCTTACTGGAGTAACAATGTGATTCCCTATTTGAAGCTTTGCTGTTGTGGTCCGAGGTGCTGTACTCTCGCTGTGTTGTTTCACATCCTTTCGCTTTCCAACACCACCGAAACCCTGGTGAGGTTACTTAATAAATAAATGTGAAGGTGTATGTAACTCAGTTGGTTAACGGTCTGCTCGTAAATGCTCTGGCAGTGATGAGCAAGTGGTGTCGCAGGGGAGAACGGCTTTATCTGGAAGTGCAGGATGCAGCTCAGAGTTGAGCGGAGCCGTGAGCGGTGCCTCCCATGTTGCCATGTGCGCTGTGGAAACCAGAGGAGATTCCAGCTGTGTGGAAAGACCTTGTCCATGTTTTTGCCTAATTGTTTATCTTAATTATTACAGAGATTCCTACAGTGCAAACTGAGGGCTCTTGATTGTTGTGCTTCTTTCTGAGAAGGCTGAGCACGCTTTTCTTCAATTGGCTGCTGGGGTTATGACAGGGAGACTCATTTGACCCTGCAGGTATGAAAAGGTTGCAAAGTCTTCCCGAAACCGAGCTGGGTGTTTAGATACTGAACAATTTAATTGCAAAAACTGTCACTGTGTGTGCCTGTATCTTAAATGCTTTGTGGGAGGCCAGTTGGTTGTAGCAAAAATAGCCTGTCATGGGCTTACGTCTCTACGACACTTTAGTTTGTGAAATATATTCCAGGACAGTCCTGTTGAAGATCCTCTCTACAGGAAACACAACGCTTACACACACAAACAAAGCCACCCCCACACACTGTTTGCAGTACAGTATATTGGGAGGAGCATCATCTGTCTGTAACATTTAGTTGTTTGCTGAGGTGAAAGGTAAAATGTATTGTGTGTGTGGGCGAACGAATGGGCAGAGACAATAAAGTGAGCTCTGCCAAGCCAGAGGGTCTGGGGACACCACCAGGTACCATAACTCTGTGCAGCATCTGATTGTTTTCTCCCATCACCTTGTCATCTCTTTCCTCCAAGGAGAAGCATTTCTTCTCTTTTTACTTTGTTTTTCCTCTCAAGTTTTAATCTTCTGAAGCTCTTCTCAAAAACTGCTACCAGCTCCTGCAATGGTTTTATAAATATGTGTAGATATTTTATATTTGTATATGCGCGTACAGTATTATACTACAACTGAGTAATATAGTACCTTACAACTTGTACAATTTTGGTTTTAACTTTTCTTTCTTGTGGAGGTTCTTTCAGTCACTCAGCAATCTTACTGATGCTGAAGTGAGGCAGCGTTCTGGAATGGCACCGTAATCTGACAAAGTAGTAACCAGGAATTGACAGCCATGGCTTTTTATACCACCAGCAGCAACTACATCCAGTCTGGAGCTCATTTGCTTCAGGCAATTAACAGTTGTGGAACAACATAATTCCAGAGCTGCGAACTTTAGTGCTTAGGATGTCCTTCTTAACTTTAAAAGAGATTTTCCCATTAAAATGATATTTTGTGTGTGTGTTAACATTCAAGAGGCAAACATTGGAAATGTGTGTGTGTGTAGGTTTTTTGCGTCTTTAAACAAATTATAGTGAGAACTACACTTTAAAACCCTTTTTTTTGTGTGTGTGTTTCTTGTTCTTGTAACCACTTCTTTTCATTTAGTGTCTTTCTGAATAAAGGTAGCATTCATTCCAAGCTATTGTTAGGGAAGCTCTCAGCTGCATCTTCTGGACTCAGGTTCTGTATACTGTGCTGCACAAGAATCCTTTCTTTGCTGTGGGGAGCAATTCTAACTGTTATAAAACAGGCCAATGTGGGGAAGTTGTTGTATCTGCCTTATTGGTGTGCAGATGAGTGCAGCTGTGCGTGGAGCCCTTTGTAGCAAGAACACCGAGATGTGTGTGTGCTGAGAACAGCTCATGGTTTGCTGGTGTGTGTGTAAGGGGCGATTCCCTCTCTCCATCCTTGTTCTCAATGATAAATGCTGGCTGCAGCTGTACCTTTGTGACACAGCACCTGATTTTAAATTATAGTTTGATAGACACTGAAATTAACAGTATAAAGGTCTCAAGTCTGTTCATTTTATTGCTTTCTGGTGTTTATTTGGTAATTACAAACTTGAGTTAAAATAACTGGCTGACTTGACATGCAGGAAATTGATTCAGAACTTCAATCTTCTGCTGCCATGCACTGTTAACTTTGCTCTGCAGCTCTACGTATCAGACAGTCTCATCTCCAGGCTGGCAGCGTGGACCTGCTGAGAGGGGAAAAGCACCGTGCAAGAGATGGTCAGTGCATGAGGGCAGAAACGGTCCTGTGAACAGGCCCTCTTCACCTAGGAATGGCTATGTGAGCATTGCACCAAGAATCCCCCTTCAGCCATGGGGATCCCAGCCAAAGAGGAGGAGAGAGGATGGGAATGCAGGGGCTGATGTCAGCTCTGCAGCTGCTTATACATTTGGGGATCACCTTGTGACTTACCTGACAAGTGCCAAACATTTTAGACTTCGTTGGATATCTGGACAGGCTCTTGAGCTGAGGGTGAGCCAGTGGTCATGGTCCACGTGTGTGTTAGTGGCTTAGGACTTGAACTGTTGAGCAGAGGCCTCAACACTGCGTGAGTGGGACCTCAGTTGTAGCATCCTCTGAAATGCTGCATGTGCTGCACACGGGACCGGAGAAGTGAAAAGCAGTGGTTGAAAAATGACATAAGGAGATGGGGAAATGTCTGAAACGGGGGAGACCTGTATAGCAGGGTGAGATGATTTTGTCCAAGTAGCTGTGGAACTAACTGTTGGTGCTTAAAGACATCAAGACTGAAGGGTAGTTTAAAAAGAAAAGTGGTGGAAAGCTAATGCATGTGGAACTACATGTAATTTGGGATGAAGCACTGCCCAAGAGTAAAGCGTATTTAAAACTTTCTTCTGCAGAAGAAAATATGGCAGACGTTGTAGAACTCCAATAGGAAGCTAAGCTTTGAATGGAACACTATTGATCTGAGTATGATGAAATGGGTTCTTCAACAGATGTGTCTAAGAAATAGGGTGGGGAACTTAAAATGCTACAGCTGCTGCAGGGAGGAACAGCTCTTCACCTGCCCCTGAGAAACTCACAGGGGTGATGCTTGGTGGTTGCTTCCAAACCCTTCTTGCATTGACCATTAGATACTTATTTGTAGGCGTTAGAGCCAAGAATCCATAGCAGCTGGGCTTGGTAGCAAAAAGGGGGAGAGGGAGTATAAGAAAGAGACAATTAAGAAAAGAAAGATGTCTCTTCTTAAAGTAGTTCAGGGGTGTAGGTTGAAACTCCAGATCAACAGGCCTTATGTCAGTGCTAGGCCAGCTGGTTGAAACTAATAAGGACTGGAACTAGTTGGTGAATGGAGACAGAGCAAAATGAGGGAGAATCAATGTGACATTCATAGTGAGGAGCTGATCCTCATGCAGTTATTGAAGCCTTTGAAGGGGTCAGCTGGGACTGTTAAGGAAACAAGGGGAATAAGAACAGAGGTTCTTGCATTGGTAAAAGGTGATTATAAACTGTAAGAAATTAGAGTATTAACTTTCACAGTGCAGGGAGGTTGCCAGCAGACCTGTGTTCTACTGTTCCTTGTTGCTTTGGAAGTAAGTGGTACTGGTGTGTTGATGCTCACTGTTCCAGAAAGATGAGAGCTAATGTGAAGAGCTACAGAAGGGTCTTGGAATATCGAGTGGCTGGGAAATGAAAATGCAGATGAGATTCAGCATAGAGAAATGGGGAGTGATGTATATAGGAGCCCGAATTTTCATGTGAAGTCTGGGCTCTGAACTGCCTGTCATAATTCAGGAGAGAGATCTTTGTGTTAAAAGAGGGAATTCTATGAACACATCAGACTGGTGCTTGGCAGCTGTCAAAAAGCCGGCTTAAGAGTTGGGAATTATTAGAAAAGGAATAGAAACCAGAAGGGAACACTATATGACCACATAAATCCATGTATCTTTGCACAGCTCTCATCCTTCTAATCTCGAGAAGAGCAGCAGTAGCAATGGAAGCAATTCAGAGCTAGATGAAAGGCATCATTGTATAGAGAATGGTGTCTGCGCAGCACAGTTCAATGGGCTATACTTGTCAGTCTGAAAAAGAAACAAGGGGGAGAGGAGAAGAGTGTGTATGGGGTCTGTGATGTTACGAGTGACATGGAGAAGGTGAGTAGAGGGCTGGTTTCTTTTCAGAGAGGACTTGGAGGGTGTGGGATAGAACTAAAAGGTCCCAAATTGCACAAGGAGTTAATTGTTCAAAGCTCACACAGCTGTGCTGTGGGGCTTTACCGTGGGGGGTGTGAAGAATTCCTGCTTTCACTTACATGTAAAAGCAAATGGACACCCTGATGAGAATTCCTGGAGGTGGTGAAACACAGATCTCCCCCTTGCTGAAAGCACTGGGGCTGCAGGGTTTGAAGCTCAGGGAACGCGAGGGAACCATGAATACATGCCTGCCGTAGTCTTGCTGCCTTCCTTCGCCATCTGTTCTTGGCCACTGTTGCAGGCTGGAAAAAAGGCTGGATAGACCTGGGGTGTGATCTGATAGCATTGCAAATTGCCAGATTTAAATCCATTTTAGTCAAATGTTCCGCCTGGCAAATTACTTGGGTTTTAGTGTTATACATAACTTCAGAAAGTGGCATGTGAGAGTAATTCTTAAGCCTAGTGCAAATGTTTCTAACGTTGCTTATTGTTAAGGTTGGGGCTTAGAAAATTGAGAAATAGCGATGAAAGGCATCCATCATTTCTGAGAACAAGAAATCCAGCTTCAAAGTTGTTTTCTTATTGTAAGACTCCAAATAACATGACTCAAAATATTGTGATTTCTACCTCTCTGCCTCCCCCCTGCCTCACAATATAGGGGTCATTTTAAAACAAATTTTGAAAAGTTCTAAAGGTAAAAACTTGCTCTGCTTTCCCCAGTTCATTTTCATGGCTTCCCCGACTTGCTTTCTCCTTCTGATACCTGGTCTTACACGTATCCCTCTTCTTCAAGTGAGATCTGACTGCTGGCAAGAAGGAAGCTGTAAGGGCTGATGGCGGCTGCAGTTGGAAGGAAAGGACCTAACCCGCAATCCTTGCTCAGGTGAGAGCAATGATTGTGCTGGACACGAACAACTCCTGATATCTGAATAAAACATACTGGAAATCATACATGGTTTGTGAAATTAAAATGGAAAAACCCACCCCTTTTTGAGTGTGGGAAATACTGTGATAAAATGATGTAATTTAATGAAATAAACATGGAGATGAATTATGTGTTTTCACTTGGAAGATGTCTTACAGAGTTTAGCACGACAGGCTACAGCAGAGGTGAGTGAGAAATAGAAAGAATGAATTTCAGTCTCCAGAGTTATGACAATGGAACACTTTTCCAGGTCTGCTTGCATCATCTTCATTTACATCAATTTACGTGGCATCTAAGATCTTGGGGTTTTTTCCCCTTCTAGAAACAGAGACCTAAATAGCAGAAGCTTAATTAAGCTTTTGCTCTTCTTAAGAGAGAAATCATGCAGTTTAGTCGCTGCAGTGATTTCTCCTTCAGAGTTTCATGTCAGCTCTGATGTTCAGAAATCCGGTTCTTAAATGCCTCCCGTGCGCAGAGAGCGCATAAGTGCTCTGGAAGGAGGTGGTGCTGGCAGCGCCGGCTTCACTGGCTCTGTGCTGGTTGGCGGCGTCACCGTTTTCCCCGAGTAACTAGAGATGCGCTGTAGGCAAAGACACGTAGTTCCCATCTGATCCTGGCAGCAAGGCAACCGCAGTCCGTGTTTCGAATCATCTTAGTTGGGTATTCAGTGAGTCACAAACGCCGCCTTCTTTTTTTTGAATCTTGTGTACCAGAAGTAAAACACAAGCATGGAAGTGTTTACCGCAGTACTCTTCGCTGGATTCCGTTAATAATTTTTCCCTTTGATATTTTTTCCGACTAACCTAAATGAAGAGGGGAAAGCCGTAGAAGGGAGGCGGGGTGGGAACTTGCTCGGATTTCTTCAGGCCCAGCAGGTTGAAATGGCTTTTTGGGGATGTGCACTTAGCAGCAAAAGCAGAGAGTGACCCTTGGGAGGTTTCTCATGCTGCGGGGAAGGCTCCTGTTTGCACCAGAATTAAAAACAAATAACCCCACTGCGTTAGGAAAACAAAACAGGAGAAAAACACATGAAACAAAAAGCAGGCAGAAATGCGAGTTAATGGTGGGAGGTGTTGACAATAAGACGCAATCTCCTAAAAGTTTTGTTTCACGTCATCGTTTTTATATGAAGACAGCAAAATGAAGTTTTGTGTGCATTTCTCAACTTCATCGTATGGTGTTGAAGAGTGGCTTTGCATTGATTGATATAAAAGCTCAGTAATACATAAGGTTTCTGCTCGAGATTCTGACTGTAGATTCCAGTGTTGTTTTGGGATTTCTATGGGCTTAATGTGTCCCTTAAAGAATGGCTGCTCCTTGGCACAGGAGCTCCCTGGATGAAACTACAGCTTGTCCATTCTAAAACCTCGAAGGTTTTGGGGGTGTGTTGTTTTGGGAAAAGGCTTTGGTGGTGCAACAGAACCTAAACTTTTGCCTAGTTAATTGTTAAGTAAACAGCACTGGAATGGGAATGAGAATAATGTTTAAACACGTAGGAGGCACTCTGAGTATGTAACTTAAATAATCAGCAGTAATTCCTAATATTTTGCGGAGGATAACCCTCCCTTTGGGTGTGTTTCCTGGGGTTCTTGTTTGGCTTAGTCTCCATCAGCTAATGCAAGGAAAGATGGCTGAAACAGGTGGCAAACAGTAGGTTTGCATCCCCAAAACACTGGAAATATTCTCGTACTACTGGCTTGGCCGATTTGCCGAAATGTCTGTAGGAAGTCCCCTGGGGTAGTTAACTCCATAGTAACAGTATCAAGTTCTGTAATCTTTTCTCACACTCTCCTAATTAAAACAGCAGGGGATCTCATGAAAATTCTTTAAAAATTTTGTTGTTGTAAATGACCTTCTATATTTAGAATGTTAAAAAAAAAAAAGCAAGATGCGTAAATTAATATTTTATTACTATTGGGAAGGAAGAGTGTAATTATGCTGTGCTTTCTTTTCCCAAATTATCCTTTGACTCTGTGGTGCTGCTCACTTCCCCTGTAGCAAGTGACGCTGCTGTGGAATTAAAAATAATAATAATAAAATATCCATGTGTGCTGCTAGTGAGACATGAACTGTGTGATGATGTTTTGTCACCGAAGAAGAGGAAGGGCCATCTTCAACACCTTTAATTCCAGCCAAACCAGCGCGGTGCTGACCAGCGCGGGAGCAGGAGCTCAGATGTTCTCAGTAAGCTGAAGTTTCTGTTACGAATCTTTTATTGGTAAAATATTAGACACGGGGATAATCAAGCCTTGTATATGGCTTTGGAGGGTGAAGAGGTGATGAGGAATCGCGGGAGGCCCTGTACAGAGCAAGAGGGACCCGTTCTGAAGGAGCTTTGTAGAAGTGTCTCACAGGACTTGGAAACCCTTATGGTTAAGGGGGGGAAACAGGAGATGAGGACACATCACTTTGTGAATACGATTCTCCAATACGTTTAGTGTTGGTAGTGAGATCCCAGTAAGAGGTCTAGGTGCCTTTGTTGTCTTCAGAGTAGGTAAAGGATTTAATTTTTCCTGCCCTTGTTCCGTGTTACTGTCCCCATATTGGAAGACGAAGTTGAAGGGTGTACCTGGTGAGCGATGTCCGTTAAAACTGCAAATGTTTGATTTTTGAAGTGTCAGGCACACATCTTGCATTCTTCGGTTGAAGCTGCTTATCATATGTGCCCTGGTTCCGGAGAAGAGTTTCAGCTGTCTGCAGCCTTGCAGGAAGAAAATGAACTGTTTAGAAACAAACAAACAGCTTCTTCGCTTAGAATTTTGATTCAAGTACTTGCTAATGTAGCAGTTACAGGCTGAATCAACAAGCTGTAATAAAAATCTGTAACCAGTTTGTTAGCATGTGCTGGGCATGGGATATATGTGCATTTATTTTTCTAGAATCAGTCCACAAGCTGCTTTTCTAGAAGTAAGCAAAAGTGATTGACTTCTCAGAAAAGGAGACAGATGAAGGCGTTAAGGAAAAGCCACTGTCACTGTGACACTGTATCATCAGGGACCTTCCCAGCACCTCCAAATGGAGAGACGGGTGTGTGTTTGGAGTTGGCTCCATCCTTACAAATCTGGGCCAGACTGGACAGAGTTGGAGTCAGGGTTCCAGTGACTTTTCTCTCTGCTTTCCTGGTTTGTTCTACCAGACTGGAACTCATTCCCATTTAGGGTTATCTGCCTTTTGATCTTAAATTGGGATCTTGTCCTGAAGCATCCGCTTGGGTAGAATAGTGCACAAACCACAAGCAGTTGAGCAGAAAGGTGTTTTTATAACCCCAGGAAATATGAACTGACAGATCCATGGAATGGGAAACCCATCTGCAGGCTACAGCTGTGGGGGGAGAGAGAACAACAAAAACAATTAAAAGCCCCAAGCAAAAAAATAGAGCATGGAACAACTGAATCTTTTTTGTATTTTCGGGCTATGTGTTTCTTTTATTTCTTTTGTGCATGCAGAACAGAGATCAGTTAAAGGACAGTTGTTTATGGGCAGAAAATCGTAATTTAGAGCAACATGGTAACCTAGTTCTTGGACTGTAGGCAGCTTTCCTACTGGGTAGATGCAGCTTTCCTACTGGGTAGATTCAGATTTTGAGTCAGCCTTGCCGGTGTGTGTGGAAGATGAGTGTGCCGTCGAATGATTCGCCTGCTCCAAAGAAAGGAGGAACTGGATTGCTGTTGCCATAGATGCAGATCTTAGCAGACAATACAAAACTGTTGATGCTGGTTGGTGGAGCCTGAATTTGAGTTGGAGGGTGCTTTTAAATTTTCACTTGAGCTTTTGGTTTTTCACTCTTAACTAGGCAGGTTCATGGAGTTAGGGGCCAAACAGAGCTGCTTTTTTCTCCTGTTTGGGTTTTTGTTTGTTTGTTTGCTTGCTTGTTGTTGTTTTTATTCATTTCACACCTTAACTCTTCATTTGCTGCAGTACAGTTCCTTTCCCTTTCAGATCCTATTACAGATCCTATTACATTCAGATCCAATGGCATCCTCGGCCGTATTACAGGGGGTGGTGGTCAGTAGGTCAGAGAGGTTCTCTTTCCCCTCTACTCTGCCCTGGGGAGACCACACCTGGAATATTGTGTCCAGTTGTGGCCCCTCAGTTCCAGAAGGACAGGGAACTGCTGGAGAGAGTCCAGCGCAGCCACCAAGATGCTGAAGGGAGTGGAGCATCTCCCGTGTGAGGAAAGGCTGAGGGAGCTGGGGCTCTGGAGCTGGAGAAGAGGAGACTGAGGGGGGGACTCATTCATGGTTACAGATATAGAAAGGGGGAGTGTCAGGAGGATGGAGCCAGGCTCTTCGCAGTGGCAAACAATGATAGGACAAGGGGTAATGGGATCAAGCTGGAACACAAGAGGTTCCACTTAAATTTGAGAAGAAACTTCTTGATGGTGAGGGTGGCAGAGCCTGGCCCAGGCTGCCCAGGGGGGTTGTGGAGTCTCCTTCTCTGCAGACATTCAAACCCGCCTGGACATGTTCCCGTGCGACCTCACCTAGGCGTTCCTGCTCCAGCAGGGGGATTGCACTGGATGAACTTTCCAGGTCCCTTCCAATCCCAAACATACTGTGATACTGCCCATTAAACCTTTTGTGGGAATGCAGCTTCTGGCTGTGCAGCCCCGTTTCTCATCGAGCGACCAGAGCAAATGTAGTAAAAGGTGTAAATGAGTTCCGTATTGAGACAAAACTTAGACAAAAATGCAGGTGTTTTCTTGGATGTTTCTTTACATTAGGGCAGGCAGATTTCTGACCATATCAACATACCAAAGGCTGAACAGATATGTTATGTAAGAAAGCTATATAATTTTTAAAATGTATGTATGGACCGAAGCCTCGCTTTATTCCACCTTCAGCTGCTTTGCAGGTCTTGGCTGAGATTCAGAGAAAATCACATATTTCAGTTCCATCGAGTTTGGTGGAAATGAATTTCTTCTTCAGTCTATGCTCCAGAAACTGCTTCTCTTCACTGAACCCTTATGTGCAGATATTTAAAGTTCTTATAAAGAAACAGAAAATACCCTTTGCATAAATTAATTCAAAAATTCATGGAGATCTTCCATACAAAGTCACTTCCAATAGATGAAAGTAAAGGCCAGTTAGATGGGCTTTTGTCACATCAGTCTCAGTTTTAAGAGGAGTATTTTTTTTAATTGAACATGAACATAAATTTGAAAGGCCAAAATAATTTTTATACGTTTAAAAACTTCCACAAGATCCTGTAATTTTTATTGTCTTCCTCTTCTCTTAGAAGAGCAGTGTGCATGGGAACCAAATGGGATGAAGCAGATGAAATAACAGAGAAGGACAGGATGGATAAGGACCCTTGAGCTTTCCTCCTGCCTGTGAACAGAGAAAATTCCCCATTTCCCTTCTGCGTTCAAACATATGGATATGTGCACTTTTCAAATGTCATGGGGTGGTTTGGGGTTTTTGTCCTCTTCTGTATAATCCTTTATTTCTCACAGAGGACGCTTCTCAAAGCTCCTGGCTCTGGTGTTCTCCCCTGCTGGTGGTGATGTAGGGACAATGCTGGACGCATTTACAGCTGTAGAATCCTAAATCTCTACATCACATGCAATCTAATCTGCTAGAGGAGGGTATTTCCCCTAAGTCAAAACGATTTCCAAGTTGTGGATGGATGAATTTGCCCCAGGCTGAATTAGTGCGATCTGCTGGGAAGTCGGTCTCACTATCTTTTACAGCTTAATACTGTCACATTTGTGCCGAATGCAGGTTCTGGTGAGGTGTGGGAGAAGCAGTTCATACATTGACCATCTCTCAGTATAGTGGATTTTTGTGTGTGCTTTGTGTGGAGAAAAGGTATATTAATGAAAGGTGTATTTTTTGAGGAGGCAAAATTCTAGTTTGTGTGTAAATGGTCTGCTGTGTCCAACAGATACATGATGCTAATCTGGATTAAAACAGCTGGAGGACCTATAAATAATTAAGAGTTTGTAGAAGAAGAATAATTTGCTGATCAGCTTGAGACTTTTTGCTTTGGGACCAGATGTTGTCTGCCTTGTGCAGAACGGAGCAAACTGGAGAGTTTGGTGTGAATAGGGGAGGCACTCGGAGAACAAAGGTATATGCTACGTATGTGTGCTTGTTTTGTCGTGTCTGGGTCTGTCTGAACAGCTTGGAGGATGGGGGGCAGTAAACGTTGATTGCGGTCCAAAGGCTTTTGAAGGGAACAGATACCAGCTAGTGGACCCTGTTGTCTGCTGTGTGCCTCTAGGAGGTTATATGAAATCTTAAAGGAGAAAAAGTTTCAAGTCAGTCTTCTGACTTCACAATATCGATTGTGACGAAGTAAAACTTGATCTGTTGGAGTGATGGAAACTCATGGCTGTGTAACACAGGAGCCCTTTCTTTGGTAGCAGTTCTTGGTGCCGATCTCACTTGTGCTGTAAAGGTGTTTCAAGTCAAAATGTTTCTCCTGACATTACGTTGGTTAACACGTGTCCCAGTCTCAAGGATTTTACATATTTAGCCGGCACTGCTGGCCAAAGCTGTGTGTGAATGAAATTCTCCTCCTGCTTGTGTCCAGAGACCAAAAGGGTGGCAGAGCCACAATCATCTCACCCTCACTGAGAAGAAGTTTCTTTATAAATTTAAGTGGAACCTCTTGTGTTCCGGTTTGCACCCATTGCCCCTTGTCCTCTCATTGGTTGTCACCGAGAAGAGCCTGGCTCCATCCTCCTGACACTCACCCTTTCTATATCTGTAACCATGAATGAGTCAGCCCTCGGTCTCCTCTTCTCCAGCTCCAGAGCCCCAGCTCCCTCAGCCTTTCCTCACACGGGAGATGCTCCACTCCCTTCAGCATCTTGGTGGCTGCGCTGGACTCTCTCCAGCAGTTCCCTGTCCTTCTGGAACTGAGGGGCCACAACTGGACACAATATTCCAGATCTGTGTCCCTCTTGCTCTCTGTGCTCATCTAGACTGTTCCAGTCCAGTGAACATTGTAGTTTTGTGACCCCATCAGAGAAACTCTCCAAATCCTGGAAATTCATCACCTTAGCCCATCATATCTATTTCCTAAGTATAAGAGCAACGTCCCAATGAATGTATCTTGGATGTAATCTCTTGAACAGAGTTTCTAAACTCCTAGATAAGTGCTCATTTCTTTACCCCCATCCTCTTGTTTATATAGAAGCCTTAACATGGCAGAGTTTTGAAGGGAAGTTTTGGACGAGTGCTCAGCTCAAAGCAGAAATCTCAAATGGTACCAGTTGAAGTACAGCCAGTGTAGCAGTGAGCGTGTTGAAAACTTCACTTTAGGTGTTTTAGCCATGTGACGTGTTCATAAAACCATGTAATAAATAGGAAAAGTATTCACTCTAATAGTTGTGATGCATATGGCTCATCTTATTGAATACTTTGTGAGTGCCTGTGTGCAAATTCTAATTGCGGAAGCTGCCAGCGTTTCCTGCTTACCCACGGGGATCTGTAGTTTTCACTCACGGTGGATAAATCTGGAGGTTTTGGTGCTTTAAGGGCTTCAGGTACAAAGAACTTGACTTGTTGTTGTAGTCCTGTGCTAGTGTGGTGCCTGTTAAGGAATTCAGTTGAAATCACTGTTTTGGGAGTGATGCTTTTGCTACAAGAACGAACTTAGGAGGAGTCTCTGTTTCCTGGTGTGAAATTACTACATATATATATATATATATATGTATATATAGTAATCTTCTGCCAGTATGATGTGATTCAACCAAAAACTGAATAAAACTCCAATGATTGGACCCGTTTTATAATTAAATGCTGAATGAATTTGAAGCAGAAGATGAAGAATAACTGTTCTTCAGCTGTCTGTGCAGAAGGAATTTACTTTCTGGGTTTATTGTTTCTTAGACTTTGGAGCTACAGTTCACAGACACAATAGAAATAGAGATTGTGACATTATATGGATAGTTAGGATGGAAAGCAGTAGAGAATGGAGGATTAGTGGGTTTTTAAATGCCTTTAGAAATACTCGAGTTAAATTTTGGGGGATGCATTTGTCAGCACTGAAGAGCTCAGATTTCAAGTGCTAGTTTACTTCAAAAAAATCTCCCACGGAAATAAATGTATGTATCTTCAGTTTGAAGTCCAAGCAAATCTGTAATTTTCACAGCAAAGAACCAGTCTAAAGCTGTGTATGTGAAAAGAAAAACATAATTAAGAGATGTAAGCCCAATAATAATCTTCTTGTCCAGAACACAATTATAATCACACTGTAGTCGGAATAGAGATGAAGTTACGAAGAGTTAACCAGCTTGTTCTCTTTTGTTTTCAAATCAGAGTTTCTGCTTTAGCAGGAAGAAAGAATCATGCTTGATTTCTTTTTATAAAAAATGCTGTAAGAGAAGAGAACAAGCTTGATAAAACAGATTAGTGTAAGAGTTTCTTTGAGCCAAAATGTGGAATGAAGGGAAGTAAGATCAGTTATTGAAAGGAAACAGATACCTGCTGAAACTGTTACTCATGTGTCTGATTTATGTTAGAGTCGATGCAGGCTGATTCTGTATTCCTTGCATGCTAAACTAATTAGACTTCATGGAAATTTTGGCTGCCTGGTGAGTTAAGGCTGATGTGCTTTTTGCATGTTAAGTTGCGATTATGAAATAGTAAAAAAATGGCTGGGAGTAAGAAAAAACATATCCCTGAGTGAGGTGAAATGGTGAGCTTTGTGTGCATCGTCTGGCCCAAAACAACTGTTCTTACCCATGGAAAAATAACAGAAGTGTTGGAAACCATTTGAAGTGGTGCCACAGCACAGCAGAGACAGCGACAGCACCAAGTGCATCTGTTGAGCTGTGATGGGAGCCGCTCTCACCTGGAGTAAGGCAGTTGAAGTGGAACTTCAGTAAGTGACTGCTGCTCTGGAACCTGCAGCAAAGAGACTAACAGCAATTTTCCATTGCAAAATGTAGTCCTGAAAACATCCTTTTGGATTTAGCTGGGGCGGGGGGGAGAAATCCCAACAATATCTTTTCTATATACAGGAAACTTGGATTGTTCCATTGCAGACTGCAACAGAGTTGGTGGAGTGCTGGTCTGAGTACATTGTACAAGAAAATCTTGAAGGTTTTGGTGTTGTTTTGTGTTTTAACCAGTTGTTTTAGAAAAACAGGGAGGCATTCCAGGATCAGACTGGCTTATTCATGCTTGAAAATGCCCGTATGGAGAATGAGATGACATATGGTGTGCAGTTTATGTGTGAGTTGGATCCATGTGGGGTGAGCGAGCTGCCTTGTCTGACCAGCTGCGCCAGCTTGATTGCAACTGAGCCCTTGTAGGACCTCGAGGTACTTCTGAAGCTGTTCAGCTTCCCACAGCCCATCCCTGTTCCCGATCTTTCCATCCCTTCCTTTCTGTTAGGGACAGCAGTTGTTCTGGTTCTTGGGACACTTTTGGTTTTCACAAGGCACAGCATGAGCAAAACGTTTGAGACACAACCGGTACTGTGACTGAGCCTCTTGGGAAGGACACTTGGTTTGCTTTGTGACTCTGAAGGGGTTTCCCAAGACGCCTTTTTGTACCTAACTCAGCCAGAATTTATTGGTAGGGAAAGTAGACAGCAGTTTTACAGTGCTAAATAGAGAAACTAAAAGCAAATACTGCTTTAATGGTTTCTTCTAAGCAAATTGAAGATTGAATAGGATATCTGCCCTGTCTGTGTGCATGTAACCCTGATTTACTTCGGCAGCATGGGGCTAACTTTATTACTCCAATAGGCCAGCATCTCTGTCTCAATTCAGAGCTGTACTTCTTTTGTTTTATTCCTCTCTGTTCCTATTGTGAAAGCTTTGAAACTGGTGTGGACTGTTTCTTTGCCAGCTGAATATGAAGTATCACCCTGTGCCAGGGACCATCCACTGTCCCCCTCCGATTAGGCTCTTGTTTGTGTCTCATTGGGGGCAGAGGCAGGTGGGACTTGGGAACAGCCACCAACACACCCCCGATTCTGATGATGCACACATGTCCTTGGAAGCAATGAAGGAAATTGAAAGCCAGCTAATTTTCTCTCTCAATGCTTGTTGTTTTTGGCATCCACATCAAAACCAGCAGATGATTGTTACCAAATGTGTTCTGAGGGCTTCAAGCCCTATGCTCATCAGTTGTCGGTGCAATGAATGACCGGCCAAGACAGTCAGCAAAAGGACACATCAAAAGACAAGGAAGTTGAGAAAGAAGGCTGATTGGAAGCCTTTTTTGTTCTGTATCAGTGTGCAGAAGAGAAATGGCAGTTGCTGGAGCTTGTTAACAAAGAACAATTATTTACATTGAGCTTCTAAATCTAAATTTAAGGAGAGCTTTCCCCACAATAAGGACCAAATTACCCTTCATTACCAAAGATAAATTTAGTAACTTTACAACATGTATGTTTAGGCTTCTGAATAAGCCTCATGCTGAAGATCTGGTTTCTAAGCGTGTGGGCTGATGAACACACCAGATCTGCTTGGCATTCAGTAGCAGGTACTTGTGGTGTGACGGCAGCTCCAGCTGGGAGCATTGCCCTGTGTCAGGGTTCTGGTGGCCCTGGCTCCAACAGGACACAGGGAGGACCCTCAGGAGTCCCGTTCTCCAGCTCTAGAGCAGAGCTGCTTTCAAGGCCTGAGCAGAGTTGAGGTGATCAGTGTGTTGTTTCCTGTAAGGAAATTGGAACCACCTAAAATGGCTAATATTAGCAGAGAAGGAATTCATCTGCATCTGCAGTGTCTCCTTATCAGTCCTCCAGGAGGACCGATTAAAATCCAGGAGGATGTCATCTGTGGCCTGGCCTGAAAATTTAAAAGTGGCATGTGTTATTTTTTTCTCATCCCCTTTCAGGGTTTGCTCTTTGCGCTTTGTTAGAATATTAACAATGCTTCAGCTTCGCAGAAATCAGCAGAATACTACAAAATTAATATTTTTTCCAAAATGAAGTTTTTTGTTGGAACCGATGCAATCGGACATATTCTTTTACAAGAAAGACTGGAGGTTGATTTTTTTACCTTGGTAAGTCAAACCGTGGGTCCATGCTACTGTTATAGTAGTCTCTATCTTCTGGACTCCTATTTAATATGGAAGATATTTTGAGTACCCACTGAGGGGTTCTGACCGCAATGGTATAGCACTCTGATTTGGCCTCTGCATAACACTAAAGGTATTTATAAGATGTTTGATGTTAGTGTGGATGAACCTGAAGTATTGTGGCAGGATACAAACCCCCCTCTCTCCCCCTCCCTTCCCAGGTATGGCAGGAGCAGACCATCTCCCTCTGTCTCTGCCGTTTGAGCTGACAGCTTCTTTTGTTGGGCCCCAGAGCCCCTGGCAGGGCCGTTAGGAGAAGGCGGTGCCGAGGCCCAGGGAGCCGCTGGGCGCCCGTGGCCCGTGTGGGGATGTTTGGAGGCTTCAGGGGCACCCACAGCCAGGGTGGGGGTGCAGAGAAGCTTCTGGAATGGCCTCGTCAGATCTGATCAGCCAATAAAAACGGGACTCTTGTCGAGACTCCGCCCCTCGTCGCGGGTCTCTCGGAGCACGAGCGAGATGCTGCCGCCGAGAGCCCCCCTGCCCGGGATGGAGACTCCAGTCACCTCGCCATAGCGGGTGTGAGTAAATTAACCCTCGCAGGATTGCGAGCGTATCCACTTTCCGTGCACATTTGCACGCGTGCTTTCCGTGCTTAATACGAGCACGTGTATAAATTAATCCTCATAGAATCATGAGTGTGTTTTCCTCCCATGCTTCCACGTCAGCACGTGTAATATTCCGTACTCAATACGAACACGTGTATTTCTCCTCGCAGGATCGCGAGTGTATTATAAATTTACCCTCGCAGAATCGCGAGTGTACACTTCCCGTACTCACTACGAGTACGTGCATCCCTTTAAAATAACCCCACACCGTGTTGATGCAGTGTGGACTCTTTCCGGACTCAGGGACGGCTCCGGCCTTGTTTTGGTGAAGCCACGTGCATGCACTCTGTGGACCGCCTGTTGTATTGGTTGCTGCCCCTTCATCATTTCCTCAACTGATACCCGAACCTGTATTCAAGTCACTTTTGGAGTGCTAAAACCCTGTTTGTCACCGATTTAATAAAAGTTGTTTTGGACCCTGTTGTCCCTTAAATGAACCTCGGGGTACCTCCGTGACAAGTACTTATTACCTTATATACATCACCACTGAGATGGCAGCCTCACTTGAGACAAGCTTATATCTGAAGATTTTAAAAAACTAATCCTTGACCCCTTTGATTATTTTTCTCCTTCCTCTGAAGATGAAAGGTTAATGAACCAAAAAGTGATCAGGAACCTGTATTTGGAGTTAAAACTATGCAGTAACTGTAGAGTTTTGTGTAAAACCACACGGGGTATCGGTACATCTCTCGAAAGTCGTTTCGTAGTTATTGGTACCTGGAGGACCCTCTGAAATCTTTCCAGTGAGACTTTCTTCTTTCCCTGCTGCTGGTGTCTGATTTCTACCTTCGTTGCATAAATACTGGAGATTCAAGAAAAGGCTGGTAAGGGTTTATGCTGGTCCACCTCCTTTTGCATTTATCTGAAGGATCGCTATTGCCAAATGCAATGCAATGAATGATTTTACAGGTGGGTACAGTCAGAGGCTCTGACAAAATATAGCCCCTGGTCAGAACAGTGTGTGCCTGTGCAGCATTACATTAATGTCTGTCCTACACAGAACATTTCTCGGGGCTGTGAGATGTGCTGGCAGATCACCTTTTCTCAAGCTGTTTCTTAGCTGCTGTTAGTCAGTAAAGGGCCTAATTAAAGGTGATCTGATCGTAGCTGTTTCCTTACCCACGTGCTGGCAGGAAAAGAGATTGTGGAGTATGACAGGACAGAAGGGTGTCTGCTACCAGGATCTCTGGCAGAACTGGGCTACATGAATCAAGATATCTCCTGTGCGACCACACGTCGTTCCTTGGGCTTGGAGGGTTTCTGAGCTGATGTTCGGAAATGTTTTTTTTCTAGTCATACTCAAGACCGACACATCTCCCGAGTTGTCTTCAGGTACGGATGCTCTCTGGCTGCCCTCAGAGAGAAACACTGTTCAGTATCCCTTCCAAGGACTGGATTCCCGGGGGCATGGACAATGAGGTTGGTTTATTTTTTACATCATCCTGGAGCTGCATAAAACCACAAATAGTTTTATAGACTCTGAGCAGCATTTTCTTCTATCATAGAAAGATGTTCTAGTGAGCTCAGAGGGGGTTTGCCTTGCGGCTCTTTATGTCTTTTTTCCATGTGTAGGCTTTTCTCTGGTTTTGCTCTCTATTGTATCCAGAATTTTACAAGCTTGGATTCTGAAGGTACTGTGAATAATGAGCATTTGGTGGCAGGCCCAAGAAGCTTAAAGATTTATAAATTGAGATTACTTTTGATCTTCTGTGTATGTGGGAGTATTGGTTCAAGAAAAATAAGGGGTTTTTTTTATTGTTATGTTACCAGTTAACACAAGTGAGTCCATTAGAGTAGGAGCTGAAACTTGTATCCAATCCAGAACTGGACAATGCAGTCATTACAGTGATCCTGCAGTTGGAGTAGGTTAAAGAAAAATCCACTAAGTAACTGAGACTGTCCTCACAAATGCTTAGTTCTGGAAGCACAGAGCACAAAACCAGCTTTACAGCCACAGCTGTGTCCTCTGCTTTTGTAGTTTGAATACATTTCACAATTAATGCGTACTCTCCCTAAAGGCTCAGTTTCAATACAGAATGGCTTGGTATCTTTGTAGTAGTTTTTCTGTAATTACTAATTTTTCAGTTTCTCTGTGTATGGTGATATGGGACTTTGGGTTAGGAGTTTGTATCTCTGCATGCTGCAATTAACATGTTCATAAGCAAAAAGTATACTTAATAAAATACAGAAGGGAAAAAGATTAACTATTAAAATTGCAGGGTGCTGGCAGCAGACTGAGGCTTTGGTTCAGAGAAACAGGCTGATATTCTCCTTACTGATTTGTATCTTGTCCTTGGAAGACTCAAGTTTTGTTAAACTAATACAGCTTCAAGTTGTTGTTTCCTCCTCACCTGGTGTCCTGAGTCAGGCCAGTACCACTCATCTTCCTCGACTGTGTAACCCAAGACCTTTCCCCATAACTGTTTTGCTTATTAGCCATGATTCCCAGTGATATTCTCCTCCTGGCTTTTGGTTAGCTGGTGGTTTCCACACCGAGCTTGACTGGGGGCACTTCAGCACCTCCTGCCCAGATACTTGTTCTTATCTGAATAAAGCAAACGGCCCTTCTAACTCGGAAGAATATCTACTGTTGATACAATTCATTACTTCAGTAAGAGTGTCCCAGATTGCTGAGGTTTAGATTCTTCTTTTACCACTGACTGAAAAATGTTGTGTTTCTTTAGTAGTTTGCACGGGTTTGGTGGATGCCGAGCCCTTCGGTGCTCCGTGCTCTGCTGGAGTCGGGCACACATGCAGGATTCCCATGAAGTGCTTTAAGATCTCTTGATGTAAGAAGCTGCATGGAGAGTTTGATGAAATTGTAACTGTTCCTGAAATACCTCTCAGGGTATGTGGGCAAGTTATGTTCAAGTATAGGTGATTGGAACTGAGATCTGTTCTTATTGTGAGTGGAAATTCGCAATAATACTTTGCCCAGGAAATTGGGGGTGGGGGGAAATTCTTGATATTCTGAAATGGTCAACTAAGCTGTTACATTAGGAGGAATAGAAGCATTCTATTTTGGTTCTGGGTATGTTTAGGGCCATGCCATTGACATGCTAAATCACTGAGCACAAAGTTTTAAACTTTGTCCCGGAGGTGGAGTAATTTACGGGTGGTTACTGAAGTCTGCTGGGAAGTTGGGCTTGGAGTTTAGAACTTGTGATTCTCAAAGCCCTTTCAGGTTATTGTCCTTGTTAAGCTTCTGATGGATTTATTTGGGTGCCCTGAGGGGTAGAGAGTGGTTTTAAGCAAATTAAAGTCTGGTAATCAGCTGTCACTGCTGTTGAGCTGCGGAAAAGCTCAGCTATGCTGTGTATGCTGGTAGGAGACCTCCCGAGCGAGGAGAGCCTGCCCAGCAGTCTTGGGAGGAGTTGCTGCTGAGATGTCCGAGGTGAGCTTGGTGCCCTATGTTGTCGCTGCAATCTGAAGGAAATGTAACGCCTCTATAATGACAGGGTGAAGTTTCCTGTGTCTTTGAACTTGCCTAAACACGAGTGGGACTTTCTCGCTAGTTACATTGCCATGTTTCACTTTTTGATTGAAGTCTTTCTTGGTTTCACTGGTATTTTCAAAAACCACAAATCTGTACTGTAATTTAGAAAATATTTCTCGTTATAGGTGTTATTGATGAACATAATGAATTGTTTTGAAATATTGAACCTTTGAACTTTTTGGAATTTTGATGGAATGGTTGTTAATAAGATATCAGGTATGCTTCTGCCTTGCAGATATTGAGATTCAGATTGTTCCACATTGATAGTTTGAATTTCCTAAGACCATAGACAATGCTTTTTATGAAGTGTTGGGAGTATTTAAAGGACTTCAGACTAAAAATCAACTTTCTATTAATTTAGCTGCAATCATTGATCTTACTGAAGCTGAGGATATGAAAGACGGTGATGGTTAGAGGGAAGAAACTGCCTTCCTCGGAGGGAATGGGCCGTCTGTCGCTCCTTTTATATCGGAATTCACACACCATGGATTCCAACTAATGTGTTGAATGGTCCTGCTGCTGTTACGTTTCAAAAGGCTGTTTATGTTGGAAGTCCAAAAATATATGTGAAATATAACACACGTAAACAGTACAGGTGGTAAGTGTTGTTTTTTCCGCTCACACCTGGCTTTTCAATGCCGGTTGGCCTGTACGTGCGGCTTTGTGCTCTTGGCTCTTCACCTTGCAAACCGGTGGCTCGCCTCCAAATTTCCACATAGCACTCTTCATTCTGCTCATTCCTCTCGCTTCTCCAAATACGACTCTTTTCTTTGACTCTTCAAAACTTGACACTGTATAAATTTTACATAATTACAAGGTCTGTTTCATTGCATATGTGTAACTTTAATGGGAGAAAATGAATCTTAAATTAAGATTTGACGAGTACCTTATATTTGACCCACAGGGAATCTGAAAGTTTTAAGCATTTTCTCTCTTGAAATACAACTATTGGTATAATCTGTTTTTACCTGTAGACATTTCGAGCTAAGCTGGAAAAAACTCGGGTCTGGAACTTCTCTGAACTGACAGTACAATATTTGCCTTTTGAAGTCAGTGCCATTGCAGTGACCTGCGTGCTTAGCCTACTGTTGAAAAACAGTGGTTTTCCATTGATCTCTATGTAGACAATCTTATTTTATCAGGTATTACCTGATGTAAGCTGGAGATACGTGAGAATTGAAACTGGATTCCAAGACCTGCAATTAAGTAGCGGCAGAAATACCAAAAATAAACCTATTTATCTAGTAAGGATTTTGAGCTTCATGTTGTAAACTCGGCACTGACTGTTGAAGTTAAAAGCTGTAGCATTATTATTTTTGAAAAGTTGTCTGAGAACACTTGGGAATAAGACAATTAGGGGTTGTCAAGTGAATAATCAAATGACTGAATTCCTCATCTGATGGGAGATTTTTGACCTGTAGTCATAATTCCATGAACGAGCTCCAGAGATTCTTTATGCTCCTCTGCCAAATGCTTTTTATTTTTAAAAAGTTATTAGTTAATAAAATCTTTCGCACCTTGAAAGACTGACAAATGTCAGTACAATGTAACAGAGCCTGTCCCTTTCTGTTTTATCGTCATGACAGTTGTCTTGCAGAAGGAATTCATTGCAGCAGTGTTGGCCACCCTAACTGCCTGTGTTCCTAATCTGAAAAACTTCAGTAAGCAAATCTATGCAATTGCAATATGAAAGAAGAGAGGAACACAAGAAAAGTGCTTTTTTCCTGCATCTAAGTGTATCTTCTGCTGTCGTGCCCGTCAGATTATACATGCCGTGTTGTTTCTCCATCTGAAGACAAAGATTGATAGTGAAGCAACACTTATTGTTTTAAAGTGCTATTATAGGAGGGAAATGAGGGGAAAAAAGTGAAGTGCTTTACATTCTACTAGTTCATTTAAGCAGCATTTTCTTCCATGTAATTGCTATGGACATCTGCATGAAAATGACCATATTGTGTTTGTAGTCTCTGCTTAAAATGCCGTTGCCTTCTCTCTCTTTTTTTTTTTTTTTTTAAGGAGAACATTTGGCTTCTTAAAAGCTTGAATATTTGATATTCATTATTTCTTCCATTTACTCATGGGATAAATTAGACAAATTGCAGTAGTTCAAGAGAGATTGAAACTGCCTATAATCAGGACAAACAAGTAGTGTGTAGGAAAGGAGTATTGCCAGCTCTAGTTTTTTTATAGTATCTCCGTTTCTTTTTTTCCATGTATTTCTTTTATTTGGCAATGACCTGCGTTTCTTCTGCAAATTTGTACCATTGGAGTAGTGGGGTCTTTGCTCATGGGGAC
Source organism: Patagioenas fasciata (assembly GCF_037038585.1). Taxonomy (NCBI): domain Eukaryota; kingdom Metazoa; phylum Chordata; class Aves; order Columbiformes; family Columbidae; genus Patagioenas; species Patagioenas fasciata. Next base: position 5,441,178 of record NC_092527.1, read on the forward strand.
TCTTGGCTAAGGACACTGGCAAAAGCAGATCCTACACAGCTTTTTCCAAATTAAAAAAAGAGAAGGAACAAAAAAAACCCCGCCCAAACCTTTGGTTAATTTTCATAGGCAAATTAATTAACCAGAGATGGATGCTCTGGGTTGAGTCCAAGGTGATAAACAAGCAATCCCTAATGGGATGTTGATGCTTGTTGACACTGGTGATCCTTCCTTTAGTTGTCCTGACAGGAGAAACTTGCAGACTCTCCCTTCCTTGCGTGTGATTTCCACTTCCTTACCCATAATATAGATGGTTTTGGACTATAATTTGGTTTGGAAGACTGCAGGATGAGCTGCATTATTTCTCAGATGAATGACGTGCACTTGTAGTGGAGTTTTTCACAGAAATGTCAAGTTTCACGAAGAGCGGCTCGTCTGGGTGGGTTATAGTGAAACATTGCTCGTGTATCAATTTTCCCATTCGGTCACTGCTTTTTAGCAGGAAGGGGGTGAAAATGGAGAGCAGAGAGCGGGGATTGCAGGTGACCCCAGGATGGTTGGGAAAAAGGAATGACTTCCTGAAGACTTTCAGACATCAATATTACTTCTTCCCTTGCAGAAATCATCATAATTAAGTGTCTGGCTGTTGTGAGTTTACTTCCCAGGGGCTTCCCGAGCACGTCACGCTTCCTGTGTGTGGGATCTGGTCTTTCTGCAGACTTTTAGTCTCCTGGAGCAAAGATTGGATGGTACTTCTTGAAATGAAAAAGATGGGATAATTACTTCAGGTTTTCTTTATGACATTGTGTTTTTCTTAGAAGTACTTAGATTGATCATTGTGTTGGTGGTGTTTTAAGGATGTTTGAGCAGATAATAGCTCCAATTTTGTTTTTATTTGATGGAAAGACATCTGCATCATGTATATGATCAGCACTAGTTTTGCTTAGAGGAAAATACTAGATCACTTATGTTACTGCTGTAAGTTGAAATACTAATACTTTGTTCTCTGTAACTCATTTGAAGTGGCGAAGACAACGCAGTTTAGGCCTGCTCGTTATATTTAGGCAGAGACATACCACTCTGTAGCTTAACCTTCTAGAATGCTGCGTGTTCACCTCCGTTAATGGCAACTTAAGAGTTACAGGCTTGATTTGTATTTGTTCATTGAACCAACATCTGGTGGTGTGGCAGTGGGTGCTGAGCAGCTGTGCTGAAGGTGGGGCTTGGTCTGACCGGGCAGGTTACCGGCTGTGTGCTTTGTGACAAGCCTGGGATGATCTTGTGTGACTTCAGTTTCTTCTGTGCATGGTGGTTTTACAAAGGTGGAAGGTGTTTTTCCCGCCCAAAAAACCATTAAACCCGCCCCTACACAAAAACACCCTGTTTGCATAATGAAAAGCATTCCGAGGACGGTTTTATTTCTGTAGATGGCAGTAAATCGGAAAATAATATTTGAAGAAAATGCTAGTAAATGACGCGTATTAAAAAAAGCTGTGAAAACATCAACTCAATAAGAGGCATAGAAATAATGTTGACTATGCTGTCAATATGAAATCTGACTCTGAGTTGCAAAGCAGAGTAAACGATGTGTATTGGTAAACAAAATATGGATAACATTCTAGAAATATGAATTCTAATTTCTAGTGTAATTCTTATACTACTAAATTGCCAAAGAAGTTGGATCTTGGTGAAATTGCCAGCACTGTGAAACGAAACATGGTTGTTTTCATCTTCAATGAGAAGTATCTTTTTTTTTTGTCCCTGAAGGGTTTTAAAGTTGTGTGGGGCTTGTCTGGGGGGGGTATTTTGTTTGTGTGGTTTCTAAGTGTTCAGGAGTTTGTGTGTGTTTTGTTTGTGTTTTTGAAGTTAAAAAAACAAACGTCAAAATGGCTCTATGGTATTTGTTGTTGTCCTTGTAACCCACTTCTTATGCTGCCACATTACCCTTTGATTAGCCAAAAAAAGAAGGGAAAGAGGCTCTGGGAAACACTCTGAGTTGATCAGCACGCTGTGTATCTGTGTGCGTAGAGCTGGGCGAGTGGTTTCGACAAGAAGGCACGTGGAAATGTCTAAGAGCAGGATGTGATCCTCATGGGAAATGTGCAGTTACTATTTTTTAGCTTTTTTTCCCCTGCTACTTCCATTATCAGAGGCTGCTCTCACTGCGGGTGTTGCCTTTTTTGCACCTCCCGTAGCTGGGCAAAGCGTGTGGGGGGAGGGGGAGTTAAAACCAGCTCTGTGGATGTCGTGGGTTATCAATGGGAGATGACAGCGTGCGGTTGTACCTTTCTCCTTGAGGCAGGGGATTGCTGTTCCAGCTGTACTTAGGGTGACATGTTCCTTGGTGAGGGTAAAGCTTGATCTCCTTGCAGTGCAGATGTCTGGGCCTGCAGGGAGGTAAATCTCGCCCCAGGAGGCTGCCTGGCCTTGGGAGTGAGCGGCACCGCTCTCAGTATGGTTTTGCCTGTCCCAGAGCGGCCAGAGGCACTAACCAAGGTGAGAATATACGGGAGGTTTTCACCTGCTGACTACCAAGAGCAGAAAGAAAGAGGGGGAGGCAGGGAAGCAGCAGACTCTCCAGGAGTAATGCGAACAACTTTTGCTTACATGTCATCCTTGGTTTTACAGACTCCATTTACTATATAGAATATTATACAGCGCTCTGGCTACATGAGTGTGTGTTCACTGAAGAGGCTGTATGGAAAGCTCTTAAAAAATTAAGAATCCTGAAGTAATGCGTTTTGAGGCTTTGTGTGCCTCTGACTCTTGCAGAAAAAATGGAATCCTGTTTTGTGCTTAGGTAAAGTGCAGTGGGACTAAAGAAATATCAGAATTAGGTGTAATGTGGTTTTTTTTCCTGAGTGCTCCCAGCACCTTTTCAGTTTGGCTCTTCTGCTGAGTATTGCTAGAGCCTAAGACAGTGATTCAGTACTACCCTATTTAATCCTTCTTTCAAAGATAAAGTGACAATAAGTAAGTCCTAATCTAATGGACGTGGCAGGGCTCGAGCTGCACTGATGCAAGTGGTGGCACATGTGCTTTACCGAGGGGTCGGTTCTTGGTCCTGCCCGCTCCACAGCGATGCTGCCGAACGGCTGGGTGTATGGGGCACAGCGGGCAGGTGCTGGGGCTGACTACAGCCTCAAGGGCAAAATCAAGAAGATGCTCTCCTTACTCTTGGTCTGTTTGTTTGTTTTCACATCAAAATTCCTTACAGATGCATCTGCACCTGATTGCATCCTGGTGTAGGTTTCCAGGTTTTATATTAAATACAGATGTCAGCTCAAGCCAGGCTCGCTAAACCATGTTCCATCATTTATTGGCAGTCCTGGCTAACTGGGGGTGCCCAGGTGACTGGCAGTTGGAAAATGCGATGCCCACCTCCAAGAAATGCTGAAGAAAGATCCAGGGAACTTCAGGCGTGTCAGTCTGGTGTTGGAGCTGGGGCAGGTTGTGGAGCAGAGCATCCTGAGGGCCATCGCGTGACATGTGGGACAACCAGACCATCAGGCCCAGTCCACATGGGTTTATTATAGGCAGGTCTTCCTTAACCAGCCTCAGCTCCTTCTGTGGCAAGGTGACCCAGCAAGGCTGTGGATGTTGCATACCTAGATTTAGTAAAGCTTTAGGCACTCTTTCCCACAGCATTCTGCTGGAGAAACTGGCAGCTCATGGCTTGGACAGAGTAGCCTTTGCTGAGTAAAAAGCTGTGTGGATGGCTGGGCCCAAAGAGTTGTGGTGAATGGGGTTAAATCCAGTTGGCAGCTGATCACGAGTGGTGTCCCCAGGGCTCAGTATTGGGCCCAGTTCTGTTTAATCTCTTAGTCAATGATCTGGATGAGGGGACCGAGTGCATCCTCAGTTTGCAGATGACACCAAATTGGATGGGAGCGTTGATTTGCCGTAGGGTGGGATGGCCATACACAGGGATCTGGACCAGCTGGATCGATGGGCTGAGGCCAATTTTATGAGGTTTAACAAAGCCAGGTGCCGGGTCCTGCACTTGGGTCACAACAACCCCATGAATGCCGCAGACTGGGGAAGAGCGGCTGGAAAGTGTCTGGCAGAGATGGACCTGGAGATGTTGATCAAGAGCTGAACATGAGCCAGTGTGTGCCCAGGTGGCCAAAAGGCCACCAGCATCCTGGCTTGTGTCAGGAATAGTGTGGCCCACAGGACCAGGGCAGTGACCCTGCACTGGGGAGGCCCAGCCTCGAATCCTGGAGTCAGTTTTGGGCCCCTCTCACCGAGAAAGGCCTTGAGGTGCTGGAGCGAGCTGAGAGAAGGGAACGGAGCTGGTGAGGGGCTGGAGCACAAGTGTGATGGGAGCAGCTGAGGGACCTGGGGGTTCAGCTGGAGAACAGGAGCTGAGGGGAGACCTTCTGATCTCTGAACTGCCTGAAAGGAGCTTGGAGCCAGGGGGGTCGGGCTCTGCTCCCCAGGAACAAGCGCCAGGAGCAGAGGAAATGGCCTCAAGTTGCGCCAGGGGAGGTTGAGGTTGGATCTGGGGAACAATTTCTTCCCCAAAGGGCTGTGGGGCATTGGAACAGGCTGCCCAGGGCAGTGCTGGAGTCACCATCCCTGGAGGACTGGACAGACGGACATGAGGTTCTCAGGGACATGGGGTAGAGGTGAACTTGGCAGTGTTGGGTTGACGGTTGGACTCTGATCTTAAAGGTCTTTTCCAACCTAAATGAATCTATGATTCAATACCAGAGGAATAAACAGTTCTCTGCACATCAGCAGCTGAAAACAAAGGATGATAAAAGTGACTCCTTTGCTCCTCTGAAGAAAAAACATGTTGCCTGCTATCTGTTCAGTCTGCTTGCAGAGCTCATCAGAATATCAAATATAGTACTTCTAAATTACTGTGAATCAGATATCACTTTATAACAATTGATGGTTATGTTTACAAAAACCCATCAAAATAAAAACCAAACCAAAAACCAAAACCACCCACACTTTCCTCCCAAGAAAACACAAAGCCAGAACCTTCCCTCTGCTGTGCTGTCACCTTTTTCGTGAGAGCTCTTGGGTTTTTATGAAGCAACTTGCCATGCACATGAAAATAAATCAAAAGGTGATTCTTGAAAACATAAGCATGGCAGCAGTTGCTGTATGGGCACAGGAAAAAGAAGGAACAACAGAAAGTGACTCTTTCTGGTGCCTGCAGCGCACTCGACTCACTCCGTGTGTGAAAATAGATGTGTGTATGTCTGTACATATATAAACTATATCCAGCGGGGAGTTAGTTTCCCAGCTTGCAGACCTTCCTGCATTCTCAGCTATGAAACAGCGGTGGCTCGGCCGCTCCGCTGCTGACATGGTGTGTTTGGTGCTCGCTCCAGCTCTGCCCGCTGTGAGGGGCGGATGGTGCCTCAACACCCCATGCCCGGGTTCGGGTGCTGAGTGAATTTGCACCTGCTGCAGTTGACTGTTCTTTTGATTTTTTCATGTTAATGGTAGCTATGCCAAAAGATGATCTTTATTGTGCTCTCCTTGCTGCTTTCCCGCATTGAATTTTCAAAACCAGCATATGTAGGCGCTTCAGCCTCCATTGCATCATTGGCATCAGGGCCACTTGGATGCTGTGGCGGTGAACAGTTACAGACACCAGCGTGGTTCCAAACTCCTAAAGCAGCGGGTGGGTGACCACAAGTGGTTTTCAGCAGCTCCTGTCAGTCAGCGTGCAGCTCCGTCCTTTCCTAGGCTGATTTGTTTGTTTTTTTTTTTTTTTTTTCCCCTTTGTTGTCATTTATGTTCTTCAGCTTTTGATTTGATTTAATCAGACCCATCAACTTGCTTCCAAAGCTATGCAGGAGTCCCAGTGGAGCACCGTGGACAAGCATGTAAAATCCATTTTTCGTTTAACTCTGTCATGCATAATTGTAGGTATGATACAGTTTGTGTTATCATCATGTATTAATGTCTCTTCTGTTAGCCCACTACATTACCTTCTTGCCACAGCCTCCAGCTGGTTCTACCGGGGGCTGCATCGCATGAAGTACAGGCAGGAAATATATATCCAGTTTTTCTCTGAAATATTAAAGGTCTGCACTAAGAATTTGTCTCTTGACAGAAATTTTAGTAGTCTTATTATAATCTAAACTTATTTAAATTTAGCATTTGATAGTTTCTAACTTGATTACAGACCGTTTACTTGCCTTTGCAATGGTACAATCCATTTCTCCATGGTTGTTGCATTCCTTAGCACAGGAGATGTTTAAATATAACAGCATCAGCCACTTGGATATTATTATAAAAGATGCTTAAAAATTAACGTGGGAGTAACACTTAGTAGAAATGAAATAATTTAATCCAGGTTTGACAACACAGACACTGTTGTGTATGTTTTCAAGTTCAGTCTTAGTTATTTAAAGAATCGTCCTAGCACTGGGATTCTAGTTCTTGTTTTGCATAGTGAGCATTAGTTGTATGAGTAAATAACACAGCTCTGCTAACCCCACTTTTGGTGCCTTCCACCAGTTTGAGAGGAAAAGAATAATAGAAGTAGTAATTTTGGCAATAGATTTAACCAGTGAAGGTGAAGCGGATCAGTCGTTGCTAAAAAGCATGATTACAATCCTCGTTCTACCTTCAGTTGCTCAATTTCATTTTTATTTTCCTTTGGGCATCATTTGAGTACTTAATTTATCTCCAGAATTCCACTGGAATATTTCTGTAGCAGACAAATTGTTTGCCAAATAGCTTTTGGTGGGAACCTTTCTCTGATGACTCCGAATGGCTTCCCTGCAGGCTTTTTATAATGTTTTAGCAAGTCCCATGGCCTAAAAGAGTCCTTTTGGGTTGAGACTGACTTCCTTACTGCTGCCTTTGCCTGGGGAGATGCTTTCTAGGAGAAGCCTAAAGTTTTAAACAGAACTCAGAGTGAGGGTGTGGTCCCTTCCCCCAGTAATTCAATTTGTAGCTTCACAGCATCCAAAAAGATACGGAATATAGAGTCCCTGAACTGGGTACTGATCTGCTATTTGTGACTTGTGTTCATAGATCTTATGCTTATTTGGTCTATTCATCACAGCAAGTAAAAAGAATTTCCTGAGCGCATGAGCACTGGGTGGTACCTTAGAGCAAAGACCAAATTCTCTCTTACTGGGAGACACGGGAGAGCTGACAGCTCTCGCTGCACCCAGCACGGACACCTGCGCACTTGCTGCATTTAAATGTGCACGTCCATAATTTGTCTGTAACAACAAAGCTCCTGCTTCACGAGGTTTTCTGCTCTGTCAGGTAGTGGAACCAGGGCCGCGGGCCCTGGGAGGTGTTGCCTGGCTCTGCATCGAGGAGCTGCCACATCAGACGGAGCCAACGCTGCTCGGCTGGAACGTGCTGCTGCGGCCCAGCCCCTTGCCGTCCCCAGGTAAGGGCTTTGGCCGCTGCTGCCAGATACTGTCGGATCAGTAAATAACAGCAACGTGGTAATCAACTGTTTTCATAGCGCACAACAGAAGAAGAGAGGTGTTTTGAGTGAAAATGAATTCCTTAAACAGACCTTAGCTTAGCAAAGGGATGATTCCTTTGCATTGCAAGACTGTATAGGCCTGAGGCTGATGGATTCTGAGGATGAGGGAAGAACTGTGGCTCAGAGGTGGGAAATGTGGAGAAAGCCTTCTCCTACCGTACTGGTAGGATTTCTCTGAAATCGGCCTTGGAGGATTTTGCTGCCTGAGGGATGATACACAAACGCCTGTTTTCTTTGTGAGGTAGAAAAGCTGGGTTCTGTGTTAGCTGTGAAGCATGGTGGAGATCTGGGGGAGAAAGGGCTTGCTGTTGTTTTCCCCTCCTTTTTCTCTCCCTCAGTCCAGTCTAATGAGTGAGCCAGGCCTTACCTCTTGCTGTTCTCCTGTGTGGCAGCCACTGCTGCCTGCTCTTTGCTGCCCCGTTTGTACCCAGCCACCCCTATTTCTTCCCAGTTCTTTTTTTGTCCTCTGGTTCCTGGGTCTGTAGGAGTTTGAGAATTGAGTTAAACTGGGAACTGGCTGCCCCTCCAGGTGAGGCCAGCATCCTCCTTTCCCTTCCAATGGTCTTCTGTAGTTTTTTGTTCAGTTTTGGTTTCGTTTTTAAGGTCCCTAAGAATCAAGGTAGTTCTCTGCTCGGCTGGTTGTTCAACAAAACATGCAGCAGTAGCAGTAAGCCAAACGGTTCACTTTGCAACTTGGGGGTTTTCTATACCTTTTCCTGTGTGTGTTATCCAAACATGTCGTCATTGAGAATTTTGTGTCTTCTCTACTACTGTGGCAGTGTTGGGGACAGTGGGGGAATGGTGGGGAACCGGTTCCCTGGAACACTGTGTGCATCTTTATTTTCCTTTACAGCTGCATGTTGAAGGCCATAGCAGTTTTAAATCCATTTATTCTGGTGTGACAGTGCTTTTGTTTTTAAATCAAGATGGCCTGAGGTGCCAAGTAACCAAGTCTGAGATTCCACTGAAAAACTGCATAATGATTTATTTTGACAAGATCTATTTACCATGAAATCGTGACCAGTGATGCTAATTTTACTGTCATTTTCAATTCATTATTAGATGAGCCCTTATTAGCTTTTCCAGCACTTATTACCAGGAATGCTCTGACAGGCCTAAAATTGCATGACTTTTAGGTTTTGGCATGTTGTCATTTTTTCTCTCGTCCCCGGGGACCATTCCCACTCAGAATTGTCATACACAACACCACCAGACCACTGAACAAAGCGTGCTGTGCTCAAACCTGAGCATTATTTAGGCACAGATGTACTCCAAGTCATTATAATAGATATGTGTTTTAACGTGGTTTGTGGTGTTTTGAACTGAAGAGTATTCGAACAGATCCCTCACCTTGCACGTCTGAGTTTTTCCTGCAATAAGGTGACATTGATATTGACTGACAAGTTTGAGTAGTGAAGCTCCATCTTTTCTGAAGGTTATAAGTGCTAATATTTTGTAAAGCAAATGATTTGAAAGGCTTGCTCAGCCTTATCCTCACTAGAGGAGCTCTCCCTGCTTGACTGGGGTGAGACTGTGACTCCCAGTGCTCTTTCTGGGGGCACAATGTGGTCTCTGTTTAGCCCCCGATCCTGCCTGCTTGAGCTTGACACAGGCATTAGCATAAAACCCGTGTTACCACTAGATGGATCTGTTTCTTTAATAAGCCATTGACTACCACTTGTTAAAGAAGTAAAGATTTGAAGACTTCTCTGGGTGCTATAAGGTACACTTTATCTAACTGCTCTTTGGTGGCTACAGTGACATGTAGGAAGGGCATTAAAAGATGATGGTTTTTTCTCCAACAGCCTATATACTGTTCTACTGCTTTCCATGTATGGAATAAGTAAAAGCTTATGATTATGGAAAAAACAGCATTTACATTTGTTTGGTTTTTTTTAATTGAGGGATCAGCACTAATCATCTCACTTAAACTCCTATATGTACCTCTGAAACTTATGATAATTCTTCCCGTGTAAGCATAGGTACTTTGACCTGTGGCAAGTTGGAACGTTCAGCTTCAGTAAATTTCTTATACATGGTCATCAGTTGTTTTTATTTAAGAAAAAACCAAGCTATTGCCTCGTAAATATTGAAAGCACATGAACATCTGCTTTGTTTCACTCAAAAACATCTGAAAAGAATCGCAAACCCATTCAAGAGTTTATAGCAAAGCCAAGCCTTAAATCTGAGATGCAAAGGCTATTTTTAGCAGGAGGCACTTGATCAGTTCAAAGATGTGACAGATGCAGTGTTTTCAAAACTCTCCTACACTAAGGTGAGAAAATCAAATTAGCGTTTGATGCTTTGCTCTGTATCTCTGTGCCAGGGGACACAAGCCAGGAGATTCTCCTAGTCCCAAACTGGCTAATGATGATGGAGCCAAGGGAAAGGCACTTCTCTGGGAAAAGGTGACAAGTGACCTAGGTTGGTGTTGGCTGTGGAGGAGGCTGGCTTAGAGATGTCCCTTCAACCAATACTGCTGTAATTCTATTGATTATATATATATATATTTTTTTTTTTCATAGACTTCTCTTATTCTACAAGAATAACAACAACTAGCTCCAGAAGTTTTCTAGAAGGTTTCTTCATACCTAACATGGCACAAGAGAATTATTACATCTTCTGTGCCTACTGCTTGGTGTTTTCATAGACTGTTACATTCCACACAGCTATAATTTTATTTATTGAATTAGTATATGATTTGAATATCCTTTCAACATGTTTAATCCCCACCCTTGAGAGAGAATCCCCTGCTCTCCCGCGCAGTCTGTGCTCAGGTTTCCGGTCAGCCTGGCTGCAATACTTGCCTGGAGCCACTTCCAAAGGTTAGTTGGTTGATGGTATTTGTATTGCACCAGAACAATATGCAAAATTGGCAGTTTTTTGCAGTTTTAATGGACTGCAACTAGACATCTTAGTTACCAATGTGTCTGAAGTTACCTTCCCAAAGAGGCAATTCATTTCTACACAGGTGTTTCTCTAAAGCTTGTTTGCCAAAGCAGTTACAGGATATACAAGATGCAGCTGTGCCTGAGATGATGATGCTTTTTCCTCCTGGTTCTGCAGATCTTCCAGCCCATGCCTGAGACAGCTCTCTGGCTTTTCAGGTCATTCTGCAAGTGTTTATTTGCTTTTATTGGGCTGCTTTGTTTCTAGTTTGCTTCCACATACGCAGAACCAATTGTCTGTTTCTTCCAGCAGTTTTGATTAATATGGATACATTTTAAGAAGTTTATTTCACACTGTGGTAACAAATAATCATGGATCTTGTTGCGTTCTCAGTGACTGTTTTTAACATCTACTTGGACTTGGCAGTTCGCAGAGATTATGGACAGATCTCGTGGGTCTGAATTTGTACCAGATGCAGGTGAAATGGAACCTGTTGTGGCATCGAGAGCAGGTCAGCGAAGTGGGGAAATACCAGAGGAGTGGAGTCAGTGTGTCACGTAGTGTGAAATGACCTTGAATTATCAATATCTTAATGCTAGTTAATATAGGAGTCATGCATGTGTCTAACATGATGGTTCTGTGCTGGAATTAAGTGCAGCTGCAAATCATAGACCTTTTGTATGCATTTTCTGTTCTTAAAGTTTTAAGCTGTCAAACAAATTAAATGAATCAGTCGTGTTAGTGCTTGCTTTCTTTTTCAAACAAGTCAGAGTATTAGGGTTCAAGTTACTGCGTTCTTTGCTGTTTTGAAAGTGAGTATCGGAACCCAACGGGGAGGCTGCAGAAGGGCTGGAGGATTGGGCTTCTGCAGGCAAATCCAGGCGCACTCATTGCCAGTGTTCGTCTCGCAATTTCTTCAGTCGGGTTGCATTGACCATACGATTGCGCGGGCAGCTGAGGGTGGTTGGTGTTAGCGGGTGTTCCACAGGTGCTTTTTGGGTAGCGATGTGGCATCAGCCATGGGGCAGCTCTCTGGAGCACGCAGCCTGCGTGTGGCTGGATGTGCCCCAGCCACCACTCTGCCTTGGGAATACTGAGAGAAATTTTGTAAGACTTCTGATTTACATCTTCCTAACGATACTTAATTGGTAATTTATGTTTGAGAGGGGGATTTTGGTCAAGATTTATTACCTTGAATTGTTCTTTTGTTGTGGAAGCTTTTTGTTAAAATTTTGCAGACACTGTAGTTATCTGAAATCAGTTTAACAGTAATGAAGAAAATCATAACATATAGCAGTATAATGATACTTAATTTGCAAAAAGCTGGATTACAGTGTTTTGTTTACAGGTAGGCATAAATGAATGGCAGGAGTACAACCCGGGTAATACATATTCTTAGTTTTCAGGAGATTTTCTCTGTGTGGTGAGGTTTTGTGTGTGTGTTTGGTTTTTCTGTTGTTGGTTTTTTGTTTGTTTATTTGGTTTTGTTTTCAGTAATTCCTCTTCAGCAACACATCCATAGGGGTTTAAGTGCAGGGCACTCCCTGCCCTGGTATGGTTTTTATTCTTCAGGTTTACCGTGTGCGCAGGTATTGAGTAGATGGGGCTCTGGAGAGGTTGTGGTCCTTGCAGGTTGTTTGAGGTGTGGGAGTTCAACTATATTAATGTCTTTATTTGCATTTAAGTGTTTTAGTTACTTCTACAGCATACAACTACATCGGAGTCTCAGAGTGACATATAGCAGGGTCTGCTATATTGAATGCCTATTATATGACATTTGTGGATGCTCCCTTGCTTTTGTGGAACATCGGTTTAAGGAGGGTGCACGGAAGAGCTGTCATTAAAAATGTAAGCGTAGTAGTTTAGTAAAATGCAGGTTACAGTTGAGACTGCAGACTGATTCAAGTTTGTCTCAATTCCGACATGGATTTTACATAAAGTAAAAGCCAAAGTTTCTTCTAAACAACCGTGCAGTGGTTAGAGTGGTATGTAACTGCTGATTTTCACTTCACAAGTGGTGAGTAAGAACAATAATTTTCTGTCTGCAAAAACTACCTTTAGTTTCAAAAGAACTTGAGTGCTTTAGCTGAAAATACTGAGCTTTCTCTAGCTGTGTAGTTTGCTTCCATGCAGTCATTCAGCTATTAGCGGAGATAAGGTCCCTAACGGACTGCTCGCTGTTGTGCCCGTCCCCTGGTGCGTATCTGTGCGCTGGTGATCCAGCGGACTGTTGGCACACCCCGTTCCTCACCCCATTCACACAAGCACTGATTACTGATCTCCTGTTCCTAGGAAGTACAAATGATGATGCCGTAATAAAACTAAGTGTGACGGTGCTCCTTAAAGTAGTTTCAAAATTCCTCTAAATTTTTACATTAAAGTAGGTTAGTGGTGGTACAATCAAGGCTGTTGTAGGAGGTTGCAAGACAGGCTGTGCATCACGATGTCAGCTGCTAATCATCATATAGTCCCTTTGAGGGGGAAGGACAGCTATGTGATTCAGTGCTGTTTAAAATATGCATGCCACTTTTAGAGTGATACCTCATGTATCTTTAGAGGAGATAATGGAAGTGCAAATGGTCTAATCATTCTAATGCATGCATATTGCAATTCTGTTTGGCAAATCTGCAATCAAGCCATTGATTTGGTTTAGCTACTGCTAGCTAATCATGAAGGGCTAGAATTTCAGCTGTGACTGATGGGCTCCCAGCCGCTTTCTGTGGGTGACAGATTGGTAGAAGCACGAAGCTGTGAGAGCAGGCTGTGCTTTCCTGCTCGGCGCGGCAGTGCCACTGTTCCAGCTGATGTGGATGATCCCAGCTGGCTGCTGCCGCAGACATCCGTCCGTCTGCGAGCCCACGATGGAGAGGATTCAGTGTCACCCAGTCCTGTGCGTGTGTCCTGGGGAAAGGAGGGGCTACCAGGGGCCATTCTGTGGAGATTTCCATATAAGCCGTGTCAGTCCACTAACTCATCGCTTTCTGTTGTACCTGGACTATACCGTAAGGACCCAAGCCCGACTTAGGTAGGTAAGTGCCTGGAGCACTTGTGTGCCATTGAGTATCTCTGTTACTGTGCTTTTCTTGCAGAACACCAATGATTCATGGCACTGTATACCCAGCAGCAGAACCGCAAGAGAGAGTATTTACTGGGGCCTTGGATGGTATCTCTGGCAGCAATATTTCTTAGTCTATTTGGTTTGCATTGCTTTAAACTGTTACTTAATGTGTGTTTGGGAGGCTTGTGTCTGTATGCTGGCCTGAATTTCTATGAAAGGCATTGAATTTTCCTGTAGAAAAAGAATATTAGCATCCTGGAATCATCCATTATTCTCAGTATGAAGTTACTGACATTGAGGTAGCATCATGCTTGACACGCAAGTACGGTTTGCAGTTCTCTCACGCTCCTCTCAGCCAACATTTCTCCCCAGATTTTGCACAAAATCCAAACTCTCATTTGCTTTCTTCTAGTTGAGCTTATTTTCCTTTGAGTCTGCAGTAATTATGATCCCCCTTTGTGCACGACGACTTTCCTCTGTTGTCTGGTTTCTTTTAGGAAAGCATTTGAGCATTGCAGGAGGTCTCAAAGCTCTTAGACTATAGATGTTACATACCAAGGCCTAGAGAAGAGAAATCCCAAGTTTTATGGCATTCTTCAAAACGTGTGCCCAAGGTACTGAACCTGGATGATGCTCCAGCACCTGTGCTGCCCTTAGCACACCAGTGTACCCTGAGGAGGAGAACTCGACCAGATTAATGAATCTAGAGCTGGTTTGATACTGGCCAGCAGTTAAAGCCTTTACAGCTGGCCAGGAAAGCAGAGCCAGCATAGTTTAGTTTTGAACACGGCTTTTAGGAGGATACTGCACTTAGCAGGTAGATCAGTATCTTTTCTGTCAGCACTCATTTGCGGGTATCAGCAGCCTGTAAATTTATATCCCTAAATACTAATGAGAAAGAATAGATGCTGGAAAAAGGTGAAGCCCCACAGTGGATAGTTTATGCCACGTTATTTGAGTTTCTTTTTAGCTAAGGAAATTTGGTTGTAGACTTCTGTGCCATGAGAAAATGACAGATAAAATGTATGTTGTCCCAATGAGTCAAGGAAATTACCCCCCTAATAACAGTAATTACACTGTGCATCTGTGATGTTCTGCGTGCTTAAGACTGTAGAGATATTAGCTAATTAATCGTTTCAACACTGCTGTGCAGTTGGTTTAGTTTGTGCTACTGTCTTCCTTTTGTAAATGAAGGAAAAAATAGAAAGGTTGCTCAGCAGCACAGAGCAACCTCAAACTTGACAAGTTTGTTCCACGGCAGTGCCTTGAAGGCACAAGCTGCATGGAGACTCACCCAGGAGCATCACTGCAGATGCAGACACTTGAGGATGCTCTGTGCTGTTGCCCTGTGGTTGTTAATTCATTTATTTATTTATTTGTTAGAACTACGTTACCTACCGAAAATGGTTGGTCTTAAAATGACGATAGAGAGGACAGTTCTTGTGGCACAGGAGATGTAGAACCAGCTCCTGATGAACACAGATTCAGCTTTCAACCTTGAGCAGTGTTGGCGGCTTTTGATGTGGCTGTGAGTTCCGACAGGGTACGCTTGGTCTGCCAGCTGCTCAGGGAACAAAAGCAGCTGCTGGTGAGTGCCAACTGGGAAGCTCCTTTGATAGAGAATTTGTTCGTGGAGTGAGTGAACAATCAGTGTTGATACAGCATCTTCTGTGGAACAGTTGAACTGCAGTTCTCACGTTAAATGTGTTGCCCACAAAAGCTGATGCTAGCTGGACCCGCTGTTGCATGGTGTCCGAAGCAAATCGATGTCTTTCAGCGCTTCAGGTAGTAGATGGTTCATGTTCATCTACTGTTTGAACACTGCGAAGAGCGTGTAGATTAATGTGGTTGCTGGCATTGCACCTTGATAATCTGGTGATAAATGTGGTGCGCCTTGTACAGAGGCTTCAGTTGACGTTACTAGGTTGGCTTTGGACAGGCTCAGCTGTCTGTAAAACCCCAGAAATGAGTAACTGCTCCTTGTCATCGCAGCATTAACTATATTTTTGTAAGCAGTTTTACGCCCCAGCTCAGGCACACGATGCGCCAGGAAAGCTCCTGTGCAGAGGCTGATTCCCTCTACCGCAGCTCCAGTGTGTTACAGAGCCGCCTGGCTGCTTCTGCCCAAGGGAGGATGGACATCCAAAAGCTCGTTATGGTGGTTGGTATGATCTCCTCAGTTCCTGAGAAACAAAGCCTTCTCATTATAAATGTCTACATAGCCTGCTGCTAGCTCCGAAGTCATGAATACTCTGATATTTTTGGATCTTTTTTTATGGTAACAAAGACATCACTGGCATCTTTCAGGGTCTAATTTTTGCTTCTTGGCAGCCGGGACCCAGCGTGCTGGTGCTGTGCAGTAGTGTGTGATCCCTCCCTCCTCACATTGCAGGGTGCTGAGCTGGTCTGTCTCAGTAGTGTAAGAGGAGAGTGTAGAAGAACATAGATCTGAGAGCTGGGCACTCTCTGAAAACTCAGCCCATACTGTCCTACGATGCTGTATCACCAAGTTGTTGGTCATGGCACTGACAACGCTTTTAGTCTGGGTTCTCACTGCAGTCCAAAATGCCCTTTTTCCTTCTCATTTGTCAGCATCTCCCCAGTATTTCTTTTACCTCCTCATCCATTTCTGATCAGTTTTGACACAAGAGATCTCCGAATTCATTTACTTACAGAGAAGGAAAATTGTAGCTGTCTGTGGAAAAGATGCTCAAGGGAGTATCATCAATGGGAGAGAGGCCGCAGTGGGAGTTCGGCAGCTCCTGATGGTTTGGGATGTGTAGCTCTGCGTCAACCCCGCTCGATGCCATTCCAAACCAGTGCTGATCGCTGGGTGTCAGAGGGAGCTGCGAGTTCTGGCTACGTTGAGGGAGTTTAGGAGATGATTGTGAGAAGTTAGAATATTGCATTAGATACATTCATGGGGACCGTAAGGAAGATACTTCAGGGAAGGGTTGGAGTGGGTCTCTGAAGTCTGTATCCTAGTTTTTCATCGCTTGGAAGACATTTGGTCCTTTTTTTAGCTAAAGAGTGTGAAGGGAAATTGACTCTTGATTGAACCGTGTGTTTTTGTAGCTATTAACTCTGTACTGTGGCATGTAAAGCTACCTTCACAAGCAGCATTACCAAAATAACACAACCTTTAAACTGAAGCACTAAATACTATTTATCTTTAAAATGGCACTTTTCCCTTTTCTTCATTTTCGGAGTTACTTTTGATGGATGGTCCGTTACGCAGCCTGTTTGGCTCCTGAATGCTGGTGGATATGGGTTAATAGCAGCGGAGATTCTTTTTGTGATGTGTGCGCTAAACGGCCTTGGCCCCGCTCTGCTGCTCGGATCTTGGATGCTGATGTGAGCAGAGATGCTTTTAAAGAACTCTTGAATAGGCTTGGATGCTGATATTTTTGCTATTACTTGAAGTATTTTATTGAATTTCTCTGCAGCTCATTGGCAGTTTGAAAGTAGGGAGGGTATGTGTCAGTGGACATGTGAGCTGTAGCACCTCTCTAGGTCTTCACTTTGAATTCTCTCTCCGCAGGTGCAGGATTTCACACTTCCCTTGTTGAACTTGGGAATTACGAATTTCCCCCTCCCTCCTCTTTTTTGCCCCCTCCCTCCTCTTTTTTACCCCCCTCCCTCCTCTTTTTTGCCCCCCTCCCTCCTCTTTTTTGCCCCCCTCCCTCCTCTTTTTTGCCCCCCTCCCTCCTCTTTTTTGCCCCCCTCCCTCCTCTTTTTTGCCCCCCTCCCTCCTCTTTTTTGCCCCCCTCCCTCCTCTTTTTTGCCCCCCTCCCTCCTCTTTTTTGCCCCCCCTCCCTCCTCTTTTTTGCCCCCCCCCCCTTTCTTTCCCCGCCCCCCCCCCCTTCCTTTCTTCCCCCCCACCGCTCCCCCTGCTAGACCAGCTTTCTCTTTAGAAGCCCAGAGAAGACCCAGCACCCCCAAACTGAATTAACATTTATTTCACAAAACATGACCATATTCCAATTTGCTAGAAAGCCCCTATAAAAGTGAGTGTTCACAGCACTGGAGTGCTTGTGGTTGTAGAATTCTGTGCAAAAAAGGGTGGACGTTAAATGTGACGGTGGGTGTTACTGTTTCGGAGGACATGGAAAGATCTGGTACTTACCTCCTAAAAGTGCCCAGTTTTGTCAAATCTTCTGTATGCAGAAAAGAAAGTTTGCTAAGAATTCTTCTAATACGTTTTAAGTGGCAAGTCTGATAGAACACTAATTCTTTTAATGTTTCAGTGAAATAAAAGATTGAAGGAGATTTTCTAATAAGTAGGGTTTTCTCTTGGTCCTTGTCTGTATAGACAGCACTTGTTTCGTGTAGCTAGGCAAATTATTTGCTTGTGCGAGGCAGTAATAACCAATATAACTTTTTCACACGTGGGGAATTTTTCCTCCACTGAGAGACTCAGAATTTAAAGTAATTTTTTCTCAGCTTGTGGATTTCCCGTTTTTTCCTTTTCATCCTTTCAATAGGTTGTTGCCCATAACAATGCGTGTTGTTTCACGTAAAAAGAGGCTCTGTGTTAAAATAGCTAAATTTTTTGTTGTTTCTAATTAGTGTGGAACAGATAATGGGATATGATACTGCTGGGTTGAAAGTGGGAATAAGAGAAGAAAAAGAATTGTGATTCTGATCACTTGACAGTTTCATCTAGCACAGGGAGAGAATTCCCTTTATACCAGCAATAGTCAAGTAGTATATGTTTTGAGGATGTATTCAAGTGGCATGATTATTTTAGGATTGTAGCATTTATTATTGCATGAAAACCTTTCTCCCTACAATACCAGTAAAATTTTATGTTCTAAACTGTCAAACAAAATACCGCTACGATTGCATTGTTTTAAGAATGATGATGTAACCAATGTATTTTTTTATTACTCCCCAGAAGAGCTTTTTTCTTTAAAAGGAGACGTACGTTGTGTTTAAAAACCCATGAGGATAGATAATAATGGCTTATATCCACTACAGCTCGTGCCTGGGTTAGGGGAACGTGACTTGATGTAAGTGGCGCTCGAGTGCACGGGTGGGCTGGGAAGGAGCAATGTCCATCGGTCCCGTGTGGTCACCGCAGAACTGCTGCTCGCACTCAAACGTGTTGCTAAGCAGGGAAGCAATAGTTGTAACAGCACTTAAAGCTTTTGGTCGCTTCCTTAAGGCAAACTTTCTGTTTTACACAGCCAGTGTTGTCACACAGAATCCCAGAATGTCAGGGGTTGGAAGGGCCCTGGAAAGCTCATCCAGTGCAATCCCCCCATGGAGCAGGAACACCCAGATGAGGTTACACAGGAAGGGGTCCAGGCGGGTTTGAATGTCTGCAGAGAAGGAGACTCCACAGCCTCCCTGGGCAGCCTGGGCCAGGCTCTGCCACCCTCACCATGAAGAAGTTTCTTCTCAAATTTAAGTGGAACATCTTGTGTTCCAGTTTGAACCCATTGCCCCTTGTCCTATCATTGGTTGTCACCGAGAAGAGCCTGGCTCCATCCTCCTGACACTCACCCTTTCTATATCTGTAACCATGAATGAGTCACCCCTCAGTCTCCTCTTCTCCAGCTCCAGAGCCCCAGCTCCCTCAGCCTTTCCTCACACGGGAGATGCTCCACTCCCTTCAGCATCTTGGTGGCTGCGCTGGACTCTCTGCAGCAGTTCCCTGTCCTTCTGGAACTGAGGGGCCACAACTGGACACAATATTCCAGGTGTGGTCTCCCCAGGGCAGAGCAGGGGGGCAGGAGAACCTCTCTGACCTACTGACCACCCCCTTCTAACCCACCCCAGGTACCATTGGCCTTCCTGGCCACAAGGGCCCAGTGCTGGCTCATGGTGACCCTGCTGTCCCCAGGACCCCCAGGTCCCTTTCCCCTACACTGCTCTCTAATAGGTCAATCCCCAACTTATACTGGAACCTGGGGTTGTTCCTGCCCAGATTCAAGACTCTAAACTTGCCCTTGTTCTATTTCATTAGTTTTTTCCCAGCCCAACTCTCCAGCCTGTCCAGGTCTCTGGATGGCAGCACAGCTTCCAGTGTCAGCCACTCCTCCCAGCTTGGTGTCATCAGCAAACTTGCTGACAGTCACTCTATTCCCTCATCCAAGTCATTGATGAATATATTGAATAATACAGGCCCCAGTACTGACCCCTGAGGCACTGCACTGGATCCAGGCCTCAACTGGACTCTGCCCCATTGACCACGACTCTCTGGCTTCCTCCCTTCAGCCAGTTCACAGTCCACCCCACTACCCGCTCATCCAGACCGCACTCCCTCAGTTCAGCTGTGAGGATGCTGTGGGAGACTGTGTCAAATGCCTTACTCAAGTCAAGGTAGACCACGTCCACCGCTTTGCCATCATCTATCCACCTCGTGATGTCCTCGTAAAAGTCCATGAGGTTGGTCAAGCACGACTTCCCCTTGGTGAAGCCATGTTGACTGCCCCTAATGACCCTCTTATCCCTGATATGCCTTGAGATGGCACCAAGGAGAAGTCGTTCCAGTCAAAGCTGGAGTGCTGGTTTCCTTTGCTTTGTAGCTCAGAATTGGTGTGAAGGATTATGAACAGAGCTGTGACTTTCCTGTCAAGTAATTCATGTTGCATGGAAATTGAAAAGCCCTGCAGTGCGTTTATAAACGGCCGCACACTTCTTAAGGCTGGGTTGTTTTCTGTGTTTCCCTGTAGGGTACGGAGCAAAGCCCGGTGTGTCCCTGCAGGTGAGGTGAAACACATCTCCCACCTTCCATGAAACACGTCTCCCATCAAGGCTACTCGTTCGTGATAGTTTTCCAATATGTTTAACCGAGGTGAGGTGAGGTTTTCAGTCGCAATGAAGTCATCTGAAATGTGGGCAAGGTTCCTGAAGTTGTTGAGTTTGTCTCCTTTAATGTTAATTGGGGAGAAGGCAAATGTCTTGTGAGCAGACCAGTATATGATTAACGTATTTACGTGTTGTCCTCATGTGCTAATCAGTCATGAATGAGAAATTAGGCCTTAACTGTTTGACCGTACAAGAGATGCAAACCTGAACTTCAGAGCAGTTGTTCTCTGAGCAGCTTTCAGACCTTTCTGTATTAGAAACGTGTGCTGTGGATCAGGATTCAGTCAGCTGTGAAGCTGGTGCTATGATGGTACTCTGCTGTGGACATGTTTGCTTACCAATTTCATCTAGTAGCATGTTCCACGAGGCTAAAAGTTGCCTGTTAAGAGATGAGGTGTACTGATGTATTTTATCGCTCGACTGCTTAAGTTAGAGAAATCTTTTTCTTCATCACTCTGGTTTTCCCTGCAGGATCTTGTTGATGAGAGCTACAGAACTGAGGCTTCTTCTCGAGTGTCTCTTTGATGAGCTGCTGCTTTGAACAATTGCTGTAGCTAAACCAAAGCAGAGGTTCTACATCATAACATCTGTAGTGCTGCTACTTTTGCACTCAGCTGCTAATCTCTTCCAAAATTGGAGATGGCCTTTGCCAAAGCTGCACCACGATGTGTGCATGGGAAGCTCAGCAGAGTTTCCATGGGTGTCTGTTGAGGGTTTGATTGCGGGGTGACAATCAAACCCTGGCAGATGAGTTGTTAACCTCCTCTCCCCCCAACTTTCCCCCTTTAGCCCCTCCCTCTCCCCCCTTCCCACTCAGGACGGGCAATCCGGAGGGAAAGAAGGACAGAGAGAAGAGAGCTGGAAAAATGAAACTTATGTTTTACTAATGCTACTAATAAAAATAGAGAAAATAACACAAAATATACAAAACCAATCCTGAAAGCCCCAGCAACTTCAGAACCGGCACCCGAAGTCCTGGACTGGACTCTGCAGCCAACCGGAGCTGGATTCAGTCTGGCACTGGGCCTCTAGTTCACAGGAACGACTCGCAAGGTCCTCACCTAATGTCGGCCATAAGGAAAAAAGGGACAGGGACGAGGTCCTCGTGATCTCCCACTTATATGAAGTATTCACATGAATGGTATGTTATACACAGTTGGTCAGTTTCTTGGTCACCTGTTTCTCGTTGTCCCTCTGGCGAGATGTCCATCCATGCTTATCAGTAACCTCGCATTCCATTGCTGTGTTCACCAAAACATGGATCTGGTTCTCCAGGAAAATGCAGCTGATATGACGCTTTAGCTGACAGGCAAATTCACTACAAGAGAAACCTGGTTTTTAACAAAACCAGGACAGTGTCACAGTGCTCTGTGTGTCTGTTGCACGCGTCTTGAAAGTCTTAATTGGCTGCTGGAAGCCCGTATCTCTCCTGGTGCATCATCTTTCCTGTTTACCAAGTATGAGTTAAAATACCAACTTAATAAGTAACGCGTTTGCCAAATAGAAAGGAGACAACATTTGTGTTGGCGTGGAAAACTGAGAAGCAGTAACATGTAAAGAGGGGGAGATGGAGAGTCCCTCCTTTGTAAGCCAAAAGGGGGAGAATAGTGAGATAGACTACAGGTCCATGGTAAAACAAAGAGATGGTGAATGAGCAGAGTATTCAAGCAAAGTACATAGAGCCTCTCTGGGCTCTCTGGTCAGAGCTTTTGTGTTTGTTGCTATACTTGCTGGACCCTCACCCTTCTCAGAAAAAAAAAAGCCAAGGAGAATCTACAAAGATAATCCAAGAATATTCTTTTTGAGCAGAATACTTGAATGGCTTAAATTGCTGAAGAGAGCTATTTATTATGAATAGAATGTGGGGGTCGTTTGTTGTTTTAACTGTGTCGATTGAATGACTAACTGCTGTTGCAACTGAAGAGCTGAAGTGCGGCTGAGCTGACAGCGTGATGCTGGGAGACCCTACCTGGTTGGTTATTGGGACTGATCGTCTCAAAAACCTGAAGAGTTATTTGGGTGTGTAATCCACAGTTCTCTTGCGGCTCCGCCTGAGCTGCATTTGCTGGGCTATTTGAACCCGCTGAGCGGAACAGGAACGGGCAGTGGTGGCTGGGAAGTCTTCCTTGTAGTAAGTAACGTTTCTTATCATCTTGTAGCCAGTGAAGAGCTGAACCGTAGTGCCAATGGTGTTTCCCTGGTTTAGTGAGAGCAGAAAGGCGATCGTACCTGCCTGCACCAGCTGCCTTTCCCGTGCTCAGATGCAGGCAAGAGTGTTTTCATGCAGAAACTTGATGTACGCTGCCTTATATAATCCTTGTGAGTTCGGTGACTCTGAGATCTGCCAACAAAGCTGTTAAGTAACTCCAAGATTTTTTCAGTACTTCAAATGAGAAAACTGTTCTTTTATGGTAAAGACTTCTTGTTTTCCCTTCGTTTCTTTCTTGAGCTGTCTGTTTTTATCTCTCTATTCTAGGAAGATAACTGTCTTTGCTTCTGGTAGCAGAACTGGATTTTCTGGATTACATTGGTTTCATTATGATGCCGTGTACTCACCAGAGAATCAATCCATATTTCTTGCAAGCTCTCTATACACGATATGATTCAAGTAATTTGAAAGAACAAGCAAAACGCTGTTATGGTTGAATTTTTTTTATGCCTCTTCTATGGAACAATTTAGAAATTGCACCTGGCTGAGTTTAGCTGCAGTGGCGTTAAGTGTTTTTAGGAATTCCATGTCCAAGTTCCAAATATCTCTTCCCGAAATACTTACAGCTTTTTAGAAACACTTGTTACCTGTAGCACAGCTATGTTGACCGACTTGAAAAGCGATATTGCTGCAAACAGTGCCTGTTTATCTAATGCTGTTTTAGAATAGCACTATGAAATTCTGTTCCTTTAAGGCAGGTGGCAGATGCTCACAACCACCAAAATGCAAGAAGAGAATTCATAAAAAGATTTTTCTTCTCCTGATGGTGAGGCACGTAAGTTTCTGTTCTGTGCCCTCTGAACTCAGAACAATGAGGAGACAAAAGCATGTGTGAGACTCTTGAAGCTGTCAAAATCAGTATTTAGGTCCCCCATAAAGTATAATTGTTCTGGTTTTATGTGTTTTCTTCTGTAAGGTGATTCAAGGCTTTTTTTTTTTTTTTTCCATTTTCCTTCTCCATCTGCAAATCCTGGTTGGTTGGATTTTTTGCTTGGCAGAATTGCATTCATATTCCTTTTTTGCATATGGAAGTGTGAGGTGTGTGTTCTTTGCTCAGTTTGCACTGGAGATCCAGGCAGTGCAGCTTGCAGAGGGGTTTTCACCTGCAAGGTCCGCGTCCTTATTGGGATCAGAAAGCTCTGTTTGCTCCCTCAGGTACCAGGTTTTTGTACTGACTTTGTCTAAAAGCGCTTTACAAGCTCTATGGACGGTGTTTTTCTGCAGTGGAGGCCGCTCAGAGGAGCGAGCAGTCATGTTACAGCCCACACGAATTCTGTGGAGCGGTCTGGAGGCAGAAATGGAACGCCAGGGTTGGTAGTGGCTTAGGGCGCTGTGGACAGGGGTGTTCTCACAAATGTGCCCGTGGGTAACAAGCACTCCAGAAATCGGTGCCAGATTCTTAAAAGGAATACAAGCTCTGGATACACTGCTGTTTTTTTAAAGATGTCTTGCTGCTGTGTCCTTGAGCCTTGTGATTCTAAGTCTCAGTGCTTTTTTTTCACACTCTCCCAGCTTATGGCCTTTTCCCTGCTCACACGTTAGCGTGATGCGTTAACCAAATGCAGTTCCATACTTGGCAGCTGCATCTGGACATGCCCACAGCTCACAGCAGTGCTGCGGTGGCTCCTCTCCGCCTGCTCTGGGTGGGTTTAACCACAGCCCGAGTGTTTTATTGACAGCAGGAGTCTCGTCTTTACCGCAGGAAGGCTCAGGCTGCTGCTCCAAGGTCTTGTAGCACATCTGTTGTCAGGGAGGTGCCTGTGAGATTCCCCCCTTGTCTTTAAGCAATTACTCGGGACGTTTGCTTTCCTCTGGAAGATCATTGCTTTGTGCCTGAAACTGGTTTGTGATGTGTTGGGCACACATGCTGCCTCCAGAAGTGTGGATGCATGAAGAGCTCCTGATGTGTCCTATATACAAATCCAGTCAGGCTGGGCTTTTATTAACAGATAGCATGAGCAACTGCGTAGGGCACTGTCTAAATAGCCTTCTTTTTTTTGATAATTATTTTTAATTATCTGCTTTTTATTACTATCCATGTTATTCAATCGTGCTTTCAATGTGAAGGGGCTTCTCCCTGGGTTTTGCTTTCACAGAATCCCTTTGACTGTACCTGTCTCTACTTCAACACCCCTGACCCACAGAAAATGGAGCTGTTCTCCATCTGGAGAAACAGGGTGACTTCAACAGCCAGGGAGGCTGGCGGCCGGCTGGTAGCAGCTAAATCAGGTCAGCAGTGGGAAAAACCAAACAGCACCAAATTGTCAGTGCCTCACAGAGCTAAGGAGGCGGAAATGCGGAAGGAGACTGCAAATTGCACCATATTGTGTAGTGAAAGGCATCTTAAAAATAAGACAAAAGAGACAGAAAAGCCAGAAACAGGTTCCAGCTGGGTGTAATCAGACAGTCTAGACAAGGTCCCTACACTGGAAAGGATAAATAGAACAGGTAATTAAATATACGTGTTAGCCAAGTTACCATGTTCCCGCCAGGACATCTGTGAGCTGATTGATCTCTTCAGTAATCTTGTGAGCGCACCAGTGTGTCCTGTCCGTTTGTTTGTTCTCTTATTACCTACATCTGTTCTTTTTCCCCTCCTACCCGCTGCTGCTTGCTTATTCTTCCCTCTCTAGCACTTTGCTGCTGCAATAACTACCAGTCTTTGCCGTGGGTGATGAAGGTTGCCTTGCTGGAGGTGCTGGAAGCTGAGGAGATGTCTTAGGTGGAGATGGGCTGTGTCAGAGTTTCTCCAGCAGTGCCTGGGCTTCAAATCAACACCGTGTCCATTGCAGGGCTGTAAAATGAAGTCCAGTAAGATCTTCCATTCAGCTCATAATGCCGCATCGTGAAAAATGGTGCTTTTGGTAATTTCTGATTGAATTGTCGTTAGTTTAAGAAGTGTCTTTACTCAACTGTTGTCCTGAGATTAGGGATAAATTGTGAAATAAATACAACTTGTGGTTATGTTGTTGTTCTGTATATGGTCCTTGTTTACCAATTATACATTACCTCTAGGGTAATCAACTCTAAATATCCACCAATAATCTGAACATCCTAGAAGTAGACCCGAGTAATCTATGCACATACATTAGGAGTATGCCAGAGTGTTTACTTAGATTTTAATGTGATGTTCTGTATAATTTTCACATAGATTAGCTACTGCCGGAAGTTCGTGTGTGTTTTTCCCCTAGAAGCTACATTCAGTAATAATGGGTAGTATTTATAGCAGTTGTGGTGAATTAGAAAACTGATTGGATGAACTGCTTGATTGCTGCTCATTTAGCAGTTACGCTTCTGCCAAATTGCTCAACGAGATTTCGCATGGAAGTTTGTGCGTTGAAATCTTCGCGTGCCAACCGGGAACAGCTGAGGACAAGGGGAATTGCCTGGGCGGCACACAAGGCGCTATGTGCGGCTTTGATCGGCAGGGAATGCTGGATGCTCCTAGAAACCTGTGGCACAGGTCTTGTGTGATGGAAAACGGATGTCTTGGTGAGAATATTTGACCTGCTGTTGAATAGCTGCTTACCTTGGGTGGCATGTGTGAGTGGACCAGGGGATGCTTTAAGATCTTGGTTGAAAGAAGCAGCTACTTGTTCTAATCTTTCAAGATGAGATACTTGGTCCACTTCAGAATCTTGTTTTGAAGATTCTCTACAGGTAGGAAAGGACATTTAAATTTTCATTACTATAACATCTGAGATCGTCTGTGACTCTTCTTGTCCTTCAAGTGTTACATGATTTGTTTGGGATATATTTGATGTAGGTCAATAATGTCCAGAAATTTGGGGTTGTGAGGGAGAAAAGGGTGAGAAGTAGGTGCCTGCTTTTGTTTTTTTTTTTTACTGTTACTTCTTTGATTTGTTTGTTGTTTTTTTTTTTTTTCCTTTGGTGAAAAGCAGCTGTCAAAGTTTCTTCTGGCAATTTTTAGGCTACTACTTAATTGATGCAATTCTATTGTAATAAAAAAACAGGGATTAGGGAGTACGTAGTCTTACAGAAGTTGGTGAAAAAAATCTATACGTTTGAATCTGGATCAATTCGCTTGTAAGAATGAAAGTAGAGAGACAATTCACTACTTGCATATTTGCTAAATAGCATTGATGTAGTGTTAGGTAGCAGAAAAAGTGAATACAAAGTGAAATTCATGCTTTTGTCCGGAACACTGCAGAGACAGCGGCTGCCAGTGGTTGTTATTAACTCTGTGATTAGTGAAAAGGCCACACAACAAAAAGGGCAGGAAGAAAAACAAACTTTAAGTTATATTGAGATAAGAGTGTGCTAATGTGTGTTATGTGGCATCTGGGCACGATGTTCATGTGGGAATGGAGTGGTTGTGGTTGGAATTGGAGGAGGGGAGGGTTATAACAGTGACACGAACAGTCAGCTGGGGGAGAAAAATAAACCAAATATGCATTTAAAAATCATGTCATAGCTTTCGTAAGAAGAATGTACCACATTGCCTAATGGATTCTTCTGATATGATGAAGCTATAAGACATGATTTATGTCAGTTCCTGTGTTTAACTCTTTGTGGGAGCCACAATAAGACTGAGAAAACGGCTGCGTTGTACTTACTGCTAAATATATTTATAATATGCATCTCACACCGTTCTGAGATGGTTTGAGTCTTGAAGTCTTTATTTTCTTTAGAAATTACTGACTTTGTTGTGGACAGCTGCAGGATCTCGTGCTGTCTGTGTTAGTCTGACTCAGTGCTACTTTTACCAGAAGTTAATGAGGAGATAATGAGTTTAAAGATATCCTTTTTCCCTCGGAAAGAGGAGCCATTAATCAACTCTGTTGCATTGTATTGACAGTGTACCAGGGAGGTGAAGATATCAGAGCAGCTCTGCTGGTTCTCATTTCCCAAGTGAAGGTTGTGCCTGTAACCGGTGCTCTAAGTGTTCTGCGAGCGTTGTGTCTTGTTCTTTGAGCTGAGGGATGCGCTTAGAGACTTGGAGTTTACTGTCAGCATCACATGCAATAATTAGACGTCATTTCAACCCACTGCTGCAAAATGGGTCAAAACTTCCTGCTGAGTTTGTTCTTTTTGCTTTGATTGGAATACTGCATTCTGGGCAGGTTAAACGGTGGGTTTCAAAACCAGAGAGTAACTCTTTCAGTAGAACGTTAAAACTCTCTATATTTTAATTTGCATAGTGATTAAGCAAACAAAAAGCAGCAGTGCAGTACATTTGATACACGCGTTTCCCATGTATGTGATTGCAGGTTACGCTGATGCTAGATAAGACTAAGAATGAACTTGGAAAGGAAAAGTGTGTAATTAGAGTGAAATATTACCTCAAAGAACAGCACCGAGGAATTTATGTTCTGGGGCAGGTATCTCGTGTATTTAAACTTAGACACAAACTTTCAGTGAAAGCTTTGCAGAATTTTGGATAAGAATGTCTGCACCTGTGTTGCAATATCACCATTTTTTTTTTTTTCAAAATACTTCTTTTATCAGCCCTTTTTTCTTGATAAAATAACAGTATATGAAGTAGCAGGATAGAATTCGAATCGTCTTGATAAGGTAGAAATTTGCATCTGTTGCCCGCGGTGTGATTAACGTGCTTCTCTAAGCTCTTGCCTGGGTAAGGCACCGACTCATTTCTGCCGTCAGAAGGTCCCCTCTGCCACTTTGCCATCGTGTCGTTTGGCACCGGCCCACGAGAGCCCTGTTGAACCTGTCCTGCCTGCCACGGTTCCCAGTGTTCGCTGGCCTGGGGGTGATCGATGCCATTGTCACCCTCTGGCTCTAACGACCGTCAAATACTATTTCTGGTGGTATCTTTTTGATAGATAATACACTTAGCCTACTAAAAGAGTCAAAAAATTAAATGATTGAATTCCAGCAGTTGTATTTTTGTCTGGGAGAGGCACGCTGTGCCAGGTTTTTACATCCTTTAGTACTCTATAAGTCAATAGGACAGCTGTGGAATGAAATGATTTTTAATGAGAAATGATGACAGAATCTGGCAAAGAAATAATGGTGAGTTAATCAGGAAAGTTCTGCATTTTTGTGACAGTCTATTCTATGGTGTCTTAGTCAAATTATTCGAAATAGTGTTCAGAGCGAGGCGCTAGTAGTTCTGCATGGAGATAACAGCCTTAATTAAAAAAAATAAAACGCTAAGCATGTCTTTCTTTTGCCCGTTCACAGTTGTTGGCGTGGCAGAATGCCGTTACACAGAAATCCCTCGTTTGGCGATGAGGGGCCGGTTCTTCAGGCAGTGTTGTGATGTTTTATTAGAGCTGTGGATCCCTCATCCAGGGTGGGATCTGCTGGGGACCGTCACAAGCGCCGCGAACGTGTGAGCGTGGAACCCCGCTCACAAATGTGTGCTCTGCAAAGCTGGGGGGAAGGCAGGGCAGGGCAGAGGGAAAATGACACACACATGCTGCTTTTCCTAGTGTCTTCCACCCTCAAATCAACTGTTTTAAATGAAAAAGTCTCTTTTGATAGCAGATCCATCATTAATATGGATTTTTTTTTGGTGAACTTGCATAGGCAACTCTGGAAGAATAGTGGCAGATGAGACACAGATAACATACTGGCAAGCACATGCATACAATGTAGCATTATGCAGCACTTAAAACTGCAGCTATAAGCAAGATGTGGTGAGACTTTTTTAGCTGAAAACAAGAAACGGGAAAAAAAGCCACCCCACACCTGACCTCCTGCTGAATCTTCTTGCATTCAAGTTTAAAAGGTGATTTTTTAAAAATTTTCTATCCAGTATCTCTAGATAAAATGATATGGCGTGTGACGTGGTTTTTTTCTCATGCCAGCCATTTGAGAGCTGATTAAAACTGGTTGATGCTTTACTGGAGTTGAGAAGAAAGGTGTACATGTGCGAAACCATCGCCAAATAATTCAGACATTAATCTGTAGCTCTGTTAAGCATACGTTTGCTTGAAGGAAAGGTAGAGCTCTTGTAGGCTTAAAGATTTTTTTTTTTAATGTTTTGGTAAAGGAAATGTTATGTTTGCATTTGAATAATATTATTGCAAGAAGTGCCCGAGATGGTTGGGTTTGGTGTATTGGGGAGGGAGTGGTGAGGATTTTGTTCCAGTTGGTGATATTGGGTGTGGTGACACTTGTGCAGAAGCAGCGTGTTGGATGTGGGGTGTGGAAGGGACCTCAACCATTTACTGACATTCTGCTTATACTGGGCAAGCACAGCAAATAATTACTTGCTCCATAAAGGCCAGAGCTGTGCGTTGTATGTACTTGAAGCTACTAAAAACCCTTGTGCTTATAGAGCTTGAAGATGTGGAATGTGATGGGTGGCATGGAGTTAGTTGTAGCTGCAGAGAGTGCAGCTGGCTCTGGAGCGGGAGCAGCCTGAGCCATCCTGGATCGAGGGGCTGCAGCGTGGGATGTCGTGTCCAACCAGCCCAAGGTGCCACACGAGTCCTTGTTCAGTCACACCGAGTGATTCACCAGCAGCGCTGCTGCTCTCGCTGTTCTGCACACCTTGATTTATGCTGTTCCTTCGCTATCCCAGGCTCTTTGGCGGTAGAACAGCACGACTGCATGCATATTCATAACAACAGTAATTTGTCAAGTGACAGGGAGGCAGATAACTTAGAGGAAGGTTGTGTGGCAGCCACACATCTGTCCATTGCCACTAATGCCATCCTGCTGGGAAATGAGATGGCAAGGAAGCCTGCTAAATGGCTTTGGATTGATAACTAATGCCTGTGGTCCGTGTTCTGGCTGCATGGTATTATGTGTTCTGCACATAGTTAAACCTTCTCCTTCTGGATTTGCTGTGTATGTTACAAATACAGCAGCCTGTAGTAGAGGAGTTGAATGAAGCAACTAGTTATGCGGTTCTGTCCACAAATAAGTCTGAGCTAAGAATCTAAGTTGTGGCAGGGAAGCTGGTAGTAATGCGATTGTCTTCTCATGTACTTCAAAAATGGTTTAAAACAGAACTAACTTGGCCATCACAGATGAATTTTTGTGATTAAAAGTTGGTATAAGAAGGTAAGAAAGAAGGTAAGTGAGAAGGAGCTTGAAGATGGGATGGGAAATGGCAGTGGTCTCTGTAGAACATGGGGAGGAAGAAGATGAAGCTGGAGGACAGCAGGTCAGAGTTCTTGGTCAGCAGATGGGTGTTTGGAACATGCAGCGCACGCAGGACGTGGTACGTGGACTTTGCAGCGAGGACAGGGATCCCGAGCTTGCCAGGAGTCCTGCACTGTGCTCAGTTAGTTTGCTGGAGGATTAAAAACCAGAATTCTGCAGCTTTTTTCTTTCTTTCCTGATGGTACCTGGGTAAAACTCACTGATTGCGTCATACTTCAGTTTTTCCCTAACCAATTTGAGGATCACATTCCCAAAAGTTCCCGTATAGATGCTTATTTCTATATTCTCAGTTTTCTGCTTATTCAGTCACCTCACAGGAATCAGGACTGAGTAGAATGTATTTGTCTTCCCAGTTTCTTCTTGGTACTCAGCCAGATTCCTGCTAAACTGTTTGGCAGTACGGTGGAATACCATCAGGACCCCAATGCAGATTAAACTTCTGTCCTTTGGAAAACAGTTTTATTTCTACTTTGTCTCCAGGATATAATTATACACTTCTTCCGACCACCACCTGATATGGTGGTGAAGCCTAATGAAGAAAATATCTTCTTCAGCAACCGAATTCTGCTTTACAGAATCACTATTATGTTGCCATCTTTACACAAATACATTTGATTTCACTGCCAATAAAACTCGGTAGTTATTTTTCAACACCTGTTCTGATTTTGGAGTTAGAATTTTTAAATTACTACAATTATTTTACTATATGGGACTTGAATTTTGATCTGGAATAGACTGAGCCATAAAGCAATTTTGGTTTTCTTGTCACTTGCCCAACATCTGAAGAGAAGCATTATACAAAACACGGGCAAAGGTTTGCTGATGAAAACTAACTTTCCACAGATGTTTTCAAGCTTAGCGTTACGTCTGGAGCTTTTGCTTACCAATCTTGTGATCTTAGCTGCTTTTATCAAATCTTGCGTATGTTTTGAGATCTTTCATGCACATAGTTGTACCTCATTTGGTTTCCAGAATCTGCTATGGTGCGTTGACAGAGATACTGCTAAACTGGTGTGATGGACGCGAGGTTGCAAACATTATCTCCTCATTTCATGGTCCACATTGGGAGGTGGATGGTAGAGGCTCAGTACTTTCGTTACTGTTTGATGCAAAACTGTAAGATGACATTTATTTCCGTCTCCTCAGGGCATCTTCTGGTTTGCTCTCTTCATTGCTCTTTCTCCATACAAATAAGTGGGTATTCTCCTCTGCCCGCATAGTTGTCACCTGAAGTTATACTCAGGGACTCGAGAAAATTATTAATATGTGCAATAGAGAGTTGAGCTTTCCTTTGAAGGGACGCTGCAACCAGAGTGGTGGTTCTTGGGGTTAATGTTTCTTTCCCTGTGGATAAGGGGTTGCAGGTACAGGATGGAGCTTGTGCTTCTGTTCCCGTGTGCAGATCCTGCTGCGTGCCTGGAGTGAGGTGATGCTTTCTACCATACATTCCATTTGCTGCTTATACGAAGTGCTGCTTCTCCTTGTGCAGCATTGTCCCCTTGCCATGGGGCCCCAAATATGTGTTTTTCCTTCTGATGTCACTTTTTCTGTTTGGATTATTGGCTTGTTTGGGTAAGATTTTTCACCTTAATGTCTAGTTTCCCAAGATAGCTTAGAATTTTGATCTTGTTCTCCAGAGTTATTTTTACCCTTTTCATCATCATCTTCTGCATATTTTTGTAAGTCTACTCTATAATTTGTCTTCTAAATCATTAGTGAAGATGTTGAAGAACACAGGACGTGTCAAAACTGTACTTAAAATGTCCTTCACGTTGAAAGAGAGTGTTTTAAAAACTACTCTTGTGCCTTTTTACCTAATTGCGAAACTTAGTTCACTTTTTCAAAGGTAAATGTGCGTCACTGGTAGAAGCCTTCATGAAGGCATTTCATATTATGGACTAATGTAGTAACTCTGTTGAAGGTGGAAATTAGGTTGGTTAGACATGATTTGTACTTGACAAATTCATGCTGGCTGTTGCTCTCCATTTATTATCCCCTAGGTGCCTGCAAATTGATTAATAATGTGCTCTGGCATCTTTCTGGGTGGCAAAGTTAAGTTTACTGACCTCTAAATCCTTGAGTTTTCCTTCCATTTTTAAGATAGTCCTAGATTTGTCCTTCTCTAGTCCTTAGGGACATCCTGAGTCCTCTGTCAATTTGGGTTTCGCTTCTACAAGTTCCTAAGGTAATTAAAAGTAGTTTTTACCTAGCCCTGCTGATTTGAATAATTCTGAATACATTTAACGTTCTTTAGCTGTTGTTTCCCCCAGTTTTGGGGCTTGAGCTTCTAAACCCTGATTCATTGCTCTTAAACACCTAGTAATGCCTGCTGTTGCTGAAGAACAGCACTGCAAAGGTCTGAGCATTTCAGACAGGGTTATTTACAGGATTATCTTATATATTATATACAGGATTACTTATCTTCCCCATGAAGCAGTCATTAGTGCTTTCCTTTGTCTCTGCTTCTACAGTACTAAGGATCCTGTGATTTTGCATTTTACATCCTGTGTTACTTCTGATTTACTTTGTACCAGTTTGGTTTCTAACTGAGGTGTAAATTGTTCCCCATCCCCTCAGATGCCGAGGAGGACAGAGCAGACGTCACCTGGTGACGAGGGAATGCAGTGAGGATGTTCTGGGCCGTGTCAAACTGTTGTTAGCGCTCTTCCCAGCCCGCAGCTTTTTGGAGATGAGCTTCAGTGCAGTTATCAGGAGTTCGCAGCTGATGTCCAACAAAGATGTGCTGAATGGTGTCTTTCCTTGGGTCTAGTCCTATTCAGCTATTTAATGAATGTTTTTCCAAGTGGAACACGCTTGCTCCGTGTTTGAATATCCAGCGTGGAGGAGATGGAAGTGTTCCGATAGTGTGGCTTACACTTCAGGGGGATTTTCAGTTGTTAAAAGTGGTCTGTAATAAATGGAATGCAATTAAAAAGTGGTGTGTGCACTGTACTGAAGTTGGGCAAATATAATCCTCAGGAATATACTTGGCGAACGGCTGCTAGGTACCCATTTCAGATAAAAACCGTTGGAAATACAGTAAATGAAAACTAGGGCAAGGCAGTGGTCGAGCTGTTTCCAAACCCAAGTGTCAGCAGAAATAGAAATGTAGAAAATCTGTGAGAATTCAGTGCGTATTCTAATGAGGAGAAAAAAGATGAGAAGTTACATGTGTAAAACTGTGCTGGAAGGTAGATATCTGTATTATTTTGGGAAAGAAAGAAATAGTAAAGGTGGGGAGAGAAAAGAAGAAAAGGTGGTTGGTGTAGGCAGAGTTAAGCGCGGCAATAAATGGGCAAGGCTGGGGGATCTCCGCTATGGTGCCTTCGGATACGCTGGACACACATTTATCAGGAATGTTTTTTTCTGCATACAACTTGTCCTGCTTGTAAAAAGCAAGCAATAAATACCTGAAGATTTGTTGTAGCTCTGCGGTTTTCCTGGGTTTATTCTGTTGGTGTTAATTTTCCCTTTATATTTTGGCAAACCTCTGCTGATTCAAATAACCGTGGCTTTTAGAGTTCTCTGAGTTCCTTCTTAGTTAAATTAAATGTGAGTTAGCGGGTGTCTTGGGGACAGCGCTGCTCTCAGACTGTGAACAGAAGGGTCTTGTGCTCTTGATAGCCTGTAATCCAGGATCAGCTGAGGAATGGAAGGATAGTCAGAGCTTTGCAAGCCAAATGCTGTATAATGAACTCTAAGCTGTAGTTCTTCAGAATTTCATTGGTACTGTAACATGTTTCACTTGCACAGAAATCTATTTTTCTCAATCAGCCCAGTCTAGATAATAGAAACAGTACATTTTAATATGTGCAAAGAGGTATTGATTTTTTAGAAAACTTAATTAGAAGCACATACTTCAAGAGAAGACACTAACACATACTTTAAGACAAACATGTCTAAAGAACATAATGGGTTAAGTGCCAATATTGCTGGAAGACGTAACCCAAAAGATGCCAACTGAATTTATTTTCTTGCAATCGCATCGTTTATAAGACGAGGGTGAGTGGTGTGGCAGGATGGCTGTGATGGAAAACGCGCTTCCTATCGCAGACCTGCTGGAATCGATTCACTCCAGAAGTAAAACAACAACATCTCAGTCCTGTGGCCATAGACGTAAGGAGGATTTATGTGATATGAGTGACTTCTTGTGCCAGCAGCTGACAGGCAAGTTTGGGTTCATTGCCTCTAAGCAACATGAAATGGATTAACTGACAACGCAGCTGTATCCGAAACCGCAGCACCGTGATTTGTGTTTATATGAAAAGCTTTTCTTGATCTGCTGATTATTTAGGTTTGCTTTAAAAGGACTAAATCATGCATATCAGATGGAAAGACTCAGATAAACTGCAGTAGGTGTTTATAAAGTTCTGTCTGAAATAAAGAGTCGCGTGAAAATACCACTATTCAGTGCTTCCCAGCTCTGCAAGTGTGCAACTTTTTCCTCCTGCTGTTTGTTTCTGTTAAACATTCCACACACTAAATAATGTTGTCTCAGCAAAATGCAGGTTAGGGGTGCCAGCTTAAGTCAGACCTATGGACAGGAACACTGAGTTAAGGAGTTGGGGTATGTCAGGTTTTATACCGTTGGGTTAAACTGTACTCATCAAGGTGTTTCCTAGGAAGGGTGCCTGGGATTAAATACGCTTGTTTAGAGTTAGGGGAGGAATGTACTGCAGCTTACTCTTTTATATCTTACCTTTTTCAAAACAGCTTAGCTTACATGGTTGTTTTACTCTGATTG
The DNA here is from genome assembly GCF_037038585.1 of Patagioenas fasciata. Lineage (NCBI taxonomy): Eukaryota > Metazoa > Chordata > Aves > Columbiformes > Columbidae > Patagioenas > Patagioenas fasciata. Next base: position 5,476,453 of record NC_092527.1, read on the forward strand.
CCATAAGCAGGTTTACATGGAAGCAGGAGACTCACTGCTTGTGCATCCCAGTTTGGTCTGCCCAAGGACAGGGTTAGGAATGGGTTTATAAAGTTTCACAATGAAAACAAAGAAGCAAGGCTGCAGGCTGGACTGAGCCTGTGCAGGTTTAGCGGCAATCCTTCGCTCAGAGCGCTTTTGTTCTAGTGTGCCATTTGACACATCTTGGAGATGAACATGTTATTCTCAGGTGTGCTGGGAGTTCAGGGGGTTTGTGCCGCTGCACGAGTAGTGAACATGAGCTGACACTAGAATCTGAGAGACTTGGTATCAGTATCTTACTGCTGCTCTGGTAATATTTTAGCTCTGCATTATCTTTGTGTTCATTTATCATAAACGGAAAAAATCACAGCAGCTGTTTGCTGACGGAGTTCAGGCATTTGGTAAAGGTGCAAATGAAGCTCAGCATTTTTTATTTTATGGCAGTGGTGATTTGTATCTATATACTTGTAAAGTTTTCTGATATTATTCTGATTAGCTGTAGCATCCTATACTATAATGAGCATTGCATAGTGTATTTAGTTGCCTTTTAGCCTGGACGGGTTTGGCATTGGGCGTGTTTGGGCACGGGCTCTTTTTGGTGCCACGGAGCAGAGCGGTGTTTTTACAGGGATGGACTGCAACGCTGGTCCGTCACGTGCTTCCAGCGTGGTGTTGCAAACCAGAAACGCTAATGTGGTGCTGGGATTTTGACAGCTGGCAGTACTCTTTCTGGCCTGTGGGGAATCCTTGGTGTGTGTTCCCAGAAGTGGTCAGAGTCGCCAAGGCAAAGAGGGCAGGACAAAGGGGTGTCTGCAGGGAAGCACGGCACGGAGCTTCACTCGCTTTGGTTCTGTGATCTCCTTCCTTTCTGAAGACAAGATGATGCGTAATCTGCCAATTGAAAGCTGATGGTTAAGCCAAAAGAGAGGGTATTTATATTTCTGCTGAGAAGCACACGTGCAATTTAACTGGATACAGGATGGGAGCGTTCCTGCTCTTTGGAGGTGCTCATCTTGAACAGCAGCGCTTGCTGGCAAATAGTCTTTCTTTTGTTGATTGTCAGCATTTTAATAAAGGCTGTAGAATGTAAAACTGCAAAATGAAGCCAAAAGTACACACAGTTTTTACTCTGATGCTAAGCCTTGAATTTTGGCAGCAAAAATCCAGAGTTCCAGAGATGCAGTGCATGGTCTTAAGTAAAAATTTTGCTTCTAATTCATTATAAGAAGACAATAAAACTAGTAATATGTTTCAGTCTGAAAAATGTATTTTGAGCCTTGTCAGCTTGCTGTTAGCTTAGAACCTGAATCAGAAAGTTGCACAAGAAATGCTGTTGGATCTTATGGCCTGATTCCTTAGGTTGGCTTTCAGAATGGCAAGCGAACTCTCCTGCAGCTCAAACATGGCCCCATTCTAGAAAGAGTGGAGTACCCAAGATTTTGTGTTAACTGCGTAGGTTTTTTCCATGTCGAGTTACAAAGTGAAACATTCTCACTATTAACAGAGAGACGCGTTAAGTCAAAATGCTTTTGGAATCCTCCTTCAAATAGGCTATTGATGCTAAAAATATAGTCTGCTTGGAGGTAGATACTGACATTTGAAAATAATTCATTTTTGAAAATCTCATTGGGCTAGAGGCTATTAATGCTGTTCTTTATTATAAAATCTAAACTATTTTTCTGGGATTTCACTTAGTGTATGACAGTATATTCCCATTTTTTTCAGGATTAGAGATGCATCTTCACCTTATAAAAGCAGTGTTGACTCCTTCCCAGATGTTGTAGTTATTAATCTCCCTGATGTTTCAGGTCTTTGCAACAGGCTCTGTAAGTTTGTGTAACCGCAGGTCAGACCTGCTCATCTGTGCTTTTCCGCGCTCTGCATTAAATGTGTTTTTGATACACTGGCCTCTTGTTGGTTCCTCCCATCAGTACATCCAGAGGCCGCTTTGAAACGAGTGGTTTAACTCCTGGTTTAATCCACCTTTTGTATCTCAGAGCTTTTCCAGTTCCCGGCTGAATGGCATCTGGTCCTGCTCGTTGTTGCTGGTGCTGTCTGTTTGCCCCATGAGTTGGGGTCTGTAGTGAATGGTTCTGAGCGCAGGTCTGACGTCTGCTTCCCCTTCCCTAACCCTGAAGGGACTCAATCACTGGCAGCCTTTCAAACCACAGCTGTGCTCGAGGTGTTTTGGGGCTTGGTTGGTTTGTATTATTTTGTTGTTTGAAGCAAGAGGGAAGCTGTCAAAAGACATTTAAGATTATAATTAAGAGTAATACAGTAGATCTTTCCAGTGTTACGCAACCAACTAATTTCCAGGGTATAACTCTTTTAAAATACTTCAAATTATCTTATTTTTAAAAGAAGAATAATGGCTCCAGACATTGTGTGTTTTGAAGGTGTAAAAATGTAGAAATTTAGCCACGATAATGAGACACTTGAATCCCTTTTTCAACGCTTCAAGAAAAACAATAGGAAAGCTGTTGGCAAGTAGAGAAAATGAATTTGTGGGCAGCAGCATGTGCTGAATATTTGTAAAAAGAGGTCTTCAGCATTGATTAGGTTTATTAGTAGCTGTTGATCCAGATGAATGTTTTTTGTCTCTGTTTTGAAGAGCTGTAATTGCGAACCTTAATGGTGGAGCTGATAATACAAGGTCTGTATGGCAGTGACATTTATGCTTGAGTAGTACAGTAAACTGCTACACCAGTTCCTTCTGCCTTTTTATCTGTTTGACAGTGACTTAAAAGAGTACATGGCAAGAAAATCAATTATTTAAACACAGAGATGTTGTCTGCAATCTGATCCTTTTACTTTTTACGCCATCGCAGCGATGCTTAAATGCAGAGGTGTCTTTCGCAATCCAATCTTCTTTTCTTGCCGCATGCTTTATTTAGTAGTTTGAAAATGCGTTTGCAGTGCAGAATTGTGGAACCACAGAAGTGTGAGTTAGAAAAGAATGGTTTGGTTATGTTGGTCATTGCTGAGAAAGTTACTGTGAGGAAATTGTTGATGTAACATGTGTTGTCATGAAAACCACAGCTCGCCAACACTTCTTGAACTAAAGAGGTAAAGTCCGTTGGGTTTTCTAGTCTTTCTCATTTTTTTTTTTTAAAGAAATAGAAAATAAAAAGTAAAGTGCTTTAGAAGAGAGTGTCCTTACTAAGGAAGGGAACAAAACAATGTGTGAGTCTTTACCCAAAAGTAAAATCACTTCCTTTACCCAGTTTAGCTTAGAATTGCAGCCACAGGCACCACGCAGTGTGGTCTTGATTTGTTAAGTCCAGCTGCAGCCCTGTAATGTAAACCTAAGCTCAAGTCTGTATGTTCTTTCTCCCCACCCTCATTGCTAGTAATATCGACGCAGTATTTTTGCCTATACACATATTGCCAATGATCTTTAAAGAAAATATTAAAAAGGAGCAAGGAGATTTCTGTGCTAGCAAAGGTGTTGTCATAAGTTTAAAGATAAACTACCAAAAAAATAAATCAAAAATTAAAGTAAATACGTTTGTCAAGTGGGCACAGAATGCTTTTTTATTAACTTAAAATAAGGAAAAAACCAACAGGAAGAGCAGGTTGTACCCATGCATTGGATGAAAATACTTATCTTACCAGACATTGGTACCATAGCTGAAATTGGGAGTAAGTTCTATGCATCCCTGGAGTCATAAAATGTGACAGCAGAAAGGAAACAACCTCTCAAATTAAAAGAAAAAAAATGGTTTTCCTGCACTATAATAGTAAAGGACGTTCTCTGTCTGTGCACTTGGTAATTTATTTCTAATGGAAGGGAGGTGGGAGGAATCGGGGATATAATGCATGTTCGGATAGGGATGCAATGCGTGTCAAGAAAGAGGTTTTATGGGCTTGCAGCTCAGAGCTGGTGCTGAAGTCCAGTGGGAGCAGCTGAAGCTCCTGAGCGCCGCGCTGGCCCAGGCCCGTGTGTCCCAGGCCCGTGTGTCCCAGGCCGCAGGCAGCTTGCCCAATCAGCTGAGGATGAGCAGGAGAGAGTTGACATTGGGCCACCTTGCCTAAACTTGTTAGAGGTTATTGGGAGGGGCTGTGAAAAAGGACAGAACCTGCAAATGTTGTAGTAGTAGGAGCAGGGACTTGGGCCTGTTGGAAGGAAACGCTGGGGTAGTGACAGCTCTTGAGACAGAACATGCCTCGCGAACATCCCGACAGGTGTTTGTGCGCCCTCCCTGGGTGTTGCACCCCATTGCACCACTCCACGTGGGTGATCAGAATGGTTTTGGAGTGCATCTGTGTGTATGTTTCAATGGTGGGGGCCTCACCCCCTCCTGCATGGGGGGAATGAACGGCTTTTCTGGCAGAGTCTATAGAGTGAAGGAAAAGTTGATCTCCAACCAAGACAGAACTCTCCCAAACCCAATACAATTCTCTTGCTCCTCAGGTTCACTACAGATTTGGAAAGTTTCCTCCATGTTTTTTTTCAGTGCAAATAATTTTTCTCTCCTTTTTGGTTTCCAGACGGTCCCTCCCAGGGCTGCCTGTGGGGGTTGTTCGGGTACCTCCTCCGCTTCCACTCCAGCAGCCCCCAGCAGGCCGGGTATACTTACTTAGCATACATATTGATATCTTTCTGGTTTCTGTTTTGAAAATGGCAAGGTAGAGGAGAAAAATATTGCGCTTCAGAAAATTAAGAAGTTCACAGAGCCAAGGAAAAGCCACATCCTTTAAGTAGGAGGGTGAGTACTCGCAGAGATCTGACCGCACGCTTGTCCTGAATAGGACTTGTCATGGAATAGGACTTGTCATGGAATAGATTGTTTAAAATTTAAATCAAAAGAGAATGATGAGTCAACAAGTCCAAAATTTCTTGGCTATAGTTTGCTGTCTGAAGGGCTTGAGCCACCCGTAAATCTTAGTTTGTAGTCAGATTAGTGAAGCTGCTGTCTGGTTCCTCCAGACAAAACTCTGATGTACTATTTTCAGTTATTTGTCTTGGATCTAGAGCTCTGTTATCAGTATTACAGATTGTGGAAAGGATTATTAATTATTTTTCCTATCCACTATGCAAAGTTTGATGTTTAACCTGACTTTATTATAAAAAGAGATTGAGAGGGAGAGCCGGGAGTTCACAGCCCGAGAGCCCCACACTACCCACAACTGGTATCTGTCCCTCACTAACATGTAAGAACTTATTTCTGCCCAAGTGGATTAATACTCTTCAAATTAAGGCGGGGGGAATAAAATAGTTGGGTGATAAAACTTGCCTACAAAACATCGCTGCACAGTTTGTTTCCCTTCAGTCAAGGACTCTGAGAACTGCAAGGGCCCAGTGCTGGCTCATGGTCACCCTGCTGTCCCCAGGACCCCCGGGTCCCTTTCCCCTACACTGCTCTCTAATAGGTCGTTCCCCAACTTCCACTGGAACCTGGGGTTGTTCCTGCCCAGCTTCAAGACTCTACACTTGCCCTTGTTCTATTTCATTAGTTTTTTTCCCAGCCCAGCTCTCCAGCCTGTCCAGGTCACACTGCTGTGTGCAGAAGCCAGATCGTTTAGACCCAACACAGTTTAAGATGGTTCTTCAGCCAGGCGTAGTCTGTGTGTTCAGAGGTGAAGCGGATGAGCCTGTGTTAAAGCCATGTCTCTTTCAGACAGCAGGAGGAATGTCATCTTTCAACCCTTTATTCTCAGATGTGCCTTCACCCTTACTTGAAGTCACTTCAAAAACTAGAGGTGAATTCAAATACACTGAAATTTTCTGTTTATCAACACTTAGGATGTTTATCAACACCTACTCTGTTCAACTTCCACTGCTGTGACCAATTCAGTTTGGAGACATCTCTAGGTACAGGAATCTTATGTCCTAGTAACAAGAATATATCATAAAAATACACTTTAATTTGCTGATTAGCAAGCTAGTGAAGGTAAAGTTGTTTCTCCAGAAGTCCTGAAATGTTTTTATGAGCTAGGAATGAACATTCAAGAGGTTTATTTATGATGGTAATCTTTGCATCTGAGTTTAACTTTCAAATATGTGTCCACTTTGGCAAAGGAGAATAATTTTAAAGAATGAAGAATGTGTACACATAACATAGAGACACAGAGCTGGTTTAGATCATAGCTCTTTCTCAAAGGTAGGTCATGGGGCACTTGGAATTTCATTTTAAAATGCATACAATTTCTCTAATTACTATCCTAACGAAATTCAGCTCAATCTGTGAAAACTGTTCATTTCAAAGAGCTTCTATTAGCTGTATAATCACAGAATCCATCAGATGGACTCTGCTCTCCAAAAGTGTGGATCTATTTTTACCTGTTTTAAGCTTAAAAAACACCAACCAATCAACAAAAAAATCCCCCAGACCCCAAGGGACAAGAACAAACCAACCCCCCAGCCTCATCCCTCACCAAGACCATCAAGTTCTGTCCTGACAGTAACGGGAGTTGCGTGTGTATTTGCAAAGCGCTATACTAACGCTAATTCCTGGTGTAAATATCATTATTTTTATTAATAGCCGATACTGCAAAGGATTGTGTGGTGATGGATGTGTTGTTAAGGAACTTTAGGGAAGGATTTTTAGCAAATTTAAATGTGTCAAACGACTTCTCATTGGTTCATAGTATTCACCATGGAAGGGTTTACTGTTTTTATTGTAATACTACTAGTATTATTGAAGCTTGAAAGGCAGTTTGAAGGCTGTGTTCTGAAATCTGAGACTCCATCAGATGTAGTGGGGCCTGTGAATACCACGCCAAATAAAATTTATGATTGAAATGAGGGAGATACTGTGGTCTTCACATATTTTAAAATAACCTTCAGTGGTGGTAGAAAGAAAGAAGATGCAGAACAGCAAAGGAAGAAAAGAAATAGTAGCAAGACAATTTCCAACTTTGCAGTTCTTTAGGTTTATTTTGCTGTATTTGATCAATTGGCATGTCAAATACTCTTGTATTTCTGCCGAAGAGACTGCGCTTTGCTGCATGTCTGTAGGGAACTCGTACTCGTGGGCTGAGCTCAAGTCTTAGTATTTGAAAGATGCTTTCTGTGGTGAAATTGAGAGGAGATGCTTTAGGAAGATTTTGCTTTGTTTGTTGCCAAAGACTCCTTGGGCAGGGGGGGGTATGGGTTCTTCAATTACAGCAAAAAGATAGAGTGAGCAGGGGCAGCTCGTGTATGCAGCTCTAGGGCTGCCTGTCTGTTACCCACCAGTGTGAATAAGTTATGCAAGTCCCCTAGTTATATAATTAATATTATGACCAGTCAAGTGCAACCATAGAAGGCTTCATGCTCTCTTTCTTGTCCCCCCATATGGTGCTTGTCACAGATGTGCAGCCCGTGGAGTGTCCTGGCTCTGAACCGTGTCATCTATTGTCCCTATCATTTCTGTCTGTCAGTCCTTATTCTGTCTGACTCCACCGTTCAAACTCCAGTGAATTATTCATTCTGGTAATGTTCTAACATAAATAAATAGAGAAGAACATAAAGAAGCACAGAAGAATCTAATTACCACTTAATTCACAGGAAGGCTGTGTTTCAGACTATGGAAATTGCCCTTGGCAAAGGGTAACAGTCATTATTTCACACATTTCAGCAAGAGCAAGAAACTCGCTGTTAGCTGTGACAAAGGAGGAATAGTTGCTGAAACATTTGGTCCTGGGCCTCATAGCTGTCGGCTGAGGATAGGAGAAGGATTTTGTTGGCCCTGGGCTGATATATGTGTGACCATCTCCAGGGCCTTGCCCATCACTGCTCCGGAGATGTCTGAAGGGGTAAGACAGCGTTTTTAGTAGCATCTGATCCAGGCTTATCCATCATCTGTGCCACAGGGGCACCAGACGCTCCTTAGGCTCTCGAGATAGTGGCATAGAAACCAAGTCAGCTTGTGGGCTTAAGCTGTGTGTTGGCTGAAGTGGATGTTGTTGGTGGGCACAGTGACGCTTCCAGAGGCTGTGAAACGTGTCGAAGGTCTGTGCCATGTGCGCCTCTGGCTGGCTATGGGATTAGCACTTATTGCTCTCCAAGTTCACACCAGCAGTTCAGTTACTCATCTTCTCTTGACGCCTTTCTAGACTCCAGAGCAGGAAGAGATGAGAACACGGCACACGGGGCAGTCTTGTCTGGGAATTCAACGGGATGGAGCCAGTCTGATTGTGCAGTTCTTCGCACTGGTTTCTAGTCTGCCTGCAGCTAATGTCTCTTACTATGGATACTTTCCAGGTGGATCGTGCAGCTGTTACTCTCTCAGATGGTTTGTGAGCCTGTTCTTCCCAACACGACAGTGCGCTCCAGCAAAACCAAGTTTGCATCTTTTGTCTTTTTCAGGAATACACGCATGAGGCCTCTGGGGTTCACCCGCAGTAATTTGATTGTCACCCCGCAATCTTAACCCTCGACAATGTTTTGCATTGCTCTCTGGTCTTTTCATGTTGATTCTCCTCCTTGTACAGGGAGAATGTTGTGTTACTATTGTTCCAATAGTGCTGTTTATGTTGGGTTTTTCCTGTCAAGAGGATAGGGAAGATTAAAAGAGTTATTTTGGAAATTCACTGTCTTGGTATAAGGTTTTAGTTTTAATGCCACGGTACTTTTCTACTAATAGTGAAAATGTGCCTTGAATAGTGCTACCATGATCCGCTGCATAATAATCCAAACCATAATAATCTGTTAACAGACTGATGCATTCTGAATAATAAGGCTAAAGGCTGCAAACAGTTCAGTTTTTCTGTATTTTCTCTAGTGGTCTTATGAACAGACTTACATGGATATGTATAATAATAATAAATCTAGGGCAATATCCGCCTGGACTCAGAAGTGGTGCTATTCCCATATGAAGTAGTGGTAAAGTAATTCCTAGGCTGGGAGAATCTGCTCCTGGGTGTCAACATTGTATAAAGATGGAATAGATGCGGTGCGGGAAGGAGCCGCAGAAATGATTTGAGGGTTCTTGATTTGCAGCGAGAGGAAAAACTACTTGTCTGTTTAGTTCAAAGGAAAAAAATACATGAAATGTTTTAATGCAACTTTTGGCTGCGTAAATACTTACAGATCATGGGATACTAAAGGACTCTTCAGTCTAGTAGACAAAGGCATTAAAAGGCCTGTTAAATGGGATCTGTAGCTAGAGAAACTCCGATTGCAAGTAAAGCCTGCATTTTTAACAGTTCCATTGAAATAATTGCTGACGGTTTACTGAAGGATGTGCTCCTTCCTCCACCGATGGAAATCTCCAGAAATGAAGACATTCACTGCTTTAACAATCCATACAGGTACATCCATGAGAAGTATGGAGGGAAAAAAAGGAGTAAAAATGATCAGTAGCTGGAACAGCAGAAATTTCCCACTGTACTGCATCGTTGTTATGATGATTCTCTTTAAACTGTGTAGATATTTCTTGGGTCCTTTGTACCAAGCACTTAAGGTGCTATTTTTTCTCATTTTAACAACAACAGAAAACAATATGAGTGTGCTGAAGTGTTTGTGATAAGTACCAGGTAGAAAAGTTCTGTTGGAACAGATGATGGTGCTGAGCAACGGGGGCTGGTGGCAGCAGCCTTGGGTTGGCTTTTCGAGTGTAGGATTGATTGACATCCTAATTTAAGGAGAAAAGGGAGGGAGTCTGAGTTTCCTCGACACATTCTCACATGTGAAAGCACCTCTGGGCTTGGGGAATTTGCAAAATTAGTGTTGCAAGCAAAGATGGCATTTCTCACTGTACAACAGTAGGCGGACCGGTCCTTGGATGGCAAACCATGAAGTTGCTTGAAACATGAAGGAATGTTTGTAGGATGGGTGTATGAATAGAAAACGTGTGAGGCAGGCATTTCTGGCACCATAGTTAAAAAGCTTGTTCCAGAAAATACCATAATGGCCCAAAGATCTTAAGTACACTGAATTTCAGTTGCCACTTGGTTTTCGCTTTGCTCCTGCTGCACTGCGTGCTGGTTCCTCTCTGTTCTCCTGAAGCGCTCGGTGTGGCTCGGCCATCCATGGGAACACCCAGCGCTCTCCTCTGGGGACACTGGGGTAATTCCTGCTCTTTTTCCCCAACTCGCTCAGCAAAAGGTGAGAAACAGGCCTGGGAACCATGGGACCGATGGGGCGACAACTTGAGACGTGATTTGAAAAACCAAGGAAAAAAATGAGTTCCGTGCACGCTTGGTATAGTAACGTGTTGGACAGGCAGTCGAGATGCTTTCTTTTCAGAGAAATGAATGCGTATTTGTAAGAGAATAGTTGTGCTAACAACGGATTTATGACAGGTAAATGCCCAGATGTGGATTGTGCGGGTTTTATAGTAGTTTCCCCTCAGTCTTGGCGTTTTGGCCAGGATGTCAAAAGGAAAAGTGTGAGGGAAAGAAATGACACGATTAGCAATTAATTTGAAGTAACTGAAGTGTATGAGGCCCAGTGAAATGAGCTATTTTATTTCTGTACCTTGTTGTTTGTCACCTCCTAAGGATGAGTCACGTAGAAGCCAATCTGCCTCGGTACAGTGCGTGCTGGTTGACGGTGTTTGCTCCTTGCCAGCGTGAGCATTTCCTTGTTAATGTTTCTCATCTGTTCTTTGTAATTTAGTGATTATGCGCAGGCCTCTGTGTCCTCCTTGTTTATTTTAAAAGGACAGTGGGAAGCTTCATTTACATGAGATCAAATCAATATTTCCGATTTATTGAAGTTTGGGTGTCCTGGACCGCTCCTTTGCTGGTCTGTGTAAATGGATATTTTTAGCAGAAGATGAAAATACGGATGGTTGGAGAAAATCAGTGAATCTGCGGTTAGAATCACCTGAATGGTTTAGAACTGAGTTGGCAAACGTACACTGGAGGTTTATATTGCTTTCTTATCAACCGTGCTCAGGCTCCTTGCAAGCATCTATGATGTGGTTTGGTTTTAGTGAGTATTCAGAGAACAAGTTTTGATTCTGGGGGTATCTGTATTCATGCAGGCACAGGGTATTCATGTCCAAACAGTAGTGTTTGCTATTAAATAGAAATCCCACTTATAGCTGATAGTATTGGCCGTTCAGACGTTTATATGGAAAGCGGCAAGATCTTGTAATTTAGGTGACTGATTTCATATAATAATACGTAATGCGAAACAGCAAATGACCACAGTGAACTCTTCAGATGTGAAAATAAATTATTTACCTATTTTGTAAATGCTTTAAAACCTTCTCTGACACCGAGGTGCTCAAATACACAAAAGGGCAAATACAATCAGATGACTTAATAATTATGAATGGTTTTACTGGAACATGTAATGAGTTTTCAGGTGTTACAGAGGAAGATTCATTATTTATAGTAGAGTAGAACCAAGAAAAACACATCTGCTTGTGGAGCTGATACTTTGCAATTAAAATACTACACAAGACTGGAGTCTGATTCTGATCTCTATCTCTATAACCTTCAGCAAGGGAATTAGATCTCTAGTCTCAGTCAAGCCTAGGATTTAAAGCTGGGCTTTGAGAGCTAGTGTTCAAAGCTGCCCAAGAAAACTGCAAGGCTGAGCCTGAGCTCCACTTTCTTTCTTACATCCACAGCGTACACACGTTTTCTATTGAATGTTGCCGTTTTCTCACAACGGTTTTAAGCTCAAGATGGATGGTTCTTCTCTGCTGCTCCTGGATGCTGCTGCATTTTTGTGCTTCTCCATCATTTTTAGGGTTCTTCACTCGAAAAGCAGATACCTGCGTGGCAATAAGAATTTAGATCAACCATATATAAAACTGTTTCAGAAAACTCAGGTGTTCGGGCAGCTGCGGAGCCAGGAATGCAGCCGCAGGGTCTTTCTCCCAGGTGACTTTGGAAGGCTCGTGTGAGACCCTGAGTTCCCATCCTCACGATGGGTGGTGCAGGAAAGGCCTCTGCCCGTGGTTCGTTCCCAGCTGTTGTGAGATGCCCCCAGCTCTGATCCTGAGAGGGACAGTAAAGCCAGGCTGGGCTTTCACCCTTTCCACCTCGCTCAGGATTTGCTAGACCTGAGTCATCCCTCTTCTGCGGCATCTCCTTCTCGCCCTTCCCTGAACCCAGTACAAGTCTGTCCTGTCCTTTCTGAGGTGGCTTATGCACTGTAGATTTTACAGGCATACACTTCCCCCCCCCCGCCTTGTTTTCTGTTCTTTAATAATTTCAATTTTTATTTGACTGTTAGGAAGTCTGAGCTCGTATTGATGTAGAAATGATAGCTGCAGCCCCACATTATCATTCCTGCATAGTCAGCACGGTGTCCATCATTTTGTATGTAAAGGCAGGGTTTTTTCGCCCGGGTTCATCACTACACCTCTTTCTGCTGCGTTCCATCGGTCATTTGGATCACCCGGTCACTGCATGTGGGAGGCCCATCTGCAGATCTTTGTAGATCTCGTTTCCCGTCTCACCGATCTCAGGACCACCACGGAATGTCAGTGTCTGCCAGATAAGGGACACACGGCTCCTGCCTCCCCTGGGAAATCCTGGACCGTTGTGTCCTGTGTTGTGTTTCCTGGCTTTATAACCAATTATTTATCCACGCAAAGACTCTGTCTTTTCTCCAGTATTTTTCAGTTCTCAGAACTGGAGGCGTTGTTGACTTCTGCCAAGGGACTCAGTGTTGCTGAAAACCATTTGGCTCATAAGAATAGAGAGCTCCTATTACTGACGTAAGAGAAATTCTCATTTAGTGATGATGTCTTCCTTTAAAATATCTAGTACGCTAGAGATATAGTAGCTTCTGGTCTATTGTATTTTTAACCCTAATATATCTTGATTTCGTCGTGTTTTTAGGTTTTATAATTACAAAAAAGAGTCTTGTAAAATTATTTTTGTGTGTAATACACATTTCCATGTATGGAAGGGCTGTTGACGTCCTCCACTGTTCGGTACAGGCGTCTCAAGTGAAAGAGATTTGATTTTGTTTCTTATCCAAGTCGTCACATTAGATATACGGTGCACATACTTCTATTCATGATATTTAATTTTTTTTATACCTAAAGTGACATTTAGATACAAAGAATAAATTTACTTGGCTCTTTCTCAATATCCTATGAGAGCTACATCAAGAATCACGTTGGAAGTACTGACATTTCCAGCAGCAATAGCGGTATTGTAAGCCCACTGGATATGTTGACAAAATCAAATTGTTAGGAAAATACGTCTGAAAATTATTTGTAATAAAAGAAGGGAGAGGGAGGGGCATTAGCAGAGTCCTGTCAATCCCACCCACTCAGCAGCTCTATGAAATGTGGCATTTCTCTGCTGAATTGACTGAGTCATAGTTAACCCTGGAGAAATGCCAGGAAAGGATTTGAGGTCTCTTTCTGAATGTGCAGCTGGAGGTGGCAGGCAGAGGATTCCCTGAGCACAGCGAGCTGTGCAGCACACAGGACTTATCGGCCTTTTTCGATTCTCTCAACATGGTGAATAGATTCCATGTAGAACATACTAATTGCTTGTACATTGGCTAAACTCTAGATTTCCACCCGTGATTAAGGGTGATTTCAATAATCTTGATAATGGCTTTTAGAAATGTTTCATCTGTACAATTCAAGTGAAATAAAATGTCAGTGTAAACTGTTTCTTTTGCACCCAGCTGACGTATGAAGGGTCCATGGTCTGACTAAACACAAGTATTGTCAAAACCATACATGATAAACCAGGTGTTTGGACTAGCGGAAAGGTCTGGTTCTTGAAGCAGCTCCCACCTGCGGTGTTGCTCTGAATAAAGAGTGCGGAGGTCAAAGAACTGTCAGATTGGAGAGAAAAACCTTGTAAAGAGCCAAAACGTCCCCAGATTTCCCTGCGCGGCCTCCATGTGTTGCCCAGATTCCCCAGAGTGACCATGTGAAGATACTTTAGAGTCTTTAATATTTCGTTTATCCGTTACAACTGATGGCTAAACTTGACCTTCCAACTTGGCACAAAGTGGTGGGGGGAGAGTTCACCTACAGCAAATTCCAATATTTATTTTGATTTATTACAACTTGGATGAAAAGTTTCAGTATTGAAAGGTATCACAATACTTTATGTGGGCTATCAAGATTTATAATATTTTGGATTTTTTTTGTTTGAAATGTGTTTATTATACTTTTTTAATCCTGGCTCCAGGTTAAACCCTCGTTCTGAATGAAATTAGAAGCAGAAAACGTTCTGACAATATTGATGTTCGAATTCAAGTAGAACACAATAAAAAATTGCGGTCTTCAAGTTCTAGATTTCCATAGAAACTTCAACTGCCGTAACTTTGGTGTTTTGTGCTATGTGTGGAACACAAAATCTGTCGGGCAGTGCATTTAACAAGAAAACCAGAGGAAAAACTGAATATACTTCTGGTACATTTTGCGCTGTCCCTGTTTTTTCACATGGTCAGGTAGCATAACAAACCAAGCATCTATATATGTATATATCTAGATTTCTGCATATAAGCTATGTAGTGTCTGTGTGTGAGCTCTTTGGAAATGCAGTGATTTACAATGGACTTAGATTAAAAGCCAGGTAGATATTCAGATGTAGAATGTGTTGAAAACCAATTACACCTGAAGATGTTTGTTGCTACCTTCAATAAGTTAATCAGCTGACTGGAGCTGGTTATTTTTAAACTGTGCCTTACTAGCCTAGAGTAAAACCACTGTCATTAAACATTTAGAGGTCATGAACACCTTGGTAAGTTTATGGAGTGAATGGTAGTGGTTTTATCTGCTCTACCTGAAGGACACAAGTGTGACAAATCACTTGAAGCAGCCACAGGGAATTGAACTTTGATTTCTAATAAAACCCCAGCACTGGGCCCGCAGATGCTGGAGGAAGTGGGCTGTCCAAGCGCTCCTCATCGCCTCCAGATCCAAACACCTCTGTTCATGAGATTGTTGTGCTCTGAGTTAACACCTGCCTCCAGGCAGCAAAAAAAGCTGTTTTCAATACATCTATGGATTCTGTATTTCAATAGAGTGTATTTACGTGTGTCTTGGTGGCACAGACAAGAGCGCCCGTCAGCAGGATGCAGCGATAGCCTCCGTGTTGCATGTGTCCTGCTGTCCAGAGAAGGGTCGGGCCGTCTGTCTGATACCGCTGCCTTGGTTACTTTCTAGTTTGCTTTTTAGTACTGATGTTTTGTCTTTTGGTTGTGTAATGAAGAAAACAGTGATTTTCAGCAGGTGCCTTCAGAAGCTTCCGGTACAGACCTGGCTTTCAGGTCTCTGCGAGGGCCAGAATCTGAACCCTTACCTCACGTTCGTAGTTGCATAATGTATGATGTGCTTGGAAGAATTTCAGACATTTCCTGCTGTACATTGTGCAATTAGCTATATATTTTAGAAGTGTGGAGCTCAGGAGGACTATTCCTGTAAACAGTATTGTCCTTCAAGGAGCAGATGGTAGCTCTAGTTACAAAACCCTAGACTTGCAGTGAAGATGGAAGAAACAACAACATTGGATCTGCCTGGATTCAGCTGCTGCTGTTTACTGTGGCAGCTGCTCCCCTTCTGCAACTCCCACTTCAACATCATTCCCACTTTGGGAATTATTAACCAGGTTATCGAAAAATATATTGGTCTTACTTAACTATTTTAGCCATATC
Source organism: Patagioenas fasciata (assembly GCF_037038585.1). Classification (NCBI taxonomy): domain Eukaryota; kingdom Metazoa; phylum Chordata; class Aves; order Columbiformes; family Columbidae; genus Patagioenas; species Patagioenas fasciata. The sequence continues at coordinate 5,491,994 of NC_092527.1, forward strand.
GACTGAATACACAAGCTATTGTGAACAAAACAAATCCATTGCTAGAGTTACACTAAATGGTACTGTAAGTCCAACATTAAATAGATATATTCCTTTTTGTTTTCGTTGGGGAGTTAAATGTCGGTGATGCAATATTACTGAAGAAGCCTGTATTGTGGTGGGGAGAAACTGGAGACTGTAGTTAGTATAAATGGATAATGTTAATTAAGAAATGGAGTATGCAGATTTGGCTCACCTCTAAAGAAAAATAGATCATTTGGCATTTTTCTGTTAATGAAGAATTTTACATTAAGATGAAAAAAGACTTGGTGCGAAGAGGATGTTTTAGTAATGAGATGCAGGCGGCGTTCTGGCAGGAAGATTTCTTGCCAGAACATAGGCTTAAAGAGAACAAATAGCGAGATACAGGAATTGAGTCAGAAAACTCTGCTCCTTGAAAATGTTCCTTTTCATGTAGCTGCTGCTCTTTGTGAGGATTCGGCCCCCTTCACCCCGGCTCTGCTTTCCACCCCGTGCCCGTTTCAATTATTTTTACCCTGTGTGTCGAGGGTTAAGATTGCGGGGTGACAATCAAACCCTGGCAGATGTATTGTTAACCCCCTCTCCCCCCAACTTCCCCCTTTTGCCCCTCCCTCTCCCCCCTTCCCACTCAGGACAGGCGATCGGGAGGGAAAGAAGGACAGAGAGAAGAGAGTTGGAAAAGTTAAAGATGTTTTACTAATGCTACTGATAAGAATAGAGAAAATAATACAAAATATACAAAACCAATCTTGTAAGTCTCAGCAACTGCAGAGCCAGCACCCAAAGTCCTGGATTAGACTCTGTAGCCAACCGGAGCTGGATTCAGTCTCTCACTGGGCCTCAGTTCACAGGGACGACCAGCAAGGTCCTCTCCTAATGTCAGCCATGAGGAAAAAGGGAAAAGGGAAGAGATCCTCGTGATCTCCCACTTTATATGAAGTATTCACGTGAATGGAATGTTATACACCGTTGGTCAGTCTCTCGGTCATCAGTTTTCTCGTTGCCCCTCTCACGAGATGTCCATCCGTGCTTATCAATAAGTTTGCATTCCATTGGTAGGTTTAACCAAAACATGTGTCGGGTTCTCCAGGAAAATGCAGCTAATATGAAGGCTTTAGCTGACAGGCAAATTCACCAAAAGAGAAACCTGTTTTTAACAAAACCAGGACACTGTGTCACATCAGAGGGAGCTGCGCCTGGAGGCTTTGGAAGGGGTTTGTTCAGGAGCTCGGGCTCCAGACCTTTGTGTTCAGCACAAACTGGAGGTCTCTTCACAGTCCCGGTGCAACTCTGCTCTCCACTTTTGTACCTTCCCCAAATCACACCTTTTTGCATGCGTTCAAGGTGTGTTTCCAGCACCTTTGGGAGTGACTATAAGGAATAGGCTGGATCGGTCCATCTCTAAGTTACAGCCGTTTTTTGTTTTTCATATTAACGTATGAACAGAATGATGGTTTGTTCCGTTCTCAAAATCAATCCATAAAGATTTGTTTTCCTGATTTGAAAACATCCTTGGATTTCTCACCAAATGAGGTTCACGCCTTTGCATTATGAAACTTTCGGTGCCTTTTACAGTTGATAATGCTTGAGCAAATGCATCAGTTAAAGGTCACTGAGGTACTGGAGTGTGTAGCTTTGTTAGAACTGCGTCACCAGGCTTTAATGAGACAATTTGTCTCTACCAGGATAGGATCGTTCCTTGTAACTGATATTCATGAACCTTTTACTTAAGAATTGCTCAAGTTATAGTGCGTCTTCCCATATGAACCATCCTCATTAAAACAGGCATCTTCAAATTAGAAAAATAACTTCTGCTGTTTGGACCATGTTTGTCATTGAACCTGTAGCCAGCTGTTAGGAAATGTGCTCTTTGACTAACCTTGGCAATTCCCGTCCTTCATTGTCGAGCTTTCATTTGGTTTCAGACTGTTTTTAGTATATGTAGTAAGGTTATAATGTAAGCACTAGTTAAAAATGATTCTAGTTAATACATGGAATGTTATTTAATGCATTTAATGAAATATTCTGTACTGTATTTACTGGGGTCCAGCTATACCTGAAACTAGGTATATCCCATTCATTAGCATCACTTAATTTATGTTTTGGGAACCCCAGCCTGCAAAGTTTTTAGTACTGAGATTAAGCACAGTCTTTTTTTTTCTCTCTTTTATTTATTTTTCTTTTATTTTCTCTCTCTTGAATGCTGTGAAGTGATTTTGGAATGCTTTACTTCTCCCACTTACGAATAATGACCCCGTCTTTGAGTACTCTGATACTTCACATTATTTCAGCAATCCTTATTAGTTAACTGAAGCCCTTTCAATCCTGGGCACGTGTTTGGAAATAGGAAACGATCTGACAGACTGTAATTTGCATCTTAGTCATTGTCGAGGGTTTGATTGCGAGGTGACAATCAAACCCTGGCAGATGTGTTGTTAACTTCCTCTCCCCCTTCCCACTCAGGACAGGTGATCGGGAGGAAAAGAAGGACAGAGGGAAGAGAGTGGGAAAATTAACAATGTTTTACTAATACTACTGATAAGAATAGAGAAAATAATGAAAGTCCCAGCGACTGCAGAGCCGGCACCCGAAATCCTGGACTGGACTCTGCAGCCAACCGGAGCTGGATTCAGTCTGGCACTGGGCCTCGGTTCGCAGGGACAACTTGCAAGGTCCTCTCCTAATGTCAGCCATGAGGAAAAGGAACACAGGGACGAGGTCCTTGTGATCTCCCACTTTTATATGAAATATTCACGTGAATGGGATGTTATACACAGTTGGTCAGTTTCTTGGTCATCTGTTTCTCGTTGCCTCTCACAAGATGTCCATCCATGCTTATCAATAACTTCTCATTCTGTTGCAGTGTTCACCAAAACATGTATCTGGTTCTCCAGGAAAATGCAGCTGATATGAAGCTTTAGCTGACAGGCAAATTCGCTAAAAGAGAAACCTGGTTTTTAACAAAACCAGGACAGAACCACACAGGGAGAGCCAGAGAATTCCTTTCAGTGTGAATGCGGACATTTCGCTCGAGAGGCTCCGTCCCCTGCACAGCACAGACCCAAACCAGCTCACCGCCAGCACCCCTGGGCCAGGAATCGGCCCCTCATTGCTTCAATGAGGGTCAGTCATATAGCAATATTTGGTGCTTTTCTTAAGGTGACACCTTCTAGATTTAGTCTATTACTGGGGACTCTGCTGACGTCTCTGGGAAGTCCAGCAATGCATCTAAAAGTTTCTGTAAGACTGAGAACTTCTCAGTGTTTCCCCCGAAGAGGCAGGAGTTGGGTGTCCGTGCAGCCCGTGTGCCCGCGGCACTGGGGGAGTCTGTAGATGCAACCTTAGACTGATTTTGCCAGGATGCCAAGGGATCCGCATGGGTTTAGTCTTGAGCCTACAGGTGGAGAATAAAAGACTGATCAGACAGGGTGGGTAAAAATAGGGAAGAAGAGAATGTTTTTAAACACACGTGCCTACGCATGTGCTTCTCTGGAAAAGAGAGGTGTCAGCACGTGGATTTAAATACAGAAAATGCCCAGAATCCAGTGTGCCTGGAAAAAGTAATTCAGTTTTTCATATGTTTGTTGACTTACATGAGACTTTCAGATACTTTGTGTCAGGAAAAATACTGGCAAGGTCTCTCTTTTTTCCTAATTATTTTGTGTTTTTCTTTTTACAGACCAATTTAAAAAGGCAATTTGGTAGTCCTACAATTCCAGAATCATCATTTACTTCAGCTTGTTTGTCATCGTTTTAATGAATTTTCCTCTCCAATACCGCTTTTCTTCCCCAGTCCTTGACATATTTTTAGAGTTCTTACCTCAATTTTTGTTTTAAATGAATGTCAGCACACTTGAGCGGTGAGAGATTGCCAGAGACGTGAGGGAACAGTGTGCGAAATGTCTGGAGAAGAGGCTCTGTGCAATTTGTGGGGGTTTTTCTTTACCGTAGCAGAAGAGTATCTTGGTGAATATTTTTGGTGGAAGGTGAGTGTTGGAGAGTCAGCCTTGTTTGGGGAGGCATCTTTCTCTTTGAACTGCAGAACATCTGACACGGGGCGATACACGCCTGCGTGTGTACGTGTGTGTTTTGTACAAAGGCTGGCATCAAAGCCAGGGATTCAAACACACGAGCTCTGGCTGTGCTGTCACTTTTATTCCTCCTCCTTTGTGTTGAGCCTAAGGCGGGGGCGTTCTGGAGCAAAGGAGCCTGATTTCAGATGGGTTCATGATCAGTGTGTACATCAGAGGTGAATTAACATTGCAGGTGTTTCCAATGCTGCTTAAATGTTCTTTTACTGTATCTTTTTGTGTGTGATTTTAAGAAGCTCTAGGAAGGTTGCACTACATACCACTGAATATATGTAGAGGTGGGTTCAGTTTTCCAGTGAACAGTTGTTGAACTTCATGATTATTAGAATTTTAAACACGTAAATAATGGGTGAGGAATACTGTGTGTTAGTCAAGTGGCTCCAGTTTTCTTTGCATCAAACAAGTGTCTTAACCCATCCCTATGACAAAGAGTTAAAGGTCTAATCCTGAGTATCTACTAAAGGTTCTGTCCTGGTTTTGTTAAAAACAAGACCAGTTCTCTTTTAACGATTTTTCTTCCAGCTCAGTTCTTCTAGTTGGCTGTACTTTTCTGAGTTTTAGCCTGCATATTTCTCCTAGGATGCTGTACTCGGTGCTGATAAGACCAAGGGGATGCTGAAGAAGCTCGCGTTTAGATTTATTACTGTGGTAGCCAAGAAAGGCTGATAAGTTTTCCCATGTTCTGTTGTGAGAGGGGCGTGTTTGAGGAGGGGTGGGTGGAACAGGTGACTGGAACTGACCAACGGAAGTATTCCACCCCATAATCGTCATACCCCCTATATCAGAGGGTGATCACAGGGTCACTCTCTCTTCGCCCATGGCCGGCATCCAGAGAGGCCCCTGTCTGTTTGTCTGTCTGTGACCCACAGGCCTCAGGCCCCACATCCTGCACCCAGGTTCTGGTTGCTGTGCAGTCCCGCCCGTGACTTCTGGGGCCTGAGCTGCAGCTGCTGGAGCCGCCAGCTCCGCACACCCAGCTCTGCTGCTCAGTGACACCAACTCCATATCCAGCACTCCAGATTGGGTTTGTATAGTTTGTATATATTCTCTATTTATTAATAGTATTAATAAACCCTTTAAAACACTCCAACTTGAAGCATAAGTCTCTCTTCCTTTCCCCTTATCTTTCCAATCATCTTTCCGATCTAAAGGAAAGGGGTGGTGGGAAGTGAGGGGATAACAGGGAGCGTCTGCCACGGTTTATTGCTGCCTTGCCTTAAACCTTGCCATATTAGTCATACTAGTTTTAGCACATTTGTGGAAGCTGAATACTTGTTTCAGGCCTGGTTTCCTGCATGGCTAAGGGATCTCTACTGTTGTACTCGCCTTCCCTGCCAGCACAACTTGGGACAGGTTGTGTCCTTGAGGCTGTCAGCCATAGAACCGCACGGTTCTCTTTCTCTCTCCATTCAGACCAAGGCTTTTTCTTATTTATCTATGACAAGAGTGTTGCAAATCAATTTTTTTTTGCATTAAGAAAAATGATTGAACTGAATGAATGAGCATTTTTTTTCCTTTCATGCTCTGTGTCTGTGTTTGTTTGTAGTGCAACAACAATCAAACCAACCAACCCTTAAAGTGTTTGTTTCTGCTAAGACTGCAGATGTGCACAGCTGTGCCCTTTGCCTGCGGTATGCGGGTGTAGCACTGCGGTGCTGCACATTAATTGGATGTTAAAAATGTATTAAAGTATGTTTTACTTTGGTTTTCACACGTGAAACTATTACTATTTCTAGATGCAGATTTTTCAGATATTTATAAGAAATTTTAACTCACAATTTTCATATGTTTATTACTGGTTTCCTTCAAGAAGAATAATATTTAAGCAGAACAAGTCTTGCACTTTCTGTTTTCTTTAGTATTTTTGTTCTGATGGGAATATACCAGAAATATGCCCATGGTGTTTTCTATATTCTGATGTATGCTGTTGGACATCTGTTTAATGTCAACTGGGGTTTATTGAAGAAACACAGGGTTTAAAGGTGTAATTAATGAAAAGTGGTGTGAGGTTGTGTGTGTTTTGGTTTTTTTCACATCTGAAAAGCAGTGCACTGAGTGCATCTTTCTAGAAAAACCACAAGGATTTTCCTAACAGCTTTTACTGCCAGTCTGAAATGTCCGGTAAGAGCAGAGGTTTGCTTGGGGGAGAACGGGAGCAAAGACCTTGATTTGATTTTTGAGCAACAATCGTTTTACAGGAGCTTCCCTTGGAATTATTGAGACTAACAGGTTCTGTGCTGAGCGTCTGCTCTGTATCCAGCTTACCCCATGCAGTCACTTATCTAATACCAAATCTTCCGAAATCTTTTCGCTTTTCCAGAGGTGTTCATGCTTTTGAAACAGTTTTTTTGGGTAGTGACCTGAATTCATGCGTTGTCAAATAAGATTGTTTCTTCAGACTGCTCTGATCATTCCAGCTTTCCGTGTCTGACTCTGGTAGTGCGATGGGAGTCTGTGAAGCCGACCCCCCTGCGCTGTGTCTGTCCACGCTCATTCTGTCCTTCTCTTTTGCAGAGCTGATGCACGAGCTTCTCACCGGCTCCCGCACTAGAGTCACACGCAAAACGCTGTGGAGAGGGGCTACAAGAAGTTGAGCCACTCCACGGATAACGCATCGGGTTCTTCTGCAGACATGTAGAATAAGGTCTGGCTAGCGAAGCATCAAGATTGCTCTGAGGAGCAGAAGGGATGTAGAACACCCAGCTGGAGCTTCTCCTGGAAGCCACATCCACCCAGGATTGAAAGGTGACATTTCCTGTGGGTTTTTTTATTTGATTTTGGCTTTATCTGTTCAATTCAGGGAAGACAGTTAAAAATTTGTCTTTAATATGTATCTTTATGAGAGTTATCTGAAGAATTGTGTGTTAATTTGTTTTAGTTTGATCACGTTACTTAGAACTTGGGTTTAAGGCAGTTCTGTTGACGAAACAACAATTTCCAAGGAGAAGTCTACTACTCTTTCCTGATGGCTTAGTGAAGAGAACTGAGGAGGTGTAGAGACCCATAAAATGCTTCAGAACTGGGGGCAGACTGGAATGACAGGAAGGAGAATCACGAGGTGCTTGATAGAAGGCTGAAATGAGACAAATTGAGAACAGAAACAGAGTAAGTATTAGGTATTGGAAACACAGCTTGAAGATGAGATCAATTACCCTGTTACTTGGTGGGTTTAAATTGAAGTTATATAGAATTCAACAAATACCATTCCCATTCCATTCTGGCCTATTCTTATCTGTTTGGAGCTGATAGAAAGCATCATTTCTATGGTTTAATGTGTGGTGTATAAATGTATAGCTGGCAGTTAGAGGTGAGGAGGAAGAGGAAGCGTTAGGAAGAGAGTGGGAATTGTCTTGCGCACGTTAGGAAACATGTTCCTCTCGTTCTGTCCTAAATGGGAGTCTGTGGTGGTGGAGGGGAGGGGGAAAAGGGCAGAGAAGCACATCAGGGAGAAACCAAGTGCTAGGAATGGCAGTGTTCAGAAATGTTGACCTAATTTTGCTTTTTACTGGGAAAATAACCTTTTTCTGGAACCAGACAAAAGGTTGGTGTTCCATGTAAAGTAATTTTCGAAGTCTGACATTTAAGTATTTGCTCCTCAGGTGGTTGCCTGAAAGGCTGCTAAGGTGGCTCTGTGGGGAATGTGTGCTCTTAAAAGTTATAAAAGATGTCTGGTTTGTGTTCTTGATCATCTCGGTGGTACAACCTGAGCTTTATTTGTGGTTTCATCTAAAACTTGATGTAATTAATTCCCTTGCATAAGATCACTATATTCACATCTATTTCCCTGATTGATTAACTTTCATGCTGTTGATTGTCTGTGGGATATCTCAAGCACTATGAATGACAATGTAAAGATTTTTTTAAAATCTGTGTAATCTTTTAGCACACTGTCTCTTAGTTGATATTCCTTCTCTAAGGTTCATCCAGTGAACCTGTTAGGTCTCGGTTATAGACCTGAAAAATCCTGTGGATCTTTTGATGGTTGTACTTGTGCAGTCAGGCAGTGTGGTAGTTGTAGACTTTGATTTGTGGCAGGAGCAGAGCAGCACCACCTGAGCATCATGAACTAATGAAAGCTTGCATAGGAAATTTAACCAGTTGTTGCTGTTGTCTGGTAGGTTACTGTGCCAGGTGTTATTTAGGTAGCAAATTATTTCTGTGAAGGAACAGAACTAGTTAGAAAGCCTGAGGCTACTTCCATGTCACTGTTTTAGCAGCACGTCTCAAAATAACATTGATTTGCAAAGTCAAGTGATGACAGAGGAAATGGAAGCTTCAAACTGAACAGGCTGATCTTTACTAATGTTTTACATTTAACTTAATTTTGTGAAGACTAGCTAGGACTAAACTATATCAAAGCTATGTTTATTGGGTAAAAGTACAAACCTCAATTCTGACAACTTATTGAGGTTTTGCTGTTGCATTTTTTTTTTTCTCTGATAAGTTTAAATTGAAAGCAGAACATTCAGAAATAGGAAAGTTTAAAAATATCTATTCTGTTAAGCAGTTAGTATTGACCCACCCTAAAATATGAACATACAAACCAATTCAGTAAACTGTTCTGTATATTCTTATACAAAGAGAAGGCCATCCTTGTGGGCTTTCATTCTCTGTATTTGCTGCTTAAGGTAGAATCAAATTTCCCAGTTGTTCCACTGGGTTGGATTGGACGCTACTCTTAGGCTTAAAATAAACCTAATTTTCATAAGAAGTGTTTTCTCAGCGGTTGCTCAGCTCATTACTGAATGGAGAGTACTCTCCTGTCTCTTTATTTGTCGATAACAAGTACTCAGCCAGCCGCCACTTTGCTGGAGCCTTCCCAGAGGTGCTCTGGGAGCTAGGATGTGCACTCGTCAGCAGCACGGCCAGCAAGCCTTGGCCCGTGTCACGAGAGAGAAGGTGTTGGTCCATAGCTGCTGCCCGAGAGAGAGCTCAATGCAACACCCCAGACACCCTGACTGTGCCCGCTGCATCTGTCTGGCTAACTCACACATCTCAAGCAGTTCCTTGCTCTCATTGCTATGTATGTGTCCTAAGGGTTGCAATCCCCTTTTTGTTCTGCACTTTTTTTAAATTAAAAAATGGTTTTAAAGGCTCTTGATCATTTGAGGTCAGCTGCTTCTCCTTGATCTAGGCTAACAGAAACAAACCAATCCACCCACCCAACCAAACCCAAATCAAAACAAACCCCACAAAACCCAACAACCTAAAATACAAAAACCAACTAAAAAACCCTGGTTTGTAATCCCAGCTTCCTAACTGGTTTTGTAAGAGGCTTTCTGTGAGTTTTAAGTCGCTGCAGCTAGTTGTATTTTTAGTGGAGTGTTTCTGTATTTAAAGGTTTCCCTAGTTTCATCCACTGCTTAAGAATAAAAACAATCAAAAAACCCCACCACAACTACAAACCACAAACAAACAGAAAACCCCAAATGCTGTGTATATGGTGAATCTGCTTTTCTGTTTCATTTCTGGAGATTCTGAGGGGAACGCGTAGCATCTCTGCCACGTTCCGCTTTTGATTCCTGTGGAGATGCCAAGTGGCAGGAGGGCGCTGAGCGGCAGGGGTTGCGTGGTTTATACCAAACCAAAAAACAAAGGTGAAAAGCAATTATATTAATCCCTAAAATGAAGCATTATTATAGTCAATATACTTCTTACAAATTTGCTGTTGATGCTGTTTTTCAGTCGCGTATTTTCTTGTGTCCTGCTCAGCCATACTCTTTGCGATGCTGGCTGGCTTATGTCACCTGCAGTTAGCACTCCAGTCACAGGGCGATCTGCAGTGGGAGTTATACAAAACAAAATAATTACATTTTCACACTTCGGAGAAATTCCGTAGGTAAAGCTCAGTCTCACGGAATCCTTGTTCCTTCTGTTCACATTGATATTGCAGTTCAACAACAGTTCAAATAATGTTCTTTCCTGGGTGCATTAAACTCCTGTTTAGCTGGTAGAAAATCTTTGAGCCCCCTCTGGTGTGTGCCTGAGCTAAAGGGGGTTGCAATTGTGGGGATGGCAGAAATGCGGGAACTCTTATTTTAATGCGGTGTCCGTGATGACTCATGGGTGCTGTTTAATGGATTTTATACCATTGGTTCACTAACCAATGGTATAAAATCCATTAATCCATGGGTGCTGTGAGAGTCCTCTCACTCACTCTCCCTTATCTTCTCTCTCTTCCTTCAGTTGTAAATTATGGGGGTAAAAATGTCCTGTTACTTCATTTATATGTAGCAACTTGATTAGTGTGGAACAGACCCCAACGTGTGTGCTGAGCATTCTGCGTTTGTTCTCCTGTAACACGTCCATGAAACAAACGTGTGTCGCAGGAGGTACCTCTGTCTGCAGCCCTGGAGTGCTGCTCAGCGTGGACACTTCTACGGTTATTTTGTATAAAATCACTTGCATTATTTTTCAACTGTTCCCCGATGCTTTTTTAATCGCAAGTCTACCAAATGCAGTAAATGAATTCCAAAAGTTCCACTCACTGTTTTCCTCCATCTTCAAAATAAAAGCTATTGGTTATACTTGAGGGCAGAAGCAGCAGCAAAATCAAGCTCTTCCTCTTGATTGAGCACAGAAAGCTCTCATGGCTGGAGATGACTGTTCAACTTCTGCCTTCCAGCTGTTTCCACTCCTAGTTAAAACAAAACAATCCAGCCTTTAGACATGGAAGCTTCTAATTAGTTCTTTCATCCCTAATTTTGTTCAAAAAGTATTTAAAGAGAAAAATCTGTTCTGGATACTGGCCCTTTTACAGGCTTGGGGAATGTAGTTTCACCTTTAGTTGGTTATAAAAACCTGTCTTGGAGAAAGCATCCCAAGCAGTGCATGATAATCTATTAGTACTGCACTTAGTGGCATATAAATTGCACACCTCTTCTTTTTTATCTTCCCTCACACCCCAAGCTGGCAATCACTTTAGATTTACGTACAGATTTCCTGGAAACTTCTTATTTCTTAGCAATGGCACCTATGCTGACGTCCAGAAGCTTGATTTGAATCCATAAATGTAATGAGCAGGAAGATTAATTCTCTCAGCACTCCAAAATCTTTTGGCAGTTGCAGTAGACTTTCACATCTTGTATAAATTTCTGGAGCAAATGTATTTATAGGACTCCGTTTCTGGCTCCCTTGGACAATAGAGCAGGTAATACAAGCACGCTTCAGAACAAAGGAGGTGGGGAAGGAGCGGGCGGCCGCTCTCAGGCCCAGCAAAGTGCTGCCACCTCACACCAGTTCTCATGAGCTCCATTCAGAAAGAGAACAGGGAGTGGGTTTTGGTCATTTTTCTCTTGTCTATGCAGAATAAGCTGTTTTATCTTTAAGGAAAGTTGTATCATGCAGAAAGAGTCTCGTATAACCAGATACGCTGGCATTGCAAAAACTGATAGAGGTTTCGTCTTTCGGATGTTTCAAGAATTGTTTTCTCTTTCAGACAGTTATCACCCATTTTCCAGTCTGAAATGGGCAGATTTTGACTGAATCACAGCCATTCCATTTTTAGTTGAAGTCCACAGGTGGTTATTGAGTTGTATAGGAGAGAAAAGGTGGAAAAAATATCCACGTGTGGATGAGTTGGGTTCACGTTATGCTGCTTCACATATGTAAAATAATCAGTAGCAGGAGGGAATATTAAAAATGTTTACTTAGGTGGCCTTGGTGTTTAAATAAGTGATTTAGCATGTCATACTGCATGAAAAGAGATTAGATGCCAATAGATCTGAAGTTTTCCAGTCTCCTGTATGATATCTCAATTATCAAGAACAATTGTTGTTTCTGTTCCCTGTTAATAATACTCTTGCTTTCGGAGGTAAGATTATTTATCCGTTTTTGCCAACAAAAGAGTTGTTGGATTTAACATAAGCAAGCTATGGTGGAAAGGCACTGGCTGAGTAATAACTGAAGGTGATTGTGCTTGCTGTGACCCAGCCTGTAATGAAGAATCCTGGTTTCCTTTGAATGAGGCTGTTCATTATGCAGGACACACCAGTTAAAATTGGGACCTGAAGCCAACTGGAGTGCTGAGGTAATTAAGCAGTCAGCGTGGAATAGGCAGTGACATAACAAACACCCTGCACTTGGTTCTTACCACTGTGCATTCAACTGCTTAGGCGGAGTACATTTTTGCACCTGAAGATAATATGAGTTTCAGTGTTAATTAGTCGTCATGTTCTGTTGGTGTAATCACATGCACATACTCTTTCTGCTTACATGCACATATATAAACTTATATGTATATTTCTTTTCCTTTTTGCTGCATATCTAGAGTTTTCATTTATTTATGTATGGTTCAGCTGATTCTAGAAATTTGCATCTCAGGTTGAAAGTCACGAAAATGTTATCCTGTCCTTCCTGTCTGGCATTCAGGCCATAATAGTTTTCAGATCACTGGGAGGAGTTTATTACAGCCTAAGATCTCCAAAAGGACACTGTGCATTTCTTCACCGTATATATCATGCTATACTATAATCAGGAAGACAACATATAAAAATATTAATAGATTAATCCTGATGCTTATTGTTGCCTGATTGTCTGATGTTTGTTTGTAGAAGGAGAGCGCAACCTGATGGCCTTTGATTTATTTAGCTGGTTATTTTGCAGGAAATGTATATACTGGACATCTGTGTGTTATGATGATGTACAGTTGTCTCTGAAGTTGCCCAAACCAGCTCAGAGGTCAGGTTGTTTCTTGGGATCTTACAGACCTTGAAGAGCTGGTAAACGTAGGTCAGTGTCTTTCTGTGACACCACAGGTTGTCCTTTGTGGCATTTTTAAATAATTCAGCCAGGATGTTTTCACTAGTAATAAATAAGTAATTTTTTTAGTCACTCAGCAACAACCTGCCCTTAGTCTGTAGAGTGTGAAATGTTTTAATTGTAAAACCAATTATACCTGCATGCTTTCAGCTGTTCATGGTGTCTCTTGACTGGAATCAAAGTGTTCTGTGGGGAATGGGAGACATGAGAACACAATAGTCACCTCTTCCTCCCTGATTTAAGGTAAAAAGAGGATTTTGACACAGTGTTGCTGTGGGTTCTGAGTGGCAGTAGGGCTGAAATTCCCTAATGCCCGTTACCCATCTCAGCAGCGAATGCATTTTTATTAGTTTACTCGAGTTCCCTGAAAGAAGGCAGAGCGCTATTGGAACGCCGTGCACATAGCGTTTTTCTGTATGAGCGAAAGCTGTAATGGGGTGAGCTAGCCAGAGGATTTAAACTCTGTGGATGAATATGTACAATAATTATCTTCTCTGCCTATTTGGCTGCAGTTTATAGGAAGGGTTTTGACTGATGCGGAATCTGTCTCCATGAGTATTCGCTGCAGCCACATGCGTGAGCAGGAGTGCCTGCTGCTCTTCTGGTGTTTACCCCAAATGTCAGGCTGGTCTTTGCCGTTTGACGTACACCTGAAGGTCATCTGAAGCTTACATAGGTAGATTGATTCTCCTAAACAACAGGGAGGTTACTCTCATTTAGAAAATGTCAATCATCTCATTTAAACTTGTAGAATCAGGATTATGCTCTGTTGTTTGACACTGCAAAACCCCCAGGATTGCTTACTCCTTAAAGGTTAAATCTCTTTATTGCTGGATGAATTAATCTTTTTGATAGCTTTATACAGGCTCTCAGACATGAGAAACCCCTCGTTGATTGGTGAAACAGTAAATCCTTCTTTACTGTTGGTGTTGGGCGTTTCGTGGTGTGTTTGGGTGTGGTTGACCCTTCTGCATTCTCTGCCTGGCGCTGTGGGCTGAGCACGTTGCTCTTTGAGGGCCAGACATCTGGACAGGGGAGTCGCCAGTGACAGGGAGCCCCCAGAAACTCCAAAAGAGCTAGGTTGCGTGGCAAAGTTGCTGGAGAAATTGTAACTTTTTAAAATTATTCTTTTTTTTTTTATTTTTTTTTTGATAGGTTGATTCATCTTGTGGTTCTAGCTCTTTGCTTACAGAAACTTCCATAATACAGTATAGTTTCCCAGTGCAAAATGGAGAAGAAGGTACTTTGCTGCAGATTGATTTTGCCCTAGAGTAGGTTATTTTTCAGCTTGTTCCCCAAATGCTGAGTTCTCCACTGTTGGCAGAGCTGTGACTCTGGTCTGCTCTCCAGGGGTTGTACCATGGGCTGCAAACAGGTGGCACAGCCCTGGGAGGGACCAGCGCCAGCTGCGCCCACCCGGAGCCGAGGAGAGCTACGAACGAAGGGGTTTGCCTTTTCTGAAATGTCAGCTTCGCTGCTCGTGGGTCTGACATCTGCTCTTCAGAAAATCGTGACTTTAGAACGAGTCATTATCTTCAGAAAGAAACAGAGACATTTCAGAATTTGTTCAGTTTAAATGAACATCTTCTCTTCCAGATCTGGTCAGTCTATCACCAGTTCTGTTTCCGTGAGGAAATGAAAGAAAAAAAATAAATCAATAGACTAATTTTATAAAATTCAGGTGCTGATTTATTTGTATACCTCAGACCTGCCTTGGTGTATCAGAAAGATGGTTGAATGGCAGCTTAAAGGAAGTCCCTAAAGCAGGTAGATTATTCCATTGATTTAAATGCAAGCAGAATATCAACATAAGAAAGATCCATGATGTGCTATAATGCCGTAAATGCTGTTGCTGTCCTTCCCGCTACCCTGGCATGTTGCTGAGAACAGAAATATTTCCTGCAGAACACTCAACAGGAGATGGTATCAAACGCTTAAGAAATGTGCATCAATAACAGGTTCTGAATGCTGCAGTTCGATCAGCTGGTATCAAGTTGGAATGTGAAGAATGAGGTTTTATTTAGAAGTACTTGTATCAGCGTTGTGTTAGTGCTTTCTGAAAAAAAACTATTCTGAATAAGGACATTTCTGCACATGGTTGTGTTTCAGTGCAGCGATGCTCTCTTTCACAAGCAATGCTGTGATGGCTGTTGTTTTGAAAAGCCTTTAAGGCTTTTTCAAAGAATTGTGTCTGACTGGATAAGGATTATATGTCTAACAACTCTTCATTTATATACAGAGAGTTTGTGTTCCCAGATGTTACAAACCCCCACAGCTGAGAACATCAACCTAAATCTGTTTGTCAGTTGACTTGGGGGAGAAAAGAGAGGGCAAAAGAGCAGAGTCTGCGGCATGTAACCTTCTCTTGTTGGTAAAGAGCTTGTACCTAGACCCAGCCTAAGTTCCAGCCTACCCACCGACCTGGTTCACCCCTCCGATTGCCTCATTTCCTGCAAGCCGGTGTAATCCATGCCCATTGATAACTTCTGCTCGGTTGTTGGAGAAAAACCGGAGGAGGATGTGAATGTCTGACTAGTCGGCAGAAGTTTTCAATTCAACTTCTTAGCAAGTTATCTTAAAATGCTCTTAAATTATCTTTGTGTAATTGATCAGAATTGCAATGCCGATCTTGTTATTTCGCAGTCTCTGCCTCCTAAACGTAGCGTGTGCTTCAGCTAAGATTAGACTAATGCATTCGGTTCCCAGCTCAACATCACACTTAATTTTCTAATAAACAGTTTTCTCAGTCTGCCCCGTGCCCCAGTCTCCCGTAAAATGGTAGAACAGTTCTTTATTTCACGGGATTGCTGTAGACGTAGAAGTTCTAAACATTAGCGTTATATTCTGTTCTTGTGATGACAGAGTTGAAGAAGAAAGATGTCATGGAATCAGTATGTTATATTTTGGCAGTGCAAGAGGTAAAAGGTGATGGATGTATTGCCTGTTTTCACGCATCTGCAGCTTGCCAGGCCGATTTGTGGGGAGCCGTTAGTAGCTACGCTGTGTGCGCTTCACATAAGATGTGACTTCACCTTATAGATGCGACTTCTGCCTCGCAGAAGCAAAGTTTCTCGCAGTTTGCTGCCTGCAGTTGTTTCCCCCAAGAGAAGCCAGCAAGGATGATCCAGCAGGCAGCGCAGTGCAGTTCTAATGTTGGCAAGAAAGAACACAAAAAGCCCTTTCTGATACCTCTGCTGTCAATGCAAGAAAATACACAATTGTGGCAGTGGCAGCAACTCTCGGTATCATAGAAAAAAGTTGAAGTAGAACATGGTTATGAGTAATATATAAATGGGTAAGACCAGCCTTTCAGATGTATTTTTTTTTTATTGTTGCCATTGAGTTTGCCCTGGAATTGTCACTTTATTGTGGTATCTGTGGTTGTATATCGCTTTAAAGTGTAAAGGCAGAAGGGTTCAGGTAGAGAAGGCACCTTCCTGTGTAGTGTTTGCATTATCACTTGCAGTTCAAAAGAGGTTTTGCAGTAAATGAGTGTCTCTCTTTTTCCTTGTCTAGTACCTGTGGTCAAGAGAAGCACATGGGCTGTCACATTGGTAAAGCTGTGTGGAAAGTTGTTGTAATGAGAACAGGCTGGGCTCTGCTGCACAGGAGACAGGTGCAAAGTTTGTATCTTCTTGGAATAAGTAAGCTTTCATGTACACAACTGCATTACTATAATGAAAACTGGAATCTGAAGGATTACAACTGTTATTAGAGGTGGATATTGTGGTACGAAAAGGGAAAACAGGAATAGAAGAAGAAAAATCTGTAGCAATACTACTAATTTGAGTTGAGACTAGTCAACAACTGCTATGTATGTATAGGAGAATCTACATATATTTAGTATGCTTTTGTGTCTTCTAGAGGCAACTCGAGAGATTTGGAATTTTTACTTTTACATTGGAATGAAAACAAAACAAAAGGGGACTATTTTTCATGTAGCACTAAGGCTTGTGGCACTGCCCCAGGGAGGACAAAACCAGCGGGACAGGGACTCAATCCAGACAGTGTCATTCCACTGTTAAAGGTGACGCCGTGGCTCTAGTATCCGGTCAGAAAGGTTTCCTTTCTTCACCATACAGCATACAGTGGTGAAAGCAAACTATCTCTGTTAGAAAGACAAATGTTACATGGGCCCTGCCAAATTTATTAAATGTATGGCTTTAGAAGTCCAGGCCAAATCGCGTGCTTCTTCATGGGGTTAACCTGTAAGTGTAATCCAACCTGCAGTTCTTTTCTGGGTGATTTCTTGTTGGCTTTAGAATTTATTTCCTTTTACTAGTGGCCTGGCTAATACTTCTCTTGAATCTAGTTCAGATGCGCTGATTGCCAAGGTCATGATTTTTATCAGAAGTCCAGAGGTAATGGTAATTTCATAGCAATTTTAATCACTTTTTTTTTCCTGAGGTGATTTTTTTTGATTTCTTCATTGCTGTCATCAAGACGACACATATTCTGACATCCACTTTAGACCAAGTAAATGACATCTTTATAGTCATCAAAGGTAGTAATGGGCACATTAATTTCTCAGTGAACAGTTGGAGGAGATGAAGTGACAGCGTGCAACTGCGCCACAGTTCTGCTGGTATCCAGCTATTTGCTTTTGCTTTCCTTCAGGCCGACTGATTTTCTGGTGCAAATGGAGTGCTCAGTTAATATTAAGTCAATGAAATGCTTGATTTATAAAACACTAAACCAGAGTTCGTACGTTATCGAGAAGACAGATTTGATTCCATTTCTCAAACTAGCGTTGAATCACAAAAAAAATGACTTATAATGTCCTGGCCTGTAATCTCACAAGCGTATGTTCCTCGTGGTGCGAGCAGTAGGGCAGGACTTGTCAAACCCTGTCAGTGATGCTGGGCAGCTGCAGAACGGGCGTCTCGGTGTGTCTGGGAAGAGATTTAACTGTTGGTGCGGGTAAGTTACATGGCTGCTACTCGAAGAAATGCTTTGAAAGAAATGCAGTTGTTAATATGTTGACGGTGAAACGGTGGCACCTTATTCACAGTCCCAACTTGTGCTATAGTGCGATTTCCAAAGGCGCCTGTATGTTGTCCAGTATATATGGCAATCATGGTGTTGCTCTGAGAACTGGCTTTGCCCTTTCTCCCAAGAGAAATCTACTGACAAACCCACATTTTTCTGGTGATGCTGTGCTTGCTGCTTTCTGTCTTTCTGACTGTCTTTGTCTTTTTGTCAATTCATGTATATATATATATATATATATATACACATGATTTAAGGTCATGGTTTTGTGTATTTGTAGCCTTTGAATTTATGGCTGTTTTCATGGCTAGCCTTTAGCATTCTTTTTAAATGCACCTACCTTATTTGTTTGTTTAGAAAGATTCAGTACAAAAGTAAAAAAGAATAAGGCATTTTTTCTTTCCAGTTAAGAAATGTTACTTGCATGAGCAACATTTTAAGTATTTTAAAGGCTGACATGACTTGGTTTTTAAAGTTTGAAATCGAATATACATGTCTTTTTGAGGATGGGTGCATGGACATACACACTTAGAAAATTAGTTTTGGTTTAGCTGAGTCATAACTAACGTAGACAGAGACACCAGCTCTTCACAACACAGTAAGAACATCACTTGAAAAAACCCGAACCCCTGTTGTTTCTTTATGCATTTTCAGATCCGTTCTTTGGAGGCGTCGTTCTGAGTGGTGTGACTGAGAAAAAGTTAGGAGCAGATATGGATTTTCAAGGATTCTGTAAACAACAGATGTAGCCTAAACACCAGGGCATTATAATGAACTGGAAATATGGCATGTTATCATACTTAGAGGATTATATTACATTGTAAGGTTAATGGCTAAGATTATACATATGTGTTTTTTCTTAAATAATACTTCATAATATTCAGTTCATTCTTGGCAGGCTATGTCTCGAGGGATGTGCCTGCTGTTATTTATTCCTAATAGCTTGTCTCCTGTAATGTAGCATTAATTGAGCAGCTGTGTAATATCTGATGTCACGCTGGCTTTTTTGATTTCTCCAAACTGTGACCTCTGCCACCGCAGATGGAGCACCTTTGTACCTTGTATTGTTCGTGACTCTGCTCTGAGCCACTTACACTGTTTTTCGCTGAGATTCTTAGAATCATTGACTATTTCAAATTGGCAGTGACACGTGAGGGTCATCAAGTCCAACTCTTCGCTCCTCACAGGACTACGTAAAACTAAGGGTGCTGTGCTAGTCCTGGTTTCCACCGTGGAAAGCTTGATCCTTCTCAGTTCTGCTGACGCCCAATGCTTGTGTTCCCATCGATTGTACCTGCAGTTGTTAATACTCATTCCTTTCAGCTGCTGATTGTTGGTGTGTAGTTGGCTTTGATTTAGTTTGCTCATTGCCCTAACTTTGTTAGTCATCATCCTGCCTCCAAGATGTATTATTCATTCAAAATTAATTACTGATGGAGCTTTGCAGTCTGGTGAAATGAGGCTCTTATTGGTGGGTGCACAGATCAAATGATATTTCTGTTCATAATGATTTGTGTTTGTTTCCAACTGAAGGAAGATACAGAAATCGATGATTCCTCTTTTGGGCAGGAAGAGGGAAACGTGCAGTTTCTTGAGGTCACCCCGCATATTCCTTTATAAGGAACTGACAGTCAAAGCTTATCTTTCATTTAGGCCTGAGATGACTCTGCGGCACAAGTTCCATTGCACAGAAGAGCAAAGCCGGAAAAAGGCATATAAAGTTTCTTTCTGGAGCACGGTTCCTTTTCTGACAAAATTTTGCAAAGCCAGTGCTGAGGTCGGAGGGTGCTCACTGAGCACTGACACCGTTCCCATCAGTCGGTACTTCAGATATGGCCATTACAGTAGAACTCTGTTTTATTGTATTTTGGGGTCCGCTGGAGGATTCCCATTGGTATAAACAAGGCGTCCTTTGGGCAGGGGTGAAGCTTGGAGCTCTGTGCCTCAGAATACACAGCTGCTTCTCGTTCCTCTGCTGTATTCCATGGCCAAGTAGCTGGCTGACATTCGGATGTGTTGAACACTGCCTGCTCCCAATGTGACTTCAGAGTAAAATTGTAGCTGGGAGCTTTTTTGGATGTTTTTCCCTTTCTGCGCGAGATGTTCTAATAATAAACACCCCAGTGAACAAACGGTTCTGCACTTCTGCTAGGCAGCATGGAAGGGGAGCGGATTTCAAGCCCATGGAAATTGGATTTCCTGAACCTTCAAACGAGATAAAAATAATATGACAAATATGCATTGTGCAGTCCAGAAAGATCTGTTGATAATCAGGTTTATTTTTCAGTTATAAAGCATTCTATTTGATAATGCAGAGGGAAGAGAGGGAGTGTGTGCACCTCCCTGGCTGAAAGGATCGTTCTGTAGCAGCCACCTATTGTGGCACTAGGAAATCTCCTTGGCTTCCATGAGTAATGACCTGGAATGGATAGCTCTAATTCCCTTTTAAAAATGCCTCGGTAACTTAAACAGCCCTAGTTGTGCTTATTGAAGCATTTGCAATTACAGGAAATGCCTGTCTGGAGCTCTGCTCTGTGTGTAAGCCACTACTATTACAGAGATTAAATAATTTAATGCACGAAGTTTCTGTTGTTCCCCTGAGACTACAGCTGCAAAAGTACTTTCAAAGGGTTTTTTGGTTTTGGTTTTGTTTCAGCTTTCCTTAGCTTTCAGTACTTGAATCAAAATTGTCGTTAAATAAGTAGTGTATCAGAAAATTTTTATGAGTCAAAAGGATCACAGAATCACAGAATGGATTGGGTTGGAAAAGACCTCAGAGATCATCCAGTCCAGCCCTTGGTCCAACTCCAGTCCATTGACCAGATCATGGCACTAAGTGCCATGGCCAATCTCAGTTTCAAAACCTCCAGGGCCGGTGAGTCCAGCACCTCCCTGGGCAGCCATTCCAATGCTGACCACTCTCTCTGCAAAGAATTGCTTTCTCATCTCCAACCTAAGTTCGTACCACATACTTCTCTAAAACAGATGAAGCCGAAAACCTTCTAGAGCGCTCGTGAGGTTGTTCCATTTTTCCTCCTTTCTCAGCATAAATCTGCAGGGAAGCACCAAAGCAGTGTCTGCTGTCAGAGTCTGATCCGGAGTTGTGGCTGTGAACAAGTCGGGATCATTTTTCCTGCCAAAACCTCGGTTCTAGGCCCTGCTCTGTAAGCTGCTTTCAAATCCCCTTGCTCCCCTGGTAAGGAATTGCCTCCTAAATTCCAACCAGTGACCCCTGGTCAGCGGAGCTGCCACTGTGTGTCCCCGAGGCTGTGATCGGGTGGGCTGAACTAATTGCAGTAATGTGTGATAATGAAGAATCCAGTAGGACTTTGCTGCCTTTCCCCTAAGTATGCCAGGTTCTACACCTCAGGGATTTTTAAATGAATATGAATTGGTAGTTTTATTTCAACATGCAGACTGAGCACTTTTGACCCAGTAACAACTGAATACTGCAAATTTGAGCCTCCATAGTGACATTTTTATGACTATGTTTTTTTCCTGTGTTGATTACCTCTGTTCTGTTTTACAGAAGCTGACTGAGTTTTGGTTTTGTTGTAAATATCATTGTAAATAAAGACAATGTTCTCATTGTATAGCCCAGTCTGAGGCTCTTCAGATTTGATTCTGTACCATCTCCCTTCCCAGGCCTTGGTCTCCTCATTGTGTCACCCTGTCCCTCCAGTGCCACATGTACATTTGCCGCCTCGCTGGCTGTAAATTCCCTTCTCATCCAGTACCAAACTTAACGTCTTGGTTTGTTCCAGACTCTTTCCTTCGAACACACAGCTTTTTGTCCGCCGCGCTCGTGTCACACACCTTCTGTGCCCATCTGGTGTGGCTGACGGTGCTGAGTTTTCACACAGGACAGAAGACAGGTGATCTGTTAATTCTCATTTCTACTCGTGGTCTGCTGTGCAACGTCAGGGGAGGTCCTGGCAAAACGTGTATGAAAATGTATCCACGTACCAGCATGGTCTGTCCTAATCTTTAGAGATTGCACTAAGTTTGATGGTGACTTTCTGCAGCGCGGGGTTATTTTATGGAATGTAGGACTTGTCACAATCAGCTTTTCATGAGGGAGGAAATGCAGCCTCAGCAAAAAGTGCATTTTTGTTCAAAGCTGGTGCTTTGAGAGGGGGAATAGAAGAACCTCTCAACGAAACATTGTTTCTTGCGATTCTGAATGTAAAATACAACACCTTACAACTGCTGGGGATTTGAAACAACACCGCCGAAGGCGTTTGATCCGCTGGAAGTTCTGTGAGCCTCATTTTAGAGTGCAGGAGCCAGGAGTGCTTGTTCTGCAGAGCAGGATGGTAGGGGAGGACAGAATTATGCTCATACAAAACATTTTGTCTTTTGTCTATGAAAGGGGTCAGTCAGAAGCACCCAAATTGTTCTAGTTGCTTCAATTCCTGATAAACTGGACATTCAGGTCATAATGAGAACTGCTGGGTGCTGCCAGGTTTTGAACATTTGATCCCTAGCTGCCTATTGATTAAATCTAATACACGCTCCGGTAAGAATTGCATTTCAAATTCTCTTTGGGAAAAGAGGCCCTTTCAGCTTAAATGCCCAGTGCACAGCAGGAACTTCAAGGTGATGAGCTTTGCTTTTTCTTTCTGATGTTTTTCTGTTGTCTTCTCTGTTTCACGGCAGCAAAGGCTCCTTGTTCTATAGAAAACA
The DNA here is from genome assembly GCF_037038585.1 of Patagioenas fasciata. Classification (NCBI taxonomy): domain Eukaryota; kingdom Metazoa; phylum Chordata; class Aves; order Columbiformes; family Columbidae; genus Patagioenas; species Patagioenas fasciata. The sequence goes on from NC_092527.1 coordinate 5,514,541, forward strand.
TTAAAATATCATTTTTTACCATTGCTGAAACCTTTCTTTTCAAATGATTAAACCACACAGAGCATTCTCTCAAATATCTCACTGAATAATGATGACCCCCATTAAAACAGTTACTGAGTTATTCTTCTGAGTTGCATAACCTACATACTCGTGTTAAAACAGCGCTATAATTAACTTCATTTTTCCTGGTGGGGCTCTGTGACTTCAGAAGGATTTATGACTGAGCACGGTGACACGAAGCCCTGGATTGTAGACACGTGTCTGCCATTCAACTCCTGCACGCTCGCTGTGGTTCACAATTGTACTCGAGGACTGAAAGTTTAAAGGCAATTATGAAGGTGGTCTGAGAGATTAATTAACGTGTAACAATGAACAGGGTTGAGATGGGTTTCCATCCGGTTTTACAAGGCAATAGGAGATTTTTGCGATCTCAGAAATACAAAGAGGAGTTTTGGTAATTTCTGTGCTGCTTCTTAGATGATGAGGATGGCCATATTTTCCTTAGGAAAACATCTCTAAAAGTCATCCTCATTCTTTTGAGAGATTTTTGACTGCAGGAATTTTGCTGGAAGGGAGTTACGTACATTAAGGAAGGAGGTGGGATTGCTTCTGAAAAATACATCAGAGCTTCCTGAACGGAGATGTTTCATGCCCTTTTGGGCAACCCCATACTCAATGTGCTGGCACGTATTTGAACAATATCCATGTTGCTGCCTTATCCATTAATGGATATATATATATACATATATATCCATTAATCTGACCTGTTTATCTCTGGCATCTAGTCTCACTTGTTGAAGATCCAGTATTGATGCCACAAGAAAGAACAAGTTACTACAGCAGTGAGAGAAAGCAACAGCAATAAAAGAGCAAAGTGTTCGTCAGCTACAAAACCTTAATGTCTTGTGCTGTTGGTCATCGGTGCAGTTTTAATGAGTGATTTGTGCTATCTTCTGGATCCACTGGAGAGACTTGGCTTAAAGCAAGTCCTTAAATTGTGGCCTCAGTTCTACCTGAGACTTTGCTCATACTGTACATGAAACATGCTCACATAGTAGGAGTCAAAGCAGGAGAGATGCGGAAGTGTTAAGTATTTTTAAAAGCTCTCTCCACATCATCGAGAACATTTCTACCTGTTGAAGCCAGATAGGGAAATATTTTTCTTTTTTCCTTTTTTTTTTTTTTTAATTTATTCTGTTTGATATTTAGCAGGTCGGTATAAAGTCAAAATGTCGATCAGCTTCTCCGCGGTTGATGAAAATGCAAAGTTCAGGTGCAATATTTCATGTAGTCCTACAGAAACAGAACTGGACAAAGTTCCCCTGTTTCTTCAGTCAAAGTGAGGAAGGGACACAGAAGGATGTCTGTGTTTACTTTGGTAAATACAGCATAACCAAATCTAGTTTTACCTTCCTGATTTCCCTGCACACATGGGATGTGGCTCTGTTGTAGCATGTTCTCAGATACAGTCATTTTCTTGGTGAAGAAATGAAAGAAGTTGTAAGATGTTGGCAGACTTGGTACGCACAAAAATGTGGGATAGTCGTAGATAGCTGATAGTGTCTGAGCTGAATGGCTCAGGTACAAACAGTGGCTGCAGCATGGACCCAAATTACTTGAGAGGAGGAAAAAAATGGAAGTCATACAATAGTGATTAAAATACTTGGTATTGCAAGAGATCCAGCTGCCAAAGGCGCTGTGACTGTAACAGGGTGCCCTGGGCCAGGCTGTTGCCAGGTCACGGGGATGAGTTCTGCATTTGTGCCTTTGTGACCTGTTCCGCCCGTCATTGTTCCGGGGAAGCTGCTGCTGAAGTGGCTGCTGGCACGGCTCTCTGGAGCACTGCTGTCCTTCCAAATGGAGCTGGGAGGCCATGGAGAACATACAGACCAGTGAGCATCATTTCTCTGTCGTGGTCTCTAAGCTTTCCAGAAAAGGACTTCTATGGAGATGGTCTTCAGCTCTTTTTCTATATGAGGTCAGTTTTATTCATTCACATCATTTACATGTAGAAATATCAAGTGATGTTAGTAAGGAGCGGTTAGTTTTTGATATCAGCTAGCAGTAAGGTAGGAGATGGGGGAGTGGGGTGGACGAGAAAAAGTAAATCCAGGAGCTTTCGGGAGTATTGGTTCTCTAAAGTCACATTTGATTTAATGAACTAGAAACAACACTCTTCATATCACAGATACCATACCTGTCAATAGCTCCTCCTCAGGCCCTCCCCAAATAATCATCCAATCTTGTTTAAATATTTCATTGAAGATTAATTCGAATGTTTCTTGTAATAGAGATGACAAACAAGCTAAAGGCCTGCTAGTCTGAATTAACACACAGTACTGTTTTATCGATTGTGACTGCCTTCGCTACACCCGCTGCTGTCCCCTACCCTTCAGCCATTTTCAGGGACAGATAACTAATTCTGCTGAGATCCTGCCACGGAAATGGCCGTTTCACAGCTCCCCCTTGGGACAGTCAGGAGTGTGACCAGATTTTCAATCTGCAAACGCTTATTGATTCGCTTTCTAAAAACTTCCTGAGAAATCCCAGCCATTTCTCTGAACCCCATCATCCTCTTTTACAAGTCTTCAAAAGAATAATTATCTTTTAAATATGTGTTCTTGATAGAATATGAAATTGAATTACCTAAGCAGGAGTGTGGTTACTACAATATGTTTAGAATTACACATAGAAATCGTTTATCTGTCTGTATTTAGGATATATGCATGTATTATATACTTAAAAACATATGTGTCTTCGTGGGTTGTTTTGTTGGCTTTGTTTAATAATTGGAAAGTTGATGGTATTTTAAAGACTTTTATTCTAGTCTCAGTTAATACAGATACAGCTTGTATTGGAAAACCATTTAGAACAAAAAAATGTGTATCGGCCAATGGGTGCCATACACTTTTAAGTATTTAGTTTATACATACAAAATGTTATATACTTCTTAATCAATACGGTAGAATAGGCCATTGGAGCTTGATGTAGCACCCCACAATGGTGCCTTGCTTTTTTTTCAGAACAGTTTGGTTTACTCCCTCTTTCTTATTGTTTTCTATAATCCAGAATAGCTTAATCTTAAATCCTGAATATGTGATTATGTTCATCTTGGTGATAGATTATATTATATAAGCATGTGAATGGCAATGTGAATTAAGACTATAGTTGGGGTTTGCTCGTTATCACTGTATGCCAGGTGCAACAGGTCTAGGGTATTTAAGACCTGCAGTGTAAGATGCTGGGCAGGATCCCTGAGCTGAAACGCTAGCCATTCCCAGAGAGCTTTTGAACGGTACAGGTTGATTCAATGCCGTGCTGTTAGTATTCTGAGGGGAGTCCGGCCCTGGAGCCGTGTCTGTGTGCAGGGGTCACCTCAACTCCCTCGCGGATCAAAACAACTCAAAATGGTGACGTGTGGTTCTGCCAAACAGGACGAGTCCCTGCCGCACGCCTGGGAGAAGGTGTTGTGATGTGAGTTGCTGTTGAGAGTGAAGAAGAGTCAGGGTTGGAATGTTTTATTTGTCTTCGGTTTGGGGTTTGTTTGCTTGGCTCTCAGAAAGCAAGCTAAATTTGTATGCAAGTCTAAGTAGGGGAGACCTGGCAGCAAGCCTGAGCACTTCAGGTGTAGAATTCTGCTATCACTTCACCAAGAGAGACTTGATCACACTGCAAAGGATCTATCGTGACATGTCAGTATATTCAATGCAGGAACAACTTGTGACGGTGACATGTGGGGGGTTGTATAGTCACAGGTTTGCTTCAGTGTCGCACCAGCCCACCACACAGGAACGAGATGGTTTTTGTTAACAGAGCAAAATGCTCCTGTAATTCAGATTTCCATGCTTCGTCTTCACTAGATGTCTCCTCAGTTGATCCCATTTGTATACTTTGTGGAGTAACAAAGATAAGGCAGAAGAGCTCTTAATAAATGAGGAAAATGAATGTGAAGTTTAAAAACCAGTCAGCTTTGAAGGATGTATGATTAGATGTTGAAGTTTTGTAGGACTCTTTCCAGCATAAAAGAATTTGGTAATTAACAAAAGGTCTTTCTGTCCAGAAAGTTGCTCTGGTTTTGAGGTGAAGGCAAGATGCAATTCCAGAAAAGCTGAGAGGAAAGTAAATTCTGCTGCGTTTCCAAGATACCGCACAGAAGGCCACGGATGACTGACTGCAAGGTTAGCTGGTGCCTCTGCTTGGATGCGAGTGTCAGCAGGAGGGCACAGGTCAGCGATTAGATTTGTTCTGCACAGAACAGTGTGTGACACCCAGACATGCGACACGTTCTGTCTGAACTGATGTGCGGAAACAGATCACAAGAGGAAGTGATAAAAATGGAAGGTTTTTTCATCATTTCACCTGTGTTTTTGAACCGAAGATGACACAATTATCCGAGTTAAAAGCTGAAATTCAGAGCTGCCCTGCTTTGTTACTAGTATGAGGGCAAGCAAGTGCAGAAAAGTAGCAGAACTACTGAGACAAACAGCAGAAGATGGGGAAATCTGAGACATCTCTGGAGTTCGCTGTATTCTGATGTCAGGTAGTCACTGGAGCTGCTTTAGATTTCCTTATGTTATCCTGTAAATACATGTGAGACGTTCATGGTTTGTTATCAGTCCCTATCTGATGTGATCCCCCAGATCTGTTCACTCGGTATCTTTGAAGTCATTAATGGTTATGGTAAGTATAATTATTAGAGGATCTTCATCTTTTTCTAGGTCAGATCGCTATGGCATAGTGGCGGCTTTGGATCTGTCTTGTATTTACCCTGATTATCTGGGTCAAGGTATCTTTCTTAGTACTTTTAAATGGAAATTTTGTAAGCGGAGATCCTGCTGTGCTGAAGGCAGCACTGCAATTTTTATTCACCATTAAAAAACGTTCTGTAGATAACCAGGGAAATCTTACCAAAACAAAGCATTTAAAAAGGAGATACTTTAATAGTTAAAGTGAATCTATATCTTATATATGCATGTGACTCACACAGGTTGTCTTTATAGCTTGTAAAAGTATATCACATCCAGGTATATACACTCAGGAAAGGCAGTTTCTCTTTGCATTCCAGAAAACTAAAAGCAGCTAGAACGGCTGCGAACCTGAGCTAATCAGCTCTGTGGAGTGGTGAATTTTATCAGCAAAATCATGGAAGTGTGTTGATCATTTGTGCAATTTTTGATGGGCTCGCAGAATAATTCAGAGCAAGCTCGTCTACCTGCAGCGTGTTCCCTTTATCGCTATAGCCACAAGATGAGTATTAACCACTCGATTTATATTCACAACTGCAAAGCATCCAAGTTTTGATAACATTTTAAATGTTTGAAATGTTTTTGAATTCCTGGTGGCGGATGAAAGAGGAAAATACCAACACTTGGAGTTTTATGGCTTTCCAGTGATTGATTTGATGAATACATTTACTTCAGAAAAGTGTTTCTGTTGCCTCCTTTCCCTGTGATTGCTCTGCCAAACAGTGTTTCCAACCTTAAGAATAGAAATTGACTACCAAGTTGAATATGTTGCCCCTGTATATCTTTTAGCGACAATAAATAGTAGTTGAAGAAGGATGAAGTTTAAAGGCATCAGGACACAAAAAAAGTGATCGATTCGGGTCTTTTCAACAGGTTTCTACATTATTTGCTTGAGGCAAACTCTTGCATTTTTTGAATATTTTTCTAGTTTCTGCCTACCTCGGTTTTTAGACCTTCTTTCCTTCTCGGGCAGAATGTATGTATGATACACGTTCACAACAAAGGATGATATTGCGGCTTTCAGTTCTCACTTTTCCCTTTTGTGTCCATTTGTGTTAATTCGATATTGTTCAAAAAAGGCGAAATGGATATACAAGAGATTCTGATGGTAGCACTGATAAGGAAAATTTGAGAAGTTTGAGCATTACTGGTGTAGTGATTGTATCTTCTGATTAAATTTAGAGCTCTTCATTCAGTTTTCCTCAGCTGGAAAGATTGTGCTGAACAGGTCTCCTACCAACGTTCATTTAAAGACTGCTTGTAAATAGCAATTCACTTGTTGGGCTTTTGTGTTTCTTAGGTACTGTTTGCAGTTTTGCAGCTGACGGTGTGTGTGTTAAACAAGCCTCTGTGAGAAGGATTTACGCTTTTAAAAACGTAGTTAAAATTCCCTTTTAACACACTTACCAAAGCCCTGATGTTGCATCTTTTCACAGTTGACTGAGTGCATCTTTTCATACCACACTCCAGCCTTGTGCTGATGAACGTTGTGTGTATGACAGTTCCCCATCTGCTTGGTGTTCTTACATCTTTTCCCCTGTACACACAAACTTTATTGATCTGTCCTCATACTTCAGTACCTTTAATTAGCAACCATTGCAGACTAAGTTATGTGTCTTAGGAGAATTAGCTTATATGTTTCAAGGTTTAACTGCAGTTGTCATGCTTTAAGGATTATTTTACTGTATTGTACTTTTATAATGCAAAATTGAATATACCTGTAATGTTTTGTTAATTTAACTCAGACTCAAATGAAAAGAAACATATCCAGGTTTCATTAACCCACAGTTCTAGCTCACGCCATAATACAAGAGTGGTGTCTTCTAATGAAGTAAATGCAATTTTGGTATAGTAAATAGGAGTAAATCACAATGTTTAACAATTGCCAACAGAAGTGTTGTATCACAGTGCAGTTGTTGCAATAAAATGAAATCATATGCAGGATATATAAAAAAACCCAACTTCTGGAGATTCTCTAAACCACAAATGTATGTAAATAATAGAGGTTTGGTGGATAATGCCCAACAGCGTTCTCATATGTGTCACTTAACCTCTTGCTGCAGACACTGAGAAATGTTGCCAAAAAATTCACCTAGTAGCTTTCGTTGCAGCTTTTTTTCCAAAAGGAGCTTGAAATGGGTTATTTCTGTGGCCATGTGACTCTGTTGTGTCCTTAATTTCTTATTTTTTACAGTTTAAGTTGGCTTTTAACAGCTCTGATCATAGTTCTTACAAATGCAATAGACAAGCTTGCCACTCTGCATTGTGCTTATTTTGTTGTTTCTAAATCTAGGAGTAGCAAACATGGTAAGAAAAAGAATTTCAGATCCTAAATAATATTCATGCCAGACTCACAAGATAGCATTGTGGTAGTGGCTGGAGATCATGTAAGTAAAAATATAATAGTTCACAGAACCACAGAGTGTCAGGGGTTGGAAGGGCCCTGGAAAGCTCACCCAGTGCAATCCCCCCATGGAGCAGGAACACCCAGCTGAGGTTCCACAGGAAGGTGTCCAGGCGGGTTTGAATGTCTGCAGAGAAGGAGACTCCACAACCTCCCTGGGCAGCCTGGGCCAGGCTCTGACACCCTCACCAGGAAGAAGTTTCTTCTCAAATTTAAGTGGAACCTTTTGTGTTCCAGCTTGAACCCATTTACCCCTTGTCCTATCACTGGTTGTCACCAAGAAGAGCCTGGCTCCATCCTCCTGACACTCACCCTTTCTATATTGATCCCCATGAATCAGTCCCCCCTCAGTCTCCTCCAGCTCCAGAGCCCCAGCTCCCTCAGCCTTTCCTCACACGGGAGATGCTCCACTCCCTTCAGCATCTTGGTGGCTGCGCTGGACTCTCTCCAGCAGTTCCCTGTCCTTCTGGAGCTGAGGGGCCACAACTGGACACAAGATTCCAGGTGTGGTCTCCCCAGGGCAGAGTAGAGGGGCAGGAGAACCTCTCTGACCTACTGACCACCCCCTTCTAACCCACCCCAGGTACCATTGGCCTTCCTGGCCACAAGGGCCCAGTGCTGGCTCATGGTCACCCTGCTGTCCCCGGGACCTCCAGGTCCCTTTCCCCTACACTGCTCTCTAATAGGTCATTCCCTATCGTATACTGGAACCTGGACATTTAGGATCATGGTGCTGTGATAAATTGTGTTGCTAGTTCCAAGTGCTTGGTGAGAATATTTGTTATGTAAAATACATCAAATTGATGAAGTTCTTAATTATTAATTCTGTGCTTTTAGTTGCATTGTGATAGTGCGGTAAGTACACAGTTGTCACTTTGCTTAAAAACACAGCTCGATGTGCTCAGTTACCTCATGTTTGGATTTATCTTAGTTTTATATGATAATAATGTGCTATGATCTGCTCATACTGGTAAACAAAATGCAATTTTATTGCCACTGACAAAGCCATGTACCTTTATTGCAAAGGAAAACCAGTCACCCGCATTGCACAATCCACTATTCCATATTCTCCTATCGTTTTTTTTGTAAATATTATAGACATTTCTATAATGGTCACTTGGGCACTTTTCAGGTTCTCTTCCTGTACTCCATATTCCTCAGGTACTATTCTCCTGGCTGGAAGCTGTGGCCAGCACAGCAGAAAGGAGTCTGAAGACAACCTTCACAGCACAGAACTCCTTGTCTTGCCAGCTTCCAGGATGAGTGCTGTACTAGTGAGAAACTAAGGGCAGGAGGATGAACAATTTGGGTGGAAAGGGACCCAAGGAAGGCTGCCAGCACGGATCTCCAGCCTCTAGGAAACTGTCTCTTTCCAGTGACATTAAAAACAAAGTCTGTGTCTCGCAATAGCTTATTCCTACAGCTCACATAGTGAGGAAGTGACATTCACTTGAAAAAAAAACCCCTTCAAGAGCTAGCACTGAATCTTTTGTATCTTGGGATATTTTTGTTCAGAAAACGGTTATTTGCATTGAGAGTATATAAATATTTCTGGAGCTGCACGTTGTGTCATATTTATTTCAGTGTCTGGAAGGCTGGAACAGTATTTCAAGACGGAGGTTACTCAACAGAGAATAGGAGGGAGGTGAAAACCCTCCACAAGTGTCTTTTAATGATCCGTGTGTTATCCCTGGCTGTTTGCTTGGGGTAGCTGTAGGGTGAATGTCTATATTAGTCTCAGTGCTTGTGTGAGATTGTTTTAGTACTGCTTTTCACAAAGAATTGTTTTGCCATTTGAAACACAGAATCTTGGAAACAACTCAGTGCTATAAAGCATTCTTGGTAAAGTAGCAACAGAAATTAAACCCGTACCTCTTTTCCCTTCTGACCAGAAGTCCTTTCTTAATTAAGTGGTGACCTCTGGGTGACTTACAGCAACACTCCCATTAGTGAACTTCAGGTGATTTCCTTTCCACCTGGTTTTCTGAATGGTCCGGAGTAACTGCAGAATACCCGGAGGAACTGAAAGACAAGAAATGAAAGGGATTGAAAAGGTCTCAAATTAATAGAAAGTAATCCATTAAAAGGTTTTGGTTGTAGATTAGCCGTTAATAGTCCCTTTGTCCAATGAGGTGTTTTGAAGGATTTGCATAATTGACGAATCCTGCTTGAGCTACTTTTCTGGAATCATTTCAGTCTTGGTTCTACTTTCCCCATTACTGTAGATCATCCTGTCACCATCAAATGGGCTGCTGAGTTCAATTCTGCTCACTTAATGTCTTTCATAATTGTAACTCTGCATTGTTCTAGCCTGAACACTGTCTCTCGTTTTCCATGTCAGTTGCAAGTGTGAAGAGGAGCAATTTCTTCTTGGTAAACAAAACAATAAACTAAATAGGTTGACCTGTGTGTTCAGCGAGTAACTTCTGAAGGGTTTCATGGTATGTACCGCTGTGGCACGTTAAAGTACCGCTGCTTCTCTAAAGCGCGACGTGAAGAACTCTAGAGAGGTGCACTTGTCCAGTCCATCTGGTTAGAAAATTATAATACTCCCAGTAATTTACCAGTGTTATTTCTGTGAAATTGCAGTGAGGCATTGTTACCATTATGGTTGATGAACCTGCATTTTGTGGAACACCACCTTAACATTTCTAAGCAGCTAATGTGAATATTCCCTAATTTGCAGTTGGTCTCATAGTTGTGAGCTTTTGTATATATGAGCATGGATTGTATTAGTCTAAATTGTCACATTACGAGCCACTCTGTAGCTTGTATTTATTATGCCATGTGCACAGAGAGTATCTGTGCAGTGTTGTTTCCCATGCAGATGACTAATTTAATACAGGAAGGATTTGTTGTTGTTGTTCTTTGTTTTGCTTATTTTCCCTGGAAGTCTCTGTTGGAGAGCCTTGCACACAGTGTGCGGACATTGAAAGACACTGGGCTTAGAAAAAGCCGCTTCTGTCCAGAAGGAAAGTTACATTTCAGAAGGGTTTTCAATGACTTTTTAACTTCAGTCATATAAAGCAATGTGTAAACAAAAGGCAAAATATGGGTGACTATGGAGGTAGTCTCTAAGAGCGTGCGTAACGCTGTTGGTGTAGAAATGGGAAATGATACCGCAAATTAAGCTTTCAATTGGTTGGCCAGCTTCCTGCGTGACTCGGTGTTTTTAGCTCGGGACAATGCCCAACCAAGCACGTGTGCCTGCATCCCTCTGTAAAGATGGAGCTGGTGAGGACCAGGCACGTGATATTTGATTAAACTCACTGCTGCTGCAGCAAGCCCGTGGCTTCTTGGCAGCAGCCAAAGATTGATATTCCTTGCTTTGGGAAATTCAACATATTACCTCATTCTGGCAGAGGAGAATACAGGCTTGAGTGGGAGAATGTGACCTCTGGAAGAGTTAGTTTAAAATCATCCAAGTATTTAGCTGGCATCCAGCTTTCAATGCTAAAAATAGAAACGATAAAACAGTAACTGATGTGAGATGCATTGGAAATAAAATTAATTACTGGTGCAAATATCCTATCAAGACTTGGTTTTGGAGAAGGAGCAGTATTTTATCTGGGCAATTTTAAATATAAGAACATATAAAGAAAATCTTCTGTACAATATGCATGTGGAGATGTATGTTTCCAGGTTTAATAGATCTCCTAGTGATACCATATCCCTGTGGAATCAGAAACTTAGACAACAGCATCTGATTTAAAATAACTGCAGAACAGTCACTTGGACTGAAATGACCGTGTTTATCTTTTTGTTCACTAATTGCTTCACTTAAGAAAGAAATATTGGGACTTAGAGCAGTATATATGCCATTCGAGGCTCACAGTCCCAATTTGTCTGTCTGTTTCCTGTCTCAGTGGATTTCAGAGAGAATTTCTCTGTTTTTGTGCCCTGCTAATGGAAGAAGCAAAATTGAATCTACCATAATTTATCTGCCAAACAAGCTGAGTTTTCTTTCAGTACCACACAGTATTGTTATGCTTCATGTAATGCTTAAGGGGAACAGGCTGACCTTGCTCATTTCTGAATAAGAATGGCTAAACCAAACTTGTATAAAATGCTTTTTAATACCCATATGCTGCTTTCAGTTCTTGGTGCTTGTTCACCTGTGTTGGCAGAGGCTCAGTTTGGCAGCCCCCAGGAACACGTTGGGAACTGTTTGCACAGACATGACAAAACTCAACCACCTTTTTGGTTATTTTTTTTAGTTTAATTTTGCAGTTTAGATCAGGCACTGTTTTATAAATGTATAAAACCAGCACAGCCTGCAACCAGTACAGATTAACATCACAAACGGCAAGGGAGACCATGGGACATACTTGAAATGATAACTGTTGTGATATGTGCAAATTATAATCACATCATCTCTCTGATTCCTAATCTTTTGGTCTCAGATGTCGGTTGTGTGGAACAAGGAGAGTCAAGCGCTGCTGATGTGCACTGAAGGAGCGCTGCATCTCATCCTGTTGCTGTAGCAGCTCAGACCAAGCACAACTGGAAATCAGCTTGCGGCAACGGTCATTTTTGGAGTACCTGCACATGATATCCCTCAATTCTTGCTTTTTCAGGGACTTCTCAGATTTGATTTGATTTTTGGGTGAGTCAGTTCTTCAGGTCATAAAATCAGAAAGGCTTTTTTAATAGATCCAGCTCTCAACGAATTGGTGCTCCAGTGCCTTCATTTTAGAGGAGTACTTCTGGATCCATGCTTCATCAGGATCAAAGTCGGTGACTAACTGGAAAGCTCTTACTCAGCTACCAACATTTGGGTATAGGTTTTATGACGTTATTTATTTGTAGGTGGAAGGAGGACAGACACCTGCCACACCGCAAGGAGAAGAAAATCAGAAGTTGCGTGTGTTGAGCTTTGGGACTGCTGCTGCCATTAGCAGCACCCACCCTGGTTTTGGTTGTCCACAGCTGGTGGGATGAGCCAGAGTCCGCCCTTCTCACTACCCCCGTCTCAGCACAGCGACAGGGTTGTTTCTGTCTTCGGCAGTACCAAAGTGGTTTTAAGAAACCAGTATAACCAGGTGAGGAAGGTGTTTATCTGACCTGGAAAGTGCACTGGCACAGCGCTGCTGGGTTGAGGCATGTGCACTTCAACGCGGTGTATTTCTGACAACTTTTGCTGTTTCTTGCATCAGTCCTCCTTGACCAGCATGAAATCCCACCCTGCCCATCTCATGGTCACTTCTGTCTCGTCTCACAGGGTGATCTGCCACGGCAGGCGGTTTTTCTTGCCGTGACTCATAGTTTCTCATGTCCTCTTCAGCGAGAGAAGCCTCAGGCAGGGATCTATTCAGCAGCTTCATCTCCCTGCTGCCTGAAGAGTTTGGTCTCTGGGGTGGTTCTTTCTTGCTGCTTGCTTAGACCTGAAGCAAAAACCTATTTTGTTTTCCTGCCTTTGTCTTGGTTCTGCTTCTTTGTTTACAACATGTCTGTAGTTTCCTTTGCTTCTCAGCTCCTTACTGACCCTTCTAAATATTGATCTAAATGCAACAGAGCCCGAGGAATACAGCTACACAAGTGAATTTTCTGCAGGTCCTGAATAAATGAGGGGAAGAAAGTTGACTTTGCTAGCCAGCATGCTCCATGGAAACACAGGTTAAAACCACTCTGATCACTGGCCTGGATTATGTTGAACTGGAATTAACTTAATGGATTTTATGTTACAAATCTCAAAACCTATCAGCCAAATGTCTTTTTACTCTTGTTACTCTTCTTGTCATCGTAATGGTGTTATCTAGAAGCTGTTGCCAGTAAAGGATTGTTAGGAGCAGTGCACCATCGAATTGTCGCTGGGATAATTACAACCACCAGACAGACCCCGAATCGACGGCTGTAGTGGTCTGCACTCAGGAGAATGTCGTTCCTTGAAGGGACTTTGCATAGCAGCAGTTGGAAATTGGTGTGGGTAGGTTGGCGTTTATTTTTGGATTGCCCTTTCACATTGTATATGAATAATATTTATTTTTGCTATGCTAAGGTAATTGGAAAACGTTATTTTTTTTGATGAAAACTCGTTGCTTGAACTTGGCACGTAGTAGTGAAATGCAGTCACCCAGTATGTACAGTATCTATTTTAAAGATTATGATATTGAGGAATTGTATTTTAACATTTTTAAATGACAGTGACTGATTTTAGGGTATAAAGTAAAACAGGATTAACTTCAGTAGCTAAATTTACCTTTTCTGCAACCAAGTGAATTTTATTTTTTAACTTGATGACATTTTAATTTCCTTAACATAATCATGGTCTCATGGGCAATATCAGTTAAAATGGATTCTAACAGAAGACAGCAGAGCTTAATTGCAGTTGCACAGCAGCTCTGGGTCATAAAGGTACGGTGACTTCCCTTTGCTGTTCTTCTAAACGTTAGAAGAGAACTGCAAAGCTATGTATGGGATTATATGAAGAACACTGACAAAGTTTTCTCTATCTACTATATCCATTTTCTGTATCTACTATATCCATTTTCTGTATCCACATTTTATGAGGTTTGAAGAAAGTATCTCGCTGTTGAAGGAAACACCTAAGCTAATATGCTGGCATACAACTGTTGGGAATGGCTTAGGAATTGTCTGGGCTGGCAGGTTATGCTGTTAGAAATAATAAGCTCCTTTTTCATACTTCTGAAGAAAAAGAGCAGCTTTTCTTACAAGCTACCACTCTGCCTTTTTTCTGAAATATGTTACTTAGTTTTGAGCTGCAGTTGTTCCTCCCGTCTTCTAGAAGAGTTTTATGTGGTGTTGCTTACATCCACAAATAATGTATTTGGAAATATTCTGATTTTTGAAGATTATAAGGAAAGGATGTGTTTGATTTGAACACCTCAGTCAAATTATTAGAACAATTTAAATACAGAAAAAAAAGGAAAATAAAGACTTGCTACACAAAGGCTGTCCCTCTTGTTGAATTCAGAGGAGATGGATGGAATGTCAATTATTATTGGCGTTCAGCAATTTAGGAAGTTCAGTTTCTGATTTTATTACCTTGACTTCAGGTTACTTGGGTGCCATGTTATTGGTCATCCACCATTTAGCTGGGAACTAGAGATGCTGAAAAACAAGTCCCTCCTATGGTAATGTGAGAAAGTGTATGGTAGGCACGTTAGATGATTGCTGTGCGATTTTTGGAAGCTGAGGAGGTCAGGGTCGATCTGAGGAGCACTCTGTGCCAGACAGCAGTGGCTGTGACAAGCAAACATACTTTAAGCAGAATTGTCTTGTTAAAAATAAAAGGAGAAGTAAAAAAGGGTAGTTCATTCTCCATGAGCAGTCTTAACCTTCAAATTGTCTTTCTCTACTGGTCCTGAAAATTGCTTTTGTGTATTTAATCTGAAAAGTGTTCTTTCCAGGAGTCCCACATTGCTTCAGACAGAATATATAAGGATAGCGAATTTTATACTTCTATTTGATATCTACTTTATACCTTCACTAATACATACTGGCGTTTAATCCAAGTCTGTCCCTTTTTCTGTGGTGCATGACCTGATTTGCCACAAGAGAGAAGGATCGGGACTTGAGCAGCAAAGCCTCAAAGTCATGTCCATGAGCATCCCAGTTCCTTTCACGGTTAATCACTTTAGACTTATTAACCTCCCAGATAAGCTGTAAGATGTCCCTTGCCATTCCTCTTTTGATACAGAGGTGTTACTTATTCTGTGGCTATGACAGTCATCTATATGGTGCAGAGATAGATTGCTGAAAGGATTGAGTATCAGTAGATACTATGGCTTTTCATTTGAAGGTGAGGATTATTTATCTACTAATATTTTTAGCTGTATATAAAGAGGAATATATGAAAGGAAATGAAGCTGAATTCCAAGATGCAGGAGCTGTCTCAAGAGCTTGTAAAGAATTGTAATACTACATTTAGTTTCTGTAGAACCCAGGTGAATAAAGTTGTCAGATGCAAACAGGAGATAGTGTTGGCATATGTAGGGCCCTTAGACAACTGCAGTGTTGTAGGCCATCAGTATTTTGGGTTGTTTTTTGTGGTTGTTTTTTCTTGTGGCAATCAGTGACGTGTAATTCACTTGTTCAAGCAAGTTGGAAAAGTGAGCACCTTTTGCATGCCTCATGAAAAAAGGTCTTTCAAGCCACTCGGTGGTGGGATATAGAAGAGATGGTCAAGACAGACACAGGTGGGATGAGAAAGTCCAGTTGTAAGGAAATGTGGTTCTGCCATCAGGGGAGTGGTTGAACAGTGGAAAAAAGGTCCAGACAAGCTAAGAAAACACCATGCTTGGAGATTTTCACTGGACAAGGCCCTGAGCAACCTATTCAGGTTGAACTGTACTGAGCTGGCAGTTGGACTAGATAATCATTAAGACACAAAGAAAAGGATTAATTGACCACGAGGTTTCTTCTGGCTAGTGCATCAGTTAAGATGTTGGCATTATGCATGGATAGCACGCGGATGTTCTGTGTCTGCTAACTAATAGTTCCCTTCCGAATATCTGCACTAGGTTTGAAATTATTCTCTACGTGTAGTGGGCAGTGTGAAGGGGCAGTGAGATTGTGTGTAACCTGCGTGTGTGTTACGCTCTAACGCAGCATAAGTGGTGACCAGCACTACTGAGCAAACATTTTTATGGCAATTGAGGATTCTAAGGGCAGGTAACTGTGAAAAATTATCTACCCGTCTTCAGTATCTTAAAACACAGTCTTGAAGATAGCATGAGAACCTGTATCTAACTTCTCATTTGGGCTTAAGTGACATAGCGTCTGTGTATCACAGCAGAGGATCTGGCACTGTATTGCCTAATGTGGTCTGACAAGAGCAGCAGGTACTGGAGCAGAAAATGGATGTCGTTGTGTGGTCCTCAGGCAGCAATGGAGAAGGAGCAAATGGGCAACACCGACTCTTGAATTCCCAAGTTTGTTTCACAAGCGTGCGTTACAGAGCGTAAGAAAACCACGTGAGCTTTTACGCATCCTTTCTGGAGGGGTAACATTTATGATAGATTACTATATGACTTTTGCTTACCCTTTAGTGGGAGTGAGATAAAGTTTATATATATAATATTGAAAGAATGCTTTTAACAACAGTACAGGACAGAAATTTCCTGAGGTTCTGAAATGACTGAGGAATCAAATTTTGATGCGTTTCCCTTTTCTGGGTATCTGAAATATTCTCTCTACTATCAATTTGTGTAATAGAAATAAAATTAGTTATTACAGTCCTGTACAGCCTTGAACTTAAATATTGTGTGCAGCTTAGCAATTAAACCACAGCTCTTTCTGTTGTTTCCACACAGATTTATCTGTCCCAAATGACAAATCAGTCATTTTCATAGTGTAGTGGTTATGTGTCACTGGGGAACTGAAATGCAGAAATCTCCCGTTTGTTGGGGATGCTCAGTGTGTGGTCTTTGAAGACCTAAGGGTTCCTCGTGTGCAACCTGGGTACCGGTGGGTTATACTGAGTAATTCTGTAGGTAACCTTAAAGCAGCTAGGATGGGATGGGACCATATAGGAACATTTTTATTTTAAAAAAAGTTTATTTTTTAAAATCCACAAGTGACCTTGGATGTTTAGAAGGGGATTGCACTTGAGCAAGTATCAGCAGCAGTGAAACATAACCATTTTTTCTGTGCATTGAATTCCCCACTCAAATTCAGAATAGTTTTCTGTAGGGTGACAGGCTTCAGAGTTCTTGGAATGGAATGGTAACTGGAATGTAACAATTACTTCACGATCAAATGAATTATTTTATCCTGATGTATGAATATTGTTGGGTCAGCAGCTTAATATCAGGTGGGGGGGTCACACTTGGCTAAAAAGATGCAAATGCATTTTTAAGCATGAATTGTGTAGTTATCATAAATTTTGCCACTTGGCGTAGATTTATTCATATAAAACAGTGAGTGCAGATAGGCAGGACTCTGCAAATGTTGACAAAGTTGAAGCGGAGATCTTTCAATTTATTTTTCTGTTTTCTTTCATGTTTATGCTGGCATTTCACTCAGCTGTATACAGGAAAGCTTTCCTTTTGAAAATAGTTTCTAACTTAGATTAACTGTCCATGAAATTTCTAAATTAGGGCTCCGTGAATAACTGCTTTTTCCTCGTGGTCCAAATACTCCATACATATTGCCCTGTTTGTTCATTTAAATTGAAAGATGACTGTAGGGACCAATACAAATAAGATGGGAACAATTCTTCATTAGCTTGCATGTTGCTTTTCTTCCCTGCTCTCCTCTGTGCTTTCTTTAAACCGTAGAGGGAGGAGCGAATGTGCCCACACTGGAGTAGGGCACTAGTTAAGTGATTCTTGGAAAGAAACGTCCAGATGCCAAGTTAATCTTTTTTGTTCCTTCTTGCCTGTATATCTTTTAGCTTTTCACAAATGTACAGTTACCTTGAGATGTGCTTACTAATTGAAAAAGATAATTCCTGGGCTAAGCAGCAGGTTAAGACTTCTAGTTCTGTACTGTAAGTACCCTACTTCTTACTCATTTATTTTCACGTGAAAATATGAAGTGTGCATGATGAGAAAACTGTGTGCGCCTAAGGAACCTGCAGAAGTTACTGCTTCAGGGACTCAAAAGTATTATACCTAGACTAATTTTATTTGATTGGAATTTTACTTCTACTGGAAAGTAGTTAGTGGAAAGGATCTAGCAAATGAAGGAAGTATTCTGTAAGTGGCTGTGGTAATAGTCAAGGGGCTTGTCTGCAGAGGGTGTGGAAATGAAGGCAGCGTTGTATAGCTTTTGTTCTAGAACTAATTTCTGTCGAACTCTCTCCTTATTTTGCTAGGGTTCATCTTTTGTTGTGATTGTAATGACACATATTTGGATTAATAAATAGAAATGCAAATATCCAGCTGATTTCTGTAGTATATTAAAAGGATCTAGGCAACCTAGCTGAAGTATTACAAGGAGGTGAGGCATATAGCGTTTAATCAGTTCAAATGCACAAAACACGACACTCGAGGTTCTTTGTAATGCTCATCGGCTACAATGAGGAGCAGTGCTAAGATGAACTTGGATTTTCTAAGTGAGAAGCATCTCAGTGCTGTGAACTAGTGGGTGAGAAGTCAAACCTTTTAGTTGTGGATGGATTTTTCAAGGTTAGGACTCAAGAAATCATTATCTCTAACAGAACAGGGATGGAATTTACATACCTTTGGGGTTAGCTAGGCTCTCGAGTAACAGGCATAATAAAGGAAAATGTTTGCAATGTACAATCAGACTGAAATTTTTAGAATGCTTATTTGAATAAAAAAGGATTTTATTTTTGTTGTTTGCTTTTAAGATTTTCACATGCGGTTTCTCCTTTGGGTATGTTTTAGATTATTAAGTGTTTATTTTTCTGACATTTGTCTTCTTAAATATTGAGGTAGACAGAGCACATAGTAGAGAGAGATTGCACAGAGACCCAATCTATTTTCCGCTTTCAAAAAAGATGTTTAAAATCTAAATAAGAGGCAGGTATTGACTTGGAAGCGGAGGAAATCAGTACGTCTTACTGAGTTCTCTGTAGCTGGTGAAGGTTTTCCAGCAGCACCCACTGCTGCCTGGGGCAGAGCCTGGGAGCTGCAGGTGTTATGGAGGGAGAATCTGCTTATTTTGTCTTTACTAACTTCTTAAAGTGCTGCAGAAATCTTTGCAAGGCTAATTTAAGTATAGAATATTACCTTGGAAAGCGTACATGTGCAATAGGTGTAAAATACTTGCCCTGGTGTCCTAAGTAGGCAGTGTGAAAATACCCATTTTCTACGTTGCTTGACAGCACTTGAGTAAAACATCCCAGCATAATGAATGAGTAACAAGTTTCATACAGCTGAACTTTAAAACCAACTTTATTGCTGGAGCTGCCCTTATTTCTGGAGTGAAGTACGTTGGGATAACTTAAACCTGTTTCGCACCTCTTGCTGTTTGTGATTTAGTATTGTGGGTCATTTTAATTCTTACATAATCTTTGTACTTGTATCTGCTTAGCAGCTAAACGGGATGAAAGTATGATTCATTAGTGCTCTCAAGTATGAGAATCAAAAGCTGCTCAGAATTTGAATTTGTGCACTCTAAATATTATACATAATTAATCTCATGTGAATGCCAGAAACTTGGAAGTTTGCATGTGTTAATTATACATAAAACATCTTTCATTTCACTCTGTAAATGTCAGGTGACCCAGATGCTGCTGGCATCCTGAACAGTCTCAGGACATTTGGACCAGAAAATTCTAGAGGAAATGGGCACTTTAGCCATAAGAGAAGAGAGTCTGACACTGCTTCCAATACAAGTGCAAATATCCTCTGTTTTCTGGAGGCTCAAAATGCCATGCCTTGTCCTGTAACTGGGTCGAATAGCAACTGTCCTCATGCAGCTCGAACAGCACCAGTGGAACTGAATGACTTTCTGTTCTGCTGCCTGATCCGAGTGCTTCAGTGCATCATTTTCAGTAGCTGCTGAAATGGGCATTTCTTTGTCATTTTGTTTCAGGTTACTAGGGCTCAGTTGTGGTTTTGCATGCAATGTATGTAATTCCCTTGACGTCCAGGCTGCAGGAACATACTTGGTTCTGGAGGCATTACCCCAAATTAGCTTTCTTAACCTAGGCATAGTTTTCTGTGACTTCTTAAAGGTGCCTGTGCTGAAGAAAGCACCAGGGAAACAGCCCGTGGTGTTTCAAACCTGGAGATTTCCTGAGAAACGACAGGCTGGCTGTTGCTGTGAGCAGCTGAGCCTCAACCGGGCAGCACTGTGGGACTGGGGCCAGAGAGACTGCAAAGCTGAATACGAAGGGGGTGAGTGTTTGTCATGAAAAAGTCTGGGCTAAGCCTGTGTGGGAGGTTTTAACCCTGAGCTTTGTGAAGGCTATGGAGCCTGGGGGTCTATACTCATCTCAAACTCCATCCTGTTGCTTTGGGCATTAGGTTAAAAAAAAAAAAAGTGATTTTGTTAGTATCCTTGGAGCAGTAAAATTCAATTTTATCTCTACTGTTGAGCAGCATTATGCCTGCCCTGGAGGAAACTTTGTTCTGAAATAAAAAGGATCAGAACTTGCAGAGGTTATTTCTTTAGCTTTTTAAATACCAGGAAATAAAGAGTGTATGTTTTACACCCCTCCTAAGTACAGTGAACATCTGCGAAAGTAAATGTGCAAGCAACGATCTACTTCAGGTATATTCACGTATCTCATGGGGTCAACGACTATATTCTGATTCTAGAACATATAATTAATACTTCAGAAATGCGGTTTAATTTTTACCTTTGCGTGCTGCAGAAGTTTGCAGGAGTAAAACTGATTGTCCATTAGGCTCCCACATTGACCCTCACGATGCCAAAACAGGGAGCGGTAAAACTGCCCCACAAGGTCATTGATGAGCCCAGGAAAGACCCAGAAACATCTGGTAGAAAAACACATTCCAGATTTCTGCACCTGCTTACTACGCTTGCCAAGCTATGCCCTGTGAAGGCTGGAAATTGGCTTCAAGAGTAGAAAACTTTTACCTTTTTTTTTGTTGTTTTGAGAGATTATACACTTGCATGAAGCATCAGTATCAAGCTAATTCTTAAAATGGTATAGGCTCACCAGTACAGTTTTAGTTTAGATTCTAGTGCTACTTTGGGGGAAAGCTTGTTTTCCCAGTTCTGGGCACACAGGAATACATTTGGCATGACGCACAGACTGAGGAAAGAAGAGGAACCCGGTGCTGAAGCTGGAGTTTAGCTGAAGCTGAAGTTACCTTCAAGGTGGTATTAAATATTATTGTAAATAGGTTAAAAAGCAATAAGCAAGTACTGCATGCCAATTCTCCTTTTTCTAAAGGAGAAATTTTAAGGCTTCATGTTAAATTTCTAAAATGGTTCAAAGATGGACAATGACAAAATCCTAATTTTTTTCTTCCTTAATTCCCATTTCTGTCTCTGGCTAATGGCATGGCCTGTAGCAACATGAACTCCTGCATGGTCCACTGCAGCTGCTCTTCCATGCAACAAACACATCTGACTCCTTGCTGTGTTTACATTTAGGCACCTTAGAGAAGTCTGGTTCCACTTGTCATGTTGATTTTCAGAGTTAAACCTAAGGGGAGAACTCCAAGTAAAACATGTGATAGAAGGATTTACTTCCTATCATGACTGTCTCCACCCTCTTGTGACAAAATCTGCACCCCTTATTCATGTAGTAATTCTTGGTACTGTTTGTTTTGTTAACGCAGACAGGCTGTTCTAAGGAAACACTTTTTCCATGGTTCCTTGTCCGAACTGTGGTTTGTCTTTTTTTTTCCTTCACATACTATGTCATATTAGGAATTTTTTCAGTTAACAATAAAAGTGTTGTCATTAAAATACCTGGCAGCAGCAATTGTATATCATATACATCTTTTGTGGTACTTAATTCATTTAATACAATAGAATGAAGAAATTAGATCTTAATAGATCACTTTCTTCGTAGACTTTCTGTTGAAGTGTCATCCTGTATTTTCGGTTCACATACAGGAACTGCCGTATATTTGCTTTCCATAGTAATTTTCCACAAGCAATCCACAAATCCCCATGCGTTTTCAAGAACTATTGAAAACGTTATCACACTCCTGTGCCACTCAGTGATGCGGTTGCTCTGAAAGCAGTAACAGTTGATTAACAAAAAGTAACATGTTGCTCAAGTGCTTCTGCCAAGGAGCTGCCCAGCAACGCGGGCCTGCGGGCAGCGAACCCCACAGGCACCCCAGCCAATTTCCCCAAACCAGCATCCTGGCATCTTGGCGAGCAGCAGCTCTTGCCAGATAATTAATTTCTCTTTAGCAAACATTTTCAGGGCAACATCACAGATGCTGAAAAGCAAGGGAAGCACCAGTTAACAACTGTTTTCTGGACTATGTAAGACCATGCGATAGCGGTGTTTGTTAACCTTCAGTTTTGTTACTGTATTGTGATCATAGACTACTCAGTGTTATTACAGCATTTTTACTTTAATACAAGGTAAATTCCTTCTTTAGAAGCAAACATAAAATTAAAACAACCCACTCAAAGCAAAGCAATTTTACTGCTGGCCTGATGTTGCCTACAGTCCTGATACTCCTGATGTTTGAAAACTGCACATGGATTTTCAAGTTGCAGCTACTTTGAGTAAGCTTTGTTGCCTCCTTTTTTCCTACTGAATATTTCAAGGAGGTGTGAAAAGTCTCTATACAGCATTTTTTCCTGTATGCTAACAGTATTTTCTGCCACTGAAGTTCTGTCAGTGCAGATGTGAATGGAAGCTATTGCTGCTTTGGCATGGAAATAGATGTTACATTAATTAGCTGATTCTGTGCTTAACATGACGTCCTGAGAGGACTGGGAACAAACGGTACCTCCCCTGTGCTGCCTCTTCAAACCGGTGGCAGTAACTGTCAGGAGCTGAGTCAGAACTTATTCTTTCTTTCAACTGTACCCTCATGAAGCTCCTTACAATAAATCATCCAATAAAGCAATGAAATCTCCATAATCCTTGTTCCATCCTCTAAAATAAGAGGAAAAAAAGTAGGATTGTTCTGTGTCTTCACAACAAAAAAATGTTAGCGCTGCTACTTCGATGTATATTAGTATGCATATTAGGCACAGTTTTCAGGCACTTTTCTCTGACTAATCCTGACTAAGCTTCATCTGGATATGTCTGGATTTTGTAGCAAGCAAGATCTTGGACAATCACAAGTACAAAGTACCACTAATAGTTTCTGAGCAGCTTCTGGATAGTCCAAGCAGCAAGTGAGCAGGAAAGGAATTTATAGATTACTAATTCTAACAGAATAAAAGTAATCAGCACTATGGAAACAAAACAAAGAAAGGACTGAAAATGGGTGGGTGAGGGGTGATTGGAGATGCTGCAACAGGAAAGTCCTGAAATTGATCACTGAAACTGAAGTGATGCCTGGACAAATTCTTTCAAAAAGGTCTTACACCAGAACTTGTTTGTTTGTTTGTTCTAATAATACCCTGGTTTAAGAATATCCAAGTTTGGTAGTTTGACCATAAATGTATAACTTAAATGCTAGGAATAACAGAATGAATATACAAACAAATCTCCTGTCTAAGGATGCAGGTCATTCTCAAATAGAAGGGTGTGAATCCTGATTTTGAAGGTTTTCGGGGTTTTGTAAGTGCTAAGTAGAGAACTCAGGCTGTTGTTTTGCTGGTTGCTGGTTGCTAGTTAGAAGTCTTTAATACATAGGTGGAATTCCTCATTCTTAGCATATCTTGATTTGGATGTAAGAAAAAATTCAGTCTGTTTGAATGATGAAAACCAGTAACATAATAGATATAAGTGAGCTAAAACTTAAGCCCTTTTCCCTCCATCAGCGTCAGTATCTTTTAAGTATGGGTTATGCACAGAGGTGGAACTTTTGTTTCTTGAGGACTGTGTCTGTCACTGCAGTGGTTCTGCACCCTTGTGGTAGCGCTTGCTCGTGTCTCTGCCATGGGGTGAGACAGCATCCCAAAGCTGTTGCAGGAGTGCTGCCCAGCCTGCAAGGGGAGCAGCTCTTGTCGCAGCAGGTGTGGAGGCCCTTGAGGCAGGAGGGCCATGCTAGTGCTGCCAGCTCTGGCAGAGAACATTTGCCGTGGTTTTTTTGCATGTGTTGGTACTGCTGCACGGTGCCCAGGTGTGCTGTGTCAAACATTAAATGCCTTTTCACAGTGTCATCTGTAGATTTTGCCCTTGTAGATAAGGCCCTTGGACTGGAGAGGCCATCAGGCAGCTGCCCTTCCAACTAGCTGTGCCAGATAATTCTCCTGCACATTAATCAAGATGCTCTTAATTGCAGTAGGTCATTTTATTCCTGTGTTTCCTACCGTGAGGCTGTTCTGAACACACTGTTTCAAACTACTAGCTAGAGCTCTCTTACACACATTTGTACTTCTGCCAACAGGTTTCATTTTGCTTAGTTTAGTTTGTTTGCCCTTCACACACTTGGTGTATGAACTATGTAGAGAGTAACAATACATTCTCTTGGCCTTCATTTTGCCAGATTTAAGAAGTTAAGCCCGTCCTGCCTTATTTTGTTGAAACAGTCTCTAGATATTTCTCCCTCCCTAATTGTGTATACTTCTCTTCACCTCCTCTGTGCTCTAAAAAGATTAATTTCAAGCATATAGGCAGAACAAGAGATCATACTGAAGACAAGACCTCCTGTGCTACTTCTCAGGACATCAGCAATCCTCTAGCTGTACCTGAAACCATGAGAAACCAACTTGCAAAAAGAATTAGAAAAGCCCATTTTAAAATGGCTCACGTGCAAGCAGTTTGCGAAAGAGAAACACTAAATTGTAAAATTACACGGTTGGCATATCCTGCTATATGTGTGTAAAGTAAAAAATTCATGGTATTTAAATTGTGATTTAATAGTTTTATGATTAAAAAAACCCATAGAGCACCATATTTAACTTTTGTGCAAGATGCAGAAACAGCTGAAGCTCTTCTGCTCAGGTTTCACTTCATCAGTCCTGTGGTTTGATGATACAGACTGATTTTTTTTTATTTATTTCATTTAGCGGTAAGTTTAGATTATTTCTTCTGTGAACTATTTTGTTTAACTGAAAGTCACTGTTACTCTTAGGTTGTTAGGCCCATGTGGTCAATCGGAAGTATTTTCCTACTCTCCCCTGGACTAATCCTGTGCCTCTCCACAGATAAATAATGGATTTAAGGAATCCGGAGTGAGAGCAACTGATCTGCAATATGAGAGGCACTTTTTGATTTTACGTTTGAAGTTACTGCAAAATATGTTAGATGGAGCCTCTGCTGACTTGACTTTTAAACTTAACTTTTTTCGTTCTTAATGATATTTGTTTTTACACTGCCTGTTATTAACTGAGAACATAGCACTCTAGCACTAACGAGACATTTCTAGCGAGTCATCTGTGAAACTCAGGATCAGGCAGTAACAGGCAATGTTAGGGTTTTCAGTACACTATAATAATCTATTTTTTTATCAGATTCTTGAATGGTACCAAGACAAGACACACTTACATAAACTCTTGATGTTGTAAAGTTTTCAAATTTGGTCTCGCACAATACGCATTCAAATGTGCTTCAAGAATCCTTACATGTGACGCTTTAGAAGCTTCTGCAGACCGTATTGTTGAGTCCGTGGGGACGTGCCTGTCAGTGCAAGCAGTTCAGGGAACAAGTGCTCACAAGCTCAGAGATGCTCCTGCTGCTCACAGATCTGGCTCAGCGTAGTGAGGAACCTCAGTGCTCCTTGTGCATGTCCTGGACTGGAATTTCATTTACTGGTGGGCACTCTCCAGACATGCTTTGAACTGATACACTCTGAGGCTTGTGTATATTGTGGTACATCTAATTGGCATATGTACATTTAAGGGTAAATATTTCTATGAGATGTACTGAATCTTCATGAAATAAACAACAAAGAAGACAGGAAGTATCACTAGTATGACAGCTGATCTTACAAACGTGCAGTGGTCTTATGCTGAATATTTTTATAAGCATTTGGTGCGGCCTCCTCTGAAAATGAGTGGTTTTATCATAGCTGTTCTCCAGTGCCTCTGGTATAAATTGCATGTTGTAACCCAGAATATGTCCAGAAATAACTATGTGAGGTAGAATACTGGAGCCTTCCAAAGTTTTAACATGCTTAATATAATATGGTTTAACTGTACCTTTTTGTCTCCTTTTTATCAGCGTACAAGCAGACCATGAAGCGGTCTCTGTGTCTTTAAATAGAGCATTGGCGTTTTGTCAGTCCTGGTGTCTTCCTTGCTTAACCTTTGCACTGGAGTGCTCGTTTGAGGGCAGTCTGGAAGATTTTGTGGTCTGGTGATCTGTTGAGAGAACAGACGTGTGAAAAACGGGGAAGGGTTTTAGACCTGCAGCTGCTCTGAACTTAGGTGGAGTATAAATAGAAACATAAGGTAACAAGATAGCTGCTGTTTTTCAAAGCTTTCTGGATGTAGTAGTTTCATAAGTCAGTTTCGAGTCACAAGTATGTGAATAGCGTAACCTTATTTATTTCAAGAATTTTCTAATGCTAAAGTCTGTATTAGCCTCCTTGGCTTTACCCATCTGATAAAAAGTTCATTCAAACAAAACTGGGAGGGACAACACTTTTTTTTGAGCATCTATTTTTATTGTTTCTATCTCATTTGCTGGAATAAGCTCTGCTATATATTGAAGTATGGTGCTGATGACAAGGCACAGTCTGCTCTGAATTCTACAATTTCTATCAAAGTTCCCAAATCAGTTTTCTTTCTGTTATTTTACTACTATTTAGTAACTAATTGTTTCCATAAAATCTCTAATTTTGGTGCCCTGCTGGCACCATCTGCTGATAGAAGTCCACAAGTGCCCTGGTGTGCAAAACAAATAAGACATTTTGTGATGAGTTCTCTCCTCCTGACCTCACCCAGCAAATGATTTTTGGCAATAGAAAATCCAGTGCATCCCTCCAAGCAGCACTCTATTGTTTGCTGAGACCGAGCAGCAGCAGCAGCAATAAAATACATCGCGTATGCAAGTATTTTGTATTTTGTGTATGTTCAGTTGTGGTGCTCCTAAAAGGGAGCATTGCAGTCATCATTATAACTTCAGCTTCGGGCTCTTTTGTGCTGCGTTTGTTTCATAGGGAGGTTGGTGGTACTGCAGGAGCAGCTGTGATGCCTGAGTTAGAGAAATGGTTGGGAACAACCTGGTGGTCACCGTCTCATTTCTAAAAATAAGAGTTGGGAAATGAATTCAGCCCTGGAGTCTTGCTTGGTCTCTTTCCTCTTGTCTTGGAATCACAAGAGAGAAAACACCTTTGTGTTTCTGATGGTGGAAGCCCTCTGTGGTCGGGGTAACAGGATATCCTGGCTTTCTCCTACATGCTCCACATCATGCAGTGTTGCTGAGGGCCACACTGTGAGAACAGATAAGAACAATCCTGTTTGGATTTATTTAGAATAACAGCAATGAAAATACGGTCAAAAAGCACCAGGAAAAGATGGTTCTTCAC
The DNA here is from genome assembly GCF_037038585.1 of Patagioenas fasciata. NCBI lineage: Eukaryota > Metazoa > Chordata > Aves > Columbiformes > Columbidae > Patagioenas > Patagioenas fasciata. Next base: position 5,541,654 of record NC_092527.1, read on the forward strand.
AATTGAATAGTGGAATTCCAGAGAAAATTTCTGTTCCGTCTCCTACAGCCTTGTCCCTTTCTATTCGTAAAGGCATAGAGAAGGTAACAGCCTCTCTTAGACCTTCTTCAAAACAAGAAACCAATCTCCAGAAAAATGTGTAAAGAAATTTGAAACTGATAAAGGATATGCTGCTATCTTCATACTGATAGCAGTCAACATTGTGCTTTAAAACATTTTGTCTAATCTAGCATATTAAAAGATGACATATATGTTCTGTTTATTCTGAATAATAAAAAGGAAATTAAAAGATCTCTTGAAAGATTTTTGTGCCCTTATAATTGCTCCTGTTTCTGCCCACAGTTAAAAATAAAAGGTTAAATAGAGTTAAAAGTAAAAATAACTGTAAAGTTGCCAAAATGATACAGAGATCTGATCTCAGGAACGACTGTTACATAGTCTGGTTAGCCGTGTTAGATATGGTCTTCTAGCTGTTTAATTGCCTGGATTATGTCTGTCTTTTGTGAAAAGAAAATTGCTCAGTTTAAGTCCAGTTACAAATAACAGAAGAGTGTGAAATTTCAGTCATTTTGTTAAGAGGCCTGCTGCGCTGATTAGCGTAAGATTCTGCCATTAGCTTCAAAATAATCACAATGACAACAAAACAGTGAAGAGGTATACTGCAACGTAGTATTCCTTGCATTCATAAATCTTTATTTCAAAGGCTGTATGGCAATGTGAATGGTTTGATTACTTTGCAAAGGCAAGCAGAGATTAAGGAGAAGAGCATAATGACATTAAAGAGAGGACTTGTTATTGAGCATCTTAGAAGGAATCCTGGTGGCTGAGGATGTGGCATGATGACTTACAAGAGCTTTATCAGCTAATGAGTTGGACTGCTGGCTAATGTATAATACAGTCAGTGCAAACGGCGTGCAACGCAAAGGAAATGTTTTCCCTTTGTGATTTAGGTCTTTGTTTTCCAGCACAAAGCGTAATTCTTTAAGAGCTTAGTACTGAAATATAGCAAGCTCCAGTCTTCGGAATGCGCATGTACCACAGCTCCTCCATGGCATTCGCTTTTTGGGCAGGCTTCTGCCGTATTTGCTGGGTTAGAAAAGGGTAATCTCTATGTGAGATTAAAGCAAAAAGAAGCTATTTCTCTAGGTGATGGGTACCAATTTTACCCCCGTCACTCTGGGGCTCTCTGTCCTTTGGCCGGTATAAGCTTCTCCAGCGATCCTCCCCTCTTCCTCTCTTTTTGACTTGTCCATGAACAACCTCCTTTGTTGCAGCCAGTTCAGTTTTAACTTAGGTAGTGAGAAGGGGAACAGTCTGAAATTACTTCTGCAAGTGTTCACATGAGCCAGAAACTTTTTGTGATGGGTAACAACTACGTGTCTTAAGAGCAGGAGGGTAAGCTTTCACTTCTGTAGCCATGATTAAATGCCATTATTCACTTCCTCTGCTGGAGGATCTCATCTGTTGTGAGGCCATAAAGAGAACTGCTGTTTAGATCTGTAAATTAGCACCTAAATTTATAACTGTCATTTTCAATGATCTATAGATACGCTTCAAACATTATCTGGACTTTCAGAGATCCTTCAGTGTTTGTGCCTAAGTATTTGACTTTAGGTCCATATCTATAATCCCCACTAGCCTCTTCCTTTCGTCACATTTGGTGTGCTGGTGTGGACGTTTGTGGTTTTTTGGGTTTCTTTAATATTAAAAACTTACCAAGATTTGCATCTAATTGACAAGTCAGGTACTAAATCCAGTCTGCATCATGCTGCAAAATTAATTGAAGACAGTCATCTCTAATGATGGGGGAATACTACTTGCATGATTAGATAGCTTCAGGCACAGAGGAAAAACCCTTTAATTAGTTTGGAGAAGATAAGTTGTTTTGTCTGCATCACTGCAACGTACCTACTTGACTACTTGTCTTTGGCTGCAGGTGCCACTACTGCTGAAAACTGTTGTGGAAATTTTTTTCAGGAAGTATTTTCTTTAAAAAAATAATACAAAAAAGAATAAATAATGTCCTTAATTCAAGTGTTTTGTTGGTTTTTTGCATGTTTATGGTGGGTTTTTTTTGTGGTCTGTTTTTGTTTGTTTGTTTTGTGGTTTTTGTTGCTGTTTGGTCTGGTGTTTGTACCATCCCAATGTTAATATGTTAGTATCTTGATTCACCTTTGAACATTAAAATTGCCTCTTTTAGCAGTGATGGCTACAATGACTTCTATTCAGCTGTTTTCAATATAATTGTTGTAGCTATATTATTTGTTAACAGTACAACATACTGATTTTAGAGATAGTGTTGGCCATTGAGAGCAGCCTGTCAACTTTTTAATTTCACTATACGTTTCCCAGTAATTTTCTTTAAACAAAAACTTTATCACCACATCACCAGCGTTCTTCAGTCCTTGCAGTCCCTTAAGCTCAGCACTCTCTGTTCTAAGAATTCAAAAAAATATTGCCTTTTTTAGGGCTGTTTTTTCTTTTAAAAGCAGTGCAAGAGCAAGGAAGGAATAATCATCAATTTAGAGCTTCCTGTCAAGTTTTATATACACTGCTTAAAACATAAAACAGATAGAAATGTATCATTCAGAAATCATCGCCACTTAAAGGAATGTATGTCCTTTCTATGGGTTAGACATGAGAAGCCCTGAAGGAAAGAGGACACCTTTGGAGAGGTTTGATTAGATAAATGGGCTTGCAGTACAGTATCTTTTCTAAAATCAGTATGTATAACAGTAAATCTTGCAAACACCTTCAATCAACCTTATGACAGACTTGATCTTTAACATTTTTAAGGTAGTCTGATACCATAGACATGCTGCTAGACCTATTTTTTATCTGTGCCAGTTTATTTTTTGTTTGGACAGTAAAGCAGAGTGATAGCTGTGCTTATTTTTTATGACTGTTATGTATATCGTAGTTTACTTCTTGATTGTATTGTGTCGAAGTATAGAGAGATAAACAGAGGAGAAGAGCAAAGAAGATGGTAGTGACCAGTTTTAAGACATCGCTGGATCCAGTACTTAAAGGGAGTTAATAGAAAATAGAAGAGCTTTGAGATGTTCCTTTCCTGGAATCCACCAGCCACATACGTGGTTTTCTCCTTAGGGCAGAATGCACAAGATTCAAAGGGCTCTTTCGCTGTCTGGCCTGTGGATGGGTCTGCCACACAGACTTTGGGCCCCACTGCGTACCCTGTACTGTGGGGATTCTTGGGCATTGTTCTCTGTGATCAGATCTTGTCCTGATGATGAACTCCCTGGATTATGTGGACAGATAATACTAGGAAAGAGAGCACAGGAATTCAAGCCCTGGCCTCTTACTGTATCCCGAATCTGATACTACTGTAGTGAGGTGCAAGTGTGGTGAAAAGATCGGAAGAAACACAGGGTTTCAGGCAAGGGAATCTTGCTTGGTGTGGGATAAAGTAGTTGTCAACAGCTGTGCTGCACTCTTTGCCAGCTCAGTCTCATCTATTTATTGGCTCCACAGCAGTGCAGTGCTAAGTGTTCTTGCCTAGGATCCAGGGCTGCAGTGACAGTGCTGGGACCTGACAATATTTATTATGCCAGCCTGCGACTTTGTGGTGCGTTGTGTATGATGAAGATTCACTAGTTGCTTGTCTAATACTGTACTGCTTAATGCAGTTTGGGAATCCCTTTTCCAGGGGATTTTGACATGTTAGCAGCAACAGAATTTATCCTTGCCTGAGCAGGGCAAGCAGGAACTGGAACAATTTCCTCAGGTGATTTCAGTATGCTCTTGGAAATTGTCTTACCTTGCAACCATTTCAGGCTCAGGACACTGGAAATTATTTATAAAGCCACCATGCATCAGGGAGATGCACAGAATCTTTATTTGTAGTAGGTGCTATTTCTCCAGTTTGCACTGTGGCGAGTGGAAGTGGCAGCCTCCTGGGGTCACCTCTGCATCCTCAGGGTTGACAGGTCCCCCTTTCAACATCAGGTTATTACTGTTTGGGAGTTGGATTACTTGGTGTTCTGTATTTTATACCCACTGAAGGGATGAATTTTATTTACTGCCTCAAGAGCTGGTTATTTCATGTGTGGATAGGTATATTCATGGAGTTTTGAGAAAGACTTGTTCAGGTTCTGCTCCTGCTCTACCAAGATTTATTTCTTCTATCCAAGCGATAGATTATCTTTCTCATTGAAGAGAAAGCCACATAAGCTGTGCTTAAAGGATGCTTGTTTGGGGTTCTTTGTTGTTGATTTTATTATTACTAGATTTTATTTTTCTAATCTAATGTGCAGTCGATTTTTTTTTTTTTTTTTTATTGCAAGATGTCACCCTTCCTTATTGCTTTTTAGAATTTCACTTCCCTTAGGCCATCCTGAACAACATTTTCTTGATAATGAGGGAAAGGTGTCTGTTGGGTTTTTGGGGTAGTCATCTTTCAGTGATTTTCAAACGCTTTAGAGTCACAGTAGTTTAAGTAGACACTTCAAAACAGTTAGAAAAAGCTCTGTACTAATCTCTGTAAAGTTAAATTGTTCTAGAGAGAATGCGGTTTCTAATTTCCATACTATTTCATTTTCTACAAGGCTTTAATGTTCTTATTTGTAGCTATAAGCAAATACATTTTTCTCTGGAATGTGGTTGACATAGGCTATGTTTTAATGTCATGAAGAAAAATGTTGCAGTATTTATAGTCTTGAATTAATTTGGTGATTAGTGTGTTTTTAAATACTGACTTAGGTGACTTGACTTTGGTAAACAGTGACAACAGTTAAAGAAACGTGATGCTGAGGTCCCTGTGCTACCTGCAGTGTTAAGTTATCAGAATGTTTCCGTAGAACATGTTCATTTCATTTTGCAGCTACACTTAAGTACAACCATTAAAATTATGCCAAACTTCTTTGGTTGTTGTTTGCCCTAGTTCAATAAGAAAACTTCTGCTTTTAGTTTGAAACTGGTTTTCACTTGCCACTGTTTGGCAAACCACATAATGAAATGCAGGCATCTATTCTGCAGTCGATTAGAACTGATGAAGCATTTGTTAGTGTGGTACTTTTTGTCATGATTGTAGAAACCTCATTCTTAAAAAAATTGAAGGAGGAGCCATTGTAGTAGTTGGCTTTGTTGAATCTCATTGTATATATTCAGCAGAATTAATTACTTCAGCCTTATATTTGTTTTAGAAAACAGCAATGTAGGGTGGTTTTTTGGTTTTTTTTTTTTAGTTATCAAAACACAGCTAAGTTTGTTGCAAACAAATTAAGAGTTGAAAGTCAGAGTGTCAATTCTGCTGGAGTTTTTATGTCACGTTTTTAAGAGCTGCATCTTAGCAGCACTTAGACCCAAACCAGGCAAAAATTAGTGAGAGAAGCTAGGTCAAGATACTGGTTTAACTTTTAGGTTGTCCTGTGTGGGGTCAGGAGTGGGACTCAATGATCCTCATGGGTCCCATGCAAACCAGGATGTTCTATGATGCTGTGATTCTAAGAAGAAAGCCTGTCATTATTGCCCCCCCAAAAAGCACTAGCAATTGCTTTAGATTCTCTTCAGGTTATGGGTTGGTTTGTTTGGTTTGGGTTTCTTTGTTGTTCAGTTGTTTAACTTTTAAATCATAGTACAATGAAAATGACTGAGAATACAGCATTTCAAAGAGAGTGATACAACTGTTACGAATATCTGATTCTCTTCTTATGATGATCACCTCTGGGCAACACAAAACTGCATTTATTTCTGGATGTTAGAGGGGAGGGCTGCACTCGGTTGTACAAACTCAAGGTTTTCACTCATTACTGGAAGACAACTAGCAGCTGGTGTGAGCCAAAGCCTCTCTCCTCCTGCTATAAGCACATCTTGAAATTGACTCTGATGTTTAAAGAAATCTTTTTGACTTGTATTGGGAACTAAATATGATGGCATTAAAATCAGAGATGATTAGGTGAACTTTTATGCCAGTTATGAAAAATCAAAGAACAGCTTCAAGCATAGTAAGCAATTTCATTATGCTAATGTAAAATACTGTTGTTAAAAATAAAAGTACATTCAAAATGTTATTTAAACTCCCAGGAAAGCAAAACCAAACAAGCAAAACCAAAACAAACAAACCACCACAGTGTTTTAGTGTTATTGGGGTTTTTTTTGAAAATAAATGTTACTTAAATGGATAACCATTTTCTGAGTATTTGACTGATATTGGAGAAAATAGAGTACAAAAATATTATGAAGCTTGAAGAGAAATAGTGATGTCTGTATTACCCTTTGTCTCCTCAGTCTGCACTCAGTATGAAGTTCTTTTATTAATGGTCAGAAACAACTACAAATCAGTGATGCAGAGCTCCAACCACTTCTGCTTTCCTCTGATAACTGTATTGTTGCCTTCACTTAACAGAACAAAAACCCCACCAACCAACCAACCAGCAACCAAAAAAAACCCACTGTGCTTGCTAGAAATACCTGAGATGGACAGATCAGAGTGATGATCATGGGAATGGTTTATAATTTTTCAAAGTTTATCATAATCTTTATGTACTTTAGTGAGTTTACTCGTGGACTCTGAAAAGCTGTTACTTTCCTGCCCTTTCCAGGAGCTGTGACAATGAAGCCATGTCTAGCCAGGTGTCAGGGATAACCAAGGCCGCACGCAGATTCACAAGATAACCTTTTATGTAGAAACTTCCTTGTATTCATGCACACACACCATTATGAAATCTGCTTTTTGTTCTCAATTTCTGCGTTTGACGTTTCATACTTCCCTTTGCTTGTATCTAAACTACTCAGGAGGCAGCAAGCCACCTGATTATTAAAGTATTAGGACAAAATGGGGTCAGAGATATGGAATATGGAACCTTTCCTGGTGGCACTGTCCCCTGTGCGCAGGGGCAGAGCTGCTGCTGGTTCACATTTGCAGGTTGTCGCTAAAGCTTTACATCAGTGGTGGTGAGAATTGTCTGTGCTGAAGCTTGTTTACTTACCTGTAGGCGGATGCGACCTCTGCTGTGTTTTTTTTCTCAGCAGGCTCTATGTTAAGCCAAATTCACTGCTGGGCTTTTCAGGTGACTCCATGTGGGGCCCAGCTCAGAAAGCTGAAGGGAAGGCAGCTGTGAAGGGTGGTTGCAAATCACAGTCACAGAATGTGAGGGGTTGGAAGGGCCCTGGAAGGCTCATCCAGTGCAGTCCCTCCACTGGAGCACAAACACCCAGATGAGGTTCCACAGGAAGGTGTCCAGGCGGGTTTGAATGTCTGCAGAGAAGGAGACTCCACAACCTCCCTGGGCAGCCTGGGCCAGGCTCTGCCACCCTCACCAGGAACAAGTTTCTTCTCAAATTTAAGTGGAACCTCTTGTGTTCCAGTTTGAACCCATTGCCCTTTGTCCTGTCATTGGTTGTCACCGAGAAGAGCCTGGTTCCATCCTCCTGACACTCATCCTTTCTATATCTGTAACCATGAAGGAGTCCCCCCTCAGTCTCCTCTTGTCCAGCTCCAGAGCCCCAGCTCCCTCAGCCTTTCCTCACACGGGAGATGCTCCACTCCCTTCAGCATCTTGGTGGCTGCGCTGGACTCTCTCCAGCAGTTCCCTGTCCTTCTGGAACTGAGGGGCCACAACTGGACACAAGATTCCAGGTGTGGTCTCCCCAGGGCAGAGCAGAGGGGCAGGAGAACCTCTCTGACCTACTGACCACCCCCTTCTAACCCACCCCAGGTACCATTGGCCTTCCTGGCCACAAGGGCCCAGTGCTGGCTCATGGTCACCCTGCTGTCCCCAGGACCCCCAGGTCCCTTTCCCCTACAGTGCTCTCTAATAGGTCGTTCCCCAACTTATACTGGACTAATTCATCTGCATTCCAAAATCCTTTTCAGGCAAAAATGTAAGTTTCTTTTCTGTCAGGTTCATCAGCCGGTTTATAGTTTTACCCTTTAAAAGGCAGATGTGGAGCCGCCCCGCGGGTCAGTTTCTGAGGGAACAGGGAGGTGTCTGAGGAGAGGTCACAATGTTCCAGAAGCCTCTGGACCTGCTGGGCGCAGGATTGGGTGGAGGGCCCTGCCGGCAGCCAAGCAGGGAGGACCTTAGGGAGAGGCAGGCCAATCGCAGTGTGTGGCGCCCCCACGTGCTCCTGTGTGAGGGCGGGCCCGGGCTTTGAGGGGAGCGTGGGGAAGGAGCTGGCATGGTGGCTGTGGGGAGAAAAGGAACAAAAGGCCTCTCTGATGCAGGTTTTCTTGCCTCTGCTGGGAGAGAGATCGAGGGCCTTTGAGATACTGAGGTGGAAGGAAGCCAGTGCGTGAGGAGCCACTGAAGCTGGTGTTTTGGCCGGCCCCAGGTCACCCCTCATAACGTGAGGTGTGTGTGGGTGCTAAGGAGTCACTGGGAGCGCACTGTGTGGTAACAAGCTTGGGTCAGTAAAGAAAGTAATCTGTTTGAGTGACCCCTTCACGCTCCATCTGTTTAACCTTTGGCAGTTGGAGAAGTAGCCTGGAAGAATATAATATCAAATTAAATGGAGGAGCGTTACGTTATCGAAGTTCATGCCAGCACTTCTGGCTTGTTGCAGGTGTGTATCTGACTTAGTGTCTTGTTTATATACTTGTTTTGTTAATGTTTCTGTAAAAGCCAAACAAACCTTCTGTCGAGGGTTAAGATTGCGGGGTGACAATCAAACCCTGGCAGATGTATTGTTAACCTCCTCTCCCCCCCACTTCCCCCTTTTGCCCCTCCCTCTCCCCCCTTCCCACTCAGGACAGGCGATCGGGAGGGAAAGAAGGACAGAGAGAAGAGAGTTGGAAAAGTTAAAGATGTTTTACTAATGCTACTGATAAGAATAGAGAAAATAATACAAAATATACAAAACCAATCTTGTAAGTCTCAGCAACTGCAGAGGCAGCACCCAAAGTCCTGGATTAGACTCTGTAGCCAACCGGAGCTGGATTCAGTCTCTCACTGGGCCTCAGTTCGCAGGGACGACCAGCAAGGTCCTCTCCTAATGTCAGCCATAAGGAAAAAGGGAAAAGGGAAGAGATCCTCGTGATCTCCCACTTTTATATGAAGTATTCACGTGAATGGAATGTTATACACCGTTGGTCAGTCTCTCGGTCATCAGTTTTCTCGTTGCCCCTCTCGCGAGATGTCCATCCGTGCTTATCAATAAGTTTGCATTCCATTGCTAGGTTTAACCAAAACATGTGTCGGGTTCTCCAGGAAAATGCAGCTAATATGAAGGCTTTAGCTGACAGGCAAATTCACCAAAAGAGAAACTTGTTTTTAACAAAACCAGGACACCTTCCTTCTTCTTTACCCAGGTGCTACTCGGCCTCTTTACAAATGCAGCCATTACATTTCAGGAACAAGACTATAGGAGTGCTGTAACATTCCTACCCTGACATACCGCTACTTTTTCTTTGAAACTGCACTCTAAGAAAAGCCAAATGGTTGTGGTTGTGTGTGGATAAATAGAAGTGCTTTAGTCCTGGAAATCCTCATACCATTAAGTTCGCAGTTTCAAAATTTCATGAGCTTTAGTTACATATCTGCTTGTTCTGTGTGTGTACTTTGCTTAATTCGAACTGTCTTGGTTACTACAACATTAAATACCGTGTATGAGCTTTGAATGTGTAAAATATAGAATTACGACAGTGATGAGTGGATGTATTTTTGAAATCACACACAAACACAAGTAGCAATCAATCTGTTCATGCAACAGTTTTTAGATTTATTGAGGCTACTTAGTGAGAATGCTAAATATACTCGTTACCATTAAAAACATATATTCTAAATCGTTGTCTTTGGGCTGACAGATGTGCTTGTTTTGTTAGTGTTGTGGTCAAATAATAGAATCACAGAATAGTGTGTGTTGGAAGGACCTTCCAAGCTCGCCCATTCCAGCCATGCCACAATTAGCAGGGACGTCTTCACCCAGCTCAGGTTGCTCAGAGTCTTGTCCAGCCTGGCCTGGCCTGTTTCAGAAAATACATATTTTGGAGTATATTTCTTCTGTTGCTGAAGTCAAGACTGTTATTTGAAGGGTAGGTAGTAGAATACATTCAGTGGCATTAGTTATAAATCAGACCAATTCTTTCTGTAGCAGACTTTGATTTGTGAATGTCAAATTAACTTTTCCAAACTTACTGTAATTTATCTGAAATGCGGGAATTTTCAACAAAGGTGAATGATACGTATTCACACTGTGCGCTCAAGGTAAAATTTTGATGCAGCATTAATGTCTTTCAGGATGATGGGGACATAATTCAAGGCATACATTTGGAGCAGCTGTTGTTCTCCTGGCTGACACAGGGACCAGAAAAGAAAGTAAGAAAAACTTGTTCCTTTAACAGAAAAATATGTTTTCTTTTTTCTCTTATAGCTAAATAATACAAAAATGCATGCTAGTTTAGATGGAAAAGATAAGACAGATGAAGATTAAATTGTATAAATCATGTTGGATAATATTAAAGTGTGATAGTTTATAAACATAGGAGTCTCCAGAGTTATTAAAAATGTGTTGTTTCTTCTCTTATGCAAGTACAAAAAATAGTTCTACGGTTTGAGATAGATTTATTATTCTTCATTGATTGCCTCATTCTGTTGGAGAACATTTCTGGCAGTAGTGTAGTAGACCTGTCATATCTATCATGATGTGTAGGAGACCTGTCAGGTCTGTGGCTCTTTTTGAACTTTGCTGTTTCAGAAAAATGCAGCTGAGCATTATAGGCAGAAGTTTGACATTTCCAAGATGAAAATCAATCTTCTTTTATGTGGTGTTTCTTAAAGAAGATTTGCGCTTTGATTGCACAAGAGGTGGTTTCACATGTTTGGGGGTGCAACGTGGACACAGAATAATTTGGGTAACAGATTTGGCAGGTGTTCTGTAATGAAAATAAATATAAGAAATCATGATATAAGAGGTACTCAAGGAAGATGGCAAATCAAACATTGATCTACTGTTGTCATAAATATGAACCGAAAGGTATGAGCTTGTATTTCTGTTCGAAGTTGGGGACTAACAAGGTAAACACGGCCTGTTGTGAAGTCGTATATCATATTTAGAGGGAAAGAAGAGCTGTTGAAAATCAATTGTTGGAAGTATGACAAACAATAAAATGTCCTAAATGTGTAGGAGGGTAGATCAGATGAAGCACTGTTGTATCTAATGGACATTGCACTTTAAAACTGATTTAATGAATGTTCAAGGAAATTATTTAATTGTAAAATACATTGAAACAAATGTATATACATTAAAAAAAGGGAACCATTGTGTCAACACAGGTCTTTGTCCAGCTGGCCAGCATCTGGGTTTTTACTTATGCTTTATGGTGTTAAGAGACTAGGGTAGTTGTGTGTTGATGATTTTAGCCGGAGACAACAGAAGTCTAAGGAGAAGGGCTGAATGGAGCTATAAACAGCCAGACAAGCACAAATCCTGAGACACTTTGAGAGTGATGGTGAAATATTTTGATGTTTGGTTGCTGCCCAGGGAAGATGTTTGGAAATAATGCACCAAGTGGGGGGTCTTGTTCTGTTATTCATTGAATGAAACAGTAGTCAGAAAAATAAATAAGTAGAAAAGGTTTTGATACTTAGTTTTCCTATTCCAATAGAAAGAAGCGTGGAAATTCCTACTGTTCATGTTCCAGAGTGTAATTATGTAGGAAGAAGAATTGCCTTGATATGTACTGTGTTGGTGCTTTCAGATCTCTTTTCATTTTGATAGAACTGTATTTTTGATAAAGATATATAGTATAATTAAAATAATATTAAGATGGTGAAGTGGCATTAAAAAAACCCAACACAAAGGTAGAGAAAGCAAAAGAAAGTAACGAGGCAGAGTTTACTGTAGCAAAAGGAAGTAAGAGGCAGATTTACTGTAATCAGTCATAGTTGTAGGCAAGAGTTGAATGACTGTTTTCAGTTTGTAATAAATAAATGAAACAAGTCTGTGTGAATGTAGCACTGAACTGTGATAAAGTATTATACGTATTTAAAGGTGTTTCTTTAATCCACTCTGAATAAAAACAATCATTTTCACAAAATGTTTCTTACGTGTGAAATGTCAAGACCATTCTGTAGGCCTGTTGCTATATAGCTATACTGATTTTACAGTAAGAAGCATGTTTTTATTTACCTGCATGGCTCACAAAGCTAGAGGGGTTTTCTTTAAGTGTTTTCAAATATCACTTCAAGATCACGGGTTATTCTAAAAGATACAGATTTATGGAAATGCGATATGTTGAGGAAACATGGAACATAATGGAGGTTTTCTTGTTTTGTTTTCCAAAAACCTTAGGAAACCTTTTTAGTACTGTCTCGTGTACATTATCTGGTATTATTGTTATAACAGTACCTATTTAAATTGGGAGTTTTCAGCCTGGTAGTTTTCCATTTTAGTCACTAGAATACGCACTGATTTTCCACACAAACAATAATGTGTCAGCCACAGAATAGTGACTCCATTTCGTTAAGGAGTTTAGCAATGCATTAAATGCATAATTAGAGGAAGAATGGTTTTGTACCTTGGAAGTTTGTAACAATTGTTTCGTTAAGGACACGACCAAGCTCTATACCACACAAAGAGCCTTAAGTTTAAATAAGATGACAACTAAGTTGGACTGATAATTTCTCGTCCCTATAGCTACTGTTACTAATAAATTGTAGAAATAGATATTGGATATTTCTTAGCTAAAGGCACTGAGAGCAAAAAATCCATTCCAGAGTAGACACCATTATCACAGATTGCCTTCAGGCAATTAAACCTCGTCACTGAGATGTTTTGAACAAGTGTTTCTTTCTAAAAGCTGTGGAAGCTAAAGAATTAAAAGCCACTTTAGTTTTAAAAGCATGTTTTCTGAGCCTTAATAAAATGACATTTTGTCTTAATTTTGTGTCTCCAGTCATGCAGGAAATTAGAGGACTAGCTGTTCCCTGCAGAACTTGGGTTTTTCAAGCTTCAGGCTCAATTTGGCAGACTGCAGTACTCAAATTAGCTTGTAAATGAATTATTTGTTTCTAGAGTGCAACTGATACCGAGTTACATACAAATGCATAGAATATGGACGTATTTCTCATTTGCTTATGTAATTATACTATGGTTGCTCTTGACAAGATGCGTAGTTGCTCAGAAACTTAGTACTAATTTACGTTTCTGAGTTTCTCAAACTGCAATGAGTCATTGTTAAGAATAATTTAGAATGACCCTTTTTTTCCCCTCTAATATTACAAGTTACAAGCTTGATCTTATTTTGGGCTAGAATCAAAAATCATTTAACCCTTGTGTGCGTATAGTAGCAGTGGCGAGTCTGGATGAAGGTGATGTCGTTAAAATGTCTGATTTCCCTGTGGTTATCTAACTGATGTGAAGTACTGTTTTCTAGCAGTGCCTGCGTATCAGCAGCACAAGAGAGGTTTCTGTGGGATCCCAGCTTTGGAGGAAATCTGGCTAATGTGCAGCCTGACCTGCTGGTCCAGCCCAGGGTCAGGTCAGAAGGAGGAGGAGGCACCTTCAGCACACAAATTGACATGGCAATAAGGCATGAGAGGGTCTGTCAAATGTGGGAGATGATTGTCTGTTATACCCACAGACCCATGCTTTGAGCCAAGATATTGCCTGTGGAAATCATATAGTTTGGCACATGTTAAAATCATGGTGTGCTGCTAGCCTACACGTTACAAGAGGAACAGCAGAGTTATTGATGTTCATGTGTATAGCGTGCCAAGTGATGCTCCAGCTTTTCTTGACACTGAAGAAAACGAGCACAGATGCTCTGGTTGCCTGTGCATGCAAGGCACTGGAGAGGCTGGGTGCTGTGTGCTGACACCCCAAACTCAGCCAGAGCTTGACAGAGATCTGCCAAGGCCTTTGCGTTAAAGTGGCTTTCTCAGAGGTGACTGAAGTGCTTTTAAGTACTAAATAATGCCAGGTTTTGATAGAATAAAAACTTGAATGCTTACTTTTTAGGTAGAGAAATTTCCAAATAATGGAAAATAAATGGGGCGGGGGGGGGGGGCAGTCCTGAGCATCTTATATCATACTGCCCTTGAACTTCATAATGGGTCCTTGGTTTCAGCCAGCGCAATGACTTGCTGAGATACAGCAAACCGTTTTGAGTCCTCGCTGATCCTGAGGTTATTTTGCTGCTTTGCCTGCAAGGCCTGTCCACACCTGCCACCCTCTGCACTCTCCGGTTCTGCCTGTGCAGCAGGTCCCAGCTCCTCCTGCTGTAACGAACTATGCTGGGGAGCTCGCCTCAGCCTTTGGAAAGGAACATAGCACAAGGATGAACAAAAAAACTAAACAACCCACACCCCAGACCACAACAAAACGAAAAGTGGGCTGCCTATCACCCAGTGTAAACACCTTACTCCTAGGTCTATAGAAGTCTCTTGATGGGACTAAAATCTGTTACAGCTTTGTTCCACATTGGTGCACAAACTTTTGGTTGCTTTTAAGAGCAGTAGCTGATCCTCGGCAAAGCCCATCTGATATTGATTATTAACATTAGCAGATGCTGGACTGTAAGAATACACCGAAGGGCAACTGCATTTTAGGAACAGTGCAGTTTTCTTCTGTCTTTTTTCAGTTGCATTTGCATTCCATGCCAGTCCAAGGAAGCATTTGTAGTCACAGGAAAGCTATGGAGGTCCCTGCTGCCTTCTGTGCCATAAAACTTCTGCTCAAATTGCTGCATCATAATTAGCCAGTTCAAAAGAGACTGCCATTAAGATGATGTGTTTAACATGTAGGTAAATAAATGCACAAAACTGTTCCACATCTTCTGTCCGTTTTGATACCAAAACTGAAATGATGAGGTTGAAAATTGATCTCAGCTTTTGCATTAATAAATTAATTTGAATATTCCGAACATAGTTCATCCTAATTTCTTCTGAAATTTCTTTTGAACATGATGGGTTGTTGAAGAGATCATTTGCCTGATGTGAAAGTTAATGTTTGACACATTTAGACACTGTGATCAGAGCTCTTAGTTTTCTACTATGTTTGTGTGGCAGAGTTGAAAATGAGATGCTGTTCTCAAACCAGGAACCAGTAGTGGTTGGGTCTCATAGACTCTCGGTGGTGGATATTTTGTGTGCTGAACCTGTGGCCACCAAACCCTTACTTGGGATAAGGAAAGAAAGCATGGGGTAGGCAGTGGTTTTGTCTGTTCTGTTTGACTTGGTTTGGTTTGGATTGCCTAGCTAGGGGGGGATTTTTTCATTAACTTAGTAGTCATTTGAATGTATTCAACTGAAAACAAAATGTTTCAGGGCTGCCATCCTCAAACTGTGTGTTCCTTTAACTAGCAGAGTATAATTATTTTAAGCTGGAAGGTACTAATAGTGCTAAGTGAGAGCATTTTGATGTCAGGACAGAGTTTAATGCCAGCTGGCATGAAGTGTGCCCTGTATTAATGCTGAATGGAGAGAATAGAATTTGTTCAGCAGTGAGCTGGCTGAGGAATAGTAGTTTGAGAGCAGCAACTGCTGTATTAATACCACAGCTTTCCTCTGATGGTTGATAGCCAGTGGGGTCTGGGATATTGCTAGGTTGCAGATTTCAGAGGGCAATCAGAAACATGAGATGAGGGAAAATACATCAGAGAGATGGCGAGGTTGGCAGAACTCCTTGAGAGTTCTGAAGTACCTTGTTGAGGAAACAGCCTTAGAAACTGTAAGGAAGCCGACACATTGTTTTATTTGCTTTTTGTTCTGTGGAGCAGCTTTTCTGTGTCTTCATGGACTGCAAGCAGGCTGGTGTCAGAGGGGTTTGTCTGTCATCGGGTTTATTGTTTGTGGAAGTAACCAGGGACAGGCCTCAAATTGGCTTCTTGGTTAGAGTGGCTCTTACTTTGAAGGTAAGCTTTCTAGTTGAGTTGGCTTTGTCTGATAAAATAGGACTTCTGCTTGAATACCATCGGTGTGTATTTGCTCTTTTCTAACTTCTCACATTTGTGAAGTACAGGAGGATATACACTAAAAATTTAATTGCGATTTAAGACCTAACCTCTTCGATCATTGATAAAGTTGCATTCATTGCTCATATTCATGAATTCACTTGCCATAGAAACAGCATCATTTGTCTCCATGTTTTTGCAAAGCATATTGTGACGAACTGAAATAAGTGTTCTGTGGTACTTGCATCATTATACCAGGTCTTTGAAAACACAGGCTTACACAGCAGAGACGTTCTTCGATGATTATGGGTGCATTTATGCTTTGAGGGTTGCAAATGGAAAATGTTTTGCATCCTGCACTGTGGCTGGTTGTTGAGGAATGAAGCTGTGTTATCCTTGCAGTTCGCAGCTCTTGCTACCACGGCTGTGTGGGCCAGCAAGGTCCCCTGGGTGCTGTGCCAGGATAGCATTTCTGCAACAGCACCGTCTTCACCCTCTTATTTTTGTGTCCAGGGAGTGGGTTTGTAGCTGCTTATGACTCCAAAGCAAAGTATTTGAGCCAGGGAGGAGGAGAGTTTTCCTTTTCCCCCAGAAGCGGTGGATCAAGATGAACAACTTAAACCTTCTCTGTGTTAGTAGCCCATTCCTGGTGAAAGTTGGTGTGGGATGGTCAATTGTAGAAACTGTGTGTATTTATGGTAGTGTTTCTGTGGCAATGAGGAGTTTGATTTTCAGAGCTGAAAACACCTGGTGTTTTCCTAAACCCAAAATAAACAGTTCCAGAAATGAGAGTAGTATCAAAATCCTAAGATGTTTTTTCACATTCCTTTAAAACAGGGGGACACCCACCTTTTAGATTATTGTCTTAATTTTGCTTGCACAATCAAACCTGTTTTAAAAACTCCTGAATGTAATGCCTGTAATAAGTGTTTCTGATTCCTTCAAGAGTACAAGGACATGCCATGAAAGTATAAAACCTCTGTCTCTAGTTTTCTTAGAATTGCATGCAGAGTTTGTATGTTACGCAATTCAGAGAGCTATTGAATTTGTTTGCTTTTTATTAAAGAAACTGGGCAATCGGTGAACTTTTGAGGATTTATTTTACAATGGATGGAGGTTGGCATTTAGTATAAAAATATTTTCAACACTTCTATGTTATAATGTCTCACTATGACAAATATATTTTCAGAATTTCTCTTTTCCTGCTTTGTTGGTTTGATCTCTGATGACACCCACCATCAGTTCTGATAATGTATAGGTATTGCAAAATACTAATTCCTGTAATTAGTTCCTTACTCATTTTTAAACTGTAATCTTGATCCTACAAGCCTGAAGGTTTCATGGAACCACAGCAAGGCCATTGCTCCACAATACTCTTCTGTTAGTTGCCTAAAATGTGCTTTATTAGGAGCATTGCCATTCTAGTGACAGTGAGGAGTTGGTGCCTTGGACCTATCCCTGGTGCTCTTCAAGAAAATTTCTTGGTCACTACAGAGGTGGCTGCATTCAAAACGTTCCCTCAACTGCGTCCCATTGTGTATTTCTGAGGTGACAGACAAAAGAGTCCAGGTGCTGTGTCCATGCTCTCTTATGATCAATACATGGGAGCCTGCTGCGAGCTGGGCTAGCCCAGTGTGCTCAGGTATTACCCGCTTACTATAGGGGCTGCAGGAAAATAAATTATTTTTCTTACGAGGAAATAGATGTATGAAATTTGTACTTGAAAGCCAGAATTTTGTGAATAAAATGTCGTGAGTTCCGCAGACATATATTGATATCATACTCAAGACAAGTTGGCTGACAAATTTATGGAAAAGATATCTGAAACCTGACCACTAGGGTAGTTGAGCTGTTGGGTGAAACTGCTACTTCCTTCATGACAGTTGTCTTGCAGTAGAGAGTCTGAACTAGACCTGACAGTATAAACTCTCAGAGAAGGACTTAAAAATAAGTTCAGTTCTGACTTATAAAGCACAAACAAAAAAGCAACTTTTTCAATGCCTGTGATGCAGTGTGAAATTTTCCTGTATCACCTCAGCTTGGGCTTTACTCATTTTCACATCTGTGGTATTAGAGCTGGAGAAAGGCACCTCATCCTTGACAATTGTGTCACATTGTGTGCCCTGACATAAAATGTCTGCATTTGATTTAGTTTCGTCTTATTGATGGTCTGATGTGTGTCTGCGTGAAACGGCTGGCATCCAGTGTCTGCAGTAGGTTAGCCAACCCTCTCTCTGCTTTTCTCCGTGGTACACAAAGATCTACAGCTAAGAAGTAAGATTTAGCCTGCGATTTTTAATTTTAACAGGGATTGAGTTTGTAAAACTCCCATGTGATTCCAGTGATCAGGCTTTTGTGAACAAGCATTTATTTTAGTTTCGGATGCAATCAACTAATTGTGCCAAGCAAAGCGATGTTTTTAGAAGTGTGATTTCACAAGAGCTCTATAATTACTGTGTGCTGTATGGCGAGCAAGAGGGGTATTAGACATAATCCTGAACCCACTTATTTATAAATTAATGTTATGTAATTAAAATTAGTGTTTTAAGACGGCTGATTGCCAATACATTCAGTAGAAGTAAGTTGCTTGAGCAGTCGTAGCAGCCATACTTGTTTTCATTAAGTTCTATTTTTTCCATTTGAGCAATTTGCTTGATCTATAAGGTTACGCTTCAGATGACTGTGATAGCACTGTGTGATTTTTACATTTGTAATGCTTTACGTTGACGTTTACTTAATTGCTTTGTATCACAGACACAAAGCTAAGTCAAAACCCCAGCATAAACGTATCACTTTCTCACTCTGTAACAAAGGGGTGAAGAGAGTGTAATAGGGAAGACAAAACAAAACAATCTTGCTGCAGTAATAACTTCTTCTGTTTTGAATGTTCTGCTTCTTTTTGAACCTAAATGTTTAATATTTAAGTATTTGTTTTGATTGCTAACATAATACTTGACACTTTTTATTTTAGTCTACATGGGCTTTACAGTTATTCCCCTAACACTTTTCAGTCCTTTACATACACAGTGTCCCTAATCCATGGTCTGTTTTTCACAAAATATGGCAGGATGCAAATGGTATCTATAGAGAACTGAGTTGGGTGCTTGCGGGGAGCTTGATTCAGCGCAGTACTGACTGCAGCGGTCCCTGTGAGGGAACGTCCACTGGGATGAGTTAGGAAATCTTGAACTTTTGTCCAAATATATTATCTACTTTCTCTGTGTAGGAAAAACACCCGCCTTTAATCAAACTAGGTATTATCTTTTGGTGTAAGCAAAAGATAATCAGAAGATGAGATAGAGATTAGAAAGAAGATCATGGGGAAACAAAACCACAAAGCCATTGTTCAGCAATAGTCCACACTTGTGGTTAAGAACAGGCTGCAGTTCAGGACTCAGTAAATCTTAACTCTCGTTCTGTTAAACATGGTGACAACTAGATTTACAGATGGGGACGAGAAGAGACTTCCCAAGATCAAGAAAAAGAATCATTCAGCTAAAAGTAGTGGTATGCTGTATTATATTGAACACATGATGGCAGAGAGTAGAAGAGTAAGTATGTGTTATTGGTGTATGAACATAGAGACTGAAGCAAGTAAGGAATAAGGAAGATAAAAAACACAGACAAAAACCACCCTAAAAATGCAACACTGAAAATTGGAATGATAAGAGTATCGCCTTGGTCCTTAAATACTTTTTTCTTTTCTTTAGTGGCTGCTAGTTTAAAACAATTATATGTGAACTCCAACTTTAATTAAAAGAATATAAGCAAGTCTGCAAACCTCGTGGCTGCAGAGAAAGGCATAACAAAGCTTTCAGTGTGTAATCCCACAAGGTTTAGCAGAAGAAGGAAAATCAAAAATCCCAGTCTGTTTTTAAGTACTTGAGGATTTTTTCTTAAAAAGACTCATCTTCATGTGGTCTGTCATGTGAGATTTGAACACCCGGAGGTAATAGTGCTAAGGCAGAGACTGAGGGAATGTGAAAGGGTGGGGGAGAGGGGACATAAAAGCAGAATATATGATGAAAGTAACTCTGACTACAGTTAGTTAAAAAGATAAAATATACATAGTTGATGCACAACTAACCTGTATTGTTTCAGACACCAATGGGCCTAAAAAGCAAAACAGAGCTGTAAAAGCTTCGTGCAGAAATGGAAAATGCAGCGGTTAATGAAATAAAAATGAGCAAAAGACTGCAGTTATTTGATTGTAACTTGTTTTAACTCAGAAGCTTCAGATCAGGCGGTGTTTTGAGAGGGTGACAAAGTGTGGAAGAAAGATTTGTGAAGATAACCAAAGGGCTTTTTCTTTTGGGGAAAAAAATAGTCAAGAACATTTTCCCGCAGCAGTAAGTTTGTCAGATTCATCCTTACAATTCAAAGTTGTTTGCATAGAGTTTGCAACATTAGTGGATGCCATCATTGATAGTCTAAACTGTTGCCTAAGTTGTTTCTGGGAACAAAACCAGAAAAGTGTTAACATAAATCCTCTTATACAGAAGTATAGTGGAAATAGCAGTGGAGACATACATTTTTAACAACAGTTAAGCAGGCTAGAGAAAGCTCTATAAGAACAATGTTAGAATCAATTGAAAGAGCTTGTGATTGTTTTAGATGGTTTAACAGAAATGTCTGTTCAATGTTGATTGTCTATCAAAAATGTAAACAATGTCAGGGGTTATTTGAGAGGGTGGAGAATGAAGCAGATTGCATCTCAGAATAATAGAATGCATGATTGGAATCCGACAATGGCTGCCGTGTACAGAGTGGACGTGACTTAGGCTCTTCAAGCTGGTCAGGATGTACACAGTGGAACTTAATAAGCTATGGGCAGCATGGATATGTGCGGAGTGATCATCGCCTGTGTCTGATGAGGCAAACTGGGGCTTGCAGATTCAGAGCAAATAACATGTAATTCCAAAGCGCAGGGGCACCTGTTTTGTCACATTGGGAAACCAGGGGATTTCCACTCAGGCCTGGACATCAGCAACCACTGAAGACCCAGGGTGAGAAATCCAGATGTAGCAACTCCAGGGAG
Source organism: Patagioenas fasciata (assembly GCF_037038585.1). Classification (NCBI taxonomy): domain Eukaryota; kingdom Metazoa; phylum Chordata; class Aves; order Columbiformes; family Columbidae; genus Patagioenas; species Patagioenas fasciata. The sequence goes on from NC_092527.1 coordinate 5,562,542, forward strand.
ATCTCTTTTGGTCATGCCCGGTAAAGCTGTATTTCCCTGTACAAGTTTCAAAAATGTCAGTATAAGTCTTGGCCAAGATGTAGAACTGGTGGCATTCTTTTATTTTTTTTTTTTTCTTTCTTTTTCCACTTTGCATTTCCTGATGGGAGAAAAAGCTTCTCCCTCTTTGATTTAACTTGAAGCTTGATCCATTAGGGTAGAACTCGGCTGTACAAATTGGTCTCCAGGTTTGAACGAGCTCTGTAGTGGGAAGTACAAAGATGAAGCAGTAAAAAGTACCAGCAGGTTTTTAGCCTGTGAGGACCAGGGTCAAAGTAGCAAGCATCTGAAGGCAGATAAGCAGCTCTATACAGCACTGCGTAAGGTAGGGGACTTTTTAGAGATACTGGAATTGATTTTCGTTGTTCCAGAAGGGAGGGACTGTGCTGTGCACAGGGCCTGATGTCAGAGACTCCTGTGTGCACATGACTGGACAGATACCCGTTCCAGACAAACTCCTTCTTACCTGACAAGCCACTTGGCTGCCTTGGGAAGCACGGCTGGGATCGGAGTTCTCTGTCAAGTGCTCTTGGGAAGTGCGCTTGGGAGTGTTTGAGTGTTTGAGTCATCATATACCAACAAAGAAAACAGTGTAACTGCTCAACAGGCTCTCTTGCCACTTCCATGCTCCAGCTAAGGTGTTAGGAACAGATAACCCTGTTCAAAGACTTCAGTGGATGTGCGGTCAACACAGGAAAGTGTTGATACATGCAGTTGTGATGGTGTGAACACACTATCCAAAGGTACAAATGCCCAAACAGTTTCTGTGTGATGGATGAATGCACGAGAAGAAAAGGTGCTTATTTTTGCAGGCAAGCCTCTTGAAGTCAGTGCTCGGTTTGGTGAAGATCTCTTGAAGTTTAAGATGCAAGTAGTAGGTGGTAGACATCAAAATTAGATCATACACAGATGTCTTACTAGTAGAGCAGTGCTCCTCTGAGTGAAAGACGTGTGCAAGACCACAGCTACCCAAACTGCCTCTTGCTGTGAGGGGCATTATGGAGTGTATAAGAAAAAGTATTTCTAGTATATAAGCACTGAATCTCCCACTTCAGAGATGGGCTGTCTCTGTGTGCTTCATTGCATGTCAAAAAGATTCTAGAGAATTTTTTAAAGACTGTAGTTGCAATAATATTAAGATTTTGGCCCATGGAGGTGATAGGAAATTCAACATTAAAATATACTTTATGCTTAAGGTAGATCTCTGTTCTCTTATTTTGCACACTGGATTTAAGGCTCAAGGGGTGACATTTTCAGCTAATATAAATTCACATTTTTCCCTTGAAGCTTTGATGATTTACTACTGATCAGCTGTTATATGAACCATACTCAGAATTTTTTTACTTTTGAGAGTCATGTCACAGCCTTATAATTTCTTGCCGTCATGTTTTGTATGAAGGATTCTGTTTCTCAGGGAAAGCCATGTATAAGGATAGCAGTTTAAATTATCAAATTCTCACAAACTCTGTTACTTCAGTGTGTGATACAAGGAGCTGAATTCATCTACTGGCTTTGTTGATGTCTCAGTATTATTTGGTGGTGCTGGAGATGAGATTACTGGGTCACGCATCATGATGATTTACTGCCAATTGTGTGTGAATAATAGGAGATTAGTGGATATGCTGACTGCAGCATGTATTTTCTAAAATACAGATTAGTATGATATTTTCAGCTTAATATACAGTTTTGTGTCATTGCTCTTCCAAAAATTTCATTAATCTGATAGGTTAATACCTTTAAAAGATCACAGCAACTGGGACAGATTGCATATTCTGAAACTTACGTTCATCTCATAGCAGTATAACTTTAAATTATCGGTAACATCTAACTTGAATATACATATATCTAGTTCTGTTTATATTCTGTAAAACTCAATGGAATCTAGAAAAGCAAAGTGTGGGAAATGTGTAATAGAGTAGTTTATAAAGTTAAGAGCATTAAAGTGGGTCTGTACTCTTAAGCTTGCTTTTTTTTGGCTTTTTTTCTCCCCCCTCATTTGTCCAAAACCATGATTGATAAAGGAACCTCATCTTGAGAGAACCTGCTTAAACTATAGCCTGGGCTACGATACACATGAAAAGTAGACAGTTTGGATACATGGTCTTTACATATGTTAATGCTGTGTGTGAATGATTTCTGACACCTTTCTTGTACCTTACCCCAAATATTTTCTGATTTCTCTTTCTCCTTTTCTTCCTGCTTGTCTTTTATCGATTAACACAGGGATTAGACTACACCCCCCCAGTCTATTAGACCAAGCTTCGGGCTGCTTTCTGAGTGTGAGGATAAAAGCTGTTTCTCCCGGAGCTTGGCAGCAGCGTGCTGTAAGGTGTCCTGCAGACGTGTCCTTTGGGGTACGGAATGTGTAAGTCCTGAACGAGCTGCCACTTGGCTCAAGGTGGAGTTGGTCTCCTCCTGCCAAGAAAGTTCCAGGGTGTTTGATGCCAGGTTAAATAGACAAAGCACACCATTCTGGCTTGCGTTTCTTCTTGGTCTTCCCATTGTGTGGGAACTGTCGACACTCAAAGAGGAAAAAGAAGTCTTTATTGAGACACTTCTACTGAGCTAAAATATGAAACTGTTTGGTGGTGTCATTTCCCTTTCCCCTGAAGTGAATGAATTGGTGTCAGTTTGTCTTTCTGCAGAAAAGTCTTTCCCTCAGTTCCAGAAGGACAGGGAACTGCTGGAGAGAGTCCAGCGCAGCCACCAAGATGCTGAAGGGAGTGGAGCATCTCCCATGTGAGGAAAGGCTGAGGGAGCTGGGGCTCTGGAGCTGGAGAAGAGGAGACTGAGGGCTGACTCATTCATGGTTACAGATATAGAAAGGGGGAGTGTCAGGAGGATGGAGCCAGGCTCTTCTTGGTGACAACCAGTGACAGGACAAGGGGTAATGGGTTCAAACTGGAACAGAAAAGGTTCCACTTAAATTTGAGAAGAAACTTCTTGATGGTGAGGGTGGCAGAGCCTGGCCCAGGCTGCCCAGGGAGGTTGTGGAGTCTCCTTCTCTGCAGACATTCAAACCCGCCTGGACACCTTCCTGTGTAACCTCATCTGGGTGTTCCTGCTCCATGGGGGGATTGCACTGGGTGAGCTTTCCAGGGCCCTTCAACCCCTGACACTCTGTGATCCTGTGAAATTTGCTACTGTGATCTTCTGCATTAATGATCTCTAGCAAGATGAATATCTCTTTTCTCAACACACAACAGCATGATGCTCATAAAACTTTATAGGACTGTCAATAGCTTTGGTAGGACTCTTTGAAGGTTATTTTTTGCAACAGTGACCGCACCGTTAATACGATCTTTGGGAGAAGGGTCATTTAAAGATTCATTAATTCTGTTTCCTGGTGCCTTCATAATAAGATGGTGGCAGGGAGGAATAGTGTGTGGCATAATTTCCTCCAGTGAACTAATTGTCTTGATAAACATTACGCTTTTATGCTATTTGTTGAAATCATCAGTTAGCGCTCTTACCAAAACCAAGTGGAGAAGTCTCAAAGAGCTGCTTTGTGTCTGTAATTCTTTAGAACAGGCACTTGCAGTTCCCTGTTGCTCAGTAGTGTTGCCTTGGGTAGCTACACAGGGTTCGAGTGCTTAGAAGGCTTTATCCTGAGCATGTGGCAAGTGTGAAAAAAGGAATTACTTGCTTACTTGAATTGAGCACCCATGATTGGTTTTCCCTTTTTGAAAAGATGTATAAGACCACATCAAAAGCTGCTCGAGTCCACTCACAAGCTGGCAGCACGTGGACGTTCTGATCAGTGTCGTGTTTTAGGACGTTGTCCGAGTTTCAGCTGGGATAGAGTTAATTTTCGTCTTAGTAGCCGGTGTAGTGCTGTGATTTGGATTTAGAATGAGAAGAATGTTGATAATACGCTGGTGTTTCGGTTGTTTGCCTTCCCAAGTAACCATAGGTGTGGTGGAACACTGCTTTCCTAGAGAGGGCTGAACAGCTGCCAGCCCATGGGAAGCACTGAACGAATTCCGTGTTTTGCTTTGCTTGCATGTGTCACTTTTGCTTTAGCTGTTAAACTGTCTTTGTGTCAGCCCAGGAGTTTTCTCACTTTTACCCCTCTGTCCCGCCGGGGGGACTGAGTGGGCGGCTGCGAGGGGCTTAGTGGCCAGCTGGGGTTAAATCACAGCAGACCTTATCTGTGTAATATCAGTAATTTAAGGGAAGCATAGAAGCTAGTACGAAAAAGTTGTATTTTAGGATTTTAATCAGCTAAATCAATGAGCCTCCAGCTAGAAAGATACTTTGTTTTTTTATCATTGCTAACCCCAAGCATGCACACAGATGTTCAGAGAAAGAAAATACATGAGAGCTATAAATATTTTTTAAGACTTCTGTTGCTTTATTATTTTAATGGTAGCAATTTAAGACTATAGGTCAAATATATCCTGTTGTAACCTCTGCCTGTTGACTACTCCCTGGAGCTGGTATAACAGACTGTAACTACCTTCCTTTCAATTAATCCAGTAAAGTGTAGGGTACTGAAATTTAAATTAGAATGGGTAGATGAGTATTTAACACCTCTAGTCTCAGCCTAAGGGACTCACTCTTCTTAATCAAGTTCTAGCTTCTACAAAGTCAATAAAAATTTTGTAGTACAAATCACTTTACAAATTACAGACGACTGTTAATCCTGAGAGGTGAAGTTCCATAATACTCTGCAATAATTTTGTGATACAAGATAAGTAACATTTAGCCATGTCTGCCATTCACATGGCATAAAATGACTTGGAGAGCTGCATCAAGACTTCAGCCATTGCAAAAAACTGATAGATGTAGTTATTAAAATCCAAAGCGGCTTTGTCAAGAGGTCAAGCGTGTGAGCTCACTGTTCATTCACGAGTGACAATGATGTGCAGACAATGAGAAGTCCTTAATCACTGCAAAAACTGAGAAAGCACAGTAAGTGTTCTCTGAAAGTGTTTTTGTTTAAGAGAATGTTAAATGCACTGCTAGACCTGTTTACCTTGTCTTAGGAAGTCTTGATGAGATAGAGACGTTAGATTGTTCTTTGTAATGTGTTTTCCTATTTAGCCAGTTATAGGCAGTGCAGCAACAGAAGAAATCAAAGCAGTGTGATGATGTATAGTACCGAAGATGAGATTTTTTATATATGCCTGTATTTTAAATAATTTGTCATTTATAGGAAACTGATTTGGAAATTAATTCAATGCACTTTCCCCGCGGAAAATGTAAAAAACAGTCTCTATCTAGTATGTCTTGTGTTGATAAATGGAACTACAGCTTTGTCTGCCATTCTGTCTATATTGCATAGGAGATTTTGGGCCAAGTCTGTGTTTTTCTTTTCCTTCTCCATTTTAAACACTTAGGCCCAGGCCGCATCATTCACTAAATTTGATCTAGAAAGTCTGTGGCCCCCAAGGCTGGAGGTGAGGCAGCTCCCCATGCCAGGACTCGAGCTTGCAAGCGCACAAATGATGGATGAGTCGCACCGGGCCGTTTCTCAGCTGTCAGCGTCATCTCCCGGCCACGACTAGACCCACAGTTAAAGTGCATTTCTCTTCCATTACCAGGTGGGATCAGCACACAGAACTGCTTCCAAATGGAGCCTAATCCTCAGCCATTTGGCTCCCATGGGAATGCTCAGAGTCACACTGATTCAGAATCGGAGGCTTCAGCAAGCAGATGCTCTCTGAGGGATTCAGGCTTGCTCTGATACATGTGCCCTTGGAGCATAGCCCTATTTTCAGGGGATTTCATGTTGAGGGGATTCCTCGAGTAAGACTCCTAACGAGTTAGTTTATAGCAGTATTTGAACTGTAATTTAAGGAGTGTGCAGCTTCCCAACCCCAAAGCCGATCTGATGGGCAGATGTACAGTGACAGTCTTCTGCAAATAACTGTGCGATGCTGACCTAGCCAGTCCTGGCCTGGCTAAAGCGCTTAAAGCCGTGCTGGTGCCAGTCGTGGGCCCTGGTGCTTGAGAAGCTTTTGCAGGTGTTTTCTACCTCACAGTGCTGGAAGTTACGCGTGCTGTACAACTTTGTAAAGCTGTGTTGGTTTCCTCAGGTGTTCTAGTATGGAATCCCAGCTCTATCCACTTAAAATAGAAGGGGTGTTAATTACTCAAAGGCTGTATTACTTGAGCTTATCTATCCAAACTCTCCTAATGGATCTGGTACTCTTCCCATGTTTTGTTGATGCCTTACATCCAGTTTCTTTCTTCCCTTACACTTTCTACCATAATTTGCTTGACTCTCTTAGAACAGGCAGCCCTTCAACATAACTGGTTTTGGGGAAGCCTCAGGACTTCCCTGTGATTCTGCATACCAATTTCAACTGCTTTGTTCCTGATTGAAAGGTTGTGAACTACTTTGCATGGTATCGCATTCTGGTAGCAAGTCTAGTTGGCTTGCAGTTTTCCTCAGGGATAACAGATGATCACGTCAGCCCGGAATAAGAAATTAGAAGTCATAAAGTGTTTATTCTCTCTATTCAAGTAGCGTGCATAAAAGATAAATGTCATATCACATCTCTTCATGGTAGATTGAACTCAGGTAACTGAATGTACCTCTGCTCTCTGCCATCTCCCGCATCCCACAAAATCTGTCGTTTCCGCGCCAGCAGAGAGTCCCGCTGTCAGACTTACCGAGCGCACAAAGCGCCTCCGAACCCTTGACAGTAAGTGTCTCACACCCCCCTGGAAGAATATTATCCCATCCGTGTGTGTTCCTCAGAGTGACCGGTTGTTAGCAGCCCTTGTAAAGCTTGCATGGCTGCAGGGGATCCCCTCGCCTGACTTCAACAGTGGCCTGGATCCTAAAGCCATGTGGGAAATGGCCCCTTTTAGCAAACCTGCCGAATGTTTTCACGCCTGGGGTAAAGAATGGCTGGACATGGCGTGGTTGCTTGCTTCCCAGAGGAATGAGCTTGAAGGAGAAGGAGGCCCCAGAATGTCAGCACACAGCAGAGATGTGTGCTCTACTCCTGTCTAGGTCTGTGAATAAGAGAGAAAGGGGAATGTAGGATCTACATTCAGAGCCAAATGGTGCAAACTGAGTATTTTCCCAGGTGAGGTGAGGACAGCACGAGCTGAGGCTGATAGGGTTTGTGGGTTCTTCACGTGTGGGCCATCCGCGGCTGCTACTGGGCACATGGGGACTGTCCTGCAACCAGAAACATGCAGGACTGAGTGTCTTGAGCTGATGTTTCCAAGGCCAAGTGCAGTGTGCTGGTTTGCCCTGGGTTTTAGCAATGGCTAAAAGGATAAGCGACTGTATCTCCAAGTGTCTCCAGCTCTGGGTTGTCTGACTGTTCCTCCTCAATGGTAATATCATGGTAGCTTCTACCAAGCGTGAAATTTCACCCTGTGCTTTGTTGCATATTTCTGGGTGTAACAGCAGAAGCAATTCATGTAATGCGTTAAAACAATAACTTGGTAGCACTTCTCCTGTATTCATCTGATGTGACATATTTCAGTGAACTGCAATGATTATTATCTTGTGGAGTATTTGAATCCTCTTCCTTTGGTACACAGAAAAAGTTTAAGTACAAGTCCTCCTGTAAGAGAGATGCAAGGTTTACAAAATAATCTGTGATTTTCTCTCTTTTCTTCACATTACCGGTTTCTTCCTGCCAAGGACACAAGCTGTGGGGTTGGAAGTTTTGCTAAGCAGGTGTGTGCTGCAGTGGTCAAGAGACGAGAAACTCCCGTGGAAACGGCGTAACAGTCTTCTGTAATTGAAACAAAGTGAAAGGAAAGAAAAAGTGGGTCTTAACATTTGAGATTTGGTTCTGTTACAGTTTTGGGATTGACTCTTTGGTTTTTTGTTGGTGTAAACAATAACTCAAGACTTTTTGGTAACTCAGATTTCCTCCAGGAAATCTGCTATACTTCCTGATTTTGCAAGGTTGGGTGAACACATGCAAATCCTGTTGTGAAGCAGATAATTCATGAGCTTCAGACAGTCTTAAATATTGGCTTCTTTATTTTGGGGGAAGTGGAATTGAAGCCCATCAATCAGCGTTGAGTTGCTAATAGCAGTATTTGAAATTCTTACAGATTATTTGTAAGTCTGAAGCTGTTATTGTTTGTTTAAACACTGACAGGCTCTTGGTGGGGGTCAGGGGTTGCCGGACTGGTCTTTTCTTACCAGTGAAGCTGCTGCAGGAATGGTTCTGTCCTTGGGAATTCTCCCGACGGGCACTTCTCTTCATTTAAGGGCTCTCTGAGATGCCTCTCGGTCCACAAGCTGTTTCTAGCCTGCAGAACCACAGATCAGTTTTATTACTGCGCACTGCAACAGGAAGTAATATAGTAGAATATTTGAAACTAATGTGAAAGGAAGTAGAGGATTAGCATGCTGTGGGTTCACTTTTTTGGATAAGTATCCTCATAATTAATTATTTCTTTGTTTTCTTGATTCTCCTTTAACAAAGACGCACACTTGCTCATGTGTTTGATAATAGCATAAGTGAAAATGGCATTCTGTACCTGTTAAGTTCTGTTCTTCCATCTGTTGGAACTTTTTTCTTTTGTTTAAAAACAATTAAGACAAATGTCATCAGAGAACAGACGGCCATTTCAGAAAGAAATAAGAGCGATTGGATTTTCTTGTGCTGAACAGCAAACAGTGACACCTCCTTTCTCGCTACCCGATTCCCCCCTCATTTAACAAATTGCGACCTGCAGAATTCCCAGAGGAATAGAAGGCTGGGTAAAGCGCCCGGCATGGTGACCGTAGGAAAAACCGGCACGGAAATGTTGCAGCTTCAACTAAGTACAGAAGATGCTTCCACAAAATGAGAGATTCTTGTAGTGTTTCTTTTAGCTCAACCTCCAAGTTACATTTTATTCCAAAATTAGATGTTTCAAATCTTATGAGAGTTATCCAATCTGTTTTAAATAGGTCAATTCTGAAATGAAAACGGGTACTTTTCATATCTGTAATTTTAGTTTAGTAGGTATTAATGTCAGATGTTCTCAAATTTGCTTTGCAAATATGAAAAAAAAAAAGACTATTTGATTCCTTAATAAAATAAAAAGTAGGTGAAACGCTTTTACAACTAAAAGGTAAATTTGACCTGAAATTTTTGAAAGTTTTGACCTATCCATTTCTGTTATCAGTTAATGGCAATTTCTAACTCTGTGAACCAAAACCAGCAAATTCAACTGTACCATGAAATATCAAGAAAATGGATCAAATACTGTTGTGGGTTTTTTGGGAGGCGGTGATTTTTTTGTTTGATTGGTTTTTGTTTGTTTTTTTAATAGAAGCAAAGGAGGAACAGGAGATCTATTGCTGTAACGGTTCACAGTTGTCGGGAGATACCAGTTTGCAGTTGCAATGCCTGCAGGTGTGTGCGTATAGGGGATTATATGTGGAAGGAAAAGTAAGAGAACATGGTCCTATGTAATGTCACTTAGAGAATAAACTTAAATCATTAGATAGAAAATACTCTGAGGGAAATCAAGGGGTTTTTCTTTCTCTTTTTTTTTCTGTAATAAGAAAATGAGTAGACTTTTTGAGTGTTCTCTGCGGTCTTTTGTCTACAGGCTTTTACAGTTTTAGTACCATGTGCAGAGGAAAGGCAATACATGTGATTTTTCGATTTAAATGGATTGAGCGGAAACTCCTCAGGGTCAAATGTTCATTTTTAATAATTGTACCTATTGGAGTGGTATCTGTAGATCCTCAGTGAGAGCAGGCGCTGAGCAAGCCTGCGATAAATGGCACTGTGGCAACGGTTGTGTCTTGGCAGTACAAGCAAGTAGGAAACCTGGTTTTAAACAAGCATGACTCATGCGGGTCTGTAAGCCCATGGCGATGGGTAGAATATATTGGAAGGGTAGCACTGGTTTCTGAGGCGAGGACTTGGTGAGATGTGAAAGAGCAACACAAGAAGCAAGGAAGCAGCAGAGATGTAACACAGTCGTAGCCACCTAAGAGCTATCTGTAGTTTGTGGATGAAGTGTGTGTATTCTTCCTCTGCTTGGGAATAGTTGGGAGTTTTGAAGGCTATACAAAGTTCTGCTCTGATTTTTGATGAAAATAACATAGGTTTATACTGCTGGTTTTTCATCTGTTGTGCTGTTCTTCATCTTGCACAGGATTGATCATTCGCAATATGGTTTTTTTTTTAGCTCACTGAACTGAAGGTTTCATTATGTTATTGTTATCTCCATTTACAATGGGAAAGGCTTTTGAAATACTTTCATTATTCAGAAGGACTTGAACAATTATTACTGATGGCATGTTTTTTGCTTTGAGAAGACTGTGAGAACCTGAGGAATCTCCGGACCCGTGAGTTTCCATCTGCCATCACCGTAAGCAATCGCACTATGCCCTCCCTGCACAAAAGCAAAGCTCCATCTGAGGGACAGGGTTATTTTTACCCAGCGGTTGTTTTTCAGACATCATTCCAGAAACACATTCCTCTGATGAGTAAAAATCTATTTTTAATGTCGTTGTAGATTCATTGTGAGCAGTAATTGTTAATGGAGCCAACAGTGTGCTTTCCGTGATATGGGAGCAATGGAATTATAAACCATCATTGCTCTGCTCTCACTCGTGTTGTCCAGACCCACCATGGAGCTTAATGGCTCTGGAACACTTTCAATATATTCACTATGCAATTCACTTTAATTTAGTAGGTGTTTGATGTGTAGGATATTGGATTTAAACCACTTATCCAAAAGAAGTTAGCAACACAGCAATTTGGGAAGTTGTGAATGATAAAGGAGTATTATTATAATACTAACAGAATTGATTTGTGACCACGTGGAGTGTAGTAGAGTATGGTATAATTCTGCTTTCAATCACACTTGCAACTGTTTTCCACAGTCACATAGGAGAGGAACATACTTCAGTCCATAACAAATCACATTTGGGTGTTCAAACCATCAGCTCAGCTTTTGGAACCAAAAAGTTCTGATTTTGCCACCTGAAACATGTGGCCATTCAACCTTCAACAAATCTTATCTAAATAAAGAATGAGAGCACCCGAAAAGGGGACTTTTATTTGGAAAAGTCAGTATTTGTTGGCTGTTTGACCTCTGAATTAATTTGCATAATTTTAGACTGCTAAATAAATTTGAATATTTAAAATATTATGTAGTCTGTGGAATATTTATAAAGCCAGTGAGGAGAGAAAACCAAGCTTTACTGTCATCTTTCATGTTGACTGTTTGGTAAAAGTCCAGCTGTATTTAATGCAGAAGATACATTAAATGAGTGGAAGTTGTGGGTTCTCTGGTACAGCAATCCAGGAGCAGATGACACTCTGTACCTGGGCATCGTTACACATCCCTGCACAGGAAGCCTTTGAAGATCCAAAGCCTCTTAATTGCTTAATTTATCAAAACAAAACACAAAGCAAAGCTAATAACATTTTAAGATCCATGCTAGGCTATGATAGCTTCATTTCATCTGATCTAGCTCAAAAGATTTTGAGTGTAAACAAGATTGTCAAACATTTAATTTGATGTTTTCAAACCAGTAATATTTAAAAATACATGTGTTAGGATCCAACTGTGAGTTTTGATGGAATTCTGAAGAACATGACAACGATTAGGAAATGATGTTACAGTCTCACAGATCTTATGTGGTTACTCAATAAGAAGTGTTTGTATTTGCCATTGTATCATACTTATTTTTAATAAGGAAAATCACTGAAAATGTGTAAAAAGGAGCTGGTCAGCATCAATACAGTACAGTAAAAGCAGCTAAGACACAAAAATTTGTTTTCCAAAGCAGAAACTATGGACTACATTAACATTTTGATAATTACTTCTATTCAGAATCACCTGAAAGCTCTAGTTCCCAGGTGGTGATTAATTTTAGCTGTTAATTTAACATAAATAACAGGATTGCTAAGGAATGTATGCTTATATTGATGACAGGCTGAGTGATGACACCTTCCCAGTAGCAGATACTTTACAATATGTTTCCTTTTACCTTAGGATTGCTTCTTCATTTCTAACGAAAAAAGGTGGAAGATGTCAGATAGTTACTGAAGGTCCTCACAGTGTATTGAATTCATAGTTCTGAGAAGCTTATTACTGTTCACCTCCTGCTATCTTGAATCTACTTGCACATGGACAGGAGTTTGGAGGACTGTGGTTTAAAGAATTTGTAGCTGGATTCTTTCTGTTGTGTTATTCTTTCTTTAGAAAAAGTGATACCAAGGTAACAAGGGGTAAGCAAACAATGTTGGATAAGCATCCCTGGGGCTGAAATGCACTTAAAGGAAGGCTGAGCTGTTACTATTCATTCTCCAGTCCTATTTGGGTGATGTATTTGAGGTAAAGAACACCTTTCCCTCTCCATTCGTCATGCAGCTGTAATCAGTTTGGCACATATGCTCTGAACATGTGAAAGGCTCCCCTGGGTGTGAAGGTCACAGGACTTTTGGACTACTTTTTCAGAAGGTGCTTTGGAAAGCAGAATCGGATCCATTTGTAGAAGGCTGGAACACAGCAGTGATTCACTCTGACAGCTGTGAAATGTGCTGAGAAGAGTTTAAAAGCTGCCCAGCACATGGGTTAGCACAGCTGGTGGGTTTCAGGATCCAGTATAATGCATGTATTAGTAATGCAGTAATTATTTTCTGTCGATTCTTAAGTTTGAATTGGAGGAAAGCAGTCTGCGTGTGTTTATGTGGGGAGACGGTAGAACAGCGTATTTATCTAGAAGTCCAGGCACATTTAAAAGAAATCTCACTGGGTGTGCTCAGCAGCAGGCTCTGGACATGTGGGGACAGTTTGCATTAAATAGGCATCTTTCCCCAGGTCCTCTGTCTCCTACCTCTGCGTGAAGCCAATTGAAGCTTCGCAGAGAAAGGTGACGGTAAGAGGAGCTGGCGAAAGCCTTTTGGATTCATCAGCGGTGGAGGAATGGGCAATCCCTGCTGTGAGCCGCCACAGGGGCCGCTGGCTGCGCCGCTGGGGCCAGTGCACTGATTGCGTAATGGCTCTTCAGGGCAAGCTGCAAATGGATTGGGAATGCTGACTGCAGATTCCTGGGATATTTGGGTATAAACCGCTGGAACTGTCAGTGCAGGGATGAACCAGAGGAGATTGGGGAGTGGGAGGAACGTAAGTCTACAAGTGCAGGACATACCGTGTATCCTCAGTAGATTGTTAGATGGTGCGAAAAAATTTCTAACATCTACGACTGGATAAGACCAGAGTGCGTTCTCAGGCATCATTTGGGAGACTCTGTCTGTAAGAATAGGTTTCATTACTCCTTTTTCATGAAAGCTGAATGACCCTGTGAATATGTACTAGATTGCCTGTGAAATCCCTTCTATCTGTGTTAACAAGGTGTCATTCATATGATGAACTTGTCGTTGGGCAGTGAATCGGTGCCTGGAGAGGGCTGGTGAGCTCTAGCAATTCTTGTTCTTGATTTTTGTTGGAGAAATTCAACAGCCACATATATACTCCAAGTGAAGAAAACATGGCTCAGGTATGAGCGAGGATTGTGACTATCAGTGCGGGAGCCTGCAGACATGAGAGCTGATGTCTTCCACTCAGACGTGGTGTTGCAGTTGGGCTTTTGGAGTACAAGAAGTGCCATCAGCAAGGAAGTTTGCCCCTTAGTCAAGGTCCCCTGGTAGCACTGGGCTGACAGGCCAGTGATAACAGGCTTCTGAGGAGTGCAGTGGAGAGACGGGCGCTGCAGATGCATGTTCGTGCTCACAAGGCCAGGGATTCAAACTTCAATTAAGTGTCTCAGCAGTTATTGGTGACAACCAGTGATGTATTCTAGCAAGACTGGTATGTTAATTTTTTTTTCTTGAAATGAATTTTGGAGTTTAGAGAGGGCACAAGGAGCTCTGGAGAAATGGTGCATCCACCATTTCCTGCCAAGGGAGTTCCCATCCTGTTACATATTAGAGATTCCATGCTCATCATTCACGATAAGTAAAATGCCTATAATTCTTTACCCAATTCTTGCTTCAGTTCTCATTTTATTTCTAGCCTGGTTTTAAGGTTGGAAACTCCTTGGGTGATGTTTTACACGATCCGCTTTGCTGTGGGTGCCTGGTCTGCAGCAGGACTGCTCGCCAGAGCTGCTGGCTGTTCTTACGTCAGACCTCGCAGCAGAAAAACGTGCATTTTGGCTTCTCACTCCGAGTTACTTCAGGTCCCTGTCGTAGGAGTAGCTAAATGGAGAATGAATTGCAAGCCCTGCAGCTGATGTGCTGTGCAATAAGCTAAGAGCCTTTGAGCTCCAGTGGCTGGTGCCTCATCCTCCTGCTGGCACCCTGGAAACACTGCAGATCAGGGGGTTTTCAGCTGTCGTTTTATTTGTTTGGGTTTTGTTTATTTGGTTTTGGTTTTTCCTTTGTGTATTTGGTAGTGACATGTATTTCCATTTAGTTACGTTTTACTTGAAAAAGTTTTTAGTCATTTAAGGGTGACATTCTTTTTCCCACTAAATTGCAAGATGAGGTTTTGTTAGCTATGTTGCATGTACATTATTCAAATCCTGAAGTGCTGGTAGCAGGGCACTCCCTTTTATATTTTACAAGTAAGCAAGCAATTAAATTTCACCCATTTTTTCAATAGTGCTGGCTGTTATGAGCATCCTTGAGACCTGACAAAAAGAAGAGAGGATTCTCACCTTTTGCCTTTTTCTTTCTCCCGTCATTTTTGGTGGGTTTTTTGTTTGTTTGTTTGGGTTTTCTTTCTTCCACAATTATTTCTGCTTCCTGTAGTCCTCAGGGGGCCCTTCCAGCTCCCCTGGCTGTGAGCAGCACCACTCCTGTCTGAACTCCAGCTCCCCCCGTGTTCCACGGGTCACGTAACTACCTTGTGCTGAAAGGGAAAGGTGGTAATTGAGTTTAAAATGCCGATCTGGTTCAGAATAAGCCATAGGCAGCTTCCTGGGCGTAGGAAGTGGAAAGGCAACAGGCAAAAAACCTCTCCATCAATCACAAAGTACTGTCCTGCACAAGGTGAGCAATTGGAACCTTAATGTTATGGAACGTTGTGGCATTATACTGTGGGAATATTTGCGTCTCTGAAGCTAAACATTCTGACAGGTTTTGCACAACAAAAGTGCTCACTCTTTTTAGCAGCAGGTCTTTAAAGAGTCACTGAAGTTATCCAGTCAATAATTCCTCTGCAAATAAACAACTGCAATAATTCCTGTTGAAACTGTATTCTTTCTTTTTCCTCTGGCAGACTTCTGAGAAATTCTTAATATTCCCCACTGTTTTCAAAGTTTACATCAAGAACAGTCCAAGATATTGCAGGAGGATGTACCTCAATTGAAAATATTGATTTCCTCTTCCATGCTTTTAAACAAGCATTTCATTTTCTTAATGCTATAGCTAAGTGGTAGGAGAAGGTTTTTAAAAGAAAGGTTTAATGTTTTTTTTACGTTGCCCAAAATTTCTAGGTATTTCAAAAGCATTGAAGCATATTTTCCCACGCAGACATGGCATTGCTGTCAAACTGATGGGCGGTGGCTGGAGTGATTGCTTCAGTTATCGGGCAAGTTCAAGCTGATTTCATAAATGTACCCATTTTCCTTGATGAGGTCTGTGCCTCTATTATTTGACTTGACAAGTTCTTTGCAATTTTTTTTTGTTTTACGTCTCCTTGGAGTTGCAGTTCCCCAATTCCATGTGGAAATTGTCAGGTAGCATCTGGTTAAGTGAAGCTGACAAGTGCGTTCTGTCAGGTTTTGTTTTATTAATAGTAACTTAATATGTGAAGAAGTCAGGCTTTTGTATGGGTGAGAGTATCTACAGGATTTTTGTTGTGTCTTACACAGATTCATATAAGAAGCCCAGCCCAACTCTGCCATGACTTCTGGATTTAGGTGAGAGATTTTCCTTTTAATAGCTTTTATTTTGATGTGCTATGCTCAGAAATCAATGAATACAAAGGGAATGTGTCTGGCCTGTAGGAGCCATTCTAGAAAAAACATGCATTTTAGTGCCATGCTACAAACCTACAAATTGTTATATGAAAAAGTAATAATTTTGGACTGAGTTATTAGATATCACACCATATTATATTAAATCCTAAAGTCCTTGGTATTCTGAGGAAGAATTTCAGTAGTGTATCTTTTATAATCCTAACTCAACAAAAAGCTTAACTGTGTTTGAATTCTAAGGATTTTAGTGGTCTTCTCAGAATTATCTTCATTCTGAAACTAATGAAAATCATTTTGGTATTTTATCTTGACCTGCTATTAGCTCAGGGTACTTTGTGCAGGGTAACTCTATGAAAGCGTTCCATTATTTGCACCCCAAAAAGGTCTTCTCCCAAGCTTAGAAAGGATTCAGTGTAAAGCAGACACACAGTATTAAGTAATGTAAAAAATAGAATGGCATGTAAATATTGTTTAATGAAGAGATGTGGCTCAAAACACATCAAATATGAATATACTGTTCAATATATTAATATCTAATACTGCATCCACTGTAGAACTCGTGCTTCTGTCCACATACTGTACTCCCTCACGCGGGCTGACCGGGCACATGGCGCTTTGGTTTCCCAGTTGTTGCTTCTCATAATATAGGGGAGATTTCATATGAGAACAAAGAATTCTATATTTCATAGTAATTATATTGTTAAAAAGATTTTATATTACTAAGATTTATTTGGGTTTGGGATTTTATTTTTTAAGTTTTTTTTTTTTTTCTATGAAACACTATAATCCAAACAATTTCAAATTGAAGGGTGAACAACTTGAATCTAACATTGTTCTGCTTCTAATCAAAGGGCTCTGTTGGCCTGTTTAATGCGTTCAGTACATTAGTGATTTGAGATGGCAAGTGCTAAAGTACAGTTCTTGTTCTCTGGTATGTTCTTAAATGTGTTCAGTGCTATATACAGTCTTTTAAGAATGTGACAAATGCAGTGATTTCTTAAATGACTTAGGAAATAAGAATACAAGGACAATTCCTGCTTTTCCAACATTTCCTCAATTTGTATGTGTGCGTGTATGGGTGGGGTGAGCGCTGTTTGTGTGTGTTTGGGCACAGCTGATGGGTTGTGGGAGCAAGGAGCAGATCTTCACCTAGGTGAATGTGTTTTGCAATCACATGGATGCATTAGAGACTGTTTTTCCCTACTTTTCTTTGTCGGCATTAGGCATTCTCAGTTAAGACCGATGCAGTTTGCCAGGTCTGTACCAGTCTTTCTAATCCTGACCTATATCCATATCATGACAGAATGTACCTGTGGTCTGAGCGTTTAAGGAACAGCTTGGAGCAGACTGAAGGATGCTGGGCACCGGTCCACCTGAGTTGAGATGTGTTAACTCATTAAGCAATGAATTTTTGATGTCCACCTGGATTTTATCTTCTGTTCCTCATGTTTTAACAAAATTATCGATTTCAGTCATTTTCAAATAGTTTTTTGTGGAATGTTTTCAGCTTTGTAAATATTGTGTAGCCCTGAGATACTGTCAGATCTTTTCAAGTGTGATCCTTCATACATGGGAAACGGGCTGATCAGTCTCTAACACTTAATCAACTCCTTTCGGTGAAATACATAGTAAAAGGGTGCTGGAAAAAGGCAGTTTTGCTGATTTATATGACAGATGTTTGGAATGGGTCAGTGTCATCTCAGAGATATAAGCTTGCGTATCTGATCCATTGAATAAGGCCCACAGACGGTTGCATAAAGTGTCACAGAAAAGGCAGAACTGGAAATGTTTGTTAGCATGAGTGCTGCACTGCAGGATGGACAATTTTTAGTACTTGCGGCCTGCAGAAAGACAAGGCGTGGGCCAGAAATCCATCCAAGTTGGCTCTTCTCTAGTCTTAAGAATCTAAAAATATTGAATAGGCTTGACCTGTCTGATCTCTGCTTACTCTTCAGAGAAGACAGTAACCCTCTAATACCAAAAGACCAATAAAGTAAAATTCCTTTCAAATCTTATGAGGATAGATTTTCCTGTTTTCTAGTTCTTATTATAAGAAAGAACATATTCTTACCAAAGGTAATATCACCACCTGTTAACAGTATAGATTATTAGTAGTACAGCTGCAGTGTAAATAACACTGTTCACCAGAATGTTCAGAGTTACCAATGACACATCCATGATAACAGGATTGTTCTCTTCTGTTTGGGTAATAGCATAATCAATGTATATTCATTATTGTCTCCATGTTCACATTAAGTGGAGAGTTTTAGTTGGAAGTGTACTGTAAATGTAGTGATCGCATTATAGCAATGTTTTATGGATGGAATTATCGATACAAGGGAGAAGAGTAGCCAAGGCTGTGCACAGACTTTCTCTTCTCCAGCTGCTCGGCCAGCGAAGCCCCTTGTGTGTGCATCTCCTGGGGGATGCCACCTTCAGGAGCTCACAGCCCCATTTCTGTTAGTCACTTGGCTTGGCTTAAAGGGTAGAATAGCGTAATTGGAAAGGGACCTCTGGAGGGGCCAGAGTCCAGTCCCTGTCCGAAGCAGATCCGATGCGCTCATGTTGCCAGGGGCTTCTGCACTTGAGTCTGGCCCAGCTCTCTGAAGGCTTGGGTTAACCTGGATGCTCTTGAAGCAAATCCAGGAGCGCTCATTTTTCTTCCTGCCGAACGGTGGGAGCCTTAACTCACTGCTGACAAGTGCTGAGAAGTCTCGGGGCTGGTGATGTGTAGCCCCACCGCAGCTGTACCCAGAGAGGACGTGCTCAATTGCCCTTGCAAACACTTCAGAGCCGGCACTTTAGCTCAGGCCAGGCGGTGTCTGTGGCCCACACTCAGATGCCACAGGAAATTCTGTGTGAGTTCTGTTAACTTCCTAGCAAAAGGACATTCTCAGCTTTGCTGGAAGCGGTGGCAACCTCTTCTTAGTTTCCTTTGGGTTTTTAAATGGCAGCTGTTGACCACCACCTGTTTATAAGACTATCTTGTGATGATGTTGTGTAGAAATCCCTGCTTTCCAGTCTTTCCAAAGTCTTCACTATTGGGCTAGATTATGGAATGAATATACTTCATTTTGCTTTTGTAAGGTGAATGCCCAGGACGGTTAAAGTGGAACAGTAGTGGGGGAGAAAATGACAGTAAAGGCAAATCTGACTGATGGCTTCTGTGGAGGTGACAGCTGAAATAGGTACAGTGTGGGTCACGGTTGCTGGTGCAGGTAGGGACTGCTGGTGCTGTCATCTAATAGGGCTATAAGATAAGCCAGGGAGAGTGATTTTAGCTTGGGAGAGGTGATTTGGTCTTTTTTTGCCAGCTTAGATGTTTAAGTTGTACAGAATACACAGAACTAATGCCTTTTTTTTTTTTTTTTTTTTTATAAATATCTCTAATGTAGAATGCTCAGTTCTAGACAACAATATCCTGACTTTGTAGTTGACCTAGGTACAATTTCCTGTGCACTAAACAGTTCAAGTGCACTCTTAAGCTTAACAAGTGACATTTTGAATCTTGAACCACCCAAGCTGATGACTAAAACATTGCTTAGAATTTTCACTTAGTGATTTCATATAACCTGGATCATTTAATATATGCTCTCAGTTCATTGAAGTCACTACTGAACACCGGAGTTGCAGAAGAAGAATGAAGCCTACACCTTCCAAAATGATCGCGTTAAACTAATCCCTGTTTTAAAAAGTCTGTGCTTGCCAGAGAGACTTTGATGTCACTGTAAACATAGATGCCAACCTTTTTCAGCACAGTACTAGTATATAGCCTTCAAGACATGACTGAAGTGTTCAGGGACATCTGGTTCCCTGTTTTAGCACATACAGAAACAGCACTAAGTGTTACTTTGTGAAGCAAAACTATTTGGTTGAAGCAGAAAAGCTCATAAATTGGTCTCCCTGTTTTCTATGCTTCTGTTGCTTATGTTTTCATCATTTTATTTCATGTTATTTTGGTTCTGCATTGTTACTGTTGGAGAACACACCTCCTGCTTTACATAATGTGCTATCAGTTTACAGCAGTCATGGATATGCAATTCTCATTTTTTGGCAATCATAGATCATGTATAAATTAATCCAAATGTGAATGTATATCAAATATAGACTTAATAAATCTCACTCTGCATATTTTAAAGATCTACCAGCGTCAACAGATAAAAGCAGCGTAAACAGATTTCTTTCTTTGACGATCTTGGCTATAAGAGGTTTAACTGAATCTCTGTCTTCTAGCATCTGGTTATGTGATAACTACTGTTCATTTTCCAGTGGACTATTCAAGCTGTGCTCATTTTCTTGCCACATTCAGTAACAGATTCAATGTAGACAGGGTCTTCCGAATCCTCAGCATACAGAATCAGTTAGATGTTGCTGCCTGGGATGGAGTTCGCTGCTGTTGTCTTCTCACCCGGCTCCATGGAATTGTGAGAGATGATTCATGACATGAGGTGCTAAGGTAGGCAGAACAGAGTTTGCTCTGCTAATGTTGAAGAAGACAAGGGCTTTGCTTTCTTGATGTGATTTTGGTCATTGGGAGATGCGTACGTGTGCGTGATGTAAAGACTCTCAGTTCTCAGATCCCGTGTTATTTTGGACATGTGTTTATCATGGCTCCTGGCTCTGCCGTAAGGAAGCGTACAACTAAAACATGAAGAGTTCAGCTGCCCGTCTAGATTGGACATACTGGCATTAAAGCAAAAATCGCTTTCCTCAGAGTTTTGAAGTGACATGACAGTGTCCCCTGGTGGTGAGAGGGATGGAGTTGTACATTTGCAGCTTTTCTCACCCTTTTTTTGTCTTTTTAATCTTTTTTTAATTGAAAGTGCTTGTGGCATACCTACAAAGGAAAAGGCTGTACTTTGATCACTAGTGATGGTCTATAGAGCAATGTTATAGTATAGATTTCTTCTAGATATGTTCTTCACACACAGAGATGGAAAGAAGAATGTTTCCCTTTTGAAATAAACAGTGTGCTCTCGTACTCTGCAGGAGGTGCTGTGTAATAAATGAGTTCACAGCACATTCCTAATCAGCTTGCAGTGCCAGTGCTGCATGGACATTCCCGAAGTCACTCGCTTGTGACATGTCTGCCAGGCACCCACACTGTACCGTTCCCACTGTGTGCTGCAGCCACGTCTTTTCTGTTACACACTTGAATATCTTCAGTGTGATGAGTACAAAATACCCTTATTTACAGTACCCTAGTGACTAATATATAGAGCAAGGACAAGTTTCTGGAAGACAGATGGCGTTTCAGAAGAATGAATGCTGGAGCTTGCTGTAGTACGTGGTAGATTACACTATAACTTTGTTTCTGAATCTGTTGTCACTGTATCTCCCTTAAAAGCAGAACAAAGCAGCTTTAAACTTGGCTAGTCTGAATTTGTAATTAACTAAAAGCTCGATCCTGTGAAACAGCATTTTGCAGATGGGTATTACAATTGATGACCACGTCAAATGTAACAGAAGCTGGGAATTTTATCTATTAGAGTGCGTGCATACCACTAAACAAAAGTGTGGCTTTTGTCCTTCAAACAGGTGACTGTACTTACATTTATATTTTTTCACAAACTACCAAGATTGAAGCCAGGAAATACTGGCAGAATTGTTACACATCAGAGCATTAAAGGATCAAAGTATGACCTTCTCGCGCTAGAAGCTGTTGATCTATTGAATGGGAGCGAAGACTCATCGCTTTTGCCCCTGTGTGTGTGCCAGAGAGGGCTGCAGGCCCGGCCTGGCTCCAAGTGCCCTTGGCCTTTAGGACTCAGCATTAGGTCTCCACATCTAATGCGCTCTCCTTTTAATGTAGATATGGCTTCATCTCTCAAGATGGAGGAATATAAACTGATTCACTGCATCAGTTTATAAATGCCTGATTCAAGAAAGGACTGTTATTTTGAATATTAATAGCAAAATTCAGTTATTTCTGATACCAACGAAGACACAAAGTAGGTTTTAAAGCACATAAGGAGAATAACATGCAGATTTTCAACACAACAATCATCCTTTTACTTTGGCAAATGTTTTTCCTTGCAACTCTTAGGGGGGTGGTTTGCTGCTGTTATGTTTTCATTGACATTGCATTTTTGTAAGCACTCCAAATATTTGAGTACTGAAAATAAATGAAGTTCCTCATTAAATGTGTAACTGGTATTGAAGTCTAGTCCCACTTCAATCAAAGTAAAACCAGTAAATCAGGATTGTCTTTATCTTATTTTTACTGTTTTGTCTAGCCCTGTTCTTCACTTACTGTAGCAACAGGCTTCAATACCATTTTTTCTTAGATTATTTATAGAAAAGATGTTAAATGCTGCGGCTGCAGTGTTTAGGCCCAGGTTTTCAGGCTGGCTGGCCTGTGTGTGCAGGCTCTTGCAGGTACAGACATGACCTTCCATTCTGTATGCACCAGGAACTGGGTTTTCTCCGTCAAAGATGTGAAGTGCGGGTATAACCAAGCATTTCCAGATGTGAGCGTTTGCATGCATGGGTCATGGGATTACTGAAACTAAAGAATATTAAGTTTTCATCAAAATTCTACTGAAAAACCTCCTTCTGCAATTACATTGTGGGCAAAATCCCAAGTGGGGCAGTAGTTGTTGGATAACCCGGCAGCAGGCAGCATTAGAGAAGTGATGTACGCTGATGCTCTTTGGAACACCTTCCCCTTTCCCTTGGATTTGATCTTTGAAAATCAGGGGAGAAAAGACTTACACCTTGCAGGGACTGGGTACAGTTTACGTCAAGATACACCACATTTCACTAGAATATGAAGACATTTTGAAGTGAGAATTAAATCTCAGGTTGGAGGGGGCCGGTCCTCTCGTTAGCAACATCTGGGCCCTCCCATGTCCTGTCTGTTGGTTGGGGGGGTAAGGTATATTTTATTTCATTTCATGTTATACCTATCTCTGCCGTACCCATACCTGCTGAGGAATTCTAAGTAAAAGATGTTGTCTGCTTTCACCTCTATTTTTTCGCCTTCTCTTTAGTCTAGCCTTAGAGAAAATTAGCCTGTTAGTGATGCTGCCAGCTGTGCGAGCTCGTCCTTTGTGGCCGTGCCCTGTTCCTCCCTATCCAGGCCCAGCACAGTGCTTAACTTTGACAGAAAATACTCAAAATGAACATATATTCAGACTTTTCAGCCATGGAATGGAATGCTGGGCTGCTTTTCAACTTCAAGGGAAGACCTCAAAGTTGAAGTGGGACTTGTTGGAATGAAAGAAACTGTTGTAGTTGTTGCCTGGGAAATGTTCAGATTATGGCTGTTAGAAATGACTGCATAACTCCTTTAAGGAAACATTCAAAGATAGATAGATGGATGGGTTTCTCGCAGAGAAATGATTTGGGTGCCTAACTGCCCTTTCTACCTTGGAAAACGTTCCCCTTGATTTTCAGCCACGCAACTGAATCGTTGAGAAATGTGTTTAGCTATTGCACAGCTTTTGTCTCGGAAGAAGAAAGAGTATTTTTTCTATCTGAACAGTGGATCAACCATGGATGAGTGCAGTTGTATCTTGGATATTTCAACATCTTGTTTTTCGGTACAAAAATAGACAATTTCTGATGTGGAAATGTTGCTTGCAAACTACTGGTGTGATTTATGAGTTTTCTGAACATGTATTCTTCTAAGAAAACATGCCAATTACCTGTAGTGACACGAAATATTTTAAGGCATAATAAACGGAACAAACCATGCACACTGGTGGTTTGATGTGTATGTTTTCTGGTATCTTATAAACAACAAACACACTTCCTCTGTGGTTAGAGAACTGCCTGAGGTCAGATCTGGGTCCAGATTCTACATTTGGCCATTTAAAATACAGTGAGGCAAATGAAGATGGTGAAATGGGATCCCAGAGAACTGAGAAGCTACATGGGCTTCTGTATACTTCTCAATCTCATCCCAAAGGGTTCATGTTTGGGTAGTGAATCTTCTTCATTCCCTCCTTGATTTTTGTTGTTAGCCCATCCTTTCATTTTGGAAGAAAACTAAAGTGAATTTATTACAAAAGCACTTTTTCTGAACGCTAATTCACCACTTTTATTTTCTTGCATCACATTGTTTGATGCTCACAAATTCCACGATCCTAGATAATTTCTGCTGAATTTCTAATAATATCTTGTTCATGAGTATATGGAAGTGAGACAAATTGGAGAAAAGCCGGAGGTTGTCACTGCGCTGCGCGAGGCGTTGGTTGTGGATAAGCACAGGTGTTGCAGCTGGAGCACCAAGGATCTTGTGGGCTCAGCGGGCAGGTTTCAGGATGAGAATTCGAAGAGGGATTCAGCAAAGATGCCGGTAAGAAATACCACTGCCCTGTTTTACCTGCGGCTGGGCAGGGTCTGCGTGTCTCACAATCCTCTTGGAGCTTTACCACCTGCCAGCTGTGGGAGATGTGGCAGCTGTTGGAGCTCAGTTCGGCTGTAGCGGGATCCTCTTGCTCCTGTCGTGCCTTGGGCACCATCTGCTCCTGGCTCTGCCAGCTCAATAAACTCCCTTTCCACCTGCTTTGTGCTATCAGTGTCACGCAAAGCAAGCGGGTCGGATAGAGGAGCTTGCTCTGTCTGTGGTAGTAATTACAGTTTATTTCGGCTCGCTCACACGATGTGTGAAGACATTCTAATACCATAATTGTAGGGAAAACAAAGCAGCGTGAATTGAGTGAAACGAAAGGAATTGTTAATCGGAGTCATAAACTTCCTAAATTCCACACCAAAGGTAGCATAGTTTAGGTAACAGATTATGGATAGAAAATAGTCAGGTAATTCCCTCTCCGTCATGTATTATTTCGTAAGTCTGAGAAAATAAGTTTTAAATAGATAATTTGTCTTAGGTTTCATTGCAAAGCTGTAAATCCTGGAGAAACAAGCAGAATAACTCAGAGTGATGTGTTAGCTGCCTGCATGACACCCTCACCCAAACAGCAAGGTTGTGATAGCGAGAAATAGAAAGTAATATTAACAATGGCAGGGGGGGAAGCTTCTGAAGTACACAGCACTAATAATGTGAGAATTTCTGCATTTTATGTGTAGAACTTCATAAACAGCACAGTAATGTTCACTTATTACTGTGAAGTGGTTCAAAACGCAATCTAGAGATACTAAGATGAAGATGACTTTGGTGAGTAAGACTATGTTACTGCTTACAGATATCTTTTAAAATCAGAATCTCAAAAGTTAATTATACTTAACAAAGAAGCTAAACATTAATGCTGTCACCTGAATAATTGACTCTTGACATCCAGATATTTTAGAAGATTAATTGTGGTGTTCAACCAGCTTAAATATTCTGTGCCAAAAATAGCATGCAGTTAAAATGGAAAATAATTAAACGATCAATATGTGATCCAGAAATGTCTGATGTTTTACTTTTAATCTCACAAATGGTTCCTATGAATTCAGCAGAACAGCAGAATTGCTTCGAGAGGCGTTCTGTGGTGTGCCCCGGCAATTCAAGGCAATAGCTGGGGTTAGTTGGAAAGGCAGAGGGAGAAAACCACTAGCAAATCAACTGCACTTGTTCAGTGACTGAAGAACATAAACCTACCAAATAAATTAATGTATAAAAGAAAAGTAATCGATTCCTAAATTCTCTAACTTGGGGAGGATGATTAAACATATATGCACAGGTCATTAGAAGTTTTGATTTCTAGTAACGAAAGCGTGGGTATTTAATAAATTAGCGCAGCTTTTTAAATGTCTGGTTTTATTAGAGACATAATAGTTAAGCAACATAAGTGTTTCTTCGTACTAATTTCAAATAAACTATGTGTTCAAGTGACTGGGTTCCGTGTATGATTGTGCACACAGTGGCTGACGCTGACCCTTTGCTCTCCTTGCTCTCGTCTTACCTGGTTTCATTCCCCTCCGGGGCCAGATTCTGCAGTGTTTGTGAATCAGACTGTGCGGACCCAGCTGCTCCCAGAGGCACACGGGAAATCCTGTTGGATTTCTTTGTGTACAAGAAAACTATTGCTGACTTGTTTCAGGTCTTGTGGATTTTAACAGTACTGCGAGGTTTGTCCAAATCAGTGCATGAAGTGACTGCATCAGTGGACCTGCAGCACAGCCGTGTTTCCATGAGGGTAACACCACCAGGCAGGGTGCCCCGTCCCAGCTTGCTTTGTGCAGCTGTGGAAGATGCGTTACCAGCTCGGTGCTTGGTAGCACGTTGAGCCAGAGTAACGTGCTATCTCTGCTTGGTTTGCTCTGGGCTTTAACAGCTCCAGAGCTGGAAGCTTGCCTAAATTTTCCTCTGTGCATGTGTCTGTACTTGCTTGCCTGTATCCTGTTCTCAGTGTTCTTCCAGTAGGCTTTGCAGTCTTTTATTTATTTGAAATTTGTGAAACACCTGCGTGGCCTATTTCCTCATTAGCAGTGGAATCCTTGTAGACTTTCAGTACTACGAGTGGGTTTTGGGTGGTTTTGTTTTTTTGCGATATCAATCTCCCTTGTTTTGGCCGATGTTACTGCATTGCTACTGCCTTTCAAAGAAATGTGGCATTGCTTTCTCTTAGAAAATGTACCATTAAATTGCAGATGTCATGGGTGAAAGCACTGTAACTGCAAGAAAAGGGATTTGACATGCAAATATGTTAGGATGTAATTCCACTCTTGTTGAAGTCAACGGGAGTTGTAAAATTGACTTCAAATGGGAACGGGAGCAAACTGACGATGCTGAAGTTAAAAACGTCAAGACCTTACCATCGGAAACGCGTCCTCTTCTTTTGAAGCCAGTTGGATTTACAGAGTAGCATTGCTTAGAAGTTACTAGTTTTAGTTATTTGTCACAGGGACCCAGGGGGTTCCCAGGCCTGTGCTTGGCCCCTCAGGACCTTTAATCATCTCACAGAGAAACAAAACATAAAGTCGGCTTACTGGTTTAAATAGGAATCTCCAGGCGGGTTTCACAGCTGCTTCCTGGGGATACCTTTGGCTTATTATGGCTCTGCGAAGCAAAGTGGGAACATCTTCTTTTTACAATTGACATTATTCCGTACTGGATTGTTTTCGAGCAGGTGCTTAGATCACAACACAGCGCGTGGTCCTTATGCCGGTGTGCAAAAGTCATCTGTATGTGTAAATACAGAGGGACTTTTGTGTGTTGTAGCTTATTGAGCTTTTATGAAAGGGAGGGATTTTTTAGGAAAGCTCTGTGCAAGTTTAGCACAGTGTTTGTATCGTAGATAATTGCTCTGTGAGGATGCAAACCAGTTTAACTTACAGTGGATGTATGAATGAAGTGACGTCTGTAGGATTTGGGGGTAAATTTGCCTGCATTAACACAAGACCTCACACATGCAAAGTAACGACATCGCTCTTTTAAAGCTGCTGAGCTTTTACTGGAGCCATTTATTCCTGAAGACCTCGCTTGGATGAAGTTCCACAACCCGCCGCAGTGTATTTACCTCCAGAAACGGTTGGCTTTTCTTTTCCAAGAAAGCGAAGCACCACTGCTTAAAGCACTGATTAAATGTACAGACCTCCTTTGAAAAGCTGAGAGATGCACTCTGAGACCCGAGATACACAGTCTGCTCTGCTTTCAGCCTCCTTTGCTCCTTAACAGGCCTTTCATCGAATTCTCCTCAACAACCGGATAGACCTCTGCATTCTTCGCAAGATACAGCAGTCCTAAAGGAGACCTGGTTTGATTTGTGTCCCTCATGTACCCTGGGTTTAAGCTGGGCACATTGGAAATACAATGCTGTTAAGGGTGTCTGCTGCTGTGAGGCCATGAATTTCACTTTGGATTAGATACTAAGAACCTTTGTGTGTTTAAATTCCTCTAAAGTTTGTCTCGAGCCTTTTCCATAAAGTGAGCAATATGTATTTTTAGTAACTTATTTCTATTAGCATATTTTTATTGTCACTTCCTCAGAAAGTTACTACTTGGGGGGAGCGGGCAACAACTTCCAAAAGTAAGAAGGGTTTAGATGCAAGTTAAAAAATGAGGGTAGTTTGAATTACAGATACACATTTTCAACCAGCATAACCAGACTGGTTGATTTGTAGTTGACCTCTGTGGAGAAACGATCCAAAGGCTGTGAAACTAGATGATCTTTTGAGGTCCCTTCCAATCCCTAACATTCCGTGATTCTGTGTGAAGCGCGTAGGTGCTGTGAATTTTCACCTCCCGCATTCAGGCGTGACTGTGAAATGTTTCTGTTTGCCTTGTGTACCATGGCACTTCAATTCCTGTGAAACCACGAGCCCGTTCCAGTTCTTCCCAGGGGTGAATCATGGTCAGGTAGCAGAAAACTTGCTGGAGAAACATGAGTAACGGTGGTGCTGTTGAAGGGACCTGCTGTGGCACAGCCGGGATGGGATGTTTCAGTGCAGGGCACTGAAAACCAGGGATTGTGACTGTGGTAATACTGAGTGTTAATGAGCAGTGTTCTCTGTGCCCCAGCTGAATGCTTGGTAAATTCACAACCTGTTTCGTCAATGCTGACTGTGTGATCTGTGGGCTCACAGTATAGAAAAGTTATGATTGTCTCTGTGCATACTACCATGTAAGATCTTGGTTCAAGAAGGGGTTTGGTAAATTGCAGTTTCCTGAGGGGGTAAATACGTATGATCTGCTTCGCAAAATTTAACTCATTATGCACGTTTTGAAATTATCCCCAAGGTGTGCTTGGAATTTTTATTTCAAATTGGCTTGCTTGCTAAAATAGATAAAATATTCGGATTCATAAAACTGCCACTAAACGTTAAAATGCACTTTTGGAAGAATAAAGGCTGAAGAAACTTTTGATGTGATCTCAAACAGGCAGCATTTCTGAATGTCATGGACAATCAAGAACATGATAACACTTGAGTTTTCCATTTTGAGATTATGAGAATTTCTCTAGTTTCTTTATACCTAAGTGAAAAGAGATTTGACTGAGCCTTGAAATGTGTCACATGCAATTCAGCGATATTTTTATACTTGTCTCTTTAAATTGCTTCTCTCCTTTGTTCTTTGTATGAAAGGGATGCAGATCTACAACCAGTTTTGCCTAGTATGTGTGAATCAGCCTCCGTTGACTCTCTCTCAGCCCATGATGTGTCTGTGCTTTCAGAGGTGCCTCTTTGGCTTTCAGTGAGTGTTGGAGATATAAATAATTATATTGAAATATCCCACCCTACTTGTTCTCATAGCCTCTCCAGCATCCTCCGCAGTACTGTATTTTCTACAAACCTGCCTCTGTTACACAGTTAAACTGTGGTTCCCTGGTATCCCCTGGGTATCTCACCACCAGGGTTGTCACCTCCTTGTGTTTCTAGAAGAATGTTGGCTCAAATGAACTGTGGGAGAACACCTGGCACAGGTGTAGTTCTGATTGTCTTGATATTTAGAATGTTTTGTGCAGCTCCAAGATCAAGTGCTCTCTTCATTTTCTTGTTTTACTCTGATAACAACCTGTTATTGTCTGCCTTGTTTTCTTTTTCCTGTGGGTTTTTTTAGTGCATTTTTGGTTTATTTTTTCATCCCAGCGTAACCTTTGAGTGAACGTGGCTGCTGCATCAGGGCTGTGTGCCTATAACAGATAATAACAGACATTAACAACGTCCGTATTCTCATTTGTGTGAACAGGTTTAAGGAGCTACTGAAATGCCAAGAGAACACAGAAATGCTGACACTCAGGATGTTTACAGAAATCCAGTTTACTAATGAGCTGGAAAGCCCACGCCATTTTTTTGTTTAAAGCGCAGAAACTAATTCATGCTAAGTGGGTAGGTGTGAAAGCCATAGCAGGCTGCTCACCACGGCGGGGCTGCGCGTTTAACAGTGTTGCTCTCAGAAGACATCAACCTCATTACCTTCCAAAAGGCACGCAGGGATGGTTGAAGCCTCTTCTGCTTTGACATCCATGATGAGTTTTGAAAGACAGAATTGCAGATGATGTCAAGAAAAGAAATGCATATATTAATTTTAATCTTCATATTTCGCCTGGTGGGACGCATTCTTCCCCAGCGCCTCATCCCTGTCATTTAGTGAGTGTAAAGAGCTGCTGTCTCCCTTGACGTTGTCACCACAGCTGGAGCGTTGGGTTTTCCTGCTGCCACCTTGGTGGCCACAATGCTGTTAGTGTCCTCGAGGATTTCATTCCTTCTTGTCCTGCTGTCTGTTTTTTAAGCATTGTTAAAATAAAAAGTATTACAGTAAAAACCCAGCATTTTTAAACACAAAAGCCTAATATGAGCTGTTTCCGTACATCACGAAGTTGCTAATAGACAAGTAAAGTACTGTATGACGAAAATACAAGTAGGAGTTCTGGCAGTAATGGAACTTCTAAGTAAATTATTGTATGTTCAGCAAGACATTGCGATAATAAAGTTAAATTCAAGTGCCCTTAATGCTGAAGTAAAATTAAC
Source organism: Patagioenas fasciata (assembly GCF_037038585.1). Taxonomy (NCBI): domain Eukaryota; kingdom Metazoa; phylum Chordata; class Aves; order Columbiformes; family Columbidae; genus Patagioenas; species Patagioenas fasciata. The sequence goes on from NC_092527.1 coordinate 5,592,807, forward strand.
TTAATTTTATACTTCCTGCATGTACCTAATGGTTTCTTCACATAGCTCGGATATGGTCCGTATGATTTTGAAGTATTCTGCTTTGTTTTTAATTGGGTCTGTGTTTTTGTTTGCTCGTCGGTTTGTTTTGACACTCTGCCTCCCTGTTCTGTGATTAATTTGGCAGCGAGCTGAGTTCTGTTTTCTGAGTTTGTGCCTGGCAGCAGTGATGGATGTACAAATGTAAAGTTGGTGATCACGCTCTCCTTGGGGACAGGAGCAGCACACACGCGAGGCCAGCCTAGTTTTGTTAATTAAGGCTGGAGAGAAGGGAAACATACCCTGATGGCACAACTGCCATTCCTAATGCTTATGGCTCTTTTTCCAGGTGAACCTTTAGGTACTGGTGAGCAAGCAGGCAGGCTCAGGGGGCAAATGGAGCAAAACCACATCTCTCCAGGTTGCAAACACTACCATGAAACATCTCCTGTCCCCACAATACTGGATCTGCAGCCTGTTAAGCCTCCAAAATTCGCTTTTCTCCATCAAGGTGCTGGATACAGCTGCAGTGTGGTGGTGCCATTCCTAATGCTTATGGCTCTTTTTCCAGGTGAACCTTTAGGTACTGGTGAGCAAGCAGGCAGGCTCAGGGGGCAAATCGAGCAAAACCAGATCTCTCCAGGTTGCAAACACTACCGTGAAACATCTCCTGTCCCCACAATGCTGGATCTGCAGCCTGTTAAGCCTCCAAAATTCGCTTTTCTCCATCAAGGTGCTGGATACAGCTGCAGTGTGGTGGTGATGGGGGCTATGGGGTCTCAGCCTGGCTGCAGCTGCAGGCTGGTCCTTCCAGCGCTGGGCTCCGTCACAGGTCCTAGGGCCACCCAGCAACATGGAGCTGGTTCAAACGTTCACCTTTTCCTGCAGGTCTCAGCTCTGCGCGGCGGTTCCTGTGGGATCTCACGGGATAGTCTCAGTGTCAGCTCTAGGCAGGGTCCTCTCAAAAGCACAGGTTACACGGCATTTCTGCGGGCTGCTTGCAGTCTTGGTTCTTGGGATTGCAGGAAGTGCAGCATGTTTTTAGGCAGTAATATTGATGTTCAGGAAACTGTGGTCCCTTCAAAAGCTTAATGCGTGTATATTTTGTGCACTTGACATTTTAGCAGTGGCAAATAGAGTAACTTTTTTTTTTTTTTATAAAATACATTTATCTCAGCAATCCTTGACCTGGGCTCAGTAAATGAAAATGTACTAGCAGAGCTGTATCCCCACAGCATCAGAAGAGGGACATCGTAAGTGAAGGAGAAAATGAAGAAATATGTGCTGGTGCTCGTGCTGAAGGATAGCGCGGCAGAAACTGCCGTCAGGCTGTAGAAGTCATGATGGTTGGTGGGCAGAGGGTCCTGTCTGCCCCTGCCTGCCAGCAAACGCTTGTGTTGGAGACAGCACCGTCTGGGCTCGGCGATGTGCAGGTCTGCTCACCATGGCATCCTTCATTTGTACTTGTTATTATTATTATTTACAGCGTAGACACAGACAGATCGTTTGATGTAATTTAGTAGGATTTTAATCGGGGTTGGCGTTGGCGGTCTGTGAGTCGGCACAGAGGGGACAAGGCATTGCGCAGAGTCACAGCTCTAATGCTTTGGTTTAAAGAAACAGAGGTGCTGCTGAATAGAACTTAAACTTCGTAAAAAGCGTGTGCTAATGTAGGAACACTTATGCATTGGGAGGAAGCGAGGCAAATTACCTGAGTGTTTTAAACTTTGGGTATTAGTGGGACCAATTAAAAATAACTGCGCAATTTCTTTTGTTATGTACTGTCACGGAGGCACCCCGAGGTTAGTTTAAGGGACAACAGGGTCCAAAACAAACTTTTATTCGGTAAAAAAAGTACAGCAGATTGACCCGTGGAAGATGGGGTTTTAGCACTCCAAAGTGACTTGAATACAGGTTCGGATATCAGTTGAGGAAATGATGAAGGGGCAGCAACCAATGCAACAGGCGGTCCACAGAGTGCATGCACATGGCTTCACCAAAACAAGGCCGGAGCTGCTCCTGAGTCCTGGAGGAGTCCACACTTGCCTGAACATGGTGTGGGGTTATTTTAGAGATACATGTACTCGTATTGAGTACGGGAAGTGTACAGTTGTGATTCTGCGAGGGTAAATTTATAATACACTCGCAATCCTGCAAGGAGAAATATACATGCAAATATGCACGGATTATTACACGTGCTTATGTGGAAGCACGGGAGGAAAATACACCCGTGATTCTGCGAGGAAATAATTTATACATGTGCAAATGTGCACGGAAAGTAGATACACTCGCAATCCTGCAAGGGTTGATTTTACTCATACATGTGGCAGCAAGGCGAGCAGAGTCTCGGTCTGGGGCAGGGGAAGTGGCTCTGGTCAACTTGTAACTCCACGAGATCCGTGCAAGGGGCAGAGCCTCGACGAGAGTCCCGTTTTGATTGACTGATCAGCTCTGACGTGGCCATTCCAGAAGCTTCTCTGCACCCCCACCCTGGCTGTGGGTGTCCCTGAAGCCTCCAAACATCCCCACACGGGCCGCGGGCGCCCAGCGGCTGCCTGGGCCTCAGCACCGCCTTCTCCTAACGGCCCTGCCAGGGGCTCTGGGGCCCAACAAAAGAAGCTGTCAGCTCAAACGGCAGAGACAGAGGGAGATGGTCTGCTCCTGCCATATCGAAGGAAGGGAGGGGGAGAGAGGAGGGTTTGCGTCCTGCCACATGTACCCTTGGAGGTTACACTTTGCCTCTGCATATCTGGAGCAATAATATTTCTTTCTCTTTTGGTGATGAGAAACCTCCTGTAGTAACACAGCCAGCTTTAACGAGGTCACATAAAAGTATCTCTGTTCTTCACAGTGCTTTCCTCCAGGAATCTTTTATCTATCATTCTATACACAAGAGAGGGAACTAAAGAATTGCCTTGCAAGAGCATTGGACGACATAAGGAGACTCAAGGGAGATCCTGAATGCAGTTTTAGGATGAGGGGGAGCTGGCTCAGTTCTTCAGATACTTGAAATCAATAGTTCATAAATTTGGGAGTGCCCACTCCATGTGAAAATATAAAATCAGCTGTGAATCCTAAGTCCAGGGATTATTTAACTGTTTACATTTATGTTGCTTAAAATCATTGAAGTATTTTAATAGTAACAAGGTTCTTCTAGAGAATAATTAGTTAAAAACTGACAGTGTTTGATGAAATTGCGCTGTGTTTAGGCCTGGAGGTGTTGCTGGAAAGACTAGTACAGTATTTAGGACCAAGGTAAACCCTTATCTGTTCAGAACCGCTGTGTTCACGAGTGCATAGTTTTTAAAATCTGATCTGGGAAATAAACAGGAATATTTGGGAACCTGCAATGACAGGAAAAGAAAACGTCTTTAGGTTTTTGGGAGGAATTCTGCTGTATGGGCTGTGTCAGGGCCTGCAGTACGGTTTGCTTTGAGCTGTACATGTGTGTAATTCTTTCTCAGAGTTAGATTACTGTTTGCAGAACTCTTTAAAGGATGTAGCCAATAAAATGACATTGAAGCATATTACTAGGAAGTTACTTTAATATTGCTTGGGAAAGGTTGGTATTTCTGTGGGGTTTTCTTTCTTTCCTTCTGGAAAATATTTACTGGCTGATGAAAATGAAGTGATCGCAAAAGGTATCTTGGGAACTTTCAGGTTCTTGTCAGCGATTAACTTGTTGCAGTCCTCCTTTTTGCTCGCTTCTCTTTGAAATGTATGCATTTGTTAGCCTGGTTGTGTTTGAAGAGCTGCAGTCCCAGTAACCTGTGTGGTTTTCACCTGACATGTATTCAGCTTAGGAGACACAGACTACAATGTGATAGTGCTTCCTGGGCATGGGTTTTGTTTCACAACAGTGTTCATCTGGCCAAAAAGAACCCCGAGTGGGAAGAAAACCGTAGCTATGTTGCAAGAAGAAGCGTCAAATGTAAGGGGATGTGAAGGTTGTCACACCTACTTTATTATTGAGGGAGTAGTTCAGGATATATTTTCTTTCCCTGTCAGTATAATAATGGTTTGTTTGATTTCTTTCATCTTAAATATTGTGAAGAAGTGAAGGCTGTTGGGAAAATTTGGAGTAGACATCTGAAGGACAATTCAGCTTTGACTGTTACCTTGTTTGAATCACTCACTCTTAAAGGTTCTGATATACAAATTTTTTTTAAGGCAGAACTCTTACCTATATTCCAATGTTTTTCCACACACAGAGAAACAGAAAAGATGGCTTTTGAGTGAAAGCTATGACAACCAAATACCGACCGTCATGTAGCCTCCCTCCAAACAAAGTGAAGGAGGAGGTTTTGTAGATTTGCTTTAAACCCATATTCCCTCCTCCATTCCCTTTTTCTTCCCTGAGCAGATGATTTTGCTTTATAGCCGTAAGGACATTGTCAAATGGCAATGTTGGAGGTTGCTTCACTGACAAGGGGACGGGAGTGGTGCCTTTGAATCCTCCTGGGAAAACAGGACACTGGATCCCAGTCTTCTACTTCTTGGGTGAGAGCTCTGATATTCTTACTTTTACCCTGTAAAAAGGCTCAGGAGCAGCAATGCTACGAGGAAAATATCAAATACTAGTGCATTTTCGATAGAACTTACCGGGAGTTTCCAGGAAATCTGCTTTGCTCTTACATTCCCACTGTTACATAGCTCTGTGAACCTGCCCTTGGATGAGATGTTGTACAAATGCCCCCCTTCCCAGGGCATTTTTCTCTCTGGCTCCTGGCACGTTGCAGGGTTTGGAAAGCGGGGGCCTCTGTGGACCTTCCAGACAGTCCGGCAGATGACTCCATGTGTACTTGGGGCAGGCAACACTAGGGCTTTACCAGATAGAAATGCAACTGCCTAATTTTTACAGTGGGCAGGCAATCGGGGATGGAACGAGAGAGCTGCCTGGAACCTCCTCTCACTCAAGGTTAGCAGCAGAATCCAGATATCTTGCTTTTTCATCTCTTGCAAAGGTCATCTTTAAACGTTGTGACCATCTCGTGTACCTGCATAGAGTTTACTTCAATGAACTCGTAACTTTTCCTTTTAATATAGAAGAAAACATTTCTAAGAACAAGTAGTTCAAGTGTTTTATGCTATTGCCAAACTTAATCACTTTTTGGTTTAGCGTTATGCTTTGTTTAACAACTTCAGTAAAGACTGGGCCATGTTAGCTGTATACATGTTTCTGCCAGATGATCTTCTGAAAATATTATTTCAGCTTCTGATTTGCACGGCTTGATTTGGTTTGCTTTAAAATAGAGGCTTTTAAGAGACAGTACTGAACATTCATTTCTGTATGTTTTTCTTCAGCTGGGTGCATCCATTTGAAGCTCTTTTAGTTGACTGTGAACAATTAACACTCAGAAGGTAGGTAGCTTGGAGTGCATCTCTGATGTGCTGGTTGTGGCAGACTTTGACACAGAAGATGACAGCTGTGGAATTTTCACCAGCTGTTTCCCAGCATGAAACGTTCTCGTGGACGTGTTTCAGTAGCATACGGCATCTGTTGCGTTTTAAAGGTGAAACTTCAATCCTATTGGCTTTTTTTGGCCTGTCGTGTAAAACGTTCTTCTGTGTGTCCTAATGACTGTAGTTAATATTTTATGGTTTTGTTTACCTGTAGTGTCAAGCTTCAGGAGCACAATTGGAAATGTTATAAACCAGCAGAGAGTGCATGTGTTTTACAGGGCTGACTGCAGTCAGTTTGCAGTTTCTGTCTTAGAGCACATCTTCCTTTCTGAGCCCCCGCTCCACTAACAGCCTTTAAACTTTTGATCAGCGCTCATAGCCAAGCAGCTGGATTTTGTGTGTCTCACCGTGTTTGCGCAGAGCCACAGATCCACAGATGACAAGCTTGGAAAGCAACACACCAGACAAATGCAAACGCACATGATTATGATTTGCCATGAAAACATATTGCATGACTCTGGTTATCTGAAATATAAGTCATCCCAGTATCACATATCAGAAAAAATGAACAATGAAATAGTTCAGCAAAATTTTGTTGTGTGACTGAAAGAAGCCTTCACAATTGCAAGTGCTGTAGAGGTGGTCACAGCAAGTTGTATCTGTTCAGTATAGAGAAATAAACTCCTAAGTGATGTGTCTAAAAACTGGGGGTGGGTACGGGCTGTCCAGAATTAGATTATTTAGCTTGCTTTGTTGAAATCCCTGCCTACAGTCAGTGCGAGCCACTCAAGTTTTTCTTTATATATTTATGTCTGTATTTTTGTTAAGGATAAATAAACCACAAAATATTTAACCAGAACATCTACAGGTATGGCTTTCTGCGCTGGCAGGTTATATATTGATGGTTTGAAAGCAGAGCTGAAACCATGACTGTGTTAAAGTGCCAAAGCAGAGCTGGTGTTACAGATCCCAGCATCGACGGTGTGAGCAACCGGCACTGCCGTTGCACTGCCTGGGCTCACAGTTCAAACCATCAGCAAGGCACTGCTGAAATCTGACAAGGTGAAGCGAAGTCACCAAATGGATGAGGACCTGAAAAAGTAATATATGTAATTACAACCATGCTCTGAAAAACAAATGACGGGAGACTGTGACTTTAGAATTAGGTAATTGGTTTTCTAAGGTTAGGCATCTCAGAATGCTTGTGGTATTATTTAGTGAGACAGTGTTACTTACAACAACCTCTCGATCATCTTCATTCTGTAAAAACATTTCTTCAATTACACTAGGTATGTTGGGTATTAAAGTTTTCAGATCTGTGTTCTTGTAAGTTTGCTGGATGTTTGTCTCCTGGCTTCTGTGCTCGGTTGGCATCATTTTCTCTCTCTCTGAAGTGCCGGCATTACCGCCCTTGCAAAAGAACGTTAATTAGGAAAACCCAGCCTACAAAACCCAATTGATACAAAAGCAGGTTTAATTCATTGAATTGCTTTTTAAATATATCTCAAAGAAAATGTCGTTCTTTAAGGCTCTGAAAAGCTACAGGAAGAACAGGCCCCACAGTCCATACGATCAAGAGTAGAATGTAACCATTTTCATTTTGTTCACCAACTGGGAGATACTGGAAGGGGCTGTGCAGGTGGACAGTGTACTCGCATACGTGGATTTTATCTTGTCTGGTATTTTTCAGTTCTTTAAGAAGCAGCTAGGAATACTGAGTTGAACATTGAATTCTTGAAGAGAAGAAAAATAGCAGAGGAAAACAGAATAACTGTTTAATTATTTCCCTTTCTATTGGGTTATTTCTTGTGTTGAGGTTGTTCAGAAAGTTCCCAGTCAGAGCTGTTAGTGGTGTCTCTCGACACTAATCCTGCTTCTTGCTTTATTGAGTACTCAGCCTTTGTTTCAGCCTTCTCTCTATGTATCTTTTTTTACTTTTAAACATTACACAATGTCACAGAAAAGAGACGTTTTGACCGCTTTAGTCCTGCTGAGTGTCACTTGTGGCATGGCCTTCGTGGTAGGAGAAGAAACCAAAGCTGAGGGTCCTGCAATGGTATTGGCACCTTTTTTGTGACAAACTTAGAGTCAACCTTCAGTTTTAACTTGTGAAAACTCTGTGTGTTGTACAGTGACACAAGAACTATATTGGAAATGAGAGGGATGTGACCACCAGAAGCACAGAAAGAGATGAAAAGAAGCAGCAGTGGAGTGAAATAATACGTAAAGTTGCATTTTGTGTTGGTAGCGCATGGAGAGCTACTGCAGAGGAGAACCCCTGGAGTGGCTGTTTGTGTGCAGAACACAGAACAGCGGCTTTGTTAGCCTGGCCACAAGGAGAGAGATACACAAAGTGTACCTGGGCGGTAGCTAATAAGGCACTGTTTAGTACAGTAGGAAATTGCAGTTGTATTTAAGTGATTAGGATAGCAAGAATAAGCTTGTGCCTTACATGCAGTGATAAATAAGTAAAATCTCCAAATGCAAACTACTGTGAAAATGTGTATAGCCAACTGTTGTTCCAGATGTCTGAAAAGGCTTATTAATGTCTGAACATCATCTTATAAGCTTATCGCTATTGTTTGCAGAGCCCTTGGTTAGGATCAAGAGCACTAAATGGAGAACCAGGATACTCTAAGAGCAGGGGAATGGCTTTTCAACTGAGGTGCTCTAGGGAGCAGAACACTAATTAGACAATCCAGTGGGTTTCTTCAAGGAAACCTCCAGAAACTTCACAAAACAGGCACTTTTTAAACGTTGTTTTGTATAACTGGTTTAAGAAATGTGGTTGAAGTTATACATCTTGAGGCTATAGAAATTAGACTCTGCGCTGTTGAAAACACAGCAAGCAATTGCATTTTGGTTTTGTTCCCTTCAATGAGATCTCTGTACGTGCACAACTGGGGGGGAAGAGGATTTGATTTAACAGCTGGAAAGAGAAGAAGAATAGGAGGGAGGCAAGACCTCTGCTTTCCATTATTGGGAAGAAATACCAGCCATATTTCAGGGAAGATGAATTAAACCTGCCAGGAAGCCAGTTAGAGTTTTGAAGAGAATAACTCGTTTCTGATTTGTCTTTTGTGTTGTCTTGCACAAGCTGCTTGTGGTTTAGCTGGATCCTCTCAGAGCAGTGGGCTGTGCTGGATGAGCTCCCAACTGCTCCTCTCTTTAGTGATGTGATAGAGTGGTGCTGGCACGAGGAGGGCAAGAAAGAACTGCCTTGGTGATGACAATTTGCCACAGCAGAGCACAGATGGATTTGAATCTCCGAGTACACAATAAAAGAGCAAGTGGATATTCAGCAGTCCAGAGAGCGCAGCCCTTGCCTCCCCGGTACAACTGTGGGTTGCCTCTGCTTTAACGGGGGCGTCATGCAGAGTAGCGGGTCCTGATCGTGGAGCCTGTGATCCCCGTGCACCGCCACGCACCAGGGCAAACGCGACCGGAATCCAGCTGCGCTGGGTTTGCACGGTGCTGCAGCCAGCCAGGATGACATACCTCTGGATTTCACTTGGATTGCTGTTAGCTCAGGTGTTCTGAGGGTGCTGCGGGCAGAGGCTGAAAGAAGAATTTGATGGGAGCAAAAGCCACAGCAGGTAAAATAGACCTTATTCACACTTGAAGAGAAAGATTACTTCTGGACTGTTTTCAAAGACACTTGCTTGAATCTACTTCCAAGGCTTAGGCTACTCCAGCAGGCCAGGAGAGGACTGAATGTTTAATGCAGATGAATGGTTCTGGGCAGGTTTGCATTTGATCACCTAGCATTTGCAATTTTCTAAGAGTACCTTTGCAAGGCGAGGATCGGGTAGGTACCTGCCCTGATGTGGGGGGACCCTGCCATAACCTGGAGAAATCTGGGCTTGTTTTCAGAACTATAGTCACAAACGTCTTATGTTTCCCGTTCGCATCTGTGAAATATCCATATTTAAATGCTGTTGTTTGTGTGTTTTCAAGTGAAACGGGTACCAGGACCTCTTGTGTATTCCTTGTAGATTCTGTAGTCCAATAAACAGATGGATAAAAAAACCATTTAGCAACAGTAGAATTTTAAGTTTAGTTGTAAGACTTATTTTTCTTTTAGATGCTCTTACAACTCAGCTAAAAAATTGATGCGCTGCCTTCCGTTTCTGCATACCGCCCTGATAGCCAGGTCTGCCTTGCGAATGTTTGCAAGCAGTCCTTGAAGGAAAACAGTTTGACATCAGATCTTTTACTGAAATATCCTGCATACCCAACCATATTATTCCGTTAGGGGAAAGCTAGGACTGGGAAATAAATGATACCGTCATTAGTCAAAGAACATAAATCCTTTTTTCGTGTTAAATAGTCTCAGTGTTTCACCATTTCTCACACGCGTGCTCATAGAAGAAAGGTGAATGATAAAAAGGGGTGTGGAATTCCACAAAGGACATGTTACTAATAATTAAGTTTTAAAAGTGTGCTTTATTTCATTTTAGATGTGAGAAACTAAGAAGAAACTCTAGAACAGGGTGTCAGACTAAAATGCGATTTTAGGCCTATGTAAACGTCAGTGCTCCTACTTCTATACCGTCCTAAAATCACATTTGGCCCTTTGAAGGCAACCACCAGGCTGATGTGGGCCCTGGGGAAAATGAGTCTGACACCCTGCTCTAGAAGGTTAACTTTGGGAAGGACCTTCAGTAAAGGAGAACTTGCACTTGGCACCGTTTGTTGTCCTTGTTTTGTGTTCCTCATAGAGAACAGATAAGAATATTTTGACTTATCACCATTCAAAATGAATAAAAGACTTCAAATTAATGAAGTAAATGTATTATTTCAGATCCTAATCAGTAAACCTTTTACATATAATTAATCATGTTACCCTTGTTCATGGTTAACAATTGTGGTAATTGTATTTTAACTGAAATGATAGAAAGAAGTTGAGATTTTAGATTGAGGGTATGCAGGTTTTTGAGGCTGAGGTTGTCACTACTTTTTGTGCAAGTGCACGTGTAAGCATTGGGAATTCACCAAGAAGATTTATTTTTCATTTCTGTCTTCTGATATCTCATAAATGCTTGGAAAAATACATAAAGACTCCACCTGCATTTCATGTCAGATATTTTCCAATGAAGATATCAAATCGGGAGCTTTGAAACAGCAGGTAAATAGTCAATGAATGTCATCCCGTGCTGGCGATCATCCTTGTCTCACGCCTTTTAAAGTGAGCTGCTCAGGTCTGTGCTGCCTTTTTCTCTCTCACCAAGGGTTTTTACATGCTATTACTAAATATCTGCAATGTGTTCCCAGCCATTGCAACCCCTGTTCCACGGGCAGAAATGGGCTGTGGCTGGTGGGAAGCTCCTGTACTCGCTGCTGGGGCCCCTCACTGCCTCTCTCACTATTATTTCTCCAACTCCTAAACGCTTATTTATACATCGAGTATGTGGCACACTCTTATACTTGTAAGTGATATTTTGAAGAGTTTATCCAGACAAATCTGTTATTTCCTATTAGCTGTAGCAGAGTGGAACAGCTATTTGTACTCCCAAGGCTGGCAGGGGCCCGTCACAGCAAATGGTGTTGCTGTGAAAAGTGACTTTTCTGTGCATGAAGCTGTGAATCTTTCCCACCTAGGGACAAATGCCAGGTATGGAGTGCACTTATTGGTATTTGTGTGCGTAGCCACCTATGTTATTTTATCACAGAGCTTCCTTTTGTTCTCCACCTATTTTAGCTCAGTCCCTGCAGGATTTTGGATTCCTTGAGCGGAGAATGCCCAACGCTGTCCGCTCTCCACCGCGTTAAAACCCATGTGTCTTTTTGGTCAGTAAACTTCACCAAGGTTTAGTTCTGCACTGTCTACTCATCTTTCTCTGGTTCTGAACAAAATCTGTCTTCAAGGTTTGTAAAATTTCTGATATAAATTATTTGCTCTTTATATTGGTATGTTTATACTTCATGCTTGTATTTTCTGTTTCAGTCATTATTGATACGCTTCCTTTTTTACTCTGTTGAGATCATTATTAGCAGCAAATTTCCTTGACAAAGTGTGTTCTTATATTTACCCACTCTGCCTGAATTAAAAGGAAATCTTGGAAACAGTGAATTCTTTAGAACAAGCCTCTCTAAAGATACAATTCCCCAGTCCCAGTCTCCAGCAACTCGGATCTGCTCCTCCTGTTTCTCTTGGAGAAGAGGAAGCAAAGCGGGAAGATTGAATGTAAAGAACAAAATATTCCTGGATTTTAGGTTTCTTTCTTCCTTTGTTTTGTTTCATCTTGAAATAGAAGTGTCTTCCTTTTATGTGGGTTGTATTCATAGCAACTGAGGATGTTAGTTAATTCAGACTTATGCTGAAGGGATCAAATCAAGTTGTATAAGTTGTACAAGTATTTCTTTAGGTCAGAGATGAAAATCTGTCTGTAACTTCCAGTCTAAGAACAGGAAGGAAACTTTGCAGGTACCTGTATGGGCTACTACCTCAAAAGTATTCTCAGTGCAAGGAAAGCAGTGATATTTTAGGTGTTGGAAAATGTTAACCTCCAAAGCAAATGGAAGAACAACAAATCTGAGGCCTCTGCATCCAGAGAGAACACGGGGAGCGATGGGCAAATCAGGAGCGAGTGAGGGTCAATGTAACTGGAAGTGCCCGTAGCACAACGCATTTCGTGGGCATTTCTCTCTGTCTTTAGATCTACTGCATTTGGACTTCAGAAAGTACTTAGTATGTTCTTACATGAGGAATTATTGGTAAAGCTACAAAAGATAATGCTTAGGTCCAGTATTGTTCAGAGAGCAGGAAACTGGTAGGAGCATCGCTAGCGGTGTGACAGGAGCGAGGTTGCAGAGATGAGAGATTGGTTGAGAACAGTGCAAATGGTCCATTCACGGTGGAAGTTCTGTGCAGGTCATCACAGACATGAACTGTGTGCAGGCACCTGAGTCTCCTGCAGTGTCTTACCCTGAAAACAGCAGGAAAAGAGGGTGAAACCTGCCTTATCTTTGCTGATAATCAGATTGGGGTATTGCAGTACCGCTAGTTGGTTCAACACCTAAGGCATGGCAGCAGCAAAGAAACACAAAAATTCAGAAACAAAAGCACCACCAACACCTCACAAGAAAAACAAAACCACACCAAAACCACCAGCAAACTACTACATTTAGAATACTCTTTCCCCTGTATCCAAATAGGCTTTTATTCATTTCAGGAACAGTATTCAGAGAACACAAAATTTCCAGACCCATGAAGACAATATAGATTGAACTCAATTTCCATGGAAGTTAATGGAAAAATTTCTGGGAACGTTTTGTCAAGTCCTTGAAAAGTGAAAATGATAAGATAAAATAGAGCAATTCAGTAATCCTGCTGGGGGAAGATCGTCATCTCTGTAAAGATAAGGGTATTCGTTTTCACTTGTTTTATGAAATGTACTGAATATGTTTCTTACTTGGTGTCATATGTGATAGTCAAATATAAACCAGATGTTGGGCTGCTGTCGATTTGGCAAACAGTTCAGAAAATTCATATATATATTCTGTTTTAAGAAAAAGGAATAATACATTTTTTTTGCCTGTCTACAAAAATCATATAGATTAGAAAAGTGGCATACTTTAATATTTTGTGTGCACGCTGAACCATTTGTTTAGACTGCAGTAATAGAACTACATTACATTCTCACTGTGTGCCATAGGTAGGTGGTGGTATAGGACAGAAGTACCTAATTGCTTGTGATTTGGTTCGTTTCCAGACCTCAACATATGACCTCTTGTTTTTCAGGCAGTTGCTCTTCCTGAAAGCGTTCGCGTTAGTCTGACTCTTCTCCAGGATTTGAATCATGGTGGTGCAGTTTCCACTTGATGGCTTTTTTTGCCTTGCTTGGAGCCAGCTCCTCATCTTTTGTTATGTGACTCGGTCTGCAAACCTCTCAATACTTTTGCTTGTCCTTTGCTGCACTTTTAAATCTTTGCAACATCCTTTTGATCATGGTAGTTTTCAGTAGGCTAACATTTTATGTTATTGACACACATTCTCCTGGTGGGAGAAGTCAATTGTGCCACTTACTTGGGAGAATGGGAGACTCCAATTAGGTATAGATGGTGAGACACTGTTTTCTCTCCGTTTATCTTGGCTGCTTGAATTTATGATGGAGATTTTGTTCCCGCTTCTACTGTTTAACTGCAGTACAGATAAACTGGAGCAGGATTTTCTCTTTCATACATTAACAGCTCTGAGAAGATGGAAGGGGAACTTGTCCCTTGCACAGTTGTTCTCATCCGTACCTTTACATTAGCATTGCTACAGTTTGCCATTCAGTATCTTTGACTTGCTCTCTGGGGTGGTCACTGTTTCACTCCCTGTGAGGATCACTTGGTTTTGCTGTTCCGGGCATTCCTGGAGAAGCAGGTATGTGTAAGTTGTCTGATCACATGTTCCTAACCTTTACTCATATCTGGGATTCAAGAGTTATGTTCTTTTCCTTCCCAGTGGATTTCTCGTGAGAAATAATTTCTGCAAGTCGCTGTGTGTCACATGATGTTACTTTATATTTACTTTTACTTTATATTACTTTTAAAATTATCATATTGTGACACTAGGCTTTCAGATGTTTTTTATGTGATGTATGAAAAATGTACATTCATTTAGGCATAAAATTACCCAAAGAAGGTCAGTTATAGAGTGTACTAGCCTGGGGCGTAAGCCAAGTTTCACATTATATGTAAAGACTACATTTAATAATGTGCACTTTCCTACATTATACAGTCATTGAGGGCGTTTCTGGGAGTCGAGGCACCCTCATACAAAGTTGCTTTTCTCTTGAGGGAAAAGATTTAGTCTGTGTTATATTGTGTTTTGTATTGTTTTGTTATTCACATGAGCAATGGCAGTCTTAGTTGGAGGAAGGAAGCATTCGATCAAGGTACTTGATAACGTTTGTGAGTTCTGGTTGTGTGGTACGCCTTTTATTTATGATAGGAATCAGATTAGCCAGCCTGTTTGAATCTTTCCTTTTTATGACTGCATCTCCATGAATCACAGAATTTTGGGGAAAGGTGAGAATGACTGTGAGAGCGCCTGTCCCTTGAAGGCCATGGTTATAAAACTCCTGCTCAGCTTGTTCTCCCCAGCCCTGGGAGTTCCCTTGGCCTTTCCTTGCTGACTGTCTGCAATTAAAACCGGTTTGAGCTGGATAATAACTGCCATCAGGGTTATTGAAGAGAGAGGGGTCCGTATAACTGAATGTTGCCGTTTATGGCAACACACATCCCAGCAGTGGGTTGTGCCTTCTTTGATGAAGTAGAGACTATTTACTGAATTTCATATGTCTGAAGTTGATAAATATTGTGAAATGTATATAGTTATTAAAAATATATATACATATATAGAAGAAATAGCAAAAGGGTAATAAACTTGACTGCTGTTGCCTCCTTTCAGGCCCTCTCTCTCGCCCACGTGCTTGGCACGTTTAGCGCTGGATGGTTTCCCTGTCCTGCATTGGGATATCGTTGGAAAATGCCGAGGCCAAACTCGTATTTTCTTCTTCCTTTTCTAGAGTGAATGTTTTCATACAGCATCAAAAATGACGCTGTGTTTGCTGCTTTGTTTCTTTTTAAGAAGAGGCACGTAAGTGGGCAGTTTCCCATGTCATGATTTGCTGTTATAGAACAGGGGAACCGGACTGCTGGTTCATTAGGGTTAGTCTATGCTACCTGAAAGCATGCGCTTCATAGCAGTTGACTCAAAGCTTCAGCATCCTTTTGGAAGGCACCCACGTGTGCTGGTATTCGCGCAAAGCGATGTCATAAATCAAGGACAAAACCACTTAGATTGGTTTCACAAAACCACTCTTCATGGAAAGCAAGTTCTCTGAAGAAAGTGGTTCCATTATGCACTTATAGAGCTATGGCATTAATCATTATGTCATTAATATTATGACATTAATAATTCTTAGTATCGTTTCATCCTTTTTAATCTCTCTGCTACAAGATGCAAGAATTAAAAACAATCCTACTCACTGTTTTCTAATACATCTTCAGAGATGGTTGATTATCAGATGATGTGCGGAAGTCAGTTCTGTTACTTAATTAGTACCAGATTTCTGTGCAAGTTCAGTTGTTGCCTCATTCTCCGTTTATCACACAGTGTTGCCATTCTTTTTAATTTAGACCCGTGCCTTTTCCTACTCTTTCGAGCGTTCCCGGTGCAAGATTAAAATGGTGTTTTCTATACTGTGGACCGGACAGTGTGTACTCGTTATCTTTGGGTATTAGTGGGGTTGTATTTTCCTGGGATTAGCCGTGGTGTCCTCACGAAGTTGTAACTTTCAAAGGGCTCAAAGAGAAAGAGAAATGAAGCGCGGTTCTGCCCGACTCCTGTGTGGTTGAAAGACATGCTGGAGAAAGTCTGTCCGTCCATCCTGAGCTCCTTACAGGGAAAATGGGACGGTTTAGTGAGCATGGATCTCCTCCTGTCTCATGGGAATTAAGTGGCAGCTGGGTTTGTTTATGGACCTAGAAATGGTTAAATAAAAGCAGAGTGTTAAAAGGGTGATGTTATCAAGGACAGAGAGTTTATAAAATTTAACAGATGTGGGTTTAATTGTGTGGCATCAGCTTAGAGCTGTACTGGAGGACATTTGTAGATAATACTAAGGCAAATGAGTGTATGCATTGTAAGCATATGGGTGAAGAGATAAGGCTCCATTTGCATATTTCTTTCATTTTAGTTCCCTTGTTTTCAGAAGTTGCATTTGAGGACGAACGCAGCACTACCTTTGTATCAGCTAAGTTATTTGCCGTTTGCTTTTTGAGGTGTTTTCACAGCACTAGAAGAACTGTTGGAGGGCTGAGATGACGATTGAAGCCGTTGTGTTTCCAACGATGGTTTTCAGTAGAGATGCGACTGTGGCTGAGTGAAGAATCCCATGGAGCCCGGCTGCTCCGTGTAGCGGGTGCACTTGTCTGCAACGTGCAGCTCCCCCTGCCCGTTCTGCATCCTGCTCCACGTCGCTTGTGGGTGACCCCTCGTGTGTGCTCCCTGGCTGATGTCCTTTGCTGCTGTGTATGAGTCTCACCAGCCTCAAACTTCAAGGCCAAGTCCCCTGGGCTCTGTAGCAGCCAAGGACCCAACACTTTTCTGTGCCTTCAAACCAGCTTCCTTTCAAATCAAAGCATTTTTGGCTCAGGAAAGCCTCCCCAGTTACCTCCTTTGCCCTTCCTGTTTCTCTTTACTACCAGCCAGTTTCCTCAGGACCTACAGACTTCGTACATCTGTTAACATACTACTTACTTCCCGGCCATCCAAGCAGAAAATGGAGTTTTTCTTCTGAATTTGTGCAGCTCATGTCTTGGGTACAGGAGTAAGGCAGCAGGTCAGACTTGACCTGGTCGTCAGCACAGGAAGGGTCAGGCCCATGCAGCGGGAGGCTGTCAGCGCTAAAGAGATGCACACCAACCAGTTCCCGAGAGATGTATCAGCTCCGTGAGGAGAAAAAACATTGCATTGAAGGTGTGTATGTAGAGCTTATCTGGTTATCATGCCATGTTTGAACAGCATTTGTTGCCTAAATGCATAGCAAGTGCTGGCCGTGGGAGAGGAGGGCAGCAAATGAGTGGGTCACCTCCATAACCAGAGTTCTCCGGGTTTGATGCAAACCAAAAGCCACCCTGCAGTGCTGCTCAATATAAAAGGATCACAAAAAAGATCCAAAAAAGATAAAGAATAACATTAGTAGAGTCTTTCTCCATATTGTGTTCTAGGCACTTCCATTTACTTCTCTTTGAACGGTGCCTCCAAAGGAGTTTTGTAGCTGATGCAAATAAAAAAGGGAAAATGAAACAAAGTATGAATGTGCTGGAGGGCATGAAAGGTGTAATTGTCCTTGACAACAAATGGTTGCAATTGACAAAAGACAAAAGGAAGATGTTGAGACAGGTGGGTCCCAATTCTGCTGGGAGTAGCATGAAGGAAGAGTGTGAACTGAAGCCATAACTGGGAGCTCAGCTGTTTGAAGTGCAGCTCTCAGAGCCCAGCACCCGCTGCTGGGGGAGAAGAGCTTAAGAGAATGTGTTAAAAATGAAAAAAAAAGTAATCTATAGTGTATAGATGAAGTATATCCTGCTGTGCTATTATACTTGCTCTTCTGAAGATACACGTATCTAACAAAGCTTAGAGTGCACCAGGGAAAAAGAAAGATTTACTACCAGTTTAATATGACATATGGCCACCTGTCACTTCTCTGAAAATTTACATGTTAGTTAAGGGATAAAACTGTCATACTTAGCTATTAACATTAAAAGCGTGGTCTTTAGGAAAAGAGCATGCTCTCACAAATTGCAGACAGTCTAAGAATAAGATCTCAAGATTTTATGTGATTTGGCATGTATAGTAAGTTGAGTTGTCTAATAAACTGGAGCAATTCATCATCTACTTTGAAAGTCTGAAGTTTAGTAGGTAGTCATATAGTATGTCTTTTGGTGCCTAGACTACCTCAGAAAAAAAAATCATGGATTTTGGAAGGGCAAGGGGATTAAGGCTTGATTTATTTGGCAACAAAATTGACTATAAAACTACTTTTACTATGCTCAGGGGACCAAGGCATAGAGATGTCATATTGAGTAATAACGTCAGGATCATATCAAGGTCCTTGGTCATCTCACTGATTTCATGCAGGCGAAGCCACCGATATAAAACACTTGATACCAGAGGAACGGGACATTTTGTGTGGATAATAAACACCCGGGAAAATTAATGATCTGTCTGGCCAAAAAGATAAGCCCTGAGTCCCAGTAAGTGAGAGCGCTGGAGGGAGAGCCAGCTACGTGTGCTTAACTGTTTTAGTGCCAGCAAAATTATCACTTATTATCAGGAAAAAGATGGTTCACACATAATAAATTCCTATATAAGAGTCAGTGCTACTGTTTTGCTTACAGTGCGATATTTGGCCTTTATACCAGTGGCTTTTTCCTCCCATATGGCAACCAAAATTGCTTTAAATACACCTGGAATATTGTGTCCAGTTGTGGCCCCTGAGTTCCAGAAAGACAGGGAACTGCTGGAGAGAGTCCAGCGCAGCCACCAAGATGCTGAAGGGAGTGGAGCATCTCCCGTGTGAGGAAAGGCTGAGGGAGCTGGGGCTCTGGAGCTGGAGAAGAGGAGACTGAGGGAGGACTCATTCCTGGTGATCAATATGGAAAGGGGAAGTGTCAGGAGGATGGAGCCAGGCTCTTCTTGGTGACAACCAGTGATGGGACAAGGGACAATGGGTGCAAACAGGAACACAGGAGGTTCCACTTAAATTTGAGAAGAAACTTCTTCCTGGTGAGGGTGGCAGAGCCTGGCCCAGGCTGCCCAGGGAGGTTGTGGAGTCTCCTTCTCTGCAGACATTCAAACCCGCCTGGACACCTTCCTGTGTAACCTCATCTGGGTGTTCCTACTCCATGGGGGGATTGCACTGGACGAGCTTTCCAGGTTCCTTCCAACCTCTGACATTCTGGGATTCTGTGTAAATTACTTTAAATGACCTTGCAGTAGACATGAATATGTCTGCTTCAGTAAATATTTTCAATTCATTTAAAGAAGAAGGGAAAAAAATAGTCTGGAAGCAGTTAAAAGCAACCTCCTGAGGCTTGGGGGGTCTGAATTGGTGAATGGTGAATCAATGCTACCAAAACAGGGCCAAAATATGGAAATGGGAGAAGAG
This sequence comes from Patagioenas fasciata, assembly GCF_037038585.1. Taxonomy (NCBI): domain Eukaryota; kingdom Metazoa; phylum Chordata; class Aves; order Columbiformes; family Columbidae; genus Patagioenas; species Patagioenas fasciata. The sequence continues at coordinate 5,611,895 of NC_092527.1, forward strand.
CAAACTGGTGTGCATGCATTCCCACTCCATGTGAAATGTCTACATGTTCCTACCCTTGTGAAAAATAGAGATACTTGAATTGAAATTTAATGTTGTGTATGTGGAGAGAATGCTTAGGAGTTGGAAAGTTTTGGAAAACAACAGAAAAAGATAACAGGAGTTGATTTACAAGTGTAGAAATGCAACCTGTGCTCACTGTCAGTTGCCCTATCATTTATGGCATGTATTTTATCAGAAATGTGTGATTTTTAAGGAAAGTTTCCATACAGTTTGACCATCCTGATATTCCTGATCCTGAATTCTGTAGAAGGGAGGGTTGTGAATTGCTCCAATATTCACATTTTTAACACCTTGTTACATTTTATGAGTTAGCGATATTTTCCTGTTTTGTGTGGGTTTATTTGGTCTGTCCATGGATGGCTGTGACAACAGGATTGCCATCGACCTCTCATCGTAAAACTTCGATCAAACAGCTGGCAGATTTGTACCATAGAAATGGTAGATTGTTGTGGGCTGTGAATGCAAAGAAGTGATGAAAACACTTAATAGACTGCGTTTCAAAAGGAAATCTTTATAATCCAGCACACACGCATGTGTATAAACATGATATTTGTCACTAAACTTAGCAGGACAGAAGTATTCCATTGCTTCAGCCATGATTTGGAGGAAGTTTTAGTATATAACTTAAAGGGAATATAAGAAAGAAAATACTAGACTGACTGACTCAAGGAGATACGTAGTAAGCAAGGTGTCAGGGTCCATTTGGTGATGGACTCGTGATGGTTCTTTTACCTTGATCTCAGAGCACAAAATTAAGGCGACCAAAATGCCACGGGGTTATAATTCAATCAAGCAGTGTTACTTTATTAATTTGCCCGTAAAGCAGCACGTGATAGAGAGAGAGTAAGAAAAAGAAAGAGGAACGAAATGGGGAGAAGTAAAAGTAAAGATGAGAAATGAGGTTACATTTATCACCATTCCAGTTCCAGAAGCTCCCTCTGGTCTCCGGTCCCGTGCAGTCTGGCCGGTCCTCCATCGTGGTTCAGGATCCTCTGGCAGGAAGATCTTCGATGGTGTCCATTCTGGAGTCACCTTTTATGCTTCTTCACCCCCCCTTGCTCCCATTGTTTCAGCCCAGTCTCCGCCTTGATTTCGCAACCCAGGCTTGTGCCGTGCAGGCTCGAAGGATTCGGGATTCACACTTTCTTTTGCCAACGCTTACATGTCCAGCATTCAGGGATCTTTCTCTGGACCCTTGGCGAGCTTCTGGGCGTGCTCCTTTTTGTTGGCCATTGTTTGAGGGAGCAGGTGAGGGACACGTGTAGCTGAGGCTGCAGGTGAGCACACATCTGGACGGCAGCTGTTGTCCCTGGGTCGAAGAGACCCTCATAACAACAGCTTTCAGGAGGTTGGCTGGTTTGGCTGAAGCAGCAGGCAAAGTCCATACAGCAGCCATTGTTAGCAGCAACCCCCCCCTGTATCGGAGAAACAGTGCAACACAATGCTGCTCCTCGGGCCTCTCTCCAAGTCACTGTCCATGGGTTCTTTCTATCAGGGCCTCAGTTCTCTCAGTTCCTGATGGCGATGTTCAGGCAAATACTGCTCCATCTTCAGACCAACGCTCGCACAGGGAGGAAAAGGGAATTCATGATCCCGAGACCTCTGTTGTTAGAAGAAAAACTAAAAATGCAGATAGAGCTCTGGCAGATTTCCACTCGAGGAAAAGCAAATGGGATACGTTTGAACAGCACAAGAGAAATGAGGGAGTCTTCCTTCTCAAATAGAGCAATCTATTGCGAGCTGTTTCCCGCTGGCTTTAATAAAGGAGCGAAGTCAAACCCGAACGGAGTTAACAAAAAGTTCAAGGACATAAGAGGAGGAGGATGTAGGATGCTCAAGCTCAGTCACACAAGTCAGTCAGTCAGTCGTGCTGAAGTGCATGAACTCGTTGGGGGGCACATGAGAATACTGATCTGATTCTCTGGGCAAGTTAACTCATTTCGAATTTTTTTTCCTTTATTTTCTAACTGCCCGACCACAGTAAGTCACTTTTCACTGGGGGGGCTTGCTTGCGGAAAATGCCTGAATGCTAATTGACCTAAAATATTTGAAGATGGATTACTGATTTACCAGATTTGCTTGATTAATTCAAATTCCAGCAATGCTCTTCAGAAGTTTTCATGGTGCATACTCTGCTGTTGTTTCACTTATTTATATTCTTCTTGAAAACCACTGGTGATTTTGAGATCATTTAATTCATTTATTGAGGAGAACAAAAGCTTTTGCCATTAGCATTTCATTAATTTTACAAGGATATAGAAAATGAAGAACAGAAAAGTACGTTATTGTGCAGAATTATAAGTGAGATTGCCCATTTCTTCTGTAGCTTTCCATGGAGCATGGTCAATGACTTTAAACATAATATGGGGTGGGCAGGAAGTCTTTACTCCCCAAACCTATATACATGTGGGTTTTCTTACCTCTAGATTTCCCTGTGATTCCCGAAAGAGCGTTTTCACAAGTAACCCTGTTGCAGTAGCAAATGTGGTTTACGTTTGTAGATCAAAGATTACATGTGATGGAATAATGACCTCATTTTTCTTAAATGCATGCAATAATATACTGTATAGATGACATTTTGGTTGCACCCCAAGGCTCCATTCTTTAGTGCTTTTAATGCCAAGCACAACTAGAACAAGGAGGTGGGATATTTATTTCTTCTAGCTGTGACGAGGTGGCATGACTGATGGACAGAGTTGGTTGGTGCTTTCAGACTGGAACCTTTCTAAGTAAGGTAGATTTCCTTCTCACAAACTTCTTGTTATGACAGTGGTAACAATTGCTTCTAAAATGATCGCCTGTTATTCAGATTGCTTTGAAAGTTAAACAACCTGCATTCATTACATTACGGTTCACTAATTTAAGAACCAAACCCACATTCTCTTCAAACTATTTCTTTGTCCAGGTATGTGCTGCCTCATTTCAGTTTCTATCTAGTTTTATGTTCTTAAAAAAGGAAAAAAAAAAAATCACTGAAATTACACACGAAGAAGTGAACTGTAGATCATTGCTGTTACACTGAGTTAAGAACAACATCGAATGGCTGGCTTAGGCAATTTTGATAGAGCTGTATTTGTGTGGTTGTTGCATAGACCGCAACTGCCAGCAGAAGCAGGAGTTTTAAAGGCTCGTTCGTGTCTTCAGACTGAAAATGATGTTTTAAAAAGGATGGTTCAGTTCTCCAAGGCCAACTACATCTTTCCAGTTGAGAAAAGTAGGAATTTTCCTTTGGGAAAATGCAGATCCCCCTGCTTATAAACGGCCAGATTTCCAAGTGCTTTGACTCAGCGAGGGAGCAGCTACATCTTCCGCTGGCTTCAGCCGCTGCACAGCCGCTCAGCTCCGTCCAGCCCTCTTGGTTTTAGGTAACCTTTGCAATTCCTCATATTAAAATTAATTTAGTTCCAGAGGAAAATCATGTTTTAAACGAGCTCGCTGACCTGCCCTGTACTACCACAGATAACCTGCTGGGACCCGGAGCAGAAGGGGTTATCTGATGTTTTCTACCTCCTGTTACCCATTAGCACTCCCGGGTCGGGTTTGGTAGCGTACAACACAGAGCTGAGCAACTCAGAAGAGTTTACAGTTTATTCCGTGTGTCGCAGGTGCTGTTCACAGCACTGCATTGGCAGATTTTTGGAGGGTTTTGATCTCTCAGACTCTTTACTAAATGTCACTGCAAAGCAGCTTATATTGCCACGTTGTTAGTGATCTATTTGCTTTGCAGCCTCCTTAGGTCTGGCAGAAACATGGGTGAAACTTGAGCTAGTTTCAAATACATTGTTTCTAATTTGGGTACTATGAGAATCTGTGTTAATGCTCCATGATAAAGATCTTTAGTTACCATAATGTGACTGATGGCCTACCTATGTTAGGCAGAAATGCAACTAGGAGAATAACTTTCTGGTTCTCAGAGACTATATTAATTTTCAGTAGGTTGTATTTTCAATATTTATATCTCTGCAGAAATAAATCACACCACTTTATTCGGTGTGAAGTCAGTCTCACAGACGGCAGCAGCAGCAAAACAAATGCATCTTCTATAGAGACCTCGAGCAGTGCAGGCAGCAGCAGAACTGCTCAGCTTTACACAGAATCCAGCCCAAAATGCAAATGTTTTATTATAATGTGTAAATATCGCCCTAGATTTTTGCTAGTCAAGTCCTTTGAATTTTTCTTTGGTGATTTCCTTAGAGCAGGGCTGTCAAACTCGTTTTCCCCAGGGGCCAATTCCTATAGATTTGTATATGTAAGAGTAGGAGTGGTTACATTGATACAGTCCTAAAATGGCACTCAGCCCTTTGAAGGCAACTCCAGGCTGATGTGAAAATGAGTCTGACACCCCTGCCTGAGACACTCTGATTGTGATCAAGAGTATTTTGTTTCGCTCAGTGTGCCACGCTTCATTTCAACAGGGAAAACGGTATTTTGTTTGGGTGTGTCAGGCTTGCATACATGATCAGATTGAGCTTTTCTGCTAAACACAAAAGATGTTTATTGAAGTCTAAAAACTGTTGTCCCATTTGACTGCCTCGTTGCCCAGGGAAAATACCATCATTTGAAAGAACAGCAAGAAGCTATATGTACGATCAAACACAGTTCCCAATTGTAACGTTTACTAAACTGGATTTACAGGGCTATAATCTTGAAAAATTATTTCTGCTCCTTAGTGTCAACAGTAGCGAATTCAGACTTCTTCCACCATCTGCCTGGATTGTGATTTCAGCGCAGATATCCTAAAAGAGCGCAGAATGTCAGGGGTTGGAAGGGGCCTGAAAAGCTCACCCAGTGCAATCCCCCCATGGAGCAGGAACACCCAGATGAGGTTCCACAGGAAGGTGTCCAGGCGGGTTTGAATGTCTGCAGAGAAGGAGACTCCACAACCTCCCTGGGCAGCCTGGGCCAGGCTCTGCCACCCTCACCATGAAGAAGTTTCTTCTCAAATTTAAGTGGAACCTCCTGTGTTCCAGTTTGAACCCACTGCCCCTTGTCCTGTCACTGGTTGTCACCAAGAAGAGCCTGGCTCCATCCTCCTGACACTCACCCTTTCTATATCTGTAACCATGAATGAGTCCCCCCTCAGTCTCCTCTTCTCCAGCTCCGGAGCCCCAGCTCCCTCAGCCTTTCCTCACACGGGAGATGCTCCACTCCCTTCAGCATCTTGGTGGCTGCGCTGGACTCTCTCCAGCAGTTCCCTGTCCTTCTGGAGCTGAGGGGCCACAACTGGACACAATATTCCAGGTGTGGTCTCCCCAGGGCAGAGCAGAGGGGCAGGAGAACCTCTCTGACCTACTGACCACCCCCTTCTAACCCACCCCAGGTACCATTGGCCTTCCTGGCCACAAGGGCCCAGTGCTGACTCATGGTCACCCTGCTGCCCAGCAGTAAGGTTGGATCCTGATTTGTGAGATGTAAGCAGGCTGGGTTTGTTTGCTTGTAGCAGGACCTGTTCTGTGCTGCTGGGCTTGCTGGGGGGCTCAGGTCTTACCCAGAGCCCCATCAGAACCCACGATTTCTGTTCTTCAAGAGGGACTTGGTTACTTTCCAGACCGTTTTGAGGAATAATACACATCACTTGTTGCCTTACAGGTAACATTGCTGGCAACCAACTTCATGTGCAGGAACATGTAACCAGCGGCTGGGCTTTCCCTGCTCTCCTGGTATTTCTTTCAAGTCAAAAGGCCTTAATTTCTAAGGTCTATCTCAGTTTGTATGTCTGTGTATTCTAGCATTTGTGTGGTTATTCCCAGCATGTTTCCACAAAACAAAAGGGTTTACCGGCAGCCAGCATTTCTGCGGGAAGCTGTAAGAACGGCAGCTTTGCTTCAGTTTGCCACAGGGTTACTTCAAGCAATCCAGGAATTCTTTTTGTCTTGTTTAAATATATATTTAAAAAGAAAATAGACCCACTTCCAGTAGATTGACTGACTGTTATCACTAACAGTGACTTAAAGTTTTTCTAACAGGTTGTCTTTTCTTCTTCTCTAATTGACGTGTGGTTATATTAAAAATTGGCTTCATTCTTGTTAACAGCATTTCAGATATGCATATACACCACAGCTATCAGAGAAGTAATGTATAGCATTTTTAATTATCTACAAAACTGAAATTTTAGTCTGTCAGAACAGATAAAACCCTTGAAAACCTGATCCATAATGGTTTAGACACAAGAACATAAAGCAGTAAAAATGTACAATGAAATGAGCGTCACTCATACAATAATTTCATATTTGAGCAGGGTATCATAATGTTTAAAACCGGCAGAGAGTTGATCCTAGAAGATTTTTTGCATATACGAAGGAAATCTTGGTGTTGCTGACTGGAAAGCAGTGGGACAAGTTCATTTGGTTGGAGGATCACGTTTTCTCCCGTTCTCCAGCATCCTTGTTGTGCTGCAGGAACCGTGGATGGTAATTCCTGCTGCCATCGCTTCGTGCTCGCTCCATTCCTGTAATATAATCTGTACAAAAGGTTGCACAGGGCGCACATGGGTTATCCAAGAGAGACCGTTCTCTGTTTGATTTCAAAGGCCGTGAGCTAGCTAAGCCGAAAAAGGGATACAGAGGACTTTTTGTGCTGTGGTTGTCATCACAATCTTTCTAATTATATCAAGTATAGAAGAAAACCACAACTCTGAGTTATTGAGTTATTGTTTATATCTGCAATACTCAAAGAATCAAGTTTTGAAGTGCAAAACTCTCATATGAAGTTCAAAGCAGAACTAAAATTATAGGTCAGGGGCAATACAATCCATTGCAGGTTTCTCTCCACATCATTTACTTTCCTTGATATATAGTCCATGCTTGCAAATGAGTTTTCCCCATGCCAGTTTTTAGAGAGAGAATTTTATTTTCTGATGGTGAAATGAAATTTGTAGCATTTTCTGCTTGCTAATGAGATGAAACCTGTTTTACCTTTCCCCTCCTGGTGAGTGGATGTGGCCAGAGACCTTGGTAAGCGCCAATAGACTCCATTCAGAATTGCAGCAAATTCTGAATTCGGTGGTGATGTGCTGAGGTAAGAGCCTCTACTGAAATATGGAGGATTTAATTGTATCAAATTCTCACCTTGTTAGATAGATGTGAGAATTTGCCAGAAGTAAGTGCTGTTTTCCTGGTTTTGTAGTGTATTTAGTGGTGAGCTTGGTGTAAGGGTTTTAGCTTTTTAATTAGAACATATATATATATTTATAGTTCTGTAGTAAAATGATTTCATAGCTATAATTAATTATGCCTGCTGAAAGTTCCTCTCTGCATTCTTAGGTTTTTGGTAGGGCTGAGTAAAAAAATTCTGTTGTAGTCGCTAGCATTAATATTTATCTGTAGTGCATGTTAATATTAAAAGAAAGGAGTATAAATGCCCTGATACTAGTTACAAGTACTGCTTTTCTCCTTCGAAGTTAGAACGTAGAAACCTTGAAGGACTGTTTTGATCTGAAGAAAGCAGGGAGAAAAGTCCACTAGCTATTAAGGCCCGGAGTCCTTTGTCAAACCGAATTAGCAGCTCTCCATCCTTTCCTCGCTATGTTTGAAATTGCCCCCCACAATTTTGGCCTCCTCTCATAATTTTTTGAGTGCGAAAACATGCTCCTGGAAGCCCTGCGATGCTGAGGGTGGCACAGGTAAGTCACCTTCCCTGCAGCAACCTGGCTGTTCCCATCGGGACGCGTAGTCCGAGTTACTGCTAATGAAGGGGTGGAATTCATCGGGGCTGGAGCTCCCTCCATGGACTTGGGTGAACACATCCCATGGATGTCCTCAGAAAGGGGCTGGGTCAGGCAGGACGTGAGGAGAACATCTCCTTTCTACAAAGCCTTAACAAGGTCCAGCAGGAAGGTGCTGAGGGGCTGTAAATTGCTTGGATTCATGCTTGAAGGGGAAGGGCTGGGAGCAGCTCTGCCAGAGAGTTGGCGATAGATGAGCAGAAGTCGTTACGGGAATTGTACAACTTACTGTAAGATAATTCCTATGTGACATAATGAAGTGGCAGCTAATGAAGTTATATATTACTCTGTCATCTACAGAACAATAACATCATTCACCTGACTGAGGAAGGTAGAATAGACTTGTATAATGTGTCATTGTTTTTCTTGCCATGATATTTCATTTCTCATGGGAAATGTTGCAGTATTATTGCCCCCATCCCTTTAGATACGCTTTTTTTATTGCTGTTTAGTACCTTTATAGATGGGGATTAAAGCTCTGCTATAAATATTAATACATATTTCAGGATTCTCTTAGTAGGGCTTTATGGATAACCAGTTAAAGATGTGACCACACTTATTTTGCTTCCCAGCCAGCTGAACGGTGGCTGTGGATGTGGCTCTCGCAGGCAGACCTGGGGCTTTTGTGTTCCCCAATTGCTGAACTGGCATGACCAGAGTCATCTCTTGGTTATTTCCTTCTGCCTGATGGAAGCTGAAAATACAAAGAATATGTGTATTTTCAAAGAGAAACATGGGCTGGAGGATTGGGCTGGCTGTTTTCCTGGGCTGGGAGGTGGGAACGATGGGCAGAACCTGTGTGGCAGAGTATGAACTGTGCTTGGTTCTTGGAAGATCTGTCAACCAGAAGCAAAAATACTGTTGCCTTTCTGCAGAGTCGAGACCCTGTAGGCTTATTTATTTCTTCCCCATGTTTGTAGCTTGGTTAACTTTCTAGCGTCTTTGAATTTTATCCCAAGTGTAATGAGATCGGTGGTTTGTTGGGTTGTTTGCCCACTTTCTTCTGCCTGGGAAACTTTGTTCTTGTGAACATCTTCCATCTGCACTGCTGAAATAAATAGTACACGGGAAATACTGGAAAGGGATGAGATGTCCCTTTCTGAGCATTCTTCTGGAAAGCAAAATATTATAGCAAAAGGGGACAGTATCCAGGTTGGAGACTTTGCTATCAGTGTGGCTGAAAGGATAATGTGATTCCGGGATTTCTGGGCTAACGTGGAGTCTGTGGATCCCCACACCCCCCTGGCCTAAGCTGTGCTGATACAAAAGGCTCCTTGCTCCCTGACTCGGAGCTGAGGTTCTCACCGTCTGATTTATACATGATGGATTTGAAAAAATACAGGAACGTCTTCAAAATACGGGACCAGTTTATTTCCTGTCCTTGGTTTGGTTTCTTCTACACGTTGCCTCTGCATTTTTGTCTCCTAGGACATTGGTCAATTGGATGGACAACTGAAATTTATGATACAGGATGTTTCTGTTGGTTCAAACCGGAGCTCGGCTATTACATTCTGTAAGACTTAATATTGTGTATTTAAAACCAGACCCATTGAAATAATTAGATATCACTGCTACTCCAAGGGAGATGTCAATTGTTAATCTGAAACTGACTTTTCATCCATATTGGACATAGTTTGCCCTGTGGCCATATTGCCTTAGTTTTAATGAGATGTTATGGAGAAGGGAAGTTTATAGAAGGAAAAAAAAAAGCTAACGCTGTTTTTCTCTGGATTGTCTTCTGTTCTGCCTTTCTATCCAAGTGGATAGTATAGTCTGTTTTATGCAAGGTTAAACAGTGTATCTTCCAAAATCACATTATCACGCATTGTCTGGAAACTCTGTTGTCTCTTCATTAATAGTTACATACTTGGTTTCAAAGAAATGGGAGTTGCTATATGGTTTTTGATCTGGGGCAAGAAGTGCAGAGCAGGATTTTAAGTCCTCAAATACCCATTGACTTGGTGAACATCCTCGCTGTTGTAGTGGTTGAGGAGGAATTGTTGAGCACAGCACATAAGAGGAGTGCTGCTTTAGAGTTTGGCTTGTTTTTCTCAGAGCTTATTTTCTGGAAAAGAACAATAATTACTCAGGTTGCTTTGAACCGCCCTGGACATTTTAAACTGTATTATTCCTTTCAGCAAATTCTTGTAATAATAATTTTCCCCATCTTATGGTAAATAATTCTATTCTAAGGGGTATTGCATACATGATTTTTTTTAATGTATTGACTGAATACTAACCGAACCTGTCTCTGGATTCTCAGAGAATTTGTTGAATGGTCTTTAGAGGTTATAGCAGAAAGTAGGAATAGTCCTTGCCTAGATTGGACCTTGTAGATAGATGGATGGATGGATGGATGGATGGATGGATAGATAGATAGATAGATAGATAGATAGATAGATAGATAGATAGATAGATAGATAGCTATATTAGCATCAGCTGCTATGGGCTGGTTTCTTGGAGGATTTGACAGTGGTAATTAATTCTATAACTAACCTGTCCCTGAGTTCTAGATTAGAAGAGCTTTTTTCTCTTTTTTTATTAAAAGAATCAGATTTAGTTGTGATTAACCTTTGTTTATTACAGCAGAAGTTACCCGATGAGCAGGCTTTATGTGAAGCCAATGTATTTGATGTGTTTAAGGAGCAATTTAGAAGGAAGCTTTGAAAAGACTGCAGCAAAGGATGAATCTGAAACCATTTGAGGAGTTGCTGATGTGTTCTGGTGTAGGTATTTGAAGACTGTGACAGTATTTGATTCAATCTGTTTTCTTCCACTGGTGGAAGTAAACACCTGTATTTAACACCCTGTGATTGGGTCCCATATGCGTTGCTTTTAGCATGGTTATTGTTCCTTGGTTTGCATCTCACCTCTTTGCACATCGAAGAATGAACTGGTTTTGCAATGTTGCCATATGTTACTTTATTATTATTAAAAATAACCTGGTGGCACAGGTTTACATAGGGCTTTTTCTTATAAATAGAAAGTGTTTTGTTTCCCTGAAGGGATCAAGTTGTTTCTATATTTTTCCGGTGTGTGTGTGGAATTCAGTAGGCACATCACGCACCGTCATGGAGCGGCAGTGAGGTGCCCCTGAGAGGCGTGATGCTGGAGCTTCAGAAGCTGCCTTTCATCCAGCTGATTGCTTCAGACCCGACCAGGAATGCAGAACTGTTATCCTCCTGTGCACCCCTTCCCTTTCCACCAGTCCCAGAAAGGTCTTATTTACTGTCACTTCATTTTGGATTTAGGCAGGGGTCTCGTTCCAACCATTAGTACGTTGCAGGTAGTGAAGGTAAAGATATACTGACACTTGATGTATGGAAACTTGACATGCAGGTCTTGCATTCTTCACATTACAAAAGCGACTTGTAAAAAACAAACCAAACCGAATACAAATCTGGTGATGTCCAAATGAATGTCTTCTCTAGTATTTGTCTTAGTGCAGAAGCACATGTGTAGCATTGTACAGTTGTGCCAAAGGCAGGAGTAGCTCCTCACTAACATGGAGAAGTATCAGTCTCTTTGGCTATTTGCTTATATGGAATTAGTGTTTCACAGTGACAATAGCAAAGCTCATAAGGTACCTTCCACATGGAAATTAAAAAAAAACCAAACCAAAACAACTTCCCTCTGCAAATGTAGATTTCAATCAGCTGTGTAAAAGAAGCTGGTTTGTTGACCTTTATTTGGTTTGGCATTTGCGTATATACAGCTGAGTTTAAAAGCAGCTGCATGGCTAATGCAGTAAATGCCAGCCTCCACACTGAGCATTCTGGATTGCTGATGGTTGTTTGGCACACTTCACTGCTTCTACTCCTGTTGCTTGTTTTAGAACGCAACTCTCAGCATTATTGTTGTTTCTCAAGGCTGGTGGTGTCACGAGGCTCCAGAAATCATTGCTTTCTAAGCTTTTTTATCCAAGTGGGGTATCTTCTCTGTTTGGATCCAAAGATATTTGTACCATTGTAGCTTCCAGTGGCTGCTGCTAAAAGACTTCTCAGCAAACAGCTGTGTGCAGTGATGCACCCAGGTTCATATTCTGCCTTTATTTTATGTGTAGAAGTACAAAAGAGGATACTTTTGATCAAAGTTTGAGTAAGGTTCCGTACAAGAAACACATAGAGTAACAGATTTGTTTGTTTGCTTCATTTACACAGAAAACTGAATTTTCTTGTGGCCTTCTGAAGAGAGGAAATACCGAAGCGAGTCTTGTGTTTGTTTCATGCATCAAAAATATTACCAATCCATTTAATTAAAAGTACATATTGTTAGAACAATGTAGACTTTTTAGAAGCAAGAGAAATTTGAATGAAAACAGCTGTGAATTGCAAGAAACACTTGCAAGTGAGGCAGCAAAGTGGAGTATTTTCAAGGAGGGACAGATTCGAATAGCAAAATCTACAGAAGGAATAAAGTAGGCTACTCATTTGTAGCCATAATGGGGTTTTTTACCCTACAGTTAAGAGACAGTTGTCTGCCCTGTCATTTGAACGCAATGTTCTGTTAGCACGTGGAATGTTCTGTGAACACGAAGTTCTATTCAGCCCAGCGCTGTGTGAACAGACTCAGCTGAAGGGCAAGTCGTCCTTCCCTTGGGTGGAAGTTTGGACTCGTCTTTCTGATCCTCCGAGTTTGTGAGATATTCCAGGTGTCACTTTGTTTGTCTTCCTCAACACAAGAAAGAACAAAGATACTGCAAACTGCCAATGCATTGGGGAAAAACACAGAGCATGAATAAAGTTGGCAAATATAAGATGGATCTAATAAAAGATGAATCCATATTTTGCAGTTTCAGTAAGTATTTTTCCTGTGGCTAGCACTTTTATACAGAGAGGCTATTTTTGAAACTAATAGCAAGGACTAAGCATAGTAGATTTTAAAAGCGCTCATGTTTCTATAAATTAGCCTCTTCTACATTCACATTTTTCTATCCCAGTATATCCAGGAGAAGATAAGATGTGGAATGGGAAGTAGTGTCTGTCTAGTGTGGCTTCCTGAAGATGAATATTCCCTGAATAAGCACTAAAGCTGAAGTGGCTGTGACTCACTGTATGAGTTAGTTTAATGATCATTTCTGCCACTTGAGTTTAGATGTTGCTATCTTCAAGTTGAAATGGGCATTGCCAATGGTTTTCCATCTTTTGAGGTTGCTGTGTGGTTTTCCATGTGTGTGTTTGCTCATTTTTGTGATTGCTAACCTTGATTACCTCTTGCCCTTCATTTGAAAGAGTTGGTGATCCTGACAAGTCTTGGTAAAAGTTCCAACAACTGACTCTGAGTTCAGCTCATGTGTTTGTGTGTGCTGTTTTACTGGTTCTTTAAAAGCAACATGAGCATTATTCTGACAGGGTAGTTATTTCTTATTACAATGTACTCTTGAGACAAGAGTTGAAATTGCAGTTTAAGAGAGGTTATTGTAATTTACTGCATCATATATAACTTTACTAAGCAAAATATTTGTTCATAAATAATGATGTTTGGGTTTCTGTGGCGCTGAACCAATGACAAATAATAATAGGTGGTTGGTTGTGTGCAGATTTCTTTTTCACATCTTCAATTTTTTATTAAGCTTATCCCAATTTGTCTTCTTCACTGGTTACTTATAATAATTGGTTTTAAAACTATATATAAAGCTTACTACAGCCGTGACCTCTGCTCTTGATCAGTTTCCCGACAATGCCCTCTATTTTTTTAGTGACTTAATCAAAACCGTTTGGGTGAATATATCTGTCTAAACATCAGTTAAATATTGCAGCTGTTGGTGATTTTTTCCCCTGTTGCTACGCAGCCGATGGAACGAGCAGGCGTTTCAGCAGCCCCAGGTTGCAGCGTCCCCAGGCAGTCTTTGCTTCAGTCTCATTTACATGCTGTAGGGAAGGACTAATGATGTAAAAGTCAGTAAAAACTGGAAGAGAATGGTGTCTGTGTTTAACATTCTCATACCATTAGAAGCACTTGATATGCAGTAGATGGAAGTCACACAGCTCACAAAACCTTCTAATCCACCATTGGCCTTCCCGGCCACAAGGGCCCAGTGCTGGCTCATGGTCACCCTGCTGTCCCCAGGACCCACAGGTCCCTTTCCCCTATGCTGCTCTCTAATAGGTCATTCCCCAACTTATACTGGAACCTGGGGTTGTTGCTGTCCAGATGCAAGACTCCACAATCAGCAGGCTTGTAGAGCTGTACCTGGTGTGAAGTGACAAGGGGGAATAAATCTGCATTCGGACGCATCACAAGTTTAACAGCAGCCCGGAAGATATCTGGATACTGGGATTTATTTAAGAACCTAACGAGATCAGAGCTTTTACCCTACTTGATTGTCTCACTCGCTTACCCCTGTGAGCCACCCTCAGCCCAGCACCGTGTTTATTCTTATCAGCTCTTGACTTTCCTTCCCATCAGACAGATCACTGCTGGCTGGGAAGGCTGGGCAGAAAGTCTTGTCTGCTCATGCTCTGCAGTTGCTCAGTTGCCATCAAGGTCCCTGGACATCCCATGACATTTGTCTGCATGGATCTCCCCCATTTCTAGGGTGTTCCTGCACTGCCAGCATCTTTCTCCCGCCAGGATGATTGCCATCTTCTTTCCAGGCCCCAAGCACCTGGTTTTCCCAGCCTAAACACTTGATCTGCTTCCTGATTTGTGGCTCCATCTCATTTCTATTTGTAGGCAGATTCTCAGGACATGTTGATTTTGTTTAATCCAGGTGTTATTGAAATTTACCAGCCCTTAGTGATAGAGATAGCAAGTAAAATGCTTCTGCTTGAGAGGCCAGAAGTTGAGTTTCATGCATTCTTGCAGACCCCTGCACAATTGTGTGCTGACTGTCAGTATGCACCATTTAAACCCTTTGGGGGACCTGAGGGCTGCTGGTATCTTATGACACCATTTTATTTTCCAGTACTCGCTGTCACAAAGCCTGGATGAGCCTATTCAACAGGTGGGCATAGTTGATTAGCTGGGGTGTAATTCTTGTTATACTGGACAGTTTTCCAGGCTGCGTACAATCCTATAACAAGTTGTACCTTTTAGAGTAATGTGATTTCTTTGCATTAGCAGGTCAATTCCAGGGCAATTCTATCTGGCTTAATGGAGCATGGGAACACTCCTTGAAGCGCTTGGCTGACACAAGGGGAAGATGGATGGGTTGTGGCAGAAACCCCTGTTGTTGCAAGAGAAGCTCAGTCTGTCCCTGGTCTCTCCCTTCCTGCCCTTCTCAGGCCCTGCTGGGACAGCAAGAAACTGTTCTCCAGTACTGGGGCACTTGAACTTTGCTCTGGGGACAAAAGTCAAAATCCAAGTGGGTTTTGGCATTTGTCGTTCAAACTGGAGCGAGAGTTGCAGGCCCGCTGCCTTCCCTGCCCAGCTCTGGGCTTGTGTATCCCCCAGTTGCCATTTCAACACGCTGCATGGGGCCAGGGCAGTGCAGGACGAGAGACAGGGCTTTAAAGGATGGACGAACGCCAGGTGACCATGAACCATGTTCCTACTGCTAGAACACTCCAGCGTGGTGTAGAGAGACAATTCGGCAAGTTTTAAGTGAGAATTTCATCTCTACGGGAAGGCAGTTGTTGCTGGTGAGGAGGAGTAGAAGTGCAAGTTAATGGATATTGCAGTTACAGAGCAAGAAGCAAACAGTAGTGAGACTCTCTTGAGACATGGAGGGCTTGTTGCTGCTAGGACACAGTGTCTGAACTTCACGATGCACCTGTCTTGCTGTCTGTGGGGAGAATTCAGCAACGGTAGAGGTAGATTCATCTTACAAAAAGGTAAACATAGTTTCCTGGTTCTTATTCCGGCTATCCAGAAATAGTTTTTCTGAGGGACGTGACCGATTTTCCATGTGATCTCACAGCAGACGTGTATACAGCCAGGAATGACATACTGACTGTGCTAATCATAGACAGTAAGACTGTTTGGTGTGAGTTTTGCTGAAGAGTATTATTTTAAGCACATTGTATAGTGGCCAGGGTAGTTTCATTCTAATGGTTATTTGGAAAATGTCAGAATTCAACAGCCAGACAGCTCAATTCAGAAAGCTCTTTGGCACCACTGAATGATGGTAATTCACAATGGAGATCATCACCTGCTGAAATATTCATTTAAAAGACATTGCCTCACTTTACAGGCACCATTGTTAAAATACACGTGTGCAGAAAGATATTATGATCACTTTATTTGCCTTCTGTGCTTACAGAGGGATGTGTCTGCATGTCTGTAATGAAAACAGATGGGCAAAAGGTACAAGATTCTCTTCTGGTGTTTTTCCACTGTCTAAGAGGTGGTGATGATCAAACCTCACTTATACAGTGATTCTCTGAATATTAAATGGACCAATGTGCAGAGAATAGGAGATACCTTGAGTAGAAGTGCTTCTACTCAGTGTTGTACCACCTTTCTTGTAGTAATCGATAAAAAAGGCTAGGCCGGGTATTTGCAATAACGTAAAACGTGAGGTGTTGCAAGTTGCTGTAGAATTGTGTTCACTGTGACGAGGCTCTCCCCAGATCATTGGTACCCACCTGTGTCCCAAATCACAGCTTTGTCTATTATAATAATACGATCGTAATTTTGGAGAGAATGTAATAACTCGGAGAGAATTACTTAGTGAAAATTATGTTCTTTCATTAGAGATTGACAGTTTATAGAATTAATCCTACTTTCCCAGTCATCGCTGATATATTTAAGTAGGTGATATGGCTCCATCTACACTTATATTTAAACCATAACCCTGAAATGCTACGGGTCAGCTGGCAACAGTAGTGCTTATTTGCATTTCTTTCAGCGTGGCCAAGTCAGTCACTTTAATTTGCGGTATTAATACTATTAAATAAGACCAGGATTAATAGGTCAAAGACTAATTTAATCTACTTGGTGATTATGATTTCTCTATGTTAAAAGAAGTTTAGAAGTAGAACAACGGTTACTGATTGAACAGTATCTATGCAGACAGTTGCATATGCTGTGAAAACCTGGGTTGCTTTATTTGGCTGCGTTGAGTGTTGTTTGGTAGTTGCTCAACTGAAGGTTGAATGGGAGTTCAGTTCTAAAAGCAAGAAAGAAGAATATTAAGCACACTGTTTTATTTAGTTCTTTTTCACAGCTATAGTTCTAGGTTAGTATGTAATCCCTTTTTGAAAGGGTGATTCCAAAAGCTGAATTTATTACTATTTTACTGCTGCTGTAGTGTCGAGCGCAAATGAAGCTGCTCAGCGGTGGTGCCTCCTCGTGTGTATCTGAACTTTGATTGATCATCAGCTGGGGTGCAGGTTTGCATCGCTGGCCAACCCCCCAGCCTTCTCCTGAGCAGAGTCCTGGGAGTCAGCTGGATGCAATTAACCCATTTCATAAGCTTACATAGCATGTCTTCATTTCTGCATATTTTTCCTAAATTGTATTTCTAATTTAATATCTACTTGATGGTTGTTGTTTGCTCATCTACCTATTCAGTGAGGAATCCAAAATGCTACCTACTTTTGAAAGCTTCTCATTGTGGGCAAACTCATAAGACCCTGAATGTCATCTCAGTGCCCGTTCTCGTTAAATGACTGTGATTGTAGGGAGGAACTGGAGAAACTGGTGGTACCTGCCCTTGGGGGCTTCCTAGAGCTGCCGGGGGTGTCTGAAATCACAGGTTAGGGATGATGCAGCGCCTGTAACACGGAACAGGAGAGAAAGTTCTTACTGCGAAAGTCTTGTCAATAAATAAACTGGACTTAATGGGCTGAAATGCGTTGGGAAAAACTGATGGAATATCATGGCTGGAGGGGCAATATGGATTCATTAGTCTTAGTAAACCAGCAGCTTTTTCAGCCATCGGTACTTTTACTACTGCCAGAAATCCCCTGCTGACTAGATGGGCTTACTGTGGAGATCTGAGCTTACTGTGCTTCAAAATGGAAAATAAGCTTGAGAGCAAGGGGGAGCAGGGGTGCCGATTTCTTTTTTCCCAAAGAACATGTTAAGATTTCAGGCTCTTTGTAGATGCGGCTAGCAGATTGCTAACAAATCCTGCTTTGTGAAAAAACAGTGCCAAATTTCTGTGCATCCCTACAAAGTGTGATCCAGGTCAGTTGAGGGGTGGAAGCAATTTATCGCTGGCTTTTGAACCACACGGTAAAGCTAAGTGGCCCCATCATTCCTGCGTTGCACTGGGCGAGCAGGATTGGTGTTGGTGGCATGGTGGAGGTGTTTGCACACCTGTGACAAGCCTGGCTTCGTGAACCACTGCGAGCAGAGGAACTGCAGCAGCATTGCAGCAGAACGACCATGGTCCCTCAGCCTCTGTGTCAAGGTTGGGTTGGTTTGCACGGTAGCGCGTGTCGGAGAGGCAGTTCGTTGCGGTAGTTTACTGTTTGTGCTGTCTCTCTAACTGCTTTATTCCCACTGTGAGGAAATTGGGATATACCCAGGGAGCAGTCACTGCGCTCTGGGGCTAATTCCACTCATCACATCGTAACCTCGGCAGTTATTCACGCTATTGGGCTGCTGGATGAAACCCAAAGGATGCTGAATCTTTGTTCCGCATCAGCCTCTGACTCCACAGACAGAGAAACGCTAATCCTGTTTTTTTAGCAATGGTGAAGGTGATGTGGAAATGTCAAGAAGTTCCTTTGCTGTGTCTGCTGGAGGAAAAAAGATAACCCCACAACAAACCCTAAGATACAGGCTGATTTTCATGAACTGAGGAGGCACACAAAGGGTCCTTATCTGAGTTTGTCCTCAATTCAGAACTTCCTTCAGTCCTCGGCTGAGGTCAGAGAAGCAACTGTGAAGCCACAGCAAGGAGAGGAGCGAAATCTTTACTCTCCCTTTTCCAGCCCTAAGGTAAATGAATGTGCTGCTGCAGGGAGAGATGGTGGAGGGAGCACCTCAGGGTATAAAGCTGGTGTCCAATGGCTCTTTCTTACAGCCAGCCACACCAAAAGAAGTGTGCCAGCATTGCGTTAGCTTGCATCTACCCTGCTTTCTGTGCACTGCAGAGCTCCTTAATAGAGAAATGAGCCTAGCTTCCTGCAGCCAGCAGCACCTCTGCGGGACGTGTGGCGAGGCTTTCAGCTCCAGAACCAGCAAACAAGATGTTTTATGTGACCGAGGCCACCAGCAGAAGACTTTGAGGCCAGGAAGGTGGGGAAAGGGTAGTGAAGATACGCTTGAAGAAACTCAGTCATTTAAATCACTACGTATTTAACATAATTGCTCCCGAAGGCTGTGAAAACCCTGAATTATTTCCCATCAAGTTTACTCACGTAGGTTATGGGTAGTGCCATGTTTAATTTGCTGGAAATTAAGTGCTGTGAGAAAAGATGTGATTTTCACGTTTGTGTAATCTTGGTTTGTATCACAGATATTTAAACATATATATATATATATTAAAATAACGGTGCAAACATTGACTAATACACACGATAGTCTCAGATACTTACTGATATAGTGGGAACGTTGTGTGAAATCAGTAACATTTTTTTTAAATAAAAATGTCCCACAGGTACATGCTTTTGCCTGTACATTCAACATCTCACTTGAAAATGCAGTTCTTGGTAATCTGAAAACTGGTGTAAAGCTGCCTGGGACTGCCTGGGAGCACGAGCAAAGAGGAAACGATGGAGTCATAGACTGACTGCACACATCCTCTTGCTCTTCCATTACATTATGGAGTCATTCTTAGATTTTGGGGGATTTTAAGACCACTCAATAGATAGCATTATAAAATTAAGGATCATTTTACTTTAGTGTTTTATTTGTGTGGGTTTTGACCTCCAGAACTTCCCCTTTCGGTTTCAGTATATCTATCAGAACATGATTATTGAGGGGGTTCTTGTTTTCAAATCTCCCTGAAATAACACCTAGTAATAATAGCTGTCCAAGCCTGAAATCATTGAAGGAGGAATGACCAACTGCATTCACTAGTTGGAAGCCCACTGCTTCAGAGCTATTAAGTTGTAGCAGTCAAATATATTCAATATTTTTGCTGTCTAGGGAGGCTTGCCCTTCATGTCTTTGTGAAGATCCTACCCGACCTCTGCCCACTTGAAGTTCAGCAGATCAATGCGTTTTTATGGTTGGGACAGCCAGAGTTGTGAGGCAGGTAGTTAAATATCATCAACGGGAAGGTTTCTTAAGGTCCCTATACACCATAATTCCACACTATCTTCCCCATGCAGACATTTTGCCCTGTGAGATATCCAAAGTTTTATGGTGTTCCTCTCTGGGAGTC
Organism: Patagioenas fasciata; assembly: GCF_037038585.1. Lineage (NCBI taxonomy): Eukaryota > Metazoa > Chordata > Aves > Columbiformes > Columbidae > Patagioenas > Patagioenas fasciata. Next base: position 5,631,901 of record NC_092527.1, read on the forward strand.
AAGCAGCGCGCTGAGTTATGTGTTCATTTCTGCAGGGGAGAGCGAACATGGTTAATGGGACTTTGGATAGCAGTTCCATTTCCAGAATGATGCCTCGTTATCTTTTGAAGTTTCTTCTGTAGAAATCTTTGAAGCAGAAATGAAACCGTTCAAATTGCACTTTGCAATCTGCCTTTGCAAAACCAAATGTTTGTAAACATGTCTCTCTTTTAAAGCCCTAAGAAGTAGCCACTATACATATTACAGCCACTATACTCATTATAGATCCTGCTGTCTTCCCCTTTTATCTTGTTCGTATTTTTCTGCCAGCTCTTACACATTATTTTGGTTCAGATTGCTAAAGACTCTTGCATGCACAGAGGAAGCCGGGCATTGAAAAGCAGCTGCGAAAGGAAATCTGCAGATTCCAGGTCCACGTGGGTGCTGATATGACTTGTTTTCTCTCATAGGGGTACTGATGAGGATTGAATTGAGGTCAGTCCTGGGCATAAAGATTTATCTGATAGTGTTGGTGTTGCACTTCTGTTCACTGAACGTCTGCTCTCAGCCTGGTTCCAAGCAGCAGAGCAGACAGCATTATCTTTGGGGCTTCAGCATGGAAAGCTGAGGGCAAGAAAAACCCTTTCAAAGGATGGCTACAAGCTGTGCAAACAGGGTGTGGGGGGGCTGCTGGGGTCTGTTGTTCATCAAATTATCGTGATGCATCTTCGACTTGTTTGTTTTCTCCTGTAGCTCCCAGTTGCTGCAATCTTTCCCTCTGGCAGCTGTAAATTTAGCCCTAAGTGCTCAGCTTTCTCATTCCCAGCCTCGATGGACTCATTCCTGCTTTGGTAGCTGTTTGTTATTGTGTGAACTAAACATGGAAGGTGAACTGGGGTAGCACCGGCTCTTCGATGATACTTGGTTCAGGAATATTTATAATATAGCCAGCAACCCTATCCAGTGTCAAACTTGCGATGCTCTGGTAAATGAAGTGCACATTTCCCCATCTTTCCCTCCTATATAGAAGCATACAGCGATACTGATGCTAAGCCACACCCACACAGTTATGACCTCTTTTACATTCTTTTTGCTACTCGCGGATGCTTTTGTTGGTGTGTTATTCTCATGTGTTTTGAAAGATTAGTTCAAAGCATTGCAGCTGTGGAGCACCATTGCAGAATAGCGCTTCACAGCTGGCTGGGTTTCATCACATTTGCCAGTTGTAGGTAATTTCCCTGGACAAGTTATTATTTTTTTAAACTTAAAATACACTTTTTTTTCCTGTTAGAGGATTATTTAAGTGTAAGTCACATTATTACTGTTATTAGCAGTGCGGTGTTGACCCCAGAGGATCAGCAAGGCTGCTTCCCACACAAACTACGTTCAGTCCCTGGGCAAAAGGAGCGAGTGTTGTAAGGATGTGCGCCCAAAGGGTACATGATACACAGCTTGCTGCTTAATAATCCGTTCCTGTGCTTATCTCTCCCGTCTCACTTGGGAAACATACCCATAAATTCAGTCAGAAGCAAATAGGGTGTTTTGAACCATTGAGACTTGAAAATAAGGCTGTATTTTTGATAGTAGGAGGCCGTTACATATCATCAGGCTGAGATAACAGCACTTCCATCTTAAAAACCAATCCAGGAGAATTTCCCCGGATGAGAAGAGCAGCGGGGCTGGTGCCAGTGGGTCTTCCATGTTGCTCAGAGCGGCACACGGAGAGCACAACACAGAGAGGCCACCAGAAGTGTGAAGGTGTCACCTTGGCCTGAGTGAGACTCACGTTCTGTCCATCAGTCTTCCTGGTTTTCTGCCACACGCACTGCCCCTGCACTGGTACAAGTCGGTGACATTAAATCTAACGCTGTGTGATTGTGCAGAGGAAGAAGGGTGTGAAATTGCACGTGCTTAGTTTACAACAGCACCGTTGTTTGTGTTATACCTATGGCAAATGTTTTAAAACTGAACTCCCATTTGAATTATAAGGCTCACACTACTTTAGAGTAGTTTGGGGTTGGTCGTGTTTGTATTCCAGAAAGTCACCGTATTTATTTATCAGAATGTTCCACCTTTCTGAAGAACACATGTTGACAACTGGTACAATTTGCATGGCACTTTTTCACATTTCAAGGCTCATGCTGTTTATTCAGCAACACGCTTTAAATTTGTGATTTGATACAGGCTTGTTTTTATCTCGCTGTTATGATGTTGATTTGGGGAGGTTTGCTCTCCATTTCCACTTTAGGAACTCATACAATATTCAGATGCTGTGTGGAACCTGTGTTTCAATTTGGGTCATCACCTGAAGAACTATGGAAAATGTTCAGTGCTGCATAAACAAACCATTTACAATCTGCCAGGTCTTTTGCCAAGGTGAGAAGGTGCATGTTAGGAGTGGCGAGTTGGAGAAGTAAACCCTGAATTACATACAGTTTCTGGTAGGTTCCAAGGTGAAAATCCTGAGGAAAAGGCAATAATGCAGGAGGTTTGTCTTGGAGAGGGAAGCTGGAGATTCTGGAGAACCACGAGATTAATACAGAGCAGAGAGAGGGAACAGCTTAATAAGATGTGGTTTTGTGTAGGGGAGACACTTGTACAAATCATGTTTTCCAGTGACAAAGGCTGCGTAGTGATACCTGCACTGTTCCCTTGGGTTTGTTCCCCCAGTGTTTGGCCTTGTGGGGACATTGATAATATCACTTGTTGGGGTTGATTTCATTGTTATTGTGGTTCCAAAGTTTTTTCATAATTGCATGTTTTCTTATGTAGAAAGCAAAATACATACGCTTTTAGTCAAGATTCTTTTTGTTCTTCAGGTTTGCGGTTTTTTTAGGTTTGCGTTGTTATGAGTGTGATTTTCTTAGTGCAGCCTCCTTTAGGCAAGTTCTTGATAAGAAACAGATTAATAGACGAGCTTTCATGATAGGAAAATGAGATGACTTGTTTGTTTTAGGCTTGTAATTATTCTCAGTGATGGTTTTATAGTTGTAAGTGATTTGTAAGCTTTAATAATCATAGTACGCAATCATACCTCGCAGCATTTTATGTATGAATCCATCTCTGTTTGCAGCATGGGGCATGAACACGCTTAATGTGCTTGTATTTTTTGTGGTTTAATTAAAACTATTAATTAACTGAGTTTCAATTTGCCTGTTCTGGCATTGAGCAGGTAGATGTAACAAGGATCAAATCTTGGTCTTCTGAGAAGGCAGAAATTTATGGTGGAATTTGTTGAGCTGGTGACAGCTGGGGTGCTATGGGATTTTGAAAGCCACAGAATCCCAGAATCTCAGAATGTGAGGGGTTGGAAGGGCCCTGGAAAGCTCATCCAGTGCAATCCCCCCATGGAGCAGGAACACCCAGATGAGGTTCCACAGGAAGGTGTCCAGGCGGGTTTGAATGTCTGCAGAGAAGGAGACTCCACAACCTCCCTGGGCAGCCTGGGCCAGGCTCTGCCACCCTCACTGGGAAGTAGTTTCTTCTCAAATATAAGTGGAACCTTTTCTGTTCGAGTTTGAAGCTGTTGCCCCTTGTCCTGTCACTGGTTGTCACCAAGAAGAGCCTGGCTCCATCCTCCTGACACTCCCCCTTTCTATATCTGTAACCATGAATGAGTCACCCCTCAGTCTCCTCCAACTCCAGAGCCCCAGCTCCCTCAGCCTTTCCTCACACGGGAGATGCTCCACTCCCTTCAGCATCTTGGTGGCTGCGCTGGACTCTCTCCAGCAGTTCCCTGTCCTTCTGGAACTGAGGGGCCACAACTGGACACAAGATTCCAGGTGTGGTCTCCCCAGGGCAGAGCAGAGGGCCAGGAGAACCTCTCTGACCTACTGACCACCCCCTTCTATCCCACCCCAGGTACCATTGGCCTTCCTGGCCACAAGGGCCCAATGCTGGCTCATGGTCACCCTGCTGTCCCCAGGACCCCCAGGTCCCTTTCCCCTACGCTGCTCTCTAATAGGTCATTCCCCAACTTACACTGGAACCTGGGGTTGTTCCTGCCCAGATTCAAGACTCTGCACTTGCCCTTGTTCTATTTCATTAAATTTTCCCCGCCCAGCTCTCCAGCCTGTCCAGGTCTCTGGATGGCAGCACAGCTTCCAGTGTCAGCCACTCCTCCCAGCTTGGTGTCATCAGCAAACTTGCTGATAGATAATACACTCTATTCCCTCGTCCAAAGCAAGGAGGGACGCAGGTCCTGGGCTCTCCGGCGGGATCCGGGTTTGCAGCCAAGAACCACCGTAGGCTGCCATCAAGAATTTGAATTTATTATCAAGACAAGGACAACTCAAGACCTAAAGGTGGTAATGCTGCATAATTACTTAGGGCTATATTAAATAAATCACTAAAATAAAAGCAAACAAAACGCTTCTCCCACGTCAATTCACTTGCTCTTGGACTCACACACACATACAAATACAGGAGATTCAAACCTGTTGGTGTTTTCTGACAACAAGGATATGCTGCAATGCAGAACAACTTGAGCTGTCACCACCAATTCTTGCCTTTTACCAGCAATACTCCCAGGGGAAAAAAGAATGCATTCATACCTGGAAGGTGACTTGTTCATACCCCCCAGCAATGCCAGCTCACAAACACACAGCCTCACTAATAAGGATTATAAAGAGGAGAGTTTCTTCTTAAAAGAAACATAATATTCTGTGCCAAGTGATGCCTTCTCAACGCTTCGTTTCTACAAGTGCAAAGCTGAGGAGGCAACATAAGACTGCTTGAAGGTTAAAATGAATTCTAATGGGCGCCACATTAATGTTGTTTCATGTCCTGTCTTGACCTTCTGGCTGACACCAGCACAACCCTCAAAACACAAATGCATTTGGAGAGATCAGTCTTTGCCTCAATATACAGCAAATGACACGGAAGGTCCACAAGAAAGTCATCAGATGGAATTTTTTCTCCTTTCTGCACATTCATGACAGGATTTCATTATGGAGAAGTAACTACCTTTGTTGTCAATATGTCTTCTCTTTTCCAAATGAAATTCTATTTATTTTATAATTAAATAATAGAAGCAGGGAAACATTTAGGAAAGAAAATGGCAAGTCCCAGTAGATAAAAGGACAAGCAAGAGGAATTTTAATGAGAAAACTATACAAGAAATTTTGATTGTTTTTTCTTAAATTCCAAAGTGAATATCAATTTGAAGCATAATAAAACCTGAATGCTTGTTTAAGAAGGAAAACCAATCAAAGAAAGCAATCATGTAGAAAACAAGCCCTTCCAATGGTAATTACACCTCTATCCCAAGCAGACAGCCAATGTTTCAGACTCCGCACACCAGATTGTTGTCTCAGTTTTATCATCTGCTCTCATCCAAAAATACAACCACCGCTCCAGTCAAACCGTCAAATCGCTCGTGTCTCCATCTTGGAAATGGAGCTGAGGACAGAGAGAAGAATTATTGCTGAAAAATAATGCTGAAGAAATTATGAATGTGTGTGACGGACTCAGGCGGCGTCGGCTCAGAGGACGAATATAGAGGCTGCAGCTTTTCCCTTCCTCTATCTGGATTCAGAACATGATCAGAACAAATGTTCTATTATTTGTGTGTGTGTGTGGCAATTAGATGTTCAGCAAAGCATATTTTCATACTAATTCCATTCCTTTCCTCTTAACTGATCTCATTTGTGTGCAGTGTAGCTTCCCTGCTATCTCTGAGAAGTGTCATTTCTTCTTACGCCACATTGGGGAAACCGGTTTCTGTTCCACCAGTGCTAACCTTACAATGAATTCTTTGTTGCTAGCGAACATGATGCTCACACTACTTAAAAGTTAAATCATATCTACTATATTGCATATTATTATCTACACTTAATATATGATATTTCTACCCCTACCTAAACTTATAAAAGGAACCATAAAGAACAGATGGAGAAACCCCTCACATCCAGCACTTCAGCTCAAATACGTGAGATTTTCAAAAACCAAGACTTCAGAGTGGCAAGGGTTAACACAGGATCAAGACTGGGGAAGGGACTTGAACACAAGAGCTATGGGGAGAGGCTGGGGGAGCTGGACTTGTTCAGTCTGGAGCAGAGGAGGCTTAGAGGTGAGCTCAGCACTCTCTAGAACGACCTGAAGGGCAGTTCTAGCCAGGGGGGGATTGGGCTCTTCTCCCAGGCAGTCAGCAATAGGACAAGGGGGCATGGGCTTCAACTCTGCCAGGGGAAATTGAGGCTGGAGATTAGAAAGCAATTCTGTGCAGAGAGAGTGGTCAGCATTGGAATGGCTGCCCAGGGAGGTGCTGGACTCACCGGCCCTGGAGGTTTTGAAACTGAGATTGGACATGGCACTTAGTGCCATGATCTGGTCAATGGCCTGGAGTTGGACCAAGGGTTGGACTTGGTGATCCCTGAGCTCTTTTCCACCCCAGTCCATTCTGTGATTCTGTGTAACACGTTTCTATGATTTCTTTTTTTTTCTTCCTTATTCCAGCATTGAACAATGAAACAGCTGCTGTTTTTAAGGACATTGACTATATTCATTTAAATCATTCATTGACTGTATTCATTTAAGTAATTCATTGACTGTATTCATTTAAGGGCATTGACTGTAATGGAAAAAACGTAGCTTTGACTGACGTAACAATAAGTAGAATAGTCAAAAAGAACAATTTTCCTGTGAAGTGTCTCTCTCACCAAATCACAGTGTGACTCTGAGCGTTTGCCACTGGCAAGGAATAATTATTTTTCAGGCTATTTTGTAACAGCATTAATTTGCAGGGATATTTGAGCATCATATAGACATTATAATTTAAAAAAAAATCAGAATTAGTTAAAAGTCTGGATGATTGTGGTGTTTTCATTCTGGAGACCACAGATAAAGGTACTTGTTCACTTGAATAAGGGGCATTTTTCTCCATCTCTTGCTCATTCACAAGTGCTTGCCAGGATTGCTGCTCCCGTTTGAACACAACATTTACATTTACGAAGTCAAAGTGGTCTTGACGTGAAAGAACTCGACTTCCTTCCGCTTCTCAAATGTCACAGAATAACATTATATGATTTAGTTTTTTTCCCCTTCAGCTCATCATGTGGTGAAGTTGGAAAGCAAATATCCAGTGGGGACACCTGGGGGATTTTCACCGTGTTTGTTTTGTAACGAGTGAATACATTATAGACAGGAGGTAATTCAGGCTGCTTCTACTCACTAATTCAGAGGGAGAAATACCCATTTTTCCGTGAAACAGAATACTCACTGCCCACATGATGTACAAAACTCATTTTACAAAATGCCTAGAACTGATACTGCAGACAGACACGTATTAGAGAGCAGCGTAGGGGAAAGAGACCTGGGGGTCCTGGGGACAGCAGGGTGACCATGAGCCAGCACTGGGCCCTTGTGGCCAGGAAGGCCAATGGTACCTGGGGTGGGTTAGAAGGGGGTGGTCAGTAGGTCAGAGAGGTTCTCCTGCCCCTCTGCTCTGCCCTGGGGAGACCACACCTGGAATATTGTGTCCAGTTGTGGCCCCTCAGTTCCAGAAGGGCAGGGAACTGCTGGGGAGAGTCCAGCGCAGCCACCAAGATGCTGAAGGGAGTGGAGCATCTCCCGTGTGAGGAAAGGCTGAGGGAGCTGGGGCTCTGGAGCTGGAGAAGAGGAGACTGAGGGGTGACCTCATTCATGGTTACAGATCTAGAAAGGATGAGTGTCAGGAGGATGGAGCCAGGCTCTTCTTGGTGACAGCCAATGATAGGACAAGGGGCAATGGGTTCAAACTGGAACACAGGAGGTTCCACTTAAATTTGAGAAGAAACTTGTTCGGGGTGAGGGTGTCAGAGCCTGGCCCAGGCTGCCCAGGGAGGTTGTGGAGTCTCCTTCTCTGCAGACATTCAAACCCGCCTGGACACCTTCCTGTGTAACCTCAGCTGGGTGTTCCTGCTCCATGGGGGGATTGCACTGGATGAGCTTTCCAGATCCCTTCCAGTCCCTGACATTCTGGGATTCTGTGACTCGCCACCTCTGGAGATAAATGCCCAGAACCTGCTAGTGGCACTTTGGACAAGCAATATTGTGACTCCTCCATTATGTCCTTGGGCTTTGAAGGTGTCACGAGCCTGAGGATGGGCCATGTCGCCCAGTATAAACCCCCTGGGTTTGCTCCTGCTTTTTTTCTTTGAAGAACTCCCATTTGTGTGATCTCTGTTCAAACAGAGTCGCGTCTCTGTGCTAGCAGGATATTCCGTCTCTCAGGAAAAAGTAGCTGCTGATGGAGATTTGTGTGAGCCAGGAGAGAATGGACCAAATCACAGCAAGGGATTAAATGGTTCTGTTGATACCAAGGGGCAATCTTTGTGGGTAAGGCTTGGCATAGGATGCGAAAATCAATTGATCCTGAAGCTCAGAGTGTTCTTTTGATTTCCAAGGCTGTGATCGAGTTCCTTCTGACTTTGTTCTCTCCCCTAAAATGCAGTAGAAAAAGGCCATAGCGAACAGTGTGACACTACTAGGCAATTCAGATAATGAACCCCAAAATGTCAGCAAACTTCAGCGAATTAAGAATGGGATATGGTGATGTTAAATACCATTCAGTGATTGCTTAGCCTTCAAGGGGCAGTAGAAAAGAAAAAGTAATGCTAGATGTGCAGTACTTTTGTTAGTTCTGTGGAATTTAAGAGATTAAGCAGAAAAAAGTCTTTGTCGCAGTATGAGGTTCTCCCAAAGGGCAGGATAACAGATAATCCCTTCGTACTAAAGCTATATATTTCGGCTACAACAGCAATCAAAGTAAAGCCGTGAGAGGCTGTAAAGCCTGCCTGAAGGGCAGGCTCGCCCTGGGTGCTACAGAAGGCAGTTTCAAAGTTGATAGAACAAGATCAATTCTCTCTTTTTCTAAACACCGCGTGTTGGATGTTGAGCCTCTTCTGATCCTGTCAGTAACTCTGTCCCGAGCCGAGCTCGCTGGGATGTCACCTTCTTTAGTGTCTGTGTTTAAAATATAAGTGATAAATAAAAAAATCTCTTTGGCTGGGATTTCTATGTTTGAGGAATGTCAGATTTTTTTGATTAGTATTATTATTTTCTTTTTACTGGTACTGTTAAGCTTGGCAGATGACAGCTGCGATGGATATTTTACAGGCACAAACACCTGCTGACCTGCTGGAAACAGGGAAGGAAAAGTGGCTTACACGTATGTCGAGGGTTTAAATTGCGGGGTGACAATCAAACCCTGGCAGATGTATTGTTAACCCCCTCTTCCCCCTTCCCACTTAGGACAGGTGATCGGGAGGGAAAGAAGGACAGAGAGAACAGAGCTGAGAAAATTAAAGATGTTTTACTAATGCTACTGATAAGAATAGAGAAAATAATACAAAATATACAAAACCAATCCTGAAAGTCCCAGCAACTGCAGAGCCGGCACCCGAAGTCCTGGACTGGACTCTGCAGCCAACCGGAGCTGGATTCAGTCTGTCACTGGGCCTCAGTTCACAGGGACGACTCGCAAGGTCCTCTCCTAATGTCGGCCATAAGCAGAAGGGAAAAGGAAAAGGGATGAGATCCTCGTGATTTCCCACTTTTATATGAAGTATTCAGGTGAATGGGATGTTATACACAGTTGGTCAGTTTCTTGGTCACCGGTTTCTCGTTGCCCCTCTGGAGAGATGTCCATCCATGCTTATCAATAAGTTTGCATTCCATTGCTGTGTTCACCAAAACATGGATCTGGTTCTCCAGGAAAATGCAGCTGATATGAAGCTTTAGCTCACAGGCAAATACACTAAAAAAGAAACTTGGTTTTTAACAAAACCAGGACAACGTACAAGTCGTAAAATACGTTGTTAGTCTCAGCAATCAGAGCAAAACTGCCTGTGGGGTGCCACCTCAGCCTTCCAGCTGGGGCTGCCAGGGCACCCTCTGCTCTGTCTGCAGCTGTGCCGCTGAGGGTGATGCGTGGAGGTACATTTTCCCTGCAGATGGGCGAGGATTTCCCATTTTGACCCCTTTTGCCAGATTAGGGGAGAAACCTGTTGCGGTCACAGTCGCTTTGCAAGCTGGCAGAGCCATTGAGGCCGTTTCCTGCTCACGGTGTGGGGCAGAGGCGTTCTGTGTGGTGACAGGGCTCATTCAGCAGGCTCTGGAGGCCTGCATGCGTCGCAGGATGGGTGAGTGGCTGTGTTCCTGTCCCAGCTCTAGATACTTCAGCATAGCTGCAGTTTGGAAGGACTAAACACTGCTTTACCATTCCTGCCACCATACTTTGTTTTTCTATCCCTTTTCAGTTGTGAGGTCTCTTCTGACAGCCAGGAGCCCTTTCCGTCATGCGTTACCCTGTTACCTTGCTTGAGCTGCAATTTTTGGGTTGATTGTAATTTACAGCCGTGGCAGTTCAGAAATACAGAACCATTCGGCTTTTACCGAAACAGATTTTTGAAGCTTAAAATGCTTGCAACCTACTTTTTAAGATTTTCACAGCAAAAACGACGACTTTTGTACCAAATAAAGGACAGGACGGGTACAATACTATGCAACTTCTGCTGCACATCCCAGGTCTAAATATTTGCTGGTGATGATGGCAGTTCAGAAATGTTCTGAGTGACTACCCTGATGGAGATGAGTGATCAATAGGTGGCCCCATTTAAGTGTAATGTCAAGTTTTTCTTTAGAAACCACCTGCTTTGTGGTGTGTTCCTCCCTAGCATCTGCTGTGCTCTTCACATGTCCCATCTTTTCTCCATATTCCTTTGCTACCTTGTTTGATTTATTTGCTTTTCTTCTTTATGGATTACTTGAACGCGGCAAGTTGTTCTCCTTTATGTCGAATGAAACATTTATGACAGCTGAATATGAAGGAAAATGCCCCAGCTGTTCCCTTTTCAACCTTTAGTTGGTACATAACCATCATGAAGGTAACAGAACAGACTCCTTCAGTTGGAAGGGACCAGTGCAACATGTAATGCCCACTGAGGATGAGTGTTGACCACAAGATACTAATGCTGAGTCTTGACCTTGTCACCAGCGAGGTCCCTTTTCCAATTTAAGTCTGTCTTTGCTTTTCTGCAATGCCAGGCATTCCTGCTGCTCCTGTGCTTCAAAGTGATGGGGACCAGCCCAGAACTCTCGCTCGTTAGCAACCACAAAGCACCCGCCTGGCATCGGTCCTGTTCTTCAGTGGAGACGTTTTATCCCGGTGGTGCGGGAAGCATGGAAGTGCCTGGGGAACACTCAGCTTGGATAGTTGTACATTAGGGGTTATTTTGAAGGCCATGGATGAAGATGCTGGGAGGAAACCTAAAGTGAAGTGGGTGGCAGGAGATAGCTCTGCGCAAACCTTCCCCTGCGTTCAAACAAGACAGATGTAAAACGTGGTTTCATTGCTCCAGGAGAACCCCAGTGAGCTGTGGTGCAGCTTTCACATAATTTCATCACTCGGGCTCCTTTGGTACTGCCCTTCCTGCCCTCTCAAGTGGCAGCTTGTTACATAGACAGAAGCAAAACCTTACTGATTCCTCATTGTACAGAAAACACAGAAAAAATAGAACTAGTAGGTTTAGGAGGAAAAAGGGTCCTGGGGAATAAGTCAGCTCAGTCATGCTGCAAGGATAAAACGCACTGTAATTGGTGATGTAAAGAGGTTGCGCAGCACAGAGACCTCCATGTAAAGTAAATCCCAACCTCATTCTTGTTGAGTGATCTTCAACCTTTCGATTTCCACAATTAGTGTGTGAATTCTATTAAAGCATCACTGTAGTAAAGCCTTGTGGACTGCAGAAGTAAATAATCAGTCAAGGGACAAATTATACAGAGGTGCTTATGTTCAGACATAAAGCTTCATCTCTGGAAATACCTTGTTGGGAGGGAAAATCTAAAGTAAATATTAGGACAAAGGTGTCACCCTATCAACTATTAAACAAATACGTGAGATGATGCTGAGACGTCACATCAGCTCAGCCATCTCAAAATCCCTCTGCGAGGCTTTCGAGCCGAACAGTTCCCTTTTCTAACTTGATTTCTCCAAACCCTGTGACATTTTGGTACCATCTCTGTCTGTCAGCGGCCTGTGATACAAGGTGATACCCATCCGTTCAACATCAAACAATGGGAGTCAGGAGAGGTGAACCAAACTTTGGGACTTGGAGCGTGAATATTGTCACACACTATTCAGTACAGTAGCGATCTTAAGGTATTTTTAAATCTAGTTTTGTTACAAGGTAAGAGTAAAACAGATGGCACTCATGTGCCGAAAGATGAAGTATTGAATAGTATATTCTACAAATACTGAATTAAATACCTCCTCTTATCATGAGAAGCATTGCAAATATAATCAGAGTTTCTTTGCTAATTTATGGAGATAATGCAAGGGTCCAAGGAGGAATAGATAAAGTTAGAAAAACAATTAGAGAGATTATTTGTATTCAAGTCACCAGACTAATGAAATTCACCCTCAAGTGTCTGCAGAACTGTCCAGAACAGCCGTGGAACTGTTACTCATGACCCAGAACGAGAGCGATGGGTGACAGGAGGAGTCCCAGAGGATGGACAAGGGAAACTTTGTTATATGAATAACTGTTTTAGTCGATGGGCACAGAGCCAGCGTTGCAGTTTGTTTCAGGTTTAGTTGCTGTTTTAACGGTTTCCCTTGTGCTGTTCTCAGAAGCGAACGTGGGATGCCAGCTCTAGGGTGGGTCAGCAGGGACATGGTCGCGGCTGATGATGCAACTCTTGTGTTACGCGCGTCTGTCGGGAGCTTGTGCTGAGGATTAAACGTGAGACTCTCGTGTTTCATTTTTATCTTCATTGACTCGTGCCGTAGCACAGACTAGAATTGGAAAGTCGCAAATACGGCAGCTTCAGAGAGATCTGAGATCATTTCAACAAGGATGGAATCAGAAGTTTCAGTGATCAATATTCAGTTGAATTATCCACCAGCAGATTTCAAAGTTCTCCCATGTAGTGATTTGTGCCACACAGAAAACACTTCAGAAACCCTTGAGTTGCCTCAGAAACAAAGTCACTCCGGGACCAAATCTCTAAGACTTTCTAGTTATTTTTGGGACAGTTATTAATAAGATTGTTGAGAGAGTTATTAATAAGATCCCTATGCTAATCTGTAGAGCAACATTGAAATCAGTGACAGTTTTTCTCTATAGTTAAGGTAAGAAAGGATATATGCGAGTCTTTTTAGGCTCGTTGCCATGAAAACAATCTCATGACTGCTTTTATCCTGCAATAAATTACCCATAAAAGAGGAGAGCAGATTCATTTTAATTAATTTGATTAAATCCCAATGGTGTATTGTTTTATTAAGCAATGCTGTGGCATAATTAAGAGTTGTAACTGAACACTTTATAACTACAGAGCTATTAATTAATGCAAAGTTACAATGAAATTAGCAAAGTAACATAAACAAATCACACAAATATTTTAATATGACAGTGATAATGCACCAACGAAAAAGCTGGTTAGGTAAGCCATTTCTTAAAGAGTTTGCTGAAATTAGTATTTATATAATAAGCTGATTGCAAACATGGAAATGGGGCAAGAAAAGCATTTTTTGATTCAAAAGGCTCCTTTGATGGGAAACACATGTTTTTTAAGCTGGATGTTCTCCAGTGAGTGTTGAAGCAAAGTCCTGGAACCCAAAGTTACACTGTGCAGGGAAAAATAAAACCTAATGTCAGCGTCAAGCCTTGCTCTGGATTTCACACGTGTTTGTCTGATTTGAACACAAACCCGAACAACTTGTGCATTGCTGAGCTTTAATTTGGGTACGATGTATTAATGCCGCAGCTCAGGTTCTGTTCTCATTTGCGGGAATGCCAGGAAATGTGTGAAACTATTTGCGTGCTTAAAGGATTTGCCGGATTGGATGCTTCACAAATCACAGGTTCTCATTTATCGTTGTGCATTAAGTAGAGAAATACAAGATATCAATACATGATATCAAAGCACAGGACTATACAGTGGCGGGTGGCAGCATGAGATACAGAAATATTTTGGGGACCTGGGATCAAACCTGATCAAGACCGAATAGATTACAGTAATTTAAAACAAGTCTTAGCAGTGTCTGAGAACACCAAGCAGCAAGATCGCCAAGGTGGATAATACTCATCAGGCCTTGGCGTTTGCGTATGTGTGGGGCGAGGTACAAACTCCTCTAAATATATCTATTTTTACTGTCATTTGGAATGTACTGAAAATTAAAATTGATTCTTTTGATGATCTCACAAAAAAAAAGCTCTAGACATACGCTATTTTTTTACAGAATAAGTTACTCAAATTTACTCTAAAGCCTAAAATGATTGTGTTTGTAGCTTGCTGTGTGCATCATACTTTGAGTGCCAAAATGATGCGAAGTAGACCTTGCATAAGTACGAATGGAAGCCCAAATGTGTACAGGAGTTTGTTACAAATATTGAAATATCTTAGAGTTCCACTTACGATATCTCAGGCAAAGTTTGGTCTCTCTTATGTGTTTTGATACATCGGTGTGATTAATCTTGGACTAATCAACAGTTTCTGCCCCGTGTTCCTGTGTGTAGTATGTGGGCACACAGTGAGTATATGGGAACATGTATTTCCTACAGGGTAGGCCCTCCTATGGAGTCATTTGTGGCAATTCCTATTCGTGACAGAACTACATGTGTGTGATCTTTAACTTGAATGGCCTTGTAGATAGAAACTTTCAGGCTTTCAGGTTCCAGAGGTTTTGCAGATGAGGGTATTGTTTTCAACAGCAAAGGGCATGGCTTGATGGTTTTATCTTTAATTATGTTTGTCAGTGAATAGCGGTTTGATGGAGGGAAAAGAGCCAGAAATGTGTGTGTTCAGAACCATAAATCTATACGTTTCCTTGACTAGTTCCATGTAAGTGGGAGAAATCTTAACCAAGCCAAACACAGCCTAAAATGAGCTGACATAAATATTCCCCAGACTGGGGGATGAAAGGCTGTGGGAGCTTTTATTCCAGAATATGCTGCTCAAATGTTCCTGAACCTTATTGAGATGGAGAGTAGGAGGGAGATTTCAGGAGGACAGCGCTGAGTATGAACAAACAGGGGAGAGCAGCTACTTGATTAAGAAGCTCAGTGTAATTATGTCAGACAAGTCCGTGTCATCCCTGATTAGGAGGTTTTTTTAGGCTGGGGGAAAACGAGTGTGAACGAGGGATCGTGTCTGGGACTGGGAATGTCTGTCTGCTGGTTCTGCCCAGGTCCATGATGTGAGTGGCTGAAACAACGTTATTGTTATGGTCTAAGAGCACCTGCAGTACTGTGTTTGCTCAGTCAGAGTCCTGAATCCTTCCTCTCTCATGTAGATTTTGCATTTGATGTCTCTTGCCGTCAGTTTGTAACTGCAGAATGCATGGAACTGTTTGAATCTGTGCAGATTGAACTTGCCTTGCAGACCAAGATGTTCAGATGCCCACCAGTACCAGTCTGTCCTCAGAAAGGCTGTTACCTCGTTTCTCCTTGGCTGTGTTTGCTGAGAAGGTCAACCTGCTGCTCCTCACCTCTCACTGCATTCCCACCTCCACAAACCTCACGACTGGGTGGCTTCTAGGAGTTGCACTGAAACCCGTCTTTGTGCCAAATGAAGCACAGCCTGTCACTTGGACTTGTTTGGCTGTGATTGAAGCAGATTGGAGAGCAGTGTGGTGGGCTGTGCAGCGAGGAGCAGCTGGACGTGGGCTGGGACAGGTGGGCACAGGCAGCTTTCCCTTGGCATCGCTGAGCTGGGCAGGGATGTGTTTGCAGTCTCCATCTCTCCGCATTTCTGTCCAGCTCCCCTCCTTGGCGAGTAAGAGCGTTTCTTGGGAAGGCACTGGCTGGCACCATGTTGGCTGCTTTTATGAAGAAATCAGAGGATTAATTGAGCTAAAACCATTTCAGCCTGAATAAACCAAAGAAAGAAACGAGACATTTTCCACATTTCCCCTCTCCTTATGTCAAACCATTAGGATCGTACCTCTTGTTGGAGGGTCCAGTTGTGGCCCCTCAGTTCCAGAAGGACAGGGAACTGCTGGAGAGAGTCCAGCGCAGCCACCAAGATGCTGAAGGGAGTGGAGCATCTCCCGTGTGAGGAAAGG
Organism: Patagioenas fasciata; assembly: GCF_037038585.1. Taxonomy (NCBI): domain Eukaryota; kingdom Metazoa; phylum Chordata; class Aves; order Columbiformes; family Columbidae; genus Patagioenas; species Patagioenas fasciata. The sequence continues at coordinate 5,647,925 of NC_092527.1, forward strand.
CTGAGGGAGCTGGGGCTCTGGAGCTGGAGAAGAGGAGACTGAGGGGTGACTCATTCATGGTTACAGATATAGAAAGGGTGAGTGTCAGGAGGATGGAGCCAGGCTCTTCTCGGTGACAGCCAGTGATAGGACAAGGGGCAATGGGTACAAACTGGAACACAAGAGGTTCCACTTAAATTTGAGAAGCAACTTGTTCGGGGTAAGGGTGGCAGAGCCTGGCCCAGGCTGCCCAGGGAGGTTGTGGAGTTTCCTTCTCTGCAGACATTCAAACCCGCCTGGACACCTTCCTGTGGAACCTCAGCTGGGTGTTCCTGCTCCATGGGGGGATTGCACTGGGTGAGCTTTCCAGGGCCCTTCCAGCCCCTCACATTCTGTGATTCTGTGATCCATCTGTTTCATGCATTAAGATATCCCCAAAAGGAATAAGGTTTTTTGGGGGGCCCTAACGAGTCTGGAGGAGCAAGGCTGTGTTCCTCTGTTAGCTGAATGCTGTATCCTGTAATACTCGGCAAAGAAAATGTTATGAAAGTGCTTGGTTTACCAGATGAGTGAGGTGAGGGTGAAAGAGGAGGCTGAGGGAATGAGGCCTCTCTGCTGCCAGTCTGCAGTGGTGCTGGCACTTGGATCCCCCAACACTGGGCACTTTTAAGGTTCACCTGGACAGGGTGCTGGGCCGGCTTGTCCAGACCAGGTTTTCAACAGGAAAGGTTGGAGCAGATGATCTTGTGGTCCCTTCCAACCCGGGATTCTGGAAACACTTTTTGGCTGGAGCCGGGTGCAATGTGGCCAGAGAACACAGGGAAGGAATTCTTCTTGCTTGCTTGGGAGATACATTTACCTGTGCACAAGTTTGGAGAATCTGTATGCTGAGCTTTGGCTGTGGAAAGTGAAAGATGTTTTGGAATACTTGTAAAAAGCAAGAGCTCGCGTGCGTCCTCATGGTGTAAAGTTCTCTTGTGTCTCAATGGTGAACACATGTTGGAAAGTGGCTGTGCAGGGAAAGTGCTGGAAGTGGGAGTCAGGGAAGGGCCCTGTGAGCACACCCGGGGTAAACTAGGATGGGAGGGCCCTAAGGTAGACGTTTCTGTAAAAACTAGTGATGATCAGCTGAGAGAAACCAAGGGAGAGACAAACTATTGATAAATAATATATATATATATACATGTATATATTTCAGTTGTCTGTCCTTTAGTTGCCTAAGAAGCATTCTGAATGTCATGAAGTTCTACACGGTTTTCTGATGGTGTTTTCTATGAACATTTTATTGTCTTCTCTATCACGTTTCTAAACGATTCCAATCCACACATTGCAGGGCTGTCAAAGGCAACAGCGCAGCAGTGAATCCGTGGGATCTGTTGATTGGGTTGTGAACCCCACACGGTTTCAGTTTTCAGAAATCTGAGGAGTCCAGTGCCCACGTTTATTCCATTTGCTGATTTGAGGGAGATCCTTTCTGGATGGAGATGCAACACTGACTGTTGTGGCAGCTTCAGAATAAACATGCAGTCCCTGTTATCTATAAGCAAACTTTTTGTTGAGGTGCTGTGGAAGTTCAAGTGACCTTAATTTAGGAAAAAAAAATCACTTAAGACTTTTTAAAAACAATTTGGGATGTTTTATTTTAAGCAGTAAACTCTTTAAATGTACTTAGAATACAGTTGTATTGCGAGTTAGTGTGTCAAAGAGTACAGACAAATAAATGAGAAGTGAGATGGTAGTTTTTGAATTTGGTGGCTGCTCCTGTGTCCAACCAGCCAGGTTCCACAAGCCCCGTGAAACCAGCATTTACATGCGTGATAAACAGAGGCAGACATAAATATATTTGAAATGTATACAGAAAGCAAGACATCATGCTAAAACAAATCACTTGTTTGACTCAGGTTTACTTGCTGTTGCCAAGAAAAATATTACTGAGTTGATTTTCCAGAAAAGGATTACAGTAAATCAGATTTTCACTGCTCCACTTTGACAGCAAAACTTATAATTAAAATGCCAGAATAATACTCTTCACATATTATTAGCAGTTGATGGAGAAGAAGGTGGTTTCTTAAGAGATTTTAGGAATATTGCTTGTATGTTCGACGTGCTAGGAAGTGAGGCTGTTGATTCACAGACCTGGAACATTTTCAGGCAAAATCAAAATGCATCTTTTCTACAGAAGACAAAATGTTTGCATGCAGAGCAATTCTGCTCCCACCCTAACGCTGTGTAATGATTGTGGTTCATGAATTTTCCTTGTAGGCAGGAAAAAACAAAGTCGTGATGAGTCTCTGCAGAAAGCAAATTACGGGAATATTTAAAGAGCTGTTCTTGAATGTCTTGAGTTACAGGCTATATCTTAGTTGCATAAAAATTCAAGATCAGACACTGAGAGGCATGTAGAGATGGAGCTGTAGTTATCATATATGAAAATGTACCCACTGTAAGAGCCATTATGGGTAACATTTGCTTAATTAAAATAAAGGTGGTAATTTTCAAAGATGCTGGAGAGATTTAGGATTGTTGCTTCATGAGGAGTGTGAATTTGCATTCCTTAGCTTTGGCAATATTTTTAACATATTATTTTAACATATTTTTAACATATTATTTTAAAGTACTTTCATGAGTCATTTTAGTGGAAGAGCGAAGAGGCCGAGTGTCAGGAGAGGTTCAGAGAACGTGTTGGACAGAAAACAGGAGCTTTTGCATAGAGAAAAAATAAGGCAGGACTGCAGAAAGCTCTGGACAACGTCCTGTATGTGTTTGACGGGATTCCTGTTCAGATTTTCAGGGATAAACACGCAGGTGTTGAAGAGGCTGCTGTGGAAGGGCAGGGGGTCCGGGCAGTAGGTGTGTGCAGTGACGTCACTGGTGCACACTGTGACGTCACTGGCATCGAGGAAGCTGATTGGTGAACAGCAGGCGACTTTGTGAGGTGGCACTGAGGATGTGAAGAGTGTCCAGAGCCGGACCGTGCGGTGAGTGGGGATCAGGGCAGGTGTGCGGCTGGGGAGCGGTGCAGCACTGGGCCCTTGTGGCCAGGAAGGCCAATGGTACCTGGGGTGGGTTAGAAGGGGGTGGTCAGTAGGTCAGAGAGGTTCTCCTGCCCCTCTGCTCTGCCCTGGGGAGACCACACCTGGAATCTTGTGTCCAGTTGTGGCCCCTCAGTTCCAGAAGGACAGGGAACTGCTGGAGAGAGTCCAGCGCAGCCACCAAGATGCTGAAGGGAGTGGAGCATCTCCCGTGTGAGGAAAGGCTGAGGGAGCTGGGGCTCTGGAGCTGGACAAGAGGAGACTGAGGGCTGACTCATTCATGCTTACAGATCTAGAAAGGGTGAGTGTCAGGAGGATGGAGCCAGGCTCTTCTCGGTGACAACCAATGATAGGACAAGGGGCAGTGGGTACAAACTGAAACACAGAAGGTTCCTCTTAAATATGAGAAGAAACTTCTTCATGGTGAGGGTGGCAGAGCCTGGCCCAGGCTGCCCAGGGAGGTTGTGGAGTCTCCTTCTGTGCAGACATTCAAACCCGCCTGGACACCTTCCTGTGGAACCTCATCTGGGTGTTCGTGCTCCATGGGGGGATTGCACTGCATGAGCTTTCCAGGGCCCTTCCAACCCCTCACATTCTGGGATTCTGTGAACAGTTGCAAGACCTCTTCACACAGGCCCTTAGCCGGTGTTGAACCACTAACCTGAAGGCCTAAAGCTCGGCCTAGCCCCCTCCTAGGCCTGAGGAGGGCAAGACTTGGAGGTCACAGAATCTCAGCCTGGTTGGGTTTCAGGGACCTCTGGAGATCACAGAATCCACAGGATCACAGAATGTCAGGGATTGGAAGGGCCCTGGAAAGCTCATCCAGTGCAATCCCCCCATGGAGCAGGAACACCCAGCTGAGGTTCCACAGGAAGGTGTCCAGGTGGGTTTGAATGTCTGCAGAGAAGGAGACTCCACAACCCCCCTGGGCAGCCTGGGCCAGTGTCTGTCACCCTTACTGAGAAGAAGTTTCTTAATCATCCAGATCATCCAGTCCAACCCCCCCACTAACACAAGATCACCAGAGCAGATCACACAGGATCGTGTCCACACGGGTTTGAATGTCCCCAAAGAAGGAGACTCCTGTAAAATCCAGAGTAAATCCCCAAATTATAGATTGTGTAGATGAAATGGCTGCACCACCTCCCGCTTTCAGCTGCTCCTCCTGTGCGAAACACAGGCTGGTGGATTTTCCACAGCGTTATCTTCTAGTGCAGAGCTGTTAAAATCTAAACCAGCCACAATCTAAACAGGTTTTGGGTTTTCATTTGTTTCTTTTTTTTTTGTAAAATAGTATACAGAACAAAAAGCCCTTGACAATTAGAGGAAAAGTGTTCTTCAGCGTGTGAACAGCATGCAGTGCGATGCATCTTCATTACAAAAATGGAAAATGATGATCATTTATCATAAAGTCTGCTGACAATGGGCATTAATCTCTTAGTAAAGCAAGTAGTAAACTCAGTTCCCATGGCAATGCAATTCATTTTGTTCCTGTCCTTCTACTACATGTATGGAAGACGGGACATTCTCTGGGTAAACTAACTGCAGCCTTAATGCTGGGGGTTTTTGTGGCTGAAATGTAGAATTATTTTGGTGGAATGTTGAGTCGGTGGTAACCATGGTGCTGGTAGAATGTGCCTGTATTTCATTCGACCGGTACATATGCTCAGCCTCAGTTTTATACCAGCTCTGTTTAAAGGCAAGAATAGGAGGTCTTTGAGCAGTAAGTTTTCATAATATGTTTGTATGCTGAAAACAATTGGTTTTTTTTTTCTTGAAAAATACAGTAGAATTGTTGGACGTGTTCAGAAATAGGAACAGATGTTTGTTGTAACGAACTGCATGTTGTTTATTCCTTATTTTAGCCTGGTTTTACTTTTTTGTATATGAATATGTGTGTGTGTATGTATCTATTAGAGACAAATTATTTGGTGAAGCACACCTGTTCTGGGGAAAAGTTATATACTCCCACACATATATGGTGTCTTGTTAATGAAGCTTACCAGCTTTTACTGAAACAGTTATTTTGAAGGCTAATAAAAAACCACGTTGTTTCCCCTTGTGTGGTATTTCATTTGAAGTCAGACCGATGACCATGTATTTCCACACATTTCCATCAGCTTTAAAAGCCATGAGTTATTTCATCAATCTGACTATTCGACCTGCCGTGATTTGTTCCGCCTCGAAACGAAATAGCAGTTTCGGTTATTGCAAAGCGAACCAGAAGTGCCTGAATACACCTGCTTTCCTTTGAGAGCACGGAGCTGGCTGATTCCAATACAACAAACAGCTTCGCAGCCCTGAGAAGCACCTTTGTTCTTCTCTTGGTCAAGTCATAGCTTTTTGCATATTCCGGACAACCGGCTCCTATTGCATACGTAACTGATGAATACTAAAGTAAAACAGAAAGTAGCAACCTGCAAAATGTCCTTGTTTCGTGTGAAACTCTCCAAAGATAATGCTGACAGATGCGCTCGTAGTAAAGACCTGGATTTGGCTAAAAAAGACAGGTGACATGAGCCCAGAAACCGGATGATCTGTTTTTAAAACCAACCAAAGACAAGTTAGAGTCTCTGCCCCCAAAGGAAAGACCCTGTTCAGATGCAGTTTCAAACTGGGTTCCATCCCTGAGGTGTAAATGCTGCAGAAACAGCCCCCAAAATGCTCCTGCACCCCCCAGTTGGGCTCAAATGCACAGAGCAAGGGCTGGAAACCACCCCTGGGAGATCTCACCGTGGAATAGTTTAGGTTGGGGAAAGGCAGAGGATATATTGGAGTCTGAACGGATTACAGATAAGTGCCTGATAGGTACGTTGAAGGGCAGATATTTTATAAGAACAAAAGTTTTTATGAGTTTTTCCTTGGTTTCCGAGTTGACAACCTTCATGAAAATATGAAAAGTAACGAAAACCTCAGGCCTTGTTTGCTTGTTATTTTTCTTATTCAAAACTGCCTGTGTCAGGAAGAAAACAGCAGATATCAAAAGCTATGTATTCTGCTCTTCTCTGCTTGGAAGGTCAAAAATAGCTTGATAAAAGATAAATATGTGATATCCATTGCTTTTCTTAATCAGTAATTAAAATATGAGCAGTACTATTAATCTTCTCTTTCCTGCTTTCCAGGTGATCAACGTATCAACTCAACAGCTCTGGCTGAGAAGTACAGATAAGGTACCGTGATTTCTCTTGTAATGTAGGCATGCTTTTGCAAAACTGTCTCCAGTAATCTGCTTAACCTTATATTCCTTATCTTTTATTTTTCTGGTTTTAAATTCACTAACAATGTTTTAAGATGTCTGTATAGACTTAACATGCTGGGAATAATGCTTACGTGATACACTTGCAACTGAAGGTCGTGTCTTTTCAAAATTCACTTGGAAAACATCACGGGAAATGACAGAAAACCTGTCCATAGGAGACTTTGGGAGTGATGGCTGCTGCACGCTCCATGGCACCAACAATTTAATTGTTGATTTGAATCACAAGATGGAAATCAGTTCAGCAACGCTGCTGTACCACAGGGAAAAGCCAGTTGGTTTTGTTGGGAATGCACTCACCATCACCAGAGTTCTCTCTCTTCAAGTCCTGTTTTTATTTATCAGTGTCTAGTTGGGACTTCACACAAAGAGTAGCAAGCTAGGACAAGGTGGAAATGTGTCAGGTTCCTTTGCCTTGGCAACTTGCACTGAACTCAGATGGCAATGGAAACTTCAGTGGAAAAAATATTGTCATTCCTATGAAAAATCAACATAAAGCAGGAACGAGGTAGCACACCTGCGCTGTCGGATTGAAAACTTACTCAAGAGTTGTTCTAAAATAGCATCAACAAATTCTTGCCGCAGCCATTGTCGTGGCAGTGTTTCCACTCCACATCTAAATGCTCCACGACTGGTTTAACATTGCTGTTGAAGCAGTAAGCTGGTAAATCGGCCTGGAATACTGAATGACCAATGTCCTTTCTGTTGGGAGGGGTTTTTTGTTGAGTCTGTGTGACTTATTTGAGGGTAAGAAAAGGATAGGAAGGCGCTCAGTTTTAGTTAGTTACCTCCTTTGGAGAAAATGAGTACGTTACTTCTCTGATTTTAGCTCTGCTCATCAGAAGTCTACTAGCAAAAATTAATACTTAATATTTATTTCAGTATAATGCACTCTGACTGGTGAATATTAACCTACATGCAAAAAAAAATCCTGAAAAGTACACACAAACTAGGTTATTTCAATGCTGTAATGTCTCAGGACACGTTTTGAACAAAGGGTAATCAAGAACATCATCGTAAGAGAGAAGTGGGATAAAATGCAAAGTTTGGATCAAAAGGTGATTTTGTCAGACTAACTTAATATTTCTTTTTAGTGAGATAGTGAACATCTCAGACTACAGTAATGCAATGGGTTTAAGGTACCTAGATTTCTAGGAGTTATTCATGCAGTACAGTTCCCAAAGGAAATTATTATTTAAAGTGGAGATGGTGCAGATTGCTACGGGATTATAAGCAGCTGCCTTAGGCAGATAAGGAGCTGGGCCAAGAGAGGACTGTGCAGGATGTGCTGAGAGTGTCCAAGTTGCATGGGGGTTATTAGAGTGTCCATAAGGGACAGGGCTTGTGACCAGTGCTCTGGGACACTGCCTTTAGTAACCTTGGCACAGGGTCTTTGGTCTGTTTTCTTAAACTCCTGTAGTGCACACAAGTGTTACACAGAATGATTTTGTTGAATTGTGGATTAGTGTAACAAAGGATAAAATTGAATAATAATATGCACACTGCCATTCGATTAGGGACTAATCTCAGTGGAGGTTGCTATAAGGAAGAGTTTCAGCATATGGAAGTTGTTTTTTTTTAAATGTATTTTGTTGTAGCACATAGCCAAAGCTTTCATAATCCGTATAATTTCCATGAACACCTGCTTACTAAAGAGTTGCAATTTACTCTAGTTAGGCCCTAGTTATTCCTATTCTATCAATTCCAATAAAATAAAATCTTAGATTTTAAATATCAAGTTCCAAACCTTGTTCTGTAAAGTTGCAAGCGGCTCCAGGTGTGAACCCGACCCGTGCGTTAGGAGTAGGAAGCTGCCAGACTACTGAGTAGCAGGTTATTGCAGCAGCCAAGGAGCTGATCTGCACGTAACCAGCCCATCTGCCTCCCCTCCACAAATCCCCAAATAAAGCAAAGACCTGGGAACGAGCCAGCGCAGATCCTGGCACTGAGCGAGCAGTTGTGTTACCCTGAGGTGAGAAACCTGGGCTAGGATGGAGCAGAAGCTCAGCCACAGATACAAAGCTGGAGGCAGAGCAATGGCTGTAATGAAGTAAGGGGAAGCCCAGGAGGTATGGCGGATAAAACTGTATGGTTTTGGCTATAGGAGTGCTACAAAACACTTACTATGGATCAGATCAACCTGGTAGAACAGCAAACTAATGCAATCAGTGCTCATCCTGCCTCTTGGAAGAATTACAGCACATGGTGGGGGGGTCTGCCTTACTAAGCCCTTCCTCTGGTTGAAGAACCCTCGAACTACTGAGAAGGGGGAAAACGAAGAGGCATTTTAGCACAGTCCCACCTCCAGAGCAGCAGCCCCAGAGTCATGCTCCAAAATGAGCAAATGAACCCCTAAATGAGCCTTCCTCAGCAAAATATGGGTATGTTGTACTCGATGGCTAACCCTCTGTAAGGAGGAGTGATGAAGAAAGTGGTACTTCATTCCTGTACGCTTAAAAATCTGTACTGCCACCAGATCAAAGGAACACAGAATTGGTCAAATGATAGGAAACGGAAGGTGGGACTAACTGCTCAGGTTTCTGGGTGAGAGGATGACAGCAGTAGGGTCTCTGTGCTGAAATCTGTGCTGCCCAGCTGATAAATGAGCTGGAAACGATGGCAGTGTGCTGATGAGGCTGTATTCTGAGCCCTGGCGACGAATGCTGACCGTGGAAAACTGCGGGGGGATTGTACCAAACAAAGGGAAGGAAGGCGATGGCAGGTGAAATTCACTGGAGGTGGATGAAGACAAAAATCCCCCACGAGGTGGTGAATGCTGGACTGACCCTTGAAACGCTGGGCATAGCCAGAGCTGTAAAATCTAGAAGATATGTCCCTGGGAACATTAACTTTAGGTTTGAAAATGGTAACTTTAGTTTCAGTAATGGTTCTAAAAGCAAGTAGAAAAAAAAAAACCAAACTGCTGAAAGGGGTTTCAGGCTGCGCCTGGCATGTAGGAACAGGGAAGGGTTCGCTCAGTGGTACAAGGCTCATTTAAACCATCGTATTTGCTATGGTTACTTGTCATCAGAAGATCTATTTAAACCTGGACACTTGTAGAGAAGGATGAGTAATTGCTTAGTGTGCCTCCAGACTTCCTGTTACAGCACTGATTGGGGGTTACTTGCTTTTGTAGCAAAATAAAGAGTTGTTTACTTTTTACAAATACATTGAGGGTTCAAATATGAGTGAGGGAATAGAACATAATAATATAGATAGAAAATGAAGTGGACTTAAGTGTGTCTTGAGTATGTTTAGACTGGAAATTAGAAAACATCATGTTAACCAGAGAGATGAGTGCCGTTCTAGAAGGGCTTTCTGCCACAGCTGGGGCCCAGAATGCCTGTGTTTTCAGCTGGAGTTGATGGGAGGGTGAGATTCCTAGGGGAAGTCCACCTGCACTTCTCAGGAATGGCTTTCGATACGGGGAACAGGTGTCCCTGGGCTTCGAAGGCACCAGACCCGAACTGTCTGTCACTTGTATTTGCTGTATTTGATTATTCCTTGGCCTTGGGACTTCACAAATCACCTCAGGAGTCCAGGAGGACCTTTTTGCCTCTGCTCATGCGATTTCTGGGATGTTTCCCTTCCTCCAACGTGTACTGGTCTTGTAGGGTCTTGCAGATGTTTTTGTGTGATTCAGCCACCTCAGAGAGCTTTGATGTCGGTCGTACCTCCCCTCACCTTCTTCACTTCTCCTGTCATGTGCTAGAATTTCTGAGACTTTCCAGCTCATCTCCTAAAGATCATAATTTGATTAAGGTGTGTGTTTTAGAGGAGTGTTACTTCATGGCATGAAGTAAATGGAGAGGGCAGAATAACATTTATTATATGATTTCTTATATGATTGCCGTTAGTGGGGATCAGTGACCCAGGTGGTCCTTTCCAAACCCATGTTGTGGCGCACACACTGGATTTATTAGCTGGATTCAAAGCCTGTGTGCTTAGCATTTATGTGAAAGCAGTTGAAGAGCCGTGTTCCCTCGGAGGAGACGTTTCTCGCATCTGCATTTCCACTCCTGCCAACTCGGAAGCCACAACTGGCCTGGAGCGCACGAGGGACAACAACGCAAATGCCGAACGGAAATACCGGCACGAAGTCTGGTGCATCCTCAAGAAGGACAACAGAAGCAATGATACATACACATCTGTGCATGATGCATCAGCTAAGTATAGATTACAGTGGCTCTTCCATGTTAAACATGGAAATTGAAAGCATGCAGAGTGTAAGACCTGCTCGGAACACACCTGCATTTGCTCCCATCTCCTCTGGCAAACCATAATAATATTAAAATGTAGTCTACTAATAGTAATGTTATCAAAAAGATACTCAGCACTGGGCAACGAATCTTCGGACTTCTGGAAACACATACTGCTGTATTTTTACTGATAGAGTTAGCGGTGGAGGCTGGAGAGAAGTGACGATTGCTTCTCCGCGGGCTGCTGGTACCTCCTGTTGCTCTGTGAACACCCCTAGATGGGTGAATCCTTCGGGCACAAAGGTGCATTCAGCAGCCTGAATTTGTGTTCATGACACAACAACGTTAGATATGTTAGGATCTAGAATATTTGGAGCCATATACGGTGTAGATGCTGGAAGTCTCAAAGTACATTGTGCCATTTTAAAGCATCTTCATTATATAAATAAACTTGTGGAGGTCTCTTATTCTAGCGAATTAGGTGAAAGAATAAAAAAGGCAGTTTAAAAGAAGGTTGTGAATATGAGACCCTTGGCATCTGAACTAAAACATTTTCGTAGACTTGTTTGTTAAAACAGATTTAGAGCAATGGAAAGTATCTCCCTATCCTGAGGTCTGTCATTACAAAACCAGCATTAACATTTTTGTCAGGACTGAAAAAGGCATGAGGACTTCAAACAAATTTGGTTTTTTGCAATGGAAGGAAGCTGTAATATTCTGGGTTGATTCTGGGAATTTTGAAAACAAACAGAAAACTGTACACATATAATAAGATGAAAACTTGTCCCACTGTTAGCTTACATATAATAGAACTCTAAAGGACAGATGTTGTGGGAGAGCAGAGACCCATTAGAACATGATTGAAGGGGGAGATTTTGAAATGTAGCCAGGACCTACAGATGGAAACTTTAAACAAGTAAATAAAAAGTCAGCTTCTAAGCGGCCAATATAAATAATGCAGGGGCCGCACAGCGTGTTGTGGATTGTCCGAAGCAGGGAGCAGACGCGGCTGCGTTCTCAACAGTCTGCGCTCGCTTGGCTGGAGGGGATGGAGCCAGCGCTGCTCCCTCTCTGGTACTGCGACAGCAATTAATTTGGGGATGCTCCATCCCCGATGAATTGTTTAGCTTGTTTTAAAGAGAAAGAAAGTAGAGGGAGGGGGTGTAGAAGGATATTGCATGTATGAAGTGATAAAAGATGGGTCAAAAGGGTCATTCCAGAAACAACTTCAGCTACAGAATAGCACTAACTTGAGGCTTTTTACAGAACCATCCTGAAGAAACGCGTTTTCTGTTATCAGTGTAATGCCTTTTTAGCCAAGAACATTGTTTCGTAGCAAAGGAGGAACAGAGCAGAGTGTCTTGGAGAGCGGCCCCTGCAGTGTCCCACCAGGTCCCAGGTACCGTCCTCGGCAACAGAGAACAGGGCGAGTGTTCTGCTGAGGATGGGCCCATCTCAAAGTGGTTTGTGGGACTCTTGCCTTAGAAAGAGGACACACGCTAGCAGCTGGAGTTGATCGAATTGCACTGATTGTGAGACAGCAAAGTGTGAGCTCATTAGCAGAAGCTTGCTGTGTCAAAGCCTTTTTTCATAAATAGTATATCCATAGGAAGACAGAAAAGTCACTTGTGTTATAGCATCACGGGATTTCTGTACTGTTTCCCTTAAGAGCTTGCTTGCTTTTTTCCCACTGGCTGTGTGGTTTTATGCTACCAAGAAAACATCTATATTTGTTAAGTTCCAGCTTTCACAGGTTGTTCCAAGAGTAAAATACCGAAATTAGAGAAACCGGTTTAGAAATACATGTTATTAAATAAATGTTAACTGATAAACATTCTGATGGGACTTTGATGCAAGAGTGAAGTTGCAGGCAGAAGAATGTCATAAATGAAAGAATTCACATTAGTTTCAGAGAAAGGAACAGACCTTGCGTTTCCGTGCCCTACCATTGAGTACAACTGAAGAAATCATTTTAAACCACATGCCTCTTCTTTGTGAAATCTAGTGAATAATCACATTGAATCATCAAACTGGAAGCCCCCTGCCTTCCATGGCCTTCCATCAGTATTGCTCAGGTTCTGTTCGGAACCTGAACCAGAACAAGACTCCTCCAATAACCCAAGTTTTCTCTCCTATTTGTGCGTTGTAGTTTTACAGACAGGTAGCCCCAGCCTCCATGTTATGGTTACTTTGGCCAGAATGTCCCTTAATTAGAAAACATCCCTTGGAGGAGTAGTGTAGTTAGTGGGCTTTCCAAGAAACTGGGACAGAGAAATCTTAAGGAAAGGATGTTTTTAAGGACATTTGGAATTGGTTAAAAATAGGTGTCAGTAAGAGGAATTTCTATATGAAAATAGTCTGCCTTGAGTGGATTTCGTGGTTTTGACCTCCCCAAGAAGAGCTGGCATCCAAATCTGGGCTTGCTGCCTTAAGAAATGGGCACTGCTCCTTTGACCGTGATGCTGTTACATTGCTGAGCGTAGTTCTGTCTGCACTTCAGCGAAATTAATTCTGTGGCATGTTTTTATTTGACTTGCTCTGAGGTCCTGACTTTGCTGAAATCTTCAGTGGTTGCTTCCATGGACAGTGAGAAAGTCCTCCCTGAGTTAAGGGTAAAATATTGCTGCAATAGGAATAAATAACCCAAACACTGACCTTTCAATCCCAAGGAGAGTGTCTGCCCAAGAACTTCACAGCCTCTTGCCTCAGTGCAGATTGACATTTGCGAGCTTGATCAGTTGCTTATTTGGATGTAAATCAACAGTCTCTGTGATAGCAGAGTTCATTTTTTCTCTGTTTAATGTAACAGAATGGATAATATCTCTCAGAAATTCGCCATCAATGCATAACGTGAGTGATGGCTGCTGTAACATACCAGTGTGGAGCTATGGAAGGGGAGAGTTAAAATGTTGAAAAATCTGCTACATTTAATAAAGGGGAAAAAAAATGCCTATGGCGGAGTTTTCTAACCATGCCTTAAAGCATCTTTGCAACCAGCTATTGGTGTTGATAGTATTTTAGGGATTAGAAGCAGACCTTTGAATATGACTCACCATGAATTCTAATCAAGATGTGCTAGCATCTGACACAGAAAACTGAGAAAAACCGGTGGCTTTTCCCTTCTATTAGCTCTGCCCTTTCAAGACCCTGTGTGTTTTCATAGCTTTTGTGATAGCCAGAAAGCCCAGCAGTTTGCTCTGACCAGCCATAGCAACAGACACACTGCCTGCATTCCTAGTTTAGCCCAAGCAGCTTTCAAGTCTTATACAAACCTTTAGAAACTTGGCGTAACCAGGATGTCTGGTGCACACCTATGGTGGCTTCAGTTTAATGGCAGTTTTAACGTCAGAGCAGGGAGGCTGGGGATCCAGAGAACTTTGCACAGAGCTCTGTATCCTCTTCTTGCACACGGGCTCAGCAGAGACCCTAAAGAAAGGTGGTAAAGTCTTGCACGACGTTGAGAAGGGAGAGGAACATCAGACCCCAACCTTCCTGACACTGCTGGTTCTCTCAGATTTGAACACATCCATCATTTGTATCGAGACACTCAACAGTGCTGGCATAGCCTTCGCTACAGAAAATATCAATGCATAAGAGTGATCCTTAAACTTCAACAGTCACTGAAAGAGCCTTCAGCACCAGGACGTATGGTGCCATTAGGAGACGACAAGTCTGGCTCAGATTCAGCTCACAAGGTGGTTGTGTCATGGCAGTGTGGCACTACGGAGCAACCTTGTACTGTATTGTTCTCCATATTGCCATTAGATCATCTTCTTGGAGGTATGGACAAGTTGTTCCACCCGCTATTGCTGTTCTGGGCAGATAAAACTGTTTCTTTAGAGGCTTCCCAGTTTATTCTATGCTTCTGACATTCAAGGACCAGTGACTAATTCAGAATGAGTGTTCCATTAGATGAGACTGTTTATAAAATCATACTGTGTAAGACACACAGCTCCTGAATTCTCTTTGGTCACTGCAAACCCTGCTGCTGCAGCCACAGTTGGCCTTGATTGACCTGTTGGTGAACTCTGAATCCTCGGTGGAGAGGGCTTAGAAAACACCCTTTGTCGTTACGTGTCCTTAAGCACACACAGACAGGTCTGTACTGGGAGTCGTTCCAAAGCGATCCTGTTTTTCTTGCATTCCAGAAGGGAGACTTTGAACACAGTACTTCCAAAATTGTATCTATTGAAAGATAGGAGTTGTAGCCTTTCATCTTTCTTAGCAACGCAGAGTGGTGCTTGAAGAAGGCAGCAGATCTGATGTGAGGGTTGGTGACCCTTCCCCGTGCTCTTCTCGTGGGTTGTAATGTGAGAATGTTGCCCTTGGAGGTTTTGCTCCCTGTCCACCTGCAGGAGTTGGCAGTAAAGCCTGGACCGCAGGGCCATGGGCGAAGCCTTCGGACTCAGCTCGCTCCTCACACCCTTTCAGAACAGCATCTTGGACTAATCTCATGTTCTGTGGGACACTCAGGCTTTTATTTATCCAATCTGTGCCCTGTCCCCACCTCAACCCTGAAACTTTTTATTAGATTTCTAGAAAAAAGAACCTTCCAGAGTACATGTATATTTATCTGCTTTAAAATGATTGGCAAGCCTCCATCCTAAATATCAAGGCAAAGCCAACACCATCTCCTTCGATCTCCGAGACCTGCAAGTCAGCAGAGTGAAACAGCCCACTGCCTTTTATTAGATGTTGTGCACTTGACAGCCAAGTCAAATGCCAAGTTTGGGAGAGCAGTGATTCAGTTCCTGACTGATGCGCTGCATATGGCATTGCGCGAGCTCTCCACTGAGGTCCGTCTTCTCGTAAAGGTGCCTCCTCGGAGGCCACTGGTTTTTCAGGGCAGTCCTGGCAGGGTCTGAGCCCCGTTGCATCTCTGTTTCATTTTCTAGAGTCTCCAGCAATATGTCTTAGGAACTGGGGAATAAATGAGAGTCCATATCTATGCTGTCCCCAGAAAGACAGTGGGCGTATAGCTGCTATTAAAGCACCTCATCAAGAAAGTAAAGAGAGAAGTGGTTTTTAAACAGTCGTTTTATCACTACTTTTTGCAGGAAAACTAGCCTTGAAGTAAGCTGATGTGCTTAATTACTTCACTGTGGTTGTAAGAGATGTTTCTCTAACTGCTTTTCCTCCAGTGTGAGCTGGGCTGTCTTTAGTTCTTGCAGTAATGAATTGCCTTAAAGCATGAAGAGAGTCCTTCCCAGTCCCTGTGGTGTATGGGCCAGTGCCTGCCTGCCTTCTCCTCCCGCTGAGCTTTTGGAGCTCCACATAAAAGCTTCATCCTGCTCGTGTGCAGCGATTTGGTGAACCCTCCTTCAGCCTGTGTGCAGGAAAGTGGTGTGGAGTGAGAGAGTGTTTATTCTCCTTCAGAAGCCAGCAGAGCTCAGGCAGCGGCATTGACATTACAGGTCGATAACCGTAAAGATCTGCTTCGGCCGCTAACCTTCGGTGGGCTGAAGTAAACCATTTCTTAATTGTGCTTTTGCTTTGCAAACTACATCAAAGCCCTCGAAGTTGCTGCTTCTTATTTTCTATCTACAAGTCATTTTTACCCTACCAATGTGTTACTTTGTAACCACAAACTCTACCTGGGACTGCATTGCCCTTGAATTTTAAACTCAGCCTTTAACGATCAGGTTGTGGCATCAGGCATCTTAATTAGAGCACTTTCAAAGGTGCATCTTTATTATGGTCCAAACAGCCTTCAGAGGTGAATCAGAGGGTACAGCTGCAAAAGTGTTAGAGGCGTCATGGTCAGGAATTTGCTTGTTCTCCTGGTGATAATTTCCATGTATACTTTTGGTTTTTAACTCTGAAGTAAAATTTGAAAACAAGATGATTTTTTTTAACATCAGCATAGTTTTGCTTAAACATGCAATTTATGTTATAATGGGTGATACTGTCTTTAAAATATTTGCTAGGTGTTCCTGCTGCGGCGGGGGGATTGCACTGGATGAGCTTTCAAGGTCCCTTCTAATCCCTGACATTCTGTGATTAGTTTATTTCTAGTGGGAAAGTTATTAAATTGAATTTCACTGTCATGTAGCTTAAGAGTTTGGGATCCAGATATGTGCCAAGAGTTAGCCAATTTATTTCATGAATTTTAAATTTCCATTCTCTTTGGTAGTTTGGCAGTGAGGCTCAAGATCAGTGCAAGATTCCTCAAAGGGCATTGGAGTCCACTGACAGTCTGTGCTGTGAGGGAAAACTGGCTGGCTGTGAGCCGTGTGTTCATGATTTCAGAGCATCTCCTAAGCCAGCTGCACCTCATCATTGTAAGAGTGTTTTCACAGTCTAAATTGTGATTGTCAATGGGAAGCGTTGACATGAAAGAACCTAAACCGCCTGCTTGAAATGTGTAGCTGCTCGCTGTTGTAAGCAGCTCCTTAAAACAGCATTGCAGGTCTTCCTCCAGGAGTGGAACCAGGATTCAGCTAGACGATGCCTTTTGAAGAGAAATAAGTTAGCACCAGAAAATGATGCAATGAGAAAAATCTCCAGTCTCTCATCTTTTTTGGAAAGACACACAAAAAAGCAGCCATTCCAACAGAAACACCAATGGAATATGAATACCCTTAGTTTAACATCTCACACAGCATGTCCCTCTGTCCTTTTTTGTTTGGTTGGTTTGGATTTTTCAGGAACTTTGAGAATGTTAAAAGGCAAAATAGGCCAAATCGAGACACGCACAGAAAATGCAATAGATAAAGACATCATTGCTCTTGAAGGTGACAAAGACCAATTGTATAATTACATTTTCCATGCCTCCACCAGCCCTACTGGAAGGTTCTGCACTGGTTTTAGGACGGGCTATCATTTAATCTGCCCACTGAAGCTGTGCATACACAACCTTTCCTCCCCTTCCATTACTGAGGAGCCAGTAGCACTTCATCAACATAGATTGTAGCTTTGATAAATAAAACAGTGCAAGGAAAGAACACAAACACCACGTGGATTAAATAATTCTGGAGAACTCCAATGACTATAAAGTGACAGCCTTTCCTCAAAGGCTTTTCCAGGCCAGTTCCAGCACCAGAACAGGACTACATGCAGCTCTGTTACAGAACTGGAAGCTATGATGGTGGAGCAGGCATTAACCGTCACCTTGGAGTTAGATGCCTAACAGATTTTCTTTTCCTCTTTAAAGGTCCTCAACAAAGCTGCAGCTATCACATCCACCTTAACTGGAGGGGAAACTGCGTTATAACAATGGACTGTCGTTTCACAGGAGGGATGCAATTTTGATAGCTTCTCACTGTTGAAAGGGAGAGGTGTTGCTTTGCTCCCCTGTTCTTTCCTCATTCAGCTCACTGTTTCAGGTGACCAATCTCCTCCCAAGTCCACCAGCTGAGCACTTTCACAGGTGGCTTCAAACAGCTGAACTGGCACAGACAAGGGCCTGGAGGGAGGAGACAGGAGCATGCAAAGAAAGACAAAGAATCTCCTTGCCCTTTTGACTGTAGCAAGCCACCAGATTAGCTCCTGCTTACGAAACCAAGAGTTTGTGTACAGGCTATAAAGTATTTAAATGAGCCCCACAGTAAAATCCATTGTTTCCTGACCAGATACCGAAGGAAGATAAATGCAAACCCCACAACCTTAAGAGGAGGGAGAGAAACCACCCTGGACAAGTGTAGTCCCAGTGACCTGTTGCTGGTGCAACTAAGTCTGGTGATGTGCAGGCAGAACCTCAGGGGAAGTGCCCAGCTGATTTGCACCAACTGTAATTTTTCCTTACACGCTTGAGATAAAGAAAGGCAGCTGCACGGGATATAAAACTGCGTATGCATAGAAGCTGTCTCACGCAGCACTCTCTGGGATGTAGATTGCTGGTGGCTCGCTGCTTCTGGAGCTGCTATCACCATCATAGCCCTTCTGCTGGCTTCTTGCTTCCTTCTGATTGCCCCTTATGTCTCTGGCACCAGTTCCAGCAGCAGGACTGAGCGAATTGTAATTGCAGGAGGCTCTGCATGCCAATGTAACAAACGAAGCAAACCCAGAATATGGGGCTAAAATCAAGGTATGTGTAAATAGTCCTGACCCAAACGAAACAAGAAGGTTGTTCTGTTTGCTTGTTAGGATAGCAGTGTCACAGATTGCGTCTGCAGTGATCTTGCTGTTTGATAGCAGGGAGTTCTGCTGGGTGAGGCCCTCATGGTCAGCTTCTCTTGTTGAATTAGTTGTATTATTGCTATTAGGCCTTTATTATTCCTGCAGTCTTTGCTCACAGGTTGTATTTTGCAAATGTCTTAATACTCCTGTCACTCTTGAATATCCTCCCCTCTGCCTGCATGTGTAGGTCCCAGCCTGGACAGGTTGTCTCCCTGGGGAGCACTGGTCCAGAGCCAGAATTTCTTCTCGTTCCTCACAGATAACGTTCCAGCCAGGTTTAGGTTTCAGGATCGCACTGCAGTGTTTAGTTTGATGGCTTCATGCATGCACTACTTTGTACTTGTGCTTCTTCACTTGCCAGCTGGTGCACAGGGGCTCCCATGGGGATTCTGGTTCAGGGAAATATGCGATATGCTATGACAAACTCTGGATGTGACCGAGT
Organism: Patagioenas fasciata; assembly: GCF_037038585.1. Taxonomy (NCBI): domain Eukaryota; kingdom Metazoa; phylum Chordata; class Aves; order Columbiformes; family Columbidae; genus Patagioenas; species Patagioenas fasciata. The sequence goes on from NC_092527.1 coordinate 5,666,951, forward strand.
TAAATTATTGGATTTTTAAATTGTGAAGTGCTTCATTTGGGTGCCAGATTTATTCTCTTTCTTTATTGATATTTTTGATAAAGATTAAGTGTGAGAACTCACCCTAAATAATAATAGTAATATCTCCTTGAGCCGTTTGCAGCTGAGACAGCTTGTTAAAGACATTGGGCCAGTCCAGGTGCCAGTTTGGAGAGAGATGGGAGGTTCCATTTCTGGCTGAAGCCAGGGCAGTTCAGCTGGGGTGAGACCAGAAGCTGGCAGCAGTGAAACCATCGTGCTGGTTCTTCTGAGATGAGCATGAGGAAGAGACACTGATGAGAGCCATGCCTGGGCACTGGGTTTGTAGCACTTGTGATGTGCAGGTGCTTTTTTAGAGCAGTGTATGCTAGTTATAGAAATGGTCTCGGGGAAAATACAAAAGGAAAATAAAAATAAGGGTGGTGTTCAGTAGAAATCCCACCCTCAAAGCTAATAAAAAGGAAGGAAGAGCTAAGGATTATGTTGGAAGAGAAAGGAGGGGAAAAGGATGGTGAAAAAAGCTAAATATGAATCAGAAGTGCCACAAGAAAGCTGTGGGCCAGCCAGTCTGGGAAATACACCCTGCAGTGAGAAATCAATATTATTCAATATGAATACGAAAGGAGGGAGATTGGCAAACAGTCTGCCACGACATGAAAAGCTGTTTCAAAGGGGAAGATAGTTTATTTTTTTATCCATAATGGCTGGCATACCATTAGTAGGTGTAAATTGCAATAAGGAAGGTTTATATTAGATGTTTGGGGAGACAGGGGGCATTAACACTTCAACTAGTGAATAGTTTGCCTGAGAACATTGTACAATATCCCATATTACTGAATACATATGGATATACTAACATTAAATATCTCTCTGAAGGCTTTAAACAAACATGGATCAGGAATGAAAGACCTGATCATGTCTTGGAGCAGGACATGGACTTCATGTCCTACTGAAGTCCCAAGCAACCTGGCGATTGCTCCGAGGCCGTTCAGGTGGAATCCTTGACCTTGCTTTTGTCATGATACCCAGACCAGCACTGAGCATCGAGAGGAAAAACACCTGTATGGCTGAGAAGGAAACAAGCTGACACTGCCCAGAGAACAGCTGAAGTGGGGGGTGGACAGACAAAGGGACACCAGCAGTCTTGTGCTTGGATAAGCTGAGGTTTTCTTAATGTTTTACCGCACAGAGGACATCCTCAGGGTAGTGAGCAGTACACACAGGTGCGCATGCGATTTGGAATACAAATATGCAGGGATTTTCCTTAAAACTGTAAATCATAGCGCATAAAGGCAGAAGTGCATTTTGCTCCAGTCAGAGTTTTAGTGTGGTAGTGCTGCTGGTAAGAGAGTGAAACCTTCCTCTGGTCCCATTAAGTTCATTGTATTTTCGAGTTTTTTATTTCTGTTTTTCAATGAGCATAGTGGCTGTGCTTACCAGGAGCTTCTCAATATACTTGCCAATGAGAGAAAGAGAAAAAATAGAGCTGGGATTATTTTTCCAAAGCTTTGGATTTTTTTATTTTTTCCCTAGGGACTTATCACCTCCTTGCTTTACCAACAGCAGATTCAGAATAGCATTTGTCATTTGCCAGTGGCTTAAGGAACCAAATAGTTTTCTGCTGCTATGCAACTCATTTATTTAGTTCATCCTGATCTTGTGTAATTGTAAATAAGTATTTTTATAGGCAGATAGAAATCCTAGATCTCACACCACTTTTGCTAAAGCGGCCCTCTCCTCTCCTCTCCTCTCCTCTCCTCTCCTCTCCTCTCCTCTCCTCTCCTCTCCTCTCCTCTCCTCTCCTCTCCTCTCCTCTCCTCTCCTCTCCTCTCCTCTCCGCTCCCCTCCCCTCCCCTCCCCTCCCCTCCCCTCCCCTCCCCTCCCCTCCCCTCCCCTCCCCTCCCCTCCCCTCCCCTCCCCTCCCCTCTCCCCTCCCCTCCCCTCCCCTCCCCTTCTTCCCTCCCCTCCCCTCCTTTCCCCTCCCCTCCTCTTCTCTCTCCTTTTCCTCTCCTCCTTTTCTCCTCTTCTCTCTCCCCTTCCTCTCCTCTTCCTCTTCTCCCATGGCTATAGGGAGTGCCAGGGAACGCCAGGTAGATGGAGCAAGACCTGCCAGTTCCCGACACCTGCACGGACCATGTTCTGTAACGAGCCGTAACTGTGTGTGGGTTTGTGGTCTTGCACAAAACTGCGTCTGTGTTTGAGACGTGTCCTTTTATGTTTACTTCTTTGGTTGAAGTTAAAATCTTCATGTGAATGCCGGCATGCAATTCAGCACAGCGTTTGAATTACTCCCAGAGGAGCAAAGCATAAGCAAATCGTTTCTTTAAAGAAACCACCTTCTCTTAGTTTGTGTTCAATTACATGGTTGTTTTCCAGTGGGAGAGACAGAAAAGTCGCAGCTCTCTCTGCTGCTTTCCCTACTCTGCTCGGAGAGGGCGCTTGAATTCTGCCTGGGTCACTGGTTTATTTTGCTGAAGCCCCTGTGCTTGGGGCAGGGATTTCCTGGCACACACCTGAGCACAAGATTCTTGCATGTAATTGAGGTGATACAGCAGCAGAGCCATTCTGCATCCTGCCTCTGACACCCCCCTTCCCAGTCTGCAGGACTGGAGACGGGCAGGGTGCTGCTCCCACATCTCTGCACCATTTCCAGAATCAGATGAGACGTGCTGTGTCTGTAACAAGGAGTCTGATTGGGATTCGTTAGTCAGGACTGCACCAGGGCTCCCTGCTCAAACAGGGGATTCAACCTCACATCCATTTCTTATTCCTTGTGGTTGGGAGGCCGGGATTTCTCAAGCTGCTTGAAAGATGGGCTTCGATTTAATCCTTTTGAAGAGCACTTACGTGCAACTGAGAAATCACTAAAAAAGCTGCGTAGTAAAAGAGGAGCAACCTACAGTCCAGCTAGTGTGAAGGGTACAGTGTAACCTGTTTTAGCCTAAAAGAATAAAAATGCTGCTTCTGAAAGACCCTGAACTAGGTTGCTTTCATGCTCGCCAAACACAGAGTGCACTCGATAATGATGTGCAGCGTCGTTCTGCGGGTGGATGCAGCTGTAGGCATCTTTACTGACTGATAAAGATGTAACAAGCTTTATGACCTACCTGGGGCCATTTTCAGCCAAAGCTACTACACCACGGCCTTGCCACACCTCTGATTCTTCTTCTTGCTCCTTTTCGCGCTCACTTTTTGAATCATGATATGTTCTTACTGTTCTTTCTTGTTTGCACCTATCTTTTATTTTCCCTGGTGGCTTCTTACTTTCTTGCTCTGCCTTCCCCATTTCCTTCTACAGAAAAGAGAAATCTGCAGATAGAGACTGGTCACCCAGAGCAGATTTATCCCAGGAGAAAAGATGTTCCTCTAGGCTCCATCAACAGTACAATGTGCTGCTGTCCCCACCTTCCTCTACAATGGATGATAGCCAGATTATTTAGTTGCATTCTGTTAAAAAGAGCATGAGTAACATTTTCCCAATGTTTCCTTCCTCTAGGCTGTGGCTCCGTGACACTGCAGCAAAGCGCTGGAGCATGAGGACGGGTCAGGAATGCCTGTAAGTGTGTATCTGCACAAACGCGAATTGCAAACGCAGCTGTTAGCTCTTTAGCCCTTTTAATTAGGAGGGAATTGATACAACAGGAAACACTGGAAAAGGGATGAGAAGATTTCAGGGGCAGGAAAACGATAAAAAGTGACAAACAAGGTTAAAAAAATGGAGCAGGTAAGAGTAGATGGTGAGTGTCTGACTTGTCGGGAGCAGTGACAGTTTCTAATGGCAGTGAATCAGCCAGGAGTGTGGAAAGGATAAGGCATTGCTGACCTGCTCTTCTGGGTTCCTCTGGTTTTTTGGAGGAGGTTTGCAAGGAGGTTTGCTCATAGCGGTGCCTCAGAGCCCTGGCATCACGTTGTGCCACACACATTTTCGAGCGTTATTTCGTCGCGCTCTCAGTTTCTGGTGGTTTTAGGTGCATTTGCAGATCTACTCTGCATTCCAAAAATAAACAGGGCATTAATTTCAGATGGGGACAGCTCTGCCCATGGTGATTGCACAGCCAGTTTCAGAATTGCACGATGTTTACAAAGCCATCAGAGTTACTGAAGCGTAGCTGAAATAACATAATCACATGCACTGTTACTGTATTGATTGATACTCTGTGCAAGATAAGACAAAGTGTATCTACTGTAATGGGTTTGTCTGCCGTGCTTAATTTTTTATCCCAAATTTTACATATTCCATTGGTAGTGGGTTAATTGTATATGCTATGGTCAAATGTATGATGACGTTATCAGCACTATGCCTGATTCTACATCCAGTACCTGCATGAAAACTGAAGAGGAATTATCTAAGCAGTTTCCTTCTGCTGTAGGTCCTGGCTGATTTGATAGCGACTTGAACATTAATGTTATACTGTAGTATACTGGGTAAACAGGTCAGCTTTACTGAGCTGGATTTTCCCTTTCTCGTGGCAGCCAGCCGGCCTGCCGCATGTTCCGCTGAGCTGCGAGACGGTGATTTCTGTTTGCAAAAAGTAAATGACTGGGGAAGTGCGCTGCTGCAAAGTCTGTCAGTGCAATCTGCCAGAGAGCAGAGGATTTGGGCTTGGAAAAATCCCATTGCAGTAATCCATTAATCCATAGAATTACCTGGAAGGTTTTCAATACAAGGAAGTAATTAGATGAGATCCCAATTTTTGAATTTGTATTTAACATTTATGGCTATTTCTGATACTTTATTTCCTTTTATTCACTGCCCTCTAGAGGTCTTTGCAAATGAAATTAGACTAAGGCAAAACAAGGTTGCAGCAATGAGTGTCTCTGGCTGGTGCTGCTCTGCTCTGACTGTTGTGATGTTTTAAAATAACTGCATAGATGCTCCTAGAGCTGAATGCCATTTTCCACGTGCACTAGGAAGGGGAAAAGATTATGGTGGGAGAAATTAAGTTTTTAATATAATAACTTGTGGTGCCAGCTTGTGTGAGTACAAAAGCAACTGTATGACCTTCCTCTAAAAGAGCCTACCTGCCTCATTACAGGTGATAAGACTTCTGGCTTGAATTATCGGTGCATGAAATGTTTGTCCATTTATCCCTTTTCAGGATTTTCTGTTAAAAGCATTTTCAGGGAGAGATATCTCTACAGATGAACTGCAGAAATGCTTCAGGTCTTGCTCTTAATAACAAACCAGGTGAGGTTTGGTGTCCTTAGGGCTTGCATCTCCCTGCGGGGCTCTGAGTGCCCTCACGAGGCGTTTCCCTCTCCCGGAGACTGGGAACGACTCTGCAGTGGACTCGCCTTATATTTAATGAACATGAAGTTTAATCTGCGGCATGTTGCCTTGTGGGGATGTTTGGGAATCGTGCTCCTCTGCCTGCTTTCGTGAAGTGATTTGCATTTTAGTAGTTTTGATACTGCTATCCCAGATATTTTGGGGAAGGACAGGAAGGCAGTGGCATGGTGTGATTAGGTGAACCTCGCTTCTTGGAGAAACATAGCTGAAAATAGGAATGTTGTCTTTAAAATATGGCAAGACTTCAGTTCAAGCTTTGCTGCACTGACTAGTGGTTGGTATCAATCTAAGAAATTAATACAAGTTCATAGAGGAACAGCCTTGGGCCCAGCCCAGCGAGGACTCAAGTGTGTCGTAGGGTAAAATGCTCGGCGCTGGGGACCCAACATCCCGGCAGGACGTGCAAGAGATGCTGTGTGGCCTGGCTATCACCTGGTCAGCAGCTCAGCAGCTGGAATGGCTGCGTCATGCCTGCATTTCTTAGTTTGATCCTCCAGGAATCCCGTTTCAGAGCTCTGCAGTGCACACTGGTGTGCTGTGAAGTGGGGACAGCGAGGACGGTCACTTCACAAGTGTGTGTCTGACCTGAACTGCAGCGCTCTTGTAGACACCCTTGCTGCATCAGTATCTCTGTCCTCAACAGAAGAACAAGATAAATCATGGGTCTCTGATGCGGTAATTATGTAGCCTCTATAGATTTATATATGATACTTATCTTCATGATTTGTCTCTCCTGTGTACAGCTGTGAATTTATTTCCCCTGTTCAAGATACAGTTATAGAGAGTTTTATAGACTCTGCAATTCGAGCTTTAGTTCAGTTGTACCTCAGCACTGGACTGTGCCTCCCCAAAGTGCATTTGTTCCTAAATTATACTCCCAAAACGAGAGAAATCTTGTCAACTCTCCCAGTTATATATTGGCACAAGTAAAGCCACGTAGATAACTAGAGCTGGCTCTGTTCGTCAGTGCTTGGTGCCTGAGTGGGCACCCAGAATTATTTAGCGGTTTTTGAAACTTAGCTGTGGATGATAGAAAATGAATTTACATAGATCTGCGGCTTTGCATTCTTCTTCTTGATTTGCCAGTTGATCGGGGATTTGGTATATCACAGAAGAATTTGTCTTTCTTGGTATCAATGTCTTGATGTGCAAATAAGCCACTGCAGATTGTCATTCATAGCAAAATGTTTTATTATTGATGAGATTTGTGAGAGTTAAACAAGGAGGGAGCGCTGAAGCATTTGCCTTCTTACAGGAGCTTATGATCACAGAAATTAGTGTAAGGAAATAGCTAGGGAGAATTACTCCAAATAACACTAGGTAATAACAGCATGAGAAGATAGGAAGGTCGAATGGGCACATTTAGGATGCAGGGTGCCCAGGGCAGTGGTGGTGTCACCGTCCCTGGAGGGATTGAACAGAGATGGGGTTCTCAGGGACATGGGGCAGTGCCAGGGATGGGGGAACGGTTGGACTCGATGATCTGGAGGGGCTTTTCCAACCAAAATGATTCTATTTGATTTTTGGGTCAGAGCTTATGTTTGCAGGTAACAGAGGAAAGTCCAATTTTGTTCTCATTTTCCCCAGATAATTGTCTCAGAGGATATACCCTTCCCACAAATACGTTGTTCTTAACATAAATTACACTCGCAGATGGCTTTCCTATACAACTCCCTCTCTGCACGCCTGTGCATAACGACAGGGTAGCATAAATCCTCACGTTTTGGTTGAATGGTGCAGCAGAGGTAGATGAGAAGCAGTTACCCTTTTCTAATCCCTCGGCTCATGAAGAACTTCACCAAGCGGCTGCCAAGTAGCGACTGGCTGTTTGTGGCCTGTTTTCTGTAAGTGGGTCCCTTACAAAGCCACCTCTGCGGTGACAACAAGCTGACAGCTGGGCAGCGATGTCCCAGTGTTGCCCAGTTGGGTGTCACATCTGTACATGTGCCCTCGCATGGATTGTACGTGTGACAACCCTTATTCCATTATGCACGTGTTCCTATACTAGAGAAAAGGACATTGCTGTGTACCTTGACAGAACATGGTAGGTGTCTTGGAATGATGTGCAGCATCTATGTCTGCATTTAAGTTTCCTGACACATGCTCATCTAGGATTTACAAAAGACAGCTTCATAATTTCGTATATAAATCTGTATGTACGCATCAGAATAAATACATACCATTCTACTAAATTCCTAACCTCTTGGAACTGTCATTCCTTACTGATTCTTTGTTTAATATGAAAACGGAGCTCTAAATATCTCCAATAGATTGTCAGGCCACTGCTGCTTTTTTTGTGGTGTCATCCCTGCTTAAGGCTCTAATTACTGCATAAATATGTAATTTGCCAATCTCAGCTGAGATTACTGAGGATGCAGCAGAGAATCTGTAGGCAAGGGCAGAGGTGGTGAAAGGCAAAAGAACAGCCTGGCTGGTGTGACCCACGCCTGGATATGCTGGGAAATGTTCAGCCGTGTGGGTGCAGGGTGACCACAGGTATCGGGACACTGGCTTGGGTGCTCATTCTTTCTCAGCAGTTTAATAGTCAGAAATAAAGTACTGGTCTGAAATATAATAGGATTACATCTGAATTTATCTTTCATTACCATTTTAAAGGTCTGCCTTTTCTATCAGTTCTCTGTGACCGGTATTTAAAAATGCTGCTGGGTCGTTTACGTAGATGGAGACCGAGATAATCCTCAGACTACTTGAATGACTCAAGCATTTGGAGCAATTTCTCAGAGCTGAGCACTGAGAATTGACTAAATTGATTTGTCTGGAATCTAAGAGAGTTTTATTTTTTGCCTAAATGGAAGCAGAACTCCAGCGAGGTTGGTTTTTCTCCCCAGTCAGCTTTCCTGCTCTGAGATTCAGTCCCTCCTTTGTGCGCGGCTCCGAGGAATCATGAGTTTCTGTCCCGAGTTGCTACTCCTGTGCTCAGTGCCATGGCCATGATTGCCAACAAATTGTGGCTTCGTACTGGCCACACTACTAACTTTTATGGTTGTTAACAGTGCAGTGGAGATTACCAGCCTGGAATTGGGTATTTCCTGCAATTTGGGAACCTTTAGCTGGCTAGCTGGCTGCGTGGTCCCTGCTCCCGGTACCTGAGCAGGGTGCTCAGGGTGCGTTCGGCAGAGTTTTGGTAAGAAATTCCAGTGTTTGACTAGCGTAGTGCATCGTTCCTGCCCACTTTCATGGGATGCTGTGCACGCATTTGGGTTTTTTGTTTAGTTTTTTAAGGAAAGCTTTCACTTTTTAATGCTGGAGGGATTTAACATCAACCCCCATGCTCGCAGGGTTTGTGGAGCACCCCTCACCTAAGCTCCCAGAGACAGAACCTGGAGATCAGAGGCACGATAATGATTTACAACAAAGCAGCAAGGTGAGTGATTCTAGCTCCTGTTGAGCTCAGAAACAAATCTTGCTGGATTTTGGGTGGTTTAGGGGCTGCATGGTTTGGAGATGCGGGCCTCGTGGCATCCAGCGCTCGTTCCTGTGTGTTCCCAAGAGCCGCAGCTCCGCAGGGAATGAGGGACAGCTGCGGGAAACCTTTGAGGTCATCTTAGATTATAAAACAGGGTGAGTAATATATCTAGGATGAAAATGTCACAGATATTTCCAGACACGTAATTTGCTTAGACAATTCATTCTGCAACCTTTTTTCCAGGTGCTACTAACAGCAAACATTCAGGCCAGCCCCAAATGCGAAAGCGTGCAGAAATCCCAGGCTGTGCAGAGCTGTGGATGCTTGGGGTTTCATTCGGGGCTGGATATTTTCATAACTCTTCTAAGTTATTTCTCGCACTAAATGGCTGTTGTGTGAAGCAGGTGGCTAAGAAGGGGAGCAGCCACCTGCTCTGCTGCAGGTCTGTCCCTTGTCTCAGATGGGAGAGGGTCTCCTGCACCCAGAAAATTGCCTGTGGTACACAGTAGTAACACAGTAGTAACACCGTATCATTAGCAACAGGTGGCAGCAACTTATCCTCCATGAATAGCAGTTTGTAGAACGATGCCATAAAACCAACATGGAGTATTCAGAAATTTCAGACAGTATTTTTATGGTATAAACTGGACATAACACCATTTATTTACATGCCATGAAAAACATGCGATGCTGAGCAACCGTTACTTAAAAGCATGTGGTATTCAATTGAAATGGAAAGATGTTCTCGTGTCTGCACTGAAGCTCAGTGGTAGCACACAAACAGAGTTTAAGTCTTGGTATAGCGAAGAGGCCTGGGATGAGAGAACAGAGTGTCTCTTACTTCCTGTTCTGTTGCTGGATAGATCCTGAGGATTAATGTGACACTGCCAGAAGGGCCCGAGGGCTCTTGTCACCCCAAAATCTTCCCACAGAATCCTCTGGGGGCCGCCTGGTTTAGTCTCCTGCTGCAGTTCATGAATATCAGGAACATTCTTCTTCTACCCACCCTACAGAGCTTTTGAGTTTCCTTCAGAGCCTTCAAGGATGAGCGCAGGTTGGTCTTTGTGTTGGTGGGGAAGATAAGGTGTTCGGAGATGGAGACCAGCAAGAGGCTTTTAGCGCATGTGCTGCCGGAGCTGGGCAGTGCTCACCTGCACCAGGCAGACTGTCCCAAATCGAGGGACAGGGATGGGAGAGACAAGTACTGAGATACAGAACACGTTCTCTAGGTCCCTTGCTATGTGGTTTGGCAGTCGAGATACAAAACACTCCTTTACTCACCTTTTAAAAACAAAATTCTTTAGGTTTGTTTGTTTTTTTTTCCTTTGAATTTTGGGAGAAACAGCAAAACATATTTTTAAGGGTGAGCTTCAAAAAAGAATGGGCCAATTTTAGAGCATCCATTTAATTTTGTTATGCTATTTAGAGTTCTCGGTATTCACATATAAGCAGGAGGGACCCAACCAGTGTGTGGCCTAAAGAAGAATAGTATTAGGTATAAAAATACATATGCTGAACTAGCTTGCTTTTCTATGTATCTTCGGTGACGTCTCGTTTGACAACTCTGCTTTGGGGCCCTGGCACACAGTGTTATAACGGTCCCAACTTCGATTTATCCAGCAAAGTCAACAGGAATTTCAACGTGAATATTTGTACTTGGGGGAGAATCTGAGAAGTCTTAAGCATTTAGATTTTCCAGGCAGAAGTACCTGTAAGGAGCTGAAGTTTTGTTGGCTTAGTCTGTCTTATGAACTTTATCAAATGGAAGTCTTGACAGGTTTTTCTGATTGAAGATGGGAGATCGTTGCTGGAAGGTGGGAGGGCAGATCAAGGGGAACAGGAGGAGCAGGGCAGATTGGATTTGGGTTCCATGCTTATACTTCATTTAGGCCGTTGAATGCGTTTAGCTTGTTTAATTACAACTATAAACAAAGTCATGAGATGATGATAGCGTCCTTAGATGTTGATTAAGGAATAGTCTTTGTCACATCTCTTAGTGTAATGAGACAGTGACATTGCAAATAGTCTGTTCACCAGTTGAAAATTTGCACACAATGTGGATAGGAGGTGTCGGCAAGTGTGGTTATCCCTGCTACAGAAATTCCTAAGGGAGCCCTGGGGTTGATCCAGTGCTGATGTTATAACAGCCCAGCCCGTGCTCCTGGTGTGGTTGGTTTGCTGGAGCATTTTGTTTGGGCTCTTAATGTCTTGTCCATTTCCCTCCTTGGTTATGCAGCTCCTTATCATGCCAGTACCCCAAGAAACAAGCCTTTCAACCCCAAAGTGGTCCCAACTATTTGAGCACAGTAACGATTTTAAAGAAATAGAAATAATTAGACAATTTAAATAGCTTATTTTGTGCGTGAGAATTAATGACTTGACCCAAAAAGAAAAGCAGGACAGAGGAGGGAAACGAGCTTGTAGTTCCACTAAGAAATGCTAAATGCATTCAGTGTAGTCCTTGGAGTGAAACTTGTGACTCCCTCAGTTTGATAAAGAGCTCAAAAACTGTGACAGTAATTCTGTACTGCACACTTGGTTGGCATTAGAATTTAATACGTATTCGGTCTATTCATTTTTACACCTGCGAACCACAAAGTACGTTGTTTGCGATGGATATGAAAGAACCTCTGTACTTCTCCGCAGCAGTAATTCTTATCCAGCAGTCAACAAGGACGTGTCGTTTGCAGAGGGCAAGTTTCAGTTCTTGTTCTAATTCTGAATTTATTTTTGCATTGTTTTAGTCGCTTTAAAAACAAACAAGAGAAGCTGCATGCAGCACACACAGTTACCAGAGATGTATCAAAGTACTTTGTGCCTGTGCTGTATTTTTCCTGAACACTTTTCTTATACCACACGCCTGTCCTTGTACAAGAAAATGTAGTTCAGTAACTATATTGTTTAAAACAAGTCTTTCTTGAAGCAGAATATTTATCTTGCGAGTTGGCAAAAACCTGTTGTATCTTGAATTACAGAGCCGTTGTTTTTCAGAGCAAGAAGGTCTAGGAAGTGCCAGCAGATGAATTGTTTCAGGTGATTATTAATGGATGGGGCAGTACGAGCAAGCAGCCAGAGCTTAGGACTGGTTTTAGTCGCCAGCTCTGCCAGGCCTGGCCCACTCCACTGCAGGGACTCAGCACATCCCAGCTTCTCTCTGGGCCGCAGCTTTTGCAGGTCCTGCAGTGTCAGAAATTATATTGGTCTTGCTTGAAAAATAGTGTTTAAAAACAAAGCATTGCTAATCGCACTTGGAACATTCAGAGCAAATAGAAATGGCTATTTATTATGTTCTGACAGCTGTGACCCAGATGTTTTAAGCTCTTAATGATATTTAGGTGAAGACTGTGCTCCGCTTGTCATTACAAACAGCACCTGTATTGGAAGTCTTGGCAATAAGGTCAGTATAGAAATGAGCACAAAAAAGCTTTCTTTTTCCCTCTGCAGCTAAAGACTGGACACAGTAATTTTGCTTTTTGTACACGTGTCCTGCAGAGATTTAACTTGGTCGACAGGCTTGTCAATGCAAGAAGAGGGTTGGATTATACTGGCTCCTCTTCTGTCCTGTCCCAATTGCTTTCCTCTCCCTCACTGTGTTCTCTTGCCCTGATATTTTATAAACTCATTGTGTGTCAATCTACCAAGCATTTCCAAGAGACAATGGCAATTTAAAGCCTCAAGCAGAAAGCTGAGTTGTAATTAATAAACTACTTCAACCCCTCTGTTCACCGGTAAAATCCATGAAGTCCTACTAATGACAATTACATAGGTTAAGGGAGGAAGGAAAGAGGCAGAAACCCTTCTTGAACTACATATAGCCAGCTTTATAGTCTCAGTAAATCAAGCAAATTGTTTTTTGATGTTGACATTTAGTGTGCTTAGCAATTCTTTACTGGAAATCACAAGGAACAGTTACCTGTAGGCTAATGGTAGGTTCTCTAATTTATTATTGCTAGTGAGTATTTTATTTAAATTTTTCATGTTGAACACTTGAGAACATATTGGAATAAGGATTAAATTACAGCAGCTTTCTGTGCTGGCTTTCTTGGAGTTCCCCTTTCATTCTGGCTCGACGTGTCACTTTAAGTGAAGTGGTTCAACTTGGTGTGTTTTCAAATACTATTTAGTGTTTCTTCTTTTTGGATATTGCTATGGGGATTCCCTTCCTAATCTTTGTTTTCAGTTTTGGAATCATGTGTTGGTGCCGGGGACTTTTCAGGCCAATCAGAGTCAGAGGTTGTTTCTTGGAGGCTCCTTTTTGCTTCAGCTCAGTGAAATCCAAGATTTCAGTGGGTGGTTTTCGCTCAGGAGCTTTATTTTACAAAGTGACATTTAGCTGCCTTTGTCTTCTCTATTGACCTCACTTGCTATGTTTGTAAAATACATGAATAGGCATCAACTGTGGTCATTAACTGCAAAATGTAGACAGCGCATCAAAGGAGCTCATTATTTGGTGCTTTATTTTATATTCTACCACACTAAAAAACCACCATTGCTTCATTTCATGTACGTCTGGCTCTTTCTGAGATGAAAGTTTGGGCCTCCACTCAGTATGGATGAAAGAAATGGTGAGAAAGTTGGATCCACCAAACTCTTGCTCTAAGAAAAAGCCTAAGTGCACTCTTTGATATTGTAATTTCCCATCTAAACCAAGGTTTATCCACTTTCATGCCCAGTCCAGCTCAAACGTTGCTCACTGCTAATGAACTCTTTTATTTGGGTAAATAGATGGCTGCTGATGAGATTATTTAATTTTACCCCCATAAAGTTCCGGTTTTAGTTACGTAAAAAGACATCAAAGAGGCACGATACAGAGTTTGCCTTCCTCGGAGAGTAAACACCAACTTTCTCTTTGAAGCCAGAATCAAAGCAGCCGATTTGAGAACTAGGAGGGACAGGAAGGGAAATGAGCATTTGGGCGGTGACAGGTACAGATTGCATTTCCCATTCCTGTGCTGAAGTCCAGCTGATGGGAGCCAGTTTTATCCACCCAGGGTCTTCAGCTGATGGATTTCTGTGTTTACATTGCAAAAGGAATTCAAGTAGAACAAGTAAAGATGGGATCCATTCTAACACATCCTTTTGAACACACGGAGGGAAAAACTAATGCCTAAGACTTCTAAAAATATGTTGAGAGGTGCTTGAGCAACCTTTCCCTTGGACACCCGAGAAAAGGGTGTATCAGAAGCAGCATTCTTCCTCCACCTTTGGGGGACTCTGTTTTGTGCTGGCTTGGTAAAGATTCTCTAGTGACGCCTTCCCGCTTTATCGTAATAACAGAATTAATCCTAAACTCTCCACATGTAAAAGAGAAATATAAACTCTGCCTTTTTTTCCCATTAGCTCTTAGCCCTGAGATTGCACTGGCCGCTTTATTCTCACAGTGGGTTTTGTATTACTTAGTGCCATGGTGGTTTTTATGCTGCAATTTTTGCCTCCAGCTCTCTAGTCCTCCCCTCCTTTCAACCTACCTGAGGTTACCAGTTATTTGAATTAAAAAAAAATGCAGCTGCAGGCTTGTTGACAGCATTTGAGTAACTTTTGGGCTTGTTATGGCTGTATTTTCCCTTCCTAGGCTTAAAAGTCAACATCTGCTATTTCTCTCAAAAACCAGAGATTTGCTAAGACGCCTTGGGCTTCCCTTCCAGCTGCTTCTGTGGAGCTGCCGTGTCCAGTGCTGAACTCCTGACCCCCTGATAGCAAATAATTATAGCATTCGGGTTTCTTTTTTAGATTAATAAATCGTTTGGGGTATGAGATGGAAGGGTTAATTTATGTAATTCTGTTTTAATTAAAAACAAAAGAAGAGGATACCTTCAGCAGATCATGGTTTATAGCAGTGCCGCAATTATGTTCAGACAGGGGTATACTTTTGTACTCTGCTTATAGGAAGGTGTTAAATCATAAAATCTTACCCTGTGGTTGTATTAAAAGGGCTTAATTTGTATTTTGTAAGCAGAACATCTAATCTATTCTGTGCTGAACTTCCCCTGTTTCACAAAGAATGAGCAGGCGCTCCTTGCACAGCTCAGAGCGTGGCAGAAAGCGTCAGGGCGCATGTACCGAGGGACTCTTCCAGACAGCTGGGACCCTCGCTTTGGCTTTTCAATTCTATTTATTCCCTCTTGGAAGCTTTTTTCCTTGCGAGTGGATGTCTTGATAAGAACATTACAAATATTGAGGACTGAAATAATAGCAAGAGTTATGTATTCTGTGGCTGTTTAGGATGGACAGTTTCTATTTTAAGGCAAGTAGTATCACTTTTTAAATAACTTTTTTCATTTTATTTATACGATATTTTATTTATTTGTCCGGTGCCTGCAGTTTTCCACTAGATAGGGCAACAAAGATGCTGAAGAGAGTGGAGCATCTCCCATGTGAGGAAAGGCTGAGGGAGCTGGGGCTCTGGAGCCTGAAGGAGACTGAAGGGTGACTCATTCATGGGGATCAATATGGAAAGGGTGAGTGTCAGGAGGATGGAGCCAAGCTCTTGTCAGTGACAGCCAATGATAGGACAAGGGGCAGTGGGTACAAACTGGAACACAGGAGGTTCCACTTAAATTTGAGAAGAAACTTCTTGATGGTGAGGGTGGCAGAGCCTGGCCCAGGCTGCCCAGGGAGGTTGTGGAGTCTCCTTCTCTGCAGACATTCAAACACGCCTGGACACCTTCCTGTGGAACCTCAGCTGGGTGTTCCTGCTCCGTGGGGGGATTGCACTGGATGAGCTTTCCAGGGCCCTTCCAACCCCTCACATTCTGGGATTCTGGGATTCTGTGAGATATATGGAGGGTTACTCAGTTGGTTGTTGGTTTTGTTCCACAGTCTTCTAAATGTAAGCTGGTGTACATCAGAAATTACAAAGTTCTGAAGAGCAGGCAGTGCTCTAAGGAAGTTTTCAAACTACATTTCAAGAGATTAAATCAATTAAGAAATACAGGCATGTTGGGGAGAAAGACAAATATAAAAGCGTTGTATTCATTGTAATGTAGATGAGTTACTGCAGTTTTTATTCCAGACCTATGAATATGTATTTTGAGGAAGGGCAGCGGGTTGTGATGCGCAGCATAGTCCCAAGCCATTAATACTCGTTCAAAGGGCTTGGTCCTGCTGTTCTCCAAAGGACAGGGTCGGCCCTTGGCCCCAGAGTGTTGTCAGGTCTGGGCTTTTCTCAATTATCAGGGAAACCAAGAAAGCAGAGGTGGGTGAAGGAGATAAAGCAGGATTTGACACGAGAAACACGTTTGTGTTGTGAAGGGAAGGCACAGTGTGGTGAAAGGTGATTGAAGTGTTCGACCAAGAGCAGACAAACGTTCAAGGGGTGACCGGGAATGCAGTGACATGTGATAGCACAAGCGGTCAGATTGTGGTATCAGAATTTAGTTGCCTTTTCACTCTATATATACTTTAATAAGAAAGAACAAAGTTAGATAAACAGAAGTGGTTTGCAGCATGTAGGTGAGTCTCTGGAAGCAACGGCCACAAGCAGGGAAGGCAGGAGAGCAGAGCTTGGGAATCGTGGAGGTGTGACGCTGCTATGGGCCGGAGAGGGGGACAAAGGACACGAGACAGTTTGTATCTCCAAGACACAAAACGGTTCTTAAAAGACAGACACAGAGGGCAGCACTGACAGTTCGCAGTGCAGAGGACGGTTGCCTGTGGATTCCCACAGGATCTGATGCTTGTCTGAAGTTTGTTGTCTGCTCGATCTTTGAGGATGGTCATTGCAGAAGAAATTTTTGGTCATGGGCATCTGTATGAGGAAACAGCAAATGCATAATGGCAGTCAGATATGTGTGTGGTGCTGTTTTGGTCACTTAAAGGGAGTTACTGAAGCCCTGTTGAAGGTAGAGAGCAATGGCAACAAAGATGAGCAGAAGTGTGGAAGGTTTTGCAAAGAACGACAGCAGAGGCTGATGCCTTTGAGTCTGGAAAAGTGAAAACCGAATCCTGTATGACAGAGAAGCATAAAATCCTGAATACAAGGGTCAGGGAGCACACAATGAGTCTGGAAGATGCCGGGGTCAAAATAAATGAGATAAAGTTCTTCCTCCCACATGCATAATTCTTTTGCCAGAGCTCCTTGCTGTTCTTTGCTCTTTCCCTTGAAAGAAGCCATCCAGGTTGGACTTCAGAAAGTGCCTGCATGGTGTCAGGAAGGGAGAATCTGTCACCGCCCAGTATGGTGAGAATGTAACCTTCAGCTTCTGCAAGTCTTGCTGGCCAGTTGCTGGAGATGATCCCTGAGAGGACCCAGAACATGCTTGGCTGTTCTCACTCAATTCCCCAGGCCATGAGCAGAGCTCTCCTGAGCTGCTGTGGCGCTTCCTGCACCAAGGTGTTCATAGAGCAATTGCTGCAAATAAACGTAGGATATATGAGTTTGGAATCTTTACCAAGTGTCTTCGAGCCATAGCTTCAATTTATCTCTTGTGTTGTAGGGCAACAAAGATGTTGTTAGCACTAGAATCCATAAGGTGATTGTAATTCGACAAATGGATTTGTTCAATAGAAGATCGGGATTAACACAAGGAGTGATTCAATACAATAACTCAAAACTTGGTGCCTGTACAGTGTGATAGGTGGGAAAGCTGTTGCACTGATTAGAAACCCATTTGGGAAGGTGTCAAGGACTGAACATAGTGAAGTAACGCAAGAGGAAAAGTATAGTAATGAAAAGATGAAGGACTTCTTTTGATTAAACTAGGACATACTTGGCGATGGTAGGACACCATCTCACCGGGGATGCCTCTGGCTGCTTCGCTGGTTGAATGACTTCATATCATGCCTAGTTTCAAAGTAACGTGAATTTTCTGTTGGTACTTAGTGGACAGAGGTACAAATAGAAAGCAACAGCAGGAACATGATGAAAACGATTTGGATAACCCATGCTTTTGGGCCAAGTTTCTGATGGTCCGTAGAGATTTAATTAGCTGCCTCACTACTCGGAGGAAGTAGCGTGGAGATGACAAGGACTGGGTAGGATGGGGGAACTGCCAGTGCAAGGGTGAGGAGATGAACTGGAGTCAGGGGAGGAAATAGATACGCTTGGCTTGGGAGGGGAAAATACTACGGAAAATTCTTCACACGGAAAACTAAACACTAGAGTAGAGGATGGGGATTCATGTGCTGTGTTGGTAGGTGATTTATACTGCTGGACTCTTCAAAGACTTTAAGTCTTTGCAGTTTTTTGCTTCTGATCTTTGGCCCTTTCAGCACTTGGTGATTAAGAAATACCAATGGTTGCTGTAAGGCAGGTCAGTGAGTATATGATGAGTAGTTTAGCCAGGAAGATTCACCTCTTGTCGACTAACCTCAGTGTGAGAGTCACCTCGTTGGGATATGTGACTGGAGAGCAAATCCAACTGGTGTAGGACCAGCCTGCTGGCAAATCTATGCCTCAAAATACTTCACCACTTAAGCAGCTCTGCATTGAGCTGAACCTGGCCACTTAGAAGCAGTGTAAGGGTTATAAAAACTCTATAAAAGAAAAGGGTTAGTCTGCTTTCATAAGCTCTCACAGGAAAGTACAGAACAGCAAAACATTACTTACCCAAAATGTTCAATAGCACAAGAGTATTCCCTGTTTTGTTCAAATAATCTGAACTTTTACGCTTACAATGCAACTATCTAGTTTTTAAAGTGACCTTAATATATAAGCACAAAGAAAAAAAGCTTTCTGAATAGTAGTAAATTATAGCCTTTTCATATAAAACAAAGATGGAATGAAATGTTAGATTTGCTTCCAGAAAAAGTGAAGTTGTGCAGCGTAGGTTTAAATTCTAGATAGCCCTGCTCTGCATGTTTAAATGCCAGCTGCTTGCACAGGGCTGCTCCTGTCGCTGCTCGGGCCAGCGTTTGTGGAGAATAGGGCATTATTTGACAGAACGTATCTACATAGTGTTCTGATGTTCATTTTACTTGTGAAAACAAAATAATTTACTGTGAAGTTTCTAAGCTACTGCTTTCAGCCATTGAGGTCTTGATAACGGTGAGAACTTATCCTTGGATAGCATTTTGGATAATTATGAAAAAAGACCTGTCAGTTGTTCCTTTTATCCGATTTCTATGTGGATAAGCAGGAGAACTGTGAATAAATAGAAATGGAAACACGTAGTGAGGCTGCACTAAATTAGAAATGGGAGATCCCAAGAGCAAAAGCGTCTTTTCAATAAAAGCTGCCCGTTGGTTGAGATTTTAGCTCTTGTTACCTAGATTTGGTTATAGAAACCCCAGTTACTTGACAGCAAATTGAAAAGAAACTTTTAATCTATATATATTTATTATTTGTATTCATGTGTTGTCTGTTAAACAACCATGAATTCATTACTAAGAAGAAACACCCTGCAAACACACAAAGGTTTCTCCTGCTTTTTAATGAGCTAAGCTGTTGGCCTAAATGCATTATTTTTATTCTCTCCCTAATATTCTTGAATACAAATTCTAGACTGAAGAGTCTGGACTTACCAAGGTTTTTTGATAGCGCTTGTACAGCCCACTGAAGGCATTGTAAATCTCCTGAACGCAGGTTTGCTTCCCTGGGTTGCACATCTGCTGATCTCATATCTTCTAAGAACGAAAGCATCTATTTTTCTAGAAATGTAAAGTGTCAGTGATTAATATTATTTCTCTCAGATATTCAGAATAAATAAAGGGTGAGCTCCCTGTTACCTGAAGAGAAATAAGAACTCCACTAAATATGTGTAGAACTAAAAACCAAAAAATGCGAGTGTGCATTTAGTAATGTAATAAAAAGGAACAACTTTCCATGGCAAGTTGTTAGAAACAACCCTCAACGTAAAGCCTTGCGGATGGCATGGATACGATGTGAAGGCATCATTTGGGATGCTCTGAACGTTCTAACTACCCAAAGGGATATGAGAAAATCCCCAAAGCATCTTTCCTGGCCAGGAGCAGGGAGCGAAGAGCTGGTAGGAATGCAAGAGGTCTGCAGAAAGCTGAGGCTGTGTCCAAGCGAAGAAAACAGAAAGGATCAATACCTGGCAGATTAAACAGTAAGGCACGCCAAGGAAGAATGGGGGGGACGTGGAGGCTAATAAATTCTTCTGCAGGTACAGCAGGTGGAAAACGCTGCCCACAGAGCTCGTTAAATGAGTAAGACAGGTGTAAAAGGAATAGTCAGGAGGAAATGAGGCCAGGATAGGAAACCAGATTGAACATTTTTGCATCTGTATCACTATGGAGAAGTTTGAGGAGGTTGCCAAGCTCGTTTTTTGAAGGCGAGTCCTTCCTTGCAACCGGGTTGCAGTTCCTTGGAGCTGTCACCACGTCTGGGGACAAAGAAACGTGGCTCAGGTTCAAAAAGCATGGGGTGAGGTTCCTCAGCAAAGGCTCCTAGAGAAACAGCTGCTATGAAATAAAAGAAGGAAGGTTTTCCTATTGATAAATGACAGATAAACGATAGGAATTTGGCAGCTGTTGTCTTTCTCAAACACCTTCTGGAAAAGCAGCCTAATCTCCATGTCTAAGTAGGTGTTGCTGGCTCTGCTGGGGAGAACTGCTGGGCACAGGCAGCTGGTTTGCGCCTTCTGATTGCCTTTTAGCCAAATCAGTCTTATTTGGCTTTCTAGAGGATGCCATTTCTGAATCCTCTCTCCTTATTTGGGTTTATGTACTTAGCAATAGGTTGCCTGCAGGCTGTTAGTATATCCAGAAGTGTTGGATGTTTTTACTGCACATGAATATGTAAATAATGTAGCACCAGGCAACCTGCTTGCTAATTGCTCCTGTTACGACTCTGCCACTGGTGATCCTTAAATACTTACTGCAAAAAGGTAAAGAAAAGAAATGTATGGGAACTCCTGCATGCATGGAAAAAATGCAGAACTTTTTATTTACTTACACTGTAGTGTTTGCTTTAGGATGCGTTCCTGGGAAGTGTTTTGAAAAGGGGAATGACAGGCAGTATGCATTATTGTACACCACAGCTGGTATTTTTAAAACATTGCGAAAATTTGGGGGATTTTTTAGAAATTAAGTTACACTTTATACTAAGTTTTGCATAGGTTTTATGCGTACATAAGCGTGAAGACAGCTCTCCTTATCCCATCCTTAAATGCTCCACATGGCTTGAAAACATTTGTAAATGTTTTAAAAATACTATAAATGTGAAAGCTAGCACCAAGAGTCAGCCTTTTCCATCCATACCATAAATCACGATAAACACATTTTACCATAGTAAATGTAGTACTTAGCATTCAACTCCAGATCTTCGGTTTCAGTAGGAAACGGAATATTTAGAGCCTGAGGTCTGGCAGCATTGGGCTGCTGTGATTTGTAGCCGTACCCATTGCGGGTGATGGAGCAGCATGAAACAAGCCTGGTTGGGATGGGATCAGTCAGGGTTCACGTCAGCTTGGTGGGTGTTATCTCGAGTTCTTGCGTTGCCTCATTTCATAGCGTTTGCTTTCTGCCCATGCTTTCCGCCCCTCTCTAGCTCACAGCTGTTCTTTACCATCTCTTCAGTTTCACAAGCAGCACAAAACGCATGTTACAAACAATGCGGATTTAACCCGCTGCCAGCAGGCGTTGTCTCCCAGAAATAACAAAGATGAGTCACGGAAATGTTCTATTTTTTAGCTCAGTTCATTACAAAATCTCCATCTTCTTTTATGACCAGAATGGTGTCATGCACCATGTGAACCTCTAGTTGTATTTGCTTTTATAAATGCATTTAGGGAATGGTCTAACATTTGCCATCTTAAGCTGTTTGGATAAAAGGGTCTGGAAGCAACTTGGTTTACAAAGATTCTGGTCATCTTCACGCTTGCACATTCGCATTAGCTTCTCATTTTATGTCATAGGCTACAGGAGCATCCCGGGCTGACTCTGGAACCTCTCATTGTTCTTATGGCTGTCCTGAATTTCCCAGGTGATTACCCAGGATCATTTTCTCCTGCTCACTTAATTACAGCGAGTTTCATGTTCACCATTGAAAACCAGGGAACGATACGTGTTTGTGTTTTGGTGGAATAGCATTAACTTTTGTCTTGTGTTTTGAGACAGTGGCTGTGGATGCAATTTATAAGATAAAACACAAATAGAGCCAAGGTTTCATTAATAGAAGCCTAACCGTTAACTTCAGTAATGTATACTAGAGGTTACCAAATGGCAGCGCTTTGTTAGCACACAGATTTGCACCACTGGGAGTCCATATGGTCATTAATTGGAAACACTGAGGATCTACGTGGATCTGAGGAGAAACCCCCCTGTGAGTTGACCATGAGGACAGTCAGGCCATGGATGCCTGTCCTTGGAAGATTTGGGAGTTGCCTGAAGCTTGATAAGGAGGTAAAAGCCAGGAATTAATAAAATGCTCTTTCAGTATTTTTCTTTTCATCCCGGCATACTGTATTTCAATCAACATCCATTTCAATGGACGTTTGGCTCTGCTCTGCAGGGATTTTTCTTTTTTTCCCCTAGTTTGTTTAGTTGTGTTTCAAAACTGCCTTGTGGGACACCACCTTCAGCTCTGCACCAATAGTCATAATATATTAGAGGCCCACTTTGGGCCGAATTGTTTTAGATACTGAACTCACAGAATTCCAGAATGTCAGGGGTTGAAGTGACCTGGAAAGCTCATCCAGTGCAATCCCCCCATGGAGCAGGAACACCCAGCTGAGGTTCCACAGGAAGGTGTCCAGGCGGGTTTGAATGTCTGCAGAGAAGGAGACTCCACAACCTCCCTGGGCAGCCTGGGCCAGGCTCTGCCACCCTCACCGGGAAGAAGTTTCTTCTCAAATTTAAGTGGAACCTCTTGTGTTCCAGTTTGAACCCATTGCCCCTTGTCCTATCACTGGTTGTCACCGAGAAGAGCCTGGCTCCATCCTCCTGACACTCACCCTTTCCATACTGATTCCCATGAATGAGTCACCCCTCAGTCTCCTCTTCTCCAGCTCCCTCAGCCTTTCCTCACACGGGAGATGCTCCACTCCCTTCAGCATCTTTGTTGCCCATGTCATGTTGTGAAGGGGAGTTTGATGTTTTAGAGCTGGGGTTTTCCATGGTGCTTTTGGGGTGAATCTCAGCTGCGTTCCCTTAAAATGAGACAAGTGGATTAGAGGAACATAATGTAGAGGACTTTTTTGGGGGGCAATTCATTGGGATAATCAAGTAAAAGTTTATTTGTCTTAAATGGCAAGTGCTACAGAGATGGTATTTTGCAGTATTTCCTAAATCACGAAAGTGTTTCTTCCATAAACTGAAGCTGATGTATTAATTTTCTTACCACACTATGAAGCTGGTGAAGATAGAGATTCCCTTTAAACAAGCACTTTATCTGTCCTAGAGAGAAATGTGTGAAGCAAACATGTTTTCGTAGTTTGTCTTGTATTGTTCCAAGTTTTGGCATTTTGAATTATTTGTAAAGCTACAGAAATACCCTCAATACCAAAGAACACAAACAAATGCTATTAAATATCCAAGGCAATTAAATCAAATTACCTATTGTGCATGTTGTGGTACTTCTTACAATCATAACTAAAGAAGTTTACTCATGAAAATACCGGGTTGATGTTGCTGAGAGCACTACAGCAAAAAGGACTGTAATTGTTTTAGTAAGAAGTGAGGAACCAGTTTCTGGTATTCTAAATACATTTGTAGTTTCTTGTAGATAAGAATAAACCCTTAGCATAAAGGAAGGTTTGTACATTTGTTCTTATATAAAACCTTCTTTTTTTGTCGATGCAAGGGCTTGATTTAGTAATTATTTCATGGGTATCAGTATCATCCTTCCTCCTCAGCAGCTTTCAGTAATGTTAAAGACGTTGAAAACTCTGAGACGGTTTTACTAAGGCACAGCTAAGTGAAAACTGCTCATGGTTATAATTCACGGTGTGAACTGTAAGCACTAGGCATTCATATATTTAGAAAACTTGTTTTTCTGCCAAGAATAAATTTGTTTTATGTAAAAGTAATGCCTCTCTTGAGATGGTAGCATTGCTCGTGGAAAAAATTATTATTTCCTCATTTGCCTTTATTTAATTAGGCAAATATAAAAGTAGGGGTTTAGTAACTTCTTGCGAATGAAGTCAGGAAGAGTAAACCTAAATTAACATTGCACAAAAACATTGCAGGGTTTTTTTTTCTCTCTCTAAATCTCTTTAAATCTTGAAATACATGCCTTCCTACATACTTCAGAATTCTTGGTGAACTTAGCTGTGAATCACTTTGTAAATTATTCAGGCTGCATAATGAATTCAAGAGTAAAATCAGGCTGAATTTACAATCTGTGCTGCCCTTGAAGTGCATGTAACCAACAGAGGCTCAACTTTAAGCATGTAATCCATTTACCTCTATATCAATTACCCTGTAGTAGTTAATTATCAAGTTATCCCGTTAGGGAAGCGATCACATATGCTACCGTTTTTCACAGCAATCAAATATCTTAGACCATCTTTTAGCAGATATTTGACATAAAAGCTTATTACTAAAATAGTAAAAACAGTAATAATAGTAAAATAATAGTAAAAATAGTAATTTCCTTCTCTGGAAGGAAATACAGCATTTTAGCCCTTGGTAAGGTAGGAATGTCAGCTGAGGGGGATGGACAACACGAAGGTGCTGAAGTCACCTATAGATTTTTAAGGCGGTGCGAAAAAAACCCAGCGGTAGCAAAACACATGCGGAGTTTCTTGCAAAGTGTCTCCTTGGGCCTGTCAGAGAACCTGGGGAATTAAAGGCTCTGGTTTTTGTTTTCTGCAGACGGGTACTAAGAGCTAATAATAGCTATTGAAGTATCCTCTTCCTTCTCTTTCATTAGAAGAAGATTGAGGCCAGGCTTAGATCACTTAGCAGGAGGCATTAGCAAATGAGTTGATGCAGAAAGTCCACGCACAAGGTTTTTGTGGCTGTGGTGTCCTGCGGCAATTTCAGGGTTGTGACGTGCAAAGGGCAGATATTTTAACATGCAGATGGAGCTTCTTTGTACAAGAAGCACTTCAGTAATCCATGCCACGTATATGGGTTTTTTTAGTGTGTTTTCGAATCAGTGCTGAAGTTTCTAAAGCCTCTTCTATTGAAAAGCTCTGGAATTCTGGACTAAGAAGCAGGACTGGTACAGAGGCTGCTGCACTCAAAGTGAAGGTCAGCTGCAGAGCTGGGCTTTGGCTGGGGAGATGAAGAAAGCGGTAATGGATGTATTCAGGGCTCCTGCACGCAGAAGGGTCCATGTGCTTTTTTGGCTGTTCACTCAAGATACACAGCAGGTACTTAGGTTGTAAGTAAATAGAAGGCATGAACAGCTACATAGATTGTGTCTCCTTTTTATCTTCTGAGTCTTTGCAAGGTCTTCAAGCTGCAACTTTTCAAGAAAGGAGCAATGCTTCTAAATCAGAAAAACATCTATTAATATTCGAGAGTAAAATATCTCTGGGAATCTGGACTCTCTATTAACATTCGTGACGTTGATTTGTCAGGCATTTGCACAGATGAGATTTTTAAAGCCTTTTTTTAAAGCCTTCCTGAAAACCTCCCACTTAACCCATCCCCGGCCTAAGGGTTATGTGATGCTGTAGCTGGTCCTAAAAGCTGGGCCGCCCTTGCCCATCTCCTGGCCTCCTGGGAGGTACAGCCAAGTGATTTCTGAAAAGAGACACTCTATGGGAGATTGTCAGCAGCAGACATTAATTTTCTCTAGGCCATGTAGCTTTCCTCAAAAGCACGAGCATTAAGTGGCTGTAGGGAAATAAAATTCCGCAGTTAAAATGCTGTCTTAGCAAACCTTGGACCGGTACAGAGCCACTCGCGGCCTTTTCTCCCGCCCTCAGAGGGTTGTCAGGGTGCCTTTCTTTTGGAGACTCTCTGTCTTCCCCGTTTTTAAGCATTTTCCTTTCTCATGTTGTATTTAATCCCAGAATAGAGATGTCGTTATTGCTCCATGGATGTTGCTGTCATTGTATCCCAAAAACCACCTACCCCCCAGCTCCCGTCTGTGCCAGTTTCTATGATCACATATAACTGTACCCGAGGGCTCAGCCCAAGACAGGACAGTGACTCATCCTTTCCTCCTATAAATAGCATCCCGAAAGCTGGATAGAGAAAGTAAACAATGAACACAAGTGTTACAAAATGCTCTCCTTCTTCACGAGTTAATTTTAGAGGAACATTTGTTCATGGTTTAAAAAGTCCTCCGTCCTCAATATTAATATTGTTATTATTGCTGTGGCTATTTTTACACAGCGCCTTAGATTTACAAATGTCATTTTTGGACTAAATGAAAAGATGTAGATTGAAAGTTGATGCCCATGAAAGGATTGTTTTGTGATCCCTACATGGGGATGGTGCATTTCTTTGCAAACACAAAGGTTTTCTTAGGGGGTTCCTTTATTTTTTCTTCCTTTTCTTTTTTGCTTTATTTTTTCTCTCCTCTTCTCCTTCTTCCTTTCGATGGCAGTGAGGAATGGGGAGAGCGCCAACTTGTTTGCACATGAGATTTCATAAACCAATTTCTGTTGCGTGTTAGGACGTAAGAACAAGTACATCCGTACAGACGCTGGCAACAGAAGGCAGTGTCCGTTTCTGCAGCCTTGCAGCTGGTCCTTCAGCAGAGCGGAGGAGTCGACGTGAGAATCTTGGCCAGGCGTCAGGGTACACACAGGTACACACCAGGCTCAGGGGTTTGCTGTTTTCCAACCATAGCAAGCTTTCTGCCTCCTGGTTTTGTTCTCTTTTTACTTCGCTGGATACCTTTTTGGTCTGTTTTGATCACTGTTATTTTACATTGTGAAGACGAAGGGTTTGCATCGTCCCCAAGAGAACTTGTATTCTCTAGGCGGGGGGAAAGTCAACTTTCATTCTTCGCTACGACTGTCTTTGATTTGTGAGACCAAGTGGTGCATAGGACAGAAAATGCGATGGGTTCCAGGTAATGAATAGCAAAGCTATGAGCAAGTTAGCTGGCAATAGGTAATATAAATCATGCAGTCAACACAGTCGAGTTTTTGGCGGAGCCAGTAAGGCCACGTACCATCACTAGGCAAGGCTGGTTGTTCTTGCAAGGGAAAGAAAACACTTCTCTGTTTTTCTGCTGAATAAGTTATCTACCTGTAACGAGAGCAACTGTGGCAGGGACACATACCGCGTGTGTCGTGACGTTCTCTGTTTGGAGTGTGCTTACAATTCTGAAAATTTTCTTCGTGATGAAAACTTTTCATTACTCATCTTCGCTTGAAGGTGAATTTAGGTGGAGATGGGGTTGTGGTTGTTTTTTTTTTGTTTTATTTACCAGAATAGTTTATCTCCGCAGTATAAATAAATCTCCTTAGGCAAAAGCAGCCTAAGTCTAACACATTGCTTCTTTGCAAAGAAGAGATTTGTATATCACTTACTGTTGTGAGTTTGTTGTTGTTGTTAAAGAGATGACAATATTTCTCCCCTCTCCCTTACAAAAAGTGTGTGGATATTAGAAACGAGAGCTTCTATCCCAAACAGATCTGTGTTCATACTTCCTTGATTATAAGCATGACGTCTTATTTGTATCTACTCCACAGAATCTTCACTTCCTATTATAATGATGTAAAATTAGTAGTGTTTAATTATACTGAATGTAAATGTTGGATATCCAACTTGCATGAATCATAAAATGAGGAGCTATTCTCGCTTGGAAAGAATAATTAGGTATAGATCACAGAATTATCTCAGATGACAAAATTCACTTGGATGCTGATGCTTCTCTTTGACAATTAAATGTACCTCTAGGATTCCAAAGGGTAGATGTGACAGTAAAAGGATGCAAGGTAGAGAATGGGGTTTAACATGTTGACTTTGTGTCAAAATGATGTTTGCTTCTGATTGTCTGACTATAGAATATTTATTTCCAGATAACTATAATTTAGTGCAATACAAACAAAATCTCATTTTTTCTTCGTTAATGAACTGCTGTCTCATTATATGAAGATTGGTAACAATCTGAAATTTGAGATCGGTTATAATTATCAGCAAGAATGCAAAATAGTTCAAGTGTTTCACAGTTTGAGTTTATGGAATATGATTTGTCATTTTTCTTAATCTGGTACCAGCCACAATGTGTCATAGATGAGCAGAGCAGCAAAAAATTGTGCAGGATCATCTATTATAAATGCTTTTGTACCTGGGCTGGTTTTACCATTCCGTTTGATGTTGACCTGCTGATGTCATGGCCATTATAGATACAGCTAAGCCTAGCGAGTACATTACTGAGGTAAATTCCCCTGTTTTGATGTGCATATTGAGGGCAATAAAACGCTCACCACTGTGCGCTGGGCTAACTCCAGTGCAGGATTTTTACTGGATTTACCTGGTTGAATGGGAGGTACCAGGGACCATAGGCCTCCTGCGTGTATCCTTATCAAATACATTCCTGGTTTCTGCAAGAGCCCTGATTCAGTTGTGCTCAGGGCATTGCTCGCTCGTGGTTATTCCTTGCTCTCCGTGTTTGGTAGTGGTGACTTTTTGTGGTGTTTGGCTTTTGTTTGTTTGTTTTATTGGTTTGGGGTTTTTTGCTTTGTTTTGTTTCTTTGAGAAAGGGAGGTGGGACAGGAGACATCGTGAACCTGGCATCCAACAGCAAGAGTGTCCTTTGTGCTGTTGAAGGCGCAGGATCAGATCATGGGCTGTGAAAAGCCTGGACACCACCAGGTAGTAATTATGTACTGTATCGAAGTTCATTCACTTCAGGGTTGCTTTTCCTTTCCTCATGGGGCATTGCCCTGAGGTCTGTTTCTGGGCAGAATATTTACACCGAGGTAGACTGTGAGCAGTACTTCTTCCATAGCAAATCCCATCTGATCCAGTCTGGGTCAGTCACAAAAAGGGAATGAAGTGAGATGTTGCTTGTAGGAGTAAACCTGAGTCTCCTACTCAGCAGTCACAGCATTCCAGGGTGTGCTGTCTGTATCTGCTCCCCCGGAGTGTCAAAACACCTGGAATCTGTGCTGAAAAAAAGGGATTTGGGATCCTTAACCCTCAGATACGGGGCTGCTCCCAGACGCCAGCACACTTGTGATGTGAGTTTAGTCTCTGTAGATGCTACTCCCCAGCGGATATGAAACACAAGGTGGAAACACACCAAGAATGCCATACCTGTGAACAGCGTGCTCTGAAGGAGAAAAACCACAGCAGGGTAGAAGTGTGCTCCTCTGGATTCAAGATGTGACTGCGGAGACCTCAGCAGCTGAAAGAAGTGCCCTGAGAGCCCTCAGAAGAGTCAGCGCAGGGAAGACGAGGTGGGAAGGGAGGAAGGGACAGCCGAGAGGATGACACAGAGAGGAGCACGGGAGGGGAAGCAGAAGCAGATCATCCAAGTCCATGAGGAGGAAACAGCACAGCAGAGAAGGAGGAGGTTCCCAGAGAGAAGAGATGCTTTAGAAACAGGAGGAGGAACTGGTGGGGGTAGACACAGAGGAGATAAAGTGAGGAGCTGGGAAGGTGAGGAATGGTGAGGGAGAAAAGAGATGCGTCATGGAGACTTGGAACTAGTTGAGGGACTGGTGCAGAGAGTGGAGAAAAAAGAGTTAACAAGAAGGGAAAGTCCCAGAAGACTTGGAAAGAGAGGAGTTGTGGTGCATGGAGTTAAATCCAGTTGGTGGCCGGTCGTGAGTGCTGTTCCCCAGGGCTCAGCACTGGGGCCAGTTCTGTTTAATATCTTTAATCTCTTTATCAGTGATCTGAATGAGGGGACTGAGTGCATCCTCAGTAAGTTTGCAGGTAACACCAGGTTGAGTGGGAGTGTTGATGTGCTGGAGGGCAGGAAGGCCACTCAGCACACAAAATGGCGGCCCCAGGGGTGACGGGATCACCTCAGCGCACAAAATGGCGGCCCCAGGGGTGGCAAGATCACCTTAGTGCACAAATGGCGGCCCCAAGGGCACCAGGATCACCTCAGGGCTCAAAATGGCGGCCAGAGGGGTGGCAGGATCACCTCAGGACAAGAAAGGCCTTGAGGTGCTGGAGCGAGTTGAAAGAAGGGAAGGGAGCTGGTGAGGGGCTGGAGCACAAGTGTGATGGGAGCAGCTGAGGGACCTGGGGGTTCAGCTGGAGAACAGGAGCTGAGGGGAGACCTTCTGATCTCTGAACTGCCTGAAAGGAGCTTGGAGCCAGGGGGGTCGGGCTCTGCTCCCCAGGAACAAGCGCCAGGAGCAGAGGAAACGGCCTCAGGTTGCGCCAGGGGAGGTTGAGGTTGGATCTGGGGAACAATTTCTTCCCCAAAGGGCTGTGGGGCATTGGAACAGGCTGCCCAGGGCAGTGCTGGAGTCACCATCCCTGGAGGGCTGGACAGACGGACATGAGGTTCTCGAGGACATGGAGTAAAGGTGAACTTGGCAGTTTCAGGTTAACAGTTGGACTCGATGATCTTAAATGTCTTTTCCAACTTAAACAACTCTATGATTCTATGAGGCAATGAGGTTAAGAAAAGATTAAGCTTAAAGCGAGGGAGCTATTTTGATTAAGACAAATTACACAAACATAATTATCGTTTAGAAGAGAGAGAGAAAAGGCATTGTTGAGATCTGGACCATGTCTTGAATTATATTCTCATGGTAGAATATAAACATGAGTTTAAAAAGTATATCACAAGGCTGTGTCTTCCATCTATCCACTTGCATGTGGTAATTACAGCAGGAGAGGGAAGGAGACGTTTGAAGAGGACAATGTAGCGGTTCTGTGAGTAAATTTGTGGATTCGTACATCCAGTGGCATGAGAGAAGGCAAAAATAAGAGCAAATGGAGGATGAAAACGAGCACTGCTGGTAGAACATTGGCACAGGTTTCTTCCTCCCCTTTGTTGTCCAGTCCTTGAGGGATATTTCTAAACTATTTTCCTCTGTTAGCACAACCTGTGTAATGGCTGCAGACATTGGGGTTTCAGTCAGAAAATCACCAAAGCATGAGGAGAACCTGCTCTCCTCATCTGCCTTTGCTAGGCTCAGCATGTACCTGCAGACAGTGGGGTGAAGAGCAACACCTGGAGACGGAAAGGGGATAAGGCAGTTATCTGCAAAGGATTTTAAACTAGAATGTTATTCATATTGGTTTTTTCTGTATAATATTTAAAAAAAAATAATCTCAAGTCCATCCAAAATGTTCGATTCAGGTCTTACTTTCTGCAAGACCTAAATCAACATAAAAATGAATTTGGGGCATACTTAAAGGTATTCTTAATCCTCCTTTGTTCTTTTCAATATTCTTTAAATATGTTTCCTTTAACTTTCACAATACTGTACAATATTCCTCCTTTTAGGAGCTACTTCACCTTTGCTCAGTGTCTGTCACATAATAATGCATTGTCATAGAAGTGATTCCAAGAGGTGAAGGCATTGAGTGGTTCCAATCTTTCTTCCTCAACCGGACAAGAAATGTGAAGAAAAATGTTTTATATACACATTGTACGTTTTTTCTACTGCACAATATATATCTAAACAATCACGAATTTTCAACAGTAAATAAATACAAGCTATGCAGAGCATTTGAGGAAGCAAATCCTGCCAACTTGAGAAAAAGAATCAGAAGAGCTGGGAATTCAGTGCTCTGTGATTTACCACGGGTGCTGTGGAGGAGCAGGAACATCCTTTCTGCTTCTCTTGGCCCCAGTCAATCTACTCCAGCCACATGCACAATAAGCTCCTTGGCACTAGCAAGGTAATTATTTGCTCCCTGCTTGCTTATTTTTCACGCCTCAGCGCTGCAAAAAATGGCAGTGCTGCCGTTGTGTTGGAGTGATGGCAAAGTCTCCTTTTTCCTTTAATCCTCGAGAGTCTGATGTTAGTGGAGACTCAGAATTGCAGAACTGTGAACTCCCGGTTATATTTTTAGACTCTCATCCTAAATATCCACGCTTACCCAGAGAAGAAAAAGTAAACCACTGTGATCCAAAGGTGGAAGCAGAAGAGCAGCGTCCAAGTCGGGCCAGTTGGTGCTTTTTGGAAAGGGTGAGAAAAGTGTGGGGAAAGTCACCATCGATCCAGACCTGAGCAGAGGGTTTGGAGCCGAGTGGGTCATTCTGCTCTCCTTATGGGCTGTTTGCAGTTTGGGTCCATGGGTCCAAGGTGTGCAAGGAGCATTTATGTGCCGTTGCCTTTTGTTGGAAGCTCTCGGTGCTAATTTTAGTCTTCTCTGTCTTCTGAGGGAGAAACAGGCTGGGAGAAGGGGAAGAACTGGAGCAGATCAAGAAGTGGAGAAGGTGTGGACAAAGTCTAGAAGGGAGAGCTCAGGCTTCTGTTCAAGTAAGAGAAAGGATATCCCTGTCAAGCGATGCCCATGGGATCTGGGAACAAACCTTCATCTAGAGGCATCAAGGAATCAGGGAGCAAATGCTCCTCTGAATGTAGGGAAAATCTTTATTTTGTGGTGAAGACTAGAAGAATGATGTAGATTTTTCTGTCTCTGACTGTTGTTCACAGAGTTTCAAAGCCTCGTATTCACAGCGAGAGCACTCGGCGCTCCTTGGAGAGCAGTGGCAGGAGGACACTGGGGAGGGATTTGTGGTTTGGGGTTTGTTATTGACAAGAACTAACCATGCAATTGTCGAGTTAAGCGGGGCAAGCGCACATGACAGCCATAGTAGGTGGTTTGGGATCTAATTCAGGGTCAGAGATTAGTCTTAATTCATGTCCTCTGATATTTTTGGTGCAGATAGTAATAACGAATGGGCCATCCTGAGGGTTTTTTAATTACTGTTTTTTCTAAGAATACGATATAGGGTAAAACAAAAAGCTCTTCTCTAGCAGTCGGGTTTAGGACCTGGGAGAGTGTAAGGATTTCCTCCTCTAATCCGTGGGAATTAGCCTTGGCTGACAAGGAACCAACGTGCAGTTGACTTAGAGCCCTCAGTTAACTCGCGAGTAGATGGTATATAGGAGCACAGAAATAAAGCGGCTCTTCTTTGAAGTGGAATTCCTATGAGTATCCAACCAGAAGTGTCAATGCCGGAACGGAGGCTGCCGTTGTGTCCTGGGGGAAATTCAGTGCAGGTTAGATAGTAAAAAGTACTTTTTTTTTTTTTTTTTTTCTTAAATCACTATGTAGTAAATTACTGATGAGGGCTATGTGTGTAGTGAACTGTGAAAACAAGAATAATGTAAAACATTTGTGTGGTAGTTTAGTAAAAGTAAATGCACTGGCTATGGTGGTGTATAATACTGTATGTATAGCGTGCTACGTTGTAGGGCTTTCTGATGTTCAAGCAGGGCTGTAAAGCCCTGTCTCCAATGAGAGCCTTTTGAAACAATTCAGTTGCAAGTGATAAACCATGAAAGAATAACCATTTGAAGGATAAATGTTCAGATACTGAAAAGCACATGGTCGACTAAATGCGTTGCTTGTGGCAGCAGGGAACAACGAGCAGAGTACGTGAGAAGGTACTGGAGAGAGAGAAATGAAGACACCAGAAAGTGCTAATGCAAGATTTGCGCTGTTGCTGGAGCAATTAGGGAAATGTCCTAAACAGGATTACAACTTTTCAAAAATGGCTAGTTGAGGAGAAGTCAGATCTCTCATTAAAACTAATATTAGGATATAGAATCTCTCTTTACTACAAAGGGCATTTCCTGTTATATGATGCATTTCTCTGTCATTTTATTCCTGTAGGATGAACGAATAATTTAAGTGGGGTTTATTTTGTTTCCTCTGCTGCCTATGGCCAGCTCACCTGCTGAGAAGGAAGCAGAACACAACCCCGGACGAGCTGAGTTTAAGTGGGGCAGGGGTAACATGGTGCGTATCTGCAGCTCAGCCTCTTGTGTCCTCATTGCAGCAGCGACGGGCAGCCAGGCCAGCGGTGTGTGGCTGTGAAGCTGCTGGTTTCATGCTTTAGTGAACCACTGTTCACACAAGGAAACTGTTCTCAAAGCTGATATTTTTTTTTGCCTGCCTGTTGACAGTAACAGAAGGGCAAAGGCAATGGAACCGCACAGATGTATGTAGGGCAAGCCCATGGCATTGGGTTGTCACAGTGGTGTCACCAAGGAGAGTTCTCCAGACCTACATCTCACAGCCCCAACAGAGAGAGAATTTTAATTCCTATTTATTGTTTGACCACGACTTCAGTAGTGTGGCACTGTCTTGTGCTTGAAGTGCTTGGCTCTTCTTTCCTGTTCCAAACTTGGGAATTTTTAAAATGGTCAAAAGGGGTGCTGCCCAGCTTCCAGAGCTGCTAAACTCTTACATCACCAAGTAAAATGTATACATTTGCTAGTCTTTGCTAACTGACGCTGTGACCATGACACCAGGTGCCACACGGCGGTGACCGCACACAGGACGAGTGGACCAGGTCAGCATCTTCTCAGCTTTGTGCCCACCCACTGGATTGCTGCTTTGGAGATAGATTTTTATCCTCTTTCTTCCAGGAGTTAAGCAGAGCTCACATTTTATGTTTAAAACATGCCAGCAGCAGGGGATTCTGTCCCACGACTTTCTCTGCATTTTACGTTACACAGCCTGATCACCGGGCTCCGGAGGAGTTATCTCTTAATCTGGCTTTGCAGCCCCGTAAAACCTGCGTTGCTGGCAGGGATTCAGCAGCAGAGCTGAGGAGTGGCTCTGCTAGAATTGGTAGCATCCTGACGCTTAGGGCCTTCTGCAAAACAGATGTAGTGCATTCTTGTTTTCTTCTGGGCTCGAAGGGCTTGTGTTTGGTTTCGTTTCCTAATTTCCATCCCTTCTCTGGGTGGGTTTTTATAGAAAGCTGTAGTAGTAATTGTGTGAAGGGCGTGAGAGGTGGTGTGTAAGGAAGCCTTTAGTCTCTGGATCTCACTTGGCTTAAGGTGGGAAGTGTGTAGCTCAGCCTGGGATCGGAGCTTGAGACAGCTGGGAAATGTGAAGGTCAAAATGCAGCAACACCCGTGGTCTTCCAGCAGCACAGAGTTGCTGTGTGAAAGAGGAGGTTTTCCAGTCTGCAGTTTGATTTAGGTATTCAAAATTCCACGTATTTCCCTGAAATAGATGCCCAGGACTGCTGAGCTGGCCACGTTCTGCTCCATTGCACTGGGGGCTTTTGTTTCCACTTGGCCCCCCGGGGAGCCTCACAGCTGAATTGAAGGTCTCGTCTGTACCGAGCTGTGCACACGTTGCCCAAATCCCAGTCTGTGCAAAGCCCCGGTGTGTTTTTGCAGAGTCCTTTTCCCGATCGTTTTGTGCCAGTATTCTGAGGACCTGCACCGAAAGGGCTCCTGACACATCAAGCACAATTTCCTTGGCAGGACAAGGTGAGATTTGGCCCCAAAATGTTGCCTTTGCAGTAAGAATTACAGGTTACATAGTCATTGGCTGTGCTGTACTTTAGATGAGAAGTTACTGTGCTGTTTCCATCTACTTAAACCTCCTGGTTCTTTAAATAGGTGTCCTTGGCCAGCTTTTCTCACTCCGTTAATCCTGGCACAGATGAACTGGCATGAATATAAATGTTTATGGCAGTCTTCACAGCTGCATATGGAATATATCTGATTGTTTGCATATAGGCAGTGCGGTGGGTTTGTAATTTGATGCTCTATAAAGACTCTTAGATAATCTTTCTGAAAGGAGCTGTGTAAATGCAGATATAATTAGCTTTATGGGATTTTTTTGGTTTTTTTTTTTTTTGGAAACATATCTTTTAATAAAGCGCTGGAGCACAGAATAGCCATTTCCTGCGATTTTCATTCACATAATATTTATAGTGCTACAGAACAAATGAGCCATTGAAAAGGGAGAAAAATTAATACAGTGGATGAACTTGCCTTGAGAGGAATTTGTGATAAAATTATAAATCTAACAAACTTCAGTAAACCAATTACAGCTCCTCTGGGATTTGTGGATACGAAAGCTCGATGGGATTTGGTGTAATCCCTCCCTGGGAGCAGATGGTGGGTCTCTCAGAACGCCTTGCAGCCCTCCCAGCTCCTTCCCCCGCCGGCTGTGGTCGCATTTCTCGACACCTTGTCTCGGTGACAGAAACACTGAGCCAGCTGAGATGTTTGGGATGTTCCTCTGTGCAAAGTGAGTGTTGGTTTTTTACCACCTGCCACTGCAAATCTCTTCATGTAGAAGGCCGTTCTTTCTTGAGTGTTGGGTGGGATGTTAGAACTGGCCTGCAAGTGTTACTGTAGCTGAGAGGCGGTCAGCGCTTTATTAGAAATTCCTGTTTGCTGGGAGTTATAGAACAGCCAAATCTTCTACTCCAGGTTCAGACAAACTCAATTGAAATTACAAGAACTAAGCCAGGAGCACTTTTCAGTTCTCCCCCCTCCCTGAAATCAGTTTGACCACAATTACTGATTTGCCACCTGCTTTTTCTTCTAGAGTAGCAAACTTTCTGGTTTTCAGGAAGACAGTTAAAACGCAACATCAGGTCATAGATAAAATGATTCTTTGTTTTGTCTGGTGTAATTCCAACATCCTCCTGATGCTGTTAACATTGCTTCTTACATTGCACAACACACAAGCAACTATATGGCGGAAAGCTAGAAGTAGTTTCGCTTGCCTCAACTAAACTATACAAAATCTTAAAATCGTAAATATTTTGGGCTGGTTCGTACAGTTATGGTCTTGCTTTTCACTAGAAATACGTATGCTGGCAACTTTTAAGACTCAATCCAGCATTTCTGTCCTCAGTATTTCTCAGTATCCAGTGTGAACCCGTCTCGTTTCAGCCTATGCTCATTGTCTCTCCTACCGCATCTGAGCCCCAGCACTCAGTCAGTTTTCTAGTTCACCCATGATTGAATTGTTCAGCCACTTAGACCGTGCCATCCTCACTTGGAAACAAGAAAAGTTGTGGAAGACAGTGCTGAAAGTCTTGAGAAAGTCAATGGCAAAGGCAGCTGCTGGCCCCTCATCCACGTTTTATTGCTTTCTGATGTCTGTCATTTTATCTCAGCCAGGTTGGTCAGGCACGATTTAGCTTTGGTAAACCCAAGCTGACTGATCCAAATCACCTTCTTCTCCTTCATGTGCCCAGAAAAGTGTTTTGGGAGGACTCACACTATAATTTCCAATGATCTTCTTGTCACAGAAGGTGTTTAAAATAGCTGGAAGACGGAAGGTAATTTTATGCGAGTATATATTTCAAAAGGGCTAAAGTACAGGACCTGTTGTCTCCACAGGTGTCCATGAGCAGAATGAGACCTGGCTTGGCCAGGGCTGGGTTTACCTTGTGTCCTTAGGACAGGCCCAGCCTTCTGGAGGTGATCAGTGAAGAGCAAACTGGGCTCTAATGGGACCTTAGTTCCTGCTTTATACAAAAGCAGAATTTATTTCCCAGACATCTTATCGCTGAGTGCGGAACAATAACCCCTCTAAGTTGGGCAATACTGCACTTTTATCATCTCTGTTGTGGGCTATGTGTAAATACATTTCTGGAAGACTTTGGCATGCTTATCAATTGATTGCAGGGAAAATCCTCTGGGAAGCAGTGACCCTGGGTGTATTTTGAACGTATTTGCTCGTGGGATACAGGAACCTCACAGAAGGTAAAGAAATTAATGAGCACCTTTCAAGTCAATCATCGTTATTTTTGTCAGATTTTTCACGCTTCCAGAATAGCTTCCTTATGCAAAGCACTCGAGTGTTGTAAACCATAAGGTGAATTAATTCCTTTTGATAACTATCTGAGAAAATTTGAGACTAACAACAATAACATGCTTGTAACATATTAAATATTTAATAGACATGTCTGCACTGAAGCGAGGACTGTTTTCTCTCACTCCGCGGCAGTTTCTCTTGGCTGGTCCATGCTGCCTGCAGGGACTCTGTTGTTGTTGGGGAAAGCAAAATGCTGCCTCTAAGACCCTGTCCTGTGATTCAATGGGAGCTGATCGTGGCGTTTTGAGAACGTGAGCACCGAATATCGTTACAGAAGTATACGTTTGGGGGTTATGCTCTGGACGGGTATGGCTCATAGGAAAGCTGAAGCTTATGAATAGATGGGAGAACAAAATAAATGCACAGAGCTGCACTGGGAAGGAGTAGTTACCCTGGGTCTTACTTTTTCAGTTCTTCTTTATAGATAGTATTTTTTCAAGTTTTCAGTGTGCAGATATCAGTAGTATCGTTGGTCTCATAGAATAAAGAACATTATCATTCTGATTAGGCTGGATTTATGGTTTTGTGAGTTTCTTTTGAAGGAAATTAAGATTTGAACGCTTACTGGGCGAGTCGCGTTGGTGAGCAGGGTTTGTCTGCAGGGACCAGCAGCATCAGCCAGTTTCGCTAGACAATTCTGTATATTTTTTTAAGAACTGATGAAAAATTTCAGTCCTCGCACAGTTTTCAGGTAACCCGTGTGCTGTGGGATTGGCTCGTAGAGGTTACTTCACCATATTAACCTTTTGTCGTGAGCTCCTATTTAGCCTTGCCCTGTGCCCTGACAACAAATGCTGTTACTTTGAAAAAGATGGCACTTTTTTTGTAATAAGGACAACAATACAGTAGGAAATGGGCCTAGAACTTCTCAAGTTCTTTCACTTTGGCTACAAAAGCCTTTTGGGAGAGAATACCAGCTTTTACTTCCAGACAAGTCACATTTAACTGGTGCCCATCCCTTGCCAAGAAGGTCCAAAACTCTGTTAGAATGTTTTCTCCATTTCTCAGCAAGATCAGTGGTTGCGCTGCCCTCGCTTGTGCTGCAGCTTGCAGGCACAGACGTTACTGTTTAAGCTAAGCCCAAATTCAGGCAGGCTTACTTGACTCCTTACAGGTGTAAGCTCCGGAGAGGGTCAGTGCTTGCTGTTGAAATCCCACCTACTCTTATTAATCATTCAACTTTTAATACATTTCATTAGATGCCTGAGCAGTCTCACATAATTTGCATTGTGAGTCAGTGCAGGCTCTTTTTTTTTCTTGCCAATGGGAGTTTCACTGAATGCTGTTTAAATTTAATGAAGATAAATAAAACACGGAAATATTTTTCAAAACATTCTCCGGTCTTACGCTTTAGCCAGTCGCATCAGGCACCTTTCATTTCACATTACATAGCCTTAACTGGCAGTGTCGTGTCGTGAAGGGCTTTAGAGAGATTACTCCTGTCCTGGCAAATGAGCTCAAACACAGCCTGAGCTGCTGCCTCCCTGCCTGGAGGAACACGGGGGACAGCACAGCAGCCCTGGACACCGTGCAGGGGCAGGCAAAGCTGGGCTGCAGGCAGGGACAGGGAGCAGGCAGAGATAGGCAGAGCTGGACTGCAGGCAGAGCTGGGTTGCAGGCAGAGCTGGGCTGCAGGGAACAGACAGGGACAGGCAGAGGGCAGGCAGAGCTGGGCTGCAGGCAGGGACAGGGAGCAGGCAGAGACAGGCAGAACTGGGCTGCAGGCAGGGACAGGGAGCAGGCAGAGACAGGCAGAGCTGGGCTGCAGGCAGGGACAGGGAGCAGGCAGAGACAGGCAGAACTGGGCTGCAGGCAGGGACAGGGAGCAAGCAGGGGCAGGCAGAGCTGGGCTGCAGGGACAGGCAGAGACGGGCTGCAGGCAGGGAGCAGGCAGAGCCGGTGGCAGGCAGAGCCAGGCTGCAGGCAGAGGGCAGGCAGGAGCAGGCAGCCCCTGCCGGAGCCGGTGTTCTCAGATCTGCAGCAGTGGGATGCAGAGCAGCAGCAGCAGCAGCAGGCAGAGGATGCTTTGGTGCCTCTTGCTGTGACACGCCAAGGTGTTTGTCTCGCCGTCCCCGCTCCGTTGGTGATCTCCATGCCAGAGCCGT
Organism: Patagioenas fasciata; assembly: GCF_037038585.1. Taxonomy (NCBI): domain Eukaryota; kingdom Metazoa; phylum Chordata; class Aves; order Columbiformes; family Columbidae; genus Patagioenas; species Patagioenas fasciata. The sequence goes on from NC_092527.1 coordinate 5,706,336, forward strand.
CGGAATCGCGCTTGCTCCAGGTTGTACGGGGTTTGTTTTGGCAGGAGGGAGCAGTGAGTGGTGTTTGTGGTGTTACTCTGTGTGCAGACCTGGGGGGAAACTTGCTGCACAGCCCAAAGCAGCAAACTTGGAACTACTACATCAAGCTGGGTTTTCTTCTCGTTTTGTGTTTCCCTTGGAATTAAAAGTAAAATTCCCCCTAGAACTAGTAGCTTGTTCATCTATTTAGAAAAATCTGTCACCAGGCATCGCTTGTTCCACCAGACTTAGAGGGGAGGGGGGTCAGTAAATAAAGTAGTGTCTTTGATTGAGGCAGAATGCGCTTTGTGAAGCCGAGCTCTGTGTCTTTGATAGCAGTGTGGCTTCCCCGCGGTGAGACAGAAAACATCCCAACACTTGCTTTTCAGTTATTTGTAGCAAAGTCTGGCTTCCGCAGCCATGCTCCTCTTCTTCAGAGGAACTTATTGTAGAGGAGCACTCATAACAGCCTAGCGTGCCCAGCAGCGTTTTGGGCTAATTTTTGCTGTTTTTAGAATTGAGGCTCAGTAAACTCATGGGCTTGTACACGGCTGATTTGTTGATATGGCTCTCAACTCGGAGCAGCAGTAACTCTTGTGTAGTACTGGCTGGTAGCCTCTCTCCTTCATCTCCTTTTTCTCATACCACAGTTAACCTTCATTTTTTAAAAAGTCATGTTCTTTGGTCATACCTTGAATATCCTTCATATTTAACTCTTCTTACTCCATAGTCTTTTTTTTTTTAACTGATTCCTTGTATGTTACTTTGACTCGTTTGTATTATTTTAGTAATTTCTGTTCTTGGATTTCCATATTTTCTTTGCCCAGTGTTCGTTGCAATATTACTATCAGTCTCAAGACTCTGTTTTTGGTAAAAATAAAAAGTGTTGCATTTTAGTGATTACTGTGTTCTATTTAACATGGAGAACTATAAAGAAGTTGATTGTACTTTACATATCATTTGAAGACAGAATGGAGATGTGTGTGTATATGTTTATAGATAAGAAGCCTGTATTTGAAGTGCTGTGTTTTTACAAGGGATAGCAGGGGACCCTGTAAGGTTAACTCTAGGTCCACATTTCATTACTTTTTATAAAGTCAGCTGACTGGTGGAGCTGGAAAACTAATGGTATAGGACACGCAGTAGACGATTAATGATATTAATATTAATGTATTGTGGACTTCTACAGGACCAAGCCTGGCTTTAGAGAGTTGAGACTTTGTGTATGAATTCCCATCTGTTCTTATCTGAATACAACTATTGCTTTTGGTTTTCTTTTCCTGGGGAGGCAGAGGAATGGTTCAGCGGGGGTTATTTGATGCATTTTATCTATGGGCGTACTCGGGTTTCTGGAACACGATCCACATGGCTTGGCAGTTCCAACCCTATGAAATAAGAGTGCGATTAACTGAGCCGGCTGCTCGGCTTACGGCTGAAGCGCTGCTGTCCCAGCTGCTGGCCTGAGCACGACACTCTTCCCAATTGCTGCGTTTCACACCGTACCCTCCCAGAGCCAATGTACAGACCCTAAAGAAGTCTGGGGCTCGATATCTTCTTCATGGTTCTCTACTCCTCCTATATCACTGGTTGGAATAATTATATTGTCACCTTGTGTCGTATTTGCTCAGGTGTAATAGCTTTGCCAGAAAGGCAGTCGCCTGTAAAATTGTGGTGCCAAGTTTTTAATGTTCTTTGGAAAGGTGGGGAGGGTTGCTAGAGACTTTTTAAAAATAGTAATGATTTTTTTAAAACATACCTCTTTTTTCCCTTCTTTTCATGAGCTCTGTGGGATGATAACATCTTTGTTGGGAACAGTATTGGGGTCTTTACACTGAAGAAACATTTGCTCACAAATACTTTCAAATGCCCATTATCCTCAAGCACTATTTAAAGCACTATCGTCTAAGTTCATACTTTAAAATACGTATTAGGAGCTTCAGATTGGAAAAGACCGTCTGTATCTCTAGGGGTGGTTCTTGCTGCTGCCGCCTCACTACCGACCCATCACTGGGGACTTACTGACCTGCATAAAAAAGCAAGCATATGGTTGGGATTTGGGATTTTTTTTTCCTGTTCCTGGAAATCTGGAGCTCCTGACACTCAGATCCTTCTCCTGATCTCCAGAGTAAACTCAGTTTGGGTGGGTTGTGGTGGTGGTTTTGGTGGTGGTGGTTCCTTGGTTTGCTATGTCTTTGCTGTCCTTTTTTGAGTAACTCTTTTATCTGAAATTTATCCTTTAACATGATGATCAAAATGGTGCATGACGTTCATTTCTAGGCATTACCAGTGTTTTGTTCAGTGATACCACTGCTTTCTTGTTCTAAGGATCAGATTTGCCTTTTTGCACCCGGATCCCATGCATGGTTTATAATTAAGTTGTGATTAACTAAAACTCCCTGCTCATCCTCCTTTGCATTTTTCCCTGGGAAGTTCACAGCACAGCGGGAACCTTCTTGTTGTACCCCCTGCCTACACGACCTTGAGTTGTCCGTTGTTGAATTCTGTCCTGTTTCTGTTACTTCAGTTCTTCAGAGCATCCAGTTATTTAATGTGTGTTCTCTCTCTCAATAGCTGTATCCTTGTGCTAGTATGTATTGCCAACCTGTTCCTTGTCTTAGCTACAGAGTTATTAGGTGAAATGTTTAATAAAATCAATTCCAAGACTGATTCTTAAGACCCTCTAATAATCCCTTAAGTTTTCGGGACTTCTGCTGTTGTCTCCCCTTGAACCAGCTGCTCACCCACCTCTCAATTCCTCTGCTAGGTGCAGCTTACCCACCAGTTTCCCGTGTGACACTGCTGAATGCTCTGCTAAAATCCACACTAATGAGATCTACAGCATTTGGAGAATGTTATCTGGTGAAGTAAGCTCTTAGGTTAGTCTGTCTCAGCCTAACTTGCGCTAAATCCAGAATAAATTTGGTCACATTTACCAGTGCTTTTATGCCTTCAGAAGGAGATTTGAAGGGAAACGAACTTCAGCGCCACTCAAGTGAGTTTTATAGCCTTGTAGAAAATCCTTCTCTTTAACTATGGATAATTTATTTCCTACCCTTTAATTGTATGCAGTGTCTTAGTTAAAAAAAGTCTCTTAGTGATGTTCAATTTTGTGTGTTTTATTTCAAAAATCTGGGTTTGGCTGTTTAATGACTCCTAAAGTTTTTCTTTCACTTTCTAATAATTTCCTCTTTTGTTACCCTTATGTGTCTTACATTTTTTCTTCACCATTCATCCCTTTCCTCCCATACCATAGTAAACATAAATGCCCTTACTAAAGAGAAGGTAAAAATGTCCTTTGATTGTTAGATTCTGCTTCCCCAAATACCCTTCTTGCTGCATGAGAACGCAAGTTGTTCTTTGCCTGATCCTTTCCTACTCGTAGCACCCAACATGTTTTATAAAGTTACCAAAACCAGGAAAATACGGTGTGGACTATGAGGTCTTTCTGAGGTTGTCTTATACTAGTTCTCACTATTTTGTCTTTTCTTGGCTTCTTCATTGTGTCTGGCTTTAGGCTTTTTAAAAATCCCCATGTTTTCCGTATGAAAGCTATGTTAGAGGTGGTTAACTGTGTATTCATACAGAATAAAACTGCGAGTCCTTCTTCTTGAAGGTCTTTTCTCTCCCTCTTCCTTCCCTGGAATTCAGAGGGGTTTGATACCTGAGATGTGAAGGTTTCTAGGCCTCCTTCGTATGTCTGAGCTCCTCAATTCAGCTGATTTTTTTCAAGTTAGTTCCTTTAATTTATTTTTCAAAACAAATGCTGATCACCCTTAATTACAAATCTGTTTTCTTTTGTTCCTCCATTTTGTTTAATCAGCTTATTACCATTCAAATCCAGTTTTGTTCTGAGTGAACTCTCTCAAAATCGAGTACGAATTAACCTTATTTCTTACAGATGTAAAGGTTATCGACAGAATCAATCATGTCTGAGAGTATACATATTACGCTGCTATTAGTATTCTTTGCTCTTTGTATCGGGAAAATTAAATTCTCCAGTAGTGGCTCAGATTCTTCATAGTTCTTCTCTTAAGAACACTACAGCAATCTACATGTTGCTTCAAGGTTTATGGCATTACTGCAGTCAGATGCAATTTGCCTGGATCAGCTCTTCCCAGGGTGGTTTTGATCAGAAGCAATATTGAAGTTTGACATATGGTGCTCTTCTGGCTTTCTATCTCTGTCTCAAATAGAAAACCCTTTGGAGAATATCTTCTCTGCTCATGGCTGCAGAAATAATAAGATCGAGCTAGCTGGTTGCACCAGTGACCCCTCTGGTTTGTTACCTGGGCTACAGGGATTCATATGCAAAGAGTTATTTTCTACTATCAGCACCCCAAGAGAACCAGGGGAGAACTCTGCCCAAAATTAGGCTGGACATGGCAACAGCATCAGAGTTTCCACCCTGGCATTAACTACGGCTCCTGCCCTCTGTTGTAAGAATCTGAATAATCAAAGTGTGGTTATTTCCTGTGGATGTGGGAATTGTTAGGATCCTCGTGAGGCGCTCCTTCAAACGCTGCCAGTGCTTTTCTTCTGTACCATCTGTAGAGAATTTTTAAGATTTTTCCTTTCCACCACCATCAGGTGATCACAAACTGGATATACATCATACCGGTTTACAGTTACAATGAGGAGGTGCCAGAAAGCTTGCAGATGTAACCAAACCTGAAGCTTCTCCTTCAAAATAATTCAGAACCTGATCTGAAGTCAATATTTCCAAGATTCAGATCTTTGCTTTAGTGCGTCCAGGTGGCACAATTTTACATCCACACGCATATGTAATGTGTGTGCCTATGTACGCAGCAACTGCTGTCCGCACTCCAGGTGTTCAGGGGATGTGCTTCAGCAGTGGTTTTGGTGGTGCCCCCTTCGTTTTAGTGTTCCGCTTTGCTGGGTGGACCTTCTCTCCCAGTGAGCTCGATTGTCACCAAGTTTGTGCACAGATAGATACTGTTGGTTTGACAGCAACATATCTGCAAGGTTTCAGGGTGAAAATCCAGACCAAAATCCAGGCTCTTAAGAATAAAACATTTGTATCACCATATACAGAAATAATCATAAGCTCTATAAAAGCCGAATATACCTTCTGTGCGACATTTGAGATGCTACAACACCTTTTCCATGTCTGAAAAAATTACTATTGCTTGGTAGTACTTGGTAGAAAAAACTGGAGAAGTTGATGCATAGTCATCATCACAGCTCCCACAGACCGGGGAGCACCCAAATAAAACAGATGCTGCTTGGCACAACAGGTCAGAAGCTGATGATGGGATACAGAGCTGTTCTTGGCCCGTAAATTTACATCTTCGGTTCATAAATAATTGACAATTTGGCAATGTACTTTCGCACTGTATCCTTCCTTTAACAGTTTTGCAATGAACTTCCAGCACATTTGATGCTCTGGGGACTCTGTTTTGGAAGTTCTCTCTCAACCCACTGAGCATTTGCTTTAGAAGTAATCTGCATTGAGAATAAGTCTATATTCACCATCGCTTCTTTGTCTCAACGCAAACACTGGCACTGCCAGCCCTCTCTTTTTCAGATCCAGTGTAACTGGCACTAGTTTGGTACCAAGCGCCCTGCTGTGCTGATGCAAGAGAGACGTGAACGCCCTGGTCTGCTTCTGCTGGACCATTACAGCCTTGTTTAATTTGTGCTGTCGTGACCCTTTCTTCCTCTGCAGTGGCCAGTTTGTTTTCTGAATAGCTCAGGTGAGCCCTGGGTTTGCTTCTGCAAGTGAATCTCTGTGCTACAGGCACTGCTTGAAATGCAGCCAAAAGTCGGGTATGCTGGCTTGTCCCAGACGCACCTCTGAACAAGCAGAGGATGTGCTTCTCCGGCAACCTTGACTCCTTTCCTTCTGGATGCTTCTGACTTACTCGAGTGTTGAACACACCATATGCAATGCTGTCCTTAAAGATAGGGAGCAGGTTTAGAAATCACGGCCCTGTAACTTGGAATTTAATAGCTTAGAATCTCCCAGATTTCCCAGCATCAACTGGGAAGTGGAGTCCACACGGCAGTTGATGAGCCGTGGCAGGCCATGGTTATTGCTGCAGGCATTTCAGCTGAGGAGCTGCATATTCACCATAGCTCAGGGCTGCTGCTGGTGCTGGCAGAGCTCTCCAGAGGAAAGATGGACTGATCCAGGGCCTAGCATGGTTTTGTCCTTGGATCGACATCGGAGACCCGAGAATTACAAAATCACAGAATGTGAGGGATTGGAAGGGCCCTGGAAAGCTCATCCAGTGCAATCCCCCCATGGAGCACGAACACCCAGATGAGGTTCCACAGGAAGGTGTCCAGGCGGGTTTGAATGTCTGCAGAGAAGGAGACTCCACAACCTCCCTGGGCAGCCTGGGCCAGGCTCTACCACCCTCACCAGGAAGAAGTTTCTTCTCAAATTTAAGTGGAACCTCTTGTGTTCCAGTTTGTACCCACTGCCCCTTGTCCTGTCACTAGATGTCACCAAGAAGAGCCTGGCTCCATCCTCCCGACACTCACCCTTTCTATATCTGTAACCATGAATGAGTCCCCCCTCAGTCTCCTCTTGTCCAGCTCCAGAGCCCCAGCTCCCTCAGCCTTTCCTCGCACGGGAGATGCTCCACTCCCTTCAGCATCTTGGTTGCTGCGCTGGACTCTCTCCAGCAGTTCCCGGCACCATGAACCATCGTTCGGATGGACCTGTTGCTTATCTTTTGGTATAACTCCTTCTCCCTACTCACATCAACTTAGCTCAATGCAAAACACTTCCATGTAATATGCTTTGGATCATTTCTTTCTTTGGGCAAAAATTTACATACAACCCCTGAAAAATGTGACTTAATTTCAGCAGACTTGTGGGAAGGCAAAATAAGTGAGTAGTAGTGATGCTGATGAAGACTTTGGTTTCGAGTTTGCCAGCATCTGGGCTGTCAGTAGATACGCAAGTAAATGAGACAAATTTGGGTGCCTGATTGGGGCGGGGGAGAGAAAGGTTTCTGTACTATCTCATCACACAACCTACATGATTGTTATGAAATGAACTGATGAGAGATATTACTTCTCCCACCATCATTAGGATGCAAGTGTTCTCTGAATGTGCCAGATGTTTGGCTTTCATTATCTGGAAGTTTCTTTCATTTCCAGCCCCAGTGAAAGGGAAGCCTGAGCACGTCCAGCAGAATTATAAACAGTTGCCTGTAGGAACGAAGACAGCCGCCAACTTAATGAACTGCATCGTGGTAATAGTGAGTCCAGCTAATGAATGCGTCCCTTGTTATTTCAGAGAGGTGGCCAGGTGACAGTTTTCTGATTCTGGATCACTGAATCCATATGGATTACTTGTCTGAGAAAGGTATCCTTTTATTTTAGTATTTGGAAGGAAGTTATTCAATATGCTATATTTTACAGTCAGATTTGTGAGTTATTCAGAATACCCCTATATTCAAAGCTGGCTGAGGGTATGTTCTCTAAGGTGGTAGCAGTTAAAAAATGTGTCTTCACTAACGGTTTTTTGCATTGATTTTGGAGAAATCCAATGAGCATTTTTTTTTCAAAGCACTGTAATACCAAGTCCAGTGGTGTTTTTTGAAAGCATTAGTTTGTGTAGAAGGAGGAGTTTCTGGAGTGTATGTTGTAGCTGGCTGGTTAAGGCTTACACATTTAATACCAAAGCCACAGGAGACTCTCTTGACTCTATGTGATAAGTCAATTGTGTTACCACAATATTCCCCAAATATTTGTCACATTACTGGACTGCTTTGGAATATATGCGTATCTTTTTATTCCTAAGGATTGAATCAGTGGTTTTGGAGCATTGAGAGGTGCTTGGATAGACAAAATATCCCTGCAGCGGGTGGAATGGGTTTGTTCTTTCCAATGGTGGAAGAGGAGAGAACTTGGGTTTTATTTGTTTGTAATTCTTCAGCATTTAATGTTTGTCATAATTGATCTGGAGCGATCTTCACTGCCGCTCAAGTGTGATGTACGGCAGGGGTATACAAGGAGTTGCCACCGTCACGTTGGCAGCTCCACCTGAGATTTCTCGCTGTGCTTTTCTACAGTGGTAAAGGGAACTAAAAGCTGGCAGATCCATCTCTCCAGAAACTTGGGGGATCTGTGTCCCTATTCATCGCATCTTTTAGGAAAGACAGGGTGGAATTACTGCTGTGCTGCACCATTTCTCCCTGAATAACTGGAGGGAATTAACAGGTTCTTGAAATACACTGTAGCAAAAAATGATGAAGCCTCCAGCAGTGTGGATGTAGAAATCTTATCTGTGCCTGTCTCATCAGTCAGAGCTTCTGGACTGTTCTGTGCAGAGGCCAAATCAGCTCCTCAGTATCTGGCTTCATTAGGCAATATGACATTTTAATGCAGTCCAGTGGTTTTCCATAGCTTTGATCAGGCGGGATGGGAAGCAGTGGATTGATGAAGATCACTTTGTCCTGTAGGTGACATTGCAAGTACTGGACATACATAGTTCATTTTCACGGGCTTAGTGTGCTTGCTTTTCCATTGGTTATGACCTCAAATCCTTTTTGTCAGGAAGCTGCAACTTGAGAAAAGGATCTGGTGTTTTATTTCCTTCCTATTTTCTTGAAGAGGAGCTGTGCAAGGATTTGGATCGAACAAAAGTGGCAGAACATGAAGGGAAATAGTGTGAAATGAATGAGAAAGGTATTTGGGATGGGAATTGTCCTTGATCAGAATAATTCCTTTTCATGATCCATTTTGCAAATGACAGGAAAGTGTTGTTATGGAGCAACACGTTATCCTTTTTATGCAATTTCTTTGAATGTGTTGACTGGGTTAATATGAGAAGTGGAAAGGAAATTCCATGTTTAGTGTCTAAAATGTATAATACATGCTTAAGTACTTACTCTTGTCTGTGGGTAACTGAAAGAGGGTTGTTTTATGCTTAAACAAGTTTGAAGTACACCTGTGCTATTGATGCAAATCAACTGACTTTGAGTACTCTAGTGATTTCTAAGTATTAGAGTTAAAATCTTAGATATCTAACTTCTCAGAAATAGCATATGTTTTGGAAAATATGGTGGCTTTATACATATAAATTCATTTTCCTCTCTATATAGAATGAACCTATGCAAAACATTTGGTTTCTGCGTTAAACACAGAATAGCTTCTCCAGGAAATTAGGAAGAGTTACGAACCATTCCCTGTGTGATGAACCCACTGCTGGTTTTGCCTGTTCAGTGCAACACAACGACTGAAATGCAACACAATGATTTTTAGTGATATTGAGGGCATGAAAATATATAGGAATAAATATGAGTGTATGGGGAAGGAAGAGCCAATCAGATTGCAGTTTTTTCTTATATGCCATACACTTGATATAATTTTCTGGATTACAGTTAATTGGTCACATTAATCATAAATATTTTGTAAATGAAGTGTAGAAGAGGTGGTACTTTAGCAAGTTTATGAGAGACTAACTAAATTTCAAAACAAACCCCAGCTCTCTTCTCATAACAGGAATAGTAATAATATTTCGTAAGTAATTGTAGAGAAGGGACGCAGGTTATTTTTGCTCAGATGTTTTACATTAACGTAAGTTATCATCATACTTATAAGATGTAACAACAATAATAATACGTACCTTGCACTGTAACATCTTCTGTGATAAGTACTCCAGCCAGCCTGTTACTGCCTAGCTCATGACTGAAGTTTTGGGCAGGGGGACAGTTTGGGGACAGTTTGGCACAAGTGAGCAGCCCCGGGAGTGTTCCGGAGCTGTTACACTGCTGGGAATCAAAGCTTGCACTTACTGTACTCGTGCAGTAAAGTCACTTTTTAGTATTGCAGCTATCGATGTTTTGTCTAGTGCAGACAAGCCAGTGAAGAATCACGCTCAGCCAGGGCAGATGCCCCTAGACAGCTCTTGTTTTTTAAGGAGCCCTGCACAGTTGATTTCAGTGTCAATAAATAAGAAATTTGCTGAGAAGCGAGGAACTCCAGGTTGATGATCCCAAAGTTTTATAGACCCTCTGGCCTTTTAACAGAAAAAGCAATCTTTCACTTTGAAAACACAGGGTTTCTCAGTCTTTATGGCATTAGGCATATGTTAGTGGCTTCTGTGTCCTAGCACACTGGCTTGTCTCATCCAAACTTGGAGTATTGCTAATGGAACTCACAATATGATTCTTCCTCTTGCATCTCAGCATTTTGATACTTCGCTTCTTTTTCTTTTTGGCTTCTTAGGGTTTTTGAAATGCAACTGAACACTCCATCCTTCAGAGAAGTGAGAACGCTTCCCTGCTTCTTGTTTCTGGAGTGGGAGTTAATGTGCGTGAGCTTTCAACTAGAAGGATAATGCTTTGTGCGCATTTGCAATGTTTGTGTGGTGATTTAATCAGAGACATTTCCTCGGTTCTTGAAGAAGCGGTCTGGTGTCGTATATAGAGAGATTTTTCAGGGGAGAACGTGGCATTGGTATTTCTGGGGAAGAGGAGAACATTTGAGGTGGGAAGAGCTGAGTGGAAACTGGAGTCAGTCGAGGGGATGATCTTGGTTTGGTGCTGCTCTTTCCTGAATGAGCCGGCCGTGCTGATGGCCGAGAGGCAGCACAGCCATAGCGATGGCAGCAGTAGCCTGTAGCAGCAGATCATCCTTCCAGCCTGTCCGTGCATGTGGGATGGCAGAACGGCACTCGCTGGAAATCGAGGTTGGGGATTGAAGAACTTTTCCTAAATGTAAGGAAGATAAAGCAGTGCTTTGCAAAAACAGCTTTTCAAGCCAATTTACAATACTTTAACGGTATCCATGTGTTAAAAATACATGCACCATGTGCTGTTAGCTCTGACTAACTGGTGTTTCTCGATGGAGGAATGTTCCAGTTTAGCATTCTTGTTTCGCTGGTTTTATAGGGAAGAGGAATGTGTATACTGGCTGTAAATGACAAGCTTAATCCACTTGAGTATGCCATATATCTAATTACAATCTGAGATTATTAGGTTTTTAGGTAATCCTTTAAATTAGATCAGAAACAATTTTGTCTTCCAGCTGATGATTCCTTTCAAATAGAGTTTTGTTTTCTTGTCTAGAAAAAGGAGGTTTTCTGTAGTCTCGTGTCCTGCTTTCAGACATTCCCATTGCAATTTCCTGTTGTGCTCATGAGAGGTTAGAAAGCCCCGGCTGCAGTAGCTGCTTTGTAAACTCCAGAATTGTTTGTAGCCTCTCATGAGCACAACATTTGAAAAAGTGGTTGATGCAGCTGAGCTCCTTTCCTATTGCAGACATTTCTGGCTGCTGAGAGTGACACAGGGGCCGCTTCTGTGAGGACACTCAGTGTTTTCATTGCCCGAGGCTATTTTGGTTTGTGATTCTGTATATTCTCTGTGAAAACGGCTTTGCAGAGGCATAGGGTGATTCCTGAAAAGGGGCAAAATCCTTAAAGCTTGGGACGGTGCAGCGCTGAGCTCCAGGCGCTATCGGCACCTTCTGGGTTATCATTGGGGTTGTTGCTGCCGAGTGCTTTGGAGCTGTAATGAGACGAGTAATTCTAATGCCATTAATTTTGCTCCTGATATTGCCTTTTCAAAATACCAGGGTTGCTTTGACTGCATTCCCGTATCACGACTGTCTGATGCTGATATAAATTGTCTTAGAGACTGTCAGAGTCGATCACAAAGTGTCACCTTTGATTTTTCTCAGCTGAGCCAGCCCTAAGCCTCTGTTGATCATCACCAGTACGTGGTGATACAGTCGCATTTACCTTCGGTTCTCTACAAATCTGCTAGTTAATTGTAAGTTTTTAAAACTTTCCCTTTTTGGAGGCTTTTTGAAACTAAAATTGTTGAATCGGCTGCTGTTGTCTTAGGCACCAATGCAGAAAACCTGTCTTAAAGCCCAGCTGTGCCATGCAAGGGACAAGCAACCTCAGTTTATGACTCGTTCTAGGAAAACTACATGGGCAATGTTGCTTAATCAGTTGTTCCAGAAATTAATGAAGGCTTCAACTTTTCTCCTTCTTCATATATTGCATTTAATAATCCCATTAATTCTCTAACGCTAGAAAGAAACAAATCACAGGTTTTCAAGATGGATAGTCTTGGCATTTACAGGCTAGAAACGCCGCTTTGTATTTTTTGCAGAATTTGTAACGTCTGGGAAACTCAACAATTTGAAGTCATGCACTGACAAACTCAAAATAAACCCCAAATTGCCTGGGGGTTCTGGTGAGGACTTTTTTGATGCTTTTCTCTGGTTTCTGAGCTCTTAAGGTCCACCAGCTGCTTCTAAGCGTTTCTTGTACTTAGTGACTCAGAAGCACCGATAAAACAAATACCGACATTTTCATGAAAGTCTGAATGTTCCAGAGCTCATTCTTGTAGAGAATGGACCTGATTTCCATGCAAACCTCAGCAGCAGTTAGCTAAGAAAATTAGAAGCTGCTGCATGACTATTATGTAGGCGTATTTGGGAAATCCAAATAAAATGGCTTTGTGCAGGCTTTCCGCTGGGATAAACGCGGGAGCTTTACTGGCAGATTCATCCATTGAACTCTGGCAGTGTTTTCCAGTGCGATTTGGGCCAGAGGCACACACCAGAGCCAAACAGGCAACACTTGGGGGTTTAGACGGTGACCGAGGGAAAGGTGAATATTGTTCCCCCAGCATTTTGTGTTTGGGGGTGAAATAGGAGCCGTTCGCAAAGGTGGAATGAGGCTGCGCTTAAATTGCAGCACTTCAGGTCTCAGACTTGATGTGGGAGTGAAGTGGCAGACGGGCGATGTGCTCGGGGGTGAATTAATCTGGAAGATTTAAATGTTGCCGTTTGTCATAGCAATTATCTTGTCTTCTTGATATAAAACCAACAAGATGCTCCAAAACACCTTGGGGACGAGCCAGAGAGGGGGAATTTAGAGGCGCAGTTGCCCTCCGTGACTTTTAATGTTGCTGAAGCAGCGTCCAAGTTTTGCATTTCACAGCCATCCCTCGGTGCTTTTGGACAGATGATTTGTCTGTTGTGATGCATCTGTTGGTTGGGTGTTTTTGTCTGCTGATAGTTGATTCTTCTAGTTTCTAATCAAACTTTCTTGGTCGGGTTTTGTTTTGTTTTAAACTCATATAGTTTATAGCAAAACCCAATCAAACAAATACCCCCAAACCGTATTTCATCCTATTAATACAAGCACAGTTGTCTCTCAGCCACGTTAGATGGAATGCACGCCGCTTTGTATTCCACTTGCAGCAAACACAGCCTTTAAAATGATTCTAGCACTTCGTAGTCAGGCTTTTGGAGGGAAATGTGAAGGGGATAGAACAACCCCGCTTAATTTGCATGTGAAATTTATTAATGTCGTTTAAGAAACTGGTTAAAAATAAAACGGCAAACCTTTTTCAGTCTCTCTCCCTGAAGTAGTATAGCACAGACTTGCAAGCAGTATGAGCGCAACTTTTAATGAGCAAAATGAGGTTGTTTCCAAACTTTCTACAGCAATTGCAGACATGTTTTAACTTTTTTAATTGGAGAAGCGCAGTCGTTAATGTGCTTGTCTTGTGTGGCTGTTGTGAAATTTGGGTATTGGAGCAGATTTGAGGATGTTATGTTAAAGAGCGCTTGTATAACCAATGTAGAAAAATAAGAGATAAATTAAAGTCAGTCTCTGCTGCTTTTTCTGCTTACAGTTTAATTAATTTTCTCCAGTCTTAGCTCATATTTAACTTCAGGGTTTTTTCCCCATATTGGAGGGAGGAAGGTGCAGCTTTGGTGGTTCTTACACGATGATAATGGCTGGAACTCGCGTGTTTGGGATCAGTGAGACTTTCCCCCACGCGGTGTTGGTAGAGAAGCCTCCAGTGCCCGGGCTGCACTGCTGTGTTCGTGGAGGCACCACCAGTGCATATGCAGGTTTCATGGACTTCTCTACTGGTGTTTTACAGTGAAGCCCAGAGATTATCCAGGTCCCACTTGATTACAAATCTAATCAATAGAGGTGACTGCCTGCAGTGACCATTTTTTTTGTGCGCACACACATTTTATGTGTGCGCACACCCGTCTATCAAGCACACAGGTGTGCACAGGGCCAGGTGTTGCTGTTGTTAGCAGCAGCCTGATGGGATGTGCAGAGCCTCCCCTGTTAAAACGCTGTCAGGTGTGTGAGCAGCTGCTTTCAGAGGCTGCCAGGAGTGAAGGTTTCAGGGGTTGCAGCAGCAACGTGGTTACTTCAGCTCCTCAAAGAGGAGGAGCTGCTGAAACTGAACTTAAATTGAACACGATGAAAACGCTGAGATAGTGGGAGTAGCAGGCAAGAAAATACTCTTCAGCTTGCAGCTTATTCTGAAGCCTGGAGGTGCTCTCCGCTGTTCAGAACAAGTGGGGAAGAGGCGCATTTGAAATGGCTGGGTTGTCTTTGGGTTTTCCTCACAGGTACCTGCCAGTATCCTGTTGCTTATAAGAAAATGAGCCCACAAGTTCTCGCACTCGTGTTGCTGATGTTCAGTCCCACTTTACTGCAAACAGGGAGGTGTACAAAGAAAGACAAGCAGGACAGGCGTTGAGTGGTAACTAATGATTCGTTGTCTTATGGTAAGTTACTAGCTTCTGTATTAAAACCTCTGTAAAGATTTTAATTTTTGTATCTGCCATGGTGTTCATTGAATGTAAATTAAGTTTGTAAAGTAACTCTTTGGAAGCGAAATAGCAACACAAACACCTTTGTGCAACCTGCACGTGTATAAACTATCCCGAAAAACGGCAGCGTAATTCAGCAATATAGTTCTGAAGTCTTCTCAAAGAACAGTGGGGGAGACTGTTGGAAATGTGGGTTTATTAAAGGAAAGAGTTGCAAGAATTAGTGTCGGTAATTAGGTGAGCCTTGGACAAAAGGTGAGGAACTCATGGCAAAATGTTTCCTGTCCATTGTTTTCAAACCTGCAACTACCAGTATGACTAGCAAGAGATGACAAGCTAATAGCAGAAAAAACTGTAGACATATTGGTCTAAAATACTGTATGTTCTGAAGGAAACGCGATCTATTCAGTGTAGCACGTTGTCGTGAGCGAACGACCCTGTGCAGGGAGGCCCTGGGCAGCTGGGCTGGCTTGTGCGTGACAGTTTTCATTGGAAAGTGAAAAAATACTTGGCTGCTTTTACGTTGTACCCTCTGCTGCTTGGTCAGCATTTACCAAAAGTTCGGTCTGTCTTCTAAGCAGACTCCATACCTAGTCCTGAGTAGCTGATATACCTAGTTTTATTTTCAGGTATCGTAAATGTTGGCATACAGCTGACATGCATGTTAAAAATATAATAAATAGTTCAGAATTAATATTCTTATCGTGAACAGAGCTTTATTTTGCTCTTGTGGGCTTGTTAAGTGTGTGTATGTTCACCTTTATTTCTCCAAACAGTAACTGTGTTTATACTTTCCATTTTTCATGCACGAAGTACTGCTTTGTTCTAGCCAAACTTTATTAGACATATTAACAAGAAAACAGTTTTGAGAAGGACATGAAATTTGTTGAACTGATTTATTTGTCCTGTTCTTCTAGATTGCATTGTAAGGTGTTGTCTGAGTTGAGTGTTGTTAATAATAACCTATTCTCCGATACTCATCTTTGCTCCCATTCGGATGGTGCAGAACTCGGTGCAGCTCAAGCGCGGCCTTTCCGTAGAGCTGAGGAGGCTCTTGGAGCAGAGATCATTGTCTTGACATGTGTTCACACTCAGGTCTTGCCTTTCTTCAGCCACCTTTCTCGTTGCCTGGTAATTCCCCAGGTGTTTGTGGTTTTTAATTGTTCCGTTGCAGTGGCTTTAGAACTGCAGCTGCAGAAAGAGCTGGGAACTGGCTGGGCCAGAACTGTGTTGAGACAAGGGGGAAGCAAACAGGGCAGAATGACGAACATGAAGAGCTGCTCAGCTCAGGATGGGGTTTATTTTTCTCTTTTCCATGGAAAATGGCGGTGAGTGATTGGGTTTCTTTACCACCCAGGTGCCTGCTTCTCCAAAGGAGCTGAAGGAAGAGCAGGCAGCTCTGACAGTGTCGCTTGTGCCTCCTGCTTCTGGGACATCACTGGGGAGCTGTGGTGCGAGCTGGACAGCCTGGAAAACGCACTTTTAAATACCAGGGATTGCTTGTGCGTGCCCAGAACTGTTCTGTAAACACACTGAGGTTTCATAGATCCACCAAGATACCGTGGGGCCTTAGAGATGCTGCTTCCGGGCAGGATTTTTGCAGGATGTTTTGGAGACTTTGCCAGTCCTTGCTCTTTTCAGGCAGTCTCATGCTGTAGAACTTGGTGTGAAATGGTGACAGCTGGGAACTTAAAGGCTGCTGGATGAGCTTGGGGATGCTGCCACACGCATCCATCATTTTGGGGAAGATCAGTAATCCATAGCAAGCACAGGAAAGTGTGGGGCAATGGCTGTTCACGTGGTACTTCCGGGGACAAGGAGGGGAAGACTTGAAAGTGTTCTCCTTCAGTGTCTATGATGTGACACACTCTGTTTGCATGTTGGGATTTGCTTCTTGGTTTGGGTGCACTGATCTGCTCCTTAAAGCCGTGGCCTGTGTGTTTTTATCTGAGCCAGCATTTTCTGAGCTGTCCGCTATAGCGCGAGCATCTCCACAGCGATGTGCTTTCCCTCACTGACGCCTCACACAAGTTGCTTTATGCCTTTTGTTTTGCTTGCAATAATTGTTACTCTCTTGGGTGTCTCTGCAATTAAAGATTTCTCTGTTTTCCCCATCAAATGCCTGCCACCGATTTGGAAATGGAATATCAAATATGCCTGCCTTTTAGGTTTGGGATAAAAAATGTGCATTGAAAGACTGTTCTCTAATGAGATACATTGGGACCTGTGTGAGGCTGTAAACAAAATGTGAAAAGCAGGAGTGTGTAGATTGGACATGAGTGTGTGTTCACCCTTACCCCCCCCAGCATTCTCACAAAAATGTTACTGTTATCTTTGAGAAATAAGATAATTTGCCTAAAAAAAACAAACAAACAACAACTTCATAAACAGTTACTTTAATCAGTGGGCTGGGTTATTTTGGTTTTACTGAGAACACATTGTGGAAAGGAAATAGCCATATGGTAGTTGTCTCTGATTTTATTTTGCATAAACCTATTTGGATCTGCTAATTTAAATCTCGTGCAACTAAGCTAAAGTAATAATAGCCATAATGCAAACTGTGTAGCATTACCAGCTAGGGTTTGTTGTTTGGATCTGCTTTCCTGTGGAAATAAGGTACTCACAGAATCTCAGAATGTGAGGGGTTGGAAGGGCCCTGGAAAGCTCATGCAGTGCAATCCCCCCATGGAGCACGAACACCCAGCTGAGGTTCCACAGGAAGGTGTCCAGGCGGGTTTGAATGTCTGCAGAGAAGGAGACTCCACAACCTCCCTGGGCAGCCTGGGCCAGGCTCTGCCACCCTCACCATTAAGAAGTTTCTTCTCAAATTTAAGTGGAACCTCCTGTGTTCCAGTTTGTACCCACTGCCCCTTGTCCTATCACTGGTTGTCACCGAGAAGAGCCTGGCTCCATCCTCCCGACACTCACGCTTTCTATATCTGTAACCATGAATGAGTCCCCCCTCAGTCTCCTCTTCTCCAGCTCCAGAGCCCCAGCTCCCTCAGCCTTTCCTCACACGGGAGATGCTCCACTCCCTTCAGCATCTTGGTGGCTGCGCTGGACTCTCTCCAGCAGTTCCCTGTCCTTCTGGAGCTGAGGGGCCACAACTGGACACAATATTCCAGGTGTGGTCTCCCCAGGGCAGAGCAGAGGGGCAGGAGAACCTCTCTGACCTACTGACCACCCCCTTCTGACCCACCCCAGGTACCATTGGCCTTCCTGGCCACAAGGGCCCAGTGCTGGCTCATGGTCACTCTGCTGTCCCCAGGACCCCCAGGTCCCTTTCCCCTACACTGCTCTCTAATAGGTCATTCCCCAATTTACACTGGAACCTGGGGTTGTTCCTGCCCAGATTCAAGACTCTACGCTTGCCCTTGTTGTATTTCATTAAATTTCTCCACTGCTCTGGAAAAGGCAGAACTAAAATACTGCTTTGGGGTTGGTTGTTGATTTGTTTTGTTCAGCTTACATTTGTGATTTCTGTGGTGGTGTTTGGGTTTGTTTGTTTGGTTGGTTTTGTTTTAACACAGTTTTAATGCTCTACTGTTTCAAATATTGCCTAGTAACTGAGAACTAGTGTTTCTGCTTATGTGCTTGGAAGTGGGTTTTGTGTTCAGTTAGGGCTATTTAGGAATTGTTATGTTAAGGTACAGATAATTTTGTTTCATAAGCGTCCAGTATTAGGGAAGCCTTTGAAGTGGATGAACCTTGTACCAACAGAAATGGCTGTAACGTTTCTTTCTTACCACAGATTAATTTGGCCACTTTCCAGAATTTTTGCTGCTTCACTTCTACAACATTGATCTTTCTCTATTTTCAGTACAGTTGCTCACTCTGTGGGTGTTGTGTGTGTGTTTGTTTGTTTGGTTTTTTTTTTTGTAATTATCTGCTGTCCTCTTAGTGTTTTTATCTTAAATCTATCAGTATTTCTTCTTTTCCTCCTGTTGCATCCCTACTTGAATTCCTTGTGCGAAGTATCTGCCTGACCACACGTTTGTGTTCCTTCCTGTGCCTGTTACTGGACGCTTCCTGCTTCTCGTTTTGGGCTGAAAATGTTTTATGGGTCTCATCCCATCGGTAATGTGGATCTGCCTCCCCTTGATCCAAAATGCTTAAGGCTCTTGGGAACTTTTCCAGTAAAGGCAATTTTGGGGAGAAGGTTAAAGAAGTGGGGGGAGAAGAAAAAGTATAATGATTATTTTTAGGAACACGCCATCCCTTGAAAAAGCAGCAGCCCACCAATACAGGAGTTCATGCATTAACCTTAATCCACATTAATGACCATGTTATGTATCAGTGACCAGAGGAACAGTTGTATTTCTGAGCATGCCTGATTTTTGTACACTGCATGAAGGAAGCAGCAGAGATGGAGAAGTCCAAACTTTAATTCATTTTCATAAAAGCCCACACCCTGAAGAGATGTTTTTGAGGGCTTGTTTGCTGGTTTTGTAGAGAATACACAAATTAACCAGTGATAGTGCTTGAACAATTCCATGATATGTTGACTGCAGTGTGGGAGACCTTGACCAGGACTGATCCTTCTTGTTGTTGATCACAATCACACCCCTGCTAGGAGAACAACCGTTTGGGTATGAAATGGATTTTTGCCTGTGCAAGGTAAGATCTCTTCCTCTTCTGTATCTCTCTTCTTGTTGTGAGTGCACAGAGCAGATATGAGTGTGTACTTCACATTTAATTAGAAAGCCCAAAACATCAGCTGCTTTGTATTTTGCGCTGTCAGTTAATGTGATATATTACATGTAGTGGTACTTGCAGATAAAGCGAGGAAGAATTCATGCTGTTGAAGCTGTTTTTGCAGATGGGGAAAACTCAACTAACCCAAACAGAAAAAGTTTGAGAGCTATGATTATTTAGTTAAAAGAGCTCTTCAAATACAGACTGTCATCTAAACATCGAAAATCCACAAACATTTGCTGCCATGAGAATGGTTTTTTTGAATTTTGTTGGTCAAAAACGCCATATGAATAGTCTAATCCCTCAAGGATTCTCAGTGAAGATACGAGAACATTTAAGACCTGAAAAAGTAGCGTCATTGTCGCACCTTTGAAGTGCAAAATACTCTATTTACAATTAATAACATGCATGTAACTTTGTTGCCAAGAATCCATCTCTCCCTAACAAAAATAAATTTATTACTTTTGGTGGCTTTACTTTCCTCGCAGCCTTTGGGTTGGATTGGGTGTGTGTTTGGTTGTTTATATTCATAAGCTGCTTAACTGGAGATGCATTTGGAGACCCTGAAGTCTCTGAGCAGTGTGCGATGGTGGTGCTTTCTTTACACTTGTGACCCATCTCTGCTTTCCTCACTCCGTGATGCTCACCTGGACAGCTGTCTGACCTTTTCCGGGGGTGCCTTTTCCGGAGGTGCCTTCTCTTCCTCAAGTCTCCCCCACCTCAGTGCAGAGTGTACCCCTACAATAGGACTCTTTGATTTCTGTATCCCCAGGGTGATGGAATCCGGATTCATCCACTCGACTAGTAGGTTTAACAAGGAAAATTGTGTTTATTCCACAAGGTTTGGAGTTATGTGACTGATCGCAAAGCTACAAAACACAAATTGAGAAGACACAACCTTATGATATGCCTGACCTTCAACTCTGTCTTTCACCTATCACTTAGTGTCATGTTTTGTCTGTGGAAACCCAGAAAATAGGTCATGTTCACTACAGGCCACTGGATACTCTGAATTGTCTCCTTTTTGTGAAAAGAAAGCTTTTTTTGGTTCTTCCCCCTTTTAAGCATCCAGCTTTTGGGTTTATGCGGAATGTGACTGAGGCACATGTTTTCTTTCTGTTTTTAAATCTAGTGTCGTGCTTTGAGGTGCAGAATTAAAACACGCGGGGTGCTCTCCCTCTCTTGGGAGCGTCTTGGAATGCGTCTTGCAATTTTTTGTGTATTTGGGCAAATCTGGATTGTGGTGGCAGACATGTACAGTTCATATGACTGCTGACATAGGCTGACCTGGCTCTGATGGGTCACAGGGTTTTTTGTGGTGAAATATTTGTACCTGGAGCAAGTAACTTGTGCATGTCAGTGGTCACTAAATACGCAGTAACAGTGTGTTAGGTGTAATATATAAAGCAAACTAGGAGTCGAGCAGTGTATTCCAGCTGCTGAGGGGACGGTTCCCCGTTCTTTTCTTTCTGACTATGTTGTAGGTTTGTGTGGGTTTTGTATTTTGGGTTCCTGTATTTTGCTTTAGCTGGTCAGAAGGGAAGTTCTGTGTTTGTGTGTGAAGAGGCATCTCCTGTGTTCCTTCAAAGCACCGATGGGAGACAAATAAACTAATAGTTCGTTTTGATGATCTGAAGACTTGGTAACTTTGATACCGAGGAGACAGTAACATCTTTGAACGACTTCACTGTCGATCCTGTATTAATGTACAGCAGAGCCAGCAATTCATTCTGGAGTTGTATTACTGTGAGGCAGGTGCTGCTGGAAACTGTGCATTGGTTTTCTACCCCTTACCCCTCCCACAAATTGACCTTAACCATGTTATTTCTGTTAATTCCTGTTCTGTTAATTACTAAAGAGCTGAATTCTGGTGGCTGTTACAGTCTCTGTTGGTAACCTCTAATGGGAGTCAGGGGGAACCTGGCTTCTAGCACAGGAAGTGCCAAGTGCCTGGTAATAATCACTGATTGCCTCTAATTTATCTGCTTGGGCCGCTTTCAAGCAGCTCTGGTGGCAATGTCTGAACTATTTCAGGATTTGCTAAGTGTCCTCCAGGTGAAGTTATATTGGAAAATTCAAATAATTAGGAAGATTGAGTGGTTGTGCTGCAACCCCTGTTTGCCAAACTCACTGACAGTCTGAGATGAGGAGAAACTGGAAATGAGGCCATCTGTGCATGTGAAAGGGCTGAAGAACCAGGTGGAGCAGGCAGGTTGTATATTGGAAGCTCCCTCTGCACATACCTTTGACTTTCACACTCTTGTAGCCCTTCTATAGAGCCTCTGAGGTTTAAAACTGAGATCACCCGTTGCCTTTTGCGGGGGTTCTGCTATTATGAGGGTCCATTGGCCATCTCTGGGGAAAGCAGCGTGTGTTTTCCGAATGGGAAAACCAGAACCGGCTGCTGGTTAAAACTGTGGAGCAGAGCAACAAATAAAGAAATGCAAACGTGTTTCCTAGACTAGAATAAATTCTCTTCTGATGCCAATACTTCTAGTAAAGACAGATGTATTAAAAATTAATTATTTTTATTTGGAAACATTTTTAATAGGTAGAGGGCCTTTTATCTTGCAGTCTAATATGTAACAAAATATAATGCCTGGAAGTCAAAACTGTTAAAGTTCGAATTGTAACCAAGCTGTAAATATTTTACTGAAGCTGATCAACCATTGAAATAAATTAGCAAGGGATGTTACAAATTTCCTGTTGTTTTGAAACTGTTCCCAACTAGAAGCATTTTTAAAGCCTGTTTGGGGTTGTAGCACTGCTCAGCTGATCTCAAAAAGGGATTCAAATGGAAGAAGTTGGACCAAACTACTGAAGGCTGTTCATCATGCTCTTGAAATACAGTATTACAAATACCCATCTAAAGTCATACAGTCATCAACTACAAGTGGATTGTTCCCCTTATGCGTTGGCTTATTTAAAAACACAATTGTAGAATTCATCTGAATCTTCAGTGGAAGAACTGGACTGTTTTGATGTAACTAAATCACAACTTGAAAGCTTATAGAATAAAGCAGTGCAGAAAGCTGTTTTCCTTGCGGGATTTACATTAATATACCTCTAGTTCTGAAAGACGGTGGAAAGCTCTAAGTAATACCAGCCTTGCTCTGTTAATGCTCTAATACAAAACCACAACAATTCTCTTTGACATCTGCAGGTGACATTTGGTTGCAAACCATGAAATTTGTAATTGGAACCTCCTTAGTATTTGGGAAGTTACCATTGAGCGTAAAATAGCCTTTTTGCTTTCAGTTAGTTAATGCTCTAAGAAGATTGAGGCTTGTGTTGTACTACAAGCGCTCAGCTCCACACATCTAAACCTGAACTGCAGCAGAACCTGTGGAATAAGCTTTTAGAAGGGAGTGCAAAGGAGTCATTTGGCCTGATCCCACGTAAGGAGAAGTCTCAAATGATGCTCCTCGTCTTTTCTTCTTTGCCCACATGTTATTTTTGTGTGAGATTTACTTGGCTCTTTTCCCTTGTGTACTCATGCATGAAACACCACCAGTATTCCAAGGAAGATGGATGGATTTGGCTGCCCTGTGGCACCCTGTCCTGCAGGTTTTTTCACCGCTGGATGGTTTAATATCCATTGAATGTTACAGAGCATGGTCAGGAAGGGCGATGGGATCCATTCCTGGGAAAGGAGCTGCTCACGCTGTTGCAAATATGATTACCACCAATCTTTATGATGAAAATAAGCTGAGTATCCAACCTTTCCTGCCAGTTCCTTCTCAATTGCCAGTGCTTGAAAAGAGCTATAAAAACCATGCAGAGATCTGACTTTTGCAGACAATCATCTTTGAGTGTGACAGTTGTCATCTCTATTTTCTTATCTTTGAGACTGGAGAGAAATGTGTCTAAATAGTTGACTTTTCCACTGCTCTTGGAATGAGTCGTGGCCAGATTTCAAGGTGGAGCGGTTAGAAGCAGGGTATTTAATTTTGTGAATTGTTTTGGGGGGCAGCGGTGTAACTTTAGGCAGCTCCCTGGCCTTTGGCCGGTTGGGAAGATGCAAGAGCAACCTGCACAATGTAACCGGCCTGGCCTGTTGGTGCCGGGTGTTGGAAGGATCATCTCAACATGGTTCTTTCACACACTCTTGTAGCTCTGTGAGGAGAAAACCTCCCATGTTTTTACTCCCTGCTGATCAGCAAAACCTGTTCTAAATGTAGACATAGGGAGGAAGAAAAAGAGCACCATTGAACATGCTTAAAAAGGTGAAGTGCTGACTGTAGCTGTGGAATAAGTGTTGGGAATCTGATCTTGAGAAGGACTTGCAAAAGGGCAGTATAGTTCTTCAGGAACTACTGGCTGTTGATACTTGATATTGAATTGATTAAGATCAATGGCTGACTAGTAGGAACTCTGAATCCTACTTGCTTGTGACTAGTTTGGAGAAGTTACTTGTAAACGCTTAGGGGGGAAATAACTGTGAATAAAGCAGAGGGATGTTTGTGTCAGTTTCTTTCGGGTCATTCCGTATCTGTTTACCTCTGAGACAGATTTGCAAGTAAAGAAATGGAGTGATTTGTTCACCTTGCAGCTGTACCTGTTGTTTAATGAATGCCTGAGTGTATTTCTGGTGTTATTAATTGAACCTGAAAGTCACCATTGAAATTCCTAGCAATTTGAAATTGTAGAAATGTGTGTTTCCAACTCAAAATGAATAATACTCCTCTTAATTGCTTATTGTTGCTACTCATAATTTTTTCATAACCATAGATTATGCAATCCAGTAAATCCTCTTTTGTATTTCCCCCACTTTGTCGAGCAAGATGATTCCACTGTTGCAAGCTCGTAGTGTTTTACCAACATGTGGTCTCAGATCCTTTTGTCTCCATGGTTGCTGTGAGAGAAGGAAAGAGTTGCTGAGTTTTGGAACCCCTTTTGGGACATCTCCCTTGTTCTGGCTCTGTGTGTCCGCAGAGATTCAAAGCAGCGTCACTGAGTCAAGTGGGCCGGGAGGGGTGGTGGTTTAGAACAAAGGCAGTGAGATACAGTTTCTCAATTGGTTCAGATGATTCAACCTGGAACATGAATCAGACTGGACAGTGATTTGGATGTTCCTAGAGCAGCAAGAGCCAAGTAATTTTAGTTTGCCCCAGAGCCTAAACTGATGTACAGATCAAGTTCAATTAAGTTGGTTGGTTTTGTTTTTTTTTTTGACACTCTGGCTATTCATTTTTCTTGTTCTGACAGTTTTATTTACTCTATGCCCCAACATCTGCTGCGCTGGACCACTTCAACATCCTGCCAAAGCCTGAAGGCAGCACCTGGTTGACACGGTCTTTGTGTACAAGTGTGTATGGATGGACCGTTTGCTTTGGGGTTTACTTACAATACAATACGTTCCTGGTGTCCCTGTCTCCCCGAAAGCAAACACTGCACATCTGAACTTACCTCGAGTTGTTGGGGAGAGGAGCTCCTGTACCTTGAAAGTATCCCTCCCGTACCTTGAAAGTATCCCTCCCGTACCTTGAAAGTATCCCTCCCGTACCTTGAAAGTATCCCTCCCGTACCTTGAAAGTATCCCTCCCGTACCTTGAAAGTATCCCTCCCGTACCTTGAAAGTATCCCTCCCGTACCTTGAAAGTATCCCTCCCGTACCTTGAAAGTATCCCTCCCGTACCTTGAAAGTATCCCTCCCGTACCTTGAAAGTATCCCTCCCGTACCTTGAAAGTATCCCTCCCGTACCTTGAAAGTATCCCTCCCGTACCTTGAAAGTATCCCTCCCGTACCTTGAAAGTATCCCTCCCGTACCTTGAAAGTATCCCTCCCGTACCTTGAAAGTATCCCTCCCGTACCTTGAAAGTATCAGTATCCCAGTTTCATGCCTAGCGTATTTCAGGTTGGTTGTGTTGCTTGGTGTCCAGCAGTTGCAAACCCAGGCACATTGACTCTGAAATAAAACCTTTTTAATCATCTTGATGATTAAAAACTTTAAAGTTTGTTTCCTGGTAATCATTTTGGTAGAAAAGCTTGCTGCGTATTAGACATGTGTGGAATTCCAAGTGATCAAATAAAAGAAATCTCAGCTGCAGCCATCTCACTGGAGAAGGTCAGGCCACAAATGTAGCCCATGAGTATTATAGCGCAGAGTATTGCACGTACCAGTGTCCACTGTTTATACCATCTATGTACAAATGTTTACAGCTCATTTTTGTGATTGGGTTGCATGCTCAGCTGTGGCAGAATGGTGTAACAGTGCTTGTTTCCCCTTGGAACATCTGATGGACCTTCCCGCTGAAAATGGTTTTCCAAACAGGCCGTGACACTGGGACACTTTTAGGCTTCTGTTTTTTAAACGTTATTTCATGTGATTTTGGGGGAAATTAAGTTTCTTTGTTTTAATTGAGGCAAAGTTTGGGGATTTTCCATTGATTCTCACTAGTGTAGGGCCTAATTTGACCTGTTGCTCTTGGGTTAATTAAAGTTCAGGGCCTGCTTTGAAGTGGGGTGGGGGTTTTGGCTGAGCCCTACATTGTACCCCTCCAAATGTGAGTGCCTGCTGCTGGAGATTAAAGTGCTATATTAAGAGACTGAGTTAAACATAAAATTAAATTGCATATTTTAATTTCACTTCCATGTTTAGATTAATTAAAAACTAAATTACCTGTAACAACTTTCACTTTTGATACTTGAGTGCCTTCCCATATGATCAGATGAAACTGAAAGGCTTAAACTCTTTCAACTGAACACGCTTGTACATTAACAATGAGAAATAGTGACATTTAGGTAGTGGTCAATTAGGATTACAAGAGACGCAGGTTGCCATAAATATCTTCTGTTTTGCTCTAGTGTAGAAGTTATTTTAAAGAGGAAAGAAGCATCCAGAATGAAGAATTTGAAGAAATTCTGGTGACTTAACCCATAAAATTGTAGAGAGAAGACTGTTTTGGAAATGCTTGTACTTGCTTTTTGACAATCAGCATCCCATATGGCTATAATATTTCATAGTCCTTCCCACAGCCTAGTTCAAATGTCCTGTTCAAAGCTGTTCTTGCCTACTACCCATTATGGTATGAGTTTGGATGTCCTGATTCTGAAATTTCAAGTCATATAGATCAGAACATCAAGAGACTGTTAATTAAACAGTTTTCAGGGTGCTGAGTGATCTTGAAAATGAGCACTGAGGGATTCTGCTGCATATGCTGATGATGCACATCTTGCTGGGACTTGTCTGTTTGTATATACATATATATTGTGTGTATATATATATATATCACACACAAAAAAAACACTTGTAGCCGGAACTGTACTGAACATATTTTGTTCATAGCTACAGACTTTAGCTTTATTAGTATCTATTTTGGGAATTATTCTATCTCAGTCAAGACTTCGGGTAAAATACTAATACTAATGGACCTAGAGCTTCAAGTCAGGTCTGTTTTATAATACGATGATGGGCTTTATGGAGCACAGGGCTGGGCTGAAATGAATCAGTCTGTAGCGAAGCAGACCCTGTCCCTTCCGGCTCTTGTTTCAGAATCCGTAATTCAAAGGTAGTTAATCTGTTTACTGAAGTTTGTTCCTCTTATGCCCTATCTTTGTTTCCTTCTTATAATATGCAGTTGGTGATCTGTTCTCGTGATTTATCACATGTGCTTAAAATGGTCTGAGGACCAAAATTCCAGAGGTTTTTCCTGAAAAGCCAGGGTAGCCTTGGAGCCTGGGGCCTCGCCATGGGCAGGGCTGAGCACAGACGGATGAGGAGTTCTTCTCTTGTTCTGCTCCAGCTTTCAGCAAACGTTAATCTTCTTTCATTTAAGATAGGAAATGGGGTATGTCCTCTGAGAAAATAGTTCTGAAAAGCATTGGAGGACCAATGTTTTAAGCTACTCAAGTATTCCAAATGCCATATTTCTTTCAGCAGCGCGTTTGCTCGCGTCAGTGCTGGAATTCTGGAGTTTTGCTACCTTTGGATGTCTAGAGCTTTCTCATCGAGGAAAAGAATCTTTCTTCCAGTGCTTCCCTCATCCATAAGAGTTAAATAATCTTTCTGTTAATAAAAAGTTATTAGATTATGCTAGATGATTAATTTAGTAACTAACACCATCGATCACGCTGTTTTCCCGGCTGTTATCTATTGAACTAAAAACAAGTTTCTAACAAACAGTTATGCTTCTTATTATTGACAAAACAGGCATTTCATTTACCGGTGTTACAAATGGCCTTCTGGTGTTACTATGGGAAGTGTGGTGCTCTGACAGTAATTAAGCAGTAATTGGTATACAAAGGCAGGAAATGTTCCCAGCAGCGAACTATTCTGTTAGCAAATAATTTCATTTATGCGACAATATTGCAGCATCTCTGTTTTATTATGTGCCATATGTCTGGGCAGCAGAACTTTGGATTTGGTCTGTGAAATGCAGTTGTTCTCTTTTAATAAATGTTGATTTTTGAAGTAGCTTTTTTCCTCACCAGTGTGTATAAATACAGTTATTTGCTCTGTCATCTAACGTTCTTCATGACTTTTGCATTCAGCATCTCTTGTTAAAGCAAATTCTTGTTGAGGAAGAGGAGGGCTATGGTAAAAGCACAGTCGCTCTGTTTTTGTGTAGTATTCCCTAAGGGTAAGTTTATTCCCAGAAATCAGACCTGAGGAGCGACAGAGCTTTTCTTGTAGAGAAACGGTGATTGGGATCTATCTCCTTTCTACAACAAAAACTTTACCTGTTGTTGCATTCCAGTGATAATAAGCCTGATGCGGAGATCCAGCTCAACAGCTATTTGAAATGATTAGAGGTAATACACCGTAGTTGTTTTCCCCGCTGCTTTTCCGTGGCTATCGGTGACCTCTCCTGTGAGCAGGGACGAGTATCATGTCCCATCCCCGACTCTGGAAGCGGAGGTGTCTGTGCTGCTTGAAGACTGCAGGAAATGTGGGGATGTTTTTATCAGGGAAAGGTTAGAGCAGTGAGTTACTGAAAGAGACAAAAGGGCACAGGGCAAGAGAAATGAGCTGCTGCTTAAACAAGGCTGGGTCACAGTGCAGACAAGAATGTAATAGCTAATTTCTGACCTGAGTTAAGGTCACATTTGTATGATCACAGAAAAGCTACAGCTAGCAAAAAACGCTGGTGCTTTTTCCGTAGCCGGCTAGAGATTTTTAAGATGCGATGCTTTGCTTCTTCCCTGACTGCCATTTGACACATCAGCGTAGCAGCAAAGACTATACCGCTAATACAACTAAACTGTGAATTGTCAACTGATGGTGAACAACTCATGGAAACGGTTTTGTGGTTTGGGGTTTTGGTTTGTTTGGTGGGTTTTGGTGGTTGTTTCCTCTCTCCATGGTGCCCCGCAGTTCCCAGAAGGGCTGGGTTTTCATTTACCTGTTTCCCTGTGCTTAAGCAGCGATGCTGATGTGTTGACCGGTTCTTTTTCCTGAACCTTTGGGCTTTAGTTTCACCACTGAAAAATAGACATGGGGAAACTTTTATCTACTAATGCTTTCCAACTCTAAGGCTGTGGATTTAATCTAGGGAATTGCCTTCTATAAGGACAAATGTGTCAGTGCATAAATACCTCAAAACACCAGGGTTTACTCCCTCTGATTTTCAATACGGGGATGCAGTGAACTGTAAGGTGCTTCTTAATAATATGCTCAAAGTATTTGTGCTCGATAAGGGTTTATCTGATTATTCTACAGTGATAATTCAAAAACCATAGCAATCTAGAGGAAGTTGTTAATTTTGGTCTGCGTGGTGGCAATTTTTGAAGCATTACAGATTGCTATCTTTCCTTCGTCTGCTCTTCTGCGGCAATACTTTGTGGATACAATGAAGGATTTTGTTCTTAAAAAGCAACACTTTCCCCAAACTACTGAATTAAGTGTCAAGACCTTTTCTTGTTACTACTGACACATAATCAGTTTTACCAACTCGCTTTGCTGTTCTTGGAGAAGGTGGAGAATTGAAATGCGATGCCGAGCTGGACAGACAGGCTGATGTCTTTTTCTCTTTGGTCTGTAGTTTTTATCTGTTAGGACTTATAGTCCCCATGTTATTCTGTTAGTATTAAGTGAAATAAATTCCTCACTGGAGCTGAAATAGTTTGCGGTTTTCCATGGATCTCATTTGGCCTCTCTTCCAAAACTCCGACTTCTCCCGTTGTATTGATGTATTTGCTCCCTGAGTGGAAAAGGTTGTGTTTCGAACCTTTAGTCAGGGAGGTCTTGAAAATGAAATCCAGGCCAAATTCCCCTGTGCTCAAGACCTGAATTGCTTCTGTCACTGCATTGACACGGGTCGTTTCTGTGTTTGCACAGGACTCATTTATATTCTAGTGCGTTAACGTAGACATCTTCTACTGTAAATTAACCCAGGCATTATATTTCCAGCAATACAAAGTGTTCCCATTGGCAAAATACTGTAAAAGTGTATTCCATCACTAAACAGAGTTTCCAAACTTGTTGCGACACGTGATACGGGACTCTTTACATCTCTGGTGTTACTTGATGTTGTGTTGAACGATCGTGTTTTCAGATGGTTGTAATGCTGATATTTATTCTGCATACTGAAGTGTTCTTCGTGCTCGTGAATATTTTTATTATGTTTTATGTGCGCTAGAGAAATAAAAGTATAGGTAGTGTCTTTTGAGAACATTTAGCTAGGAAAATAAAGCAGGAAAATGAAAGATAATGGGGATTTTGTTTTAAAATGGGAACAATAAGTTTTCTTGGGTGCAGTCTGCATTTGTCACATACTGGATAAGCCTGGCTTGCTTGTCACCCTTTGTCATCCTTTGCCTGTTCTGTTTGTAATCCCTGAACCAACGTTAGTAGTTCCACACTCGTACTAAGAGGATTTTCTGTATTAAACAAACATGGGGTTCGTATTGCCTTTTTCAGTGGAAGCAGGGACATGTACTCATTACAAACAAGGTTTCTCACTTGTTTTCCTTGAGCCTCTTTAAATGTTGCATCTGTGGAGCCCCCATGGCCTGGTGTTGGTTCTGTACCTGCTGCCTGCGCTTGCAGCTCCACATCTCCATTCATGTATTGTGTTAATGGTACCGAGAGCCAGTTATGGCCAAAACCGAGGGCTGAAACAGGGGCAATATTTCTTGCTGGATATTTGACAAGTGTAGGGCAGTGGTGGGTGTCAGATGCTGGGCTGAAGAGCGTCCATAGGCATTGAGATAGTGTCCGTCTACTTGGCCTCACTGGTGGCTTTATTCAGCTTGTATCAAAGGAGCACTTTAGAGAATAAATTCATTTAAATTACTTTAAAATCGTATATTCAGAAGGGGCACAGTGTGCTGTAAGAGGTGTCGTTAATGATGAACTGTATTTACTATATAATACAAAAATTACAGTCAGATCGGACATTTAATGAACTTTAAAGATGATACAAAATTTTCTTGTGTGATGGGAGCTGACTTCATGCCCTGCCATTAAATAAAGTCACTCTGCTTGTGTTTCGGGGTGGTCAGATTTGGATTTTGGAGGTTTGAAACCATATTGTGCTGGGTAAGTGTAAGATGATTTGGAAACAGCAGTTGCACGAGTGATCGCAACCGTGAGTAGGGAAGTATTTAGCTGAAGTTTTTTGCATAATGATGAGAGAGCAAGTTATTGGAGGAGAAATAATAATGATCCAGCTCATAAAGACTATACTCGGGAGAATAATTTCATTAAGTACTCCAGCAGATCAGTAAATCCTTCAGCTGCCTTTTCCAATACAGTTAATGTTCTGGGAGGAATCCAGCTCTGGTTTCTTGTCTCCTCCCTCCAAGTTGACATTTTACTAAATCAATTTATTGCGTGGCAGAGCCTGCAAACAACGCCTTCCAGAGCATTAAAGAGCTGATCTATTTAGAGAAGGCTTTTTTTTCTGTTTATAGCCTAAATATGCTGTCAACTGATTGTTTGATTGGAGTGCAGCTTGTCCCCTTTAATCTAGTGCAAATTCACTCCAGTGACAAGCCCAGCTGCTATTTCCTTTACCTTTACAATGATTTTCTGTGCTGTGGTTTATGGTTTTTCTGATGATGAGTAACCTCCCATGGACCCATCTGGTTAGTGCAGCGACAGGTCTCCGTAACTTTGGTACCAATCCAGTTATTAATACCCAGAGACCTTCTGTGTTTGTGATCATTGAAGAGGAAAAATATTCTAATAAAGACCCACTTCTGTGAAATTCAGCTTGAGAGAACAGAAAGGAAAGGAAATAATGAATATAGGTTGATTACAGTTGAAACAAATGGGACCAGGATTCAGGTTTTCCTGTGAAAAATGGGGGGGGTAAGATGTGATGAGTTCAACAAATAGCATTGGGAAGCTTTTGGACTCTTGAAGTCCTTTTGCTGCGTTAAGCAGGTTAATCCTCTGAAGTTTGTACCCTGTAAATGTCCTTGTGGAAGGATGCTGGTGGTTCCTTACCTGAGCACAGATCTGACGCTGAAGTGGTTGGAAACCTGGTTTCCCCATAAAGAATGCAAGATATCCACCCCAAAAAACAATGATTCCTCTTTGGGCACCAATTCCCCCTTTCTCCCTTCAAAGATTTCAGAAATCCAGTTATTATTTTGAGTTGAAAGGGAAAAGCTAGAGCAAGCTTTAAGAAATGGTAGAGCCCGCTGTTGGGTCATTTGGGGTACCTAAGGAATTTGAAAAATATGTGCTTCATTAAACTTGCAGTTTGGATCAAACCTGGGAAAATCTGGGAAAACTCACATAGTGGTTAATATTTTTTGCTAATGCTTTTCAAATGGAACAGTCTGGTCTTCAGGAGGCTTTGAGGAATACTTATGTTTGTGGGGAACCAAGCAAGCTAGTTTTTTAAATGTCTATTTTTAAAAATGGGTTCAGTCACAAATTGTTTTTCGAAGCAATTATAACGACACCGAAAGTAGAGCACAGTTCCGAAGAGCAGCTGTGTTGCATGGGTGAATTTCCTATGTCTTTCCGTTATAAAACTGTGTGGTTTCACACGGGGATTGCCCTAACACCGCCTGTATATTGTAGTAGAAGACTAGGATGTCTTGTGAGTAATAGCTGATTTCATGTTCAAATGTAGTACCAATTGCAATGCTAGATAGCCTTGTAGTTGGGGAAGGACCTTTCCCTGTGGGAGTTTATTTAAAAGAGACATTTATGCTGACCAACATAGACTTGTGTAACTTGTCAGCCCCCTGAGGTTTTCCTGATGGGACGTCTGCTGAACCAGGTTTTGCAATCTGCCCGCATCAGATGTGTTTTCAGATATACGTAGCGTTTCTGATTGCATTACTAAATGATACCTAAAAATATATAGATATTTGCATTTTTGCCTCTTTGCATTTGTTCTGAGCAAGGTTGAAATGATGATTGAAACATTGGGTAAATGGTGCATGCATAAAAGATTTGAGGAGAACTTCAGCAGAACTTTGAAAACACTCACACTGCGAGAGTGTAGAAGGCTGTCTGTAAAGATGTCTGAAGAGATTAATTTCAATAAAAGGAGAATATGTTTTAGAGTGCTGATGGAGATTGCCAGCTCTGAAGTGATTTGTAGCTACCTAGGTTAACTGCAGATGTATGTTGCTCTAGGATAAGTGTGCTTAATATTTGGAAGAGTTGCTGCCTTCCCATCTCAGTAGGTTTCCCATAGCAGAGGAGGTTTAGCCAAAGCTGGGTCTTCATGACCTTTTTTCAGTGTTAAGTTCATTATTGCTCTCATTCTTTCTTTGATTTCTTTCTTTTCCCCTCTGCCATTTGAAGGGGGTTGGCAAAAACTGAAATCCTGGCCTATAGTTATTGAACACCATCAATCCAATTACGTTATTGAAACTGTTTCTTGGAAAGAATCTGGTCTCAGCAAATTTAAAATCATCTCATGCCTTCGAGGTGCAATTTCTGAGAGAGCACTAATGATTTAAACTTGAAAAATGAAGTGAGGCTGTACAGCAGCATTCATGTCATTACTGTGATGTGTCCCCCAAGGGCAGCTGTGTCCTCGGGGCAAGTTGCAGTGCTTGTGCCATGGATCCTATTGTGTATGATTTCTCAAAGGTTGGTACTACATCCATATAGATTTTTACCTTGATTTTGATGACTTGCCTCAAGACAAGACTCCATATTGTTAGAATGATATTTTGCCTTAAAGGAGATCTTTCCAGTTTTCTTTCTTCGAGAGAAACACCTCGCATCACGGTTGCTGTGCGGATTAGCAGTGAGCTGCAGGAAAACGTCCACGGTGGTGCAGTAATGCATCTGTGTGTTCAGAGCAAAACACACAGCGTCCCCACCAAATGAGCCCTGGCATTAAAGCAGCAATCTCTGCCTTTGGGAAAGCAGTCAGACCTTTGGGGAACCGGCTGCCTGCTAGCCAAGAAAAGGCCTTCACTGTTACTTTCAAGTCTATCTTTAAATTGTGCGTTGAGGAGAAGTGCTGTACTGTGTATGGTTGGTGTCTCCAAGGCAGCACTGCTGCTTAGGAACCTCTGCTGCTCTAATTGCTCTTTATTGCATAATAACGGAATTGTGGGGCTTTCTGCAGGCATATGGTGTGAACCCCGGGTTTGGCATCTCAAGGTATAGGATTTCTGTCCTTGCCATGGACTGCAAAAAACGTGGGTAATTTGCCACCGGGAAGATGCATTTCAAAAGAGAAAATAGTCTTGTTGCTCACAGTCTTGCTTTCACCTGTTGAGGACTAAATGAAAGTGTGGATTATTTCTTTTTACTTCCTCTGCTGTATTTGATTTAGTGGATTTTAACTCCTCCTCTCTTGTAGGCTGGAAACTCATTCCTCCTTCACATTTGCAGCATCGCGCTACAGTAAGAGATTCAAATATTCAAAGATGCTTTTTTTTTTTCCTAGAATGGAACCGGAAGAGATAGGTCTGATCATATAATTTCATTAAATATTTGGCTTTTAGAATAAAAACTGTGTTATGAATGTGTGAGGGACAAAGTAGTATCAGAGAGCCTCTCTAGGCTGTGTTATCACTTGTAGTCACGTTGCCAACTACAGCTGTTCTGAGTCAGGTTACTCTTGAAACAGCTGGATTTAAGCCCAAGGTTCACAGAAAACTGGCTGTTTTATGCTCAGGTGTGGAACCTTCTCTGCATTGGGCGCTGAGAGCCAAAGTGATGCAAGTCAAGGAAAAGAGGCAAGGAGAAGAAAATTCCTTGCTTGGAGCAATTTGGAACAAGTGTGAGGAAACACTTCTCTTAGGGGTTTTATATCCTTTACTAAATTTATAACACACAGCTGGGGGAAAGAAAAGTTCGAGCATAGGACTTAGCAACTGAACGAAGCCTTGTTCAGCATATACTCCTCTGTTATTGCATGTTTTGGAGACAGTGAAAAGCAGCCTGGGCCGTGGCCTGGGTTGCACTGCATGGTTATTCTCCCTTGGCTCCTGCAGGCAGTTTGCAAAAGCCCTGAAGCACAGAATAATCTTGCCTTAGTTCATACAGAGGTAACTTAACAGGGAGTAGAATTGGTTGCTTGCCCTGTCCTGATGAATTCCTGAGCAAACCCAAAGTTCATGTGTGTCACGGAGGCACCCCGAGGTTCATTCAAGGGACAACAGGGTCCAAACCAACTTCTATTAAACCGGTGAGAAACAGGGTTTAGCACTCCCGAGTGACTTAAATACAGGTTCGGATATCAGTTGAGGAAATGATGAAGGGGCAGTAACCAATACAACAGGCGGTCCACAGAGTGCATGCACGTGGTGTCACGAAAACAATGCTGGAGCCGTCTCTGAGTCTGGGAAGAGTCCACACTGCATCAACACAGTGTGGGGTTATTTTAAAGGGATGCATGTATTCGTAGTGAGTACGGGAAGTGTACACTTGTGATTCTGCGAGGCTAAATTTATAATACACTCGCAATCCTGCGAGCGTTAATTTACTTACACATGCAAATATGCACAGAATGCTACACATGCTTATGTGGAAGCACGGGAGGAAAATACACTCATGATTGTGCAAGGAAATAATTTAAAGTCCGTGTACAAATGTGCACGGAAAGTTACTCGTGCTTGTATTAAGCATGGAAAGTTACACGTGCATATGTGCACGGAAAGTATAAATATATTCGCAGTCCTGCGAGGGTAAATTTCTAATACACTCGCAATCCTGCGAGGGTTAATTCACTCACACCCGTGGCAGCGAGGCGAGCGGAGTCTCCGTCCCGGGGAGGGGGCTCTCGGCGGCAGCATCTCGCTTGTGGTCCAAGAGATCGTGCACAAGGGGCGGAGTCTCAACGAGAGTCGCGTTTTTATTGGCTGATCAGCTCTGACGTGGCCATTCCAGAAGCTTCTCTGCACCCACACCCTGGCTGTGGGTGCCCCTGAAGCCTCCAAACATCCCCGCACGGGCCGCGGGCGCCCAGCGGCTCCCTGGGCCTCGGCACCGCCTTCTCCTAACGGCCCTGCCAGGGGCTCTGGGGCCCAACAAAAGAAGCTGTCAGCTCAAACGGCAGAGACAGAGGGAGATGTGGCTGCTCCTGCCATACTGAAGGAGGGAGGGGGAGAGAAGGGGGGGTTTGCATCCTGCCACAATGTGGAAGAGATTTATTTGTTTTTGTTCTTGCTTTTATTTCTGCCTGTATTCCTGTAGTACGGAAATATTACAGCGTCAAGTGAAAAAAGTGCTACCACAGCAGTTTTGTTAACCAAGATTTCAGTCGAAATCTATTTCTCTTTCTTGTGATAAGTAATCCTTGGGCTTGTTTCTCAGAGGAGGGGGTGATCTTTTGGGGTTTCTTGTCCTCTTTGAGAAGTATTAGGTCCCATAGTGTCTTAAAGGGAGTTGAGGTGGCCTTCCTGGTGTCTCTTTCTGAAATTACGGCAGTGAAAACAGCATTTAATGCTCTAGTGGTTTTCTTTTGTCCTTTATAATGTCATTATAATTTAGGTCCTACTTCTCTCTCTTCTAATGCTCCCAAGCATGTTGTTTACTGTAGCTCAGTGCCATTACACTGCCCGCTATCCGTGCTGCCTCCTCGGAGGGAAAATAGGGAAAAAGCTGACAAATTCAGAATCCCTGTTTGCATCCATGAATATCTTATTTGTCCCAGCGTGCATTTTTATCCAAATGGAAATTCATTCCTTGCCTTATGAAGTATACCGGAGCCATATCTCTCTTTACAAGGCCATCCTAAAAGCCCAACTGGAGGGAGAAGCGTGGGAGGTACCGCTCAATCCCAGGAGAGCTGCTGATCCATCGAATACCAGCCTAGATTGAAACCTGTCTCTTTTCTGATAATAAAAGAAGACTGGTCTTTAATTTTTATCATTAGGATGAATGTTTTCTGTAATTCTGGAGCCTGCTTTATACCTTATCATCCTGACAGCCTCAGGATGCTGTGCAAGAAGGAATGATGCACCAGAAGTGGGAATGTGACTTCATCTGGCACTGTTTAGCCATAATTCCTCTACAGGTCATCTTGATGATGCAAATTATCAGTATATGAATGCATTTTCCTCTTGCTTCAAAGGAAGTGTCTAGGATCATGCCTAGAATCTCGCTCTCCTACCTGTATCAAAAATCACGCCTCCTTGAGTCCATTCCACTTTCCTTGTTGTCATCAGACCTCAGCAGTGAGCAGCGCTCTGGGCTTGGTGTGTTCGCAATTCTGAGCTGCCTGCTGTTTGGAGATAGTAAGAGTTTCACCGGCATCTTTCAGGTTCACCGTTGTCAGATGTCTAGGTAGTAAGATTACTTCTGGAGGTGTTGTGATAAGAACAGTTTCCGAGATGGGTTGGCATGACTCCCTTGAATCGGGCCAGCCCTTACCCAGCTGTCCATCCTGAACTCCTGTATCGATTTTCTTCTTGGGTTGTCTCCTTGTGAGGGTCAAAAAATGTTTATGTTGGGGCTACCACTGCTAAATCTTGGGTCGAGTTATATTGCTCCGGGTAGGAAGAGTATCTTCAACCCCTAGTTTATAAAGCTTGGTGTGTTACTCAGGACTGAGCTTGCGATTTGACTCACGCAGATGCTCTGTGGGGGTCAGCAAGCATCGAAGTTGTGCTGGCCATTTCCAGGTTCTATTCAACTTAACCTCAGCTTAATGACTTCTAAACACATTTTTTTATGGCATTCATGGAAATGTCAGCTCGGTAGCAATGAAAATGTCAAGTAGGATGCTGGGAGTGAGTAGGAGAGGGAGAGAAAGTTATCAGGCAGGTGTTGCACATCTGGAAAGCTGGCTGCATGCTGGGGTGCATTTACTGGTTCTTTCTGCCCATTTTCCCCCAGCTGGGCTCAGTCAGACACAAAGTGATGGGGGTAAGGATGCTGTTAGAGACTGTCAAACGAGGTGGGTTTTCTTTCCTTTATGAGATGTTACAGGAAGTTGCTTCAACTATCTTATTTACTTAGCGATCTTTTGAAATAAAAAAACCCAACATGTCTCTGTTTTTAAGTATTACTCTGATGCATAATTGCTGTGGTGTTAGAGCTGTGAAAGCTCTTTGGCAGTATGTAGTGCTATTGGATTTCTTTTAGATATATTATTTTTACTTGAATATTTTGTTCGGTGGTTAAAGATGGGTATTTGTAAACCCATTTTGGCCAAACTTCTTTGCTGCAAATGATCACTGATACGGTAACTACAAGTTAAGTATCTAAGCAGACTCTTAGGTGTCTTTTGCTCAAATAAATTGTTTAACCTGTTCCAATGTACGTGCTGCATTTCTTACTGAAATACAGGAACGTTTCCAGTCCCCAGCGCAGGCACAGGGAGCTGGGGCAGGCTCTGTGTCGCCAGCTGGCCCTGAATGAGAGCCCTGTGCACATCCAGCCCCCAGCGCATCAGCACAGACCCCCACCCACCCACAGCAGCTGAGTCACCAACAGGTGCAGCTGGACAAAGCAGCTGATAAAGGCGAGATCAATTCCTCTATTCATCAGCGCGCATAAGCGCTTTTCAGATTCTCCAAGGTTGGAAGGGAAGGATTTGCTTGAAAGATGTGCGGACTGTCTCAGAATAGCCAAGGAAAGCTGGGTGTGCGAGAGAGCTGTCTGTTCTTTGGGTGAAGGAAAGCAGGAATGAGCAAAATGCAGGAAATGGAGAAGCTCAAATGCTGAGTGTTGGGGCTTGGTGTTGCAGCACTGAGGTGTACGGGTGTCGGGAGAACCGGAGACTCTGGAGATGGAGATACATGCTCACCGAAGGGCTAACAGGCCATTGGAGTGATGAGGAGGGGAGATACAGTTGGTATGGAACGCGATTGATACTCTAAAATACTCCTTTCAGCAGTTCGATGCAGCACCACGTCGAGGTGAACCGCATGTTACTCATCATGCCCCAGACTAGTTCCCGTAAAGAGATTTTAGACCTGTACAGTATTGCCGTGAACCATATGGTGACCTACAGAAAATGGGAAGAGAACAGTAACTCCAAAGTGTCAGAAAACATTTAACATTCAGACTTGTTTTCACATGGACCAAAACCTGTGCCGTATTCAAATACAAAGCCTCTTGTCACCAACAACTGTGACCACTTTAGAATGAACCGGTTGCTGAAGTACCATTGTTGGTCAAGAAACCAGTTTCTGGCATAGTGCTATTTGTAGTCACTTTTGCTTTCTCTGAGAGACTGCAAATAATAAGATGTAGATACTAACACCTCAGGAATACATTTAACTTTCCACTTAGCTATAGCTTGATTCAGCATGGTTGCAGATATGGGTAGCAGCAAACAATCATTGAAGCTTAAAAAAACATTTTTAAAATAAGTACCAAGGCCTCATATTTGTTCTGAAACGGTTTGTTTTATTTTCAGGGAATACTGTTCAATTTCGTTGTCTTGATTTTTGATGGGCAGATGTAGAGAGGGAACTGATATTGCAGCTTCTGGGAAGGCTTTTAAAAGCAGAAGAATAAATATGTGAAAACATGACCAAATACTTCACCACCTCCTTTGCATAGTGGCCGACAAGCTGAGAAAGCAATCAAAGTATAATCAAAACAAGTAATTGCGTCTAATTATGTTCTTATCTACTAAGAAGTGATAAGAGGGGTTTTTAAAGATAAGATCCCCCAAAAACGCTAGGAAGGAAAGTGATGGAGCTGGGGAGTGAAAGGGCACTTGAGGATGATTGGCGTGATGTCAAATGTGGAAAATCTTGGAGAGTGGAGGGACATAGGAGAGAACACGAGGGTTTGGACGTTGTGTAATGGAATGTGTGAGGCTGGTTAACGTCCTGACACCTGCTCATGTGCTTGGGTGAAATAAGGGATGTAGCTGCTGGTAAACGCGTAGCAGAGCATGGTAACTGATAATGCATGGAGTCATCTAGTAAACAAGGAACCGATAAACATGAAACTTGCTATTTACTGCAGTTTCCTAGAAAAGAAACCTCGTTTCTTATTACATAGTTAAACTGATGAGGAGTGTGGAGCGTTGTTAGGAGCAGCATTAGAAATGGGATTGCAGCTAACTCTCAAGGACTCTTCTTGGTGGGGTTTTTTTTAGCAAGTTTTGTTATAAATAGTAATTACAGGTAGTTTAAGAACCAGCTGCTTTAGAGTGGTTTAGAAGTGGAACATGCATATTTCCAGAGAAACAAATGACAACAGAAGACACCTCTAAACCTTCTCAACTTTCTTTACTGCTACTTAGTCCATAGCTTGGAGTGTGGCCGTACAACAACTCGGATAGTTCTTTGGCTTAACCAGCCTTCCTAGTTGTAAGCTGGCCTCATTTCCAAGGCTGATTTTAAAGCTTCTGGCCCAGTAATGTGCAGTAACAACCTCCAACTTGGCATTGAAGCAGCTGAACATGATGTCTGTGTGTACGTGCTGTATGCTTATGTTGTATGCGTGTTAATTCTGAAATGTCATTGTGTTGAACTATTTTAACAGAGCTAAGAAAAACCTGTAATTACTCCAGGGCGTGTTTAACGCTGCTTTTGATGTGTGTTGACTAAAAGGCAGGTAGAACCAGTCCTTTTCTAGAAAGCTAGACTCTGCTTTGACAGCTTTGACTGATTTAAATCTTGTAAATACAAAATCTCCAGGAGAAGATAAACTCGGCTTGAGAAAATGTTATTTTCTTCAATACAATAAACTCACTTAACATCATTTTGGACATTTCCATTGCCATAACAAGTCAGATTTGAGCCTAAATTGGTTTCCAAAATCCAGCATTCTTTCCACTGCAGTGGTACCGAGATCTTCCTTAGTTTTCACTTCAGAAAGCCTGTGATTTGCTCCTGTTTTAAGTAAGTCCAGTGAATTATCCTTGTAGAGAAACGACTCTGGCAAGAGAGAAATTGAGAGGTTTCTGGGATATCATCCAATACTTGTCTTGCAGTAAAAGCAAAGAAGCCAGTCTTTTACTTTGTACTTTTATATTACAATATATTTTCATTATTAACCAGTAAAATAGCCTGTGCTTTCATGTATAATTTAAGCTTTGTGTGCATATTTTGCAGAGATAAAGGTTATTGAAGAACTAACTTAAGTACTTCTGACTAATATAGCTTCTATTGCTTTTAATGTTTTTATGTTAAGCAGTTGGGAAAGTGAACATCAAGTACAAATGACTCTTTAATTGGAAATAATTGAAACTACTAGTCTTTAGAAGAACATTGGCAAGGAGGAATGGATGAATTATTGGAATATACATACAGAGAATTTTAACTTGCAGATGGAAGTATCTTTAGATCTTCCTATAAATGGCCATTGGATTTTTTTTCCTGAGTTCTTGTGTATTTGCTTTCTACAAATGCTCTCTCCAAATAAGGCGAAAAACTCAAGACCTTGGCAAGCACAATACAGGAGAAG
This sequence comes from Patagioenas fasciata, assembly GCF_037038585.1. Classification (NCBI taxonomy): domain Eukaryota; kingdom Metazoa; phylum Chordata; class Aves; order Columbiformes; family Columbidae; genus Patagioenas; species Patagioenas fasciata. Next base: position 5,747,375 of record NC_092527.1, read on the forward strand.
AACCACAAATGTAGTATTGATGCTCCTCTGTTTTTAATCCATTTCTTTATGTGGAATAGATCCATAGGAATGGCTGCAGGAAATGGAGTTGTGAGCATGCTCCATCTTGAAACTCGATGTTAGAAAAATCTTTGTATTACTGAAAAATGTTATTTGAGAAGAGTAAAAGCCATCCCAGTTGTGCTCATTCTACAGCTTGGAAGAACTATATGTGTGGAGCTTACCCAGCTGCATTGGGATGGATATTAAAGCAGTGACCTTAGGGAAGAATGGCATTGGCACAAACCAGAGTTGCTTTCCTTTTTTTTATTGGTCGTTTCTTGTGTTTAAATAATATTTTAGAAGTGTGTTTTGTTTTTTTTTTTTTCCCCTCAGCTTGACAGTTCAACGTAATTGTTTCAGCCACAGAAATAAAACATTTGAGACATATAGTTTAATGGACCATAGCTTTAACCAAGCCAGCAATACTGTCAGACTATAAAGCAAATTCATCTCCTCTTTGGCTTCCGTAAGACCCTTTTTTCTGTTTCTGCTGACATTTCTGATTTATCGTGGCACCAGTTCTCTCTGAATGAGCATTTGCACTTGAGAGGCTCTCTGGTTTTGCGTCTTCAATCTATAGAAGAGTTCATCTGATCAGTAATGATACAGATGAGCCTCATCATAAAACTGTCCACTATGATTTTTCCTGTGTTTAAACAATTCAGTACCTTATACTTTTAAAACCAGTTTATTATGTGCTTTGATATGTTATTACAATTTTATTGTGGAAAGAGCAACAGCAGTAAGCAGGATGTATAACTTGTGACACTTGAAGAGTTGTAGCTGGTTGTATAAATTAATAACATACATGTAAATGAGAATTTAATTGTTTTCTTAAATGCTGTATTATCCATCCAACCATGGCAGTTTCCCAGGAGCTATTGTTTTTGACATATATATTAAATAGCAAATATTTGTTTACTTGTCTAATGAATTAATATGCACCTAATGGTTTATTTTAAAATACGCACTTTTTGCTGCAAACTCAGTCCAGAGTTTAGGTTTTTCTATTCAAATTGGGTTAAGTGTTTAAAAACACCGAAGCTCTGTGTTCTGCTGCAATTTAGACTCCAGTTTTGGGTTAAGAGTCCCTTATGGATGGTGGTTGTGGAGGGTTTGAGTGTTTGAACACTGGTTCTTCGGTCTCTCTTATCTCCCAACCATGTGAACGACTCTCTTGCTTTTTTTTCCCCTCCCTTGCATGTCTTTCCCTGAAAAGTTAACTTTCTTTCATGAAGAATAATTTCCACTCACAACGTGGCATTCGAGCACGTTAGCATGTACCCAATTTCAAAAAACCTTCCATTTTATTTCCATAGCGAGCACCATTCTGTATGGGTATTATGAAATATTCTTTACCCCAGCCATGCCTGGCTGTTTATTTTGAGTCACTTCAAATGAACGCAATGCTTTTAAGTACCGTAATAACACCCGATCTTGAAGTACCTAAGTTTAAGGTTACTGTTATATCAGTGGACCTTAAATATATTACAGGTTGCTTGGGTGTGATAGCTCATATTTGATATTTAGGGGATTTTTCATTCACTTTTGTCCCCTCTTAAAATTTGTTTACGTGTTTCTCACATAGATGGTCTTGATAAGTAGTTGGTGTTTTGGCTGATTCAGTAACTACGCTGGCGAGAGGGGAAAAGAAAGCCAGAAGTGCTTGAGTGTATAACTTCTTGTTGCCCATGGGGACATCAAACTTTATAATTCTGTTGTAGCAACATAATGTTTTCCAGGATAACACTTAGTCCCGTAGACATACTACACGTTCTTAGTTGACAGATCTTCCGTCTGTCATCAATTGCTAATTGTCCTCTGCCCTGAAAAACTGCGCATCCGGAGCCCAGTTTCTTACGGATTGTCTGCCTCTGGGGCCTTGGGAGTCTCTTGCGCTGTGTCGGGAGCTATTTCTGAGTTAGCAGAGTCTGTTCAACTTGAGGAAAAAGGGGGACCCGTTTTCATTCTGCTGTATTGCAGTTGCACCTAGAGATGCTTATTCTTAGAGCAGCCGTGTTGCTATCCTCGTGGTTCACTTGACATTTCATCAAAATCAAAGAATAAATCTGCCAAGCTTCTGTCCTCAGCTCTCTCCAGACTAGAGTCAGCTCACGGACGTCAGCCGAGCTCTGAATAACTTGCTAAAATAGAACGTCGTGATTGGAGATCTGGATTTCTTCTCAAGGTTGGAAAATAAAATAGCAGAGGCCTCTGAAGTGTGTCTGTGCATTTCTGTCTAGGTCTTCTGTGCGTTCTGCATATGGATGTGATCCTTCTTAGCCTGACCTGAAGGAACAAAGTTTCCTGAAGCTCTTGTTTCTGGGGTTTGAGGTGTAAAAGGTTGGAAGCAAATGTGATGGAATGTAATAATGCTGTCTGCTTGAACTGAAAAAGCGACAGAGCCACTTCTTTTAGCGTCTCCTCTTAATGTGGGAGTTAAAAATGGTGAAATACTAAGTTCACATCCTCAGAAGTTCACAGGGAGTCTTGATGATGACGTTGGGTTCCTTTGAATTCATTTGGGCAATGTGGAAACACTCAGCATTTATTTAAAAGCAGTCATCTAGAATATATATCTGTTAGGGCGGAAATATTTTTGTTGCGTTGAGGGTGCTGTTGTGAAATCCAGAATGACTTCTAAGTGTTTTCTTCGGGCCAGTGGGATCTTTGCTAACAGTTCAGTATCCTCATTTGTATAGGAGTGATAAGCCCTTTAGGAAGGGTCTGAAATTCTTATTTGGGCTGGAGTTAGAGGCAGAAACGATTGATAGAAGAGCTGGTGAAAGAGGAGGAGGAGAGAAGAGGAAGGTGGGTGGTTTTGTCTGGTTCACAGATAAAATTGCATGGCTTGAATTCATTAATTCCTGCAACCTTGAGCTGTTTTGTCAAGACTGTTGTTTGCTTAGCTCAAATGAAAACGAACAGTCCCCGGAGATCTGCAACACCTGTTAGGCCCAGCCTGCCTCCTTGTTTGAGATAAAATGTTTAAGTTACTCCAGAAATGGCTGCCTATGGCATCCAGCCATCTGCAGTGCTGCTGAGTGGGGTGGGAAGAGTCCTCCCGGGATGAAACGCAGATGGGATCTTTAACCTCCAAATGACAAGCGGAACAGTGGGTGGTGTAGGATTTTACAGTTTTGCTGCTCCCCTTTATTTTTACAGCATCGTTTGGAACCGTGGATGTTGATATTAAAATCCATCGGAAGGCACAAAGTCAACTGTGATCCGTGTCTTCCTCTTACTCTGTGGGGAGGGAACCCAGTAGATCCCACCTCTGAGTTGCCCTGGGAAACAGCCTAAATATACACAGTGTCAGCCACCTGGGAACTGAAAATATGTAAGTAAATATGGGCCACTCCATCTGGTTTATTTAATTTCCCCGCTTGCTTTCCTTATCCATTTGAAAAACCACTAGTTTTTCCTCTCAAGTTCTTGACGCGTAGTCATTTCAGTCTCTTTTTCAAGAGAGACAGTTTATATCATTGCACTGTTTCCTTCGTATTGCACAAAACGTCTTGCTATGATTTGGAAGAAATTCAGATCTTAGAGAAATTCTTGGCTGTTCCAGTAGTTAATGAAACGACGGCCTGTTGGTGTGAGTAGAAACCCTGCTTCCTTGTGGCTGGGATCGCTCTTGAGAGTGAGCTAAAGTTGGGGTTTATACCCGAAGTAGATGTATTATTTTATGTGTTGCGTGAATGAGATGCTGCCCATACATTTGTGTTTTCTATAAGCTCGACAACAGCAGCAGTTCTTCAATAATCTGTCGCTCACGGAGGATGCACCAGTGTTAGTGTGGAGAGTGGGGTCATGGCCTGTTTGTGTGGCTTGGAACGGAGCAGCAGCTCTGGAACTGCTTTAGAAAGGTGGCGATAGAATCCGAGTCAAGTACTTTGCTTGAGAAAATTGACAGCACTTAAACCCTTTTCCTACAACAGCTTGTTTTTATAGTGCTCGGTTTCTCTCCGTTTCACGTTTCCGTTGCTAGGAAGTCCATTGTATCTGTCACAGTGGTTTTTAATGTGAAGGAATGTTTTTAAATAATTCAGTTCTTGGCTAGAGAATTATGTTAATTCTCTTTATTGGAACAATAAAACAGAGCTTTAGATCACTTCCTTATGTTATTCACTCTGAATATGCTCTGGAGTTCATCCAGACCTGTCTTGGCCAGTTTATTCTCCTGGGGTTTTTTGTAAACATGTGTTGGTTGGTTTGGTTTGGCAGGTTTTTTTGGTGTGGTTTTTTGTTGTGGTGGTGGTAGGTTGAGGGGTGGTGGTGGTGGTTGTTGGTTAACATTTCTTCCTTTGCTTCCATTTCTTCCTTCCTTCCGCACTTAAACACTGATTTAAATAAGGGTAATTTTTCTGATACACCGCCTTCTCCAAAATGCTAAAGGCTAAAGCAGGAAGAATAACATAAGTATTTTATGGAAATCACAGAAATTAGCCCTGATTTAAGCAAGAAACTTGTGTTTTCTTTACTTCGAGGCCTGTGTGTACCTGATTATCAAGTTAAGGAGCATGTGTTTATCTATTGATGCTGATGGGATTCACCTTGCTTGTTTTAACAGACCTCTTACAGACTTTATATGCCATATGTAGTTGCATTCGTGAATAACTCATAATCACTCAGCTGCGCGTAGGTTGCTCGACTAACATATTGAATGTTTGCGTTTCAGCTGTGCCCTGAGTGAATCCTGACGCACCATGAGCGCGTGGCCCTGCGTGGCCGTGGGGATTGCAGCCGCCGCGCTGCTCACCACCTGCTGGGCCCACAGCGATGAAGGTGAGGGGTTTGGGGAGCCCTTCGGGCATTCGAGTTTAATTTTGTTCCCTATGGATTTGTGACTTGAAAAAGTAATTTTTGATACTTGATAGGAAAGGGAGGTTACAATAAACATCTGGGTATGTTGTCACGATTTTAAGCCTTTGATGATATTTGCAAAGCTGTTGATTTACCAGACAAGATTAAAAAAAATGAATAATCTGAAGTTATGGTTATTCGGTGTTAGACTCTGGCATTAAAATTTGTTTCTGTTCATTCATTGAACAAATATTTTAACTTGCTTTATGTGTATGTAAATCAACAGCTACAGTGCTTTGAACAGGAGCTTGAGGGAGAATAATTGTTAATGGGCTGTATATATACTTGACAAAGGACTTGAGAAAAGATCCACAAAGAGGTTCTTCTAGGGAAACAAGGCTTCAGAAATCCGGAAACGTGGCACCTACAGCTCATGGTGATCCTCACAGCATCTTTGTTGAACTTAATGCAGAAGCACCAGAAACATGTTCTGCCAGTTACTTATGGTAATTAAAAATTACAGACCTGGATAACTGATTATGATTTATTCTTTTGAACAATTTTTAAAAGTTTAAGAGCTGAGTTTGACGGACTTGTTCTTAAATACACTTGAGAATAATGAGGGGGATAAGTAAAAACTGAGTACAGCTTCAGAATAGCTGTAATGAAGTTGCTCGTTATGAACGGCGCTCACGCTTTCCTCAGCACTCAGCTGTAATAGTACATATTTATGACCTATTCTTACTGTTGGATTTTCTTTTAGAAAACTCTGTTTTGACAGTTATGAAATCCAGTAGTTTTGCTTTTGTGAGAAGTATTCTACTTGAATTTTGTTTAGGTTCTTCTGATATCAAAGATAATATTTAATTGTTCTCTAATTATTCTTTTACCTTTTGTCCCCCAGCCCTACCCTACAATGTATTTGATGTCCATAGTGTACAAGAAAACTGATTTCATGTTACCCGTTTTCAAACACTGTCGTTCTTGACACCGAAGTGCATGGACTGCTCATATTTCAGCTACTTGATCTATGCTTGGATACAATTAGCTTGCTTTTTAATAACGTATTACAGTGGAGGAGTGGATCCATTGTGCTTTGCAATGTTGGACTTGGTGATGGTTGTCAAGTGCTTTTGTGAGCAGCACAATAGTAGTTTTGGTGTTTTGTGTTTGGGTGGGTTTGTGGGTTGGTTTGTTGTCTTGGCTCATGCCATTTTGTTTACCACAGAACCCAAACTTGGTTTTATCTTTAATGCTAACATTCCATTCTGTAGTCTGAACAGAGAGGACTTTGCTTTTCAGTGGATATAAATGCGATGTGTAAAGCCAAGAGCATCCTTGCTTCACTGGGGGAAAGTTGATAAATGCTGTTGCTTGAGGACACGCAGCATTCCAATATGAAACTGGAGAATGAGCTGGCTTTGTCCTCACCCCCATGTTCAAGGAAGGGTAAATTGTGCTAAAAGTACTTCCACTATCTTCAAGGTACTTGGTATAAATACCATCATGCTATAATAGAGGAAAAAATGATATGGCAATTAATTTAAGCGGAGGTAGGATACTGATTACTCAACAAATGCCACTCAGCTAATGAGGCAATACTTACAAAGCCAATTAATTTGAAATATGTTTCTTACAGCTAAATAGAAAACCATGTTGTATGCTTGGGTCATTGCAGAGAAGCACTTTGGCACATCCGGGACTGGCAGACTAGCTCTAATTTGCAATAACAGCATTTCTAATCCAACATTTAACATATAGAAAATGCGCTCTTTTAGCGATTGCAATTTAAGAAAAGTGTAGTTATTTTAGCAGCAGAACAATCACGAATACGAACGGGAAAAATCAATTATGGCAGAAATTATAACCTGTTTATTTGCCTGTAGCGTGCAGGTTCTCTGTTCTCTGTTTTCGTGGCTGCGGCTGTGCGTGTGCAGTTGGTTGCTTCTCTCTCTCGCTGCGTTTTGGTCCATTAGCTTCTCCTTTCTCTATTTCCGATGGTTTGGCCTGACCTCCTGGCTCATCGCATCTTCCCCAACCACAGCAATTAATGATGCTACAAAGTAGCCTTAAAAACTTGATCACAGACTGCTTTGGGCTGCTTTTTTTCCTGTCCTTACTAGAAAGCTTCCCCAGAATCTGGTTTGTTCATTTGGTTAATGCCATTGTTGTGTAGAAATGAGACGATTTACTCAGGTCCAGCTGATAGTACCTGTGTAATCTGGGTCTGGGCAACACGTTTCCACCAAAGGAACATTTACAGAACAGTAATTGTCCTTTTTGGCTCTTTCATGCTCAACTAACAGGCTTCTGTTGCACAGTACCTTCTTCTTCCCCCAGTGATCCCACTAGTCCTGCTGTGTCCCGATTTTGGCTGAATTCCTCTCTTGAATGTGTTTGCTGGTGGTTGTGTTTCGTGCTCAGGTGATGTCCAGCTGTGCTTTGCTGTCTCTGGAGTTATTTCACACGGTGGTGGTTGCGCTTTGTCTTTTTCTATCATCTATAACCGATACGGGCTTTCAGGAGGTTTTTTTCGTAGCAACGTTTTTGTCAGTGGTGTCTAAGTGACGTGCAAACCAATGTCAAATTTGTGCTCGAGTTTTGTTTCCATTCGTGCCACTAATGAATTTGCTTCCTGTGTTTCTTGTTCCAATTTTTTGGTGAGCTGAAATTTCAGAGATATGTTACTGCTCATTTGTAGAGAACTCTGTGGCAGGATCCAAGCCCCCCTCTCTCCCCCTCCCTTCCCAGGTATGGCAGGAGCAGACCATCTCCCTCTGTCTCTGCCGTTTGAGCTGACAGCTTCTTTTGTTGGGCCCCAGAGCCCCTGGCAGGGCCGTTAGGAGAAGGCGGTGCCGAGGCCCAGGGAGCCGCTGGGCGCCCGCGGCCCGTGCAGGGATGTTTGGAGGCTTCAGGGGCACCCACAGCCAGGGTGGGGGTGCAGAGAAGCTTCTGGAATGGCCACGTCAGATCTGATCGGCCAATCAAAATGGGACTCTCGTCGAGACTCCGCCCCTTGTCGCGGGTCTCTCAGAGCACGAGCGAGATGCTGCTGCCGAGAGCCCCCCCTCCCTGGGACGGAGACTCCGCTCGCCTTGCCAGCGCATGTATGTGTAAAATTAACCCTCGCAGGATTGCGAGTGTATCCACTTTCCGTGCACATTTGCACGTGTGCTTTCTGTGCTCAATATGAGCACGTGTATAAATTAATCCTCGCAGAATCACGAGTGTGTTTTCCTCCCATGCTTCCACATAAGCACATGTAATATTCCGTGCATATTTGCACGTGTATTTCTTCTTACAGGATTGCAAGTGTATTATAAATTAATCCTTGCAGAATCGCGAGTGTAGACTTCCCGTACTCAATACAAGTACACGTATCCCTTTAAAATAACCCCACACTGTGTTCATGCAGTGTGGACTCTTCCGGGACTCAGGGGCGGCTCCGGCATTGTTTTGGTGAAGCCACGTGCATGCACTCTGTGGACCGCCTGTTGTACTGGTTGCTGCCCCTTCATCATTTCCTCAGCTGATATTCGAACCTGTATTCAAGTCACCTTTGGAGTGCTAAACCCTGTTTCTCACCGGTTTAATAGAAGTTGTTTTGGACCCTGTTGTCCCTTAAACGAACCTCGGGGTACCTCCGTGACAAACTCTTATTGGCTTTCAGGACAAAGTGCCCATCTGAACTGGGTCTGACCGTCATCCCATGTCCGCCAACTGTCTCCAAGTGGTACTTATCATCTTCATGCTAATCCAGCCCTTCCCACTCAGTCACTGCCTGCGGGGAGTATGTAAAATGTATAGATGAAATGCAAATACTGCCCATCCACTGTAGTCCCTTAGTATTAAAAAATAAACCCCTTCAAACATTATTAAAAAGCCAGTTATTTTGTTAAAGAATTATCACATTAGTCTCAATGAAATATTGATGAGCCCATTCAGTGTCTTCTTCCAGTGGTTTATTTGTAGTATTCTTTTGCTTAATCATATGGTATACCAGAATAAATGTAAGTCTGGGGGTGGATGGGGAGCGTGGTGGGGTCTTGTGTGTGTGTGTTTGTATATGTGGGGGGGGTTTGTTTCGAATTTTTTATAAGAAATCTAGTTTTATGATGCCTACTGCCCCTCGTCCACTCTCGTCCAAGCAGGAGAAGGACTGCAAGGATTTTCTTTAATTTTATTTTTTCTGCCCAGTAATATTTTAGCTTAAGTAAAAGTTGACATGTCAGTTACAGCCTTGCAATACATGAAATTAGGTCAGCTCCAATCTCATCTTTTCAGTACTACTCTATTAACTTCAGAGACAAACTCTCAAGGTGAGAGCAGCAGTGAGGAGCAAGGGGAAACCTGGGCTAAAATGCCTTTCTTCATTTATTTTTCTCATGAATCCAATGTATATGAGTAGAAGAAACACTTAAGCAATTGTTCAGTCAGTAGAGGAGGCTGCTGGATTGAGCAGCTGTCTGCGTGCACTTCAGGCCACACCAAACCGATCCAGCAAAAATGGTCATTCGACAATTAACAGATTTAATAGTCTTGAGCGCTTAAACTTAGTATGTGTTTGTCACGAAGGACAGAGCCGTGCATTTGTGGGTGCTGATAATTTATTCTTTACTCTCCAAAGTTGAAAGAAAGGCAAAAATAATTGTTATCACTGTTTAAAAACAAAAGAAAACCAAAAGCAAACCTGAAGTTCACCAGCAGAAGTTGCAATGATTCCGTTGCGCAGATTTTCAGAAACGTTTAATGGGATCGTGAGTTGTGGTGATCTGTTCAAGATAGCGGCATCTTTGAAGGATATTTGAAGACAATGATTTGTTGTGCTGTTTTTAACCTGAAGTTGACTCGTTTCCCCTTTTAATAAATAAAAAGTTTGAGAAGTCCCTTATGTTTCACTCAAAGATTTTCAGCTGTAAAACAAGGATGCTGACAGAAGCTCTCAATTAATACACTTGGAAATGAGACCGTCTCAGTCCTTTGGTTATCTTGTAATGCAGGTGCAAATTTGGATTGTGTTTTGGGGAAGGAAGGGAAACTGAAATATAAGATAGTAGATATTGCTTGTTGTCCTCACGCTAACGAAGGCCCTTGAAGGGCTGAAGGTTTGGTTGTTAGGTTTGGTTTGGTTTTGGCCTCTATATCAAAAGAACAGAAACTTCCACTCCTGCCTCCTTTTGCACATTGAAACAAACAAAACCAAGCCGGCACTTGAGCAGCTGGAGCTTGCTGGGTGCATTTCCCATTGGTTCTGTATGCTGAGCTGGCTCTGCCTACAGCAAGGGGCGGGGGACTGCAAGGTGGAAAGGCTTAATCGCAGTTCTAGCTCAGTGCAGTTAAACTGGGCTCTCCTGAAACTCAGGCTTCGCAAGGTGCGTGGGCCAGGCAGTAAGGAACACACCTTTTGCCAAATCCAACACTTAGAACGTGTTGAACTAAAGGAGATTAAGTCCATCTATAAGTTAGTGCTGGCATCCGAAATGTAATAAAATTGAGGCTAATTGAAAGGTTTACTTATCCAAATATGTGTTTTGCTTTGTAAGAGGTAACCAGATTTTTATTGTTATTATTCATGTGTAAGGAATAGCCATGTAAATAGTTTCTCCCCTGAATGGGTGGTTACTTTCTAAATAAGGGGTTTTGTGTGAAAAACAGAACTGTGCAGTCCCCTTCTGCCACCAGGATTGTTCAGGCATAAGCTCCTTCAGCTCATTTTCTGCTGCCTGGGCTCCCCTCTATTAGTTACTGTCTTCTATTCAGTCTAACAGAGTCTCATGCTACAAAAATTGAATAACTAAAAGACCTCACAAATCACTTTAAGGGACTACTTTGAAAACAAACCAGTTTTAGATCTTGATCTATTACTGTTCGGCAAGAAATTAACTGGGGAAAATGCATATTTGAATACACTTAACCCATTTATCATTCCCTGAGCCCTATACTGTATGTAGCCGGTGAAGGAGGAGAAATGCAAAGAGGTGTTTGCCTGAGGGCTGCCTGGGAAGCTGCTGTTCTTCACAACACAAGTCATTCATTTGCTTGTTTTATGAAAACCCGCTGCTTTTGGTTAGGAGCTCTGGCGCTTGGCTCTGCACTGATCCTGAAAGAAACAAACCTGTCCTTGATGTCTTTGAGTTGGAGTTCAGCCATGAGTTCCTCTGAAGGGTTTAGTTGTTCAAAGTGTAATTGGTGGCATGTCCCAAAGTGCTGCTGACAATGCTATGGGTCTGAAGAAGGTCATTTTACCTTTGGCAAGAGGCGAGTTAAATCCATGAAATATGGTTATCACGAACAAGGGTTTGTCTTGCCTTTGGGGTTGATTACTTGGTAAGTCTGGACCCCCTTTTCCACAAATACTGCTTTAGTTTTTGAAGTAAGCGCGTTTGTAATCTGGCCTATAGTGTCAGGTGAATAAATGCCTTTGACTCCTGCAACAGGTAGGACTATGATATTAATATTTAATGTGAATTTATGGAGCAAATAGAATGAACTCAAAGATTTTTGTCTTGAAGACTTTTGCCTTGATGCACAGATTTGATCACTGGGTTTCCTCCTAGGCAAATACTCTTATCTCTTCTATGGAATCCCAGAATGTGAGGGGTTGGAAGGGCCCTGGAAAGCTCATCCAGTGCCATCCCCCCATGGAGCAGGAACACCCAGCTGAGGTTCCACAGGAAGGTGTCCAGGCGGGTTTGAATGTCTGCAGAGAAGGAGACTCCACAACCTCCCTGGGCAGCCTGGGCCAGGCTCTGCCACCCTCACCGGGAAGAAGTTTCTTCCCAAATTTGAGTGGAACCTCTTGTGTGTTCCAGTTTGAACCCGTTGCCCCTTGTCCTATCATTGGTTGTCCCCGACAAGAGCCTGGCTCCATCCTCCGGACACTCACCATTTATGTGTTTGGAATGTCTTGTGAAAGATAAGAACTTCTGGGTTTTACATGGTGAAAGGTAAACTTTTGGATAAACATCAAAAATAGATGGATTTTTTAAATTTTTCAAGTTCAAAGGTCTTATTGAGTTAAAAAAATCTTTCCTTTACCACAGTATTTATTAGACAGTGTACGGACACATGGCAAGCCTGAAATGGTTGATGTAGACTTCAGTGAGCAGAAATCCAATATTTAAATAATATCAAATGATCATGATGTGCCTAGTTAAGCCTGATTGCAAAGTGAAGGGATGAGGGAGAGCAATTGTGTTCTCGAATTGTATTTCTAGATAAATGAGATTTCTCTGCAATTGAAGGCTGAACAGGTTCAGTCTGGATGACCCCAGAACGCTGATTTTTCACAGAAGGATGGACGATGGAGTGTGAGTTTGTGTGTTTACATACAATGCCATTTCACTTCGCTTTTTTTGGATTCAGTAGGGATAAACATTATTGCTTCTCATTTTAGAAATTTTAGAAACATCTCATGTAATGGAGCTTCTATTGAAGGGATTGCAAACTGTAAGGCATTTTCAAACATATTCCTGCTGAGCAGTAACTAGTTTTCTTACTTTGTTTGCTTTGCTTGATCCTGTACTGTAATATCGTTGTTTTAGTCTCTGGTTTTTAAGCTACTGATTATTTTTCCTGCAATATTGATAAAACATTAAATACTTGATTTATTTGTCCCTTATACTAGGTCAGATCCCTCTCTGTGGTGCTGTCTGTGGAGAAAAACGAGTTACTACCAAAATAATTATTTTTCCCCTTCATTTGCTAGAAAGAGCTGTGTGTATTTCCTCAATTATACTGACAAGAAAGGTTTTCTGTTAGTAGTACCATCTCGGTTTGGAACAGGAAAACAGGCCAAACAACAAGGAAGAAAACAGAATGGACTATTTTTTTTTCTTCCTCATACTATGGCTGATAATGATACTGGAGGACAGAGCACTTGGCGTGTTATATTATTCTGAGTTTATGGGGATGGGCCCCTCGGTTCAGGAAAGAGATTGAAGTGCTGGAGCGGGTCCAGAGAAGAGCAACAAGACTGGGGAAGGGACTTGAACACAAGCCCTATGGGGAGAGGCTGAGGGAGCTGGGCTTGTTCAGTCTGGAGCAGAGGAGGCTTAGAGGTGAGCTCAGCACTCTCTAGAACGACCTGAAGGGAAGTTATAGTCAGGTGGGGATTGGGCTCTTCTCCCAGGCAGTCAGCAATAGGACAAGGGGGCATGGGCTTCAACTCTGCCAGGGGAAATTGAGGCTGGAGATTAGAAAGCAATTCTGTGCAGAGAGAGTGGTCAGCATTGGAATGGCTGCCCAGGGAGGTGCTGGACTCACCGGCCCTGGAGGTTTTTAAACTGAGGTTGGACATGGCACTTAGTGCCATGATCTGGTCAATGGGCTGGAGTTGGACCAAGGGTTGGACTTGGTGATCTCTGAGCTCTTTTCCAACCCAGTCCATTCTGTGATTCTGTGATATGATACTTCTCTCTCATTCTTTTATAGAAGCAGTAGGTTTTATTAATCTTTGCAAATAATTCTTGACCCATTAGACTTCCCCCCCCCCCCCCAAAACTGATGAGGATTCTGCCATGTGAACCATAATAATATCTAATGTGAATTGTGCCAAAGTGGCTAGTGTTGGATGAAGTTGCACTAAATGACACCTTTCCAAAATGTCCATAAGTTATTCCTCTGATTTGCCGATTAAAGTGAAACAATAGGCCACCCAAACGGAAATTGGGGACTGTTATGTTTAGTATGCAGACTTTCAGATCCACAAGGCAGAAACTTCAGCTCTGTTTCCCTTCCGTGCTTTTTTTTTTCCCATCTTCCAAGTCTTCCTTTACGGCTTTTTATTGCGATATTAATGGAAAAGTCTTGGCGCTGCTTTTTATCAGCTTTCTAACAATTTGGAGGTTTTTATTAAGTGTTTCATGCTAAATATGAAACCGAAGTTTTTATCAAAGCAGATTGGGGTATATGCTTCTATGATTTTCTGGAAGGAGGCTCTAGAGAGATATTTACGATGCTGCCCTCTGAGAAGCATTTTAAGGGTTATTTGGGCCCTTTTTCCCTCTAGGCTGCAGTACAGGAGTTGTTGAAGTGGCAAGAATATTATGAATTTTTAAAAAAATTCTGTAAATGCTGTCTCATTTTTAGTAGGCACCGTTTCGTAAATGAGAGGAGGAAGCGTGAAGTTTTTCACGTGTACAGGTACATTTTGTGAGCTCTTTATTCCATTGACCTGTTGCTACTCAGGGAGGGAGAAAAAAAAAAGGCACTTACGTATCATTTGTACTCGAACCTCCCAGATATCTGATATAACATATTCAACTGTAGCAAATTTCCATAGCCTTGAATTTATTTCGGTAGCAGATATTAATCAAAGATGTTATTTTTATGGTCTTTGATACAGATTTTGTTTAGAGTGTCTTCACTAAAATGCCATGTCCTGTGTTTCTTATAGATGCAAATTCTGTTTGTCCTGATAGGAAGCTTGTTCCAGTTCAGTTAAATGGGGCATCAGGATAATGATACAGTAGGTGGAGAAGATGCTTTGACTGGATAGAGGTCAGGTTGGGAGCAGCAACTTGGAGTTATTTGTATGTTTTCTATGGGAAGGAATAGGAGGAAAAAACCCACAATACAAACAGGAGCAACAAAACACAAAAAAAAAAAAAAAAGCAAAACTAAAAGCTCCACCATAAAACCTGACTTTTCTTTGCTTGTCTAAGTAATAACTTCGTATCTTGTGTGAAATTCATGCTACTTCTCCATGTGCAATGTGCTTTGGGAATATGAAAGGTTTTAGTCAGAAATGCTCTGGAGTAATTTCTGGATTACTGGCTAATGAAGGAGAAACTGGAATTCACAGAAGAGAAGTGAAAAAGCCGTCAGGTGTAGCTCTATGGAGCTGTGGTGTTTCATCTTTCTGGGTTCACACCAGAAAGCTCTAGACAAGCCCCAAGATTTGTTTAGTTTCTGGTGCTGTTAAAATAATGAACTGCTGTGTTTCACCTTAACTCTAAAATTGTGGTTATTTTGGAGGGAGCGGGGGGAGAAAGTTGAATAGTTTTCAAGTGAAGATTTACCACTAGTTTAGAAGAAATTGAGAAATGTGTTGTCACTGAGCTCCCAATGAGACCGAGGATCCTGCAACCACCAGAAATAGCAACCAGGTTTGCTTTTGAGATGCTCTCTGAAGTCCTGAAACGTGCACCAGCCGTGTCTGTTTTTCCAACCCCAAGTGCACAACCTGTAGGGAGCAATATTAATTTTCTTTTAATGAGCTTGAGCACATGAGCAATTAAGAAGACATAATTGAATGGAGCTAATCAGGAGGACGCAGAAGCTTGCCTCTGGGATGCTGCTCAAGTCAATTGCTTCTCATATCTACAATTTTATCTGTTTAGTTAATAATGCCAATGGGTATAGAGGCACAGGCTAGTGGGTTTACAGCTCCAGGGCCTCAGCGGTTTTATATTGTCTCCAAGCTTTGGCCCTTTTATTCTGCTAAGGAGCTGGTGATTAACAGGTGATGAGCCTCATAACTTTCTGGGTGCTCAAAGACATGAGAGTGAAACTCCCGTGTTTTAAATGTCTTTGAATTGCTCAGTATTTAAACTGCAGATAAAACCAGACCTTTACAGGCATGATCTTCACACAGCTCCATCTAATCTGTAAACTTGTTACTTTCTGATAATTAAAATAGTTATTGAAATACTGACACAGATAAAGTGAGCAGAAATAACCCTGTAATGAAAAAAAAAACACCCTACACTTTGAAAACAGAAACAATCAGATATAGAAAACAATAATTAAAAAGTCCCATAGCTGTGCTCAGCTGTTTTCTTACAGTCCTTGTGGGTAGAACCTTAGTATAATTAAGTGCTAGAGGTATAAAAAGAAAATACCTTATCTGCTTGTTCTTCTCGTGTAATCAATGGCTTGGGATTTATTTTCAATTGCGCAGCTGGCTAATAGAAAATGACTCAAGCTCTCCATTGCAGTCAGGCTGGAGATGGAGCCGCAGCCCAGCGCTTTGGAGTCAGCCGTGCTGCTTCATCACTGTCTGCGCGCTGGATCACATCACAAGTAGGCTTGAACTGAGATGAGGAGGGAAATAGTCTTTGCTACTCAATGCTAAGGATGCGTTTAAAACCTACAGAAGTAGCTGAGACGCTGTGGAGAGCCACATCTAACACATGATCCATAGTCAGTTCTGCCATAAAATAGGCTCTTTTGATAGTCTTTGCAATAAGAAGCTAGACTTGCATTTCGTGTTAATTTACCTATAGTCATCAATACCAGAAGCAGATGTGTTAAGTGTTTTTGTGATGTTTCTTAATTGGTATCTTGGGAAGCACAAAGGTACCAGCACCGGGTCTGGTTTAGGAAATGTTTTCCATGTCTACAACTGTCCCAGTGATCAGCGATAGACCGAGAGGGATTTTGACACTAATTGGTGCATCCTGTAAGGTGTTTATTTTTGAAACTGTTTTCTAAGTAAGTAAAAATTGAGCAGTAAGTATTTTAAGAGTTTGGAGTCATATTGCAAGGGATATGAAACATCTTTTCCAATGCGGTAAAAAAGCATCAACTCTCTCCTTGCTGTTTATCTATTGCTTGATGGGAAAGGTTTCAGACAGCAGGTGTTGGACTTCAGTTTCACTGGTGTCATTAAAAAAAAACACACAAAAAATGATCCTGTCTAAAGTTAGTTGGTTTTTTTTAATCTAGGGTTGTAGTTTCCTTGTTTGATAGATGCTTCAAAAAGAGGCTTAAGTTACACTTCTGTGCTTTTTGCAAAAGGTTTGTTTCTAAAATACATTTTGAAGAAATACTGGAGAAGGTATTAACTCCGCACAACTTTTCTGTTCCCCCTGCCCGGTGGTGTGGCCTTTTTATTTTCAGTCAAAAGATCTGGGAGATGTTTTGTGGATTTACCTGAAAATGTAAATAATAAACTGGGCGACCAGGAAGATCAAGTACAACTTGTATAAGAATGGGTACGAGTAGCATTGTAGATGGGAACAATTTTCATTTTAAAATCAAATGTATCTTTTTTTGCCCAACGAAATAGGTCTCAAAAGTGTGCGCCTAAGAAGAAGAAAACCAAATAACTCTTTGTAGCTATTCAACATTAAAGTCCTTATTGCTTTTATAATTAGCTCCGGTTCAGGCTGTTTAGCCACAGACTTAGATCTATGATGGGCAGTAAGTTCAGACTTCAATTATTGAATCCATCAGACCATAATTTATTAAACAGGTACTTCAAAGGACGACACTTTCTGTGAAGTCTTATTACTTGGCATTTTTCATGGCTGAGGAACATGCAAATTGATGCAACTCGGACGACATGGAAGACCTGCGCTATATTTTAGATACTTTAGCCTCTTTTAGGGGAAAGAATCTTCTGACTGTGACTGGGGGGGTTTCCCAGGATTTCCCCAATCCCTGGCTAATTAACTATTGTACCTATGAATGTGGCAACATTCCTTGTGCAAAACTTTGTGTGTGAAGCCACAGGAACTTGATTTTACAATCAAATAGGAAGTCCATTACAAGCTGTTCCATGCATTCTCCTACTACATGTCTGCTTGGAAATATGCTTAAAAAACAGATGTTGGGCTTTTTTGGTGGCTGATATTGGACGCAGTGTCCTCTACGTGAAACATAGAAACCTTTCTGCTTTCCAAACCAAAGCACGGGGTCTTTCTTAGTGTTCAACAGTGGTTAAATCGTGATTTAGTCAAGATACGTTATCGGGGTCCATATTATAAATGTGGGTTAGTCTTCGGTTGTGCGGATGGTTGTGCCTGCAGGGATGGAGCAGGGGATGCTCCGGCATGTGGCCGATAATCCAAAGGAATCCCGAGACCATGGGACGTGGTGACTTGTCCTCCCAGAACAAGGTTGCGTTTGCCAAGGAGAAAGGAGGAAATTCGTACTGCGCTGTTATAATTAAAACATAGTTGTGGAAGTCACGAAGCGACTTCCTCACCTTCTGTCGCTGCTGCTGGAGGTCTTGATTAAATTACAGGAAGATGTTGATCAACATTGACTTCATTAGAGATGTCACCAGAAAGATATTTATAGGCACAAGATGTAAATGCTCACAAAATTGCTAGTTAATTACCCGAAACATAAACAGCTCTACAAGTGGCAGCTTAATGAGCGCAGCCTGATTTCGGGGTGGGAAGACATGGGGTACCCGCTGCACATTCAGCACAGCTGGAACCAAGTGGAATTTTCTGGAATATTTAAACATATTTGGCAAATAGCACTCAGTGTGGGACAGGTGACTTCAGGGGAGCAACACAGCTGCTTGTTGTTCTGTCGCCAGATCACAGAATCACAGAATGGACTGGGTTGGAAAAGACCTCAGAGATCATCCAGTCCAACCCTTGGTCCAACTCCAGTCCATTGACCAGATCATGGCACTAAGTGCCATGTCCAATCTCAGTTTAAAAACCTCCAGGGCCGGTGAGTCCAGCACCTCCCTGGGCAGCCATTCCAATGCCTGACCACTCTCTCTGCACAGAATTGCTTTCTTATCTCCAGCCTCAATTTCCCCTGGCAGAGTTGAAGCCCATGCCCCCTTGTCCTATTGCTGACTGCCTGGGAGAAGAGCCCAATCCCCACCTGGCTAGAACTGCCCTTCAGGTCGTTCTAGAGAGTGCTGAGCTCACCTCTAAGCCTCCTCTGCTCCAGACTGAACAAGCCCAGCTCCCTCAGCCTCTCCCCATAGGTCTTGTGTTCAAGTCCCTTCCCCAGTCGTGTTGCTCTTCTCTGGACCCGCTCCAGCACTTCAATCTCTTTCCTGAACTGAAGCACCCGCATCTTGGGTTTTTACTTAGTAACGTGTCAATGTTGATGGTGTTTAGGGTGAAGGAGGGGGTTATAATCTTAAAAATCCAAAGGGAGCTTGAAATTTCATGTCAATGTAACTTCAGTCTACTTTTGAAAAAAAGTCACCAAAAGTGTAGTCTCAAAATGACAGTTCAGTAGTGTTCTCAGGGTGATGTAGTATTTTCAAATCTGCTTTAAAAAAGGAAGGTATTCCTGCGTATGTAGAAATGTTTCATGAAGTTTTGTTTTGTTTTTTTTCCCAAATTTAATCTTAAAATTCCTTTTAGTGCTGCTTTCTTTGGTCCCAGCTGATTTCCATCAGTTCCGTGCAAGTCAGACTTGTGTTTTCTGTGTCTGTTTTGTACAAGCCCAATCTGTGACTGAAATGGGAAAAACTGCCTGATCATTAATGTGATTTCAGTGGCAATGAGTCTTAATATTTGTCCTGAAGCCACAAATTTACCCTTTAGGAAGAAGGGAAGGCTAAAAGTGATGAGCTGGCATATAGGCAGTTTAGCTGTCTCCTCGCCCATGATACAGTTAATAAATGCTGATCCCGCTTTATTTACATGGAAAGAAGTTCGAACGATATGAAAGGTTACAACTATCTCCAACAGCTTTTGCTGAGGTTCTTGTACTGCTTTTATACAGCGGTTAGAATGGCCACGACTTTAAAATTTGCTTCTAGTACCTGAATTCAGTTTAATTCCAAATATTAAATACGTTTTCATCCTCTTGTATGAAATTTTTGTCTTAAATGCGTCTCAGGGGTAATAGGGAAAATACAATATTGAAAACAGCATGAAATGTTAATGCTCATTGTAATGGTTAAAAGCAGGTATAGACTTTGGAAGTTTCAGCACTTCTGAAGATATTGCAGCTATTCTCAAGTCATCCAGTGCATTTTAATAGGCTTAAAAATGACTTTTGGTAATAGCTATTTTAGAAGCTACTTGGCACGGTATCGTATTTTTATGTGGTTTACAGTGTTTTCAGGCACAAGTATGATTTTAAAGACGCTGTCAACTCCAAATCTGCTTGTAAAATGGAAAGTTGTTTCAATCTTAAAGAATAATGCCCAAAAGATGGATGGTAGCGCATTTTTCTAAAGCTGTTGAAGTAAAATAGCGATCCACGGTGCTTGCAGGGCAGTTTTCACATACCAAACCCTTCATAGGTATAGCTATACAAATAGAGTTGGAAGAATGTAAAGCTACAAAATGAATCGGCTGTTCAGGTTGCATATTCCTTATATAAGGATGTTCTCTGTGGCTGTGGGAACAAGAGCTTACAATAGTCCTGGTTTATGTCCTTTTAGTATTTGAATGTCCATCAGCCTTTTTGTCCAGCTTAAAAACAAACAAGAAAAAAACCCCAAATGCAGCATTTCAGATCGTCTTTCCCTTGGGTCTGAATTTCGGAGGTGTGAATTCAGACATGAATTCAGAGTGGGTTTAAGAATTATCACTGACGTGTTTGAATCAAACTCAAGTTTGCTGTCGTTCCTTCCCTGTTGGTACAATGAGATATGTCTGTCAGGAAGAGCTCGAAATAGGCTGTGAAAGCCCTTCTTATGCTATTTTCAATACAGAGCGATTGTAGTACAAGCCTGCTAATGTAAAGGTTATGCCAAGCTTATCCTAAATTGCACAGCTGGAGTTCCCGATTCAGTCACACAGGAAACGAGACAGGACGGTTTTCCCTTAAACGGGGTTGCTTAGTTACTCGATTTAAATGTATGGTTCTATGTAGCTCTTCATTAGGGAGCTTGTTCTGTAAATGGAGATGCTTAGAGAGACTCTTTCATGGCCTTTTTCTGCGAGTGTTCCCTGCTGAATGGGCGGTAGAAGTACAGAACGTGGAGGTGAGTGGAAGGGCTTTCAAAGGGCTGCTTCTTTCATGAGCGATCAGGCATTTCTGAGAATTAAGTGCATCCGAAAACAGAAATACACATTCCAGCAGGTTTAAACGTGAGGTGGTTTAACCTCAGAGAAAGCCACAGGACTGTTAGCATTTCAATTCTTTAATTTCTTGCAGCTCCAATTTAAATAAAGCGGAGAGCACGCTATCACTTTCCCTGCATATCACCAAGTCCCAAGTGCTTTGCTGGGAATTTCAATCTCTAAAACCCGTGGGCTTGAGGTTTTACTGCATTCATTGATATTCTGTTTTGTGAACCACTTAGTTCTCTCGGAACGGGCTTTCTCAGCTCGTACCCTCCCCAGCCATGCAGAATCCGCCCTCATGGCACTGCCTGTTCTGGCAGCAGTTTAGTAAATCAATTAGTGCAGGTGTTTTGGCTTTGTTCCGTCGCACATCCTTTGTGTGGCACATGCACAAATTCCCTTTGATTTCCAGTCTGTCAATAGACAGAAAATCGTGCGTCTGTTTCTTTTTTCATGGCTTCTCATTAATTTCTGATTTAAAATGGCCACAGTATTATTAGCAAGTCAGGCTTGGGGACTGGACTTCAGTGTTTCTCGCCGCATATCTCTAAAGACTTTTATGCAAGTGTTTTATGTGCTTAACAGTGCAGAAGATATGGGGTGAAAAAAAGGCTTTTAAATACTTTGACTTCCCAAACCTTTCACAAGCTCTTTTTTTCTTTCTCTACATAGCTGGGAAGAGTCAGAATTGAAGAAAAGAGTATGCTTGTAATTAAGACTGCTGCTTAACGCTCACTGCTCTCACTGAACCAGGGAGCACTGCTGAATATTGAGCGTTTGCTTTGTTTTATTCTCACTGGAGCAAAATGAAAATGCATATAAATGCAGAGGGAAAGGAAACTTGAAACATCTATATTTTTAGCCCCACTTCAGGTACTAAAACACTCCCATCTGTTCATTGAGGCTTTTCTCTAACTCTGCCCCAACTCGGTGGTTTTTGTGGTACCAAAGGACTTGCCAGTGCTTCAGTCTTTGCAGAGTTTGACTTCCCAGCAGTTGGTGTGGAACCATCCGAGGTTTTCTCCATAATCGTGGGTATATCAAATAAATCAGCCTCATTGTCTCCTTTGGTGCAGGGCGCAGAGCTGGTGTGGTGTGGCTTGGTAGCCTGAAAACCATCACTTGTGTTCATCTGCAGTAGTTTGAGAAAGTTGGGCTGACTGGGCCCGTACGCTGTTCACGTGCTTTATTGTTATACTTACACATATGGCTTAAAAAAATGTCTCGGTGCGATTTATGGTGATTCTGAGACATCCACAGGGCTCTTTGCTGGAGGCTCCATGGTTGCAATCAGCCAGAGATTCCTTTGTTTTAACAGTGGGAAGTAATCTTAATGTTAAATTTTCCATGTTACCATTTTTGTTACCCATAGCGCATAGTCCCCGAAGTGGGTCAGAATCCTGAACTTGCTTCACGTTATCGTTTGCTGCAATATTTAGAGGAATATTCTTGGAATATTGCTTTTGTAGGTTGCGCTTGAAGATAGGCTTGAGTTTTTCCTGTGGCACAAATATGGTTTTATTCAGTGTGTCAGAGCTGTCAGGCCTTAATTCTGTCCTTTGAGTTCACAGCTTTATGGAAAGCTATTGGCAGTGTGACACATATCACCTTCCCAAATGTTTCCAACTTGCATTAAATGGTAAAGGCAAGTACTGAGTAATTGTTTAGTATTCTGGACTTCCTTAGTACAAGAGAAGTGTCTGAAACGTAAATACGAAGTGATCGCATGGAGTGGTTTTTCTGGCTCGGGGAGAAGGCCTAGGTCAGTATGGGACTGATGTGAAGAGTAATAGAGCCTTTTGCAGTTACTGCCCAAGTTTGGAGCCTGATCTTTGTTTTAGTGACAAGTTAAAGAATTAAATTTTATTCTGAGAACAAATAAAATAATTTCCTTCTGCAGTTAGTGAGCAGAATTTTATTAAATAAGCAGCCTTTTAAGTCACGCTGTGTGTCTGCTAGGAGCTGAGTCAGTTTGTTGAGATTGCCTGTTGTACTCCCTGTGACTGTTTAAATAAAAACAAGCCAAACTACTTATCTGAATATATAAAAGCAAAATTGAAGACAAGATAAAATGTGAAATAACTCGGAGTAATAATTGGGTGTTTCTGAAGCAGCTGGAAGAAGAGTTGGTGATTAGCATACTGAAGTGGGGTTTTTTTCCAGTTCTAATTTCAGGAGCGCTTAGGAGGAGGTGACAGTTATTTCACGGAATAATGTCCCCGGAAAGGTTCAGGGTGGCTTGTTTGTTTTCCAGGTGAGCGTGCTGTGCTCCCTGCAGGGCAGCTCACTTATTTTTTATTGTCATTGTGAAGGTAAAACTCCTTCTGTCTTTGACGTGGTAGGAATAAGTTATTGAACTCTTCTTAAAGCCGTGCACTGTTACTGGGAACACAAATTTCAGCTGAAGTGTTGTGGGAGACCTTTTTTTGTTGTAGTCACTGAAATTTATAAGGCTTTGTGTGGCAAGTAATTTTCATGATTAAACTTTCAAGCAGTTGCAGTCGTCTGATTTAAGGATCAGAACGGCCAACTTCAGACACTGCTCCCAACTAATTCAAATGTTTTATTTAGCTGGAATTAGGGATATATGAAGTATGAACGGCTATTTTGAGTTTCCCACTAATTGCATTTAGTAGAGGGATGTTAGAGGCAGTTCCCGATCGCTGTGACTGCCTCTGAATTTGAGTCTTTGTTGTCAGACAGCTGCTCGATGTCCATCTTTGCAAGTGTGTGAACATGAGGAGATATTTGGATTGAAATAGAAGTTCTCGAAGTAACGTAGCCCTTGGATGGGCTGTGGCCTTGCAAGGGCGGGGTGACAGGGAGGTGACCCGGAAGCTCTCCCTGGGCACAGGTCGGAATTACTCAAGTTGTTTGGGCTTGTGCTGTTTGGCTTTGCCGACCATCTTACCCAAAACAGGGTTTCCTCTGAGCCATCTCTTTAAAAATAATTAGAAATAAAAATTATGATTAGCCATCAGAATCAAAATGAATCTGAGGCACGTTTTATGAAGAGTTTGTTACACAGATTTTTGCTTTGCTCCCGAAGAGACAGGCCCTTCATTTATCTACCTTTGCCTTGATCCTATAATTGTAAAGCAAACACACCAGTTAGATGAAACAGTCAAGTTAATGACAGGAACAAAAAATGCTTTTCTGGAAGCTTTTAGGTAAGCCTTCATAGCTTGTTGTTTTATTTACTGAGTTTTATTTGCCTTATGCCTCCTCATTTTTGTGCAAGGTGCCTGGGGTGGGGGGAGCGCTGCTCTATGGTGATTACATGTGAAGCTCATTTGTTTGTGGTGCCTTCTCTGCCTGTCTTGAAATGTGTTCAGATTAGTGTGATTTGACTTCTATGACTACTCCACTATGCCCATGGATTTCAAGGACAACTTTTTGTGGAGAACGTTGGAAGAAATAAACCTAGAAGCAGCAGAGCGTGGTTGACTGTGAGGTGGCCCTGCTGCCGCTAGGCCTCTCTTCAGAGAAACTGTGCGATGGAAAGAAACCATCCCATTCTAGAAGTGTTATTAAAAATTTGAATTGTTAGTTAGGTACAGTCAGTATTCTGGTAACAATCTGTGGTGTGAAATTGGAATAGTTAAAATATCTCGAGGATTTATACCAAGGCCCACAGGCAGACACAGGGCACTGTAAAACAAAAGAGCGGGAAAGTAAAGGCTTGTGTAAATATTTCCTTCCCAAGTCACCTTTGGTGCTGCGATTATCTGTGGTTGTTTGTGTTGGATAAAGCAATCTGTTACTGCCGAAATAACTTCTCTTGAGGAACGTTTAAATAGAACTTGAGAAAAAGGTCTCATAATATCACTGAGGAACATTTCCTCTGATCTCTCTCTCATTAGCAAATGAAGGTGTGTTCCAGGATTTACCTTCTCTGCCAGTGCCGGCTGGAAGCACGCATTTTTTTTTACATTTGTGTCCTGATATTGCTTTTTAGCTTAAGCAACTCATTTTTCCTCCTTGATATTTACCCAACTGCATTTCTAGAAAGTTTTCCTAGACTAAGCAAGGTCTGGCTGGTGCTGCTGATACTTGAGCTTCTTGTGTTCGAGGTCTTGCTGCAGATGTTGCGTATCAATTGTGTTTTTTAAGGAAAAATAAAGGTACCACCCATGTATTTACAACACGTCTTCAAGGTTTTAAATTAAAGTTCTTGTCTTCCCTTGAATTGGAAGTTTATAGAAGACAACAATTTTAAAATGATCTGTTTGTTGGGTGGTGATGAAGGTGAAACTAAATAAGGCTGTGGCATTATTAGGTTCAGTCTTTGAGAAGGGGAGGGAGAGGTGACCCGCATCTTAAAAACCAATCTGATCTTGGGCTAGTACTGACATTGAAATTATGTGAAACTCCTATATATGCAATAAAACTGCACATTTTTTTCAGAATGTTTTTATTGGTGCTATGAAGGTAAATCACAGCAAAGTTTCTTTTACACAGCCTGATTATTTTTTTTCTCCCCTCGCTTCTTTTCCTTGAAATTTATCTCATAAATTTTATTGCCTCACCTGCTCACACTTGCAGTAAATCCTCTGCAAATTGCCAGACTTCACTGTATATTCTGCCTTTTCTCTGAAAATGCTGAACGTAGATTTAAAACGTACCAAATAACTGCTTTGATTATAATTCTGGAAACCCAGATGTGTTTGATGGAAAACCAATTCTGCGAAAAGGCTGCCGCCATGTGATTGACCTGTAATTTTGATAATTTGCGTACTGAAGAATAGAAATAGACGTTGGCCTGGTTTGGGTGAACTTTCCATTGAGTCATCATGTGAACGTAGACGACGGGGAAAAAGCTTATTCGCTTTTCAAAATAATGCTGATTATTCTTTTGCTAAGGCGTATGCAATTTTTCGGATTAAAAGTTGTCCCTGCTTTAGATTTGTGTGCGGTGATCAGTGATAGTTCAGTTGTGAACAGCAGGACCGGTGGTGAGGACCCAAGTCTCAGTCACAGTTTGTATCGGTGAGCGGCTCTGTCTTAACGAAGAGTTGGTTAAATAGTTGTGCAGTGAGCCAAGACCTCAACGTCTAGAAAACTGTGACGCCTGTCTCCGGAAAAGGTTGGATTTGGGTCTGGTGTGTTCCTCTTAATTTTATAGCATGCACTAAGAACAGGAGGAAAAAAACCTCCTTATTTCATGTAGATAAGTAAATATTGGTTAGAGTATGTGTGTAGGAAACCACAAGGAAATGGAAGATGTAGTTTTTCAGATGATCTGTTTGTTCTGTTAATACCTTCAAAACAAAAAGCTCTACAATTATCAGCAGAAAATATTCTGGTTTTATCTATCAAACTAGAGCATATAAGAATAAAAGGAACAAATCCTGAGAATCCATTCAGTAAATAAATGTATTTAGCCTGCTTAGGATAGTGAACCAAGTGGTTCATGGAACTACAAGGGGGGTGCGTGGATTCCCACACGAGCTCGCTGTGTTTCACCTTCAGAAAAAGCAACAGCAGTGTGACTGTTACCGTTAGTGTGACTGTTACCGTTAGTGTGAATTCAGGTGTGGTCGGACCGTGTATCACGAATGTTCGGAAGTTCGGCCTTGCCACTGAAGTCAGCAGCTGCACGGCCAGGCCGTTGCTCGAGTAGCTGCCTGTGCCACCAAAATGTCCTTCAGAGGCTTTACCTACATGGAGATCCGAGTTAACGCTTTGCTGTTTTGATCTACCTTCAGAGGTCTTGTCTGGAGCAATTACAGCCTGTAATTAGCTGCTACACAATTCCTTTGAAGTCAACAGATGTGTGATTTTTACCATCAGCTGGGAAATAGCATTTGACCTTACCTTGTGTTTAGTTTACCCATGATTTTCTGTTGGGATTTTTGTGTAAAGTGGTTAGATGTCTCAAAAAATACTCAATACAGTGATACTCCAGCATTTCTTTCCTTGGCTAGAAACCAGTTAGAAGCTGTTGTTTCTTACAAATGGACTGTAGCCGTCCCCACGGCCAGGGTCAGAGGAACATCCAAATGTCCTCAAAATGCAGAGTCACATATCCAGTTGTCTGTGGTGAACTGGGAAGGAGAATGGTGGCCTTTTATCACACCATTTCAGTGTGACTGGAAGGGTCTTTGAAAACAAGAAGAGCTGCTTAATTAACTTTTATTTCTGTGTGCTTTAAAGAGGTAATACTTTTTTCTGTTTAATGTACAGTCATCACATGTAGTATATATGCTTTTATATATTTTAAGACTGCGCCAATGCATTTGCAAGCTCTGCATGTACTGCTTTGTCTTTGAACATATCTTTTGAGTAAAGCAACAAAATCTTACTTATTTTCTTTCGTTATTCTGCTCTGCTTCCATTGATGACTGTAAACTTTTGACTCCAGACTGGCAATATGAGGGTAAGATGGCAAAACGTAACTTCCTGAACATTGCTCGTCTGTTTTTAGTTTTTATTTTCCATAGAACATTATTAAAATTCTGTTCACTCTCTCTGATTAGATCCTTTTGTTGCAATTAAATTCAAATTCTGTTTGTTTCTGTCGTGAAGCTTCAATTACGATTTATGCCTTTTAATCATTCCTTTGCTATTTCTTTGGGTTAAATTAACGTCATATTATCTCTGTCCTGAAGGATTTCTTCACTGGTAGTATCTCTAGAGTAAGACAGGAGCAAGTTCATAGTGTAGCCATCAAACTGTATCGTGGTGGTATGTGGTGATGGTTCAGTTCAATATGTGTGCTCGTTACATGGGAAGTAATGCTCACGTAAGAGATAACAGAATAAACCGTGTTCAGTTTTTGCTGTTTACATATTTGTTTTAAATATGGATCAGCATCTGGGGTGTTATAAATCCTCTGTCATCAGGTTCTCCCTTGCTTTATAAAGCTGATCTGAGTAAGGGTTAAGCAAACAACTCAGATTTTGATCCTCTGTGAGTGTAACTTAGCCAACAGTTGTAGCTTATACAAACATCGTGTTTCAGTGAATACCTGTCTTCAGTATACCGATTATGCTTACTTGTTTTAAAGACAGCAACAAAAACCCCAAGATCTTTCTTCTGGAACGAGAAATAACTTCTCTTTTCATCTTTGTAGATTGCAAATTGGCCAGAACAGGTCCTCCAGCCACAATAGTTCCCATCGATGAGGAAAGTCGGAACGGTGAGTGCCCCTCGGTTCTCCGCGCTGTCCTTTCCCTTCCCCGCGGTGGCTACTCGTGTGTCAGCAGTGTCTCCGCGTCCACCTCGTCAAATCATCAAATAGGTTGGGTTGGAAGGGACAATCAAAGGCCTCACCTTGCGGGACCAGGCTCTGGGAACCCATTAAATGGGGAAAGGCGACAGCGACCCAAAAATGTTGAGAGATGCAATATCTTCCTGAAAATCATACTCTGTGATGACTGTGATCTTTGACTCCAGATAGATAGCTCTTTGAATGTGTTTTAACAGGTATTTAGACTACGATTACTTGTAGCAACAGTAGTTTAGCTCCCTTGTTGCTAGTATGCCAGCTTATTGTTTCATAATTCTTATGTCGGTGTGATGCTACCAAGGGACCAAGTTGTGGCCAGCCTTTGTTTTGATGTGACAGGATACAGCTGAATCCTCCTTTCTCTGCAGCTTGCTAGCAGTGTTAGTGCTGCTGGCTTCTGTCTCTCACATGCAGCTTTTAGAAGGTTGCTTCTTGTTTTGCTTGAGGTTTAATAACGTAAGGTTATGGACCCCTCTGAAATGACAGAATTTGCTTGCGTGTAGTCATGGAGATTTCAAAAGAAAACGAGCGTCTCCTGTCATATCATACAGTTCTCAAATTGTTGATCCGTTGTCCTAGCATTGCATTTATGCAGGATGCTGTAATGCGATGAAGTGCTTTACCCTGTCAGAGTTAATGCTTTGGACAGGTGGCTGTAATTCCTGAAAAAAAGTTACTTCTCTTTCCCGAATTTTATTTTGCAATTTTTTTATTTTTATTTTTTTATTTTAACTTCATAAGCTGGATTTTGTGGTGGTTATTTTTGTAACCTGGTAAGCTAGGCACAGTTGTGTGCTGCATGTGATCACAATAGCTCATGTATGGGTGAATGAAATGGTGAACCCAGTCCAGATCCTACTGGTCGGTTGCTTTGGTTATTTTGTTTGTTTTGGTTTTTGTTTTGTTTTATTTTGGGTTTTTTTTTGGTAATGCAGCCTGAGTGCCATAAACTTAACTTATGCAGTGCGATACTGATTGAAGTAGAAAGCTATATCATGTTGATATGTACTTATATCAAATGAAAGCCAAAAACCACACACACAGATAGCCACACTTTTTTGTTTTCTTTCAAGGTGCTTAAATGGTGTGTGATCACAACATGAGTGATAGGTCTTACTCTTCAGTAGCAGAACTTCTGTATGTAATCTGTGCTGCAATATTAGCCAACTATCATTACAATACCTTGTTATATATGGTACCTAAATAAGTATTTCAAGGGTCTTGGAGCAATTCTGTGGGTTTTTTCCTTTATCTTTTTTCCAATGTGTCTACTATAGAAGGAGTCTCAGGATTTGATGCTTATGAAATAATTGTATCTGTAGCACCTTGTTGGTAAAGGCACTGAGTATTGTTGATGATACATGGGTAGTGCTGGCATGTTTTATAGCACTTTATTCTTACATGCCAGCAGCACACGTCTGGATAATGAGGGGTGACCAACAGCCCAAACTAAGGTTGGATGCTGACCACAGAGTCATTTGAAGTAGAAACAAAAAGGCAGAGAAATAAAAAGCTTTCAGCTTTCAAATTGAATGGCATAATACATTTATTTCCCAGCTTGTTAATGCTTGATTCGATGTTTGCTACAACACCAAATTTTTGTTCAAGTGTTACTAGCTCTGCAAGAAAGATGGTTAAATTGAATATGGTGGGGAGAGATGTGAATTTCCTAAGAGCTTTGCATGTGTCTGCGATGATTTAGTTTAGCTGTGAATTCTTGTGAACCATTATCTCTCCATTAAAGAAGTCGAATTGGCAGTAGAAACTTCAGTTGGCCTTGTAGTTAATGGGAAGGACACAGCTCATCGGTAAGTCACAATACGTGTTAGGTAACTGGATCTCCTGCTCTGCAGTGGAATGTCCTTAAACCTTTCTCGTCTCTGTTGAATTGGAAACTTGTGTCCATGGACATGCATCCATCTGTCAGGGAGTTAGAAGACTCATCATGTAACACGGTGTCGCAAAATATTAATACGCATTTGTTAGTTGTGTTCTTCCAGTATGCTGATGTTTTGGTTTTTAGGCAGCCACTATTGTATCCTAATGAGTGCCCTTTATTTGTGTGACACTTGGTTTTGGCCGCAGTGCCCATCTGTGTTCTGCAACACTGCCCTCGGCCCATTTCCTTACATATTTCACGCTGCAGCTACGGCTTGAAACGACTTGCAAAAGCAGCAGGCAGAGCTGATTCCTCGCCACAGGACCTCAGTGCATTTACAGAACGACCCGTTACACTCGGTAGAAATGGTTTGGTTACCAGAGCTCATCTCTTGTAGCCTTTCATCTGTCCTGTGCGTGAACCCGTTTAAATCGTAACAGGTTATAAATGAGGCAAAACAGCTTCGCCACCAAAAAAACCTTTTAAAAATTGTGAGCTGGGAACAAGCAGAGGACATGAGGGGTAATAAGGAAGGTCAGCTGGAGCAGTGTGTTGTGACAAGACAATGTTTTAGTACCAGGTTTTGATAACTTTGAGAGCGTTGTTGTGTTACAGAGCATGCAGCCTGGAAGTAAAATCCTGGATATTGATGCCAGGATCAACAGGGTGAGTGTATTTTGCTCCGTGTGTGAATTCACTAGAACAGTTTATTAGAAGATGTTTTTAGTGGTTTGCCATTCAATCTCAAAATTGGCATTATATAGTTGTTAAAAGTGATAGAGAAGCTGTAGTGCTAGACATTCGGATGGTAAGCAGAGTATATGTTATACAACACTTGAAATGCCCAATCCAGCTTTGTATTAGAGTTGCCAATAGATGAAGAGAAATAATCCATCTATTTTTGTTGTTAGATATATGTCTCTAGATCACCTAAAGTATGAAACCTAATGAGGGTATTTTAACTCTTCGTACTACACTGGAGCTTCCAAAGGTGTATTGTTGATGTTGGACTGTCTCTTCTAAGGTTTTAGAATGAAGATCTCAAAATAATAGCAGGGATGACACCTCCGTGTGACGCTTCATTTCATCCACTGCATGTATTCTTGGAGTTCTGGTCAATGAATAAACAGAAAATCCTCCTCTTTAGAAGGGTATCTGGAGTTCCACTGTGTTGAACATTGCTTCTCAGCGCACAGAGTTGAATCATTCCTAATATACAAAAAGTTTGGACACCAAGATTAAAAGTATTTGCCCAAATAAGTCGTCCTTGTTAGCAGAGTGAGACACGCAGTCAGCATGGCTGACCTTCAGGGATCTCCTGGAGACATCAGCACGGATGGGAGGATTTGATGGTTTCCCACCACTGGATTAGTACGTCCTTATGTCAAGTACTTTAGGTGTGTTAGATCCACAGTTGTGTTCCTGTTGAAGAATCCTAGAAGGGGTGAACTTAACATTTCTTAAGGTACAAACGAATTATTGTTTTCATTTTTCCGTTGTTTAACTGAATGGGTGATAGTACTTGAGACCACATTAACGGTAACGCTTCTAGACGTTCTTGCCTATACTAGGCAAATCGGTAAATATTGTTCTGCAAACACAGGTATATGTGGGAAGGAGCTTTCATGGCTGGAGGTGGGTTTGGTATCATTTTTATAGCTTTTCACCCCCTGCGCTCTCAGCAGCAATCTCAGTGCCCTCACTGTACAAATCCCCATCGCTGACTCCCTGCGGTGGACAATTAAATGCAAAATAGGATACAAATGTGCAGGAACCCAGGCTGTGGTTGGGTTTGTTTTTCTTTTTGTTTGGTTGGGTTTTTTTGTGGTGCTATTGGAGGAATTTGTTTTCAGTTTAATTGAATGTAATGCTGGAGCAATGGACCTGGAGCAATGGGGGATTGGACTAGATGATCTTTTGAGGTCCCTTCCAATCCCAAACATACTGTGATACTGTGACCTGATTACTAAAGCACATCAGCAACATCACTGCAAATTTCCATGCTGTACCAAACTATTTAAACTCGTTTTTCAGAGGCAATTGATAGTGATTGAAGAAGAATGTCTCTAGAGGTGTAAAGTCCGTAGCCTCTCTTCTGAGACGGTCTTAAGTGCACTAATACATTTCCTATGAGCTGTGTGATGTCTTCTGAACAGCCATTACTTAATAAAATTTTCAGTGACTACTGGTGTGGGCTGGAATTGAACTAATGAGCCTTAAAGATGAAGGGTCCCGCTGTCCATCTCCTGCGTGGATCGTGCGCTCATTCCACTCTGGCTGCCTTAATTTTGGCTAAGGGGAAAAATGGATTTAGGAAAGTAACACTTTTCTGCTTTGGGAAGCTGCTGTGGCTTAACACAAGTGTATTGAGAAAAGCATTTCTGAAGGCTTCTGGCTCTCTCATCTTTTCTTACTTTTCTGTTTCAGAAAAATGGTGAGTTGAGGATGAACAAGACCACAGAGCCGCACAGTGCTTGATGTAGCTTTGTGAAAGAAAAGTCATCTTGGTTTTACTGTTTCCAATGATATTGAGAAAAATGTGTCTCAAGTCTGGCATGTTTGTGTAGTTGTGAAAATGGAAAAGAAACTAAGCTGTAATATACCACAATTTTGCATTGATTTTTCTTAGTTTCCTCGTAAGAGTAGGCTGCAGACTCTTCACATTTAACTTAGACTAGGTGCACTATTTCTTTGGGAGCACTTAACAGTTTAATTTCTGTAATGGGCAAAACCCAAATTATTAGCGTAGGTGTTGTTGGTCATTCATGTGAGATGTTTGTAGGGCAGAAGCGCTTTAGTCGCTTTCCAGTCTCAGTTATGCAATGGTCTGTGTGCCTGTCTGTCCACACATAGACATTTCTCACCTCTTTAGACAACCTTACAGCTGCCTGAAGAATTCATGAATGTTTTTCACCAGCTGTGGAAAGGATTCTTTTTCACCAAACTGCAATCTGGTTTCCATAGCAATGGAGACGTGATATGCTGCTTGTATGTAGGGTAAAGCGTAAGTTACCATAGCTGGTAAATAAATCTTTAAATGCAATATTATCTTACTGTACAAGGGAAAGAGGAGATCAATTAACTTGGCTTCGAAACCACTGGTTGTTTTAATTGTAGAACTAATTGCTCTCAGTGTACAGATACCACCTAAATAAGTCGAGGTGCTTGTTGGCTGAGGATTGCAGATTAAGTAAATTCTGTTAGAAGAAGTTACCCTTTCAGAACATTTTGGAGCGACTCTAAGCAGAGGAGTGGATTTGCACTGATTTGTGCATGCCACATGGCTGCTGCTCAGGACCAGAGACTGAATTTACCACATCACAGAATGCTCTGTGTCCTCAATTTTCTCCATGATGGGGGAAAATTGAGTAGTGTGCCACAGGTTAATAACGTATTTTTAGACTATTCCGCTTTTTCTGTCATGATTTTGCATACTTGGTTGCCAGACAGCAAAATTTCCTCCTTTAATATTCAGGGATACAGCTCATTAAGAGCAAGGCTTATTTGGTTTTAATCAGCTGTCCCAAGAACCATTATCAAATGCAACAATAAGAATATTATCAGAGCATAACAAATTTATGTTTCAGGAGAGGCTAAATTGCCTGGAAGAGCATAGCTGTTGTTCTTGGCAGGTGAGAAGGCTTAGAATTGAGCAGATAGAAAGGGCTCAGTGCAAGAACTAGAAGTTAGAAAATGCTCTTAGCTCATAAATGTCTTCAACAAGATAGAAAATGGAATATTTTTTGTTCTAACTTGTGGTTTTCCTCCTGTTCTTCATGTTAGCAGCTGCCTCAGACGTGTTGGTGCTTAACTTGCTGTTTAAATCAAAATGTAAACTGGTGCAGGAGAGTATCACTTCATAGCTGAGAACTTGATTTAGTTAATAAATTCATGAGATGGGAAAAGAGGCCTAAATGTATGGAAATTATTTTTGTTTCATTTGAACCCATTTGTTCATTTCTATTCTGAAGTTGTACGTTCTTAGGATTTTGGTGTTAATGATTTCGTCAAAAAGTCGTGAATCAATTTGGTGGCTAATGGTGTTTTTATACCATAGATTTAAATTCACGCTCACATATTTTTCGTGGAGGACAAATGTGTAAAGACTAAAGAAGCTGTAAAATGGCTGAGCTTATTATTCCACTTCTATTCATGAGCACAGACAGCAATAATGGCTGGGATGTAAGCACAGCTTTTGCTCAAGATCTCCACAATTCTCTTTTTTCACTGCTTTTTTTAAAAATTATGTCTTTTAAGAAAAAATGAAAATACTAAAAAGCAGGAAATAATGTTGGGTGGAAGAAGGGGAGAAAAGAAGTCATCCCTTTAGAAAATACAGTTAGTAAGTGACAGAGTTGGAATTATTTGAAATACTTCTGTACTGTAGGAGTAATTAGCAGATCAGGCAATAACACAGGTCTTCCCTCATACTGATGTTTAAAATGCCAAAAACTGGGACTCGAACTCCATTGTGTGGTAGGTGCAGTGTTTGTGCGTAACGATGATGCTCTGTAATGCCGCGGCCTTTTCAAAGTGGATTTGAGATTAACTGGTTTAGTGGAAATCTTCCTCAGAGTGATCTGAAATTTTCGGAGCAGCTCATCTTTGACAGTTTGAGTATTCAGAATAAATCATTCAAGTTATACTACTCGATCCATTATATGCCCAGGCTGCCAGTTTGCAGACAAAGAACCGAATATTTTGGCAATTTCTTTCATACAATTTTGAAACACTGAATGTCATTTTACCAGCAATATTCTTTACCTGTCGTCTTCTTCACAGTTCCAGTAAAGCAGTGCAAAAATAGGAGTATTTAATACATTTTAAACCTGCTTAACATCAGTTTCCTTCCAGGAAGCGGGAGGTGGCTGCTGTGATCAATCCTCTGGTAGCAATTGCAGAACTGTTGTGTTTTGGTATCGCTTTACTTCGGAGTTCCTGTTTATTAACTCACACACACACACACCGGAGATTAACAGAGAGCTTGATTTCTTTTATTATTATTATTTTTTATTCCTTGCAAGCAAAGAGGGGGGTACCAGCGAACTTTGGAACAAAGTGGTTTTGAAACCCTTGTTCACAGTGCATTGAAAACATCGGGAGAGTTTCTTCCTGCGGCATGGTTTTGAAATCAGAATAGGGTTAGCACAGACTAGGTGTTGATCTGCGTATTTCATGGCCTTTTGCTGTGGCTGGGAGTGAGTACTGTGAAAATCTATCCAGAAGCAGGACTACCATGCATGGCTCAGCCCAAGAAGTGAGACAGTGCATGTAAATATTGCTGCATCTTACTTTCACCGAGTGACACTGCTTTTACTGGCACAACTTGCAAATCTTGCCAGCTTCTCCTTTTTTGAAACCTTTCCACTTGTGGAAACATGATTTACATGTTGCATGCTGCTTATCTGGAAGAAAATCTCCTCCCCGGAGCGTGTCCCTGTCACGGTAATGGGCATTTGTTACTGTCACACCACCCGCCAGCACGGCGGCTGCTCTCGTCTTGTGTTCTCTGCCGCCGCTTCCCATAAGCGACTGTCTTGCCCTGAAGTGGGAATTGGTGGCATTTACATGGGTGCCAAGACAAACTCGTGGCAGAGCCAGGAATACTTTTAAACATCTGGTAGCAAAGGGACGGGGGGAGAAATATTTTTGCTGAGTTTCACGTAAGTACAAAACGGAGTTCAAAGCAGGAATAGGGGTTCATAGATGTAGGAGAGCTCAGAGCTCCTCTGATGTCTGACTGAATGGATCTTTTGCCTTTTGGGGAATGGCCTTTTAGGTGTGGTGCTGTCAAATGACAGGGTTCCTACCCTGCAGCTCAGAATCCTTCCCTTCTTCATCCAGCTCCTGGCAGCTCTGCATTGGGCCCATGCTCCAGTTCCCAGAACCTCTGCTCTGATCCCGGAATCATCTGTTCATACCCACTCGGGCCCTGTTGAGCGGAACGACTCAGGTCCCACAAAATTTACCTCTTGTTCCACTCAGACCTGTGTATATTCATAGCATGTTACTAATTTCTGTATACTTTTGAATTGCAGTATTTACAATTAATCCACTGTTAAGCTGATTGTTTCCCATCCATGTGAACCAAGATGCGTTTGGACTGGGAAGAAGCTGCAGGCGTTACATCCTCTTTGTGCTTATACCACCAAGAAATACTCTCACTCCCCAGTAAGTGTTCATTTGGTGAAGCTGAAGTGATCCGTGTGCTCAAATTCTGGTGGTGGCTTGAGACATTTTAATTAGGATTCTTCATAATTTTTTGGAATCTGTTTTATTCCGAGCTTGCTTCCCCACCTACCCCAGGTAACTTATTTGAAGGAAGAAAATGATCTGGCTGTTGCAGAGCTGCAGTAAAAATTCTCTCTGATCTACAAAAAGACATATTTTTGTTGCATATAAGAAGTTTCTTAAAATATTAATTTGAGCAGTTGGTTTCAAATCTTGTTTCCATGGTAGTAAAGGCAGGTAAGGTATTCAGTGCCTCTTAAACTATTTTACTATCTCTTATTTGCAGGAATCCTTATGAGAGGCCTTCAAAATGTACAGGGAGTTTTGGTCTAGTTTTATGCATCCAAAATACTTAAATATGGAGAGCCAACATCATTTAGCAGAAACTATATTTGTTAATAGGTATCTTTAAAAAAATAAAGCTTGTAAATGGTCACATCCCAGCTGCCTTATTTTACTTTGCTCTTGCTGTACAGTTATGTGTCTTTTCAACCCAAAGTACATTTTTGTCCCTCACATTCTCACATTTTGAAGCAGGTTGCTGTGAAAACATGAGCGATTTTAGCTTTATTCCAACTCTAAAACGCTAATAATGCTTAAGTTACTGCTTGTTTTGCACAGCGGAGTGCTCATGACAGTAACATAATTCAAGAAGTTATTTGATTTCAAAGCTTTGCTTGGCTCAAACACAATTCATATGTGTTGATTTCTTTTGTTACCTGGTCACACGTGAGAACTCTTTGTGTCCTTTTACATTTTCAAAGTCATGTTAATCAAGCCAGCTCTAATATTCTCTTTTATTCCCTTCACATTTGTCAGCGTTACTGGTTTCTGATCAAGTATTTGCTGCTCTTACTCTGTGTTTTTCGTTGTAAGCCTGTGCTATTTTAAGACCCGTCTTTCGTTGCCCCTGTGTAGAAGCCAGGTGGGTTATTGTTATTTGTGGGACCATAGTGGAGGGGCCGTGCCTGCGATACTCAATGTGTTCAGAATAAAAACATCAAAACGACACCAAACTCCTCCAGAGTGTCAGGCTTGGGGGCATAAGTAT
The DNA here is from genome assembly GCF_037038585.1 of Patagioenas fasciata. Lineage (NCBI taxonomy): Eukaryota > Metazoa > Chordata > Aves > Columbiformes > Columbidae > Patagioenas > Patagioenas fasciata. Next base: position 5,784,343 of record NC_092527.1, read on the forward strand.
TTTTTCCTCACATAATTATTTGATGCAAAGTTCTAAATCAGCTCAAATGTATATTAGTTCTTTCAGAAGAATAATTATACGTGGCTGCTGGCAGGCATTAAGTTTTATTTTTCGGGATGGTTTATGAGACCAATGAAAAATCTGGCACACGTTGCTGCTGAAATGCACTACTGAGCATTTGTATTGGGCCTATTATTTTGTCACTGTCACAACAAGGTGAAGTTTAAAAGAGCAGTTCTGTGATAAATTATCTTTTGCACGAAGAGTTAAAATAGTTTTGGAAAAGGGCATCCCCGAGGAAGCCGACAGCCAAGGGAACCACCAAACTTTTCAAGCGTGTCTGTGTGTTTTGATAGCGCTTTATTTAATATATATATATATATATATATATATATATATATATGTTTTAATTACTGGTTCCCATAGTTTTGGAGCCTGTGGGTTGCTCCTTATGTCTTTTTCCAAAAGGTCACTTTGTACTCTGCTCACCCCATGGACCCCTGGGGAATTCACACTGGGCTTTGCCTTAATCTCTCCACTCAGTTCACCAGCGATGGTTACACATCCCTCGCTTGGATTTCCTTTTGCATTGTGTTGATGGAGCTTCCAGGGTTGTTTTTTTGTCTTCTTTTTTTCTATCTTTCCCTCATCTGATTATTCTGTGATTTAATTATATTGCTTCAAAGCAATAGAAATTTCAAAGCAGAAATTCCAGGATGAAATTTCTCAAAGAAACATGGAGTGGGTTTCACCTCGCAGTACCGATTCTTTACGACTTCTTTCTCCGAGCGGTTCATTCAGCTTCATTTCCTTGTTTCCTTGCCCAAAATGCTCTAAGTACGTCAATGTTTCGTGTGGCTTTGCTCTTCCCTATCGCTGTGTCCTCTGCCCAGAGGGGCCACTCGTGTGAGCCACAGCAGCCACGATTGTGGAGGGCAGCGCATCCTTTGCTAGGTTGGGTCCAGCTGAGTGTTACCGAGGTGCCGGTTCTTTCGAAGCTCAGGATACGGTTCTTTACTAAATACGTATGCAAATCTCTGCAAGCATTAAATATGGGTTATTCATTTAAAGATACAGATAAGAAAGAAGAAACTGAATGCATGCTAGTACTCCAGTTTCTCTCGGCATTTCTTTACTCTTTCTACTTCTAAATATTTTCTTTGTGGATTTGTTCTTTGCAATGCCATATTGGGCATATTTCCAAACAGGATTTGATCCCTTTTTCAATGGAATCCAGTGGCTACCGTGTTTTAAGAGATGAACGTCTTTCTTACACTCAGCCTTGCGAAGAATATTTGTTATTTCTTTTATCATTGGACCTTTTCTTGAGTAGGAGATTTGGAAGCTTGTTTGGTTGATGGGATGTGAACCGCAGGGATGTGCTGCTGGGAATTAACTTTCTGGACCAGATTTCTTTTATTTATTGTATTTTATTTATTTTTACTAACCTATGGATAAGTTACAGCTTTAACTTTCAGTTTAACAGAAAATACTGATTTTGAACAGAGGCTTGGACTCTACGACCTCCAGCAATCCCTTCAAAACTTGGTTATTTTCTGATTCTGGGCATACCCTAAAAACTGCCTTATTAGCAAGCACGATGGTTTGTTTGTAATGCAAATTTATTTTAATTGCTTGCATCTTTTGAGGGCATAACATTCTACAGTCTCCTATGTTGATTATTAAGGAAAAGAAAAATGGATGAGCTTGTCTGCTCAGTCTGATTGCTGTTTACTTTCCTCTTTTACCAACAGCTGTTAGGAAGTCACATTCATTTTTTCCTCCTCATTGTTCCCAATTTGTTAAGATTGGAATTGGTACAATATTGCGCCATAGAAAACTTGAGTTTCTGTAAATATCACTCAATACAGTAGCTCCTCTTTTATCTAAGCTTGCATGAAAATCTCTGGATGAAGGTGTTATTGAGAGAGATGAGATTTCAATATGTTAAATGACCAGGGTAGCTGTAGCTTGGAATAACACACACCTTGTGCCTATCAACATTTTGGGGACATCCAGAGAAGTTAACAGTGTGCATTACAATTGGAAATGATTCATCTTTGCCCATCATTACAAGTCAGAGCAGATCATCTTTTAACTCCTGACATAGTTGAGAGTTGAAGTTCTGAACATTTTGCTCGTGATCTTATTTATTCATTTAACACTGCTTAGAAAAGCTTTGGGGAGTTAGTCTAGAACCTGAGCCCTCTATGTGCATATTTTTCTACATATTTGGGGTGTTTGCTGTATTAATGGAGGGCATTCATATGAGATTAAGAACAACACATGCTGTGCGTATCTGGTGCCAGCAACCTCCAGGCAAAAATAATTTGTAATTCAGGACGTTTTAGTTTATTTGAATTGGATAGTAAAATACAACGTCCAAAGGGAGGAGACCAGCAGAGCTCAGTGTCGGGGATCTTCTTTCTCACAGCGGAGGAAAAGCTGGTATTTGAAAGGGTTCAGGATTATGAATGTCACTATAGCTCTTCAACTGAATTCATAGGTCACTATTTAATCTCTATGCTTTTAATATTTTTTCCAGTTTAAATAATGCTGTTGTAGAAAGTAAATACCATCTGATTTTATGAAGATGCTAAAAATGAGCTGGCTAGGTGAATGAGATTTTTTGCAAAACACTTGGGATCTAGATGGGAAATGGAGAAAGGGCTCAATCAAGAGCGAAGGCTTTGATCAGGACATCAGGAAGAGAAAGCTGGCAAAATCTACTTGACTGGACTTGACTTCTTTTTCAACAACGAGAAGAAAAAGTATAGATGAAGTGGGATGGCTGTGCTTGAGGGAGAGAGTGGAGATTACAGGTGGTCTTAGATACTGGCTCAAACCTAAACGTGCCCTTGGTGTGTGTTGAGATGGAGGAGGCGATGGAAGGGGCTGCATTTCAGTTGGGCAGAGTTGGGGGGCTCTCTGTCCCCCACACCGGAGGACCAGGAGGGAAAGAGGGTGATTTTAGGGAAACAGCTGACATGTGAAATGGCAGGCGAGATGATGAGGATTTTAATAAATCTTTCAAGCTTGGCAATAATATATGATTGGAAAATATATTGCTATATGTCTTGGCTGAACAACAACAAATACAGTCTGCTATTTTAAGGAACAGAAATTTTTCAAGACCTGATTTCAACAGTACATGAGAAAAAGTAAAAGCATGCCAGGAAATACAATCTAGGTAAAATGAATGCGCTGCTCCGTACCACATGTGACGTTAATCTTACAGCTTTCTAGAACAGAAATTCTAGTTTAAAAGCAGTCGGGTTACATGCACAGTTGTGGATGAGCGAGAAAAGAGCTGCAGAAGCAACAGCCCCGGTGCTGTTGGAGGGAGGAGGATCAGACGGGATTTGTCGGAGATCTGGTTTGGGCCCAGGCGTTTTTAGCGATGGCAGCAAGAACCCCCACGTCTAGTTGTTCTCCTGCTCGGTGTGAGACGCAATTTCATCCGGTGCTTTCCGTAAGAAACCTGAAATGATTGGCTGCAGGAACATCTTGTTCACGCCGCCTGCGCGCGGGGGAACTCGGCAGATGCCGGTTTGCTTTTGTGCTGCTTTGCAACTTAGGATATCAAACAGCGTTATTAATAAGCTGTATTCAGAAGTGTCAGAACTTATCCTCCTCGGGTCTTTTAATATAAAATTCTCCTGCCAATCCTAGTGGCTGGAAATCATCTGTCTGCAAGAGCTTTTAGGCAAACCTTCATCCTCCCAGTCAGGCCACCTTTATGAATTATTGTTGTCCGTGGCTGAGATCTGACTGTGGAGCCTGTTCCAGGTTTTTGCAACATAGCTTAATTCCAAATAGTTTTCTCCACTCTGAGGTTTGAAAGCTGAAGCTTGCCTATCTCCAGAAGCATCTACTCACCGTATCAGTATATTTTTACCAAAGATGGTCCCTCTTGTTCTGTATTTCTTCTCTGCATTGCACGTTGTTGAGGGTCTAGATTGCGGGGTGACAATAAAACCCTGGCAGATGTGTTGTTAACCTCCTCTCCCCCCTTCCCACTCAGGACAGGTGATTGGGAGGGAAAGAGGGACAGAGAGAAGAGAGCTGGGAAAATTAAAAATGTTTTACTAATGCTACTGATAAGAATAGAGAAAATAATACAAAATACACAAAACCAATCCTGAAAGTCCCAGCAACTGCAGAGCCGGCACCCGAAGTCCTGGACTGGACTCTGCAGCCAACCGGAGCTGGATTCAGTCTGTCACTGGGCCTCAGTTCACAGGGACGACTCGCAAGGTCCTCTCCTAATGTCGGCCATAAGCAGAAGGGAAAAGGAGAAGGGACGAGCTCCTTGCGATCTCCCACTTTTATATGAAGTATTCAGGTGAATGGGATGTTATACACAGTTGGTCAGTTTCTTGGTCACCTGTTTCCTGTTGCCCCTCTCGAGATGTCCATCCATGCTTATCAATAACCTCGCATTCCATTGCTGTGTTCACCAAAACATGTATCTGGGTTCTCCAGGAAAATGCAGCTGATATGAAGCTTTAGCTCACAGGCAAATTCACTAGAAGAGAAACTTGTTTTTGACAAAACCAGGACACACGTCATCTTCCTTGGGCAATGACAGGCACAGCTTTACAGCAATAAGCAAAGAGACAGAAAGCTTTGTCTACGCGGAGGGGCACTCGGAGAGAATGGGTTTGTTATCTGGCAGCGCGCTCTGCAAGATTTTTAAATGCTGTGTTAGACGATTCACGCAATTCAATCGGATAGTAAGAAGCTGCCCACTGAAGGCAGAAAGAGAAGTGACCAAATGGCTGATGTTTGTGATGTGATGTTCTACGCACTCACGTGCTCCCACTTGTCCTTCCTTTCTGTGGGAAAGAGTTTTGCTTTTTGGATTTGTTTTCTGAATTGGATAAGTACAAGTCCGTTTGTCAGCAGTTTCGGCTTTACATACTTAATAAAGGATTTGGGGTTTTTTGTCTTATTTATAACATCTGTTAGGGTTGCTTTACCGACTTAAAGGTTGTTTCTCAGTAGGACCTTAGGATGTTTAGGATGTCTAGTGCTGATATATCTAAAGGGAAGAGTCCTCGAAGCCATTAGCCTCTTGACCTTGCCTTCGCTTTTCCATCAAGGAACACGCTTGACAGTTATTTCTCCTACTTCTTCTGCAAGAACAGCAAGGCCCTTGCAGAAAAGCCTTGAAAGAAGAAAATATTTATTTTCCAACAACATTTAACTAACATTACACTGGACTTTGTGCAAAGGCACGTGCATTTTTCTGTCAACCTGCATGTGCATTTTCGACTGGGCAGGGATCACCTGCATTTTTGGCATGAGGTGCTCGGGGACAACTACTCCACGTTACTAAAACCCTTTCAAGTACAACTCCAGCAACGACAGGATCATCAGCTCGTAATGTGTTAACGTGTCAAATTTGCAAGACCACCCTATGGAGTTTGTTCTGCGCTTTTTTTTGAGCTTTAAAAGCTCCTGTTGAAGCGCCACGAGGCAACGTTTCTTTTGGAAGTGTAGGCCTGTAGTCAACAGGGGCTCCGAGACGCCCCTCCAGGCACTTTAATTGATTTCAGGGTTGAGAAACTAGTTATCATAAGATAAAGACAAAACCAGAAGAAGTAAATCTAAAATAAAATATAAAAAAGTAAAAAGCCTGGTAACAGTGGACTGCAATATGTAGGCCTATAAGGAGCACAGAGTAGCCATCCTTACAAAGCTCTCAGTCTGTTGAGATGTTGATTATTTTTTCCTCATTGGAATACCATATGTTACTAGTTGTAACTATTTTCTGTTATTTCGGGGGGTTTTTTTTGTTAATCTCATTATAAACCATAGGTTTTTCAGCCACCTTTAGGATCACGGCAGCTCTGTAAAAAGCACTTACAAACACCTTTCTTTGAGCAGAATGTATGTGGAGAACACGCTTTGTTCTGGTCCCTACAGACCACTGCTTGTTATACATTAAATGTCAAAGATCTGGAAATGATCTTTATTGCCTGTTGTTGCGAGCTATCTCATGCATTATTTATCAAACAGTAGGTGAAGATTTCAGCCTTTCTATGATAATTAGGAGCAGCTGGAATACAGGATTACAAACAGTTCCTGAGCACTAGTAAATGCCAGCATGGGAGGTGGATTGTTGGGACATGTTTCCCATAGTTAATTCAAAATAAATACGCTTTATTGGGCCTCAGTCAACATGGAGGGATAGAGAGGACGTAAAGCTGCGTGTTAATACTGCTGCATGGGGTTTTTACCTGCTCGTGTTTTACAGTAGTTGTCTAAACTACATGAACTGCAGCCCTTTCAGTGTGAGATAATAAGATTAAAGATGCCTTCTGTGGGTTGTACAACTGGTTCGGTACAGCCGCCGTGCTTTCCTGGAATTCAGCATCTTCATGCAACAGTTTCTCTGGATCACCTGGGGGTTTTAAGTAGTTTTAACAACGGATACCATTAGAATTATCTCATGTTAATCAGCTGAATCCTTTGAGGTCAAGGGGAGCAGTGCTGACACCAGAGCTCGCAGGTGACCGCTCAGACCTGAACATAAAAAGCACCTTTTACTGCCCAATTTTAGCTGTTTGTAAACAGACAAGGGTGGTTACGAGGAGTGAAGCTGTAAGTGTTCGGATTGTTGGTATCAGTTGTATTGAAAAAAGATGAACGTTAGAGGAGATGAGGAAAAAAAATAGCTTTATACCCATGAACTGTTAATTCAGTTTGATAGAGCTGAAGCAGCTACATAGTGATGCCTCATTATTTTGAAATTGAATAAGAGGTTTCCTTTCATTAATCCTTTATTCTCTAGACAGATGGGAATCGGTAGCTGCTTTATTTCATGGGCAATTTTGCCCAACTGGCAGTATGTTGAAAGTTACTATTGAAATAGGGTGTGGTGTAGTTGAGGGAAAAAAATATACCTTAATTTGAAAAATATGCTGCCTCATTTGTGGTTGCTGCTTTTATAATCTGTGGTTAAATCTATGTTTGTTTTCAGCTTGGGTAGTTGTATATCTGAAAAGGTGCCTGGTAGGTGTCAGATGTAGATATCTCGAACTGTCATGTTTGTGTGGCAGGTGTCGGAAGAGAAACTGGATGAGAAGGTGATAAATGTGCCAGGCCGGTCCTCACGTCCTTCCCCGGCGCCCAGGGAAGATCTGCCCCGCTTGGGCTGAGCCGGGAGGGGTTCTGCTGCTGCGGTTGTGGAGAAACGTGTGAATCAGAAGTGGGAAACCTGCTCCTTCTGGATGAAACGTAGTTTATGCCTTTATTTCATATAACCAAGGGCTGTTTTCTTTTTTAGCGTGTTTGTGGCATAACTCTTCATTTGTCACAGAAAAGACGGAAGTGAGTGCTGTTTCTGTGGCCTGCAAATGGTGTTCAAAAGCTCTGGTAAAGAATACTCTCTGTGCAGCCAATTTTAACAGAAGTTGGAGTGGTCCAGGCTATTATTTCTTATCTTCCTTTTAGCTGTCTTCTACTTTGTGAAGTGTTTCATATCTTGTGTGTGCTGGATTGGTAAACATTAAAATACATAGCAAACACATATTTACTCTGACTCGAGTACTGATTTGCACTGTCCTTTTCATTCTGCAGCTGGACATAGCCTTGGAACTTTTGGTACCGTTTCTATGAGCTCTAATAAGCACTTAAGCAGGATGAGCAATGTGACAACTGTGGAATAGCTCCATGTATTTTGAGTTCCAGATGTCGGTCCAATTTATTTGTACGTGATTACTATCTGTCAGGTTAACTGCCTAGAACAGTAGAAGAAAGAAGCAGCGGAGTCAAGTTAAGCCTCGCACCCTTTCCTGCTTCATCCCATCAAAGGCATCAGGGTATTAGCAAAGAGAACGCTCTTCCAGCTCAAGTCAAAATGTAAACCTTACTGTGAGATGAGTGTGAGGATGAGTCTGAGAAGTGGAAAATAGAAAGTGCTATAGCCGGCTGAATAGATTATAAAGTTGTTGAACCTTCTTGTCTCTCAGAGAATATCTGTATGCAGCGCAAGTTTTATTTTTCTGATCGTCGTATAACAACACTTCTGTTAATGAACAGTCCTTTCACGTTTTTGATAAATTGCTTGACAAGTTAAATATTTCTCTTCTAAAAGAAGATAAACCTGCCTTGTTGTGATGGTGAGAATCCAGTCTTGGTAGACTGTTCTCCACGGTGGAAGTGGTTTCTGATGCCTTAATGCAACACAAGTCTGATCCAGGTCAGTCCTCAGTCTCTGCTTGATGGAATTGGGGGTTTAAAGCATTTCTTAAGATGCCAGAGGTTCTCTGATTTGGTCATTGATCCTCCCTTCTCTCTGTCTCCTTTTGAAAGGCTCAGATTAATTTCATTCTGTGAGTTAGGGATGCCAGGACTCCGGACCCATTGGTACCGCTTGGCCGTGCTAACACCAGATGCCGTGGTAACGGAACCTGCTGGCATTGTCATTGTCACTGTCCCCATGGTTACGGAAGGACTATGTCCTGCCTCCAGCAGTGAGGGCAGGAGGCTACTGGAGGGCAAATGGGCCTGAGGCTGCTCCAAGTCTGCAACTCTCCCATCTCCAAAGGAAAGAGGTACCGAAGGGGCTCTGCAGCACCGGGGTGGTGTGGTGACCAACCCGTCCTACTCAGGACGCACTGAATTTCCAAAAAGACCCGGAGCTCTGTGTTTACTTGTGGCTCATGCAGCAGCTTCCTCCTCGTTGCATTTTGAGAGCTCTCGGCTGACTAGCTCTTAATCCATTTAACTTTCATCCCGTTTATTTTCGTAGTTTCGTAATCAGCTTAGGTGGTATGAGGCCATGGAAATTTCGACTTAGTAAGTCGCATTCCCTTTTTCAAGGCTTGCGATTGAGCTAAAAATAATACAAAGTTAGTTATTAGTGTTCTCCATAAGCCCACGGTAAGAGGTGTAATTATATTGCTGTAGCGGTGTTTTTTCCTGGGATCAACATTGAGCTGACGTCTGTGTTTGCTGGTTTAAAGAGCGGTGCAAGGTTTGCATCCCTGTGTTTCACACTATTGCCCAGTGACAGGAGTGCTGGGCTGGCTCTTCTGAAATGCCTCCACACGCTGGGAACAGAGGCAGAAAAGTGCCGGAATTGCTTTGACATTGCCCTCTCTTAAAATGTAAATAGTGTTTCGTCAGCATCTTGTGACTAACTCACCTTTTTACTACTAAAAACCAGTTGTATATTTAATAAATGCTTTTGAGTTTTCTGTCCCGCAGACAGACATTAAGCACCAGGTTCAAATGTTTTGCTCTCTATCAAACATAACACAAGATCTCAAAGCTGCTTTCGGAGGCTGAGCTTGGTTGGGTGCAGAGTTCTCCCGGATGTTGTGAAGCGCTCCCTCAGTCTCCCATTAGTTTCTTCACCTCCATTAGCATTCAATTGATTCCGTTTGCTGGAGTGTTTTGCTTTGTCTGCTTTGCCTGATGCCACTTGATTTTTGCTTTTATTCTGTTTTCTGATTGCTGCCTTGAAGGGTATTGAACCTTTAGGGCTGCATGCCTGTGTAACCTCTCAAAAGTGAGTGGAAAATCCATCTTACTGTTTTGATGAGAGGTGTCCGTTACTCTGCTGTTGATTACCGGTACCTGAGGGAAGGCTGCGCCTGCTGCGCTACCACAATTTGTAAAGGTTTGCTGATGTTGTGCATTGGCGCAAGTTCATATGTTGATATTAACTCAGATTAAACGTGTTTTACCTCACCAGCAAAAGCGTGGTGGTATGTCAAGGCCCACACGTTGCCTAAAAGCGCTGAGTTTCTTCTGATTTCCAGTCGCTCCCTTTCCCATCGATAGATGTTTGATCAGTGGCTGCTGCTGGAGCAGGAACTTCCCCACCTTACTACTTGGATTTAAAGGTTAGGGTAAATTAAATTTTCAGGTTAAGGTCATTTGTTTGGCATGTGAATTTTGTGGCAAAGTAAAGCATCTTGTGCCTATCTTAAGTCACTTAAATTTGCCCTTGTAACGCCTTTTTGTGGACAGTATAACGACTGAGATAGGCAAACCTTAGCAGTAGATTGACAAAGGGTTCAAAGAGTCGCGCTGTCCTCTCAAGTGAGATGAAAACACAAGTCTGGCACCAAAAGGGAGGCCAAGGCAGCCAACCAGGTGTGACAGCCCTGTCCTCTTTCTGGTCATCTCTTGTCACTGAAAGGTAAAGCTGAATTAGAAATGGAGATGGTTAGAAGTGTGGGGAAAAATCAATAGCAACGTATATTAAAAATCTTGAGATTCTTGAAGTACAGAGAGGAGATGACAGGCCAAAAGCTTGGGAAAGGTAAATAAATAGATGTAGTGCGACACGGACACCACTGCCCGTATGGACGAGATCTCTGCCGACTTCAGAAGCAGCCGAGGGCAGATAGCGGGATTGTTGTTGCCCAAATGAATCAGAGAGATGTAACCCGGTGGAGCGGGTGGGTAAGACTGCCCAGTCCGTAGGATGAAAACATGACTGGGATGGGCATCGTTCCCTATAAGGCCTTGCTTCATCTCACTTGACAGAAAATACTCATTGCAACTAGAGCTGCTCACCCTAATGTGTGTGTATTTGTGGGGTTTGTGCCTTTTCTCCCTTTTGTTCCTTTGGAAGCGACATTCTTCATCGTTCTATCATCAGCCGGCGTGATGGGAGAGACTCAGATTTCTTTTGAAGGTGGTGGCAGATTTTCATCTTGCTAAGGAGAAAAGTTCTAAAAATGCCTTGTCTTCTGGTACTAAATGTCTTTGTGATCCTGATGTTAGTCATCCTCTTTAGAAGTTTTTTTAGACCTGTTTGGTGTGTGGCTGTACATGGGACAACATGTACTGAAATGTAGTGGTTAATGGCCAGAAACTGGTCTGTGTCCTGTGGTGCTCGTGCAGTTCATTTCCAGCCAGAGACACGTAAAAACTCCTGATTTAGGTTAGTGGATTCTCGATTGTGGTCTTGCTTATAGGCCAAATGAGCAATAGTTGAGAAGCCAAAATAGAAAGGAAGATATGTTCATAAGCACTGAGGGGAGTATTAATGCTGGTAAATAAAAAAAGGCATTCATCGATTTATAGGAAGTTAATAATAATGATGGGGAAACAAAGCAGAAAGAGGACTTGGACTGAAATGTGATGCAAAGACATAAATCCAAAATAGAACATTTTCCAACTGAAGAGCTGTATTTTGAAAGCTGAAGTTGACAGGTCCTTAGCAGGGAAATGCAAGCAAGCTGTTAGCACACAGCCGGTAACTTCTGCGGTGCCAAGTGTTGGAGAAACTCCTCTTCCTCTTGGATTTGTTTGCACTTGAAGGCCAAGAGACCTTTGGTATTATCTCATGCTTGCAAGGACAACGCTAGTTTCCAGTTGTTCATCATAAATTCACTTTCTCCATATTAATCTATATCAATCAAATTTACTAACTTCCTTTATGAGAAATATTTATGCCTCCTCAGAACACATCCAGTTAAAATTGATTGCATCTTAATTGGATCCAGTATGAAGTATGTTTTTTCCCGGTAGGAGCATGGGAGTGTTAATAGGAGGGAAGACAGAGGATGTTCTCTATCACAGGATTTCAATATCATTTAAAGTTGTGTTTGTGAGAATAATAACTGTGGAGCTGCTGTCTGTGCTGCTGGGGGCAGTGACCAAGCTCTCAGTAAGTGCCAGTACGGAGCCAGCGGTGTCAGAGGATTGCGAGGTGAAGGGGCAGCCCAAGCTCAGGCCCCATGCCAGCGGGGAAGAATTCCTGCTGTTTAATGTTGTTCTAAAAGCTGGCTCCGTTTCCTGATTAGCTTTTGATTTGCAAGCTTCTTTGCTAACCCCCTGTTGTTAGGGAAAACGGAGCGGCTGGTTGCGGCGCAGCGATTTGGGATCAAGCCTGAGAGTGTTCCCCGCCCTGACCTCCCCATCGGTCCCTGAGAACTAAGAATTCTTTTATTTGAAGCTGTCATCCGCTAATATTCATCTGGTAAATATTTTTCCAACAAATTGAGAGGTGCTTCGTTATCGTTGGGTGCAGAGCACACCGGCACGAGCCATTACCCGCCTGATCTCCAAAACTGCTGCCAAAAGGAACTCTCAAATACCAGTGAGGAGGCTGCTGTGGAAAGAGCCACGTCGCCAAAGTGTATTTGGTGAAAAGATTTGGGCTTTGTGACATGGTAAAAGATAGTGGAATTGGAAAGGGAAGGGAAAGGAAAGGAAGAGGTGAGGAGGGGTAAGGAAGGGAAAGGAGAGGAGAGGAGGGGGAAGGAAGGGAATGGAAGGAAAGGAAAGGAGAGGAGAGGAGGGGAAAGAAAGGGAATGGAAAGGAGAGGAGGGGAGGGGAAATGGAAGGGAAGGAAGGGAAAGGAAGAGGAAAGGAGGGAAAGGGAAAGGAAGAGGAAAGGAGGGAAAGGGAAAGGAAAGGAGAGGAAGGTAAAGGGAAAGGAAAGGAGAGGAGGGGATAGAAAGGGAAAGGAGAGGAGGGGAGGGGAAGGGAGGGGAGTGGAGGGGAAAGAAAGGGAAAGGAGAGGAGGGGAGGGGAGAGGAAGGGAAAGGAGAGGAGGGGAAGAGAAGGGAAAGGGAAAGAAAAGGGAAGGAAGGAAAGGGAAAGCTGTGCATGATTCTCAGTTGTGCACCCTGTCTGAGCTCCTTGATCCAAGTACTACCCTAAAAAAAAGGAGATGAGGGACCTGAAATGGCAGGAATGGCTCCAGGCTCTGCAGCTCTGCCAGTGCTCCAGTGGAAAAAGTCTGAAAAAGGTGATAAAATTGAGCAGGCTTTTAGTCATGCGTTGGGATACTTCAGGCTTCCAGAGAGTAGGGTGAAACTGCCTTTTCTTTCTTAATTTTTGTCCAAAATTGCCAGGTAGGTGCATTGACCAGCATGGTGAGTTGATATTATGAAAAAACTCAACATGGTATGTTTTCATTTCAGTCTGTTTTCATAAATAAAACAGAAGTGAAAGTAACCAGGAGGTAAATAACAGGCTTAGCAGTGCCTCCAGATTTTTGTGGAGCTTCATGGCTTCTTTAAATAGTTGCTGTTTAAGATGGATTTTGCTTAAGCCAAAATGCCATTTAGAGTAAAAATCTGTAGGGAACTTGAGGGATGAATGGTTTTGACAAACGAGCAGTTTGAGGGAATTCATCTTCTGGGGAGGAAATGATCGAATCTCGGCTTTCTTGTAGAGGGATAGGGTAGAATTTGATTAACTTCAGGTAGAAAACAATGAAGAAGTGCCTTGGGAAGTAAGATTTTATTCTGATTAGACCAGCCGAGCAACCAGACCAAGATCAAATACGCAGATTTTTTTACTTGTGCTTGAAGTCTCAAAAGCTATAGCAGCATATTGAAATGTGTGTGCTGTGGACATCTGAAATTAATATCGTAGCAGATGCAGCGTAAATTTGCTGGAAGGTAGAGAATTGATGGGATTCTTATAGCAAGAGCAAACCAGACGGGAGTAACGAGGTTGTTTCTGGTGGTACCCCAAAGAAAGCACAGATTTATAAATGGGAAGTAAGGCAGCAAATCTGGCAGCGTCTCCACAGGAAAAATGAGGTTTTGTGTGGGACCTGAGCAATTGTGGTGCCTGATTCAGCTCATAATTGTCAATACATCGTGTTGTAACGGCGACTTTAATGAACTGTTTAATGGTATCCTTATAGAAGCAAATACTTGTTTAGGTCTGTGAGGTAATAAAGGTCAGGAAAAGCTGTTTTTCCTGGCAGGAGAAGTAGGAGTTATTGGATGCAATAACAGGGTTGCATGGCTATGCAAGGAAAATGTGTCTGTACTGCCTCAGCCTTTAACTTTGATAATGCCGGGGGTTTTCCATATTTTCAAGAGGAAACATAAATGCAAACTCTTGGAGGATGAAAAGTAAGTAGGAGCAGTTGTAGTACATCAAAGTACGTACTTTGTGCTGGAAATGAAGAGGTATGTTGCAGGAAGTTTCTAGCAACCGTAAGATGAACCCAAATAATTGCAGCTACCATAGCCAGGACTTGGGATTACTCAAAGGTGAAAATATAAATCCAGCTTAACTGGGCCCCAGAACCACCTGCTAATCTCTTCTTCACACTATGGTAAAATCCTTGCTTCTGGGAAACTTCCTTTTCCCCTTCTACTGAGAATAAGAATGGACTGGGTTTGTTGAATAAAAGCAACCACCCTTCTGTTTTAATGGAAAAATGGTTAATTGACACAACTGGGCCCTCAGTGTTAAGTTCTGAATAGACAATGAGCTGTTAGCCGCTTGTTAAACATATAAAACATGTATGTCTATACAGTAGATTTTAACTTTGGAGAGTGTGTGTAGTTGAAAATATTATCTTAACCACTCTGAGATAATGTCATTTATGTGAACTTTTCTATTCTTTACTGTCCAAGAGTTTTACAGTGAAAGCAACTGCATTTATTGGGCATCGGTGTGCTCACTAATAGAACGGAAAAGGTGCAGCTTCTGATTTGCAGGTATTTGCGTGCAGCAGGCTCCAGCCACCTTCTTCTAGTCCTATACAAGTCCTAGCAGTGTATATTTTGCCTTTTACAGGATGAGTACCTGTGCACTTGAACAAAACGTTGCGAAAATAGCGCCTTGCTTCATAGCTGTGAGAACGGATGTTTTGCTCCTTACTACGGACCCGTTTCATGTTTCCAAGTCAGTCTGGGGCACGGTATAATCAAGTTTAAGCTTTGATTAATGATTAATACATTAGAGGTGTCTAAGCAAAGCCTTGACTCATCTGAGATAACTCATCTATATCGATTTTTTTAAAATTATTTTTAATTGAGCTTGAAGAGTGGACTAGATTTGGTAAGGAGAGGCAGTGGCCTCTCCAGATGTGCCCTGCGCGTATGGACAGATGTGCAAAAGGTTTCACTGCCTATGGGTCATCGTGTTGTAGTATGTTTTCTGACTTTGAAGCATGTTAGCTGTTGCTTTTTGCTCCTCTGTGAATGTAAAAGGAGGTGAGCCACCTTCGCCTTCAGAAATTCTCTGAGGTAAGTGTTTGATGGACGAGGAGGATGCTGCTGAGCTTTTGCGGGTTGTGAAGAAAGGGTGGGGGCAGAAAAAGAAATATATGTGCAGTGTGTCTGTTTTCATGTTTGGAATAAAAAGGGCGGGGGGGGGTGTTTTTTGTTTTGTTTTGGGGTTTTTTGCTTAGTAGTTTTGTTTTTCTTCTGTACCATAGAATAAAGTGGGAAGTTTTAGGTAGATGTACTTGGGGACAGGGAGGGCAGGCTACAGTAAAAGCTGTCTAATCCACCTGTTTAGAACCATGTGCTTTGAGGAAGGACTGCAAAAAGACAATATTGAAAGGGCGTCGAGTAAGTTACCCTTCTGGAACTGTGGATCTCGTGCCAAAAACGTGGTTGAAAGAGCGGTCAGACCTGGAGAAGAGCAGGATTGTACCTGGACACTGTGGAAGCGGTTACAGTGAGCACGGGGCATCTGCTCTGGACACAGACACAAGTGAGGGAGATGCTGCTTTTTTTTCCTTAATGAAAAAGATTTAATTAGGCTAGAAGAGCAGGTGGTGGGTATATTGCTCGTGTATTAAAGATCGCAGGTGTAAGAGAGCCGGAGCTGCATAAAGCGTTTGGGGAAGGTTTCGATGGGCAGTCTGTGGAGGGCAGGAGCAAAATCTTGCAGGTGCTGCTATCACAGAGTAAGAGCTACAAGAAGAATTGCATGATTTTTCTGTGAATAATATGTTTTTTTATATGCATGGGTAGAATTTAACAACTGTTTTGTCAAAAAACAAGAAAAAAACATTAACTATTCCTAGTGCTAGGTCCTGCACTTGGGCCACAACAACCCCCTGCAGCGCTCCAGGCTGGGCACAGAGTGGCTCGGGAGCAGTCAGGCAGAAAGGGACCTGGGGGGACTAATGGACAGGAAGCTCAACATGAGCCAGCAGTGTGCCCAGGTGGCCAAGAAGGCCAATGGTGTCCTGTCCTGTATCCAAACCAGCGTGGTCAGCAGGACAAGGGCAGTGATCCTTCCCCTGTACTCTGCACTGGGGAGACCACATCTGGAGTATTGTGTTCAGTTCTGGGCCCCTCAGCTTGGGAAAGAGATTGAAGTGCTGGAGTGGGTCCAGAGAAGAGCAACAAGGCTGGGGAAGGGACTTGGACACAATCCCTATGGGGAGAGGCTGAGGGAGCTGGGCTTGTTCAGTCTGGAGCAGAGGAGGCTTAGAGGTGAGCTCAGCACTCTCTAGAACTACCTGAAGGGCAGTTCTAGCCAGGTGGGGATTGGGCTCTTCTCCCAGGCAGTCAGCAATAGGACAAGGGGGCATGGGCTTCAACTCTGCCAGGGGAAATTGAGGCTGGAGATTAGAAAGCAATTCTGTGCAGAGAGAGTGGTCAGCATTGGAATGGCTGCCCAGGGAGGTGCTGGACTCACCGGCCCTGGAGGTTTTTATACTGAGACTGGACATGGCACTTAGTGCCATGATCTGGTCAATGGACTGGAGTTGGACCAAGGCTTGGACTTGGTGATCTCTGAGCTCTTTTCCAACCCAGTCGATTCCGTGATTCTGTGATTATAATATTGGAAGAATTTTCACACTTTACAGTTGCAAGTGATGCGAAATGTGACATGACTAACTTCTGTTTGTTTCTTTTGCCCTTGCACGGAGGAAAATGAAACCAGAAACCAAAGCAAACTTTGAACAGCCAAAAGGAAATGCTTTTATTTTGAGATTGAAAAGCTATCTCCTCTCCTTTCCCTCCCACCTCCCACTGGTTGGATATAGACGAACCAGGGTTACAGTGCAGGCTGGGGGGTTTTGGTGTGGCTGGCACTCCATTTGGAAGAAAACCAAACAAGTAAAACCCCAGCAAAGCCAACTAACTCCACAGTTTTAATTCTGCCTGTATATTTTAATAGTGAAACTGTCAGTGCCGATGGATTGGCACCTCTGACCACCCTTCCAGCACCTGGTGGGAGTGTGAATTGAGCTGTTTCTTGACCTGAAGAATGAGTTGGTTTAAGTGCTTTTGCTTGATCTGTGTGTTGTCTAGATTAGAATTTGAATCAATTTGTGGTGTGTCTGTGTGGAGGGTAAAAATTCTATCTTTTTACATACAAACAGGAAATAATGCTTTACTTCGTCTGTTCCGGACAGCAGCAATTGATGCTTTTGGCTGTAGGTAAACAGCTGAAAAAGCGTGTCTAACATTTCTCACTTCTCATGTTTTCTAAATGATTACCAAAACCAAACTGCCGCTTAGACGGGTCATCACGCACCAAGCCCAGTGGAATTCCCCTGCTTACCACCTCTTCCTTTGAAATCTTTCTGGTAAATGACCCAGGAGTCATTTAGTGGGCCTGCTTCAGCATTAATTGCGTGTGCGCGAGTTTTATGGTGTAAACCCACATTGAGGTAACATCTAAATCCACATACTCAGGCATACTCGCATCCTCGCATCCTTCAGTTATTCTTACTTCAGTTACATTACCCTTAAGTAATGCAGTAATCAGTAATAAACTATATTATTGCTTCCTCCAGATGCCACTCAGTCAAATCAGGTCAGGTAAATGTCTTTGAGTAGCTGTCGATGGTTCTCATCTCATTCCTGAACGTGCCTTTCGGGTGGATTCGGAGTCGAGCGAGTTCTTTTGGCCACGCAGAGCTGGTTTCTGGTTTTCTGCCAGACTTGTGAGTGTGGGATCAATTTTCTGCCCCGATCCCCAAATATTCGTTAGCTAAATAGCTTTCCATGGCGTGTTACAGGTTCTACTCAACTACCAGGATGTTTTTATTATTCAAGATTCATTGGAGTGTTTTTGAAGTGTTTCATCCAGTGCACTGAGTAGTCTGCTTGGATGCTTTTGGCAATTTTTTATCACATCCCATCGCTCTCTCTTCTGAAAATCAAGTTTGACTGTATTTATTGTTCTAGAAGATGTCTTTATACATATTTTCCCAAACTGAAGGCACGATTGCCTTCCATTATCCCTGAAATGCTGTGGAGTCAAGATGTTGATTTATCTCCCATGGAATAAGATTTGTTCCCAGTCCCATTTGGAATATGACAGTTATCTGTCAACAAGGCTTATGAATATTTAAACTGAAACACAATTTTCATTCGCAGCCACTGCTTTTCAGTTGTTCACTTGTGATCTGTGCTGCCAATGCTCTTTAAGTCTTCGTTAAAGAGGATAGCTTAGAATTTAAGGTGAGAGCACTCCATGATGTCTATATAAGTGAACGTAAAGAAGGAAATTCGTAAGCAATGGCATTGGGGTGAACAGCAGCAAAACTGGGACTGACGCGAATAGTCTTTGTACCTTCAGCATAGGCAGAACTAAGAGAGAAATGTGCTTGGCGAATAAAGATCACACACCAAAGAAGAGAAGCGACTGGAACGGTTGTACGGGTCAGATTTTACTCTTACTGTTGTGCACCACCAAGTAGAAATACTTTCGGGTTTTTCTACACTCCTATTCAGCTGAGCAAAATTGCAGTTAGTTCTTAAGCCTCTCAATTTTATTGCAAGAATGTATAGGAAATGACAATATTCTTTATAATAAAAGGGAGAAAAAAAAAAAAGCTAAAAGGTCTGAATGTTCCTGAAGAATACTTCTGATGTTGTTTACTTGCCTATCTAATAATCTGTTATTGTGCTTTTCTAATGAACCTGGTTTTCCCTTGGGATGCCCTGACCTCCTCAGGGATAGTCTTATGTAAACTGAGAAAAAAAACCAGAGTAGCTTTGTAATAACCTGTCAAAATGGAAACCAGCACTGAATATTCAACACTGGCTGCTCCAGGATAGGCAAATTCATTTAGATGGCATGGAAATGATGCTGCAGGGAAGAAGATTGGGGGGAAGGAGCGGTCTTGTAAGGATAAAATTTATCGCTGACTATGTTGTTATCTTTTTCTCTTGGAAAAAAATAGAGTGCTTCATTTTAGAAATGATTTCCATTTGTAGATGTTTGTTTTTATGTCCTTGGGACGGAAGAGGGGAAGTTGTACAGTTTATTAAGAGATCATTTAATATACTGCATAGTTTATTGAAAGAAAGGCTTATAGATTTATGGTGGTGTAGTAAACATCATCCATGCAGTGCTCCATCAGTGTACGGTTTCTACCGGAGAAACTGCGCTGGGTTGCTGCCAGGTGGCAAAAAAGATGTGCTCAAAAGACATAATTTGCAAGTAGTTGTAAGAAATAATTCTGATAACAACGGACTTCTTTCATTACATTCCACTCATAACTCGCTCACTCCGGTGTTTAAAACCTGGTTAACAGTTTACGAGCAGGTTGGGCTGTGACCAGAAAATAAAACGTACTGCCTTTTGCTTATAGGAATATTTATCTGAAATAATGCCTTTTTCACTGTAACGTCTGATCTGTTTTAATATTTCTAGATTTACATGAGGAAAAGACATGCTGTAGCTGTTGAAGGTGTGGGTAACCTGTAAGGAAATGTAGTAGCAAAAGAGGTCTTCTGGTATTTTGTGGCTTGTTTCAACACGTGAATGGCAGAGATGCTTAATGGCTGTAATGAAAGAAGGGATTGTTCTGCCAACACTGGTCCATGTTTAGGTAGTAAGCTGTATATTTTTTCCTGTAAAGTCATGGAGTTCAGGGTAAAAATTAACCTTAAAACTACCTCTTCTGACCTATGTACTATAGGCTATTAAATTAACGTTTACCTCTCTATTCTAGGGGTAGTATTGCAGTATGGTAATAGGTATATAATTCAAATAGTACTTGAAGGGGTAATACCTGTTTATTATTTTGCATTTAATGGCATTATGCTTACTGTGGACCACAGCTCCTGGTTTTGAAATACTCTCCATTTATATGAGCCTTTGAATGCTGGGAGTCTGTGTCCTGTGAAGAACCTACACATTTCAGTTGGGGACTAACTAAGGATTCCACACGTTTGCAGCTGCCCATTATCAATACCTGTTGAATTTAGCAACGGTTTTTCATCACATGTGAGAATAAACAGAAATGTGTTATCAAATATGTGTGTGGCTTAATAGACTGGATATTTAATAAGATCAGATGTTTCCCAATTGTAGATGAGCAGGCCAATATTTTTTAGCTTCATTTCCTTTCAAGAACATTGGATTTAATACCATGTAAGCTATTTTTGCTTTCAAAAGCTTTATTAATTATTTTCCAGTGTGGCAGGGAATTGAAAATACTGAAATCTCTGAGCAGACTGCTAAATTCACCCTGTTTATAACTTTAGCCTGACTTAGGTTTGAACACAGGGAAGGAGTTTTATTGTTTCAGTGATTTATTTTTTCTAATTTTTTCTTTTTTACTTCATTACGTGCTGAGGATTTTTCTTTTAGGATTTGCTGCAGCTGCTTAATAAAGCAAATGCCTGAAGTTTAATTTCTGTACAGCAAAAACTGAGCTCATCAGAGCTTTCAGCTTCCAAGCAAAATGAAGTGCAGCTCCTCCAAGTATTTCCTTTCAGTTCATTCGATGACTTTTGCTTTCTGCTAAGACTTTTCCAACAGCCTTTTAGTGTCATTTCCCTTCAGAAAAGGACCAGGGAAAAAAAA
Organism: Patagioenas fasciata; assembly: GCF_037038585.1. NCBI lineage: Eukaryota > Metazoa > Chordata > Aves > Columbiformes > Columbidae > Patagioenas > Patagioenas fasciata. The sequence goes on from NC_092527.1 coordinate 5,804,858, forward strand.
TCCATCACCATTTTCAAGGTAAAAGGTTTGGCTTTTTCCTCCCCAATAACTGCAATACCGCTGCTTAGAATTGTTTTTTCGAATGTCACATTTTAGTGGCATTAAGGACTTGGGATTTGAGTTACGGAGAAACCAGTGCTTGGCCGCAGAGGCAACAAAATAGCTTAAACTTGCTTCTGAATGTCCTCAAAGACGAAAGAAAAGACTTTTAGGCAGGATGTAGGGCCAAGTGTTTCTGGTTTTCCTAATTCTCTGTTGGTATTGGTGAGTTGGTACCAGTGAGAAAAATCAGCTAGATTTTGGGTGGCTTAGTGTAATGAGAATAAAATAGCATAGAAGGATATTAGACTGGTATTTGTATCAGTCTGTCTGTTGTATTCCATCCCTCTTTTTACTTGCTGTGAAAATCACCAAATTCTGTGTTCTGCTCCCAAACCGGTGGTGTGACCTTTGTTCTTAACCACCTTCGGTTTTTTGGAATTCTGATTCCTTCATATCAACTTGGTTCCTGGAGGTTTATCCACCATTGTAGCCTACAAATGGTCTTCTGTGTTTCTGTGAAGTTCTCTTCTTACGCTTTTTGTTTCTGTAATAAAGCAATTCACAGAGTCACAGAATCCCAGAATGTCAGGGGTTGGAAGGGCCCTGGAAAGCTCATCCAGTGCAATCCCCCATGGAGCAGGAACACCCAGCTGAGGTTCCACAGGAAGGTGTCCAGGCGGGTTTGAATGTCTGCAGAGAAGGAGACTCCACAACCTCCCTGGGCAGCCTGGGCCAGGCTCTGCCACCCTCACCAGGAAGAAGTTTCTTCTCAAATTTAAGTGGAACCTCCTGTGTTCCAGTTTGAACCCACTGCCCCTTGTCCTATCACTGGTTGTCACTGAGAAGAGCCTGGCTCCATCCTCCTGACACTCCCCCTTTCCATATTGATCCCCATGAATGAGTCACCCCTCAGTCTCCTCTTGTCCAGCTCCAGAGCCCCAGCTCCCTCAGCCTTTCCTCACACGGGAGATGCTCCACTCCCTTCAGCATCTTGGTGGCTGCGCTGGACTCTCTCCAGCAGTTCCCTGTCCTTCTGGAACTGAGGGGCCACAACTGGACACAATATTCCAGGTGTGGTCTCCCCAGGGCAGAGCAGAGGGGCAGGAGAACCTCTCTGACCTACTGACCACCCCCTTCTAACCCACCCCAGGTACCATTGGCCTTCCTGGCCACAAGGGCCCAGTGCTGGCTCATGGTCACCCTGCTGTCCCCAGGACCCCCAGGTCCCTTTCCCCTACACTGCTCTCTAATAGGTCATTCCCCAACTTATACTGGAACCTGGGGTTGTTCCTGCCCAGATGTAAGGCCCTAATTCACAGGGGAAGAAAGGATTTCTCTTTCCCAACGAAACCCTTTCCTATCCTCATGGAAGGGCAATGCTAGGCACTCATGTATATGTTAAGTGCTCCCTTTCTCCAAAGCCAGACTCTTACAGGTCCGCAAAGAATTAATTTCAAAGGCAGATGCTCTGTTTCCTCTGTCCTGCTATCGACCTCTAGTGATACTTTTTTGGGGGGTATTTCCTTGTTCATTTGCTGCTGCTGAGGCATCCTAAGAAATTCCGTCATTCCCTGAAAAAACGTATCTCCCATTTTTCTAAACAGATAAGGGGTTTTCCAAGAAAATGTGGGTTTTCCTCTCTCCATTCTCAAGTCCGGTGTGCACTTGATCCGTAGCGTTTCCCTCCGTACCTCAGGGATTCTTTTGGCAAGAGTTTAGAAAACATGGATTTAATCGCTCTGCCTTTGTTACCGAACGGGGTGCACCAGGAAAATCCAGGTTTCTTGGCAATGCTAGTGGTTTATTTCCCCACGTTACTTCCCTGTCTAAAGCAGCACAAGCAGATAGAGAGGATGGCGAAGCATCAGTAAGTTGTCCTTTTTTACCTTCTCTATAAGGAGAAAACAGATATCTGTGGTTATTACAGTGCACAGTAGATGCCTAGGGAATATTAAAAAAAAAAAGCATTATGCAGATAGCCGTAAGCAATGTTTAGGTAGGTCTTTTTTAATGTTAATAATTCAAGTTGAGAGGCTCCTGCTGCTCCTCTTGGAACAGTGTGCAAACGTGGCTCCGAATTAAGGGGAAAACATTCAAGTCACTTAATTCACACCTTCAATGGCCATTGCCTGATGATGGTATTCCTGAATAAAGGCTTGATCTCTTTCATTATTTATGAGTCCTTGAGTGTTTCAAGTGTAAATTAGGCTTTTCCAAACAGAGAACCAATAAACCTCATCGTTAATTTACCTGAGCAACGGCTAAAGGAACTGGAAAACAAACAAGATTTACAAAATGAGTTTTTAATATACATTTACGATGTGACATGCTGTGAACTGTGCCCAGGAGCTCTAAGCGGGTTACCTGGGTGTGCGGCCTCCCCGTGCTGGATGGAGCTGTGTGCTCAAGCACCGCTCTGGTGCAACACTTTGCGGTAGGATTTCCCTGCTCAAAGCCATTCCCCCACGCACAAACCTGCCTCCTTACTGTCTGTTTTTCATGCCTGCTTTGAGTGCTCAAGTCCCACTCTATTTGTACATTCCCAGCGATGTATTTTAGGTCGATTTTGAAATACGGGTTTCTATTTCGAGCAGCGAGCCCAGCCAAAGCTTGCCATTTCTGGGGTGAAAAAGATCTGTATTTCCAAAGAAGTAATTTCTCTAGAATCAGAATGAAAATTAGTTATTTTTCAGTTTTCTGCAGAATTGGACATACAGCATTCTTTCAGAAAAAAAAAAATATGTGAAACAGAACAAGCAGTTTATTCAATTCACACACATCTTGTGCGTAAAAGAGTAACAGGTAACAAGTGTTGGTCCAAGATGACACCACAGTGTCAGTGTCCTGTCCCAACAGGTGGGACATATCCTGTATCCAAATCAGCGTGGTCAGCAGGACAAGGGCAGTGATCCTTCCCCTGTACTCTGCATTGGGGAGGCCACACCTGGAGTATTGTGTTCAGTTCTGGGCCCCTCAGCTCAGGAAAGAGATTGAAGTGCTGGAGCGGGTCCAGAGAAGAGCAACAAGACTGGGGAAGGGACTTGAACACAAGCCCTATGGGGAGAGGCTGAGGGAGCTGGGCTTGTTCAGTCTGGAGCAGAGGAGGCTTAGAGGTGAGCTCAGCACTCTCTAGAACGACCTGAAGGGCAGTTCTAGCCAGGTGGGGATTGGGCTCTTCTCCCAGGCAGTCAGCAATAGGACAAGGGGGCATGGGCTTCAACTCTGCCAGGGGAAATTGAGGCTGGAGATTAGAAAGCAATTCTGTGCAGAGAGAGTGGTCAGGCATTGGAATGGCTGCCCAGGGAGGTGCTGGACTCACCGGCCCTGGAGGTTTTTAAACTGAGATTGGACATGGCACTTAGTGCCATGATCTGGTCAATGGACTGGAGTTGGACCAAGGCTTGGACTTGGTGATCTCTGAGCTCTTTTCCGCCCCAGTCCATTCTGTGATTCTGTATGAGGGATGAGTTAACTCTAGATGCGACACGTGCCCTGACCCAACAGATGAGACCAGGTGTGAGTGAACTCTGGGTTAATTCTGTGCAGTTATGTGAATGATAGAGTCACCTCCATAGTCCAATTCAATTGTGAGTTTTACTAAAAGTACTTGTTGGAATATTGGTTACAGCGAATGGTGACTTGGCAAAAGTATAACAGAACTTACCAACACATCAACAGTGAAAATCCTACTATCAGCGAAATGTTGGCAACCATCAGTAGCTATAATATGAAATTTAACCAGAAATCAGCAGCAGAGCTTAAAGATGTCCTTATATGTTCAAAAGGGAAAGAGAGAAAAGGAGTGGTAGAGAGGAAAGGAAAACTAAGGTATAAGGGAGAGAAAAAGAGAATAATCTGTACGGAAGGAGAGATAAAGAAATGGGACTATAGAAAAAAAAAAAAAGAAGGAAAGAGCAGAGAGAAAAGAAGAAAGAAAAGAGTGAGGGATCCAGTCTCTTACGGCCCCACGGTGTGGATGATGGGACCTGACAGCTCCAAAGCAACGTTTCCATAGCTTGTGATACACCAGGTTTCTTCTGACACAGTATATGTGCATTAAAAGTACCCCTGTACTGCTTTCCTCTGCCTGCTGGTGAATGTGAAGCAATTTGAAAATGGGGATTATTTTCTTATACAAAGGCATTAGATGGATGAGTTGAAATGGTAGTTGCTTTTTTTGATATTCTATGGAGTTTTCATAGTTAAACCTGGATCATAAACTAAGTTTTCTACATTTGAAGGTATATGGCTGTAGCGTAGCGTGGATGAAATAGCAATAAATTAGAAGTCAATGGAAAATGGAGACCTTATTGCAGAAATAAATTATCAAGATTATCACGAACTGACTTAGACCTGCGCTGCGGGTTCGTATACAAAACCAGGATAATTCTACAAAGCCGCCTGCAGGATTACGTGTTTCTTATTTTCCATCATCCCACCGTCGGGGATCTCGAAGGAGTTTCCAAATTTTCAAAACAAACAAGAATGAAAAGAAACCAGGAAGAGGCAAAGCATGACAGTCACACGCTCACTACTACATTCACTACATAGCCAGTACTTGCCTCCCTTGGTGTCATAAACCTAGATTAATGTTTTTGTTAATTCCCCTGCCCCTTTTAAGAGGATGAGCGCGTGGTGAAGAGATAAAGTGACTGTGGAAGGACAGACGGGTGCCCGGGGGAGCTGTGAGCGGAGAGGTGGGGTCACATCGCAGCACGCAGAGGAGCACTTGTGTAAAAAAGCCAAGGACAGGGCAGGGATAGAGGGGCAAAAAAGGAATCAGGGTGCAGAGACTAAACTGCCCTAACACAAACACCACTGGGGACTGGGGAGGCCAGGGCTCCAACCGGGCACAACGTTTTCCAGTTGAAAGTTCACCTTGAGGCCTCGGTCATACATCACGCTGCACAAAGCCCCATGCTGTACAATTATGATAGCAAAGGAACATCTCAGATAAAAATAAGAATACAGGGATACAGGTAACTAACTAACACTTAAAGAACTAACACTTAAGGAACTAACCCTTAACCCACATAGCCTAGCTTAGAGTTTAGTGCAACTTATTGTATGAGAAACAGGAGTTCACTGATGACTTCACAGGCATTGCGAGGATAAACAAACCCTAGCTGCGTCCTTGGGTGAGCTAGATAACAGGATCTTGGGCACAGGATGGGAGATAACCCAGTTCTAACTGATTCATCCCTTTGAATCCCAGCCAACTCAGCACACCAGGCCTGAGGTAAAAGTGTACAGTGAAGAAGACCCTGGTTCACAATCACTGCACGGTCGCAACCAGGACGGGCCGGAGGTGGAGACTATGGCAATGGTCTCCCGGAACTCATTGTAATAAGAACCGCCTTCTCGGGGACAGGTGATGAATATGTAAAGGCGTTCCTAGAACTTTCATGAATATGTAATACGTTGCAGCATTTAACCAAGCTCACAGCTACTAGAAATTTACACACATCTTGGGCGGCGCTATCCCCCGTGTGTCCAGTGCTGAGTAAACATACTTCACAACCTTGTGAGGTTATAAAGAAAGTCATTTCCAAGCCTCCCTATCCTTCCTCACGCAGAGAAAAAAACCTGAAAATTATGAATACGAAAGACTTAAAACAGGAAAATGCTGTGCTGTGTGTCTTTATGGAATTCTTTCTGGATTCAGACTATGGTCTGCAGAAGTCCTTTACTAGATGTCTGACACTATTCCACATCAGAAGTGGTAAAGAAAAGTAAGTGTGCAGGAGACAGGGGAGAGAACTCAATGTCTTTCCCCTACAGGGAATAATTTCTTTTTCTATTTTGGTCTTCAAAAACTTCTCCTGCTGGGAATATTTTCTATTTCCCTTAACACCTGGCAAACAAATTTGGATCCGTTTCTAACTTTGAATGGTCCAGAACGCAAATGCAGTCCCTCTCTTCAAAATCTGTCTAAAGGTTTACACCGACTTGATCATAAAAATACAACCTCTATAAAACATAATTTACAAGGGATTGTTTTTGGATTAAAAAATATCAGCCATGCTTCATCATATTAAAAAAAATATATCACTACCTATACAAATACATGTACAAGATCAAAGACCTATGTAGCCCATATGCTGCTCTGCTCCAGATCCCCCTTGTCCATGGGCTCCCTGGCTTTACAGGTTAAAAACCAAGACATTTGAAGCATTTCCAGACCACACGGGCTCTTTTTCCAAAGCTTTCAAAAGCTCACAACCGCATAGGCAGCCATCAGGGTTTGCTCAAGGGACTATTGCTAAATAGCTAGCTGTGCATATGTTCTAAACCTGCTAATTGGAAGGAAACTAATCATCTGAGTTCTCTAAGTGAGGTTGGGGGTCTGGCTGTGGGGTGGCCAGGAGGTGACAACCCCACAAGGGTGGAATATCTGCTGAAATAACACTTTGAAAGGCCTTCAAGTGGGGGACTCCTCTTTTATTTCTCATTGTAGCAAATGGGACCAGAAATGGATTGCTAAGGCTGATGCAAGATTCTCTGTTATCTATATCTATATCTCTTGAAAAAACAGATTTCCCAGATTGGTGCTTTCATACCAGACAACATTACAGATGCAAATAAAGTGAAAATTAGTAATAACAAAAATAATAAATAATAATAAATAATAATATAAATGCACATACTACAGTCAGCGGTGAGACAAAAATTCTTCAACTTCAGTGTTAGAGGCAGTTTTGCATTACAGATAATAAGGTTCAGACTTCTTAAACATCTCTCAAAACATAAAATACTAGAAACTGTGATTCTGTGAAACCCTAGTTAGAAAACAGTATTTTAATGTTGCAGTTGTTATGAAAATACATAAAGCTGTAGATGCCACTCTTAATGGTATCTGTGGTGCATCTCCTGTTTCCTGTTATTCAGTATATTCATCAATGAGTTGGATGAGGGAATAGAGTGACTGTCAGCAAGTTTGCTGATGACACCAAGCTGGGAGGAGTGGCTGACACTGGAAGCTGTGCTGCCATCCAGAGACCTGGACAGGCTGGAGAGCTGGGCAGGGAGAAATTTAATGAAATAGGACAAGAGGAAGTGCAGAGTCTTGAATCTTGGCAGGAACAACCCCACGTTCCAGTGTAAATTGGGGAATGACCCATTAGAGAGCAGCGTAGGGGAAAGGGACCTGGGGGTCCTGGGGACAGCAGGGTGAGCATGAGCCAGCACTGGGCCCTTGTGGCCAGAAAGGCCAATGGTACCTGGGGTGGATTAGAAGGGGGTGGTCAGTAGGTCAGAGAGGTCAGTAGGTCAGGTCCTGCCCCTCTACTCTGCCCTGGGGAGACCACACCTGGAATATTGTGTCCAGTTGTGGCCCCTCAGCTCCAGAAGGACAGGGAACTGCTGGAGAGAGTCCAGCGCAGCCACCAAGATGCTGAAGGGAGTGGAGCATCTCCCGTGTGAGGAAAGGCTGAGGGAGCTGGGGCTCTGGAGCTGGAGAAGAGGAGACTGAGGGGTGAGGTGACTCATTCATGGTTACAGATATAGAAAGGGTGAGTGTCAGGAGGATGGAGCCAGGCTCTTCTCGGTGACAACCAGTGATAGGACAAGGGGTAATGGGTTCAAACTGGAACACAGGAGGTTCCACTTAAATATGAGAAGAAACTTCTTGATGGTGAGGGTGGCAGAACCTGACCCAGGCTGCCCAGGGAGGTTGTGGAGTCTCCTTCTCTGCAGACATTCAAACCCGCCTGGACACCTTCCTGTGGAACCTCATCTGGGTGTTCCTGCTCCATGGGGGGATTGCACTGGATGAGCTTTCCAGGGCCCTTCCAACCTCTGTGATTCTGTGATTCTGCAGGCACCATCCTGGTTGACAACATGCTGATCAAAGGGACCGCGGGGGGGCCGGACCCCACCATCGAACTGTCCCTGAAGGACAACATGGATTACTGGGTGATCCTGGACCCCCTCAGCCAGCGCCTGTACCTCAACAGCACCGGCCGCTTTCTGGACAGAGACGTAAGTCAGGGCTTTGCTCCTTGTTTGCTTTTCTCCCTGTAGGCATTAATATCTAAATCTTGTATGCTAATAGAAGCACAAGACCTGCTAGAATATAACAGCTGCATCCATCTTCTGTCCCCAGATGGATGTGAACAGAGTTAATTGGATTCTTGATTAGGACTTATTGGGAGCAGGTAGAAACTTGAGTGTGTCTACAATTATTATATGTGGATGAACACAACAATAAAGAGCACACAAATAGATGTGTGGGTTGTCAGAAATATATATCGAACCAAACTGGACTTGTTGACTGAATTAAAAGCTTTGCTGATTTATTTTTTCCTAAAGAGGTGCAGCTCACCTCGTGTCCCGTGACACTCATTAAAAACCAGCTGTATCTGTGTACATTGACGGGAGGTGAGGGAGAACAAAGGAATTGAGAATATTACAGTTCATTGGAAAGCCTGACATACTCAATTTAGAATGTGCTGGTTACATTCTTGTTTTAAGGCAGCCTAAAATTTGTGTGGTATACTCATTCCTAGAAGCGTGAAAGAGATATTGTCAGGTTAGGTTTGATTTTCTATGAAAAGAAAAATTAAAAGCATAAAATAAATAGGTACGTTCTCATCTCTGCTGGTTTCATTGAAGAGAAACAATTTAGAAAATAGAGATATTTTCTCGCATGTTCCAGCGTTGCTGCAGCTCATCAGAATCCGAAGGGAACGATTGACTCAAAAGTGGCTCTAATCAACATGGAAAAGAGTCCTTTAAAGATCAGGGCTTCTTGGAGTGCATGAAAGTTTGTTTTGTATTAGCTTGATTGATTAATTTGTCGTCTTCACATGTTTTGCGATAGATGCAGAAGTACCAGAAACAACATGCAAATTTTTCTTGATTTCCATTTTTTGTTTCAAAGAGCTAATTGAGTTCAGCCATTCTTAACTGAGTATTAATTGACAAATTCTGTGTGTGTGACGTGAAAGTCCAAAACACAGCACAACGGGCACGGTGGCAAAAGAGGTGTTGGTGCATCAGCAAAGAGTTGGCGCTTCCTCGGGCACCAGACAACCGGCTGATGCTGGAGCTTTGGCTTCTCAGTTTTAAGTGAGAGCAAAAAGCCAGAGCCCCTGGTGGGAGGTGAGGCTTAAGAACCACTGTAAGAAATGAGGGGTCAATTTTTCAACAGCCCACGCAAGTCTGCGTATCTATATGGTGCTAGAAAGCAAAACTAATTCCATTAGATCAGTGCTAATTCTTTTTTCCATGCCTCTTTTGGTGATGCTTTTCTCTCTGCAGGTTTGTTCATCTGAGCTGCTTTACCTGAATCTAACCTAGATGCTTTACCAAAACCACCTTGTCAAATTATTTGATATTAGTAACAATCTGACTAAACTTACAAATACTTCACATTGTTACAAATACATATGGGCACTTTACAGTGATATTCTTTGCAAGAATAGCCTCAGGTTGCAAGGAAACAAGTGGAAGGTGCACATTTTCTTAATTATATATATATGTAATGTCTGTGGTTTTCATTGGTGTTTAAGGGGTTATTTCCTCATTTTCTGCTATGAACTGTGACACTTCTAATCCCTACTGCCATAGTACTGGGTAAAATTCCTCATTTGTGTTTATTTAAGTTTGCTGGGATATGAAAAGCAAATCTGACATTGAAGGTCATTGAGATTTTGGGTGTGAGCACCACTGTAGCGGTTTTCTGTGGTCTCAATGAGCTGCTCTGAGTCACAAGCCAAAGAGAATGAAAGCAACCCATAAAAGCCCCATTGATTTGGTGAAAATGTGAAATTTGCATCATGGACTTGATTAATACGGCTCTTATCTAAAGGCTGTTTCCAACCTTCAGAACCAGAGCTATACTAACACTTAAAATGTAAAATCATTCAACAATGTGCATGGCTCCTTCTTGATTTTTTTTCTTTATACAAAAGAAGTAAACTATTTTTCTCACCTTTCAAGTTAAAACCACGCGAGACTTAGTAGCCAACAAAATTTGGGCTTATTAAGTTGAACCTTAAAATCCAGGTTTTTATTGCAGAGCACAAATTGCTGTCTCTCGATTCCCAGTTGCCCATGCGATTGAGTTCAGTGTATTTGGATCCTCTTCCCATTTGTCTCTCTGATGTGCCCACTTGTCAGCTCCCCGCTGATGCAGTTACCCTGATCCTGTTCTTTTTTATTACTTCTCTTGAAGGAAAATCTTATTAGATTGCATTGATTGATTCTACTAAGAGCGACAGTATGTTTTCCAAACAAGATTGAATAAAAAGAGAATTCCAGACTTTTCTTCCAAAACTTGAAGGTGAATAGATCAGAACAGCTGAAAGACATTGGGATAACTTGTCCCCATAAACCGTTTTGTGACATTGTGCTATTGAGTAGTTACATTTATTGTCTATAAATACCTGCACTGATGAGCGTTGGTTGTAAGACCTGGTTTTCACTCTAAGCACTAACCCAGCAGAAACTGTCCATATGTCAAATTTTACTGAAGATGCCAAACTATTCTTTTCCATATTTTTGTGAAGAAGACCAAATGCAGAACACTGTGCAATTAGCTATCATTACAATTAATTTAACATGTTTTTCTTGGGCATTGCTAATAACTCCAGGTGAACTAAGTAGCATTTGAAGTTGATTAAAAGTGGACTAAAAATTCTCGGATCCTTGGCAAAGTGTGTCAACTTGAAGTATAGATCGAGGTTATAATGTTAGAGGCTTTGTTTAATTTACGGATGATGTTTGGTATGTTCCTACCTGTGTTGAAAGCTCCATTGATAAAAGCAGGACCACATCGTAGCTGCAGATTTTTCCAGCAAGGAGAATGGACTTTAGGTAAGAGCTCACGCTGTATTTTCTTGTGGAGAAAGTTGAGGGTAGATGTGTGGGGAGAAACAGATATTTCATGTAAGATCTCAACACCACCAGAAATCCCCCTTCTTCTCCTTAAAAATGGGTTAGTGCCCAAGTTTGAAGCATAAAGAAAGCCACGTGGCTCTGAAATCCCTGACAGCCAAATTGGAAAAAATCAATCCATCAGAGAAATGGTAGCATTTAGAATGAGTTGAAAACATAATTATGTAGCTCTATAATTATGGTATAATTGTAAGTCTCAGGATCTCAGTACAGAAACCTGTTTGCCTTCACTGTACAGAATAGTATGGCACAGGCAGCTTTAAATTACGTTTTTGAGTTGTTTACTCTCTTGAAGACTTTGAGGTTAATAAATACAGAATAGTTTCATTTTACCCCTTCTGATTCTTTCTTGCTCTCTGCTGAGTGTTAGATGTAAAATCCAAATGGCCTCGCTGTCAATATTTTACAGATCAGACTCTCGGTTCAAGTAACTAAATGAGCCCTTGCTGTGGTGGGAGCATTGTGAAGGGAATACACTGTATTTCCATAGCAGTATTTCTGAATTTCCACTGAACCAAAGGTGTCTTTTCCTGTATTCTTGTTGGACTTGTCTGATTAGCTCAGGTAAGCACTTGCAGCCTTGCCAGCTGAAATTTCTTTACTCATTCATCAAGTTTGGGAGCTATTTGTATGTGAATATTATGATGTTCACTGGAGTAAAACCAAGAAGACTCTGGACTGTCTGCACTTAAAGGTGACCAACTTGTTTCTAAATTACTAGATAAATGTAAGCGGTAACGTATTGAATTTATTTCCGACTTGACCTTTCCATTCCAATATTAATAAACCAAAGGTTAGAATGTGTGACATTTTCTAGGTATCTTTCAATAATCAGATGTTCAAAAGATGTGCTTTTTTTGTTGTCGTTCTCAAGGCAAGTGTGAAGGGCTAATCGTGCCGGGGATTTTTATTTCTGTGTTAGCAGATGCGGTCTGCAAAATACAGCTTAGAGACGTGTAGGTCTACTGGAAATATTGCCAACATGAGCTGGAGTCGGGATGCTCTTGGAGAAGCGTTTTAATCCAGACATAGAACATTAAGCATAATGTAGGCAGGCGGGTAGGCTGCAAGCGAACCTGAGCGATATCAATATCTGTCCGAATTTAACTATTAGTTCCGATTTTGACTGTGTGTTATACAAATGTGTTTTCACCCACAGCCGCCCGTGTCCATCCAGTCCATTGTGGTGCAAGTGCAGTGCGTGAACAAGAAGGTGGGCACCATCATCAACCACGAGGTGCGGATCGTGGTGCGGGACAGGAACGATAACTCGCCGCAGTTCCAGCAGCAGCGATACTACGTGGCAGTGAATGAGGTCAGAACCGCTTATTTTATTTTATTTATTTTATTTTTTCTCCTTTGCGTGTTGTCATTGCTAAATGCCAGCTTTCAGTTCTTTCGCATACGAAAACCTGGTAAATTCAGCTATTTTAAATTCCCTTACGTTCGCATCACTTCAGAACAACTCAGCACAGACAGTATCCTTCAGGTTTTAGCCTGTGAGCTGTTGTTCCTTTTTCTTAACGAACACAAAGACATAGCGAATACAAATACCCCCCCGGTTTCATCGGGACACTTAGAATATTGCAGGAGACACTAGAACCTGAAGCTGCATCTCAACGGGTGAAGCATTGATTTCTGTTACATTTTAAAAATGTTTCGCTGCATTTTGCTGTTGCATCCGCAAACCTGGAAGTAAAGCAAATGTATTTATGAAGAACAAATGTAAATAGTTCAAAAGGTTTTATTAACAATACTGAAGCTTGGCAAAGGGCAGTTTTGGTTTATTGCTGTTTATTAAATTATGTCTGTGAATGCAATTCTTTCTTTTATGGGAGAGAGAGTTGTCAATGAGACTTCTCTGGATTATTTGAAGCAAAAAACCTATTTCTTTCTTGAGCTGATACAACTTTCTTGTGCTTTACAGTTAAATGCTTTGTTCTATGAGGGACTGGACAATCCACCAGTAACTAATACAAAGGATTTGCATTTTCAGTTAGTATCCTGGGGCTTTACGAGTCAAAAGTTGGAACAGGGATGCAGAAGTGAAAACATTGAAGATAAAGCCGTTAAATATGTGGTGTGCACCGTGTCCCTGGTGGTATTTGGTTTGGGGCTTTTTTGGTTGGTTTTTTTGTTCGTTTGGGTTTGTGTGTGTGTGGTTGGTGGGTTGGTTGGTTTGGTTTCCCCTTGTGTGCTTGGGAGATTCAGCTTTTCCAGGTGTCTGCTGTAAGCGAGCCAGCGTGTGGTGATGCGCAGCATAGCTCGCAGGCCTCAGCAGAGCAGTGGAGCAGAGCTGCTGGATGATTTTTAGGCCTAATGAAGCCAAAACTATGGAGAAAAAGCCCCAAACCCACACATTATTGTGGAGTAGACATGTGAAGTTGAGGTAAGGATATTCAGGTTGTTCAAACTTACCAGTGACACCTTTTAATTGATATCGTTTACCTTCAGATGAATTTTTGGCAATGGGGCCACCAAAATTTGGAGATCGCAAAAGGGCATCTGCATGAGCACCAGTGATGTCCTCCTTATGGTTTTAAGTTGTTCTCAAGTTGACCTTGACGTGGTAACTGCAATTTCTATGTTTTTGCAGACCTGTGCTTTTGGTCTTGAGTAAAGGCAACAGAACCATCAGTCTGAAGTGCCTGTACAGGCAGGCCCCAGATCACTTCCAAGACCCGCATAATTTTTGCAGTAAAACCGAAGGCAAGTGCTGTAAATACCAAAAAATCAAGGATTTTCCATAATTAGAAGTCCAAAAGACAGACTGAAAAACACACCATTTAAAATGATTTAGAAGTTTAGCATTATTACTGGGCACAATGCGATGTTGCTCTTTCCGCCAGTTGCGGTCCTGATTTAATTAGCATCTTTGTTTCATTTTATCGCTGTTCTGCTTACAGCTTCTGACATGGCCCCACTGTGCCCCTCAGCACTACCCAGTCGGTTAATGCTCTCATTAATTAACCAAAACAAAGTTCACAAGAGCATCTCAGCCTTTCTCAAAGGTTTTTGAGAGTGTTTACAGTTTTTAATGATAGTTTATTCTGCTACTAATTGGCACTGCCTCTAGTGAATGTAACTGCAGGACTGCACTGCAATGAGGGGGTTTGTTATTTTTTTATTGCCTCTGGTCTTCTGCTTGCTTGTCAATTAGAAAGTAGAGAAGTTTCGCTTATGTAACATAAAGCAAATCCAAGCAGATTTTATTACTGACATGCACCATGCACGTGAGCATCACAAATCTCTCATCTTTTTCTAGCCAGGAAACTTGGGCCGTGTCAATTTGAGGACGTGTTCAGGTGCTTTGCAGGGTTGTGTGTAGCAGTTTAAGAACACGTGCAGGGTGACTTTACAACCATACGCAGCCAGTGGTGTTGCACAAAACACGAGGTGGACTTTTCTGCATGTACTGTTTAATCCAGCTGCACATACACAGCAAATGCTGGAGTGAAGTCTAGGGTGAAAATTTTACCAGTAGTCAAAACTATTATATAATTATTGGTACCTCTAATATGAGAAAAATAACTGTAGCTAGTTTTTACTTTATTAGGTAGCTTTTCAGTTTCAGGAATGTCAAGGGGTAAAATTATGTTTTGGAGAAAGATGATGTTCTTTTGGTATTTGGAATGTGTAAAAGAAGCTGAAGGTAATTGCAATATCAGCACACAACCTCGTTTCACATGTGGCTTTTCCATTCGCGTGTAGAAAGACATGGTTGAAAATTAAGCCCATGTGTTTCCAGAAGGCGAAAATGAGATGGGTTTGGTAGGGTAGCGTCTGGTTTGGTTTATAGCAAAAGATAGCCCAATTTTTACACTTGATCGGCTAGAAAAGGAGGCTGTGTGTGCTGAGCTAGACTGAAAGCTCCCCTAATCCAGTGTATTTTCTCCGTCCATGGCCCTTGCAGATGCTCAAGGAAAAGCGTTAACGATTGGGAAACATGAAGTGGTGCTTTCCTAATGAGCTCAGCCAAGCTCCAGTCACTTGTAGGTGTAAAAAGGACCAAAGGCAGCGTATGGAATAGCTCCTGAACACTTTTTTATTTCCCAGTTGCTTGTGAACGTCCATACATTAAAATACTTCTTACAAGAAATACTGACTCATCTGTATCAAACGTTTCCATGTTGTCACAGGCATCTGTCCCAGCATCCAAAGTTGCGCGAATGTAAGTTCAGAAATACCCTGGTAACATTTACTTGATGTTTCAAAGCCATCCTTCCGTTTCAGGAGCAGGGAATTTTATCTGTAACAGCTCTTTGCCAATGCCTCGGTATTTCTGAGCAGTGACACTCCCTCCCGTGTCCCTTTGCCTGCCTCTGAGTTCATCCTCAAGCGCAGGAGCGTGAAGAATTTCCACATTTCCACATCTTTCGGAATATGTGCACTTATTATCTGGTAACTGCTCTCTTAGGAAAAAGCCACGATTCCTCTTTTCCCTCATTGCTCAAGGTGTTGTAAAGCCTTTTTTCCTCATGCCATGTCTCATCTCAGGCACTGAGATGAGAAATAATATAACGTCTCACTCTCCTGCTCCAAGTGTCTTCATCTGGATCCTAAAAATCCTGAGAAATCTCTACACATAGGTGGTGTCTGTAGAATTTGGATCTATTCTGCGTATTGTCAAGCGATCCTTAGGGATTTCAGTGTTTTCTTCTGTTGTTCGCACACTTGTACATAGAGAAGACCCTTGGGTGAGGTGATCCAAAATGAAAATGTGAAATGGTGGCTTAGCTTTCGGTGACGCTGCTGGTATTCAGATAAAGTCACGGTTAAAATTGGTTTCAAAGTTCAGCATCTTCATTTAGAGTATCAAATGGAATAATTGTGTCCCTAGAATAAGCATGTGCTTTTAAAGCCATTTATAAATTAAACACCTCGTTGATGTGCACACCTGTGCAGACGCATTTGTATGTATAAATAGTCTCCATTGTCTCTGGTCTTCAATAACCATAGCAGGGGGCTAATGCAGGCACAAAATAGCTACTGCTTAAAACTAATTGGCATTTTTTCTGTCAGTTATGGTCAAGAAAATGAGGTTGTAATTAATCTATTGGTTTTTTACAGCTGTCTGTGCGATGAAACAGATTTGGGACGTAATTCAGACAACTCCTAAGTAGCGCTGTCCTGATATCTGAAATAACTGTTTCTTTTGGTTTGTGTGTTATATTCTTTTATTCTTATGAAAAAGTCACATCATTATTCATTTAGACAAACACTCAGATAAAATTGCACTAGCCTGGGGCTAAATTTGACCATGCGTATTAGTGACTGAAAGATAAGAGTATATTGAAGTTCTATAGTTGGGAATGCTCTACGGGTGAATCTATAGTGTTACCAGAAGGGTTTTAAATACATATGACATAATATAGGGACTAGAAACCAAAAGAATTGTGGGGTTTGTTGGAAATGACAGTGTATTTACTAGAATAGTGTTTCAAGTCAGTGTTACTGTGTTAAACTTGAAGAACCTTGTAGCTGTTGAGAATTCTCTGCTTGTAAACCAACATTTTAGAGTGGGGTGGGTTGGTTTGGGTTCTTTTTTGCCCCCTGAAGTTGGCAGGGATGGGAATCCTTTGCCAAATGAGTGTGTTTCTTGAACTTCATTTGTCTCCAAACTTTGGCTTTGGGCTGTTGAGAATTACAACTCGTGCTGAATTTTCATGGCTTCTGGTGTAATTATTCAGATCTTTTTCCTTACGGTATTGAAATAATTAATCTCGGCAGGTAGACATCATCAAAAGAATATTATCTCCGAATGATTAACTGTAAATCTTACTTTGCTCTGCCGTTTGGGGCCACGGTGAAAAATTATGCATTGTTAACTTTGTAAATAGGCAATAATAGGAAAAATGATTTTCAAGATGTTCTATGGAAATGTTGAACATTCCTGTCTGCATCTGGACTTCTAATAGACATAAATCATGTCGGAGGAAAATTGTAAGCATTACAGCTGTTGACTGTGGAAGAATAAGATTTATTACGTGCATTTCCTCTCTGTTTTTTCAATTGCTTTCTTTTGAAATCTTACTTGTTTCTCTCAGGTGATGAAAAGTGGAGATTGAGACATAAAGTTAAGAGCCCATCTGAATTATTCCAAAGGCCGCATTAATCTCCAATGTGAGATCCTGGGCAGGCTGGAAAGCTGAGTGAAACGTGTTGATTGAGTCTTAACTTTCAGGAAGAGGGAGTCACAGGGGATGTTTTTTTCAGTGTCTTTTTTCATACCGTTTGTATTATGTGAAATAAGATGTAGATAACCTGTGTGTTAGATTCACAAAGGTCTGCCCATCTGCAGTCCATTATTTTGGATGGAAAACCCTAAATCCAAGGCTTTAGCTCTTAACTTTGACAGTAAGAGCATGCAGCTGTAATTCTGGTGTTTAGCACTAGTTATTTTGTACAACTGTCTGCTTTGTTATCTCTTAATGAGCAGCCATTTTGTGTTTGTCGTGACCCTGATCCAGCCGCTCTGGGCGGTCCCGACTGGTTCCAGCCGGTTCAAGCCAGTTCTGGCCGGTTCCGGTGCCTCAGGAAAAGGGACCTAATAAAGCATAAAATGGCAGCTGGCAGCAAGAATTGAGGTTGAAATTGTGAGGAAAAAAGAAGTCGTTTGCGCAGCCGAGCCTTGAGACCAGAGGTGGGAAGGGGACGGTGTTGTCTGTGCTCATCGCCATCCAAATGTAGTTTTACGTGGTGACTTCATATAACATCTGGAGCAAAGGAGAGGGGTCAGTGGGTCTCTGTGAATTCAAGGGACAAAACGGTGAATGTGGTGAGAGCAGCAGCAGGAGAATGGCTGAGAGAATGTCTGTGCTGAGACCAGAACTGTTTGCTCATTTCTCTTTCAGGCTGATTCATTACAAAGTTTTCTGAATATTAAAATTCAGAAATGACTCCCCCCAAGAATTCAGTGGAGCTGCTGTCCTTGATCTCAATGGCTCTTGATTTCATGCTATTTATCTATGCTAGGATAATTATAAATGGATTCATT
Organism: Patagioenas fasciata; assembly: GCF_037038585.1. Lineage (NCBI taxonomy): Eukaryota > Metazoa > Chordata > Aves > Columbiformes > Columbidae > Patagioenas > Patagioenas fasciata. The sequence goes on from NC_092527.1 coordinate 5,822,796, forward strand.
TTCAAAATATCATTTTGTGGGTATTCAGTTGCCGCCAACAAAATATTGGAGAAACAGCATTGTTCTTGTATTTGTTTAAAGCCATAAAGCTCTCTGGGTGTCTGTGTTTGCATCTAATGATATTTATCTGGCACTATTCACATTGCCATTAAGACACTGTTAAATAAGTTCTGCTTACTTTTGCAGCTCATCTTTGTGTTTTCCTTCCTGAGTCTGAAAAAAAACAAGTGCTTTTTAAATCTATTTATATTTATTTCCTGAATTCTTTCATTTCTAAGACTTGTTTTTCATCTTCCTATATTTTGAAACAAGTGGGATTCTTTCCTGATGCCGACAATCTGTTGAATAAACATGGAAATTGGTTTCACTCTCTGTGTGATGCTTGGCATCAAATTGGGGTCTGAGTACATCGTGTCTAAATAATTGCTCATTCATGAAGCTCCAGGCCGAACAAAGGGAAGGAAAGAATGTCAACCTTGCATTATAGACCAGAGCTATAGAATATTCTTGTATACGTTAAGGTTTTAATGACTATCTGTCTCTGGTCTTGCAGTTAACTCCAGTTGGAACAACCATCTTCACAGGATTTTCTGGAAGCAATGGTGCTACTGACATTGATGATGGTCCGAATGGCCAGATAGAATATGTCATCCAGTACAACCCTAATGATAAGGTAAAGGCATTTAGCTTTTTTTTCCTTGTATGTATATATACATACACACACACCTTGAAGCAGTAAGTGAACAAGAAGTTGCTGTTGGACTTAATGAAGAAATTCTTTCTTTTGAGATGTGGAATATCCTTCCTCGCCCTGTAAACACAGCTGGATTTACCTTTCCTTTCATTGTGTTAATCGTTAATTATCCCCTGTCTACTCCAGTCTTGTTCCTGCAATTTGTCTTGGTTTTGGTGTGTCTTTCCAGTCCGTCACAGGTAGTTGTATTCACTCCTACACATTCATAGCTAATAGATTCACAGCTAAGAAGAGGCTCTGAAAGAGACATTCTCACTGTTGTCCTGAAGCCATTTGTAGTTAAAGATCAGGATGTATGTTAGTAAAATAAAGCAGTAGTAATCCCTACCTATTATCTTTGCAAACACATACTCATAGAGAGAAAAAGCTGAAAGTGTTACAATAAACTCTCTTTAGGAACAGATGTGTGAATTTCTCTATCATAACAAGCTTTTGTACATGGATAGCTTGTTATTCATCCTCAAAATGACATAATGTTAAGGTGCGGAGTTGGGGGAATATGGTTCATAGTCATACTAACCTCTCATTGAGATTCCCTGCTTTTACTGAAGGGAAATTTGAGTAGAAATGGTTTTGTGGGAAAACAGCAATCTGATTTTCATTTTCATTGGAAGCATAGGCATGCAAGTTCTGGTACAATTTGCACCATTTAAGCTGTACTCCTCATAAATGCTTCAGTCCAGCTTCCATTGAATCCAACAAGTGTTTAAATATCTACTGAATTGACACTTTGTGCTCATACTTTTTAGGAGACAGAATTTTGTAGAATAGTGACAGAATCAAAGAAGAATTAAGTGTGAAATAATGATATAAGACCTTACTGTTTTAATTTACTGGAGTAATTGTTGATATTTGCATAGCTACAAGCTGAAGCATAAGGACAGAGATGGTTTCTTGAAAAACTTTGCAGCATATTAAGTCACAGTCTTTTCTGGGGAGCATTGTGTTGCAAAGAGGCAATGTCTGTTTTTGGCACGAGTGGGATTGTGATAGTAGGTTTATTCTGACTTTATATGTTGTGTATTTTAAAAATATTTGCAGTCGTTCCTTAGAGATTAAATTGATCCTGTAGGCTCGAGCAGTCTCTTGAGTTATGACGATTCAGTGCAGCTACTTAAATGAGTAGAATTACTGGCACCCAGTGTGTGGGTTCATCATGTTTCATTCTCAGGTGTTCTTCGTGCTGGTGGTAGGTATGCCTGAAGAGTTTCTCTCTAAACTTTAGAAACAAAGGCAAGGGTTTTCTATGGAAATAGGGGGTACTAAAAGTTATGCCAACATCACCTTTTGACTGTTTGCATAATGAAGTGTTCTAAATAAATGGTATTCTGCTACCACAAATATTTGAAAAGTAAGCAGAAGGCAGGAAGGAGTGACCTGAATGGACAAGCAGTTTCAAGTTCACAAAACCAACCAAACGAAACCACCTTTGAATTCTGCTTTCTGCTCTTTTGTGTTTCCCTGGGCAGGGAAAAATTTAATGAAATATAAGAAGGGCAAGTGTAGAGTCTTGAATCTGGGCAGGAACAACCCCAGGTTCCAGTGTAAGTTGGGGAATGACCTATTAGAGAGCAGTGTAGGGGAAAGGGACCTGGGGGTCCTGGGGACAGCAGAGTGACCATGAGCCAGCACTGGGCCCTTGTGGCCGGGAAGGCCAATGGTACCTGGGGTGGGTTAGAAGGGGGTGGTCAGTAGGTCAGAGAGGTTCTCCTGCCCCTCTGCTCTGCCCTGGGGAGACCACACCTGGAATATTGTGTCCAGTTGTGGCCCCTCAGCTCCAGAAGGACAGGGAACTGCTGGAGAGAGTCCAGCGCAGCCACCAAGATGCTGAAGGGAGTGGAGCATCTCCCGTGTGAGGAAAGGCTGAGGGAGCTGGGGCTCTGGAGCTGGAGAAGAGGAGACTGAGGGGTGAGGTGACTCATTCATGGTTACAGATATAGAAAGGGTGAGTGTCAGGAGGATGAAGCCAGGCTCTTCTGGGTGACAACCAATGTTAGGACAAGGGGTAATGGGTTCAAACTGGAACACAAAAGGTTCCACTTAAATTTGAGAAGCAACTTCTTCGGGGTGAGGGTGTCAGAGCCTGGCCCAGGCTGCCCAGGGAGGTTGTGGAGTCTCCTTCTCTGCAGACATTCAAACCCGCCTGGACACCTTCCTGTGGAACCTCAGCTGGGTGTTCCTGCTCCATGGGGGGATTGCACTGGATGAGCTTTCCAAGGCCCTTCCAACCCCTCACATTCTGGGATTCTGGGGTTCTGTGATAATACTTAACACGAACAACTCAAATGATTTCTTCGGTTTCAGTAAAGATGATGAAAAACATCAGCACTGAAAAAACAATTCTTCCAGAAAATACTTCTTCCAGATAACGTTAGAATTAATTTTTAAGTAGGCATTTTAACATCCATTGAATATGTTGGTATACTGAAAACAATAATAAATATAAACATCCAAACCCCTTAAAATATTATTTCTGTTAAAATGTATTGTGCCACAGTGAAATCGAAGAGCTGCTTTGTATTTTGTTTCCTCTTTAAGTCATAGTGTTAAATTGCTCATAGGCATCCTGGGAAATAATTATTCTAAAAGCATCTCCCACAACCGCATCAGCCTCAGGTTGAGTTTTGTGACCGCTAATGGACTCATATTTTCCTCTCTTATTCAGTGAAGCTTATTTGTTCTTGTTGAGGGATTTCCCTTGTTGATACAATTGCTTTGGAGTAGTTAGTTGCTTAATTGCATCTTTGCCTTACTATTGCATTCCTGATGAAGGAATGGATGGAGATGCCCACAGAGGGTTTGGCATCAGTGGCACAGTCTCCTGCCTTAGGAAAAGCAAACAAGTTACAGCTCCTGAGTTTCGTTGCAGACTATTTCAGACACTTGAAAAAGAAAAAGCCCTATAAAAACAAGAGGTGTTATTCTAGAATTCTATATAGCTTAATTATTTTGTTGTTTAATTGGGAAGCTCTGTAAAAGCCAAGTAGAAAAATGAATGCAAATCATATTTGACACAGGACTGGGCTCTAGCTATCAGGTAAGGGAATGCTAGAAAACATATCTTAGCTGTTCAAAGTTAAAGATCTAGTTAATTAACTTGCCAAAAAGATTCTGTCTCCTAACGCAGAGTGGATTTTTAGATCTTTGAGAGCTCTGTTTATACCTGAAGGTTATTAACAAGTTCTGGACTCCCTCCTTATTAGCTAATTTTACAGAGATTCATTGCATTGTGTTTGGTGAGGTTTCAGAATCAACCATTTTGGGTATATCTGGAGTTAGGGAAGATGCATAATGCTTTGACTATACTGATTTTTCACATATCACTTCTCCGGGGAGTAAATGGAATTGTTATCCGCTTGACTTTCCTCATTTTAAATTTGCCGGCCCATATTCAATGTCGGATGCAAATGCAGCTGGGATGTGATGGTGTCATGCACATCTTTGAACTGTGTTAGAGCTTAATGGCAGCTTGGCTTGCAGCAGCAAGAAGCAGAGTTCGCAGAGGGATCGCAGAGCTGATCTGATGTGGTACCTTCAGGAGCGGCGGCACAACCTTATATCTGGAAGGGAAGCTGTAAATGATCACTGAATGATTGCATTTCTGTGCTGTGTTGGAGCAAGAGGGGACTCCAAATACAACCAGTTTGGGAGGAAGTTGAAGTATTTTACTGAAGTTGTGCTGATCTTAACAGTTTAGATTGTAGAGTCCCACCGAAGTGCATCCTCACACCAAGATCGGCCAAAGCAAAAGCGGTTGTTTGGAGAGTGCTTTGCTTCATCCTCAGCTGCAGTCCTTTTCAGCTGGTTCTGCCCTTTTAAGCTGCTAAAACAGTTAGGAGGATCTTGCTCCTGAATTACAAGTGGCACACACATCATCATCTTGTACAGCTCTGTCGCGGGTTTTGATTGCGAGGTGACAGTAAAACCCTGGCAGATGTGTTGTTAACCCCCTCTCCCCCCTAACTTCCCCCTTTTTCCCCTTCCTCTCCCCCTTCCCACTCAGGACAGGCAATTGGGAGGGAAAGAAGGACAGAGAGAAGAGAGTTGGAAAAATTAAAGATGTTTTACTAATGCTACTGATAAGAATAGAGAAAATAATACAAAATATATAAAACCAATCTTGAAAGTCCCAGCAACTGCAGAGCTGGCACCCGAAGTCCTGGACTGGACTCTGCAGCCAACCGGAGCTGGATTCAGTCTGGCACTGGGCCTCAGTTCGCGGGGACAACTCGCAAGTCCTCTCCTAATGTCGGCCATGAGGAAAAAAGGGACGAGATCCTCGTGATCTCCCACTTTCATATGAAGTATTCATGTGAATGGGATGTTATACACAGTTGGTCAGTTTCTTGGTCACCTGTTTCTCATTGCCCCTCTCACAAGATGTCCATCCATGCTTATCAGTAACCTCGCATTCCGTTGCTGTGTTCACCAAAACATGGATCTGGTTCTCCAGGAAAATGCAGCTGATATGAAGCTTTAGCTGACAGGCAAATTCACTAAAAGAGAAACTTGTTTTTAATAAATCCAGGACAAGCTCTCAAAGATATTACCCAACTATTTGCGTAGTTCACAACCTGCCTGCTTGGTTGTGCAAATACTGTTAGGAGAAAGGAAGAGGGAGACAAAAGCAGTGAACCCAACCCTACTTGGTTCATTTTAATTGAGAAAGTAAGAGTCCATTCTGGTTTCCTGTTTTGCCACAGTATAAATATTGTAATAGATATTTTTTCCAGTGGAATCTATGTATTTTTTTAATCCCAAAAAGTTGAGTGCTAAACTCAGCCATAAGCAAACAGTGGCTGCGGTTACGTAGCAGAGTCTGTGATGTACTTTCCAATCCTGTTTTCCTGCACACCACAAATAGCCACAGTGTGGTAGATTCCACAATCATTATCATTTGTTTGCTGAAGAACAGCCTGCAATTTTAACCCGTTTCAGCTTTTAGCAGAAAAAAAAAAAAAGGCCTTGTTATCTTATCTAAGGAAACAATAGTACTCTATAGTTCTGTAGTGTTTTCTGTGCACAGATTTTAGAATATTGTATTGCTGTTACCTGCTCAACATACCTAAATGTTAACGATATTCTACATTGGTGGATTGAAGCATGGAAAGGTTTTTTGATGCGATTATTTTGATAATCGAACAGGAACCAGATCTCACATGAGAAACCTGCATCTGAGCTCCAGTGCGTAGCGCTGATGTGCTCTCTGCTTAGTACTTCATTGCCAGCGTAAAGAGAATTTCTTAATTGATTCTTATGGTTCTAACGATTCTTATTGATTCTCATTGGTTCTTATGGAGTAAACTGGGTGGGAAGAAAACACCAAAATTTAAAAATCTGTAATGCAGAAAGCAAATGCAATTTTGGCATGCCAAGGCGATCATCTTCTTGTGGCCTATCTGAAATGTGTTTTAACTTTGAAACATGTTCAATTTCATCATACTGTTTAAAATTTTTGCAGACTTCCAACAGGACCTTTGATATTCCACTGACGTTGTCTGGAGCAGTAGTTCTACGGGAAAGACTGAATTATGAAGAAAAGACACGTTACTTTGTCATTGTTCAAGCAAATGTAAGTAGAGATCTCTTAATGGCCACTTATGCCACTGATTTATAGTTCACAGATTTAAATTTTCCAAGGGAAGAAGAAATCTCCCTGAAATCCTAGGTCTGATAATACTCTTCTCCTGAAGATCTTATTGAAGATTTATCTAGGTCATTGAAAGTTTAGACGTATTATTACTGATTAAAAAGACTTGTTCAGTGTGTGTAACAAGACAACCTTTTTGGCACAAGGAAGAAGTTGCAAATTTGAAATACAGCCCATGCAGAAAAGTGCATCCTAGTGTCACTAAATGTTCATTTTCTAACAAATCTAGCAATGCTAATTTGATCACAAATGAGTTTAATGGATTCAATTTAGTTGTATCCTTTAGGTTTGAGATGTGTTTTTCTATAAGGAAGTGATTTTTTTTTCTTTCGAGTCATATTGCATGCATATATAGTGGGTTTTGCAGAGGGCTGGCAGTGGATGACATGTACTGAGCAGAAAGGTGATGTTTAAACTATATATAATATATCTGCCATCAGAGTTGTTTTTCAATGCCCTTGAGGGCTGTGAAAGCTTTTTTCCCTTTTTGTCCTTCAGGTAATAGCTGAAATGAAAACTTTTCCCGTTTACCTTTGTTGCGCTGCTGCGTCATTTGTGGAAAAATGAGAATGCTCTGAAGCAACTTGAGATAGTTTGCTCCTGAATTCATGCATTTATATTGCTGTCATCTTTCTGATACAAGATTGTAGATAGGTGTCCTGGTTGTGGCTGGGATGGAGTTAATGTTCTCCCTGGTAGCTGGCATAGTGCTGTGTTTTGGATTTAGGATGAGAATAGCATTGATAACGCACTGGTGTTTCAGTTGTTCTGAAGTCAAGGTCTTTCCACTTTCTCTAGGTAGTGAGCAATTGCATTGTGCATCACTCCATCAGTCTGTTATTATTATTATTATTATTATTATTATTATTATTATTATTATTATTATTATTATTTCCCTTTTTGTCCTGTTAAACTCTCTTTATCCAAACCCATGAGATTTACCTGCTTTTTCCTGTTCTCTCCCCGTCCCGCTGGCAGGAGGCAGGGAATGAACGAGTGGCTGCGTGTGGTGTTGAGCCACCTACTAGCTTACACCACAACAACGCGTTTTACAGTCCCCTTTCCTACATATTCTGTGGCACGCTCAGCATTCCCCCAACAGAATGTGGGCTCAGGGGGTATCTCAGTGCTTTTTGCACTTACATTTACCTACAGGTGTTTCCTGACTGCTAGAACAAGTCGTTGTACCTTACAAATATTGCAGGCTGCATCTACTTCTCTCTTCTGTATGTTTTCCACAATCAGCCTTCGGTTCCACTGATTACATGAGCGATGATCATTTGTTGTTCTTGCATCCTGAAGATACTGCATGAGATTAATTACTCTGTATCTGTGGTGATCCAGTGTTATTCATACTGGGGGAATATAAAAACGTTTAGTTGGTGGGAAAGGCTGCTCCTTGTATTTGGGATTGGTCTTCATTGTTGACCATGAAAAAAGCTGAATTCAGAAATTCCCATATCCAGTAACTGTAAATGTAAAGAGGTTCCAAGAATCGAGTGGACCGCAAACAAGGAAAAAGAACACTTCTCCGGTCTTATTGAGAGCAACGACCTGTTCTTTTTACTCAGATGATAATATTAAACAGCACAAATAATTTTTTTAAAACTGCTTTTTTGTTTTCTGTCAGTGTTATCTTAGGATAAGAGGGCAAGGATAATGGCCCATGCACCCTCCGCGAGATTTCATTTTTGTAAGGAAAAAGTTAGAAAAATTAGAGAGCAGCGTAGGGGAAAGGGACCTGGGGGTCCTGGGAACGACAGGGTGACCATGAGCCAGCACTGGGCCCTTGTGGCCAGGAAGGCCAATGGTACCTGGGGTGGGTTAGAAGGGGGTGGTCAGTAGGTCAGAGAGGTTCTCCTGCCCCTCTGCTCTGCCCTGGGGAGACCACACCTGGAATCTTGTGTCCAGTTGTGGCCCCTCAGCTCCAGAAGGACAGGGAACTGCTGGAGAGAGTCCAGCGCAGCCACCAAGATGCTGAAGGGAGTGGAGCATCTCCCGTGTGAGGAAAGGCTGAGGGAGCTGGGGCTCTGGAGCTGGAGAAGAGGAGACTGAGGGCTGACTCATTCATGGTTACAGATATAGAAGGGGTGAGTGTCAGGAGGATGGAGCCAGGCTCTTCTTGGTGACAACCAATGACAGGACAAGGGGCAATGGGTTCAAACTGGAACACAGGAGATTCCACTTAAATTTGAGAAGAAACTTCTTGATGGTGAGGGTGGCAGAGCCTGGCCCAGGCTGCCCAGGGAGGTTGTGGAGTCTCCTTCTCTGCAGACATTCAAACCCGCCTGGACACCTTCCTGTGGAACCTCAGCTGGGTGTTCCTGCTCCATGGGGGGATTGCACTGGATGAGCTTTCCAGGGCCCTTACAACCCCTCACATTCTGGGATTCTGTGAAAAGCTGTTACAACAGTTCCTCTTTGACAATGGAACTCTTTTTGACTGTTTTAAAAAGGTATTCGCTAGTCATGCTGTTTGTTCACTATGATAACAGAAGAATAAAAAGGTGAACTGTCACTAGTGTGTACATTTTTCAGCGTATAAAAATAACGCGAGTGGTTTCCAGCATGCAGGAAAGTGTGGTTTATTCTGGACCATGTGGAAATTAAGAATAAAAAGGGGGGGAAGGAGGTGCTCAATCTTTCTTAAATGATGGCACATGCAAGTGGATTGAGCATTACAGTCCAGAGCCTCTTCACTGCCACTTAGAAAAGTAGTAATTACTGCTTATGCTTTCCATTTCTATAAGTTCAAGTCCTTTTACTTGTAGATGCGATTTGGTAGAGCTACACAAGGCAGCGTATGAATATATTTCACATTATGAATAAGGTACAAGGAACTTTTTATCTTTTACAAATACGCTGTGTTTTTATAGATTGAACAAGATGTATCTTCATTGCACATGTGCCTTGGAATTAATTTCTCAACACTGTATTATTTCTCAGTGATCAATGTCTCAGAGTATTTCTTACTTCAAGCGGGAAACTTTTGTCTCTTAACTGTATTTCTGGGCCTTTATGCAATTAAAAGCTGTAGCTCTGAGGCTGAAGATTCTGTAATTAGCTGTTTCCTAGAACCTGGATAATGATGGTGCATAGATGTTTTGCCCTTAGCTTTAAACTTCTGTTTGTAGATTCCGAATTCAGAACGTCTCACCAAATATAACTTGTTTGCTCCACAGGACCGAGCCCAAAATCTTAATGAGCGAAGGACGAGTACAACCACCCTGACCGTAGACGTGCTCGATGGCGACGATTTGGGCCCGATGTTTCTTCCCTGTGTGTTGGTGAATAATACTCGTGACTGCAGACCTCTCACCTACCAAGCAAGCTTGCCAGAACTGACTGATCCTGTAAGTCCTCTTAATTTTTTGGGAGTTTGATACATTTGTTTTGCAAACAAGCGCCATCTTCTGTGAACGCAATTGAGAACTGTAACTGGAAGGTCATGTGTGCTTGGTGCCATGTTTTATGTACTAAAAGAAAGAAAACTAAGGTAAGACATATGTTAGGAATAGATGATGAAATTCTAGCTTGATTATTGTGGCAAACTGCTCGTCGCCTGCAAGGGCTGAGTCTCAATGAAATTTGGAAAGTTGTGGAGTTGCTTTTCCTGATCTGTCTATGTTTTGCTCTCAAGGTATCCCAAAGAAAGTGCTTTTGAGACAGGTCTTGACGTTTGAGATTGTTACAGTCCTTAGGAGAAAGATTTTTGGCAGGGGAGGCATTAGTCACTCGTCTCTGAGAAGGTTGTGTGTTGCCATTCTCTGGTCTCAATCAAGAGGTATTAGAGAGATGCGTGTGTTTTTTCTCATGGAAATGCTTATGCTGAGTACATCGGTTAATACATCAGTTAGTACAGGGGTAAAGGTCAACATGAGGCTCATTTCACACCAGGACATGCACAATGAATCACAACAAAGAGGAGCTTTATCATTTTGTGATGAAAGGCAGTGCCAGCTCCCCTTCCTCACAGGAGAACCACGGCTTGCTGTGACAGAGATGTGCAGCTCTGCAGCGAGCCAAATAGAAAAATGAATTTCTTAATTGATATCGATACATGACATTTGATTCATGTAGTTAAGAATATAAAAAGGAAGAGCTGATTGAATCACTAGGTATTACCCCACCCGATTGACACTGACATTAAGATAAGGTTGAGTATTGACATAAAGATCATGACTTTCCTTGATCATTGCAGGACACGCTCCATCCCTCTTCCTTTAACCAGGAGACGGGAAACTGGAGGCTGTGTGGAGGTTCCTGCTGTTCTGTGCCTTATTTGTCTTGCCGTACGCTGCCTCATAGTCTTTTGCCAGCCCACGTGTTACAGTTTCCCAATTTGTTTGACCTTGCGGTCCCACTGCGAATGTGCTTGAGCAGGGTCACCAAGCTCCACCAGCACCCTGCTTGGGTGATGCAGGTGATGCTCTTAGTGAGTTTCAAAGTCTCTCCCAGTTGTTTTATCCGCTTTAGGACCAGCTGAAATTGTGTCTAGTACACAGCAGTTGATCAATTCCTCTGCAAAGTTTAACAGTGTAGGCTCTGGTTTAATAACCAGTACAGTCTCAAAGAGGTAAGGCAGGGCTTATTGTAATCAAGATAGGTGATTAGTGTGCCTTCTGGTTAAGGGAGGGCTAGAACAAGTTTTGGGGAGGTGGTATAAGTCTGGTGGGACCCCTGGGCAAATTTCTTGGAGAAGACTGGGCATGTGCACCTCCAAGGGCGGTGATTTCGCCCTGCTGGACCAGCTCTTCCTAACAACTGGAGCCTGAGTTGTAAGGTGAAACGAGACCAGAGCCTTGGTATTTGGTTTATAACAGCAGGAAATCGGTTGTGAAAAGGGAAGGGGAGAGGTGTTCCGTATTTAGCCTTGTTATATTGATTTACACATTTTTTTCTCTTACTTCTACCCCTTGGTGTTTGATAAGCCATTGTAAATGTGGTGTCTATTTTTGACTTTGTGAACAAATGCTTTGACTTTACATTTTACATTCATTTGCCTTCGGCTTAGTGTCATTTTAAGGAAACTGGGCTACCACACGTGGCCTCATCAGGGTTACTGGGGTACCCAGACTATGTGGGATGACAGGCTATGCCCCCATTTTATCTGCACAGATCTGATAGAGTTCCCAGTTCAGAGGCAGGTGAGGCAGAAATTATTCGTAACCAGTGGCTGGTCATTACAGTGGTTTTCATCTGGTTACCTTAAGGTATAATGCAAATCGTACAGTTTTCCTGCTACATCTCTTGCAGATGGAAGGAATTCTGCTCTGTCTTCAACCCTGCCTGTGATCAAGAGCATACGCTGGGCCTTGTTTGTCCAGCCTAGAAAAAACCTGACTAGCGATTTAGGTGCCTAGTTGCAAAATGTATTCATTCAAACTTCATAAGCTACAATCTGTTCAGGTGTCAGCTTTTTCTGTTTGCTTTTTGCCTCTTTGCCCCTTGAGAAATCTGATCCATGGAATGAGAAACCAGTTCTTTTGATAAACTACCAGCTATTTGCTGTTTATCGTACTTGCGGCACGGCAGCCGTTCTGATAGACCTAAGTGGAAGAAGGATGTTTGAACATGAAGTTTTACCTTGGTGTTCCTCAAATATTTACTTGACTTCTAAATTCTAATTCATTTAGAAGATACAGCTGGTACCTAAGAAGCCTCAGCTAGGTGTAGCAGGTGGAACAGAATGCTGTTTGCTGAAGTCTTTTTCATTGTAGCCACTACATGGGCTAAAGGACTGGGTTTAGTCCAGCGTTGTCATTTTGTTAATTTGCTTTGTAATTTTTCAACAAACATGAGAAGGAATATTAATGAATCTAGAACAAAGAGCGTTGAAGTATGAATTATTCAGAAGCAGTAACTTGAAAAGAACTCCTACTTTGCGGGGAAAGATGCCTACTCAGCTGACCTCTGAAATAAAGAATTCAATGTAACTGGTAAGAAGAATATTTTTGTTCAGTCTTGCATGGTTACTTATGTTTAGTTGGCCTCCATCCATGAATTTACTGAGTTAAAAATCAGATTTCCTTTCCAAGCTTCTTTCCCTTAGATTCTCTAAAGCAGTTGCATACATTGGCAATGAAGAATCCATACAGCGTGCGCTTTGTTTATGGCCTTTGACTGGCAGAGCTGGAAGAGACCAGCAAAATTAGTGGAGCTCTTTGTTACCGGAGAAGCAATTTATTTTCCTGAATAACAGTGTCAAGGTTTACACTGTGCCTTCTGAGAGCTGGTCTGACTCATGGCAGTATTAATAATATTGCTAAATCTGCTCTAGGCTGGGCAGAGTGCTGTAGAATTACTGTCTGTGCACTTGTAACAACCTCTTTGGCATTTCTACCATTTGCACAGGCAGAGTAAATTTGCCCCAAGCTGCAGATCTTCCAAGCAGAACCAAAGGTTGTCTGCTGGTCCTGTGCATGTGCATGGAGAATGAAATATTAACATATTCTTGATCAACCGGGCACTGTGACCAGCTGAGCGTTGCCACGAGGTGAGATGTTCTTTGCCGATGGTTGCCTGGTTTGGGGCTGTCACTCTTTCAGTGCCACCAGTGAGCTACTTGAATTAATTGCTATGATGGCCTCATTAGGCCAATGATCATAACTAAGATCATACAAATGTCAGTGTCTCTGATATCAAATGCTTGCGAGATGCTCTTGCGACATGGTAGAGGAGGCAGAAGCTCATGGTTATGAGTCAACAAGCTTTGATGTTGTTATAGCTCGTTAGCTCTTCTGAATGCTTAATCGCCTCACCGCTGCTGAAGCCTGGACACAGAGCTCCGTTACTGGCCTGTGGTCCACACCTGAGATTATCCATCGCTTCCCTGGGCAGTCATTTGCTTGGGAAGTGCTACCTGTTGAGTCCGATTCAGTGTCCACGCCAGTGACGGGGTTGCTGCTTTACAAGTTCCCAGGCTAGGAGGGAAAAGAGAAAAAAATTACTGAGTTTTGAGTCCTCTAATAATAATTGCAAAAAAAAAGACACCAAAGCCCACGAGAAGACAATGTTCTAAGTCATTGTTAGAAGTTCTGCCTCATGATGCACTTGCAGATTCCTCGACTTCATTCCCTTGAGGGGAATGCAAAGTACAGCTTCAGCAATTTCTTACAGAGAGCTGGCATAAACCTTTCGGAATTCAAGTTCCACAAGCCAAGTGTATCACCTCTAACAGACAGAAAAGAGGTGCCTGTGCTGGGTGAAAGGATGCAGGTACGAACCTCCCGCGTCTGCTCATTGCTCCCTGTACTCGTGCGTGGTTTTCCATAACTTTCCTGCTTTAGGAATGGATTTATTGTTATTAGCTAGATTTCCATTTCTGAGAAAACCTGTGGTGTTTGTTAGGTTTGGGTTTGGGGTTTTTTTGTTACAAAGTTGTATATTTAGCTTACTATTTCTGTGTCTGATCAAATCTGGTGATTTACTGTCTCAGGAAGGCTTCAATAAATTAGCATTAATGAACAGTATGTGCAACGCATCAAATGGAGTTAGAAAACATAACCTCATGAACATCTCATAACATGGGAAAGATAATTCCTCCTCCTTCTTTCTCCTTCTGTCTATTCCTGCCATGCTTACTTTGTGAAGGTTTTGTCCATCTCTTTACTCAGTTTTTTCCATCATCATGCAAAGAGGGAAAGCCAATTAGCAGTAAAATGTAGATGAGGTTTATTTAATCAGTAACTGGACCAGTTTTGCAGCAAACTGATTCATTGTCAGGTTCCATAGGGTAATTACCAGTCTACATGAACACTGATATACTCCGTGACACCTGTGAGGCTTTCTTTGTACTAATTCAAGACTCAACACTTTAACCACCTAGCTGCATTATGAGACATTGCTTATTAATGCACCACTGGTGCATCTTCCTACACGGCAAGTATAGGGTTTTATACTAATTATCCTCGGTATCCTTAGGAGTGGTGTCAGCAGGGACCTCGCAGAGGCTGCGGGCTCAGCTGCCCCATTGAGAGGCTCAAGGAAATGGGTCTGAGCAGAGGATGAAAGGCTGGAATAAAAAATAATCATCATGAAAACATGTCCACGCAGCCTGTAACACAGGTTTGGAACTGTGCAAACTGCAGACTGTGGAGGTAAGGCAGAATGAAGAGTTTTACTCCACTGTCACAGAAATTAAGAGTTACAATACGTTTTTTATTGCACGTTTAGGTCGTTATATATTCTATATTTAAAACTGAGCAGGGTGGTTTTTGGTCATTTCAACAAGCTTTTTTGTTTCTTTTTCCCAAAGGAAAAAGGGTTTGAATACTTCACACAAGGGACAAAACAGTTCTTGTGCTTGCATATATGCAAAACACAATAAACCGCCATTATATTAAGAATTGTGACTACGCAGTAAATTCATCAAATCCTCAGTTTTACCTCGACAGAACATCTCACTTGGAATCCAGAGTCACTCGAAGTGTTCCTAGTCAGCAGTGAAGAAGGCATTTTGCATTAGACTGATAGGTCTCTAAAATACGACAGATGCTTTTTAAAACCCATGTTTTATCTTTTCATTTCTTGCTGAAACTCACACCAGTTCTTCTCCAGGCCGTTCCCCATTCCCTCGCAGTCTTCTCGCTCAGCATCGCAGGGTGACATCCTGTAGCAATTGCACTAAAAGATCTTTCATAGCACCTTCCCTGGTGGTGTTATTTGCAGTTATTGAGAACTGACCCTTTATGGTACCTTGTGGGAACCATCAAGGGTGCCCGTCGTGGGTTCTTCTCAGGGAACTGAGGTCACAGCAGCGCAGGACAGGTTTGTTTTGTTGTGATGGAGGAGGAAATAAAAAGAGTTGGGTGGAGGACTGAAATTGGTGGATGGTGCTGGGAGCAGAGGACAGATGGACTGGAGTTGAACCAAGGGTTGGACTTGATGATCTCTGAGGTCTTTTCCAACCCAGTCCATTCTGTGATTCTGTGACAGTCTGTAAGTAAATAGGTTTAATCAGCTCCGTACAAATCTGTTTTATGCTTATTGTTGATAGCTAATTAACATTGCAGAGGATGTGCTGGTTTTTCACTGCTTCTGAGCTTGAGGATGATAATGAGTTAACAATTCTTTCTAAACGAGTTTCATAGCAGTTCCTTCCCATCTGATGGTACAAATCCCAATTCCTTCCAAACAGAAAACCTCCTGGAAGTTTTCATCTAGAGACGCTAATACGTCAAACTTGCCGCGAAACAAGTCGTGGCCGAAACTTCTGGAAACAGCCTCTCCCCACCTTAGTTAGCACAGCAGCTCTTAGTCAAAGAGAGAAGTCCCTAAAAGCATTCAAGGTTTGTTTTAGTGTTTCATTCTTTATTTCTCATTTTTGCTGTGGGAAATACCTACCCACAGAAGACATTTTATCCTTTTTACCATGCAAACTAAAGCCAGACAGCGTGCTGTTTCAGCCCGAGCTTCCATACAGATGCTAACTTTAATAAAACCTTTCAATATATAAGGAAGCTGTGTCTTCTACTTATGTGAAGGGTCAAACCTCATGGAAAAGCAGGAATGCTTATCCGTGATGAAAGGTGGTTTTCTCGACTTTTCTTGTGATCATGACTGCTTAAATTCCAATGTGCATTGGGAGTGAATTTCCCCCTACTGACAGTCCAACCGCGTCAAGCTAAAAGATAGCTTAGATTGCCGGTTTTTGTGCCAATTCATTTCTTGGTTAGATATAATACATTTAAAACAGGTGTTCACGGCTGGTTTAGGAACCTGTTTCTGAAGCAGTTGCATCTCAATATGCCTTTTTTTCTTTGCCATATTTTTCCTAAGATTTGGAATCTTTTATGGCAATGTGGTAAAAGAGGTTTGCCAGCCCTTGGCTTCCTCTGCCTGTGGACTCTTACTGTGCATCAAGCATCAGGAAATAATTTGAGATTCAATTTGTTTCTAATTACTCCTTTCTCAGCAAAGTAGATGCTGTCCAATTTTTGGCCTGATGCTAAATGCTCTTTTAGGGAATGGTATTTACATTTAATCCTGGAATTAGACCATGATTGAGCATGGTTATGTCCGCTGGCACGATCAGATGCTAAAATATAGCTTGGGTTTGTGGCTTCCAGAGTTTCATCATTAGGAGAAATGAATGTTTCTCTTTATACACTTTATTCCCCCCTTCATCTGTTTCTTCATCCCTTCCAGTGTTACAAACTCATCTTAGCTTTGAATTCCAATGTGTGTTTCTCGGTAATCAATACATGGGAACGTAGCAAATGCCGTATCCGCTGTGCTGTGTTCATCTCCAACTTTCACTCCGTTCGTGTTGCCTCAGGATCCCTTTTACATTGCCCAGTAATGAGCCCATGTGTTCTTTACATCTCATGATTTCAGGGCTTGATAGGAAAGAGAAATAAGCATAAGCACACTCCAGTTTTAAATAAATGTTTAGCTGAGACGATCAACTGCTAACAACTTATTTCTGAGTTTCTATACAGAAATCTTTAAAGGTAAAGCTCGTATTTTATGTGACATTTCTGCATTCCCTAATGAATGTAGTAGCTCCAGAGCACAGAACATCGGACCTCTCATACATGATAGTCCAGGCTGTTAACTTTTTGATTTTACCATACACACATATTGTCTGGCTTTCTGTATGAACTCATTCTCGTCTTTAGCACCATAATCATTTTGCATTTTCTTCACAAATAGTGCTGTGTCTGAATAAGCGTTAGGAAAAATAGCACTGGCAAATTGTTACTTGCTATAATACTAAAAGGTTTATGTACTTTTCTTATCTGTATGTTATATCTTGGAATATTTATTTAGAAAAACCTGGCAATTGGTGTAAATTAGAGTGAAATCTTTGGTGAAAGATAGCATGTGCCATGAGATGAATGAATTCCTGTGTATTTACTAGCCAAAAATGGCTTGGTAGACAGGGCAATGGTGTCACTTAACCCACACTGCAAGAATGGACCAGAGAAATGCTTCAAAAATCGGGACTGGAACTCTCTACGTTCTCGGGTTTTTCTTGTTCAGGAAATAAGAGTCTCATGTCTGAGGCTTGGAACAGTCCCTGTGCCACGGGCTGAGTGATGAACTCATTGATCCATTTCTCACCTATTAATTTTTCATTAGCAATTTAGGTAAAACCTGCAACTCGGATTAGCAAAGGGAAAATGAAGATTGATTTCCACAACACATACGCAGCTGTCGGAAAGGAAAAGGAAATGAAAGGAAAAAAATGAAAAGGAAAATTGTTATGGGCAAGCGACTTGCAGTAGAGTTGAGCGGCAGATAGCAGTTTTTCTAATGAAATGGAAGCATAGCTGCACGATGAACTGATTGGCAATCCTGAAAAGCAATTCAAAAGCTGTGATCAAACCTTGGGTGCAGCGTCTCTTGGAAAGTTTATGGATAAACTTTTCATTTGACTTTTTTTTTGTCTGTTTTCACAGAAATTGCAGCCATACAGAGGTCACCAGATTGATATGGAGCTCAAAGTAATAGACGATATTGAACAACCGATAGCGTTCAGAGTAGATTTACTAGCATAGGTATTTAATAACTTGATATCGGTGATTTTTAATTAACTCTATGGAAATGACTCTTCCAGCCAAGTCCAAATGAAGAGCTTTGATAAGCTGTTGATTATCTGCTAGTGCATGATAAGGAGTCATAAAAGGTCTTTTAAGTTTTCTGTTAAGATTCTTTCCTTGCTTTTCCATTTTTGTGATGGATTCTGTCTCCCATATGCAATGTCTTGATAAGTAGAGCCTTTTTTAAAGTAGTGAAAAGTAGTGAAGCATGAAAAGGTTAAAATTGCAAAGATGTGATGCTACAGGTAATTAATTTTTATGTATTTGGGAGTATAGCAAGACAGCATGGCTAATTAAAAAGAATTGTCAGTAACTTTAATATGTGAATACGTGAGCCTGAGAATTGTTTTCTTGGCAGTTCAGTATCTAAGATTAACTTGTGATGTTAAATACAGGTGTATTTCAGATAGAGGAGAAGCTAAATTGGCTACTTTTCACTTCTAGAACAAACAAAACCGTGCTTTTAATTTATCAAATGTAACGAATGTTTCCGGAAAACAGATGTTTCACTTATTGAAAACACTATTTCCGGTTGAGAAAATTATAGCAAGGCTGCAGAATAAGTGAATAGAGACTGAAAGGTGCTTTCCTGCTGGGGGGTTTAACCAAGTCGCGTTTCAGAGATAGAGGTGATGGCTGTGGGTGGGAATAAAGGGACTATGTCGGAGTTGGGGGCTGGATGATGTCAGGATTTGGGATTTCTGTGCTGGAGATCCTGCCTCCCATGTCTGGGGGTAGAATAGTGAATTTCAGTGAAAGACACAACAGGAAGACACATGGACTTTTTTATAATGCGGAAAGAGAACTGGCTGATCATGATTTACATGCTTTAGGTTTTTCACTCATACTAATCTTAAAATTCACAGGTGAAGGTTTTAAGGGGAGAAAAAAAGATCAAGAGCTTGACTGAAAACTGTGAAGTTTTGGACAATATGTAGTCAAAAATTAAATAGGACGAGAAAAGCATCATAGCAGATAATCTTCGAAGCTGCGTTTGGAGTGAGAGAAACACGTTTTGGTTCTTGCTGGGACTGGGTTGTCGAGCGCCCTGTGATGCACAGGAGAAGCAGGACCCAGGTTGGTCAGCAGAGACCCCCATGGGTTCGATGTTTGGCTGATGGTAAAAACAGGCCCATGTTCTAGGGAGTCATCAAGCTGTAAGGTGACATTTGAGAGAGTTAATCTCAAATCTGATTCCTTTAATTATCGAGACTAAGGGGGGAATAAACCGGTAAAAATGACTGATTTTATCATAGACGTAATTTTCTTTTTTCCAAACATGGATATGTTCCATTAATTGCCTGATATTTATCATCGTGGTTAGTAACGTTCTGGGACGACTGATCTGCAATTCTTATGGCTTTGTCAGAAGCTCAGAAGGAAAAGGGTCCTGATTTTGCTTGGAAGAAGTAACTGTGGAGCTGTAATTAGAAGTCATTTCCTTTCAGTAATGAAGATCTGCTTTAATTCAGATTTTGTTCTGGCACATCAACCACATAAGCCAAATAGAAGAGTGTTGGAGAGGGTTCCTGGTTCACTACTGGAAGCCACCTCCTTGTGTGGCAGAACCAGGGCCAAAAAACTGCTCCATTGATGAAGTACAAAACCTGCCAACCACCTGCCGTCTCAGTTGAAGAGATCTTGCTATTCTTTGTTCGTTCTCCAGTTTTCATTTTAAAGTCTGTCAGAAAGAAGAAAAGACCAAAAAAAAAAACACCCCACCTTGTAAAAAATGATTTTAGGATAATGTGTGAGATCAAAATAATTCCGTGAGCACAGTAGAAAAGTGTGATTCCTCACTCTAGTGAGATACCCTGCACCACCTTGCTTTCTGTGATACCGTTAAGGGATTTCAGAAACGAAGCGGTTGAGCCTTTCTCTCCTCCAAACCTCGAGGAAGGTGCCTGAGAAACACCATCCCTGTCCATCCTGAGCTCGGGCCTGGATCTTGAACATACAAGCAACTGCTCGTGTGATTTAATGGCTGTCTTGGATATTTGCCATGACAAAAAAAAAGCCACTTTCACAATCTGCACTTGTGTTTTGTATTTCATAAAACTCTGCTTGTTACAGCATGTACTAGAGCTATTGTCAAAGAGGAGGCATATATATTAGTGTATTTGATCCTTAAATGTCATTGAGAAACATTTAAATGTTGACATTTAGACGAAATACTCTTGCAGTGATGTTTTATCAGTGAACTTAAGAAAAATTCTCATCTATGTCATAATAGTAATCCTTGTAGAGATAATTATCATTTCAGTAGCTAGGCAATCCCATTAAACTAGAAACTAGCCGTTCATTAAGGGTCGGGAAGAAAGATTCCCCTTTCAGCTTGTTGATAATACTTGGGTAGAAAACCTTGCTTAAATCCTCAGAACCTTTCCTCTAAAGCATGAGGAAACCGGTGGTGGAACGTGCTCTTCAGAAACAGGAAAATGCGGTTACTCAGCTTTGCATCCATCCCTCAAGTTGAAAGAGCTCATATGGCAAGATAGGTAGGAGTTTGCTTTGTAAATAATTGCTGCTTTTTGTTCTGGAAGAGCAATGGGCTTGAGGAAAGAAGCCTTAAATGCAAAATTTCAATACACTGAGGGTGGTGCTGATAGCCTGACTGATGGGAATTCCAGAATCCCAGAATGTCAGGGGTTGAAAGGCCCTGGAAAGCTCATCCAGTGCAATCCCCCCATGGAGCAGGAACACCCAGCTGAGGTTCCACAGGAAGGTGTCCAGGCGGGTTTGAATGTCTGCACAGAAGGAGACTCCACAACCTCCCTGGGCAGCCTGGGCCAGGCTCTGCCACCCTCACCATCAAGAAGTTTCTTCTCATATTTAAGTGGAACCTCCTGTGTTCCAGTTTGTACCCATTGCCCGTTGTCCTGTGACTGGTTGTCACCGTGAAGAGCCTGGCTCCATCCTCCTGACACTCACGCTTTCTATATCTGTAACCATGAATGAGCCACCCCTCAGTCTCCTCTTCTCCAGCTCCAGAGCCCCAGCTCCCTCAGCCTTTCCTCACACGGGAGATGCTCCACTCCCTTCAGCATCTTGGTGGCTGCGCTGGACTCTCTCCAGCAGTTCCCTGTCCTTCTGGAACTGAGGGGCCACAACTGGACACAATATTGCAGGTGTGGTCTCCCCAGGGCAGAGCAGAGGGGCAGGAGAACCTCTCTGACCTACTGACCAACCCCTTCTAACCCACCCCAGGTACCATTGGCCTTCCTGGCCACAAGGACCCAGTGCTGGCTCATGGTCACCCTGTCGTTCCCAGGACCCCCAGGTCCCTTTCCCCTACGCTGCTCTCTAATAGGTCATCCCCCAACTTATACTGGAACCTGGTGTTGTTCCTGCCCAAATTCAAGACTCTACGCTTGCCCTTGTTCTATTTCATTGAATTTCTCCCCGCCCAGCTCTGCAGCGTGTCCAGGTCTCTGGATGGCAGCACAGCTTCTGGCTGCTTGACTGCAGGTTCAACACTTTTGAAATTTCCTCTCCTGTGAGATTTTGACTTTGCTTGTTCACCAGGTGAGAAAACAGCTCTACCAAAGCAGAGTTCTCTGAAGGACGATAATCTATGTGTAAATAAAAAAGAAGCCAACAGCCTTAACCTAATGAATCTACGTACAGAATGAATCATCAAGAAACAAAGAATCTGGGTGAAATACTGACCTACTCATTTTTATGTTCACCTCTTTTTTTAAATTATTTTTAATGGATGGGTTTTTTGGTTTAGTTTCACACAAATTACCATAAGAAGTGTCCCACCAGTGGTACTGGTGATACTCCCCCAAAGGGTTCTCCTACATCACAATTAGAAGCGCCGTCTTAAAAATAGATATAATAATAGATTGGTTTGGGTTTGTGCTGTGAACCTGATTTTGGAGGCCAGGTCAACTTGGAGCAGCTACAGTGCCCGCAGCAAGATGCACGACCAGATTTGGGTGAAGATCCTTGTTGTTCTGCACATTTTGAGCCTGAACGCCAGGTATTTGTTTAGACATCCCCGAGTTTGTTTGAAGAGACAGGGAGCTCTCTGTAACACGGTTTTATAGACCTTTTGTGTATTTTGTCTGTGTCGTTTTTCTCAGGCTGAAAGGTGCTGTGTATATATATATATATATCTATATATATATACCTGTATATATCAGGCCATGCCCTGCATTTGATCAAAGCTTCGATCAGAACTACTTGTGCCTTTTCTAGTGTATTATACTGTGGCTAATTTTTCTAAAGGCATTAGAGAAGCCATCAGCCTCTTCTCCTTAATCTCAAGATTAAGAGTTTGCAAACTCAGCTGAAATTGGCACCTGTTGACACAGCTGACAACTGTATTCTTCTTCCCTTCTGAGAGGAATAAGCATTTGAAAGAAAACAAAAAGGGTTAATATTTCACAGACTTTTGTATCATAATGAAATCACTCTTAGAAATGAAAAAAGAAAGTCATTAGGTAGTGTTACACTGATCTTTAAATATTTTCTATTTTTTATGAATCTGTGCCAAGCAGAAGTAGGTGTGTTGGAGTTTCACAACTTGCTTTTCTGCAGCTCTTCTCTTGCCTCGTCCTGAATCCTGAACAGAAATCATCATCATAAACCTTCCATGGAGAATGTGAAAGATAATCAAGGCGATAGAGTCCATGTTTCGTATGGTAAAAAGTGAAATGTCAGAAAGGAAATGTTGATTGTTCTTTAATCACAGTCATCACGATGGGACGAGTAGAAGCTCCAGTCTGAGTTGTTCTTTTGCCTGAATTGCACAGGAGATTATACCTGAGTGCCAAGGCAGGAGGCCCATTGCATAATGGATTCTGTTTAGTCTCCAGCACAAATTCTCTGTTGGAGACATTTCTTATAAAGCATGTCAGATACAGAAAAAGCAATTCGGTAAACACTGTGATCAGATCCTGATGAAATTCAGTTCTTTTTTGGACCTGCTGTTCCTGGAAGACATCATTGATAAAAACAGTCTTTATTTTCCTCTTTGCTCTGATTCATTATGCTGTCTTGCTGCTGTTTCAAAATACATTTTCCTCCTCAAAGGTGGCTTGTTTTTACAAATAAATGAATGGAATTGTGCTTTTTGGCAGCTTACTTTGTTAACAATGTGATCTGTCAGGATATTTGAATTTTACAGTTTTCATTTTGGTAACCTACATAAACATTGGACACAGCACAGCAACCATGGATTGTATTGAACAACTGAAGAAGGTGCTAAAAGCTATTTGACAGTTATGGTGCTGAATTTAGAAAGCAGATCCCTTCCTAATAATCAATCTCATGTCTTGATGTTTCTCACCACTTAGTAAAACACTTCTCGTACCCCCACGGAAGACATGAGAGGTTAGTTCAGAGACAGCAACTCCATGTATTTCTATCAGTAGCTTTTAGAAGTGAAGGTGAACTTCTAAAAACCAAATATATAGAAAAGTTAGATTTATTTGAAACTTGGTGATCAACCCCCATTATTATTACTTCCTGCATATTCGTAGCTTTGAACAATTTTTAACAATAATTTCATAATACTAGGTTTCCTGTGGGCTGTTCCCCAGGTGTAGCGCGGTTCCTGTTTCACTGGTGGTGCTGAGAACGGTGCCGTTTCCCCCGGTGCAAAGCTCGTCTCCAGGAATGCTGCCCGCGTTTCATTTTCACGTCACGTATGGACATTTCATTGGACATTGGGTTGGACTCTGCAACACCACTGGTGGTCAAAAGTATTATTCGAACAAAACATGGACCTTGATGTACTGATCAAGTGAATTGGCTGCAAATTTTTAGTGTTGAGTGACGTAGATTTTGAAGGAGTTGGTTTCCTCATGTAGCTTTGCTGTTTCTCAGAAAGCGGGTTTTCTCAGACATGGGATTTTTGTTATATAGACCTGTTTGGCTCCTTGACAATTTGATCAAAACAATTTTCTGCAAAGGATTTAGTCTCCATTCTGTGTTTCAGCTTCCCGGTGTGTTATTCAACGTGACATACACAATCCGACTGATGACAAGTGCTTTGGTGGTATCTTCGGCTGTGAATGCTTCTCTAGGGTCCTGCTTGCTTTTGGGATTTACTTCCCTTGTGGCTGAATAACTCTGTTGAAATATTTTCTACATTTTCCTGACACACAAGTACTTTATGATGGATTTGTGTTCATTAGCGTTTTGTCACAGCCCTTGTTGTACTGGCAAAGCGTCTGGAGCAGCAGCAAGAGATGATGTTGGAATGGGTTTGCAATTCTTCCTGCTGTTTTAGTGCAATAGAGTCGGTGTTTCTGCACAGCGTGGCTGTCATGTAGCTAATTTCCAATTTACAGCTCGTGCTCTAACCTCATGTGTTTCTCAAGCAAGCACAAGGAGAAGCAGTGTAACCGTAATGATTCATCAATTAATCAACAACTTTGTTGGTTTAATATTGTAGGGCTCCCTTTGAAGGGATTCTGAGTGTCAGTATGGGGTAATGTATGTTGCTTTACTAATATTTTCTATCCAGCACAAAGCTTCTCACCCTTGTTTGTGTGGAGATGAGAGTTCTGCTGTGTTGATCAGTGAATTCATTAGCTAAGCCGTGAGTGCCTTGTGTGTTGATAGCCAGCCTCCGGACTTCATTTGAAGTCCATTGGGCACAGTTACGGCTTCAAACTGGGAAAGCTGAAAAATATATTATTTTTCAGGGTTTAAAAACGCTAACATGAAATGTCTTGTGTTAACTAGTTGTGCTAATATTGACCGCCCTGTTCTGATAAAACACGTGTATCTATGTTCTTTTACACCAGAGAGAATGATGGTTAAACGTGGTGCGTTGTTTTCCTTCGGAGGATTTTGTGTTGGCAGTACAAGGTATCATTCTGAAATGCTCTACAGTTCTCAGCCATTCCTAGAAAACTGTGACACACACCAAAACATGTGGAAAGAGAAAAGAACGCTGCATCTCTATGTTTATACAATTTGAACATTGCAAACCATTATGTGCATCTTTCTTAGCTTTGTTGGAGCCGTAGAGACTATAAATGGTCAGACACAAGGAGTAACCTGTGTGTTTCAGTGATTGAAATCCAGTGTGCCAAACCCGACAACAGAGGGACAGGGCAGTCTGGTCTTACTGCCTTCAAAATCACTGAGTCACTTAATCAGCTCAGAATTTGGATCCTTGTGTCCTTGGCTGGAAACGTGGGTGAGTGTCTGGATACAGGCTCAGAGTCTGGGGACAGAGGGAGGTTTTTGGGCTTAGACAAGTCCCCAGCTTTGATTTTTCTAGTGAACCCTTGGGTGTTCTTTGGAAGCGGCTGGTTCTTGCAGGCCGTCTATTTATTCTGGGGAACCTTCCCTCCTGCTGTCGCCGTGCTGCTTTGAGCCTGGCTCAAGGAAAACGCCACGTCCTTTGTATTGCCTCCATCTGAGTCTCCTTCATGCAGTCGTGGGCCCCACAAACATGTCACTATTGTCCTTTTAATGAGCTTCTGTCTTTTTATGAAGCTCTCCTCGTCCGTACATAAATAGGAAAGATTTACATACACCCTACGTAATAATCATAGTTATTACTGCTGTTGGTCAGAGCATGTTTGACTACACAGTTTTAGAATAATTATTTTCACAGTAAGCACATGCACGCAAACAATCCCGCACGTGCTTTTAGAAACTTATTAAGATAACGGCTGCTTCTTTGTGCAGTTATGTTTTTGTAGTTCTAAGGTGCTTATGTTATTATTAAAACTATACGAAAGTACCTTTAGCTTTATTTCAAGACACGTCAGCCTATTTAATTCAAAACAGCTTTAAACTATCCCCAAACATTTCAGTGGATTGTGACTGATCTTGTTGCACCGATATCTTCTAGTTTATGAGCAGCCCATTTGTGTACAGTACTTGAAAAAACAGCTTACATGGAATAAAAATTGAATGGACTTCACGTCTCATTCCTAGATTTCTTCTACGACTTGATTTTCTTCCACAACGTGCTTCTATTCAATTGATTGCTTTGGTTCTGAGGAGTCAGTGGCAGCATGGGATAAATGAGCTATTGTTCAAGTAGAACCGGTTTTATATCAAATGCGGTTTTTTGAAATGCTGCTCTCGAGCCTCTCCTTGAATTAGAAAGCAGCACGTGTCCTTGCTTTCTGAGTTCTCTATACAACA
Organism: Patagioenas fasciata; assembly: GCF_037038585.1. Classification (NCBI taxonomy): domain Eukaryota; kingdom Metazoa; phylum Chordata; class Aves; order Columbiformes; family Columbidae; genus Patagioenas; species Patagioenas fasciata. Next base: position 5,848,867 of record NC_092527.1, read on the forward strand.
AGAACTGTTTCAGTCTGATCTCGGCGGTCGGTGCGGCTGACAGCTCCTTGTTGACAAGGATGGATCCATTGCTGATGCTCTAGTGTAGACTCGGATATTTTAGCTTGGCCTGCAATATTGTGTTTAAACTTAGCAAAGCAGACTGCTTTTGGTGTGGGTATCTTTTTAACTATAATGTAGATGTGTCTGGAATGCTTCAACTGATCTGAAAATTCAAAAATAACATTTTAGTCTTGGACAGTTTTACGCATAATCTTATCTCTCAGCATGGAACTTGTATGCAGTCCTAAAGCATTTTAAAAATTCAAACAGATGTCAAATATATCTTCTCCTCTCTTTCTTTATGCCTATTTTGAGCTCACGTCCTCATTACACTTTTAAGAGTTTAATTTTTTAAAGAGACAAAAGTGGAAGCAGGCGGGTGACAAAGGACCTGGGCTCCTGTAGGACACAACTTCTGGGTGGCAAATGTGGGCAGAACAGTTGTGTTATTGCAGATGACCACATGGCTCCATATCCAGAATTGCAGGAAGGGTTATTAAGTCTCTCCCCTTGGTGTTCTCCTCTTGGCTCACCCCTTTTCCCTCTAGGTTTATTGACAGGCATCGCGGAAGCTCTGGCAGGTTTCTTCCAAATCGCAGCAGCGGGATTTCTGTGCCAAAACTTGGCCAAGCGTGGGCTTGTCTCCTTCCTATTCCTACGCTACATTTCAAGTTCCCTCTTGCAGAACGTGGAGCGTTTGAGCTTTCCAGAGCAAAGACCGCCAGGATTAGTTGCATGTGGAAAAAAGGAAACAGCAGTTCCGAGGGGAGGGCAGAGACTGATGCACACACATTCATGGGGCAGCCTTGTTTCTGGTTGATTAAGCAGCCAGGGTTACAGAAGCTTCTTTCAGAGTTTGGAATGGCAGCTCTGGTGTTACTGCTGGAGAGTGGATCAGCAGAGGAAAACTTGAGAGAAACAGTCCAAGCGACAATGAGGGCCAGGGGCTGTTAGGAGCTACAGGAATGCTATGAAGTTGGTAGGTAAAGAACTGGACATACAAATACTGAAGGAGCCGAAAGGCTGCAGATGCCTTTTCTGGCGTTCTGCTTCCACGTTTGGCGTGCGAGATCGTTCTACCTTGGAATAACAGTGAGAATTACCACAGCGTCCGTCTCAGCTTTTCAGATGTACCTACCCTTCAAATGGCTGTGCCTTGCCTTGAAGTTATTTTGCAGTATGTGTTTGTGTATCACATCCACCTCAGCTCCTAATTATTCTGAAATTCAGTTTGGTTTGATTTCCCTTTGAAGCGTTTGCTGTGTTTCACTGCTATGATAGTGTATGAAGTGTCTGGTTCAAGAGGCACAGCAGCATAGTCAGGCATTTGCTTGAACGTTTGTGAACTTCCTCTCCTTGGAGGTGCTATTCTAGGATAAAATCTCTCATGGAAAGCAGATTGCTATCGAAATCTTACCCACTTAATTTTGATTTCAAAAGGGACATGTGCTGTAACTATTCTTAAATATGAGGATTTTTTTCTCCTGCAAATTCAGCAAATACCCTTTTGAGTGGGATGTTTTTGTGTTACAGATCTGCCTACTGGCTTTCTAATGTTTCTGTTTCAAATCTGTCTGATTTTTCATTCCAGGCACGTGTGAATCCCATCAGTGTCACTCCACCCATCCAAGCCATAGATCAGGACCGAAACATCCAGCCTCCGTCTGATCGACCGGGCATCCTCTATTCCATCCTAGTTGGTTGGTGTCTGCTACTCTTGCTTTTGCTCACAATCAATCAGTCACTTTTGTTATGATGGCCAGAAAAAGATTGACTGGGAGAGTGGAAACCTAATAACAATTCATATTGTGGTTAGTGGGACGTTTCAAATCATTGTTCTACCTATTTATGCTTAATTGCCATTTAGAAGCTTATTTCAGATGGTTGCATTATTTATTGTTATTTATTCCAATGATATTCAGAATGGCCTGGTTTAGCGAATGGAGGAGCAAACACACAAGAGAGGCTGCTCTGTTCTTGGAGCTGTGCTGCCATGTATTTGACATTCGCAGGTTCAAAAGCACAATGAAAGATGCTAAAGAAAGGCAGTTAGAGCAGGGTTCCTTCTTAAAGTCTTTTTGCAGAGCAATGTAACGGCTCTTAATGCATCCACCTTTAAGTTTGCTGCCGTGAGCTTGTGTACCCTCCCTTGTCATTTGGCGTTAGTTCAGTTGACCATGCTGTTTTCTGACCAGAGAAAAATGCAGTTCTAGAAAGATCTCAGACAAACACCCACTTTGCTGGGGGATTTCTTGTATTCTGCTGTGTTTTTAGTGGTTTGTTTGGTTTGTTTCTGCTACTTTCCTGTGTTTAACATTTGTTTCCAGTTGCTTGGCTTGTATGATTTGATAACGGAAAGGCCTAAGACCGGGCTTTGCAGTTGCGCTTCCTGAATTACAGAGAATGACATTGTAGTAATTTCTGTGCCCTGTGACTAACATGGCAATTGGAAGTTGTGTTTTTTCTGGAATCGCATCTTTTTCACGTTTGCTGTGTTAAACTGCAGCTACACGGCTTTCTCACCCACAGAGAACCACAAGATGTTAACAAGCGGATTGCGTAGTTTTGCTTCTCATTAAAACAAAATGGTCTTGAGGCATTTCCAGGGCACTGCTCCCAGGAGCGCGACAAGGGACACGCCGGTGGCAGGTCAGGCTCAGCATCCTCTGATCTAAAATGGCAGGTTTTGTTGGGATAGCCATGAAGCGAGTGGATTCCTTCAGGCTGTAACTGGATTCAGATCTGGCAGAGCAAGGGTTGTATTGCTGTCAACTAGTCCTTGGCCAGCAAAACTTTCGTAAGGAAATTTGCACGTACTTCTAAATATCCTAAGTGTTTTTATGTTTGAAAATTGACTTGGTTTATTTATAAATTGAATTGGCTAGTTTAAAAATCCTCTGTGAACAGTGCATCATCTAGTCAATTTTTTTAAATGTTCTTCACTTCCTTGTCCCTTCCTTGTCCTTCCTTGTCCCCTCTCTTTTTGGATTTTAAGTCTTCGTTTCTGCCAGTATTTAGTGCTATTCATATTTTAGCCTCAACCTCAGAAAACATTGAATAGTTTCATAGGAAGTAGGCCTTGCAGATATTTCTCGTTATATAGTTTTTTCCCTTGCTTTAGGTCTAAATGCAGCTCTTCTTTATATCTTTGGATATGTCTTTTTTTAAACCCTGGCAGGTCTGAACTATGCCCATAGAATAAGAGAGTAAGCTACTTAGTGAATATGAGTTTCATTTGATTTGACCAAGTTCTAATTTGGTTTTGCTTTTACCCTGCTTTCTTCCTCCCACTGCACACCTATACAAGTCAAGTCCTGGCATGTTTTTGGGGCACTATGGATGTTATATATGAAGATACTAAGTCTGTGCATCTTTCTCATTGTCTTATTGCATCTTCACAGTAGATCCTGAGCTCACTTGTGCCTGATGTGACTTGCTAACCTCATCCTGCTGAGTATAGTCCTCTCAAAGGATATATCGAGATGTCTGAATGTACTTGTTGAAGTAGTTACGGACCGGTACTGATAAAACAATAGAAGTTCAGGTCTTAAATATTCTTGAGGATCATCCTAAGATTAGAGAACTAGTTATGGCATAATACTACTAGGACTCTTGTCTACTATTTAAAGTATTGATGAAAGAGCTGCCTTCCAAAGAACAGTAAAGTGCTTCAGAGAAGAGGATTGAACTGGGGCCATACTGTAATATTTAATTTCTTATAAAATGCCCAGATGTTTGGAATTGTTTTTTCATGCACTAATTTTTCCAATCCTTGACTTTCAGGAGTGTTAATATAATACTTAGGTCATCGCAATAGACCCACAGACAGTGTCTGGCGTACACAAGTGTGTTTGCAAGCCCCTTCTCTTTGCATATCATGTGTGTGCAATAAAAAGGGGGTAGAAACCAGCTCAACTTTCCTCACCTTCAGTCTCAGGCTATTGTTTTTCCTTAGCACTAACTGCATCCACAATCCTGTGTGACTTTTGTATTTACTGCTCAGCCCTGTTTGAAGTTTTTCCTTTAGCTCTTTTTATTAATAATTTTAAGGCTTTCTTTTCTCTGGTGCTGGTCCTTGGGGAAAAGTCAATTTTACCTTTAACTCATCAGCTTCTAGTTTTGCCCCTGGAACTCTCTCTGTGGTTTCTGCTGCCAGTTTTGGACATTTAAGTGTTCTGGTTGGCCAATAGTTAAATGAAGAGTCAAAAAGACACAGCAACATTTTCAGACCAGGTGAGTTTTTCTAGAGGCTCGGAACTCATCCACAGAGCTTCAGACCTCTTTGCTTTTCCTGACTTACAGCCTCCCGCAGGTTTCATTTGTGAGGGATCGGCAGTTCTCCAGTACCACTTGTCTGTATATGCAGACAACACAATTTGAAGTTCTATTGTTACAGCTGCAGTAGGAAATTCCTGCTTTCTGGAAGCAGACCAGGCAACAGTGTGGACTGAGGGTTGCTCTGCTCTGCCAAAACGCAGATATTTTTGTGTGTTCAGAAGCAGATATCTCTGTTCCTGGAAAGCTTTGCTTTCAGAATTTAAGGTACCCAAGAGTTTGGACTCTTCCTGTGGCCAGCAACAGCTGAACAGGCATCATCAATTGGGATTCAGGCATTCCAGCTCTGTTACACTTTGATCTTTACTTTCCTTTTCATCTTGTTTGCTGTCTAGTCCTCCTTTACCTGTTGAGTGTTCTTTTTTTGTTTTATTTTTTCATGCACTAAGTTTTCCAGTTCAGGAGTGTTAATATAATATTTAGGTCATTGCAATAGACCCACAGACAGTGTTTGATTCTTTCCTTACACAATCTTAACTTCATCTTCCCTGCTGTAGATCACTTTGTGCCTCTTACAGCCGTCTCCATCCTCCCCTGTGTATCTGTTCTCCTTCAGGAACATCTTGTTTTCTGCTTTCTTAGTGCTTTTGCATGTAGTCCTTCATTTCTTGATCTTTTTCTTGGCTTCAGCATTGGCACCTGTGATGTGCAGCCTCCTAAGGCTGCAGCAATCTGTTCTCTGCCAAAACTCTTGCTGGATGCCTAGTGCTCTTAAAAAATTCAATCCGTTAATTAGGAGCTGAAATTGAAAGGGGGGGAACGGGGGGAGGGGACTTGGAGCTAGAAACTCTGCATTTATGTTGGTGAAAGAAGAATCCACAATGGGTTCTTCCTATTACTAGTCCGCAGGTGTATGGCATACATGTATACGGAGATACTCACAGAGTGCATACAGTGTGTGTGTCTATACACATAATATACACCCAGTGTAGCAAATGGTTGTCGTATGATGAGTTGCAAATTAAAGTATTGCACATGAGTGTGGACAGTAATCTGTCTCCTTGGGATAGCTACGCACTCTTTAAAAGCACTTTCTAATCATTCCACTGGAAAGGTGAACAGACAGCATCATTTCTCAGAAAAGTGGTTGTTTTTGTGCTGAATCCTGTGCCCTATTAGATTGCATGGAGGATTTGTCACAGCAATATTTGTCCTGCTGTTTTGAGACAGCGTAACTGGTGAGCTCAGAGGACTTACTGGGGCATTTGTACCATCAGCCGGGAGCACAGGACTAGTGCTAGACCTAAAAGGACTCCAGATCTTAGATCTGCAATCTGTATTTCGGTTTCTTCAGGTAATCTGTCAGGCAGATAAGCTGTGAGATGCCAGAGTTCATGCTGTTTCTAACAGGATGGGTCCTTTGCATCGCCCTCACTGGATCTCCGCAGCTTCTCTGATCTATTCGGACTCCCACTGCTTCTGTTTTAACTGAGTTGGAGAATATCACAGAATCCCAGGATGTCAGGGATGGGAAGAGCCCTGGAAAGCTCATCCAGTGCAATCCCCCCATGGAGCAGGAACACCCAGATGAGGTTCCACAGGAAGGTGTCCAGGCGGGTTTGAATGTATCCTGGAAACTCGGAGCTGTGAAAACCCTGTTTACTGCAGCCAATAAATGGAAGCTGTTGGACACCGATGAGGTTTCATCTGATGCTTCCTGCCTGATGAGCAGCTGCTTTTCTTAGAAGGATTTATAAAACAACATAACCTGTTGTTACTGATGTATGGCTATCATGTACTTAGTGGTAACGTCTTTGTCAAATCACCTCATTGTATGTTTTCTTTGTTTAAATATGTGCTCTAAAAAATGATTCGCAGTGTTGTTTGCTTTCTGGCATACTGTCGACCTATGTCCAGCGGTACCTCGGGGAAATGTATTTCAAAGCTGTATTTCACAATCTCAGGGGAGTGGGTTGAGCAAGCTGAGTTTCAGGAGTGTGGTGGCTAGAAATGGCAGATGGTTTATGCTGAAAGCTCATTTCTCCACATCCTCTTATCAGATTACATTTACACATCTCTCCTGGAAACTGAGAAGCAGAATTTCCAGCACCTGCAGGTGTGTTTGGGCTCCTGTTGCTATCGAGTACTGAGAGATGCCCAGTTGAGAAGAATCTTCATGAGTAGGGGGAGAAAGGAAATGATGATACTGTTAAACACATAACGTTAGTAGTGTCATTAAGCCACATGTACACGTGATGCAATATTTTATCCTTATAATAGAAGGATTAGTTCATGTTCCTTTGGCTACTGAGTAAAATGCATATAGTTTACAGTAAATCTTTTAGATACAGCATTTGTTCAAACTTCAATGTCTTTTTTGCAGGTACTCCTGAGGATTATGTGCACTATTTCCATATGAATCTCACAACAGCTGAACTCACGCTCCTAAAGCCAATCAACAGGGATTTGCACCAGAAGTTTGACTTGGTTATTAAGGTAATTTTGGCTGAATTATTATTTCCATACGCTCTTGAAAAATGCTTAGTAGCAAAAAACTCTAGAGAAAATGTGGGGTGGGCTTGTTCCTGCGCTTTTTAATATGCATTTTTTAGCTTGTGAGGCATCAATTAGCACGGTCATGGGGAAAGAAAGGTGTGAAGGATTATTGAAAAGGGAGTGAATCACGATACATTTCTAACACTTCATGATATACTGATGTTGTATGAACAAACTAACATTTGCTTTTTACAAACTCAGCTCTCCTAAGAATGCATCTGGTTTGTAGTTCATGTTTTCTCCAGTTCACAACCCACGCTGGAGAATCATATGGATCCAAATAATTGTACTGAATATTGGGAGCAAAGAGAACGAAAAGTCATCTCAGTGTCACGTAGCAATGTTTGTGTGGATTTGGTTGGTTTGGTTTTGTGGTTGCTTTGGGGAGCAGGGGTAAGTTTAGTTTTAGTTTTGTTTGGTTGGATTTTTTTGTTCTGGTTGTTGTTGTTGTTCAGGGATCATTCAATAAAAGGCAGCTCACTGCAGAGCTTTGCTACTGAATAAAGAGAGAACTTCTGCAACACAACCCGTGCTGGTCTCATTCGGCTCCTGTTGCCAGGAAGAGGCAGAAACCACTTCCGTGGGGTTATCTTTTCAAATTGCTGAGGAGAGTTGACCTCCTCTTCTGTTGTACGTACTGCTTTGTCCTTGATTCCACAGGCTGCAGTTCTTCTCAACTGAATCGAGTGATCAAAGCACATGTGAGTGTGTTGTTACAAAAAACCTCAAAGTGTGTCTTCACTGCTTGCTGAGTCCCAGGTTTGCAAGCATAAAATATTTCCAGCATTTGCTGCTTGCTTTGCTGATTTGAGGATTAAGAGGAAAAGAATAGGAAGCGATGATATCAGTATTTAACTGCTAAACTTGTTAAACGTGCTAAGGTATTAATTTTACTTTGAGCAGAATTCTACAAAGCCGTAAAGTTTGCCACAGGTGAAATTTGTGTGAGTGGGCTGCTAAAGTTGCTTCAGTAAAGACGGTCTCTAATGAGAACAGAACCGAATTACATTTGGTTCTTCTGGAGACAGTCTGGAGTTGTCCCTTAAGCTGTTGTCGAATGACACAGAAAATTCTATACGTTTTTCTGTATTTATTGGTAAGCGGAGGAGCAAACAAAGGAGAAGGGAATTGCGTTAGTGTATTTTGAAGTCATGGATCACTTGGGTATTTACTGGTGTATCTTACACAGAATAGAAAGTAGGGCTGTCATAAAGCTCTTGCTGTTCATATTAATATTATTTAATCTATTTCTAAACTCAAGGGTTACACTGCTGTTACCAATTATTTATTTGCATCCCTCCCCCTCCAGTGTTTCGGGGGGTGTTTGGCTGGGCTTTGGTGCCTCTTGGACTTGATGCTCACAGCCAAATGCTGGTCATTCCTCAGGGAAAATCTCAGGAGGATTATTTTCCTTTTTTCTTTTTCTTTTCTTTTTTTCCCCCCCTTCAGAGCAGAAGCAGAACTTCCAGTCATTTGGGAGCAGGGGGCGCAACGATACACTCTCTGCTCTTGAAATAAGGAGGAACGAAGGAACATACACAAATATGTGTGACAGAGCCACCTGGGTCCCCAGCTGTGTCTGCATGGCCCAGCAGAAGCTGACTGGAGCTAGTGCCTGTGGGACTTGTAGGAATTCTTCTGTTTTATACTAACTCTGAGCATTTATTAAGGACAGGAGAGTTAGGACAGATTTTTGGGCTCCTTCGGTGCGTCTCCAAGAGGGCAGCAGTTTCTTTGGGAAGATGATGATAAGTTTATTAATATACGGCTCCTTGCTGTATCTTCCGAGGAAACCAACTGTGAGTATAGTAAGGCACAAAATGGATCAAAATCGAAACGTATAGGAATTTTGGATAATTCATCAGCTTTTAAAATACTCGTTTTAATTTCCTACCTCAGTTGATTATGTATACATGGAAGTACAAAGCTTGTATACGCTTAGAGTGAAATAATGTGCGATTGGATTTTTTTATAATAATCTATTTTTCAGCTTCCTTCCTGTTCTGGAGTTCTGCTGTCAGTGGGACTCAGGTAGAAACTGAGGTGGATTAACATCTAAATGTTAAGAAGTTATGGGTTAAAGCCTTTTAGTGCTTTGTTTGGTCTTCAGCACCCATATCCAGTAGCCCAAGACATCACTTAACCAATTGCACTGCTCTGGTACCACATTCTCTGCAGGTAAACAGCAAACTCTGTTGTTAATGGAAGTGTTTATAGGCATTATTAGGTTCATATTGCTGTGTTATATGTGCAGTCAAGGGGATAATAAGGAAAATTCTCAGTCTGTAAGAATGATAATATGCCACCTGCTAGAAAAATACAAGTTTTAATGCTGTGTTCTTCAGGGACTTTTTAAACTGGTGTAATGTCTCCGACTTGTACTGGATTGAAGCTTCAGATTCGTGTGTTGCACATTCTCAGGTTTGCATTTCTCACAGTGTTGAAGCTTTTGAATGTGATTCTGTTTTATCTGGAGGGGTGCAATGTGTGATGCTTCCCCTAAACAGAAAATAAGCTCTTTTTGCAGGACTCAGTAAATTTAATGTTTAAAATATTCCCTCTGATATCAGGAGATCACGTTTTTTTCCTGCCAAAATATTACAGAAAACAGTGACAGGGAAAAGGTAGTTAAGTCAATACATAAAAATGAGAATGCATGAAGTAAGGCAGACAGGAAATTGGTGGAAAGTTGGTATAAAAACTGCATTGCTGATAAACGCTGAATTCTCAAATAGGTAGACAATAGAAAAGGCTAAACTTCCTAATACGAAATGCCAGTTTTCAGCCTCCCTGCTGTCTCCAGAAGATATTTGATGATAAGCCAGATGCAAACTTACAGGCCCTCCTACGGGAGCTCTCGTCCCTTGCACTCCCTGCAAAGCAACGGGGCCTTTACAAAAGAACAGGTATTTGTGTGTGTGTCCCACTGCAACTGCCACGTGCCAACGGCAAGGCTGGCTCCAGGAGCATGTGGATATAGAGCCTTTAAAGAGAATCACAGAATCCCAGAATGTGAGGGGTTGGAAGGACCCTGGAAAGCTCATCCAGTGCAATCCCCCCATGGAGCAGGAACACCCAGCTGAGGTTCCACAGGAAGGTGTCCAGGCGGGTTTGAATGTCTGCAGAGAAGGAGACTCCACAACCTCCCTGTGCAGCCTGGGCCAGGCTCTGCCACCCTCACCATCAAGAAGTTTCTTCTCAAATTTAAGTGGAACCTCCTGTGTTCCAGTTTGCACCCATTGCCCCTTCTCCTGTCATTGGTAGACACCGCGAAGAGCCTGGCTCCATCCTCCTGACACTCTCCTTTTCTGTATCTGTAACCATGAATGAGTCAGCCCTCAGTCTCCTCTTCTCCAGCTCCAGAGCCCCAGCTCCCTCAGCCTTTCCTCACACGGGAGATGCTCCACTCCCTTCAGCATCTTGGTGGCTGCGCTGGACTCTCTCCAGCAGTTCCCTGTCCTTCTGGAACTGAGGGGCCACAACTGGACACAATATTCCAGGTGTGGTCTCCCCAGGGCAGAGCAGAGGGGCAGGAGAACCTCTCTGACCTACTGACCACCCCCTTCGAGCCCACCCCAGGTACCACTGGCCTTCCTGGCCACAAGGGCCCAGTGCTGGCTCATGGTCACCCTGCTGTCCCCAGGACCCCCAGGTCCCTTTCCCCTACGCTGCTCTCTAATAGGTCATTCCCCAACTTATACTGGAACCTGGGGTTGTTCCTGCCCAGATTCAAGACTCTACACTCCCGTGTTAAGGCCTTTCCAGTGTTAATAATACTGTAACTAATAACATAGTCTGTGTGAGACCTAAAATATGTAAGGCTGCCAACATTATGTAGACAGGAGACTACGTTCCTGTTCCTAGCTCTAAAAAGCATCAGCGAGGTTTTGTTTTGTTTTTTAAGCATATGTATCATGAAACAAATACGACAATTAATCAAATTGGTGCACTTTGATCCTTTCCTATTTGAACATCGGTTATTTATCAATCAGACAAAATCTAACCTGACAGTTCTATTAAAATCAGTTTGCAAAGTGGGCTCCTGAAGGCTTGATGTGCTTACACAAAGTCACCGAAGTACTGATGAGTAGAAATGGAGTCAGCTGATCGGAGCCAGCGCAGCGAGAGCCAGAGCCGGCGAGGTTCAGTCGACTACGAGGTTTAGCTGAGATTAGAAAGCCCAGAGGGAAACGTACAGGGACAGCGTGACTCCCGGCGGTCCCGATCCCCCCGAAGCCCCGGTAGCCATTGCGAGAGAGCGGCTGACGTGGCGGGGGGCGTTCCCACGGTGACGGCGACCACACCTCCTCCCCTTGCCTTGAAAAAACCTTTGGGAGGGCAGCGACTAGTCGCCGCCCACCAGGTGCAGAGAGGAGCAACTAGCTAGCGCAGCGGGTGTGGCAGCTGGCGCAGCGGGGTGCAGAGAGCACTTGTTGTTTGTCATTCCCACCGACTTATTGCCAGCGTCCCAGACCGCTGATGACCATGGTCACCTCCAGAAGGAGAGCATGTCTCAAAAAGACTGTGGCAACGCAGACTGAAGTTCTGTCCCAAACGGTGGCTGTTCAGGTCTCCGGCTGCAAGGAGTGCCAGAGCCTGCTGCTGCCGGAGGAGGGAGGCCAGCACTCTACTTGTGTGAGGTGTGAGCAGGTGCAAGATCTGCTCGACATGGTTGTGAAGCTTAAGGAGGAGGTTGAGACGCTGAGGTCCATCAGGGAGTGCGAAAGGGAGATCGACTGGTGGAGTAACACCCTTACGTGCCGGTCGGAAAGGCCCCAGGGAGGTACCCCCGAAAAGGAGATGGACCTCCTGCCCTCCCGGACAGAGGCGGAGGTCCTGAGACAGCCCCACCCTTGTCGCTGTCGGGCAGAGGTAAATGACCTAAAAGAAGATGAGGGTTGGAAGCTTATTCCAGTTCGGCATCACGGGCAGCCCCCCTCCCTGCCTGATTTGCCTCCCCAGGTGCCCCTCCGTAATAGGTTTGAGGCCCTGGATCTTGAAGAAGAGGTAGGTGAGGAGGTGGTGCCAAGCCTGCCTACAAGATCACATAGGAAGAGGCGGTTGACTACACAAGTGAAGACTACCTCTGATAAGAAAGATAGAAGGGTGATTGTAATAGGAAATTCCGTTCTGAAAGGAACAGAGGGCCCAATATGCAGGGTTGACCCTCATCTTAGGGAAGTCTGTAGTCTACCTGGAGCCCGGATCAAGGATATTGCTAGAGAGCTCCCCAGACTGGTGCACCCGACAGACTACTACCCGCTGCTGGTCTTCCAGACAGATGGGGAGGAAGTTGCTTCCCGTAGTCTGAGGGGAATGAAGAATGACTTCAAGGTCTTGGGAAGGATGGTGAAAGATTCAGGGGCTCAAGTGATTTTCTCTTCACTCCTTCCGTCTTCAAGTGACGATGTGGGGTGGAATGGGAAAATTCAATCTCTAAATGGTTGGCTCCAAGACTGGTGCTACAGGCAGGGCTTTGGTTTTTTTGATAATGGCTGGTTTTATAAGACTCCAGTACAGACAGTGTTATGCAGGAAAGGCTTATCTCGCAGAGGCAAAAGGATGCTGGGGCAGGAATTAGCTGGGCTCATTTGGAGAGCTTTAAACTAGGCTCGAAGGGGGATGGGGTTGTAGTTGGGCTTGCCCCAGTGGGGCAGCATTCTAAAACAGATGAGGACCGGGTGGCCTCCTGTGCCCCTAGGGAGAAATTGGTGTGCTCTGCTCGCTCCCTGAAATGCCTGTACACCAATGCGCGCAGCATGGGGAATAAGCAGGAGGAGTTAGAATCCTATGTTCGGTCGGGAGATTATGATCTGGTGGCAATTACAGAAACGTGGTGGGACAGTTCACATGACTGGAATGTGGTCGTGGATACCTACGCCCTTTTCAGGAAAGACAGGCCAGCCAGGCGTGGTGGTGGAGTTGCTCCCTATGTGAGAGAGCAACTGCAATGTACTAAATTCTGCCCAGGAGCGGATGAGGAACGCGTTGAGAGTGTATGGGTCAGGATCAAGGGACAGGCTGGCAGGGGTGATACTGTTGTAGGTGTCTATTACAGGCCACCAGATCAGGCTGAGGAAGTTGATGAGGCCTTCTATGCGCAGCTGAGAGTGGCCTCACAGTCACAGGCCCTGGTTGTTGTGGGTGATTTTAACTTCCCTGATGTTTGCTGGAAGGACCATTCAGCCAGCCAGCCACAGTCCAGGAGGTTCCTCCAGTGCATTGATGATAACTTCCTCATGCAGATGATGGAGGAGCCGACCAGGAGAGGTGCACTGCTGGATCTCATCCTCACTAACAAAGAGGGTCTGGTCGAAGCAGTAAAGGTTGAGGGCTGCCTGGGTTGCAGTGACCACAAGATGGTGGCGTTCAGCATCTCGTGTGGCAGGAACAGAATAGCAAGTAGAATTGCAACCCTGGACTTTGGCAGGGCTAATTTCGGCCTTTTCAAGCAATTGCTGGGGGAAATCCCATGGGCAAGACTGCTTGAAGGAAAAGGGGCCCAAGAGAGCTGGATTGCATTCAGAGATTGCTTCTTCCATGCTCAGGATCAGAGCATCCCCACACGTAGGAAGTCGAGGAAGGGAGCCAGAAGGCCTGCGTGGTTGAATAGGGATCTGTTGGGTATGCTCAAGCAGAAGAGGCGAGTTTACAGGTCATGGAAGCAGGGGCTGGCCACTTGGGAGGAATATAAGGCTGCTGTTAGAGGATGCAGGCAGGCAGCTAGGGTAGCCAAGGCCTCCTTAGAATTACAGCTGGCGAGAGGGGTCAAGGACAGCAAGAAGAACTTTTTCAAATACATAGCAGATAAAACTAATACCAGAGGCAACGTAGGCCCACTGATGAATGAGGTGGGTGCCCTGGTGGCAGAAGACACAGAGAAGGCAGAATTGCTGAATGCCTTCTTTGTCTCTGTCTACTCCGCTGGAGGCTGTCCTGGGGAACCCTGTACCCCTGAGACCCCGGATGAAGCCAGGTTAATGGAGGAGTTTGCTTTAGTCGATGAGGGCTGGGTTAGGGAACAATTAAGTAGTCTGGACGTCCATAAATCCTGGGTCCAGATGGGATGCACCCGCGGGTGCTGAGGGAGCTGGCTGAGGTCATTGCTAGACCGCTATCCATCATTTTTGCCAAGTCTTGGGAAACGGGAGAGGTGCCCGAGGATTGGAGGAAAGCAAATGTCACTCCAGTCTTCAAAAAGGGCAAGAAGGAGGACCCGGGTAATTATAGACCGGTCAGCCTCACCTCTGTCCCTGGGAAAGTAATGGAACAGCTTATCCTTGGTGTCATCTCAAGGCACATCAGGGATAAGAGGGTCATTAGGGGCAGTCAGCATGGCTTTACCAAGGGTAAGTCATGCTTGACCAACCTCATAGCCTTTTATGAGAATGTAACAAGGTGGATGGATGATGGCAGAGCGGTGGATGTGGTCTACCTTGACTTCAGTAAAGCCTTTGACACAGTCCCTCACAGCATCCTCACAGCTAAACTGAGGAGGTGTGGTCTAGACAATAGAGTAGTGAGGTGGGTTGCAAACTGGCTTAAAGAGAGAAGCCAGAGAGTGGTGGTCAATGGTGCGGAGTCCAGTTGGAGGCCAGTATCTAGTGGAGTGCCTCAGGGGTCAGTACTGGGGCCAATATTATTCAATATATTCATTAATGATTTAGACGAGGGAATTGAGTGTACTATCGGCAAGTTTGCTGATGATACTTAGCTGGGAGGAGCGGCTGACACGCCAGAAGGCTGTGCTGCCATCCAGAGACCTGGACAGGCTGGAGAGTTGGGCGGGGGATAACCTGATGGAATTTAACAAGGGCAAGTGTAGAGTCCTGCATCTGGGCAGGAACAACCCCAGGTTCCAGTATAGGTTGGGGAATGACCTATTAGAGAGCAGTGTAGGGGAAAGGGACCTGGGGGTCCTGGTGGGCAACAGGATGACCATGAGCCAGCACTGGGCCCTTGTGGCCAGGAAGGCTAATGGCATCCTTGGGTGTATTACAAGGGGGGTGGTCAGTAGATCGAGAGAGGTCCTCCTTCCCCTCTACTCCACCCTGGTGAGACCCCATCTGGAATATTGTGTCCAGTTCTGGGCCCCTCAGTTCAAGAAGGACAGGGAACTGCTGGAGAGGGTCCAGCATAGGGCAACAAAGATGATTAAGGGAGTGGAGCACCTCCCTTATGAAGAAAGGCTGAGGGAGCTGGGTCTCTTTAGTTTGGAGAAGAGGAGACTGAGGGGTGACCTTATTAATGTTTATAAATATATAAAGGGTGAGTGCCACGAGGATGGAGTCAGGCTCTTTCTCAGTGGCAAACAATGATAGGACAAGGGGCAATGGGATCAAGCTGGAACACAAGAGGTTCCACTTAAATTTGAGAAAGAACTTCTTCTCAGTGAGGGTAACAGAGCACTGGAACAGGCTGCCCAGGGAGGTTGTGGAGTCTCCTTCCCTGGAGACATTCAAAGCCCGCCTGGACACATTCCTGTGCGACCTCACCTAGGCGTTCCTGCTCCGTGGGGGGATTGGACTAGATGATCTTTTGAGGTCCCTTCCAATCCCAAACATACTGTGATACTGTGAAATGCTACACTGCGGACGAATTTACCACACCTCTAACAGACCAGATTGTGATGAAATTACTCAGGCTGAGTGGTAATTTAGGTCTTAGGTGGCACAAGGGCTGCCAGTCCTGCCCAGAGAATGTGCCCCTGGGGAGATTTGCGGTAAATATTGGCACTAAAGAGTTACTGCTTTAGAAAATACTTCAAACCATCATGGCTTCTTAGATTAGTTCAGGGTCTTGTAAAGCAAGAAGTGATCCTCCTCTAAACGAACCAGCAGCCATGTTATTGACAGAGTCCAGTTGAGGCCTGGATCTAGTGCAGTGCCTCAGGGGTCAGTACTGGGACCTGTACTATTCAATATATTCATCAGTGACTTGGATGAGGGAATAGAGTGACTGTCAGCAAGTTTGCTGATGACACCAAGCTGGGAGGAGTGGCTGACACTGGAAGCTGTGCTGCCATCCAGAGACCTGGACAGGCTGAAGAGTTGGGCGGGAAGAAATTTAATGAAATAGAAAAAGGACAAGTGTAGAGTCTTGAATCTGGGCAGGAACAACCCCAGGTTCCAGTATAAGTTGGGGAACGACCTATTAGAGAGCAGTGTAGGGGAAAGGGACCTGGGAGTCCTGGGAACGACAGGGTGACCATGAGCCAGCACTGGGCCCTTGTGGCCAGGAAGGCCAATGGTACCTGGGGTGGGCTAGAAGGGGGTGGTCAGTAGGTCAGAGAGGTTCTCCTGCCCCTCTGCTCTGCCCTGGGGAGACCACACCTGGAATATTGTGTCCAGTTGTGGCCCATCAGTTACAGAAGGAGAGGGAACTGCTGGAGAGAGTCCAGCGCAGCCACCAAGATGCTGAAGGGAGTGGAGCATCTCCCGTGTGAGGAAAGGCTGAGGGAGCTGGGGCTCTGGAGCTGGAGAAGAGGAGACTGAGGGGTGACTCATTCATGGGGATCAGTATGGAAAGGGTGAGTGTCAGGAGGATGGAGCCAGGCTCTTCTCGGTGACAACCAATGATAGAACAAGGGGCAGTGGGTGCAAACTGGAACACAAAAGGTTCCACTTAAATTTGAGAAGAAACTTCTTCATGGTGAGGGTGTCAGAGCCTGGCCCAGGCTGCCCAGGGAGGTTGTGGAGTCTCCTTCTGTGCAGACATTCAAACCCGCCTGGACACCTTCCTGTGGAACCTCAGCTGGGTGTTCCTGCTCCATGGGGGGATTGCACTGGATGAGCTTTCCAGGGCCCTTACAACCCCTCACATTCTGGGATTCTGTGATTACAGAAATTTTGTCATATCTGTTACGAGCTGCGGCAGTCCTGCTGAAAATAGGAATAGTAATACAGAGTAAAGCAGGTAGGGGAAGTGTTTTCTTATCAGCTGTTGGCGAAACCGGTTGATAATATATGCCAGAAATCAGTTCTGGTTCTCCACACATCACTGTTGTAGCAAGTAAGGACGAATCAGGAATTTTGTTCACTCAGGATTGCTATAAAACTGGTGGGAGTCGCAATAGACCAAAGCCTGGCAGTATTTTGAGGCTGATGGAATCTAGACATACCTCTTCACTTTGTGCTTGTGTCTCTCTAGTCTACATTATTTAGCTAGAACAATCAATACCTGACGTTTTCTCCAGTGGAAAGGAAATGCACAGGTGTCAGTTTCAAAGTCAGGATAAAAATTCCATTTCTCTTGCAAGAATTGATTTTCCATTTTTAGTAGCATGGGGGATACTTGCATTAATGACTGAAAATACTTTGAATATTATAAAATGAGGTGGAAAAAGAGATGAGTGTTTTGTTTATCTCATGTGGACACCTGTGTACTGGGGAAATTAAATTTATAATGGAGAGTAAGAGTAGGTTTTCCTACGAGCTCTATGCTCAATTCTTATACGACTATCTGTTGTATTTGATTGTATTTGTGCCATTGGGAAATTAGGACGGATTCATGAAGGTTGGACATCTCAATAGAAACTCCGATTAGATTTAAAAAAAAAAAAAGAGAGGAGGGTGGGGAATAAGTTTCCCAGTTACAAATAATATTTGTGACCTTTTTAATACAACTTTTCCTAGATCCGAGAGGTTTGCGGTTCTTAGGGAACAGGCTTTTACAAAAAGAATTGGTTTGTGTCACAGTTGGTTTTGGTGCCTTCTGTTGCTATCAGAAGTGTTCTCCAACAGCACATGCAGTTGTGCAGGATATCCTGAAGAACATCCTTACACAGTATTTGCTGTATCTTTTGTACCTGTCTTCAAAAGTTGTTATTCCCAGGCGGTGTTTCAGCCAGGGTGGCATTAACCTCACAACAGATAATACCGCAGAAACAATTGTGCAGCGGGATTGCATTTCCCGGTGGTTTAGGGGGTGACAGAAGGTCAGCACCATGGGTCAGGGCTGAGCAAACTGTTTGAAATTGCAGTGCCACAGGAAAATTGGTTTGGGGTCCCATCCTGCGAGGAGCGGTGCTGAACTTCCCGGCGGTAATAACCACTCTGCTTGCTCTTCGGGCTTGAATCTTGGAATGGAGCGTGATTTCCAGTTTTTAGACGACTATGGCAGTTCTATGGGCTGCGGCTAGACAGGAGCTTGGAGTAAGCTGGTTGTACATGTCTGATTACATAAGTGTTGTTGTGATGCAGGTGTAGCATCAGTTTGTCTGCCTGTTCTCCTGCCCATCCCAAGAACCCAGGGAACTGGAAAGGCCACTTTTCCTTTCCAGTGGAGGAGCTCTGGATCCTAGGGTTACTCCCAGCAAGAGTGTGGACTGTTCCAGTCTAGTGAAGCCCTTTGCAACATGCATGATTTTCCGTGATACAGATGTTGGCAGGAATGACAGAAAGTGATGCTCTCCTACAACATGCGCTGGAGGTTAATTGGTTTCTCTGTTCCTGTTGGGAACTTTGTTGATCTCTCAAGGCTGGTGAAAGTTTACTGCGTTACTCAAAAAGAGCTTCAGCAACCCCCTCAGGATCAAACTGTGGACAAATACGCACTTGGGAGGCAGAAAGTCAAGTGGATATATGCCATGTTTTGCATGATCTATTCATGGAGCAAAGACTATTTTAAAAACCAGGTCATCGAGCCCAGCACTCGACTGGGGTCTTTTGCTTTTTAAGAAATTTGCAAATGACCTCAAGGGTTGAAATACTGAAATAAAAAAGCTTACTATGATCCCGAGCTATTAAAGAATCATAAAACTGCCGAGATTGGAGGGAATCTCTGGAGGTTGCCCAGTCCTGGGTTCATTAGCTGCTTGGCACAGGTTTGTAGCCCCACTCCGACTGTTCTGGTGGTAAAGATGAGGATTGACTGTAGAATTGCAGACGGACTTTGTGAGAGCAAATGAGTCAGTGACAGCACGGCTGCTGGAATTAGTCATAGCTTAAAAATAAAATGAGACAAGTCAGAAAAGATCATCCTAGCCTTATACACAAAGTGATGCATTCTGGCTTGGCTTGGGAAATGAGATTTTGGCATTGTAACTGATAACTGAGTGTGAAGGTTGGCTTAGGGAGCTGTGGCTGCCAAAAAGGCAAATTGAATGTTAGAAATCATTAGGAAAAATAGAGAACAGAGAAAAATATCCTGGCAGTGCTGTACAGATCCAGGCTGTGTATGCCTTGACCAGAGCACGCGGCTTTGATCGCTTTCATAAAAAGGACAGAGCAGAGGTGAAGCGGGTTCATGTCTGGAGTGGAAGGAAGAAGAGCTGACACACACACGTAAAGTGTAGTGTTCTGGGAGTGAAGAGCAATCAGGAACTCGTTGTCTCCTGTGGTGCAAGAGCTGGGAGTTACCAAATGAAACAAGCAGGTACCGAGTTTAAAACAGTCAAAATAAGGTTGTTCTTCATCTAATTTAGTTTGTCTGCTTTGACAGGCAGTGATGTGGGGCTGGAAGCTGATGTTGGCTCGAGGGGAGGCAGAGCTGGCTCGAGGAAGAAAAATCTGTTAGTATCAAGGGAAATGTGAGCTGCTTATGTTCTTCTCTAGGCTTCTGTCTCCGGCTGCAGCCAGGATTTTGCACTGCATGGATTGTTGGTCTGATCTTGTACAATTCTTACGATATTCCTTTGAGTCTCAGAATAACACAATGCTAACAGGTAGTGAGAAGACATGTGGGGCTCACTAGACTGGAAATTCCTGTGCTGCTGGTACAGAAATGGTCCAAAGTCCATGGGTTTTGAGACTGGAAAAGTCCTGAATTATCCAACTTGTTTCACCGCTTCAGACACTTCATATTTTCCATATTTGGTAGGATTTTGCAGTAATGTCAGCGTCCAGTTTTTGTCGTGCGGTTTTGGTCTCTGGGCTCTATGCATCTTTTGACCTTTATTTTTTGTCTTGGTTCAGTGTAGCTCTAAATTTCCCCTCTTCCAGTGCATCTTAACGAATATATTTTCTTGCATTTAAGAGGATTTGTGCTTTTTCTTTTGCTCTTCTAAACTTTAAAGTGGTGCAAGTAAGGATTTCAGCACACAGCCCTGTTTACTTGATTTAATCAACATGCTAACTACATTAGTTTGAAGTCCATGTGTGGGCCACAGCTGTTGAGGACTTAGAGAAAACTTTGAAATAGGTCTCTAGAAAGTAACTTACATGTTAAAAAGCTCATCTTCCTAAATAACATTGTTGTCTCTCCAGTTTCTCTGAGTACAGAGTGGAAAATAAAAGACTCCATGACGAATATAATTTTCCAAAAATATTTTGCCCTTGTTCTGGATCTGCTTTGTTTTTGTCTCTCGTTTGAAATGCAGCTGAAGAGTCTCCTCTGTTCTTTCCCAACAGTAGAGATGTCACAGCTATAATGGGAAACAGTGATTGCCTCAAAATAGAGCAAGAACTGAAACAAACCCTTTCCTATTCATCAATAAAATGCTTCTCCATATCGGTCTTTCTCCAAAGTTAAAATGCATATATTGAAAATAGCAAGGTTTTCGCCCTTTTAGCAGCATCTCAACATGGTAGATGTTTCTTGTTGCCTTTAGAGCATTGTCACAGATACGCATTAAAAAGACTGGTGATTGTGAGTTAAGATTGTCCCTGAATTGGGCGTCATCACTCACAGAGCAATGAAAATATTAAAATCCATACATGGTAGTTCTGCAAGGTCTTTTATTTACAGAAATAGCTGTATTTCCCTGTTTTCATTTAAAACTTTTCCATCACTTAGAACTTGACATAATGACTTCATAGTGGGCATTTTCTTTACCCGAAGGGCAGAAGCAAGAGTTTCATTGCTTGGAAAGGCAGGCACCTGTGTTCCTGCTCACTGCACCACTGGTACCGCAGCCATCCTTGATACGTGAAGAAAAAAGGTTATATTTGGTTTTTTTTTCTTTTAAGCATAGTGTCTAGACACATCATGTGCCAATTTCATTTCACTGCTACATCACAAGCTTCACTGATGATAAAGTCAATTTTTTCCTGTGTTCTAAAGATACTCCGTGCTTCTTGTCCTTCGGCCAGTTTTTAATCCATTTCAGTAGTTCTTCCCTTATGCTGTGCTTTCTGACCTTGTAAATTAATCCAGTGTGTGATGTGCAATCCTAAAGCTTACCCTAAATCTAGATAAATTACGTCCCTAGTTTCACCTGTACTCCCGGATCAGTTGGGCGCTTAAAAGAAGCAACTTTGTCAGACCTGGCCGTCCTTTATCAGTGCTGACTGCTCCTTTTTTTAATTATGTTGGTTTAAATACTATATGATGTTTCTATTTCTTTGCAGCCTGAAGTCAATTGAAAGTTTAAGTGTCTGAAGTTCCTGGACTCTTTCCTTGTTCTTGTATTAAATAGGAAATCTGAAGTGAGCTGCCTGCAGTTCTCCGGTGCTCCATCTCCTGTCAAATGGCTTTGCCAGGGGTTTTTCCTTATTTCTTGTGCTTTAGCTGTGGAAATGCTGAGGTGTAATCAATGGCAGGGATCGTGGTGGTGCTTGGAAAGGACATGGGTGCCAGACTGGAAGAAATCACGGCAAGTCAATTTGACATTTACAGATCTCGCAGGGATCTTTTTGCGAAGGTAACAGGACTGAAAAAATGACATAATTTACAGGATGCATGAGGGCGGCTCCCTGGTTGGTACCCGTGAGAGTCTCTAGGACCTGCTCGCAGTTCTCTCTGTCTTCTTTAGCTTGGTATTTTCTGGCAGGAGATTTTAGCGTGATTCTTATTACAGCAGGGTTGAATGGACGCGTCAGTTCTAAACCCACCATTGACTTCCAGTAGCAGCAGAACAAGCTCGTTCAACTTACAGAAAGGGCAGCTTTTAGATCCATAGTGAACTGTAGGTTTTGTTTGCTTTGCGTGAACACTGAAATACTGAGGATGCTGTGGCAATTTTTTTTCGCATGGGGTTGAATGCATGATGGTGCAGATATTTTGCAAGCTTTATCTCAACCTCAAGCTATGTAATTGTGTGCTGGAGTATAGGTGTAATTATCGTTGAATTGGAGGAAATGAAAGTCACACTATAGTTCTACGCAAGTATTTCCAAGTAAGCCGTGATTTTTGGATGTTATTAAAAAGTCAGTATAGCCATAGAATAAAAATTCCAAATTGTATTTATCTGTCAAAGGAAATTTTCATCTGCTTCACAGAATCCCAGAATATGAGGGGTTGAAGGGCCCTGGAAAGCTCATGCAGTGCAATCCCCCCATGGAGCAGGAACACCCAGATGAGGTTACACAGGAAGGTGTCCAGGCGGGTTTGAATGTCTGCAGAGAAGGAGACTCCACAACCTCCCTGGGCAGCCTGGGCCAGGCTCTGACACCCTCACCATGAAGAAGTTTCTTCTCAAATTTAAGTGGAACCTCCTGTGTTCCAGTTTGCACCCATTACCCCTTGTCCTGTCACTGGTTGTCACCAAGAAGAGCCTGGCTCCATCCTCCTGACACTCCCCCTTTCTATATCTGTAACCATGAATGAGTCAGCCCTCAGTCTCCTCTTCTCCAGCTCCAGAGCCCCAGCTCCCTCAGCCTTTCCTCATATGGGAGATGCTCTGCTCCCTTCAGCATCTTTGTTGCCCTACGCTGGACTCTCTCCAGCAGTTCCTTCTTCACAGTTCATGAGTGACAACAAAAGTTCAGGTGCGTTGTTGTCACCTAGTGCGTTTCGCATACCGTGTCCTGCAGGGAAAAGCAATGATTTGATCACGTTCTTAAAGAACCAATATCCGGGAGGTAACCTGGTTGGTGTGGGTATAACAGGCTTAGGCTCCAGCAGCACAAGGAGAACAACATCTAAAATCCAGTTTGTTGAAGAAAAACATTAAGTTGCTCAGGGAATTAAGAAAATTGCGTTAGCACGGGGGAGAATGACTTCAGGACCTCACTGCAATATGAAAAACTTTGGTAGCGAAGAAGAAAAGGCTGGTGGCACTAAGTTCAGCAAACCCTGTGCTTGAGGAGTGCATGGAAAAGTTCATTTAATGGACCAAATTTGTCGCATGGGTTCCAAGAAATACTCTTAGGGCTGATATTGGTGCAGCTAGTCTGTTTTCACCATTAGTGTTTATTCTTTTAGTTTGGCGCTTTTATTTTTTAAGTTTTCAGGCATTTTTGGCCCAGTTATTGATTAGGTGGTGATAACCTCCCTTCGTTATTGGGGTTCAGGAGGTCTGTGGTAAGTTGTATTGTTATTTTAGACACTCTATTTCCAGTCTTTTCATTGTTGTGGTGAACAAACCCTGTCTGTTTTAACCGGATCAGAAAGGCAGTATAGGAGTTTTTAAAATTCTCAGAAACATGCTGTTACGTGGGTGAATGTGCCAGATTCACCAGCAAATCCAGAAAAATACAGAACGGAGGAATATGGGAATAGTTTGTGCTACCAGTGTTGTGCTTTTTTCCAGATCTGAGGATTATCACTCAATTTGCTGTGTAATGGTCTTTAGGGGGAGGTCAAGGTAATGTATCCAGAATTTAATTCCAACAGGATTTATTGTAGAATTCATTGACTTTCCCTCTCCACCCTACAGAAACCCGTCAGTTGTGCCCAAGTGCTGTGCCATGGGCAGATGTTATTTTGTCGTATTGAGCAGATGGGATCTTTGGGAGGAGGGGTCACCCCCAAGATCAAACCCAAGTGAAAGTTAAGGAATAGGGGAATGCAGCAAAATTGACAATATTACAGTTGTTATATGTTTTTGGAGAGTTGGGAAGGGTGTGCATGAAATGTATAAGAACAGCTCCTAGACAAGCATTACATCTGGGAATGTGTTCATATTGTATATAAAACCAAATCAATTCTCATGTTTTGTATGAAATTCTTTGTATCAAGTGGCTGTTCGAGCAAATAATTTATTAAAACGTGTTGTTTAAAAATGAGCATTTGTGACTAACGTTGTACTAATTTCCTCATTAGTTCTTAATTTGATTTGTCAGACCCATCACTATGTGTGACGGCCAAAAGGATAAAGAGGAGCTCTGGAACAAAGCAGAACAGCTCTGGAAGAGGCCTTGTAAGGAAACCAACAGTTTGTTCTCCTTCCAGCTTTCAGCTCATTCTTTTCAAAGAGATGAAGAACTTGCATCTTTCAGCTTTATGAGTGATAGGGCTGGTGTGTTTAACATGTCAATGTGTCCTGTAAGGATTAAAAAATGGCTGCTTTTGTCTGCATAGGTTGTGTTTTATCCTTTGTATTGGTCAGAGCAGCTTCAATGTAGTGGTAGCACTAACTTGTACAACTGAGTTTTACTGACAGTCACACAAGTGGGTAGGTTGGAGAAAAGCGCGGATTTTACAAATCTACTACAAAAGCATTAAAAGACAGTACGCTGGGAGTTGCTTAGAATTTCAGCACTTGTTTTTTGCCCCCAAAAGCACCTGTTGTTTTTTCTTTTTATTATTACTACTAGTATTATTGTTTTTCTAATTTTTTTCCCTAAACATAGGTGTCTTTGGAACCAAAATGACAAAAGAGGCAAGCTGGACATGGTGCTTTCCACATGGCGGCCTCGCAGTTGAGCACTCGCGAAGGCATTGAAAGAGTGAAGTTGAGTTGTGTCCCGGTGCGGGAAATGCTTGCAACAGGCAACAAGCATTTGGAAAGTGACCGGGACTTTCTGCCTAATTCTGTCCGGTCCCCAAGTGTGGAGGCCAGAGTTAATTATTTTGAGCAGTGAACAAAAAGGAAAGCACGTGCAAAGCTGAAGTGCTTTTGAGTTGTGAAGTGTCCTCTGAGGAAGGAATAGTTTCTATCATAGTTTTGGTCTCCAGGGCCTAAAATTTTAAGTCCGGCCTTAGGAGGGTTTATCCTTCTTTGTGTTTGACCGTATGTAGTTTGGAGCACGGTCTTTTCCTTCAGAGAGACCCTGCAGTGCTGCGACAGTGATGTAGGAAACACCTTCATAGATGAATATTCACGGGGTAGGGTCTGTGCTCACTTATGTTTTAAATCAAGACCGTTGCGGCACTTCAGACTATTAAGAATTTGAGACCCTCTGTGCTTTACCTTTTCTTTTCTCTTTAGAATCTCTTGGTAGCAGTTGCAAGGAACATCAAGGTTAGTTGTAAAGAAACTTGGCAACGGTTGTGTGTAAACTGTGAAAAGGCCCATATTTCTTAACATGGAACAAAGTATTTAGTGAAGCTCAAACATCCATCTCCTCCTCGAATAGAATCGGATGAGTCTGTATTGTTTGCTCATAGAGCAGACTTTTTTCTGAGATTCTTTTTTTCATACTTTCAGTATGTTAACTTAGGCAAAAACTCTGTATCAGGACCTTTTTGAAGTTTCATCCTACCGGGTCAGTAGCCAGAGTTCTTACAAGTAATTATGGCGATGTTAGTTTTTACACACAACATTTATTTTTGTTGAGTGGAACATCAGCTTCAAAACAAATCTCATTTCAATAAATTCTGTTCAGCATTTGGGGATCACTTATCCAGTGTCCAGTGCTGTTGGCAGCTACTGCTCTATTGGACTTCAAACATGTTGCTTTCAACTTGTGCAGGAACAGGATTCCCCAAGGGATCTTCGAGTGCTTCTCCACTGAATGAAATTCAATGCAATTGGAAGGCTATTAACGAAATGCTAATAAAACCAGTTTATGTGATTCTCTTCCAATGACAGGTGTGAAGGGGAGAGTTTCTCAGTTAATGCAAATCTCTTGAAAATTGCTGGGGATCACCCAGAAGCATCAGTCTCCTTGGGTGGACTGGAGCCCAGTGTGCTGTTTTCCTCTTGGGTGTTTTATTTGAATATGGATAATTCAAGCTGGCTGTGAAAAAGGGAAAAAAAAGGGAGATATTCATACTTAATATGGTCTTAGTTATATGAGTCAGTTGTGGTTCGATCAGTGGTAGCGTCCTGTATCCTAGAAACACATAAGAACAGCAGGAGATAAATATGTTGTTTCCTGCAACCTGGTTACTGAAATCTTAATGTGTCAGTGAATTAATTAGCAGAACTCCTGATTTCTTCAAGACAGTCTTTTCTCATTAACAAAAATTAATCTCCTAGGAAAAGCCTTATTAATTTCAGATACTAGTGCCTGCTTACGTAAATCCACTTGGCAGATGTACCTTATCCTCCCAAGTCAAAAAATAACCAGATATGAGGAGACAGGTTGGTGGGTGCTTTTAAATCTGCACCAGCATCACTGTTGCTCTTCTCTTGGTCAAGAGTCATCCTGGGAATGACCTATTAGAGAGCAGTGTAGGGGAAAGGGACCTGGGGGTCCTGGGGACAGGAGTGTGACCATGAGCCAGCACTGGGCCCTTGTGGCCAGGAAGGCCAGTGGTACCTGGGGTGGGTTAGAAGGGGGTGGTCAGTAGGTCAGAGGGGTTCTCCTGCCCCTCTGCTCTGCCCTGGGGAGACCACACCTGGAATATTGTGTCCAGTTGTGGCCCCTCAGTTCCAGAAGGACAGGGAACTGCTGGAGAGAGTCCAGCGCAGCCACCAAGATGCTGAAGGGAGTGGAGCATCTCCCGTGTGAGGAAAGGCTGAGGGAGCTGGGGCTCTGGAGCTGGAGAAGAGGAGACTGAGGGCTGACTCATTCATGGTTACAGATATGGAAAGGGGGAGTGTCAGGAGGATGGAGCCAGGCTCTTCTCGGTGACAACCAGTGATAGGACAAGGGGTAATGGGTTCAGACTGGAACACAGGAGGTTCCATCTAAATATGAGAAGAAACTTCTTCATGGTGAGGGTACCAGAGCCTGGCCCAGGCTGCACAGGGGGGTTGTGGAGTCTCCTCTGCAGGCATTCAAACCCGCCTGGACACCTTCCTGTGGAACCTCAGCTGGGTGTTCCTGCTCCATGGGGGGATTGCACTGGATGAGCTTTCCAGGGCCCTTCCAACCCCTCACATTCTGTGATTCTGTGATGTGTTTTAAAGAGGAAGATACTTTTTTCCTAAGGACTGTTTTGAATGACTAAAGGTGTCATCACCTGCTTTGAACATAATCACAATTTTGAGGTTTATATTTCTTTTTTCTGGAAATGAAAGCTTTTCTCATTGACAGCATACTGTTGTTGCTTGGTAAACAAAGCAAAACTTTACACAGAATTAACAGAAGAAAAGCTATGTCTAAAGAAGAAATTAAAAATAACCAGCAGATGGAATCCGAAGGGCATGTTTCCAGAAGGCTCCTCGGATGTTGGATTTAAAAAAATGAGGAATTCTCTCTTTGGAAATGGGGGAAATACCAGAGCAAAAATAAAATCTCTGTGAACTAAAGTACTGTGAACAACAATAACGTAGGTACTGTGTTCTCAGTTCTGAACTATTTTCACATCTCAGGAGCTTAGTGCACAGTACACTTCCCACATCTGCAGAAACGTAACAGGGCACGACTGTCGCCGTCCCAGGGTCTGTGTGCATACAGATTTGGGCAATGAAGCCGTAGAAATAGAGACTGTCAGACAGTGCCCTGCTATGGCCTTGCTACAGGGACCTGTGCAGGACTAGAATTAAAACTGGTTTGCTCTTTATAAATTAAAGAACAAATTCCTTGTTGTTTTCTACTTCCACGTCTGCTGTCGCCACCTTCGCATTACCACTCTTGCTGGGGGTGTGGGTGATACAATCAGCAGTTGTCCTTTGAGGATTTTCCACACCTCTCAATGCTGATGGTTGAAGGAATTCTGTGTGAGTGCTGTGGAGCTCCGAGTTTCACCGGGACTTCTGTAAAGCTTATTGTGATGGATTTGTTCACCTAGCTAATTTTTGTTTGGTATTTCTGTTTTTTGTGATGCTGAGCTTCATAATAGGGTGATCCGCACAATGTGATTTTTAGAACTGGACTGGAAGTCTTCAATATAAGCCACCACCAGTTAGTAGCTGTATGAATGGTTTTAGCTGGCTGGGAGCTCTGACAAAGGCGGTGTTTTCTCAGGCTGAACAAGACAACGGACACCCCCTCCCTGCCTTTGCCAACCTGCACATCGAAGTGCTGGATGAGAACAACCAGAAGCCGTATTTCACCAGAGCCACCTATGAAGGCTTCATCCTCGAGTCCTCCCCGGTGGGCACCACCATCTCAGACAGCCAGAATCTGACTGCTCCGCTGCAGATCCTCGTCTTGGACAACGATGTGGAGGAGGTATGGCTCCTTCTTTCAGAGTGTCACCCTATTTTGTTATTATTTTTAGAGTTCTCTAAGGTTTTTGTTCTGAGTTCAAATAGATTAGAAAGTGCGCCTGAACTGAAAAACTAATCTGAGTCTTACTGAGCTCTCCTTAAGATCGTGTTCTTTTAGGGGTGATGAATGCTTGGTGTGAAAGGGGAAAGAAGGACAATGGATGTAGTGAGAAGGATAGATCTGCCACACGTGGGGGGAAATGGGAGAGAGAAGTAGGAGTTTGAACAAATGAGGAGGAGGAGAAATTCAAGTTAAATCCATTTGCTGTGCCCGGATTCTGATACTGACATTACTCATAATGAAGATTTGGCATCTAGATAAGAATAGTAACCAAGCAGTAACAATACTGTGCCTCTAGGGCTGATGCTTCTTCTGTTTTAACCAAGGTCGTTGCTATTACATATTTTTCGATAATGTTTCTTTTTCCTCTAATTACTGTCATTTCTCCAGTTGTCCCCTTTGCTCTTTTTTTGTTCTCTTGTTATCTTCAGGTACATAAGGAAATCTAAATTGTAGGCACAGGTTGTGCAGTAATATTTATAGTCTATGCCAATACTCTTTATTAAAGTTCTCAACCTGATAGTCTGAAAAGAATCTTCTGGTTTTGAAAGTTTTACTTTTGACGTAGGTAAATTCATTCTTTTTGAAAAACATGAGAGGCCGTTGTCAGTAAATGCTGCTTTCTACATCACTGTCTGCATTAGAGTGATTTATTGTCCTTGGAAGCTGTGTTAAAGCCCCGTCTCACGTAGAGTATGTCCTTCCTATCCATTAAAATATCTCCGTCAATGTATGGACATTCATAAAAATCTGTTGGAATGCAAGTGGAAATGTAGGGGCCGGATAAAAGGTACGGCGTGGGAATCAGCAGCAGGCATTGCTGATGATTGCTGGTATTGCTGAGATACTCTCGGTCAGCATCGCTTTTGTTAAAAGCAGAGCAGTTTTCTTTCATGAAATTAATGGGATCTTGTAGGTTGCTTATTATAGGAATAGGAAAAGTGTGCAGGTATTGGGTACGAGTTTATATTTACAGTGCATTGTCTGGTTGTATAAAATCTGTTAGAGTCATGTATGCCTGAACACAACGGAAATCAAATCCGATGAGTGAGTGTCCGCGGTTCTAAGTCCTTTTTAAGCTACTGATTTGAGAGATTTTGTCAGAAGGCTGCTTTTAGTTCTGTGATCCTTAAGTGTATTAAACAAAAAATAGGGTGATTTTATTTAGATGTGTCACGGAGGCACCCCGAGGTTCGTTTAAGAGACAACAGAGTCCAAAACAATTTTTATTAAACCGGTGAGAAACAGGGTTTAGCACTCCAAAGTGACTTGAATACAGGTTTGGGTATCAGCTGAGGAAATGATGAAGGGGCAGCAACCAATACAACAGGCGGTCCACAGAGTGCATGCACGTGGCTTCACCAAAACAAGGCCGGAGCCGTCCCTGAGTCCGGGAAGAGTCCACACTGCATCAACACAGTGTGGGGTTATTTTAAAGAGATGCACGTACTCGTAATGAGTACGGAAGGTGTACACTCGCAATCCTGCGAGGGTAAATTTATAATACACTCTTAATCCTGTGAGGGTTAATTCACTCACACCCGTTATGGCGAGGCGAGCGGAGTCTCTGTCCGGGGCGGGGGACGGGCCGTGGCTCCTGGCGGCAATGGCTACGCTCGTGCTCCCAGAGACCCACGACAAGGGGCGGAGTCTCAACAAGAGTCCTGTTTTTATTGGCTGATCAGATCTGACGAGGCCATTCCAGAAGCTTCTCTGCACCCCCACCCTGGCTGTGGGTGCCCCTGAAGCCTCCAAACATCCCCACACGGGCCGCGGGCGCCCAGCGGCTCCCTGGGCCTCGGCACCGCCTTCTCCTAACGGCCCTGCCAGGTGCTCTGGGGCCCAACAAAAGAAGCTGTCAGCTCAAACGGCAGAGACAGAGGGAGATGTGGCTGCTCCTGCCATGATGAAGGAGAGAGGGGGGCTTGCATCCTGCCACAATATGTTTTTAGCTTAAGCAATTGCTGTCTATTTTGTTCGATCCACACTTTCGTGAAAGTATTAGTGAAACCCTCTGGTTCAAATACACCTTGGTGCAGATCTGTTTGTTACAGAAAGCTGGAATTTTAGGGCACTATTTATGTCCACCTTATAACACGCGGGACTGCGGATTAACTTTACAAAACTGGGAAGTGAGGGTTTTTAATTGCCTGAAGCGTGGAAGACTGAAACCAAGCAGGTCTTTATGTGAGACTGATAGACCTGAATGTAAGGTAGGCCTGGACTAAAAGTCGGGTTTTTTGGGCGACTCTCCCCCGTTTCCTAGTAGATGATATTGTTACACTAAAGGAATGACAGGAAACCTTTGGACTTCATTAACCTCCAGGGTTTTTTGGGGGTTGCTGCACAACTCTACCCACAAGGTGTCAGAGGCAAATTTGATAATACAAGGTTTTTTGATGTAACTACGTATTAGTTGATCTATGAGACTGACAATTAAGATTACTTTGAACTGTTAAATCCTCAATTTGGACTGACTCTTTGAATCAATCCTGTAACTACCACGTAGTTAGTATAGCACCAAATATTTGTATACTCACAAACTGCAAATATTTAATTTCAAGATCTTCTGCAAAGAGAAGTATTTCGTTCCTTTAATATAAACCATTTGATGAGGTTTGTAATGTGTTCTGGAATTCATGTTCCCCACCCTGATAATTCTTCCTCTTAGGGATTTTGTCAGCACACTTTCAATAGCACAAGCAGCTTGACCACAGGTCTCCTTGGTTTTTTGTTGTGTCAATATTTGCATATTGAATAGGCAGTTAATTCATATACTTGTGTTTGCCTGTACTAGAAATCTCAACATAGGTGTGGCCTAAATATTTGTAGTTTTAGTTGCATCGCTAATAATAAAAAGATGTGTCTGATCTGCAACAGATCTTTCAGTTGGGAGCACCAACATAACTTAAATAGTTTGTGTCCAGAGATGATGAGAAACAAGTGTATCGTTCTTGAACACAAGCCGCTCTATACTGCTGATTACAAGTTGTTAAATATTTCTGGGTCTCAGTACAAATAGACTTGAAATTTCATATCCACAGGCAATGACCATTCAAGGGCCCCAAAGTGTTTCCTGGTGATGTTACCACCAGGATGGCTCTGTCCCTTAACTTCACTCACTTCTGCAGGTCTTACTGTTCTGCTGGCTTCATTACATCATACTAAATTAAGGTTTTTAGTAGGGAGATCCTCTCCATGCTTATATCTGTCATTTTCCAATACTGACACTGGGTAAACATAACGTATTCAATCTTTTAATTGACAAATTGCTTGAGATTAGATTTCGTATTAAAGTAACTCCCTGACCTCAGGTAAATGTGCGAAGAAAGCGAAGAAACCATCTCACCTGTGGACCTTGAGAAAAAACGCATTCTAAATTTAAACCTTGTGGGAATTATAATAGGGTCCTGCTATAAACCTTCCAAAAATTAATTTATAGACGTGACATTGCAAACAGACCTTTACCTAGGGCAGCACTGCCGAGTGCTGATATGATTAAGTGCTCTGTTTAAACGGCATAAATTAATTTAAGCCACACGAGTACCTTAAGACCTAAGCAAACCAAAGCTGAGATGAGGAATTTAAACAGTATGATCCAGTTGCTGTTTGCATAAGGCTTCTCGAGCTTCCTTACCCTCTTGCTTCCATGGCAGAGTACCCATTGCTTCTGCTTTCGTGGTTAGAGTTGGTGAAAAAGCTACACAGTTTCTTGTTTCGTGCTTCTGTTGTCTGGGAACTTGAACTCAAACTACATAGATGGTTGTTCAGCATCTGCTTTTCCAGAAACGTGTGGGAAATTTTGAAGAATTAGTATTTTACTGAAAGGCATCTCAGTAGCAACCCAAGAGGACAGAGCAAATAACGGATAAAATAACTCTTAAATGTAACTACAAATGCACATTACGGATTTTCAATTATATATTCAGATGAGGAAAAAGAACTATTTTTTTTAATCCAGGAGTACTGAAGCGTTTTAAATACTGAAGCAGTTTTCTCTACTATTTGCCTGATTGCTCATTTATTTCCCTATTATTGTTTGCACTTGTTTTGCAGCCGGTGTTCTCTCAAGAGGAGGGTTCTCAGCACTGCTTTCCCCCTATAGCACTTCTGTGATGCTCCAATAGTCACGTTACAAAATAATAATTTAGGGACTATTAGTCCCAAATGCAACAGCCCATTAATATAATTATTCAAACAAAAGGGAAAGGCAAAGCGAAAAGGCTGTTCCTCTTTCTTTAGGACTATTATAGGTAGGTTTTTCCTTTTCTGAATGTTTCTGCTGAAGAAGAATATAACTTTTAACACTGAATCACTAGCGTAGCACCTTAACTGCCAAAAGTCACTTTGTAGCGCCTCAACCCTTGGGTTGTGCAGGGGCTGGAGAAGTTTGGGTGCGATGTAAAGAATTCAGAATTAAAGCACTGCTCAGCATCCATCCCAGTTCTCTCATTTGTCTTTTGACATCTTTTCCCCCGAAGTGAAGACGACATAAATGGTGAAGAGCTTTTTTATTCTTACTTTAAATTTCCCGTGGAAATATTACTTAAACGATCTCACTTTAAAGAAAAATAAATGCTTAGGGACACAAAATTATTTGTAGGGTGTCCCAAGCAAAGTCTTCTCAGCCTGGTTTACCTCCTGTAGTTTTTCAGTTACTCAGACTTGATTTGTCCTGTTGCTCTAAGTGGTTTTACACCTAAAGCCATCACGGAGGCTTCTCAGGAGGCTGCACTCCGGCTTATTTTTCTGATATCAAGTGGTAATGTGAAAGATGCAGGAAATTCCCTCCAGAATCTCTACAAGACTCCGACTCTCTGATTTTTCCACTGAAAGACTAGATAGGATTTTCTGCTTTCACCCAGACACGAGGAGGGCAAACACTGGAAACATCTCTTCAACAAAACAAGTCTCTTCCTTGGGTGTTTCAGTGCTCATCATCCTGTGAGCAAAATCACTAGAAACCCAAGATGTGTCATTGTTATGGCTGCACCTTTTTGGAGGTGAGCCCGTGCCAGCAATTGGGGAGCCCGAGCATTTCTAGTGCTCCTGGAGCTTGTTCTGACTGCCCTGGAGAATCGAACAACCAAAAATATTCCCTCTAAAACATCCCTGGGGATGCTGAAACCCATAGGGGCTGTGTGGCATCATCTGCTCTTTCTTGACAATATGTCATTTTGATGTAATCTTAGTAAATTGTAGAAAACTGTTTGCGTTAGGAAGAGCTTGAAAGCCCTTGTGAGAGGGAAGGAGCAGGGAAAAGTAACATTCCCATCCACACAGGCTTTCAAACCTGGAGGAATTTGAAAAGTCAAGTTGAAAGCCAGGCCATGTTTCTTAGCAGTGCATGGGAGCACTTTCTGCAGCTGGTTTTTATTCTGATTTTGTCTGTAACCCTTTTTCCCCAAATGTCGTGCTTTTGTGGTGTCCATCACTATCAGATTTGTGGTTCTCGTATTCATTCTGTATCATGTTTTTCTTTGTAGGTTGCACCAGGTGCCATTCCCGTAGGTATTGGGTGTTATGTTTGCAAAATAAGTTGTTTTCATTGCATGGTTGATGGGTTTATTTCCTCCTGTCCTCTCATTTTTATCTTCCCTATCAGTGTCTGAGACTGGGCCTATCCCTGGTTTTGTGAAGCCTGCAAAGAGCCCTTTAAATGCACTGGGCCAAATTCATTTATGACATAGAGCTATACCCAGGTTACATTGTGATTGCTTTATGTTCATTAAATAATTATACATCTTTATAGAAATCTGAAGCATTACAAAAAGGGGTTTTTAAGTTTAAAAAATACTTCCTAGTCAGTTTGAAGTATGTAAACCATACGAGGTTTGAACCGTGTGCTTGAAATGGTCTTTGCAGGTTGCATGTCAGCTCTATTGTGTGGATTCTGATAGTTTTCTACTTAAAATTATATGCTAAACAATTTATCAGAGGCAAGCTAGTCTACATGAGCCAGTAGTGCAGGCAGAAATCACAATCCTTAAGTCCAGGCCCCGAAGTAAAATCATACTTGAAATAAATTAAAGTATTGGCAATAGTGTTGGCAACACCGAGGGATTGTTCCCCACAATTGTGTTCTCTCGCAGCATCTGCCACAGAAAATGGTCTCAATTAAGCTGAGCAGACTTTCTTTCGGCATAAAATGTGAAGCATAACAATGCCAAGATTAAGAAAATAAATTGCTTTGTGGGTCCGACACACGTGGAAGGCGGTAGGAACAGGCACTAAAGGTGATTTAACTTGCACATGAGGGTAAAATTCCTAATACAATAGCTAAGGAAGAGGATAGATTACTCTGGGAGTGTATGGGAACTCCATCGTTGGTTTTTCTCAAGAACAAATCAGGAAAAACATCCTGTTTATTAGTGTTCAAAATGGCATGACAAGCAAGAACTGTAACAACTAACCGGGCTTTTTGTAAATGAAATTTTTGACTGACTTCGTAGTGTCTACAAAGTGAACAATTATTGGCAATTACCTTCTGTAATTTTTCATGGAAAAAAGAGATTGCCGTTTGCATTGCTGGCTGTAAAACGGATTGTAATTGCACTGGAAGCTGGTGTAGCTGCAGCGAAGCTTTCGGCAATAGGAAACCACCCGTTTGGAACGCTTTGATATTTCTTTCACGTAGCTTTGAGCAACTGAAACGGTTTCTTATTCAAATAGTATAATCTTAGCCTTCAAAGTGTGTGCTTTAGAGTATTTTGGGTTGCTAAAATAAGTTTCTGTTGTGCTAATCTGTCCTTATAGTCATTTATTTTGACACTTGGTGCATGTCAGAGTGAGCTCGAGTGTTTTGCCCACCGTCCTGTTTTCTATTTTTAATTACATCAGAATGACGCTAATAGCAGTGTTGGAGTTCACCTTCTAGAAGCATTTTGGATTCAAGTTGAGGAAATGTTCAGAGAAGAAGAACGTAACTCTGCTTTTTGGATTTTTGTTGAATTCAGCCATTTCTGACCACGTTGTCCTGCTCTGTATGGGGTGGGTTTGGTAGAGTTGGAAAGTAGCTGGTAGAAACACTTCTCAGGTTATGTCTTGTGCAGCCACTGGATTTTCTGTTATGTTTTATCTGTGGCAGTTCAAGGCAGTTTTTAAAGGACTCATCTCCCAGCCTTTGGTGTTTTGCCGGATCACATTCGCATTCCTCTTTTATAGCCTTACATAATGAACATAAATTAAGTAACTAATGACCGAGTGTAGCACATTAAGTCAGGTTAAACTAACCAGATTACATACAGCGACACAGAAATGTTTGTTGGAATGCTGTAGGCAATAAAAGGTAATGTAGCTTATTTTTAAATTTAACTGTAATATAGAGGGACCTTTGCAGTGTCGAGGGTTTGATTGCGAGGTGACAATCAAACCCTGGCAGATGTGTTGTTAACCCCCTCTCCCCCTTCCCACTCAGGACAGCGATCAGGGGGAAAGAAGGACAGAGAGAAGAGAGCTGGAAAAATTAAAAATGTTTTACTAATGCTACTGATAAGAATAGAGAAAATAATACAAAATATACAAAACCAATCCTGAAAGTCCCAGCGACTGCAGAGCTGGCACCCGAAGTCCTGGACTGGACTCTGCAGCCAACCGGAGCTGGGTTCAGTCTGGCACTGGGCCTCAGTTCGCAGGGACGACTCGCAAGGTCCTCTCCTAATGTCGGCCATAAGGAAAAGGGGAAAAGAGGGAAAAGGGATGAGATCCTCGTGATCTCCCACTTTTATATGAATTATTCACGTGAATGGGATGTTATACACAGTTGATCAGTTTTTGGTCACCTGTTTCTTGTTGCCCCTCTGGCGAGATGTCCATCCATGCTTATCAGTAACCTCGCATTCCATTGCTATGTTCACCAAAACATGGATCTGGTTCTCCAGGAAAATGGAGCTGATATGAAGCTTTAGCTGACAGACCAATTCACTACAAGAGAAACTTGTTTTTAACAAAACCAGGACAGCAGTCTAATCACTTCAATAACTCAGGAGCACCTTTAAAGAGATGGGGGAAGATGTTGAGACATTTCACCCTGGTCACGATTCACATTTCTACTGTTTCAACAAGACGGATATTGCAGAAAAATGACTTAATTTGTGGGGCTTTCCAGAACCACCACAGAGCTGAAATGCCCTTTTTTCTTGCTCTGTGCTGACACCCAGCAGACTGCAAATCCATCTTCCTGTTCTGTATTAACAGCTACCTGGTAAATTCACACCGGGAGGAACCGGCACGAGGTTCTGGACTGTAATTAATCTGCTCTGTTCCCTGGGAGTATAGTAATAACATTCCTCCCCCATTCTGTCAGCTGAGATCCTGCTTGCCCCCAAATTAATTTCAACCTTTCTCCCCAGGGGACATTTCATTCTTTTTTCTTCCTCTTTAGCTGTGTAGTGATAATCTGACCATGGTTACTTCACTATGATTTTCACCCCATCAACTGAGAAGTTCATAATTCCGCATCAGTGTATTTGGTTTCTGTTTGATACATGAAGGGAAGCTCCAAACAGCATCTATTTAGCAATATGCTTCAACACATATGGTTGTCTTTTTCATCGCCTCAACCCAACTGTTTTATTGCTCCATTAATCAAGATAAGCGTAGTTTTATTTTTAATATGGTTCAGTCTGGTTTCTTGCATTAGTAAATTGTTTGGTTTAGAAGTTACTGTTTTAATGAAAGAAAGCAACTTTTTAAAGTAGCAGTTACAGGTATTTGTTTGCCACTGGGTTTACTTCTATAGGTTAACATGATTTTTTGATGCGTTTTTCATCAAGATTAGATTTTTAGATCAGCAGTTTTATTTTTTGACTTCTACAGTTTTCTGGGTTGCTGGCCACAGAATTAACACTTGCTGCTTATTTAGCTTTCAACTGACGCAAACACTTGTGTTCAGTAGTTGGAAACTTAATGGTATATATGAATTGATAGTAAAATGCTCTTTTTTTTATGCTGTTTAAAGACAAAGGACCCCCAGCTCCACCTCTTTCTGAACGATTACAACGCGGTTTTCACTGTGACCCAGAGCGGCATCACCCGCTACCTCACACTGCTGCAGCCTGTGGACCGAGAGCTCCAGCAGCTCTACACCTTCTCGGTAAGCTCAGAGCACCACGGCGGCGCACTAAAACCATTACTTTTAACATCCCTTGAGATGGTTAAAGTGGCACAAGAGGGTGAGCAGCAGCAATACTGAGGCATGGGGCAGAGTGATAAATCAGAGAATCCCAGAATGTGAGGGGTTGGAAGGACCCTGGAAAGCTCATCCAGTGCAATCCCCCCATGGAGCAGGAACACCCAGATGAGGTTACACAGGAAGGTGTCCAGGCGGGTTTGAATGTCTGCAGAGAAGGAGACTCCACAACCCCCCTGTGCAGCCTGGGCCAGGCTCCCCCACCCTCACCTTGAAGAAGTTTCTTCTCAAATTTAAGTGGAACCTCCTGTGTTCCTGTTTGAACCCATTGCCCCTTGTCCTGTCACTGGTTGTCACCGAGAAGAGCCTGGCTCCATCCTCCTGACACTCACCCTTTCTATATCTGTAACCATGAATGAGTCACCCCTCATTCTCCTCTCCTCCAGCTCCAGAGCCCCAGCTCCCTCAGCCTTTCCTCACACGGGAGATGCTCCACTCCCTTCAGCATCTTGGTGGCTGCGCTGGACTCTCTCCAGCAGTTCCCTGTCCTTCTGGAACTGAGGGGCCACAGCTGGACACAAATGTCATCACTGCTCTCCCAAAGTGCGCGTGTTTGGTGTGATATCAACATTATGGATCTCCCGCTCAGCATCATCTCCATGCCATCAGGCTTGTATTCTGCTGCCATGACACAGTCTGACTTTTGTACCCCACGTGACCTGGAGGCCACCTCTGCCTTTTCTTTTCTTGACCCTTCAGCTGGGAATATGATGCTCGTAATGGCCTTTCTGCATCGTTTTTTTTTTAATACAAAATAAAAAAGTCGGATAGCAGAAACCAGAGTAGTATTTTTAAAAGTTTCAGTGGATCTAATACTCCCTCAGGCATTTCCCAGTCTGTGAGGAAACAGCTTAACAGCCCTAAAGCAATTTGCAAATGGGCTGCAGGGAAACCCTGCTCCTCTGCGGGGGTTCCCAGTCAACACTGCCGTATTTTCTGCCTGTTTAGCATTGGAAAGGAGAGCTCAGAGTTCCTCTATGGAGTAAGGGCCTCTGACTCTTTAAGTCTCACTGTAAAATGCTGGTTTGGAGGTTTGGCAGAGGTGCAGCAGCTTGCAAACAGCAGCTGAAACCTTCTATGATTGACCTAATACAGACAAAATTGAAAAATGAAATGCTCATTTTTACTTGTCATACTGTATTTTCTCACAGTTGGAATTGTGTTAAGAATGCACTATTAAAATATGTCCTGTTCTGACTCTTTTGTCCCCTCCTGAAGATGACAGCGTCTGATGGCGTCCAGGAGAGTGCCCCGGTGACAGTCAATATCCTGGTCATTGATGCAAATGATAATTCTCCAACCTTCTCCAACATATCATATAATGTCAAGATTTATACAGATATGAGGCCTGGGGAAGGTGTTATAAAGGTAACTTCAAGTCTTTTTATTAGCTTTGTTGCCTCTTTGCTAGCAGTAGATGGTCTTGGTAATACAAATTGGAAAGGTACTGAAGAGAGCTTGAAATAAAGTCTGTGTATCTCCATCCACTTCATTAATTACCTAGTTATTAAAGAGTTGCTAATGCTGAATGATGGACCTGCCTTAGATGTATAGCTGCACTTCAGCTCTTTGATCTGAAGTTTTACAAAACCTTTGCATCTAAAAATTCTCAAAAGAAAAAACCGCTATTCTCCTCTGTTAGTGGGATATTGAAAAGAAGAATGTTTTGGGGGAACCGGTGCAGAACTCAGTAGAACCTAACCAGAAATATTTTACCGTGTCATAAAACCTTTTGGTTTTTACAGACACCCAGAGTAGTTTGTTTGTAGAGCAGATGAGCAGTGACAAATGTGTTGAACGCGGGCCCAGAGGGAACAGCAGTTTTAATTAAAGTTTGCAAGCGCTGATTTATGTTTTGGTGCAGGCTGGAGGTGA
This sequence comes from Patagioenas fasciata, assembly GCF_037038585.1. NCBI lineage: Eukaryota > Metazoa > Chordata > Aves > Columbiformes > Columbidae > Patagioenas > Patagioenas fasciata. The sequence continues at coordinate 5,888,011 of NC_092527.1, forward strand.
CTCCTGGTTGCGCTGAAGTTAATGGAAAATGGCTTTTTTGGCTGGTAATTCTTATAATATCTCAGCCATGCTCCTGAGTGCTCCCAGACGGATGAGAAGACAAGATGCTGTTAGTGGAGGCTGGCGTTCAAGGGCGGCAGAAGGCACTATTGGAAAAAAAATAATACATCATTGGCTGACTTAAGTAATAAAATATCATTTTCTGAAATATAATCAGCAAGTAAGCATTTGAAGGCAGCAGTGATTTAGTGGTATTAGAAGGAAGTTCAGTGGCTGTTTTGGCATGTGCCCTGCTTGAACTGGATTGATGTGCTGCATGTGTGCTTAAAAGCATCAATGAGAGTTGTGGGGTCGTTTTTAGCAAGATTTGAGGGAAAGATAGAAGTTTTAAACATAATTAAATTCCTCCAAGCTTTGCACAAGGCCATGGGGAGAGGAACAACAACAAAAAGACCAAATACTGTTGTCTTGAATGAGCTCAGGAGCTGTATTTGTATCATCTCATAGGCTCCTAACTCCATATATAAACAGGTGGATTTTGCAAGTACACTGCCTTTGCTTGGTGTTTAAGCTACGGAGATACACGCAATGCCGTAAGAAGTTAAATCAAGGTTTTTTCCTAAAGCGTAAGCTCTCTAGTCCAAAAAGAAACGGTGCTCTGAGCTGCCCGGGTTGTGTTTGTGACACTTGGGATGAGCAGAGCAGCTACTGGGCTTTCCTGGAACAGCTGCCATACCAAAGGACTCACGGTACGCAAAGGGAACGTGCTGGTCTGAGGGTTTACATTGCCTGGCATTCCAACTGCAAATGTTGTCCAACCCCGGAGCTGCGCAAAGAACAGGAGAACAAATTTCTCAGGAAATTGTTCCTTATGGGAAAAAAACCAAGAGGGCAGCTCTGCAAGGGCATCCGCGTTAGGGAATGGGTCCCTTCTAGGATGACATTGCAAAGTTAGAAATGAGTAGTGGGGAAGTCAGGCCTTATGCTTCCATTTCACAGAATCACAGAATGGACTGGGTTGGAAAAGAGCTCAGAGATCATCCAGTCCAACCCTCGGTCCAACTCCAGTCCATTGACCAGATCATGGCACTAAGTGCCATGTCCAATCTCAGTTTCAAAGCCTCCAGGGCTGGTGAGTCCAGCACCTCCCTGGGCAGCCATTCCAATGCTGACCACTCTCTCTGCACAGAATTGCTTTCTAATCTCCAGCCTCAATTTCCCCTGGCAGAGTTGAAGCCCATGCCCCCTTGTCCTATTGCTGACTGCCTGGGAGAAGAGCCCAATCCCCACCTGGCTAGAACTGCCCTTCAGGTCGTTCTAGAGAGTGCTGAGCTCACCTCTAAGCCTCCTCTGCTCCAGACTGAACAAGCCCAGCTCTCTCAGCCTCTCCCCATAGGGCTTGTGTTCAAGTCCCTTCACCAGTCTCGTTGCTCTAATTTGCTAAAATTAAAACTATTGTGGAAAATGTAAGAGCTCTGAGGGTTTTTTCCTCCTCCACGCTGTGTGTGCGAGGTCAGCACGTGGTTACACTCCAACTATGAGAGTTTAGACCGTGGAGGGCAAAACATCATGGCTGGTTTGGGAGAGGGCTTGTTTTTCAACCAATCTTACATTGCTGGATGAGCTGAATTTAGAAAACAACTGATATTAAAAAAAAACTAAGAGTGATCTTAAGGTTTCTGCACACTGTGATATTGCCAGTAATAACGATTTCAGGCTGCTGGGGTGTTTGGGGAGTTCCTCACCTTGTTATTTTGCTTCCGCTTTATAAACACCTTCTCAAATGGAAAACAGTTATTTTCTTTTTTTTTTTAACTGTTAATACAATGATTTTTATTATATACTTAGGTTGTTCTCTGTATGTGGAACAAACTCATCTTATAACCCTATCCCATCCCTGCTTTAAGTATATTTTAGAATTCTCTGCTCGAGGATGATGATGAGCTGTGATAGTTCCCTGAAGAAGGCGACCCAGGTCAGGTGTGATTGCTGTGTAAAAACTGCCTTCTCTAGCCGGAGAAAACAGGTTAGAAAAAGAACACTGACCTCAGTGAATCTGAATGTAAAGCAGGCAAATTATGTAGTTAATAATAATCATCACTAGACTGATAAATCTTAAACCTTCATCCCATCTTTATATATTGTTATAATTTTGCTGTCCTTTTCCACTCTTCAATTAGCACTTTCTTCCTGTGATTCAGGTGTTTAAACCAGTTACACACTGCTGGTTGGGGTGTGCAGCTGTAATGCAATCGTATTTGACGTAAGTCATTTAAGTGCTGTTTCTTTAGACATCTCTCGTTTCTATATACAGCATAAACTATGCAGGGCACAGACAATATTGAGCAAGAAAACAAGAGAACTGAGAAGGGACAAAGGATGGCAAAAATTTGAACTTGGAAACCGAAATAACCTATTTTGATTTATCTGTGTATCTGATTTCTACCTAATTTCCTGTCTCAGAGTTATGACCCGTGTTCAGGAGCTCCCTTATAAGAACAATTCAATAGCTCCACAGTTGAAAATGGAAAATAAGCCATGTTCACCTCATGCAAGCTGCAACAATTCTGCCTCAGATCACCAGAATGAGTTTATCTGGAGGTTCTGCCCCAGCCCCTGGTTCCGCAGAGCACTTAACTTCACACATCACCCCATGAACAGCCCTGGTGCTGGAGGTCAGGAACAAAAGCCGAAAGATAAAACGTGCTAAAACTGCGGGCAGTAACGTTTCTTTCACTTATCTCTTGCTCACAGTTGATTTGGTCCTGAGCAGTAACAGCACTTTCAGCGGTACACGGGGACAGGTTTTATTTAGAGCCGTTAAATAAATACCTCCTCTGGGGCTGCTTTGTCGTTACCCCAAATGTGGCTTCTCAGGGCTGGGCGGCTTTGTCTTTGTTGAATAGTCTCTTTTGATTCCCCGCACATGCGACTTCAGCCGCCCTCGCGTACGGACGCACATTAAATCATGTCCGAGAGACGTGTTTGCAGCTCTTGCTATAAAGCCACAGAACAATGTAGAAGAAGTCTTTGTAAAAGTCACCTCCACACTTAATGTCTTATTGGTGGTTATTTGCAGCCCTTTGCTTTCAGTCCATCAGCATATTAATTCCCATCTCCAAAGTAAACATGATTAGCAGGAACAGAAGACACAGCTGGGTTGTGTTTGCATTTCTCAGTAGATGTCTCTATAAACTCAAGTGAAAAGGAATGGATAGAGACTTGGTGAAACATCTGAAGAAGATACTGAAAAAGTGTTTCGACCAGAGCTCGCAGTTCCTGCAGGGGTTCGCTTTAGGTCACTACGAGTCAGACCAGCTTTGCTGAACTCTTAATTTGTTGAAAAATGTGGGGCTGCTGGCAAGTCTGATCATCAGTCTCGCTTTTTGGGGCAAGGTCACTAGAAACGGTGCTGCAGAAAGGTCGCAGGTTGAACGCTGGAGCCCAAATATAAAGGGAGTCTGAACAGAGCTTGTGTTGTCACCAAGAACGTGTCTTTGGAAATGTAAGACCATTCTTCTAAGTCTCCTTTCCCTTCCAAGAAAACGTCTTTTCACTGCAGCAGAATATGCACCCATCTTGCAAAACTTTCAGTACATCGGATTTCAGTGTAATGAAGCTGATTCTGCTGGATGCAAAAAGTTTCTTAGGAAAGTAAAATAAATCTCATTTTGTACTTTCTGTATGTTTTAGACCGAGTTTCTCAAATCTTGTTAACTATGAAGCTCTATCGGTCTGGGACAACCAGAGACGGAATTTATAGATTCATATATTATGGCAGCTATTTAAATTTGATTCTATTTAATTCTATTTTTTATTCCATTTTTGCCCCCAAAACATTTTTCAAATCACTCATCTTTTCAAGCATTCAGTATCTGTAAGTTTAATTAACCTTATTAACAATCTATGTACTTGCGTAGTCAATTAATTTCATGTCGTCACAATGAAAACCGCCCTTGGTCCAAACCCTGTCATTAAATACTTAGGACCTTGTATTCTGCTTGAAGCCTTTATTTATCTTCTTGTGCATGTTACTTTTAGAGTTCAGTTTAGGAGGTTATTAGAGCACTTTTCTTAAATATGTCACTTAGTTGGATAGTTACTCTTTATGAGATGAATGAGCACATCCAGTTGTGTATAGAAACTGTAGAATGAGGGATGAAGGAAATGGAGTTTGAGGGGGTTTAAGCTCTGAACCCTGAGAGAGTGGAGAAACTCTTATTTGCTGAGTTTTGGTGGGTTGACTGACCGTTGCAAGTTGGCACAGCAAGACATTAACACGTGGATATTAATTTGTTATTTAAACCTCTAAGAGGAGATGATCGATTTAATGATTTTTTGAGGTATCTCAAGTGTTTATCCTGTGTTCAATATACAGCTTGTCTCAAAATGCTCTAACAGCATGAACAAAGAATTGCTCGTTCTAGCGCAGCAGTGGAGCAGCTATGACAAAGAAATCCAAAGAAAATCAGTTTCGATAAATTCAAGTTAAATACTTCTGTGTTGCAAACTGGCATTGGATCACTGTGCTCTGTGTGAATGAAGCAAAACACTGATTATTTCAGGAAAAATTAACTTCACTTACATGCTTTTCAGCTGATGAACACTGTGTCCAACCTGTTCCATGTTAAAATGGTTAGTCAGTCCCCAATAGCTGCACTCCTAACGAAGAAAACACCTGAATCACCTGTCTTTTAGCATTTCATTTATTCTGCTAAAGCTACTTGGGGCTTAGCTCTTGGTTGTGTGCGCTTTTTTTGCCTTTTTACATGAAACTTCCTATTCCATTGAGCCTACGTGCATAAAGAATGGAGCTCAGCCTCGAAGGCAGCTGGATCCACAAGTTTTTCACGTACTCCCCATGGCGTTTAAAGTTGTATGCAAATGTGATTACCTTGAACATTACAGCTTTGGGGTTTATTCTTCATCCCCCCTCTTTCCAGCCACAAAGTTGAGTTTCTGCTCCTGTGGTTCTTGAGCTGCGCTTGGGCGTGGGCGGTTGGAACGTTGTGGGTAGCACTCGGGAAGGCTGCGACCTGCTGGAGGTCGAGCGTGATGCAAGATGGATTATTAGATTATTATACATGATATACTAACATAGCAGGGACTTCATGGAGTTCCTTGACCTGCCCGCAGTGCTGTCAGCTTTGAGAGCACCACAGGGATGAGTAAAGGGAGATTTATCCTGAGATAATGCCTCTTGATCCTGCCCTTGGCTTCACGGTCATCGCTAAGGTTTTATATCATCGTATGTTAACCTTAAACCCCAGGCTTGCAATCTGACGTGCAGCACCATGTCAGGAAAGCCAAGGCAGACAGCCAGCAGGAACCTTTCAAGAAACTACGTGTCTACTCTTCTTTTTCCATCCTCGCTGGGGAGCCCTGCAGGAAGTCATTTCTGAGGCTGGGATTTCTTATTGCTTTGTACATCCCAGGGAGGCTTTACTGCTCTACCTGCTGGTGCCCTTTGCCGTTTCCCAGCTGGAACTGCCGGGAGCAGCAGGAGCCCATTGTGACATCGTTCCCTGTCATTTCCACTCAGCGCCGTGGGTACCGGTGGGTGCACAGGCAGCGCTACCCGCTGTGGCCTCCTCTGTGTTAAAGTGCTGCCTGTACCGCATCCTGCACTGTTTGAGAATACAGAGAGTCGCACAAAATGAAGAGCCAACTGAGAAATCAGCGAACTAACCCCTCTGGGAAGAAAAATTTGCTTTAGAAAGCCCAGAGGTACTGGCGTTGTGGTACTTTGGTGACTCGACCGTCAGTGTAACAGAGTGCTGGGTTCTGAATATGGTGATAATTAAGGTGGAGTTTTAATGACAGTAATACAAGCCAAGCGATAGGCACTGTGAGCAGTTTACTGCACGGTTATATGCATTGCATGTAGAATAACTTGTGTTATTCTCTATGTGTAAAGGAGGAGGAGAGGTGAGAGGGCTCAGCTGGGACATGGAGCTGAGGTGTTGATACACATTTCTGATTGGAAATCCGGGATTGCTTCTTACTCGCTTCACATCATGGCAGTCAGAGTCATGGCTACTTGACACTTGGCTAGAAGCAAACAAATATGATTACTGACCTATATTTTTCTGGCCTTGTGCGTGAATGTTTGAGTTAGCATGGCGTGCTACACAAGTAGGATAAACCTGTTGCCTTTCCCAGGGACAGGATAAGAACGCCCTCATTTCATTACATTCATCAACATAATTTGGGCATAATTAGATTTTTCTTATGATAAAATCAAAATTGTACAATTACATGTCCCTGCTCACTGCAGGTGGGTTGGACTATGTGACCTTTAAAGGTCCCTTCCAACCCAAACTATTTTGTGATTTTACGCTATAGAAGAAATGCTACATGTGAGAGTAATCACAGCCCTGGTAGAGATGAAGGTGTAGAGGCCACACGGTACAGAATTACGTGCTCGGTTGCATTTATCCCAGGGCTCTGAGCTCGCTCCCACAAGCACAAATTTGCAGGTAGGTGGTGAGAGGTTAAAAAAATGAGCCTTGCGCATCCTTGTTATGCATCGCTGTGTTTCCTACGCATGTATCGTACGAGAATAGCGGTCGCTTCCCTGCCACTTGGCGTACACATGTGGTACAGACAACGTTCCCCGCAACGAGGGCTTGTGATGCACGACCTGGATGCTGGAATTTCTCGTAGTGCCAAGGCTGTCACTCTGAAGAGAGCAGAGAGGGATGGAGACTTTCTGTCAGGAAATACAGTCTTCTTGTTAGATTTGTGACAAAACGATTATCTCCCCACCCACCCTTTTATAGGAAGTGTTATAAATTCCAATCCACAGAGAATAAGCTTGGTCTTAATTCGTTTTCTTAATTCATATCTTCAAATAATTTGCTTGCAGTCTTAGGTAAGCAGTTTTTCTCTGCTTCATCATTATTTTTTTTTACACCTATTATCCTTCATTTAAATTGTACCCTTGTTGTACAGTAATTAGAAATTACGGCATATGTTACAGGTGTTCATCTCTGCTTCCTCTACCCCTACGAAGTTGCCTTATAAAAAACGATTAAACTACAAGGCTGAAGCGTGCGTTCTGACATTCTGGTTTTGAATTGCAGCTCACTGCTGTAGATGCGGACGAGGGACCCAATGGCCAGATAGCATATGAAATTTTGGCTGGGGATCAGGGAGACTTCATCATCAATGACCGGACAGGCCTTATCACCATTGCTCCAGGCGTTGTGCTCTCAGTGGGGCGATCCTACGCTCTCACTGTCAAAGCATCCGATAGTGCTCCTCCTGCGCAGAGAAGGTAACTCATCTTCTAATGAAACTCCTTTGGTAATCGGTGCTTAACAGCGTGTAAGAAGCGCGGCACGCTGTCACTCCGCTGGAGTACAATGCAATGTGTTCTGTTTGGTGTAAGGATCGCATTTTGGAAAAGTGTCATGTTAGAAGCTTTTCGCTTTTTGTTCCTTATTTATATTTTCCTTGCAGTACACAGTTTTCGATATTTCATTTGCTGGTAATGGTCTGCTTTTTAAAAGTTGACATGTTGTGCTGGCGTGGTGCATGCCCATTTTTTTAAGGGTAATTGGGATTGAAGGGATGTAAGGAAGAAAGCAAGCGGGAAGCTTTTTGTTCAAACTGCAGCTTGCTGTGATGCAGAAAGGATCGGAGACAGTTGGGTTGCTGAGCTGGAGGCCTCCTCTGCCCACGCACAGCCTTGGCGTGCTGTGGACGTGGTGACAAGTTGTGACAACGGTGAGCGGTACTCCTGCCAAGACCTAAGTTCTCACCAGCAGAATTTTTTCTCTTCTCCCCCAGCTGATAAAGAAAAGCAGCCTGCAAATTTAGTATGGTTAAAATCGGATGCTCTCGCATCCAAAAAAATTAATGGTTTTGAGTCTCACTTAAATGCTTCTTTTGAGTTTGTGTTCTGCCTATGGTAAAATTGTGCAGAAATGTTGTCATTTCATGAAGAAGTGGGGGGTGCAGAGAGTGGCTCTTGTATTCCGGGCCCAGTTTTGAGAATGTGACATTAACGATGGTGGAGAGGAGCAGTAGCCTCCGGCATTTATATCTCCCACAACCTTTTCTCTTTTCCTCAAATGAGGAATGTAAGAAAGAAAAATATCCCAAAAGTGGGATTTCAGTCATTGGCTTTTCTTCAGGACCTGCTGCTTCTATCATGTCTCCAAGAGAGTTCAGCTCATATTTTATAGTTACATTTTCCAGTCACTGGAGTATTCAGATTGTTAGATGGTTCATAAAACTAATATCTGGTAACTGTCTTCTGGTTGCATTTTCTTCTCCTTTCCCTCTGCTAATTTTCCTGGTAAGCCCTCTCTTAGGTAGCTCACAGGCTGTTAGTGGTGCCGAGGAGAAGATGAGGCACTATTATGCGCTCACTTTTGTGTAGCGCTAGCATAGCATTAAAGTGGAGGAGGAATATCAATAATGCCACTTCAGAGAGCTTCAGAATCCAGCCACATGGCCCCAGAAACAGTAGCCCCTACAATACAGCTTTGATTGCTATCAGCTCCTTTTATGTTGGAGAAATCTTCATATTGTCTAAATCTGCGCTTCTGATGGTGTAAGTTGGAAGCATGTGCTCCCTCCTCTGAAAATGTCTTCATTGCAATAATCTGCAAAAGTGGAAAATCTCTCCTTTCTTGCTGTTTCTGCTTGTCTCCCTTTTTTGTGGAATTACAACATGTGATTTATTTGCTTCATAGCCTTTCATGTGTGTTCAGAAACCCACTCCATCTAGGCTGTGTTCCCAGAGCTGGGCTGGTGGCCCTGAGGCCAGCCTGCCCTTCACCTTGGTTGTAGTTTGGGCCCAAAGCTGGGGTTTGTGTGTCTGTGATCGTTAAAAAAATCAGAGGGATGGCTGCTGGAGGTGCTGTGGAGAAGGAACATGGACAACTCGTACTGTCTGGGAAGATACATTCAGAGTGCCTCAAGGGTCAGTACTGGGGCTGGTATTATTCAATATATTAATCAATGACTTGGATGAGGGAATAGAGTGACTGTCAGCAAGTTTGCTGATGACACCAAGCTGGGAGGAGTGGCTGACACTGGAAGCTGTGCTGCCATCCAGAGACCTGGACAGGCTGGAGAGCTGGGCAGGGAAAAATTTAATGAAATACAACAAAGGCAAGAGTAGAGTCTTGAATCTGGGCAGGAACAACCCCAGGTTCCAGTGTAAATTGGGGAATGACCTATTAGAGAGCAGTGTAGGGGAAAGGGACCTGGGGGTCCTGGGGACAGCAGGGTGACCATGAGCCAGCACTGGGCCCTTGTGGCCAGGAAGGCCAGTGGTACCTGGGGTGGGTTAGAAGGGGGTGGTCAGTAGGTCAGAGAGGTTCTCCTGCCCCTCTGCTCTGCCCTGGGGAGACCACACCTGGAATCTTGTGTCCAGTTGTGGCCCCTCAGTTCCAGAAGGACAGGGAACTGCTGGAGAGAGTCCAGCGCAGCCACCAAGATGCTGAAGGGAGTGGAGCATCTCCCGTGTGAGGAAAGGCTGAGGGAGCTGGGGCTCTGGAGCTGGAGAAGAGGAGACTGAGGGGTGACTCATTCATGGGGATCACTATGGAAAGGGTGAGTCTCATGAGGATGGACCCAGGCTCTTCGCAGTGACAACAAATTACAAGACAAGGGGTAATGGGTACAAACTGAAACATAGGAGGTTCTACTTAAATATGAGATAGAGCCTGAGACAGGCTGCCCAGGGGGGTTGTGGAGTCTCCTTCTCTGCAGACATTCAAACCCGCCTGGACACCTTCCTATGTAACCTCATCTGGGTGTTCCTGCTCCATGGGGGGATTGCACTGGATGAGCTTTCCAGGTCCCTTCCAACCCCTGACATTCTGGGATTCTGTGATCCAAAGCTTTTGCTGCCTTCCTGGCATGGTTTCTTGAAGACTGGAGAACCAGCTGGTGGTGCCTGGAGCAGCCACCTCTGGTTGTGCACAGGGGAGAGCTTGTGTGGGCTGCGGTTCAGAGGTCTTGGCAAGCATCCTGCTGCATCTCCCGAGCCTGTTCCTTCTGCTCCAGAGGTGGTTGGCACCTCGCACTTTGGGTCCCATCAGTTTCTTGCTGTCACGGTTGGTTGGGTGGTTGACGTTGCCTTGGTGGAGGCGGTAACCAGAATTTGGGACTAATTAGAATGGGCAAGGTCTAGCCAGCCATTATATATCTGTGCGGATGGGAAGGTGTGTGCCCTGTACAATAAACAAATAAGGATTTTGCTGTAATTTCAAATATTAAGCATTTTTTCCCAAGTCTGTATTGTGCTGCAGGACATACCAGACTGACTGTTTCAACTGTCTCCTTGCGTATGCACAAAGCCAGACTAAACCACTAAGCCTGGCTCAGGAGCCAGTAGCCTTTGTGAGCACTATTGTAACATTAATTGTGTCCTGTGTAGCTTTTTTGCGTAGTATAGCATTAAGTTCTTGGCAGGTGACTATGCATGAAACAAGATATTTAGCTGGGTATTACTATTAAAGCTTCTGTCATGAGCATCATTAACGTAACTTATTAAGGTATATTTAAGTACACTTAAGTACTTTAAGTCCGTTTATTCAGAGAATAAATTTTAAAGTTGAGGTTTAGTTTTTTAGAACTGAAGTTAAGCATATGGAGATTAGCACTTTATGTTATTTTAAAAAATGAAAAAAAGAACAACATTTGTAAAATCAAACAGTTTCATTTGAGGCTTTAACTTCTTCGTCACTGTCCTCAGATTCCTGTACGGTGGAAGAAAATAACTGGGTGGTAACAGTGACTTGCTGCATCAAGTCCAATGTAGAAACTGCTGGATCATGAGATTATTGAAATACTTAGTGGAAAAGGACATTTTGAGTTGCACGTGTAGGGATTGCTTTGCCAAAGATATGTTGGTCCACTTAGATATAAATATATTACACAGTGTATAATACAGTTTTCTGTGGAAAGCACACAGAGTTAGAGCTGAGACAGGGGCGCAGTGTTAGTGGCTTGTTGACCACATGTTTGGCTTTATTTTAGAGCTTGATAGACAATAAATAAGCTTAGTGTTGCTAAGAGGTAGCAGGATCAGGAAAAAAATATATAGAGTAAATTAAATACTCAGCAGTGGAAGAAAAATGCACAATAAACTGCAGCTATTTGGATACTTGTATCATAAACAGAAGCTATCCCTAGAAAATATGCAACCCCAGGGCTCAAGTGGCATTTTGTCTGCTAATTCATTGTGATTATTGTTGAGCATTTGGTGATGGTATTTTTTTTGCTTCGACAGTGTGAATGTGGAAGATCAGTTCTGAAAGAGGGAGTATTTTAAACCAGACAAGAATACAGGGAGCAGCCAGTAGTTTATGAGGGGGTAATTTACCCTGAATTATTGACTTTAGTTATAATTGTCCATCTTCCCCTTATTACATCAGGTTTGTTTATATCCATTGAGGCAGTGACCTGCAAATTCAGCTTCTGAAATGCTCATGGATGTGATAGATGGAAGGCTCTGTCATTCCCTGATGCATTTCAGTACAAGTTTGGTTTAATCAAATAAGGACCTGGCTGTTACGTTTGAAGCAGGTAGATGATCCTTGGCTGGATTTGCAGATGGACACGAACGCGGGACTTGCTCCAGACACAACTGGGATTGCCTGGACCAGCTGGTGGCTTTGGGGCACAGGTGGATGTTTGCTGGGCTGGTGGTGGAAAGGCCGGATGCTGAAAGGTCAACTTGTATATATTATTAATATAGAGGTGGTGCGTTGACCTTGGCCAGCTGTTAGGTGCCCTCCCAACCTTGCTCTCGTTCTCCCTCCTCAGCAGGTCAAGGGAGAAAATAAGATGAGAAAGTTTGTGGGTTGCAATAGAGACAGGGACGTCACTTACCAATGGCTGTCATAGGCAAAACAGACTTGACTTGAGGGAAATTAGTTATTGCCAATTAAAATCAATTTAGATGCTGAGCAACAGATAAAACCTACACCAGCACCTCCCCCTTTTTTCCAGGCATAACTGCACTGAGCTGGGTTTAATCCTTTCCTGGCGGGTTCTGTGTGTGGAAGTGTCCCTAGGGATGGAGCTCCTTCTGCAGCACTGACTGACGGGTGGGATTTGTCTTTCTGGACAGGGACATTCATGGTTTGTTGTCTTGGAGCATGATCATATCTGCAGGACGCAACTCCTAAACCAACGAGATCTGTCACGGCGTTGCAGTGATGGTTTTGCCATCTCATGAGTGATGCAGGGTTATAAAACCTGCCGGCAAAGGGCGGTGGGAAGTATCTGTAACACAGCAGTGACTGTGCCTGGTCAGAATCCCGTACAGCTAATTAAAAGTATCGATCAGTGCCATGGTGTTTGGTAATTAATGAACTCTTATCAGTTAACAGAGAAGCTGTTTCAGCTCTAAGTTATCCTGCAGTTTCTGGTAGGAGTCTCTAAAAATGCTCAGAGTTTGCCAGACCTGTAAGAAGCAGCTCGTTGTGTGTTCATGTTTTTCATTTGTCTCCCCCATCAGAGGGAAAAAAAAGGCCTTAAAGCCTCAGAGTTCCCAACTTTGTCAAAGGGCTTAAGTGGAGGTGCGTGCTCGTGTTGTAACACTGGCTCGGGGTTCCATCCTGGGGCAGGGGCAGCACTAGAACAAACAGGAGAGAAGACAGAAGGGATAACACAGCAAAGATGCAAGAGAAAAGTCCCTTTAAGCCAGATTTGAAATCTCTCACCTTCAGAGAGCCTATTACAGTGTTGTGTACATCAGTCTTCTCCAACATTATCTGCTTGGTCACCATTTTCCACTCCATCTCTTCCGAAGAAAGGCAGCAAAGCGAAGGACAGCAGGGATGCTCCAGAAGTGCGTGTTGTGCGTGGTAGGAGCAGTTCCCCTCTCAGAATGTATCCTGCTTTTCTAGAGGACGTGGTGTCACCAGGGGATTTTCAGTCATATTTGTATGTGGAGTGTGCACTTACTGCTTTGTTTTTCAAAGAACACTTGGGCTACTTTAAAGAAATTATTTAGCTTTTCTTCTGTTAATGTGACAGCCTGCTTCATTTTTGATGCAGAATGAAAAAAATATGTCCTGAAGCTTTGAAAGGAGCAAAGGGAGGTTGTTAGAGCCAAAGAACACGCATTGTATAAAACAGACATTGGTGGTTGCCTTGTGTTTGTTGATGTATTGATTTTGACTGGCTTTAACTTCCTTTTTTCCTTTCTTTCATTGCAGGAGCTCCATTACTACCATTTACATCGAGGTCCTTCCGCCCAACAACCAGAGCCCTCCCCGCTTTCCCCAGCTGATGTACAGTCTGGAAGTGAGCGAGGCCATGCGGATAGGGGCCGTCCTGTTGAACCTGCAGGTAGCGATGCTCCCCTAATAAACAGTCCTTTTTGCATGGGCCATATAGGAAAAGTGATTAATTGGATAGTTCTAAACCTTCTTTTTGTGTTATCACAGAATGGACTGAGTTGGAAAAGAGCTCAGAGATCATCCAGTCCAACCCTTGGTCCAACTCCAGTTCATTGACCAGATCATGGCACTAAGTGCCATGTCCAACCTCAGTTTCAAAACCTCCAGGGTCGGTGAGTCCGGCACCTCCCTGGGCAGCCATTCCAATGCCTGACCACTCTCTCTGCACAGAATTGCTTTCTAATCTCCAGCCTCAATTTCCCCTGGCAGAGTTGAAGCCCATGCCCCCTTGTCCTATTGCTGACTGCCTGGGAGAAGAGCCCAATCCCCCCTGGCTAGAACTGCCCTTCAGGTAGTTACTTCCCTTCAGGTATTTATGTATGCTAAAAGGCTGCATATGAGAAAATAATTCCATGAATGGCTCAAAACTTGAAAGGTCTGTGATTTCTTACGTTAAAATCTCTATGTAGACGTTTGCTAGAAAATCAGAGCAGCTTAGAACCTTCTGCACCTAATTCACACGGAGTTTCAGTAAGAGTTTTGACACCCTGTTGTTTCTGAAAAGCATCTGAAGGTATTTCCTGCACTTGGTGTTGGTAACGAGTGCTGTTAACAGGCTGACAAAATCAGAGGTCCCTATACCGACTGACCACCCAATACTGCTCAGTGGAATCAGGGCAGCTCTTATCAGTGTGTGGCGCTGCGTGTTCTGCCCATTAAGTCAATGCATGGAAAAAAAAATGATCTAACCTCACTATGTGTGAAAAAAAGGAACTCTAATTGATGCAGGTGAATGGGGAAGTTTCTATTGATATCATTTGCTGATGAAAGATGGAGATTGTTAGGGATGGTTAAGCTGATACAATCACCTGCACTGAAGGGAGGACGACTCATTTAGCTCAGTGCTGCGGATTAATTTCTGGCGTATCTGTAATGCCTGCACTGGGTTTGGAACTGAAGAGCTGTGCTGGTCAAGAGCCGCCTTCTCCCTGCTGGGGAGACGCTGAGAAACAGAACCATTTGTATTGACTGGGCAGGTGCTGGAATATCTGGCTGAAGGATCTTTGGAGGCAGAAAAACTTGTAGCAGGTTTCAGCATTGAAGGGTTTGACGTAACTGAAATGTGGATAGAAAGTGAACCTCATTGTTGGAATAATCTGCTTTAATGTTTCAATTAACCCCAAACATTTTACCTAGAGTTGTTTTTCTCTTTCCTCTTCAAATGCTACATACCCAAGATACCAAAAAATGACCAGTTTGGGAAAGAGTGCAATACATCAGTTAGTTTTAAGAGCTTTGGAAATGCATAGAAAATGCTGTCTTCTACTTATGGCTATTGCTATGTACATTTATCTTATATCACTGACATGTGATATAGCTAGACAGTTGATGGAGAATACTTGATTGTTAAATCATGGGTATCTTTGGCTCTATCTTGGTGGATGAGTCAAGGACTGTATCTCTCGTAGGGCCGTTGTCCTGGACCTGAAACGCAGATGCTTTGTCTTTATAGTGCTCGTTCATCTGCCTCATTCTGCATTAATACGCCCATCTGTATTAAAGGATTTATATTGTGTGGAGTATATTTCTGTCTTCATCTTTTTTTATTCCCGGCGTAAAATTGGCCAGGACATTTTAAACATTCATAAACGGGGTATGAAACCTTGTCCTGCCTTTTCCAGGCAAATAGAAAGTTACCAAATAGTCATCTTGGGGTTTTTTGTGGAATTTTAACAATAGCTTAAGGTATTGCCAGTGTTCCACAGGTAGTATGGAATGCTATCAGACCTCACATGAATTTTCACACTGACCTTTTTGTTCATGAATAGTGTTAGCAATACGGCAAGTGTTTGGGACTTGGTTGGTGCAGGAGGGTTCAGAGGCTGGGCCTTTATGACTCTTTTAATGACACTTTGTTAGTGTTGCATGCAGTAGGAGGATTACAAAAGCTGGGAGAGAGCAAGCAAGTAAGTTACTTTAAGTATTTTAAATATTCCCAAGTTACCCAGTCTGAGGATCCGCAAAACATCACTGTCAGAAACAATGTAATTGCAGCTGGTTTAAATTTGCCTTTTAGTTGTTAAAATACATGTTCTAAAAACGAATTTTTCTTCTTTTCTGTTAAAATTTTCCATGCAGATGATGGAAAATTGTATTTTTTTATTGTACTATTATTTATTTTATACTGTGCGCAGTGGATTGTGACTGGTGTTTTAATTAACAACTTGTGAGATGAAGCTACGCGATATTAAATGATCTCCACAGTATTAATTTGTAAATAAACCTGAGAGTTTATTGCATGCCTGGCAGGTGTTTCTTGCTTCATATTCTGCCAGCTGTAATTAATTAACGTAATGCAAATAGCGTCGTTTTTCTGGGAGTCTGCAAAACAAATCAGACCATTATCGTGGTCCGGTTAAGTGCAGAACAAGGAAGCAACATGAAATCATTGTGTGCAGTTTATGAAGTCGCTGTACACCATTGATCTGGGACACTAATGGGTATAGATCGCTCTTTGCTTGTGTGTGAGTCTTCTATGTTTTCCTTAGGTACATAATAACTGGCTGATCTTTTAGTTTTAAGGAAAACAGGAGGTTTTTGAAGAAGTGCTAAACTTTTTCCCTGATTTTTTTGTTGATTGAAAAGTGTATTTTCTTTGGACATGAGGAGAAAATGAAATGAGGTAGAACCAGTCTTTGATTTTCTGTCGGCTGGGAGGTCTCGTGGTTTGTTAGGAGTGAATGTCAAGCATAATGAAACCTCTGAGATACAGCCTGAAATGTGAAGTGAGGACAGGGCCCCTGTGGGTACGGTGAGAAGAACACAGGGCACCGCTGGAGGCAGCAGCAGCCATGCGATTCTGCTGGGTTTAGGATCTGTGACAGTCCCACAGATGCCAGTGAGTCAGATTTCCTGCAGCCAGTATTTGTGTAATACTGTATTCTTGGCTAACGATTTTCTTTACCGAGTCAAATTCTGACCGTTTGTACGTTCAGCATAAGAAGGTCTGAATTCCACTCTCGGCCTCGCACCTCCTGTCGCTCAGGGCCATCTGTGGATGTTACAAACAGATTTTCTATGTTGTAACTGATGGTGTTAACGAAAATATTGATTGGTACTGGAATAAGTATACACCCCTCTGCAGAATTTAGTCAATACTAAATGTTATCCACTGCCGTCTGTCTTTTATGAGCAGTTTTCTTCTTGTTCAATCCCCTCTTCCATTTGGAGACCGCGTTGTCTCAATTTGTGCAGAAAGCCAACTGTGGCTGAGATGTTTTTCTACATCCACAGCTGTTTCCCTCATTACAAGACCTGTTGTCCTGTTGTAAAAGAAGATGAGATTGCTTTGGCATGCTTTGTTCTTGAGAAATTTAGTTTTGTGTTATCCGTCTCCATATTGTCACAGAGTCACAGGATGTGAGGGGTTGGAAGGACCCTGGAAAGCTCATCCAGTGCAATCCCCCCATGGAGCAGGAACACCCAGCTGAGGTTCCACAGGAAGGTGTCCAGGCGGGTTTGAATGTCTGCAGAGAAGGAGACTCCACAACCTCCCTGGGCAGCCTGGGCCAGGCTCTGACACCCTCACCAGGAACAAGTTTCTTCTCATATTTAAGTGGAACCTCCTGTGTTCCAGTTTGAACCCATTACCCCTTGTCCTGTCACTGGTTGTCACCAAGAAGAGCCTGGCTCCATCCTCCTGACACTCATGTGTCATCACAAGTGCTTACAAGTAATGTGGTTGTTAGTGGTTTTCTGGAAACTGAGCTTTGCCTGCCTGGTGTGTGATGTCCTGGCTCGTTCCTCTGTGAAAGATGGACCTTGCGTTTGCCCTTCAGCATGTTTGTCCTCCCTGAGTTTTCAAAGAAAACCGCTAATGGCTTTGAGATTGCTTCAGCCCACGTTTTTATACACTAGGATGAGTTTCATCAGGCTTTAATTTCCGCAGATGATTTCAAGATGCTCGATTTATGAACATACTCTCTGCTTTATTCTTTCCCTATTCTCATCTTTTACCCCTTTGTTGCCACAGTTAATTTTGTTAGCCGCTCGATTATAGCTGAAACACAACAAGTGTCGCCTCTTTGACCTTCTCAACATCACCCTTTCTGCTTTTGTATTGGGACAAGGTACCACGTTCCTCAGCTTTCCTCTGTCATTTAAACATTTCTGTGTTACCTTTTGCATCCTTTTCTGTTTCTGTTACACTTTTGCCTGAACTTTTTCGAACTCTGTCCCCGTGTAGTCGTGCTTGCTTTTTCTTTTCCAGATGTTCAGCCCAAAGATACACAGTTCTCGACTGTGGTCCGCAGGAAACCCTTGTGGAAAATAGATGTGAAAAAGGATGGTGGTTGAAAGATGAGAAACACAGAAGTGTACTCTCCTTACCTTCCTTCCAATTTTGACTTCTCTCCTGTTAAATCCTATCTGCCCTTCTTTGAACGTGTTGGTTGGCCTTCTTGCAGTTCTCATGGCAATGCTTTTATTATCTTCCTTGCAATAATGCGCTTAATCACTTTTGATTTTGAATGCTAAATAGTCAGAACTGCAAGACAGTTCAGCAGGTGATATTTTCTCTGAATAGCACCTGACAGTCTTTTTGTGGAAAAGATGTTTGTGCGCTTGACAAAAAAAAGTAATGATGACACAGCCACTTTTGGAACTAGATCATTCAAAGCTGAATTTCAAAAGGAGTTTACTCAGATTCTGAAAGTAGTTTGCTTGACTTCTGAAAAGCTGCTTTGTCAGCTAGTAGGTGGAATATACTTGTTTTGGTGCAGTTAATAGTCCTTCTGGAAGATCTCATCCTGATCTTCATGCCCCCAAAAGCAAAGTATTGGATGCTGCAAGTCTACGCTACTCGGTGGAGCATCAGCAAAAGGATTTGGATTCTGACAAAGTAACAGAAAGAAGGATCTGGATAAGAAGTGGAAATAAAGAATAGGAAGAAAGGAAACGCAGCATTCGGTCTAATCAGTCGGTAGCTGCACAAAAATGAAAGTAATAGAATAAGGTCTAAATTTCCTACTTAGGGTGCTCAGTGTTCATATGTAGCAGTAATCTGAAAATCTGTATTCAGGATATTGTCATTTCTCTGTAGGGTAAGAATTCTGATGTGCTACCGCTTTATTTTAAGTAGCCCATCTGTAATTCCCACCTTTGCCTTAGAAACAGCAACATGGGTGTCATTCCTGTGGAAAACTTTAGGAAAACTTCAGGGGTTAATTTTCCAGTTTATAAAGTGGAGGAAATAAGAGAAAGCTTTATAACTGACTGCGTTTTATCCTCTTTTCTCCTCAAGGCTTTTGATAGAGAGGGTGACCCTATAAGATACCTCATTCAGAATGGAGATCCTCAACAAGTTTTTAATCTCTCTCAAAGGTAAGTGGAAAACCCTTAGAAAATAGGCTTGTAACTTCTCAGTCAAGTGAATATGTGGGCTGAGAGCAAAAGAAGCAGCTGTAATCAGACAGACGCAACTCTTCCTTCGCTTGGCTCTTAGATATTTGTAAGAGCTCTGTGAATGATATTGCACTCCGGAATTTTTCACAGAGGACTATTTATTTATTGAAAACACTTCGTAGGTAAAACTCACCGAGGTGGAAACACTCTGTTTAAAAGAGTGACTAGGGATTAATTAAAACCTTATACTTGTCAGCTCTGGAATAATGAAAGGGACAATTTTTGCTTTCGTTTCCTGCCTTCGAGCATTTTAGTCTGTAATAGAAAGTCTTTTGAGCATTGTTTTAAAATCTCTTCTCCTTAAATTGATTACCAGCTTAAATAGAGTGAGGAAGAGAGGGCACCTTCTGAAATGACAAGCGCCAGGTGGGTCTGTGCCTGTCCCACCACTCTCTTCTTTATTTCACCCAAGCAGTTATTTTATACACTCTGAAGCATCTTCTTTGCAGGAGGAAGGGAGGTTGGTGAGCTGACATCCCATGGTAGATGATACAACATAAGTAACCTGGGGCTTATTTGTTCATGGTGCGGGTATAATTGCAAAAAATAGTTCTAATTAGGTGTGAAGGAGAGATGGTACTGAAACAGGTCTGTATATTCTGATTAAGCCCTGGGTTGCTGGCTATGATAAATCTCCCATATACAGAGAATTAAATCACTTATGAAACAATGTTAAAAATAAGCCAAAGAAAATCCGAAGAGATGTTCATGCTCTTATCCGTGAAGACCGATGGGTGCATTAGTAATAAACACTTGTCAGACAAGGACAGCTTGGAGAGAGGAGACATCTTCCTGGAGGTGGCGAGAGCAGGAGAAGCTGTTGGGCTTGGTTTTGTTGGTTGCTTAGGACTGGACTTTTCAGAGTGGATCAGGGAAGCTTTGCTTTGTTCATCAGCTCAGAGGGACCCCAGGGGGTCGTAGCTCCAGTGCAGATTCCTTGGGTTTTCTGCACAAGCGACACTAGAATTCCACCCTTTAACATGGAGAAACTCAGTCTGACCTGCTCTGGGGCCTTTGAAACAAGAACCGTGAGGAGCGAGAGATGCTCTGTAGGGGGGGGTCACTCAGCAGGTAGTTGTTCTGTATAGTTAGTGCTTATCACATTGCACAATAGAAATCTTGATAGTTCTCCGTACCAGAGAGACTTAAAAAATGTGTGTGAATTCGGGCCAACTTGTGGCTTGCCAAACCCACGGCCTGAAGGTATTGGAGAAGTGGGGTCCTCGGCAGCTCCCGTTCCGTCCAGCTTTGGATAGAAACGGCGTGGCCAGACCCAGAAGTCGTGTGTGAATTCACAGCTCTGAATTCAGTCAGAAAACAGGTAGGAAATCCCTGACAGGCTTTGTGTCCATGGGCAGTGTCACAGGTGTCACCTCCTGCATCCCACCCGGCCTCGATGGCCCGTCATGGGCAGCCTGACAGCCACAAACCCCCCAACCTCTGATCTGAGCATCCTGGCACAGCAGGGGTTGCAGCACAAACTCCTGTGCATTTGTCTTTTTGATCTGTTGCCTCTCGATAAAAAGGAGAGTGAGCTCTTTGAAGTGTTGTCTCGGCCGTGCTCTCCCGGAGTCTGTTTTCCTGGAAATGGTTTGTGCAAAGTTTTCTTCAGCCTTTTGCACGTGTTTTTCTAGGTGCTGTAATGTCTTCACGGGAGATGAAAGTAGGATTAATATTAACACATAGAGTTAATGTGAGTGGCATATTAAGGCTACAGGAATTTATCTTAACGTTACATAAATAAATTTTTAGATACCTTAAGGCCAAGGCAGAGAGCACGAACATGATTTTCTCTCTTATTGTCATCTGGATTATTCCATCCTGGAGCACGTTAGTTAATCCCTGTATAATTCCCTATCTGGCAGCTTGAGTACTGAATATTCCCAATTTCACATCTACCTGCTAGATCTCTTTTACCCTCAATATGAGGACCGTGAGGTGATTTTGTTCTTTCTTCTTTGGCAATGCAACTATCTATGATCTATTATGATAGCTAATTAATTTGCAGAAACACGTGGAAATCAGAAAATTGTTAAAATACAGAACAAGGTTTAGTAGTTCATGGCAGTTGATAATACATCTGACTTTCTTCAGCCCTCAAAGGGAGTTTATACCTTTCTCAGTAGAGTTGCTGCTGCTTCAACATCTCCTGTTTATCAATTATAAAAAGTTTCGTTTAAAAGTTAAATGGTCTTCAGTAATATAACAATAATGGTAATTGACCTCAGCCGAATACACCTTAGCAGAAGACAGTACATGGGACTGGAAGCAACACTGAGATAGGCAGTGTTATTAATTTGTCGCACACAAATTACAGGGTTTGTTGCTGCAAACCCACCCACTGCCTTTACACTCAGTGCCCTATTGTGAGCCATGTATACATGTAAAGGTAGGAATTTACTGGTAGTCTAATTGAAGTCTCAATAGCCTAATAAAACAATTATTAGTAGTCCAGTTATCATGACACTAATGCAAATAGCTAAAATTCCATATATATGTATGTTTTAGTATGTGCATGTATGTAAATATAAAATATGTATAATGCAATTTATGTATGTAATTTTAATATTTATATATGTATGCATACACATGTGTTTTAATGCTATACGGCTGCTGTAGGATACAGAGCCGTGGGAGAGGGGAGCTGCTTTGTTGTTGGTTTATTGGTGTTCTTGTGCTGGTAGAGGCAAAAATCAGTGTCAGTGTCTGAGTAGCTGGCAAATGGTTTTCAAAAAGGGCTCCTAGTAGACAGTATTTAACTGAAAACCTTTGATTTAATTTTCAGAGTAGGCAAGATACCCTTCTTTGAAGCATTTACATTGCTTCCTTTGATGGATGGCGTGGATTTTGAGGCCGTCCTCTGCAGGGACAGGAGTTGGACTTGATGATCCTTCTGGGTCCCTTCTATGATTCTATATATTTTTTTATATAATTGATATCATTATAGCTACATCTATATCTACATATATTCGTATTATTAAATATATGGCTATATAAAAAAAAAATCTAAATACACACGCAAACTTTCTGAGGTGTGTCCCTGGCTCTGCTGTTACACTGGACCCTTCCATGTGCCCTTTGGACTGGGTGGTGTTCACAGAATCCCAGAATGTCAGGGGTTGGAAGGGCCCTGGAAAGCTCATCCAGTGCAATCCCCCCTTGGAGCAGGAACACCCAGCTGAGGTTCCACAGGAAGGTGTCCAGGCGGGTTTGAATGTCTGCACAGAAGGAGACTCCACAACCTCCCTGGGCAGCCTGGGCCAGGCTCTACCACCCTCACTGGGAAGAAGTTTCTCCTCAAATTTAAGTGGAACCTCTTGTGTTCCAGTTTGTACCCATTGCCCCTTGTCCTGTCACTGGTTGTCACCGAGAAGAGCCTGGCTCCATCCTCCTGACACTCACCCTTTCTATATCTGTAACCATGAATGAGTCAGCCCTCAGTCTCCTCCAGCTCCAGAGCCCCAGCTCCCTCAGCCTTTCCTCACACGGGAGATGCTCCACTCCCTTCAGCATCTTGGTGGCTGCGCTGGACTCTCTCCAGCAGTTCCCTGTCCTTCTGGAACTGAGGGGCCACAACTGGACACAATATTCCAGGTGTGGTCTCCCCAGGGCAGAGCAGAGGGGCAGGAGAACCTCTCTGACCTACTGACCACCCCCTTCTAACCCACCCCAGGTACCATTGGCCTTCCTGGCCACAAGGGCCCAGTGCTGGCTCATGGTCACCCTGCTGTCTCCAGGACCCCCAGGTCCCCTTCCCCTACACTGCTTTCCAACAGGTCATTCCTCAACTTATACTGGAACCTGGGGTTGTTCCTGCCCAGAGAGGTGTCAGTTTGTTATGTACTTGACCAGGTTCCAGTAGACACCAAAACCTTGTAAATGAAGCACAGAGCTCTAGGGCTGGTCCTGGCAGTACCGCTTGTGCCAGGTCAGTTAGGCAGAATTTAGCTTGATTAGACGGGATTGTGAGCTCAACAGTAATACTTGAGTTCTCGATGGGATCTTTGGGTTGCAACACACGCCTCCAGCTGCCTTCCAGGCTTCGGCATCAGGAATTTCTGTCATCCTAGAGAAAAACATCCAATTTTTCTATTTGTCAGCAGTTACAGGAATTTGCACTTTCCAAACAGCATTTCTGTGAAATCCCGTTAGTTTTATTTTTTGTATATGTGGCTTCCAAATAGCCCTTCATTCATTGTCTTTCAAAATTGCCTTTTTAAAATCAATAATCACAATATCCCGATTTGTTTGCCACAGCATTCGTGCCTACATTAACCCGCTTTCGGCTGTAATAAAGCCTATAAAAGCTCATTAACTTGCTGAAAGGGAAACGTTTATGTAAGGCAAAAGTAGTGGAACAAAAGTGCTTGTCAGACATCTTTGAACTGTTGTGATAACATGGTGTGGTTTGTGTTTTATTCCTAGCTCTGGCATGCTGGCCTTAGGCAAGCCCTTGGACAGAGAAAGCACCGATCGCTATATTCTGATTGTCACGGCCTCGGATGGCAGACCAGACGGGGTGAGTTTCCCGGGGAAGGTGAACAAAATGGGCTCTTACAATATGTATTTAGGCACTCGAAGTAGTCTAATTGTAGCAGCTTTTGTATGGCTCTTGATCAAATATGTCTGTAATCTGCAGTAAGTTTGTGTAGATAAAGCTTGTGTATCACTGGAGGAATGTCCTTTGATCTTGAAGTCAAGTGGCCTTGCTGCTACTTCTGCCTTTTTGCTGTTCTTCAACAAGAACCTATGCAGTCAAGGTGTTTTGTTATTCAGATATGTGCATCTTCTATTTCTTCTCTGTGCTGTTAAATAATCAGTCTTCCTTCTTACCTCCTCCTAAAGATCCGTCACACAGGCAGCTCTGGTAGAGATTTGGGCTTTATCTCGTCAAATAGATGCATTGCGCCTTATTCAGAACTGACAGATGAAAGCACTGCCCCAGCTTCAATACTTTTAAGCCCTCAAGAAAAATCTGGAAAAGTGCCCACGCCACTTTAAAACCTTTTTATTAACGGGTATGCCTACTTCTCCTAAAGAAATATTGGCAGGTATTTCTAGGTCGTCTGTATTTGCAGTCATCAGGCATGCAGTGACCCCACAACCCAACAAACTACTGCTCCTCTTTGTGCCTAGTGTAACAAAACTGTGATTTTCAGTTTCCATACTAAAAAAATGGAGGGCTGTTTAATGAAACGTATTTATTTATCAGGCAGAGGCAATGGAATTAGGTTTTTCTGGAAGTTTGCAGCAATCCCAAGGGAGGAATTTACCACGGATGGATATTGTACAAGGTACATGAGAATGCAGCAGTTCTGCTGTGGAATAACAGCCTAGATGGAGGAGACGGCTTTGTGTATCTGACCTTAGGATTACAGTGAATGAGGGCGGATCTAAAGCGATATATCCACATTATCTGGGCTGTTCTAGGGGGCAGCGCTGAGGTTTGAAGCACAGAAATCTTAGAGAGTTAGCTATGGAGCGATCTTGAAAGCTCTGTGGCTTGCACCCTGCTCACCCCGTCCTCACCGCAGCACAAGAAAATCTGCATTATTTCTGGGGCATGTTCTGTTCTCTGTTTTAGCTGCTTCACTTTACTGGTATGCGTTGCTACTCAGTATTTACTCACATTTTTTATATCTTCCTCCAAGTATTGAGAAAGTTTTACCACCTTTATGCAAATCTGTGGCAATATGAAGTAACTATGACAGAGCCTACACCTTTTCCAATAGAAATCTGGTTACATTTATCTTCTGTAATTTATCTTAATATTTGTAACTTTGTTACTCATGAACTACTCTCCATTCTTGATAGCTACAAATTCAATTGTTTTAATCTTCTCTGGCTGTGAAATCTGAAATCTTGTGTTCTGTTGCTGAAATTCTCTCTGGGGCATAAAAAAAGCTACTGAAAGGGTATTTCTTCTTCCTTTCATTGAGAGATTCAGTGTCTTAGAACTTAACTGGATCCATTTTAACACTCAGAAGATAATAGGTGCTTTTGTAATACAAACCCAGTTAAGCATGCTGCTTAACATGAAATGGTTGTACGTAGGGTGAGATGTGGCTTTTGAAGCTCAACTGTTTAAAATCTACCGAAAAATAAACCGTGGAGGGTTTCACTAGTGTTGGCTCTGAATCATGCTGGTGGAGGGTGTGCGAATACAAATACGAACAGCAGCGTTCTCAGAAGTAATTGGAATGAGATGCAGAGTTTGAGCGTTTTTTTAGTGCTGTCTCGTTTGGTTTGTGTTTTGGTTTTTGTTGTTGGGGTTTTTGTTTTGTTTTAAGAAAATATTAAGAGTATCCCGCGAGGAAATCAAGTAATTAGGGCCCAGGGAAGTGTTGTGACGTCAATGAAAGGTATTTGCAATTGCCCGGCGCTGCCATGAACCTCATCATTTCTCAATGAGTGAATAGTTGTCACCAGTATAGCAGCCACTTGACAAGGAGAAAGACGAGCAAAACAGCAGCAGGTTGCTTGGCTCGTTGGTGCTGGATATTCTTGATGGATGGCATTGCTATAACAACACCACACACTTAAGAATCCAGTCCCCTGCTAGCTCGTTATCTGCTTTCCTCTCTCAACACCATATGGGTTTGTTCTGGAGTGTTGTATCCACAGGAGCGTGTGTTAATTGTTCACACTTGTGTGTGCTGCCTTTGCTGGTGCTTGCTTCAGGGCCTTCATTGCTCTCTCCCACCTGGCTGTAGCTGTTTTCTTCTGTTATGATATTTTCTGCCCGTGGTTGGAGCACCTTTCTTCTTAAAACTGCCCAGCAGAATGCCTGGGCTTGCCACATGGGGCTGGATAAGTTTCTTGCTTTTATTTTACAAACACATGAAACCCATTGAACATTTTCCATGCTAGGAAACCAGTTTGGATTAATTGGCCAGGCGTCTGTGTGGCTTTGCACAACGTCTTTGATTTGTAGCTCATCCGGACTTTGTGCTGTTTGAGGGGCTCCTCCTGGGCCAGGAGCTCATTTCCAGTAGCTGCTGACCTGGCAAACTGTTCTGCGGATACGGTTGTTTGTTTCAACAAGTCCCTGGAATTCCATAAACAACTCTTTATGGAAAAAATAAAATCCTACAATTACAAACTTACTGCTCCCCAAACTAAGTCACCCGCAGCTTGTCAGCACGTTTGCTTTTTTGAGCGATTCTATCAGTGTCTACAGAAAGCTCATTATTGGATTGAAGAACTTGTTTCAGTTTTCCTAAAATCACAAAGTTAATTCCACAGGCAGGTGCGATTTAATTTAAATGGCAGTAACATACAAGAACTGATTTCTTTGCATTCAAAAGTGGACTGTTTGAAACTACCCATTCGTGTCACATACAGTGAGCTTCTGTATCTATTCTGCACAACTTTTTCTGTGTTTACTTTCTTTAAAATTTGAAAGGAATTTAAAGGGAAAAGACTTTATTAGTGTGTGGAGGGGGTGGAACCTTTCTCTTCAGTTACAACAAGAACGTTTGGCATTTATAGATTTTTGTGGTTTGGGTTTATGAACAACAGTCATAGGGCCACAGGATAATTCAGGTTGTGTGGGATCTCAAGTAGTTTGAGCCTGTTCCTCAAGCACAGGGTTGCACTGACAATATGGCTGTGGAGCACGTAGTTTAATTTGGAGCCTTCCAGTAAAAGGATGCATTAAAAAGCCATGTTAGTACCATCGGTGTTTCGTACTTACCTGGGAAAGTTCAGTCTTGGTAATTTCAGCCAGTGAATTTGCTTCAGAAGTTGTGAACGGTACTCAAGACATTTCAATATCAATAAGATTAGTCAGCTGAGTTCTGTTGTGAACAAAGATTTTTAGCCATGATCATCATCTGTGAAGTCTGTCGAACACTTTTTTTATTCATTTGAAACGTCCGTGGTCGCTCACACCTTAAATTTCTGGTGTTTGAATTGTTTTTCCTGCTCTTTTTTTTCCCCTGTGTCATTAATAAAGGGTCTAAGAGACTTATAACGATGTTGCTGTGGCACTAAGTAGCTGAGGTTTCTGTATTCTGAGCCCCGAGGCTCATTTAGCTGCCTAATGCTGTGTGGTGACAGTCATGGTGACACCTTGTGACTTTGGGGGGCTGCTTATTCCATCCAAATGAATACAGCCCTCCCGATGCCTTCACTTAAGCAGCACAGCGTTCCATTTAGCGCTGTGGCCCGGCTGACACCGTTTCATGCCTTATAATGCTCTTGATTGTTTAAAATGCTCAGCTGTGCTTCCCAGGCTGCTGTTGTTCTGATTTATAACCTGGAGCATTAACAGGCTTGTGGTTTTTCTCCGACCTTGGAATAACGTGACCTACCACCCGTCACTGTTAACAGCACAACAACAGACAATTAAGGATGCATTAATTGAGTAGTCAGGGAAATATTCCTATTTCCCTGGTAATGAGGCTTAGTGGGCAAAAGAATGATGTGCAAATAAAAACCTATATCAAGCTCAAATTGTTTTCACAAGTTGTGGTATGTTTGGTTGGGATTTCAAGGCAAGAATTCATGTCTTTTCATTTCAGAGGGAGAAGTTAGAAATAAATATGCATGACTTTTGTTTGAAGAAAGAAGCAGCCTTCTGTGCTATTTATTTTTGGCTTATGCGAGTGTGTGTTTCTTCATTTATACAGATAAAACAGGAAGCTCCGTCGTATTGTCTTACTCTGTATTGTGTGATTTTAGCAGAATTCAGACCTCCAAATACAAATGTCTCATCCTGAAAATAGTCACCCAGCACTTCAGAAATGTGCTTCTGCCCAAGTCTTGGCAAAACAGAGCAGCTCGGTGCCCAGTTTACAGAGCCCTTTGGGATCCAGTAGGTCGGTATTAAATTGTCAGTCGTCCAGGGGCAGTTCCCAAGCTCCCGTTTTGATGATATTTTTAGGATGGCTGAAGCAGAGCAACCGTATCGCGGTGTCCCTGTCACACTCTCTTTGTGATACCCAGAAAATACTGAAAGGCATTCACATTCTCTTGTATGTCTTAGAAGACTCAGTGTTTGCTTAACCTGTTTTCCCAGAATCTGTCTCAATCACCAGGCTGCTAAACTACCCTGGAAGGCCAGAAATAGCTGTTGTCCCTCTGCTCTTTTGAAGTGCTACAGTTCGGGCTGAGATTCGCTGGATAGGAGAGGTCAGAGGCCACCAAGCTCTGGGAGCCTCTTCTCTGAAATCCGTGAATCCAAGATCTTGCCTGTTCATCCCAAATCATGAGCAATGAGCACTTCAGGAAAAAAATTGAATCGTTTTAGCATTACAGACCCCAAAAACTGTTTTGGGGCCATGTTTCCTGAGGAGATGGAAGTGACCCATCTGAGAGAGAACTGGGCTGGCTCGGAGCAGCTGGGTGCTGAATGCGGGGATTGAATTGGCATTTTTGAAGACATTTTAAATCTTTTGTGTGTCTTTTATTTAGTTCTGGGTACCCAACACTGGATTCCGAATTCCCGTCTGATGCACAGAAGTGAGACGCTGCAATGTTTAAGTGTGGCTGAAATGCTGATGGGTTTGCACTGTGCTCAGTACAGGAGCTCAAATCAGTGCAGGCTGTCAATGAAAGAATAAACACCATTGTATTCTTGATACAGATGTTCATACCATGCCACGTTCCTTCTCGCTGTCTCGTTTGTGATCGGAGCGGACCGACATTTCAAGAGGTTGAACCATAAGTAGCTTTATTTCAGTGCACTGTGTTTCAGTCGTCTTAGTAGATCATTAATAATTTGGAGCATCTATCTCCCATGACACTTGAATTAATTACATTCCTTAGAGCAAACAGGTTAGCACTGGATCAAGGTAGTTTAGACAAAGGTTTCCTACTTGAATAGCATACAGAGAGTGAATTGATTATGCTGATTTTTCTGTTGCTCCTGTAAATATTACCAGTGTCTGCCCCATATCGGTTTCATTTTCCATCAAGAATAAAGCATGCACACTCTTTTTGGTAAGCGCTCCCTGAACGGCGATTTTGTGTACAAAAAAGGCTCCTACTTAACCGACCTCTTTGTAATCTGTTAAATAAGATTGCCAAAAAAAAAGAGAATATCAATGGAATCTGCTCATACTGTGGAACTTTAATACCACCTTAATGTAGCACATTTATTTTGATCTGTTGGCGCAGTGGGAAGGAATAGTTCTTAAATGTATGAAAAGGAACAATACAAACAGAGGAATGAGTTTGTAATTTCTCCTCTAAAGAACTCCCACTGGAATGATTTTCTTTTCCACAACACAAACTGTAACTAAAGATAAACGCTGCCTGTTACTGTTTTCCTGACAAGTCCTGTACTTCCTATGAGAAAGGCTTAAAAATTGCAGCCAATCTGTCCATTTCAGTTTGCGCAAGGAGAATTTGGCCGATTTCCACTTCTGCGAGTGAAAACTTCGCTCAATGCATCTTTTTGTTTACTGGAGAGACCTGTAGGAGATCCCCAGACTTGCAGTGTGTGTGCAGCTTGGCCGATTGCATTGCGTGGGTGAGAGCCCTGTGGAGGCTTTGATTTCAAATGCTAGCAGAGAAGGGGTGATTTAAGTAATCCACATAAAGAAATATATTGATCAATCATTGCAGATTGCAATTCTGTTTCGAAAGATGACCCTAATTATTTTAAGGTGAGAAACAGCTCTGCACCAGGGATTACATTTGGTATGCCAAAATAAATAAGCTTAAGCAGAACTATGTTAAAATAGATCTTGCAGCAGAGTTCTAAATAATAGTAGTGTATACTGGAACACTGAGCGTACATTACTCTTGCTGTGTATATACGGTAATACCACAGTCACAGAATCCCAGAATGTCAGGAGTTGAAGGGCCCTGGAAAGCTCATCCAGTGCAATCGCCCATGGAGCAGGAACACCCAGCTGAGGTTCCACAGGAAGGTGTCCAGGCGGGTTTGAATGTCTGCAGAGAAGCAGACTCCACAACCTCCCTGGGCAGCCTGGGCCAGGCTCTGCCACCCTCACCAGGAACAAGTTTCTTCTCAAATTTAAGTGGAACCTCTTGTGTTCCAGTTGATACCCATTACCCCTTGTCCTGTCACTGGTTGTCACCGAGAAGAGCCTGGCTCCATCCTCCTGACACTCATCCTTTCTATATCTGTAACCATGAATGAGTCCCCCCTCAGTCTCCTCTTGTCCAGCTCCAGAGCCCCAGCTCCCTCAGCCTTTCCTCACACGGGAGATGCTCCACTCCCTTCAGCATCTTGGTGGCTGCGCTGGACTCTCTCCAGCAGTTCCCTGTCCTTCTGGAACTGAGGGGCCACAACTGGACACAATATTCCAGCTGTGGTCTCCCCAGGGCAGAGCAGAGGGGCAGGAGAACCTCTCTGACCTACTGACCACCCCCTTCTAACCCACCCCAGGAACCGTTGGCCTTCCTGGCCGCAAGGGCCCAGTGCTGGCTCATGGTCACCTTGCTGTCTCCAGGACCTCCAGGTCCCTTTCCCCTACTCTGCTCTCTAATAGGTCATTCCCCAACTTACACTGGAACCTGGGGTTGTTCCTGCCCAGATTCAAGACTCTACAGTCATGACAGTGAACACCGTGGTCATGATTTCTAGTCAGACTGGGAGAGCTAAGCTGGGTGGACTGGTTTTCAGCCAGCACTGGATGTGCTCTGGGTGTTTTAATCACCAATGGAGAAAGCTGTGGCACGCCTACTCGCAGCTTTATCTCTGCCGACAAACATTGCCTTACTTTGTATGTTGGCCTCCAACTACTGGAGGTGATGTGTAGCACACAATAGGCTCTAAATTTGGGTTGTTCATCTCGTAGAAACAGTGAAGTTTAATTCCTGGGATATCGAGGGGCTTTTCAGCTGCTTGAACAGCAGGTTGATACTCTTTCTCTTCCACAAATAGACGCACGTGGTTGGAGCCCTGGCGTAACAACGGCGGGCTGTCCCGTCAGCCCCATGTCCTGGTCAAGGATGTTTCGGGAGTGTACATGGTCTTCTCTTCCTTTCCCGCTGACATTCCCATGTTTTCTGTTTTGGGATGTGTGAGGTTTCAGTTTTGGGGATTGATTTTTGTGCGTTTGACAACTTTTCCCTTTTTTCTCCTCTCCGGGCTCTTCATGTTCTTGTTTCATTAGTGTAATTACTGACAAGCTCCAACCTTGTCATTCCCTTCAGCTTCAGTCTCTTCTCTCTCCTAAATTTCTTTGCAGTCCAGCTGGCCATTCCTTCTTTAGAACATGGAGAGCTGTAGAGGCTCGATAGATGCCACTTTTAAAGTTCTCATGTCCTACACAGGAAGGAAACAAGGTGTGAAATCACTTGCTGATAGAAACAGAGCAGAAAAGAATAACATGCTCACCCGTGGGCCACTTCATTGTCATCCTCCATCACCAATCGTCGTTATTATTGTTCCTATTAGCAACGTCACTCTTGAAGCTGTGGCTCTCCTGGGGGGCTGAGCCTGGACAGTGTTGCAATTAACCTTTGCTGTCAGTCACGTATATTTTATTCTGGTCCTTAAAGTATTTTAAGATCTGAGCAGACATTTTTCCCTGCTTGGTAAAGAGTAGCTATTATTTTGGCTATCATAATTTAAGTGTCGTTTTCTTGAACTGGATATAGATAAGTCCTGATATGTAGATCAGAAGCATTGTTTAGAGTTTCTTTTTCTATCAAATAAAGCCTTGGGCTTTGCCTCAGATCTTAATATTGGAGGACCAGTTCTATCTAGAGATGATAGTGTTCGTCTTAGAGTTTATCTAAATTAATAAACTTACTTGGCATCAGAGCTAAGAATGTTTCCTCTCCAAGGCACAGAATGCTCTCGTCAATTCCCAACGTCAATTGAAATGGCAGGATACAAATAAAATAAGTCACAAGTGAAATTTCCTTCAAATTTATCATCCATAATTTTGTCAGGGCCTGGCATACTTAGGACAAAAGATATTTGTGGAGACAATGTAAATGTTACAGTTATTGCTTAGGGAAGAATTATACATGTAAGAACTATTTTAGTGGCCCTAAGAGAGCTATAAATTGCAGCTGTTGATCTTTTGTTTGACTTGTGTTTGTTATAAAAGAGAAGGAAACATAGTTTGGGCCAGTAATAAATAGGAGATGCCTGATATTTGGCTGTGCTACTTTTCTCCCTGCATGAATTTCCAGGAGTAACTTCAACACTGCTTTCCAAACCACACTTGGCGAGTCTTTTGCAGGAATGTTTGAAAACAGCCACAGCAGTTTTTATCCTTCCTGTGTTCTCTCGTTTACATGAGGAGGATCCATTCGGTTGATATGCAAACCGGTTGTGAATTAGGTCTCTCCCTCATTACTTCGGGGGACCACTCAAGTTTGTTTCAAGACTTTTGGTGGTAATGAAACATATGTCAGGAGCTTTAGCAAACCAGCAGCTCTGTTTCAGGAGAGAGGGCTGGTTTACTCTCTCTTTTAGGATCCTCTGCAAAACACTGCAACTTTTCATCATTCCAAAATAGCATCTATCCAGTCAGTGAGACAAAGGAAAAGATTCTCCCTGCAGCTGATTTTCGTAAAACATCTCTTCAAACATCGCCTTTATGTATTTTTCCCAGGTTTTGCAAGGAAAACTCTGCTTCGTGCTGCTGGCAGTTCCAAGTGTAACCTTAATTTTAGTTTGCCATAGGCAGGTCACCTTGTAGTGGTACAAGACCAGAGCCAAACCAAGAAGACAAGAATGTTTGTAGGGAGCTGGCAGCATAGGCTGCAGATCTGTTTTACAGCACTTGAAGTCTGAGAACCGCTGAGTGAAGCCAAATTACATGTTTTATTTGATCCTGAGGCCATGAGGGGTACAATACAACTATCTTCCCCCCCCTGCCTGGACTAACAAGACAAGAAATCGGGCTTTGCAGAAGTAAACGGGCACACAATCAGAACTTGTAATTAAATATAACTTCTGCTGCTTTGGTGGTCAAAGTGAGATTTACTTTTAGAGCTCCTCGTGCTTTTCATTGAGGACTTAAAAATGTTGATGTGATGAGTTGTGACCAAGTGAAAGGCATCGCCACCTCTGCGTGTGTGTCCTGGGGGTTCCGTGGCGGAAGAATTGAAACAAATACCGTAGAAAATGAGCAGTTTCTGGGATAGGGGGAGCGATCTGGGGCAGCCACTGCTACCTGCAGTTGGAAGTGGAAATGAGAAATGCTACATTTCTCTAACGGTACAAGAAACTGAGCTTTATACAAACTATAGTGACCCTTTACTTGGTGTGTTTGAACTTCTCTCTGCATGTTTTATCCCCCAAACATGATTCAGTACCCGGGGTCCCTCTCGCCCTGACCCACAGTCTACTCGCTTTCTCTTGTTTTCTGTTCCAGTGACAGACTAAAAAGAGATTATGGCCGGCCTCCAACACAGCTTCTGAGCAATGCTTATTTAGTCAATGTGATTCTTAGCGTTGCTGGGGACTTTTTCCATTATCCACAGGACAGACGATCGTGGCGTGACCGACACCACTGCATGCTGCAGTTCTGAATAACCCACTGTCGTTTATTTTAGTTATCTAAAAAGGCTATTTCAGAATAACACATCGGTCTTCAGCTGTGGCTTGCAGAGAACTGAAGCACATCTTTGGAGCCGTCTAATGGAGATATAAGAATGTTGATTTTTATTTAATAATCTTTGATTATAGCAGTTTCTGATGGTAATGGCAGAACTGCTGCTTTATGCTTCTCAAAGAAATAAAGGCCACCAAATGACTTCATGTGAAAGGCTGGAGTTGCTCTAACAGTGGGACAACAAATATTTCCTGTATTCAGATGAAATGGCAAGATCTTGGAGTATGTCCATATTATTTTTCAGTGTGAGAGTTTGTTTTTACCGAATTAAGGAAAGAGAACACAGAGGCCTTGCTGCTAACCCAGAGCTTGTTGTGGATGCTCTTGGGGTGCTCTTGCCACTGGATTCATCAACTTGGGATAGTTTGCTCAATTTGGACTAATACAAAAATGAGGAATATTTGAAATACTGGTTTTATTACAGGATCTTATTTTACTACTCTTAGAAGTTAAGGAAGGACAGAGAACTCAGTTTTCTAAAGTAGTTTTCCTGTTTGGCATCTCAAGAAAATATTATTCCTTTGCAAAAATATTGCTTTTTAATTAGTGAGTGAAAGTTTAAGTACGACTTGGGACTCGATAACCAGTGGAACGCTGTCCTGTGTGGCTGCGTTGGCTCCCGGGTTACAAAGGATACTTAAATTGAGCGAAAGTATTGCCATCAATTTGAACAATTCTGAAACTGTCAGATAACAGAAGAGTTAGAGAACAGTTCCAAATGTCTCTTCTCCTGTCTCCCTCTCTCGCTGCTTATAAAATCCCTACAAACTTGAGTTTTTCCTCGCAAAACTAAGCTAAGCGAAAACTCTTTGATTTTTCCAATTCTCATCAGTCTGGGGGTTTAGTTTGAGCTAGAATCCCTCAGCACCAATGTCAAGTCCTGTCCTCTGTTACAGAATAACCTATAGAATAACTCAGGAGAGCTCTCGCCCTTCCTGCGCTCAAGTCAGCCTGGTAGTCGATGTATTCCTTGTCTCAGGTAACCCATATCTAATGACAAAAGCCATCAAACACTCGCTCTGCGTGTTCCCACGCAGGGAGTGCTGCGAGCGGGTTCCCAGGACCGCTCTGCAGCGTGAAGACAAACCAGAGCACAGCGTCTGGAAAACACTGCTGCAGCTTCATGCTGAAACGCTCTTACCTTTGTCCTCATGGGGAGAAGCTCCCAGGGCTCTACGTTATTGATAAAAATGTTCAAAAGCATCCTAGGATTTATCTCAAAATGTAGGTTGTGTTAAGCAGAGCTCAGCCTTCCCTGCTGCCTGCGCTGTCTCCTCCAAGGTGAGACCTGAGTCCCCTTTGGTACTTCTAACAGTGACCTCTTCTAGACTTAGTCCAGCATTCCTGTAAGCTCTGTGTTAAAATAATATCATGATGATTTGGTTTCAGGAAGGCTTGAAGCGAAGAAAGAGCCTTTTTTTGTTCCAGACATAAAAGTATTGCTGCAGGGTGCTGTTAATAGCTTCCAGAGCAGAGTCCCTTGCCTTTGGAGAAACCCCGTTGTTAGGGAGAAGTGCTGGTAGGAGTTCCACAGAACCTGGTGCTGTGTTGATCTAAAACAAGTATGTGGACCCCTGCACACTGGCACGCATTGCTCTGCAAAGCTTAGACTGGTGAGAGATTTTACTTTCAGCACTTGATTCAGAAGTTACCGATGCAAAGGCGTGTTTTAGCAGCTCTGGATTGATTCAGCACCATCAGATTATAAGACACATCTCCTCTTAAAACTCTCTTGAATAGGAAAAATATTGCCAAAAAGAGCAGCGCTCACCGTCTTAAGCCAACGTTTTTAATGCCGTACTTCTCTCAGTTTATTAAATCTAGGAGTTTTTATTACCCTGAGTTCTGTGGAATCCACTTAGCTCCAGAAGACTGATTTACGTTCAGTGTGCGTTGCGTATCAGAACAAACATTCTGCACTGCTTGGTGTTGGCAATAACGCACCAATTGTAAAGTACATTTTCCGTACAGGCATTGAAGGTGGGAATGGCAGTTTCGGAAACAATTAGCAAATAACTGAACGTGAGAAAATATAAGAAGCCAGTCTGAAAGCATTTTTTTTTGTTTTAAAACAAAAGGGAGTGAGTAGCTTCTGAGTACATTAGTTGTCCTTTGCCATGTGGCAGATAGAAGGAGCTTGCCCCTTAATAAAAATGAGGTGATATTCTGCATTTACTGTGGCCGGTTCCTGCAGAGACCTGTGAGTATGTAAAACCACTTGAGGTTTGTTGCATGGGAAGGTGTTTTGGAAAAGGCATACAAAGAGGCAGGTGTATGCTCACACTTTTGTTGTTGCTGGTTTTTAAGGGAGGGTGGTTACAGGTTTCTCTCTGAAACGTGTGAGGCACCACTTTTTGGACAAGTAGGTTGGTCTTGTGCCTAAAGCCAAGGACTTTTCCAGGGATCACATCTGCACGGTGTAATTGCTGTGACTGTAACGTCAGAGTGATTTCCCCCAGTGCCATTTGATGCAAAGCAGCTCAGAATCAGAAGGTATCTAGATACAGCCCAGGAAAGCCGCTTTAATATTCTGTGTTTGATTCTACACTGCGTTTCACAGCGGCTGCAGCGTCGACTTCATTACAAACGGTGCTGGCCCTGAGGGAATGGTGCAAAACGAACCCTGGACAACCAGCTCCAGCAACCTGCAGCAAGAAAGCGTTAAACGCTGCACGTGTTTATTTCCCGCATCTTAACATACTTGTGGAACAGGATCTATTGATAAAATAATTGTCTTTTGTTTGCATGTGAGCTAAATGAAGCACTAAGCAGAAACTTGCACCACTGGCCTCAGCTCTTCCAGTTTTATATTTAGAGGGTATGAAACAAGCGCATGTTTTTGTTGCTCTTGCCATGATATTTAAATTCACGAGACTCAAACTGAGGGATTTCACCTCGGTTCAAAGCTGCTAAAACTTGAAGAATGGAGAAGAGATGCCAGTGCTTAGGTGGATTCTGAAATAACAAAGTAGCGTTAGCTGGTCTGTCTATTATGATCTTAAACCTGAAGGGACAGTTTGTAATGCTACTTGCTGTTGCGCCGGATTTGAATGTATGGAATTAAAATATCTCTGATAGCAAAGGTGTTAGCATTTGTCAAACTGATTGAAAATACAATACTGTATCCAGTACCCTAGCGTGGTGGTTTGTGCGTGAAGCACTCGGTGTGTGGCGCCATCCGACTCAAGCCGTGAAGATCTGCAAACGAAGTATTTCGCTCTCCCGTTGCTTTGGTTTGAATGGAAGATTTCAGTAGGGAGCACAAGCTTGTTTTGTCAAAATGTTAGATATCTATTAAATACCGTTAAGGATGCTGCTCCCACTGGGCACCTCTCTGCACCTTAAAGCTGATGCGGGTGAGGGATGATCCAGAGGAAACCATGGGGTGCGATTGGGCCAGCTAATGGGCTGACTAATCACCCCAGCTAATCATCCCACTCGCATATTTCCATTAGGAGAATCGGTCATTTCTTTCCCAATTGATGGGTTTGGCCAATTTTTATATTTCTAGCTTTTTTTCCCCCCACTCAGAATGAAAATCCTTAAATCACCATATAAGAAAAAAAAGAGATCTGATGTCCTTAGTGCATCACTAATACTTTATTCAGCTCTAAGTCTGTTTTATCTTAGAAGAAATGTAATAATAAACTCTTCAAATGACTAATACTTCCTGGGTCACAAAAACACGGAAAGAAAATGCATAAACTGTTTACCTGTGATTCTGTAATACATAGCAATACGGTTGCTGAACAGTTCTCATCTGTGAAACTGTAAAATAAAGGTAATTTGTTCATTGTTTTATCTTCCTCTGTAGACCTCGACTGCTACTGTTAATATAGTGGTGACGGATGTAAATGACAACGGACCCGTTTTTGATATGTTTCTACCAAAAAACCTGTCTGTCCAGGAGGAGGAAGCCAATGCTTTTGTTGGTCAAGTAAGGGTAAGTTATCAACTGTGCAGGGTTCAGTTGGCTATTTTATTACCCACACTGTCCAGACTATTAGGGAAGGCGACAAAATAATTGGTACCTTAGACAAACTCACATCAAAACCTCTCAGGTTTAAATGCAAATTGTCTATTGTCAGATACATTTATGGCAACAAAGTCATCTTTTGGGCTTCAGAATACAGAATCAATTTCCCTCTTCTCTATGCTTAATGGCTAAAAAGGCTTTTTCACTTAAAAACCGCACATTAAAAAACTGATTTTGAAGACACACACCGCTGTAAAAGTTTGCTTATAACAGTTCTTCAATGTTACAACCTGATCATCAGGATTTTTACTCTTACTTATTTCTACCTACTGAACAGGTGATGCACATGGATGCAAAACTGTCACGCATATAGAAAACTTTAAGGCCATTAAGGGGAAAAACAGTTAAGCTGTTGACTGAAATAATTGATTACTTATCATAAAAATAGATTGTGCTTGGAGTATTGTTAATTTGAGTGATGCCAAGCTGTGTAAATGTTTATAACGTATATGGGTCTTCTGGGCCACCAAATGCAGATTCAGTCACTTGAAACAGACTTTTCTTTTTCACAATCGGTTTTTCCTGACACCAGGTGAAAAAAGAAAGCACAAGTTGTTGTTTTTCCAAACAGTAGTTGACAATTTCATATTCATATGGGTTGGATACAATATAAGCTGTAGGTAAAAGATGAATTTGGAAGCATGTTTTTTTCAGGAATTTAGGCAAAAAATCCGCCTTTCGTTGCAGTAGCAACCATATCAATAGAAAGAATAGGACATTTTGGCTAGCATGGGAACCGGATTGGGTAGCATATAACCATAATAATCATCTTTCTTTTCAAATTTACATTATTCAGTAAGACATCCATCAGCGTTTCTCATCTGTCATCTTTCTTTTGAGTTTTGTGGGTTTTGAGTGAACTTGAGTGGTTTTCTGATATTTATAAAGTGGAAACAAACCAACCAAAAAAGGCTTAGTTGGGGTAGGTTTGTATTTCCTTCCAATTTCGTTCCTTGTTCATGGGGTTTGCTTTGGTCCAAGTTACACTTTAGGCTTTGGAGGCTTTTTCAGGACAGTTTGATTTGCGGTTGTAGCGAAGCGGTTCCCGTGTGTCTGTGCTCTGCCCGCAGAACCTGCTACACTACAGGTGGGTGCTGCTCCCAACGTGGCATTTTCAAAGGAAATAACTTGGTCAGCATCGATGAAGATCACAGTTTTCCCAACGCTTAATGTTGTCATCCTGGCCTGAAATAATCAGCTACATCAAAAGCTCTTTTGAACCCTTGTACATACACGATCCCTGCAATTAAATCAGTTTCCCTAGACCGAAAAGTTATTGCTTTGGTTTTTGTCGCTGTGGTCATTTTTCATTTTGCATCCTGAAATGTACAGACATGATATTTCAAATCAGTACCAAATCTCTTCAAAATGCATTTTGTGTTTTGCTGGGTGCCCTCAGGGTGCAATAATCTTCTCAAACATTAGATTGGCTCCATTTTTAGCTTAGAGGGAACTATAAAACACGACAAGTTATTGCAACAGAACCTCTCGGTCTTACAAATCGGTATAATTTCTGCGTTGTGTTCAAGTGAAACTATTTAATGAAGCCTTGTGATAGCTTATTCATAGTTGTGGAATGACAGAAACTGGTTATATCGTTTATTGTCGTGTTTATCACCAGCCCTAATTCCCAGTCTCTGGCTGGAAAAAGCTTTCTCTTCAGAGCACAAACCCTGAATGTAATTTCTACTGTTTCCTGTTCACAAGCACGAGAGTCATCGGGGCATTTGGAATTTTCTTCTGGCTTCTGTAAGTTTACTGCAATAGGGCTGACGGGCATTTAGGTTGTTGGAGGATTTCCCTATTTA
Source organism: Patagioenas fasciata (assembly GCF_037038585.1). NCBI lineage: Eukaryota > Metazoa > Chordata > Aves > Columbiformes > Columbidae > Patagioenas > Patagioenas fasciata. The sequence continues at coordinate 5,927,243 of NC_092527.1, forward strand.
CAAACTGCAATAGCTTTAGTTGTGGTGTTGTGCTTCACGGGGCGACAGAACCACAGGAGCTGTGGGAGAGGTTTCTATGGGAATACTTTTTGTACAGAAGCTGTAGTGCATGTAAAACAAAAAGGCCTATTTTAGGTGCAAATAACCTGGTAAAAGAAGCAGGTGTTTTTTTACTTCTAAGAACTAAGCTGCTGACTGGCAAGCCTGGTTTTTTCAGTTTTTATTAATGCAAGATCCACCAAAATCAATTATTATATGGTTTGATCATGTCTGCTTATCAGTTCCAAACCTTCCTTTTGTTCCCTCTCCCCTAAGCCAGGTAAGGTTCTAAGCAATTAGGAGGTCTAAATGAATTAGGTCAAACACTCCCGTGAATAATTCCTGCCACAGACCTTAAAAACAAAGTCTGGGCTTAAATAAGGAGCTGTTGACATGGTGGGGTCCAGGAGAGGAAGCAAATTGCTTGATGTAGTTTTTATTCACTGTTTTTAGTGTATTTACCCAGATCCTTTCACACCCACCCTTCATTTGTTTATTGTGGGAGTGTTTTTGTGTCACTGATCAGCGCTGTTTGAAAGCACCAACATGGACATGCTGGTGTCAAGGCGAGATAGGGACATGAGAGGAAATGAGAAGGAAAATGTGGATAAAGAATTACATGGCAGTGGACAAACTGACCCCTATCACATGTTCAAGTATCACTGGACCTTCAGTCTTTCCTGAAATGGAGACAGTATAATTAAGCTCCAGTAATGAGCGTGATTTGCAAACAGTGTGCATAATACCTCTGTCAGCTGCTGAATTTTTTAAATAAGAAACCAAATGCTTCAAGAAAATAAGTTGCTCTTGAGGGTGATCTTGAGATATTCTACCAATTGGAAAAGAGAGCTTTGGAGGGTGTTCTTTGATTGTACCGTACGATGGAAATATTACAATGTTCTATTTACATAATAAATGGCAATTCATACTTGTGGTATATTCAGCAGCATCTCTCCACTACAGAGCAAAGCAAGGCAAAACTTTAAGACAAGTGAGAGAGGGAGATGCACTATATGGCACCAGCCTACGTTTGCTTGTAATGGGATGGAAGTGTGTTACAGGTGTTGTGTAAAGAAGCAAACTGTCACTTCTGAATGCTCATCAACCATCATTATGATGCCAGTTTACTAACAGAACTCTCTCTCTGTGAGTATCAGCAAATTCTTCCAGGCTTCTATTTTTATTTAAATTCATGAGGTGATAAACTCCACAAGTCTCATAATTTAAAACCCAGTTTAAGTTTCACAGGTGTCAGTAAGGCGTATTGTGTTGGACTAAACGACCTCTGGGGATCCTTTACAACTACGTGATTCTGTGTTTCTGTGTAAAGGAAAACTGGGATTTTTTGGTTGTATTTTGTAGTTAAAAGTCTAAAAAGGAATCTCACTTCAGCTGAATCACCATTGTCACGTTTGCTGTGTGAAGGCTCATAGAACAGGGTACGATTTCCCCCAGCCTGCACTGTAGATTACACCGTACCTGTATTAAAAATACCAGCTTCTGAAATGAAATTCCCAGGTCTCCTGAACCTTTAGACAACTTGTAGGAAAATTAGAGGTGGAGGAAAAAGGACAAGACTAAATTAAAGAGGGATTTATGTGCAGGAGAGGACAGTCTGTGAGGGAAAGGAGTGAAGACCTTGGGGAAGAGGAAAATCACAGCCCCTGAACTCAATCTCAGACACCCAGAGGGAGTCTGTGACTACTGCTTGCTGCGTAATACATTACCTAACAACCTATTAGGAATTCATCTAATATATGTAAAAATCATTTGAGCAGCTAGGATTTTGAAGTCAGAATCCATAAAAAATGAGTGAGAATTTAAAATGTGAGAATGGTAACATGGCAGACGGACCCCAACCAGAGGAAATTCAGTCTTTTGTCTTTTTGGTTGCAACGTGTGCATCTGTAAAACAGCTGATCAGCTTGAGCTTTGTTTGTGCTCATTTCTCTAACTTCCATGTAGTTCCTTAGGAACGACTGGATCATCACAAGGTCATTTTGATCCAGGACTGTTGTGGTTTCGTGCTTATTAAGAAAGTTAGTGAGGCTGTCAGCACCATCGCCCTTCAGATCCTCGCAGGGATGCTGGTGACAAGAAGACTTTCATAGTTCTGTGTCGACGTGTGGAGGGGAGAATATTTCCCATCCTCTTTCTCACCTGTGAGGGGATATGTAAGAAGGATGAGAAAGCAGGAAATGGTAACTTCTATGAATAGTGTTTGCTGTATACTTTAACTTAATTTGCTGTTTCTTTCCCCTCATACTCTCTTAGATTTTATAATTAGCTGCCGTAATAATTACCAAAGGCTTCAGCTCCACTTAGGCGATGAAAAGAAATGAAATGACAGCTCTAGCTGAAGTCGATGTCATTATCCCATGTCCTTCTAATTGGATTTTCACCTGTTTTTAACAAATTCCTTCAGCCTCTTAAAACAAGATAGGTGTCATGGTTTCAAGTCCAAACCTGTGACATGAGAAGAACTGGTTGCAGTCTTAGACTTCTGCAATTTTTTCCCATTTCAGACCGCCTGCACTAAGCAGGATTAGCTTCTTTCTGCTGACACCCCGAAAGGTTTTATAATTCCTGGAGGTATTTTGCAGCGTGAGGCTGCAGCCGCACTCACTCAGCTTTAGAGCAGCCACGTGAACTTAGGTGAGCTTAAGACACACGTCAAATAGGTTTAAAAAGCTCCTTGTCACCCAGGACATGGTAAATGGGGTGACTTTTTAAACGAAATGGATTTCAAAAGACGTGCTCTTTTCTTTGCTGTTTCCAGTATTATATTTGTGCATGAATTCGCCTTGTTGTCTTCAGCTTGATAACATTTGTGCTTTAATGCGGTGGAAATTTTGATACTTGTTATCAAAGGAACATTTGGACCATTTTCACGTTCCTGGCAGTTGATCGTTGAGAGTGCAGGAAGATTTGTATGGAAGGCATTCCTTGTTTTCTCTGCCTGACCCCTGCATCCCAGCAACCCCAGGTTCCAGTATAAGTTGGGGAATGACCTATTAGAGAGCAGCGTAGGGGAAAGGGACCTGGGGGTCCTGGGGACAGCAGGGTGACCATGAGCCAGCACTGGGCCCTTGTGGCCAGGAAGCCAATGGTACCTGGGGTGGGTTAGAAGGGGGTGGTCAGTAGGTCAGAGAGGTTCTCCTGCCCCTCTGCTCTGCCCTGGGGAGACCACCCCTGGAATATTGTGTCCAGTTGTGGCCCCTCAGTTCCAGAAGGACAGGGAACTGCTGGAGAGAGTCCAGCGCAGCCACCAAGATGCTGAAGGGAGTGGAGCATCTCCCGTGTGAGGAAAGGCTGAGGGAGCTGGGGCTCTGGAGCTGGCGAAGAGGAGACTGAGGGGGGACTCATTCATGGGGATCAATATGGAAAGGGTGAGTGTCAGGAGGATGGAGCCAGGCTCTTCTCGGTGACAACCAGTGATAGAACAAGGGGTAATGGGTGCAAACAGGAACACAGGAGGTTCCATTTAAATTTGAGAAGAAACTTCTTGATGGTGAGGGTGGCAGAGCCTGGCTGCCAGGGAGTTTTGCAGCCGTTTGTCCTGTGCGTGCAGCGATGCCACCTGTGCTTAGGAGCAGTGTTTATTAATGGAACTGTGTGAAACTGCTGACAGCACTGGCAGGACAAAAGTATTGCCTTGTTTCCTGATTTTGACATTGAGTCCAGCTGACAGAAGTCTTTCAGAATTGTTGGTACCTTCTAATCTTTTCCTTCCCTTAGAACACATACCAAATGAAACAGGGAAATGAAAGACTGTAAAGGCAGTCAAAAAAAAAAAAAAAAAAAGAAAGACAGGGAAAGACAGGGAAGAAAAATTCCAAACTTGTATGGAGGACTGATTTTTCTCTCCTTAAAATATTTTTGAATAAATGCCAAGAGGTTCAGAAACGTTTCAAATATCAGCGGCCTCGTACAGCATCTGAGAGATGTTAATTTTGTCCTATGAGCACAAACAGTAATCTCCCTGAAAAACAAGTACAAAATCCAATTTAGCACTCCCACTCGCACTTGATTTGCTATTTGACACAATTGAGGGTCTTGGGAATCTTTTAAACCCATAATAATAGTAAAAAATTAAACCCATAATAATAAATCCATTAAGCCCATAATAATAAAAAAAATGATGTTATTGTCAATGAGAACAATAACCCAACTCCCACCAGCAGTGTCCTTTGTATCCTGCAGCACAGTTTCATCCCTCCCTCAGGCCGCAGTTCTGCTGGAACACTGCAGAGGCCGTCGGAGATCAGGAGCTTTTGTTGAGGTGCAACTTCTGTCCCTGAAGCGGAATTTAATCTGGAGGAAGTGAGGTTGGTGGCAAAGTGATATTTAAAAGTGTTTCAGCTTGCAGCTTCAATGGGGAGATACCTGTCACGTTTGCCTCTGCTTTATAGACACGTCTGAATAACACCATGCTGCCTCATTTTGCTGTTTTCCAGCTCCAGCGGGTCCGAACATAAACTCTCAATTAACCTGCCTAAATCCTCTTGTCACCCATTGTTTGCAAGAGTTGTGGATCTTAGTAGGTGGTTTCTTTTGGAAAGAACGATAATGATATAATTAATATTGTTGACATTTAAGTGCTTGTCATTATATTTCCAAGTTAACGATCCTTCAAGAGATACTTTGGTAATGCAGATCTCCCCGAATTGTATTTTCAAGCTGTTTGAGACAGAGGAAGATAATTTGTTACTCTGGAACACTGTTGGTTTGTATTCATGAGGGTTTCTTAGTAACATCGAAGCATATTTGGTAATGCAAATATAAATTTAACACAGCAGATGAAGGCTGTAGGTTATGGTATCTCCAGTAAAGGTGGGATGTATCTTCTGGGAAATAAAGTCATGATTCTTTTTTATTCTTGGGTTTCCAGGTTTGTTTTATCGTACAGTACTTTATAAGTTAGCCCCGTGAGAGATGGAAATGAGGGAAGTTATGTAGATCTGAGGAGTTACTAGAATAACAGCTGTAGTTACTCGAGACTCTTCAGAGGAACATGCTTTCCCTAATTCTGAATAAACATAATACCATGGGAGAGGTAGAAACTTGCTTCTCATCTTTCTGCAGCTCTTGTAGCGTTGGCAAGAGGAACCAGTCAGCAAGGGATTGTTTTGTTTCTTTTCTTTAAGTCTAATTATACTCCTGCAGATGCTCTCAGTTTAAAAAAAATAAATTACCTTAGACCTGTGTCGAGCTGGTTCCCCTATCCTGACAAGTCTCAAGTTGCACCAGGGGTGGTTTAGATTGGATATTAGGAAAAAATTCTTCAAGGAAAGGGCTGTGGGGCATTGGAACAGGCTGCCCAGGGCAGTGCTAGGGTCACCATCCCTGGAGGGGTTGAAAAATGTGTAAATGAGGTTCTTAGGGACATGGGTTAGTGCTAGATTTAGGTTAGGTTATGCTTGGACTCAGTGATCCCGAGAGTCTCTTCCAACTGAAATGATTCTATGAAAATCCCTTTTGTTTGCAAAAAAAAAAAAAAAATCTTGTAGCAGGAAAATGTGGCAGAAATGACAGATTCTTTCTTCAGTGGTCTGGTCTTGACATCCCACTGTGGCAGGGAAGCGTGGGTGATCGTCTTGGGAAATGTGGATTATCGCTGTGCTGCCCTCAGCTTTGACAGCTTTGGCTTATCATAGCAGGGAAAAATGTGATCTGCAAATACAAGCAAGATCAGATATGCAGGGATTTGAAGCAAGGATGAGACAGGGACTGTGCTGTGAGGGAATAGAAAGAAATCTGGCCAGTTTTGTGCTCAGTGTTTTCCTTGATCTTTTTTACTCCTAATAGACCTTACTGAACAGCAGAAATTTTTAAGAATGTTGGTGTAGCCCATAAAAATAATTTGTGATCTGTATCTCATTGTTATAGCTGAAAAGACACAAGGGAAGTGGTTATTGGAGAGACCCCAGAGCTGACACCCCTCCTAGCAGACTTTTTGGGAGCAATTGGAGAAAGCGCTGAGCAGAAATGTCCGCAGCAGATGGCAAAGTGAAAACATCAGGGAGAGGTTCTTGTGTAGATGTGTAGCGTGCTGGGGCTCGGCGTACAGAGCACGGTCAACAGGTGCTCTGTGGATTTGTGTCTGCGATGTCTTTGAAGCCATCAAAATGTCTTCCAGGCCTTTCCCTCCATGCAGCAGAGGTGACAGTTGCAGCGCATGCAGCTCTCAGATTCTCCCAGCCATTAGTGGCACTGAAGGAAATTCTCGCCGCCTCCAGGGTTTGAGATGCAGTGACACTATTGTCCTGTCTTGGGATCTTTTCTGTCGCTTTTGAAATTTCCCTCATTTTGCTGGTTGCCTCTTCTTGGTGTGGTGGTTTTTTCTTCTCAATTTCTCTGGTGTCCGTCTCCCTGGTGGCCTTGAAAGGCCGTGTTGCCTACAGCAATCTTGCTTGCTGTTTCTGCTGCCTCTACAAAGCCAGATTTTCTTGTGTGAGCAACATCTGCAAGGCTCTGAAGAGATTTCTGCCTGTGAAGTGATCTGTAGCTCCTTTTACGATCTGCTGTCATCCAGTGGCCCTTTACCACCTGAAGCTTCAGGACTCTTGCCGTGCTTTTTATGCGCAAATCAGCGAGGACGAGTTGTGGTTGAGCACCTTGCGTGATCCGTTGGGTGTAAGAATGTACTCTTGCCTCTTTTTAGTCCTGTGGTCTCCTTGGCTTTGTCTTTGGGACATCCCTTGGGACTGAGGTGACACAGAAATGGAGTGTTTGCTTGCTTCCCTCCCCCTCTGGCAACTATACACCCGTGTAATTCAGCCCAATGAGCAAACCATATTAAATGTGTTGGGATGTCACTGGCTTCTGTTTTAATGGTAGTGACAATTTAATGCTGATTTTTGAAGCAGGACTCTCTGAAAGCCCAGCTCCTCCTCGTGCAGACCTGTACCTCCCTTCAAGATGACTTGAAGTCATCTATTTCGATAGAAGGCAATGGCTGCAAGCAGGAACAGGTGGTGACGGTGCCTCAAGAGTCCTTCCAGGGCTTGTCCCTGGAGCTGCTGCCCACATTTCCACGTGGAAAGACGGAATTTTGTATACCCTTGAGACAGGATTCTTGTAGAAAATGGATTAAGTGCTTTTTCTTTCATATCCATAAAGAGGACCTTATCTCTTTTCGAAGTTTATAGTGATAAAATGTTAATTATTGCAGGCCTTAAACTGTACAAGCAATCTAATTTGGCAAAATAATAGCAATTTTCTTCAAGCTTTTTGTCAGTTTTGATTCTTTAATATTTATGCACTTCAGCTTTAAACACAAATGGGAGTGCCTGGGGTGGCTGTGCCCGGGGCTGGCTGAGGGGCTCTGTGCAGAGAGCTCAGACACAGCCGGTTCCAGCCGGTTCCCACAGGGCACAGCTCAGTCCACTGGTGCTGTCTCTGCGATCAGAATTAAAGGACAAAACTCCTCCAGGCAGTGAGAGGTGAGGAACAGCCCTGAAGAGGAAGAGGAGGGAAAGGCATGAGGACAGGGACAGGCTGTGAGGGGACACAGAAGCTGCTGTTCTGTGCAATGGGTGAGTCTGGGCTGGACAAGGCAACCCCTGGCAGCTACCACAGAATCCCAGAATGTGAGGGGTTGGAAGGGCCCTGGAAAGCTCATGCAGTGCAATCCCCCCATGGAGCAGGAACACCCAGCTGAGGTTCCACAGGAAGGTGTCCAGGCGGGTTTGAATGTCTGCAGAGAAGGAGACTCCACAACCTCCCTGGGTAGTCTGGGCCAGGCTCTGCCACCCTCACCAGGAAGAAGTTTCTTCTCAAATCTAAATGGAACCTCTTGTGTTCCAGTTTGTACCCATTACCCCTTGTCCTGTCACTGGTTGTCACCAAGAGCCTGGCTCCATCCTCCTGACACTCACCCTTTCTATATCTGTAACCATGAATGAGTCACCCCTCAGTCTCCTCTTCTCCAGCTCCAGAGCCCCAGCTCCCTCAGCCTTTCCTCACACGGGAGATGCTCCACTCCCTTCAGCATCTTGGTGGCTGCGCTGGACTCTCTCCAGCAGTTCCCTGTCCTTCTGGAACTGAGGGGCCACAACTGGACACAATATTCCAGGTGTGGTCTCCCCAGGGCAGAGCAGAGGGGCAGGAGAACCTCTCTGACCTACTGACCACCCCCTTCTAACCCACCCCAGGTACCATTGGCCTTCCTGGCCACAAGGGCCCAGTGCTGGCTCATGGTCACCCTGCTGTCCCCCAGGTCCCTTTCCAAGGGCCTTTCCAGGCCTCTTGGGGTTGCAAAGCCACCTGTAGGCAGGTTGGACAGCGTTTGGACAACTTGTAATTTCTCAGTGGCTGTCCTTGAGCTTTTTTGGTTAAAGATGGCTGGCCAAGCGGTAGGATGGCGGCTTTGTGCACGGGCAGCGCTCGTCTCTGGTGGAATAGCACAGGAGGCTCAGGGAAAAGCTGACTTAATCTGATAGATAATCAGAGAATGCACATGGTAGAAATTTTGGTGGGCAAAGCTGAGCAAACTTGGGTTTGAGGGTTCAGTTCCAAAACCTGAATTTGCCCCATGCTGTGGGACCGCAGGACTAAGATGTGTAAAAATGCCCAGAGCTGCCGCTTGTCTTCACATGTCCGTGCTTGACTTCCCACCGGTGTTACAGGGGTCCTGTAACAACTCGTTTAATTGGGTTTAATAGTGGTGATTTGCCTGCTACTCTACAGAGAAACAAATCAGATGTTTATGCCCAAGGGCGTACACAAATGAGTTTACAACATACATAGTCATGTTTTTAGGAACCAAATTGCAAAGCCTGCCATATATTTGAAAGTAATTTCAATTTACTTTCCTAAAAAAAAAAAAGAAAAAAGTTTATCTCTTCAAAAGCATTCTTCCAAGTGAATCTTACATAAAAATGTCACCTGTTCTCGTGGTTTCTAGTGTTTCTAATGTTCTCCTGGTTTCTAATGGTAGTAGTATTGCAGATTACTGTTAGGTGATGGATTTGAGGGAGTTTTTTGTTGGTTAGTTTTTAACTCTGGCTACTTAGTCAATTGCAGATCAAGTCAATTGATCTGCAACATACTCTGCTCGTCCTGTACTTTGCTTTTCTTTCAGTGGGGCTAAATGCCTATTACTTTAAAGATTTCTCCTGGACCAGCTTTCTGGTGGTTTTTCAGTATGTCATCTAGGAGGTCCTTCTGCCCCAAATCAGTTATTTCTAGAGAGGAAACAGAATTGATTCTAAACTAAGCACATCAGCCATATGTTGAAAGATGCCGATTAAAAGGATGTGTTATCCATAGACTGGTCATTATGAAGTTGTAGCAACTACTGCTTAGCACATTGATGTAGTGCTGGGGGAAAGCACAGGGAAATTTTTCTTATTAACAATTTTAATTAACTTTTAATTGATTTCTAGGAAGATAAATGGTTTCATTACAAAGTTTTACAATTAACAACTTCACTGCAATTACACATTCATGGAAACTTCCTGACAATTGTTCTGATAACAAAATGTGAAAATCTCTGAAGATCTTCCCAGATGTCTGTAGCCTCATTTACAAAGTCAAATAAATGAAAATACTTTGCTCACAGAATACTCTTTGTTTAATTTGCATCACCGTATTCATCATGCCATGAGTTAATTAAGAAGGGGAAAATAACAGGTCAACATTCAGATTATATTGAGGGCCTGGTAGCACTAGGAAAAACAGATGAATTTTGTCTGTCCCTATAAGGGCAGTTATGTAATAGCAAGAATTTTATTTGGCTGATACTGAAATTGGAGACTTAGTTCAGTATGTGAGAACAAAGATATCAATTGAACAAAATTTTAAAAGTTTTCTGTTTTAATCATCTACCTCTTTTCCACGTAGAAGAACAAGGATTATACATGATAACATTTGGTTTTGAAGAACATGATAAACTATTGAAAGTTGAGTAGTTCTGCAGAAGATTAAAATATCACTATACGTGATGACCATGCTAAAGGAAAAGGAAGTTTCTAACTAATGTGTCCATTGCACCTATCTGCTGACTGCATTCATCTTTCATCTAAGTATGTGCTCCATAGTGATGTGGGGAGCAATGAAACACCTGAATCAAGCCATGTAAGATAAAAATCCCCCTCAGACACCACCTGACCCTGAGGATACGGCAGCACTACAATTATCCAGGGGTTCGACTTGAAAAGCATTTTGTCTTCTACTTAAGTGCACAGTTATGCAAGTTATGCATAGTTATGCAAGTTATGCACAGTTATGCACAATCAAACATGCATTTTTGCCTGAAGTCCGGTTGGGATCCAGTAAACCTACCTCTTATCACCGCAAGTGACGAGATTTGTTACTGTGGGATATTTTATCTTCAGCAAAATATCAAGCCTCTGTAAACAAGAACTGCTAAATAGCCACACAAGCATTAGTATTCTGTAGGATATTACCCTGGCTTACCTTGTTACTCCCATGTAGGTGTGCCCGTTGTACTTAAAAATCTCTGTTAAAACATGGCTCTTTTTTCTGTTTATTTTTTAGGCTACAGACCCGGATGCTGGTGTAAATGGTCAAGTTCATTACAGTTTGGCAAACTTCAAGAATCTTTTCCGAATCACATCAAATGGTAGCATCTATACCGCAGTGAAACTGAACAGAGAAGTGAGGGACTATTATGAGCTCATTGTTGAAGCAACAGACGGAGCTGTGGATCCCCGCCGCTCAACGCTCACTTTAGCCATCAAGGTGCTGGATATTGATGACAACAGCCCTGTTTTTACTAATGCTTCCTACACTGTCTGCGTGCCAGAAAATCTACCGCCAGGCACAGTCTTTCTGCAAATAGAGGTAAGAAAGCATTAGAGAGTGGAGATGATGTTTCATAAATGTTCTGCAATACTAAGCATGTTTATATTTAATTTGTCAATGAGGCTGCAGTAAAAGATTGCACACTGGAGTGGGGCAAGTTATTAAACGTAACAGACTGAAAAATGCATGACCTTTATTCATTTGGAAATAAGAGCAAATATTTGAAAAACAAGCCACAAAACCTACAGTAATGCTGTCATTTCTTGGAAAATTGTTTTACACATTTAAAGTGCCTTTGATTTGTTTTTGAAAGCTTGTTATATTGCTGCTGCCTGTTTATGGTAGTAGGAAAAGGGCTTTATCTGAACTGATTGAGACATTAAAGTCAAACCTAGATGTCTCACCTGACATTTTGGTTAATGGAGATAAATAGTTGCTTCCAGAAGCAATTCATCCCATACCACGATCATCATCTAAGACAGCTGGAGTAAAGTGGGCACCTGGAGATTGTTGAGTTCTCCTCACTGATGATAAGATACTCAGACAAGTGAGAGTTAATTGTTCAAGGATGAGACAGATCTCTAAAGACATCTGAGATTCACTTCCCGTGAGCAGTCTGCGTATCCTCCTGAGGTTTTGGTCAGCATCCTTTAGTGAGAAGAATCTGTCCTGAGACAATTTCAACAAGGATGCTTTTCTCTGAACCTGACTGCAGATAAATCTAATGTCAAATTACAGCTAAAGCAATCACGTAATATTCCTTATCCTGATGAAAATTAATATTCTTTGTCTAAATACTGTTATGTTGGGTGACATCAAACATCCAGCGTCCTCTCCCTGGCAGTGGCAGCAGCACATGTCCCACGAGGAGAACAGGAACAGGCTGAGCTTCCAGGGACTCCTGCCCACAATATTGTGCTCATTCCATGTGGCAGGTATCTCTGGATTTTATAACCTTAAGAGGGCTTGTCTTCCTCGTGTTTGTCCAATAGTATTAAGTACATCAAATACTAATAGAATAATACAATGAAATTAAATCGATTTGCAGCAGTTTGCTTTTTTATGTTCTTTAAATCTAGTAGGGATTTTTTATGAAAAAGTATTTTGTTTTCAGCTACTGTTTTTTTCTGTATGGTATGCTCTAGGCAAAGGATGTTGATCTTGGTTCTGATGTGAACTATCGAATAAGGACGCAGGAAGCACTACAGTATTTTGCACTTAACAAACACACAGGCGAGTTGTCGCTTTTGAAGTCCTTGGATTATGAATCATTCTCTGACACAGAGGCAACCTTCACGTTTCTTGTGGAAGCCTTTGACAGCAAGGGCACTATGCCTCCCGGCCTCGCCACTGTCACTGTGAGAGTCAAGGTAAGGGGAATAACTTGTCAGTTGAAAACATCCTCTCTTACTTGGTACAAAATACTTGATGAACCCTCACCGGTGTCCTGATGAAACATCAGAGCGTGGTAGCAGCGTGTCTGCTTTTCTGCTTTTTCACTTGTATGAAGCTGTTGCCTTTTTCTGAGAGCAACTTGTTCGGTTGAACATACACTTTATAACAGCTATAGTTACTCGGCTATATGCAATTATGTAGCTAAATCTTGAATAATAGATTTATGAAGTACAAGAATACTTGAGACGTACATTAATGTTTAATCCTGTAGAATCTCTGAAAGGTTGAAATAAGTACCTAATGGAATTGTTTGCAAAAATGACACCATCACGTTTCAGTTAAAGCTCCCATAAATTGTAATTTTATGAACCATTTGGGTGTACTGAGTGCTGATGTGGCACACCACGTCCTGTGTTTCACAGTCTGCTGCGTGAAAATACAGAGCTGCAAAGGAACAGGCTTATTTAGTGGTCTTGCACACAGATTTATTTTTAGGCAGCATCACCTCTGGGTTTCAGTTATCTCACCAGTAATATGGGGATAATGGCCTTCTGTTTGGTAACGATCCACAAATGAAAAGCGTTTGCAGCTGAAACATTAGCACTTACCTGTCTTAATTTGGTTGATGTACTCACGTTCAAGAGTACAAGGTGTTTTAGATGCTCTAAATCATCCCTCCTTGCATATACAGAGGTGCGGTTGTGGAGCCAGTCAGTTGAGTCCTTTTGCGCAGTTGCTTCATATCTGTTGACTTTGTCAGAGAGGAACTGTGAGCTTTGGGAGAGAAGAGAGTTTAATTACTTGTATTTTAGCTAAGAAGCAAAAATTGTAGTGGGAACAAAATCATAGCTCATAAATGTGAACTTCCTGTCTGGCAAATTCAGTTTAAATGTGAGTCTGCGGAAAGTATTTAGCACACATGAATCAGTCTCAGGTTCACAGAATCCCAGAATGTCAGGGGTTGGAAGGGCCCTGGAAAGCTCATCCAGTGCAATCCCCCCATGGAGCAGGAACACCCAGCTGAGGTTCCACAGGAAGGTGTCCAGGCGGGTTTGAATGTCTGCAGAGAAGGAGACTCTACAACCTCCCTGGGCAGCCTGGGCCAGGCTCTACCACCCTCACCATCAAGAAGTTTCTTCTCATATTCAAGTGGAACCTCCTGTGTTCCAGTTTGCACCCATTGCCCCTTGTCCTATCACTGGTTGTCACCGAGAAGAGCCTGGCTCCATCCTCCTGACACTCACCCTTTCTGTATCTGTAACCATGAATGAGCCACCCCTCAGTCTCCTCTTCTCCAGCTCCAGAGCCCCAGCTCCCTCAGCCTTTCCTCACACGGGAGATGCTCCACTCCCTTCAGCATCTTGGTGGCTGCGCTGGACTCTCTCCAGCAGTTCCCTGTCCTTCTGGAACTGAGGGGCCACAACTGGACACAATATTCCAGGTGTGGTCTCCCCAGGGCAGAGTAGAGGGGCAGGAGAACCTCTCTGACCTACTGACCACCCCCTTCTAACCCACCCCAGGTACCATTGGCTTCCTGGCCACAAGGGCCCAGTGCTGGCTCATGGTCACTCTGCTGTTCCCAGGACCCCCAGGTCCCTTTCCCCTACCCTGCTCTCTAATAGGTCATTCCCCAGCTTATACTGGAACCTGGGGTTGTTCCTGCCCAGATTCAAGACTCTACTCTTGCCCTTGTTCTATTTCATTAAATTTCTCCCTGCCCAACTCTCCAGCCTGTCCAGGTCTCTGGATGGCAGCACAGCTTCCAGTGTCAGCCACTCCTCCCAGCTTGGTGTCATCAGCAAACTTGCTGACAGTCACTCTATTCCCTCATCCAACTCATTGATGAATATATTGGATAGTACAGGCCCCAGTACTGACCCCTGAGGCTCTGCACTAGATCCAGGCCTCCAACTGGACTCTGCCCCATTGACCACAACTCTCTGGCTTCTTTCCTTCAGCCAGTTCACAGTCCACCTCACTACCTGATCATCCAGACCGCACTCCCTCAGTTTAGCTGTGAGGATGCTGTGGGAGACTGTCACATGCTTTACTGAAATCAAGATAGACCACATCCACCACTTTGCCATCATCTATCCATCTCGTTATGTCTTCATAAAAGTCAAAGAGGTTGGTCAAGCACAACTTCCCCTTGGTAAAGCCATGCTGACTGCCTCTAATGACCCTCTTATCCCTGATATGCCTTGAGATGGCACCAAGGAGAAGTCGTTCCATCAGTTTCCCAGGGATGGAGGTGAGGCTGACCAGTCTATAGTTACCCGGGTCCTCCTTCTTGCCCTTTTGAAGACTGCAGTGACATTTGCTTTCCTCCAGTCCTCAGGCACCTCTCCCGTTTCCCAAGACTTGGCAAAGATGATGTAGAGTGGTTCAGCAATGACCTCTGCCAGCTCCCTTGGCACCTGTGTGTGCATCCCATCTGGATTTATGGATGTCCACGTTGCTTAATTGCTCCCTAACCCAGTCCTCATCAACCAAGGCAAACTCCTTCATTGTCCTGCCTTCATCTGGGGCCTCAGGGGTATGGGGCTCCTCTTCCCCAGTGGCCAGCCCCTCCTTCCATGATCTATAAACTCTCCTCTTCCACTTGAGCTTACCCAGCAGTTCCCTGTTTAACCACGCAGGTCTCCTGGCTCCCTTCCTTGACTTCCTACGTGTCGGGATGCTCTGATCTTGAGTTTGATAGAAGCAGACCCTGAATGCTAATCAACTATCTTGGGCCTCTTTACCTTCATGCAGCCTTGCCCGTGGGAGTTCGGCTCACTGTGTATCTGCAGATGCTGTGAATTGCCACATGATTTTGAGTAATTCTGTTTGTCAGTCTACTGAGCTCAGAATTATTTAAGGGACAGTAAATGTCTCCAGTTATTAGCTTTGATGACAACATAAGGTTTCCACAACACCTCTCTGTCTCTGCAAAATTTCTGACCAAGATGCAGGTCACCTGTTTCCTAATAGTCTGTGCTCTTTCCCAGTGGTTTCTAAGTCAGTTGAAGAAAAATACAGCTTTGGACATCGTTCCCTGAGCCTTTTCTGTTACTCTTTTAAGGAGAAAGTTGCTCAAACCTGTATTTTTCCTAGGAGAAACTTTTTCTCAGCACAGTGAATTTTTGAAAGAATTGTTTGGGTTGTTTGGATGTTTGTTTGTTTGTTTGCCTTTTTTAAAGATACTTATTTTCAAATAGGATTGTATTCAGAGAAAAGCTGTAGTCTGCCTCAAAGGGCTGACCCAGCTGCCTGGTTGTGCGTTTGTATTGTGGCTTTAATGACAGGGCACGGGGGAGTAATGGTTCAACTTGGTGGCCTTAGTGTAATAGCAGCCTGCGTGTTTTCAAAGGGAATAGGGAACTTAGAAAGGGATCAAAAAATAGGTTTCTTATTTTCCTTGAAACTCTTCCCACATGTGGGCAACAAAAAGGAGCATGATGATACTAGTTTGGATAAGCTGAAATACTGGGCTGGAGCCGGAGTGACAAATTCTGCAGTAAAAGGTGTGAGGCTGATGACAGAACAGGACCTGAAGAAGTGGGGACAAGCAGCTTTATATTTTAAATGAGAGAGAAAATAAATGAAAGAAATTATTAAGTGACATACTCAGTGACAGGCTGACTTTTGCAACAGATCAGAGGGCATAATTAAATATTATATATATATTGCTGAGGTTACTATGTTGCTTAGATTCCAGCCTTGAGTGACAGGTAGTGTTTTGAGTGGCAGTTGAGAGAATGGGGGAGGACTTGTGGAAAACACATTTTTAATTTCTCATTTTGTTGGGCAGATATGATTAATGTCAGATGGTAGAAATTTAGAACCTTGGTGACAAGAGAAATCTAAAATAGAAGGAGTGTTTTAATTTGAGCTTAGAGATGAACTTTCCAGATACAAAATTAACAGGGGCTGGGGGCAGGTGGAGGTTGAAATCAGAGCTTTGCGAGATGACAAGGATCCACAAGAGGACGCATTGGATGGTTGATTGAAGAGACAGAGCAGCAGGAGAGGGGTGCGGAGCTTTGGAAGCCAAGTGAGAACAAGGAGAAAAGCAAACCTCAGCTGTGGAGAAAAACCAAAACAAATCGGAAGGAAAAACATGTGTTGCAATGCGGTTCGGTGTGTTCTTTGTGTTGTTTTAGGACATAGCTAAATAGGTGACTCCTGGTGAGCATGTTCACTGTTTCATTTGAATCATCTATAATCTTTTGTTGATCAGTTAGGATGTCTGCACAGGGAATTGGAGGGGTCCTAAACCTCACGATTTGTGCTAGAGCACCTGCCAAATTAGAACCTGTGTGAGGATGGAGATGGAGATGGAGCCTGTCTTGTGCTCCTGTTCGGGGACCGGGAGCTGGATGTGTCTGATTCTGCTTAGTAGTAAATGTGCTTTTACTTTATTTAGATTGTATTAGAATAATTATTTTAACGCAGTGTTTGTGACCCAAATAGAGAATAAACCAAGTGCAGATACGCTGCAGGCCCTAACGTAACAGTTGTGCGCATTACAGTCATTGATAACACAAAACCAAACTAGAGAAAACCCAGCAGCAAGTGTTCAGGCAGTAGTGGGTCCAAGGAGGGAATTCCTGCAACCATTAGAGTATTCAGTCCCCAGAATCCTCTGAGCATTGTTTGTATTGCACAAGTCTCCAAGTCCATCCTTTTGTGCTTGTGCTGCTCTATTAACCTTTGTCATTTTTCACAGTCCAGCTCTCAACGAAAAGCCTTGTAGTTTTTACTGTGTGGTAGGATTCTGTTGAGCAACTACGGGCATCTGATGGTTTCATATGGCATTTATGTGATATAAAACTGAATGAGCAGCAGTGCAGTGTACCCGTAATCACACTGGTCTTTGTGGCTTGGAGAAGGGTAGATACACACAGTGACTTTCCCTAGACTCTTGCTTTGGTGTGACAAGTTGCAAGTAGTTTGTATTAACCTTCCCTGAACTTGATCAAAACACAGGTTGCATAGCAGAATACTCACTGCAGGAAAAAAAAATAGCTTAATCTGTACTACATATCACTATTGAAATCCATTATTGGCCTCTCCTGCAGCCAAATGACCTTTGACATTCTGTGCAGATCTTACAGCTCTTTCTTCGAAGAAAGCCAGAGGTAAATGAATGAATTGTTACGTACTTTCTGGTATTACTGAGGAAGAATAGTATAAGTGGGATTGACTTCTTCTTGCCAGAAAGATGCAAACCGCCTCCAACAGCCTGAGATTTTTCTTATTTCCCTAGGTCTCAGATTCCTCTTGCTGCTTGCGTAACTCTAACCTGAAAGTAGTAATGAGTTGTCTTGGGGTGGCATAGGAGATTGTACAACTGTTCATCCCGAGTAATTGATGACTGTAATCTGGTCTGTAATCAAGGACACAAAACTTTTCATTTTTTTCTGTTTTATATAGATATATATAAAATTATACAGGATAGACACAGCAAACTTTATCAGCCTTCAAAATGTAGTTTAAGGGATAAAAACTTTACCCACTCCAAGAAGCAATTTCTGTGCTGGTTTTCAGTGTTTTTCCCGTCAAGACATAACTTCTCTCCCAGTCAGAAGGGCAGAGATTCGCAGTCCCTTGGTGTCTGAGGGGGCTGAACGGTTTACTCGGAGTGCCTGTAGTGCATCTTGCAGTACACACAAGCATCCCCTCGCGAGACCAATCTTTCCCAGTATTGGAAGAAGCAAAATCATTACTGTTCAAATGGCGTGCTTATTAATAGGATTTAGCATTTGGAAACAATTACTATGGTAATAGAGCTTCTTAACAGAAACAGGACTAGCCATTTTCCAGTTTAGATTGCAGTTAAATGAGAAATGTGTTGCTAAATGCATTTTGTAAGAATTTCTGTATCATGGGGCCTGTAAGGTACTTGCATATTTATGTCATGACCTTGTCTTATTATTATTACCAGCATTTTTTTTGTATTACCTTATATCTTTCTTATTTGTTATAATTGCTTTTTCTCCTCTTTCTGTGTTCCAGCATTGGTTTCCTTTTTAGTTTTTCAAGTAGAGTAGTAGTGTAATGAAACCATTATCTGTGGCTGATGATTCAAAGTGATAGAGCAGCAACAATAAGTAAAGAGAGCTCTGTATGTTTCTAGCAATGCCATATTACGAGACTGCTACCAAATATTTAATAGAATTTCTACCATGCCTTGATGCCAGTGGACTGTTATAAATATTATGCGATGAATTTCCAGATTTAGTAAAACTGACTTTACCTATGAACCTCAAGAGACATATCAGTGTCATCAGAGAAGGCACAAACTATAGCTGTCAGAATAGTTTCTCAGAATAAAATATGCCTTTAGGTGATGTGATGTATGCTTTAGGTTATGCATTCTATGCATTGATTGGTAGTTATTGTGGGGGTGACTTTGAATCTTTCATAATTACTAGGGTAAGTCTTCCCTCCCTTGCGTAAAAGAAGCAAACCAGCCACGCAAAAATGTGTAACGGCCAAATCTTTATCTCTGGCCTGGTTGCTCTGCGTTGTCCTTCCTCACCATGACCATTCTCGTGGCCCCTCCTCTTCCAGTTGGGAGCAAACGGCGTGATCTTGGTTATAATGATGCCACAGTGCAGAGCTCCAGCCCGCTTGGACAAGACATCTCCCTTTACTTATCTGACAACTCAAACCTCAAATCAGAACAAGCAGAAATATGATTGGTTTGCTTTTCTAGAGTGGGAGGGTTAGAAGAAGCTCTGTGTTTGTGGCTGAATCGCTTTCTCAAACCAAGCAATCAGAGCCAGCATTATGCAAAGAAAATGAAGATGTGTTGGAGAAAGGATGCAGGAACCCGGCATTTGAGACAGCTGGAATAAAGTGTTTAAATAGCCATGCGTATGGGTAGCTGCCACTGCTTTCCCTTCCTGCAGGTATATCCTAGAAATTCACACCAGTCTTGTTTCTAATGAGCAGGTGAGCAGTAATACATCATTGCTTCATTAAGCTGGAATTTCATGTTATAGTGAGATTTAATTGCAATAATAATGAAGATTTTCTGCCAGAAATTATACAGGTAATGAAGGATGCATGGAAGATAAAAGACATTAGTGAACCAGTTAAGGTCAAACATGTCATCAGTTTATAATATGTCAAAAAAAAATATGGAAGTTACCTTTTTTTCAGTAAATTTACGTCCACGAAGTTAATCCTTACTTTCTGTCATGTAATGAAAACCATTTCCCAGTTAAAGAATTAACAGGGCAGTCCAGCACAGTGGCAGCACATAACTTGAAAAAAGAATGAGCTGTATTGCCTCCAAAGCAGAACTGCTTATTTATCTGTTTTTCTATTGGCATTAATGGCGTAACGGGCATGGTGTTGGACCACGGTGCCAGTAAACATATTTTTTACAATCTCAGCTTATCTGTTCAGTCATCTACTAGTCATTTATTACCTCATGTATTCCACTATGAATATTGTCTCTTAATTTATATTATGAGCTACTTAAGGGCTTGCTGAGCACTGAATGTGAAGAAGAGGCAGTTATACCTTGTTAACAAGCCTGTATTTTGCATAGCTTCAAACAGAGAACCTCATGTAAAGAAGCACTACACCCAATTAAAGATGAAATTCAAAGTGCCGCTTCATGCAGTTTGTCACGTTATCTTGCCAGCACCATCACAAAGATTTTGAATTTGCTCAGATTTACTCAACATTAGCTTCTCTAACCTCAGGCCTTCTAAATCAGTCACTGTGGTCGATACATAAATCTAAAAGGTATTTCAAATACTCGTGGCACAGGTAGGAGACCAAGAGATTGCCTAAAGAATGGGAAGGGACTTCCAGTTCTTGCTGCTCCGGCATCTGGTGAAATTGGCTGTTGCTATATGCTATGCCATGGAATTAATTCACGTCTTCCACCCTCCAAAAGCTGCATTTTTCCGGAGTCAAAACTTTGAAGGCACTCTTTTACATATGGAATTTGAAGTGGAAATAATCACAGTAGTTTTCCATCACATATATGATTATTGGTAATAAAATGAACTTGTTATTGCATTTGTGAAAGAAACAGTTTTAAAGCTAGGAATAAGTGAGGTAAGTGCTAAGTCTATTTTTTTCCGTTACTTTTATCATATACATTAGGAAGTATAAATTGTTCTCTTGTCACCTTCTTTGAATAAATGACAGAAACTGACTGATGAAAGTACAAATTACATAGGAAACAAAACTGCAAATATCTTTAAAAGAATGATTTTACCTCATAGGTGGTAAGCCATTGTACAGTTATTCATTTCTAATCCCTTTGCCATCGATTTGAAAGGCTGGATATACCTGGCCGTGTAATATTCTGTTACTGTAAACCCCTCCACAGAACTCTCTGGGTAAATTACAACAAATCACTCATTTAAGTTACTAATACCAGTCTTTTAGCTGAAGGATGAGAATTTTCTTGATGTCTTAAGATCCTGGTGGTTGTCCCAGTCCTAGATAGTGTGTTCACTGCCTACAGTAGCCCTTGAGGGGATTGTTAGTAGTTTTTAGGGCCTGGAGTATCCTCTCGGCTTTCCATGATTGTGTAGCGAAAGAATAGATACAGTTTACACACATGCATGATAATACGTATATATGTATATACACATCTGTATATATGTCTATATATATCTCTCTCCATCAGCTCTTGGCTCAAATTAAAGATTTGTGATTGTATTTGCTGTACCTCTGTACATGACATGGTAGGAGCTTAAGAGAAGAGGAAAAAAAGTTAATCTAGTAAAGGGATTATAGTTGAATAACATTGTGGTTTTCTGAATGCACAGCTCGAATTTTCAGTTGTTTCAGTGCCAGGTCTGTGACTCCAAATCCAGAGACCTTGTTTCAGAAGAGCTTTAAAACTTATTTTTAGCCTATCATGTAATTTAAGATGACTATGACATGAAAGTGCATGAAATTTGGATTTTAATATTTAATATTACATTTGTACATTTGTCCTATTCTGAACAAGGTTGATTAGCATCATATTGCAAGGCTTTGGAAACTTACTAAGTTTAATAATAGAAAAATAATCAAGTGAGGATTTGCAGAAATTGAGACATTACAGAAGGCGCCGAATGGCTGTTACCAGTTAACATGGAGCAGAGGAACGTGTGCTGAGAACATGAGGCATTCACAGATGCTGCTGCTGAAATGTGGTGGTGGTACAGCAGATCTCATCGCCTGTGAACAGCAATGAGCACCATGCTGGAGGGGTTTCTGCCCACTTGTAACCCTCGTGTGCCATTTGCTTTAAGGCTGAACAGGAGCCCATTGCAAAGCATACTTGCAGCAAAATTAAAGCACTTGCTCGCTTGGGCCCAAAAAGTGTTTTGTTAAAGGGCAAGGTAAGGCCTTGTGGCAAAGGTGAAGTTCTGTGGGTGCTTGTTACAAAGGTCTCCCTTCCCACTTTGCTGGTTTTTTTGTGAACTGGTTTTTAACAGGTGAAGAAATTGAAAGTCACCATGGGATGGTTGTGTGAGTGAGGCTGCTCCGTGGGGGGTCTGTCCAGGGAGCCAATGGGAATGGGGCCAGAAGCAGGGCTGGTGTCCCCTGCTGTCACTGGGGCAGGACTTGAGCACCCAACTGGGCTGAAATGGGGCCCTGGCCCCAGGGACAGGGTGTTGAGGTGAGGCTGAGCTGCTAAGGGCTACAGGTGCCCTTTGGCCTGTGATATCTTGGGGCCTTCAGAGGATTTTTAATTCTGTTTATTGAGTAACAAAATATCTCTGAATTTTATTCTTTTTTTAATAAGGCGTTGAGTAACATCTTTCTGTGCTTAAGGAATGCACAAGAGGAGTAATGATTTTCAAGTACAGTGATACCAAAACACCTCTTTCCTTTCTGTAGAAGAGAGATGCATGGATATAGGAACTGAGGGATGTTAAATGTGCCCTTGGAAGTCCCCAAACAGCAGGGGCTTATTAAACACTTGGAGGCAGCTCAGATGGGAAGGCACCAGCTCTGGTGATGTGCCACATCAGTGGCAGATGTTCGAAACAAAGTGACAGCAGAAAATTACAGATACATATCTGTATATACAGATGTATATACAGATACATATCTGTAGTTGTAGAAAAAGATTGGGAAGGTTTGAAAATTTCAGTGTGTGACATATGCTATGCTTTGAAGTAAACCTTCTTACTTTCTCCCTTTATTTTATGTACGTTTAACATTAGTGGAAGGAGGGATCGCTTTAAAAATACTTTTTTTTCCCGATTTATTGCACTTGTGATAAAAGGCAGCAGACTGCAGAAGGAGCTGTAAATGCCTAATATGCATTTATTAGCTCGGATACTGTTCAGTCATGCTGATTTTTATAGCAAAGGAATGTTGATTTCCACTCGGATATAGTTAACTAGAAACCTTGCTAGCAGCAGGTATAATCAAATAGCACACTCCAGAAGCGGTAGGAAAAACACATGGATGTACTTACAAGCGCTTTATGAAACGACTTGCAAACCAAGAAAATGTAATATTAATATGTAAGAAACTAACAAACTTAGTGATTTTGTCAACAGGTCAGAAATAGGAGACTAAAACTATTTCTTCAGAGACTTTTAGAATCTTTATGATAAGATGCTTTTGGCTTAGCAGGTCAAGAGAGAGGCAAGAAGCAAGGGAAGCTTTGTGCCAAATTGGGTTTGTAATGCAGGCACCCCAGGCAGGAACCTCAACAGGTGCTGTGGTGATAATGTGAGAATCTTCTGAACAGTGTGATTCTCTTAGTGGTCTTGATAAATCAACGGTATCTGTGATTTTGGTGTTCTTTGACAGGAGTTTATCCCTCTGAAACTGCTCAGCAGATTAATAATAAGATTCTGCTATTATGAAATAAGACTGATTTTATAAGCTCTGAAAAATCTGAAACCTGGATGAGTAGAGGTGTTGATTTTTGTGGATATTGGGGAGGAGGAGGTTCCCTCCCATTTGGCAGGGCTGCCCTCTAGTGCACTGCAACCTAAAGGCAGCAGTTCTCTCAGCATACTAACAGGGCTCCCTTTGTACAATGAAAGGGTATTTTCACAAATTCTTACATGTGAGATAGATATAGATATGTATACGTACATATATTTATGTGTATATACATATGTTTATCAATTATATTGGAGTGTCATCTAGAGTTGCTTCTGCTTGTGTAGAGATAGCTGATGAAAAATTAACTTAGGTTTTTACTCTTTCTTTTTGTCTTACAAAACAAGATTTCTACCAAAACACATTTTCAAAAACATTTATTATTCCTTAGAAACTCTTTAGGTTAGGGGTAATATTCAAATGAGACAAGTCTGTCAGTCATTTTAAGGTTGCATTTTATTAGTGGAAACATGATAAGAGTAATGAGCTGCAGCTGTGGTTCACGAGAGGGAAAAGGGGCCACATCTGTGTGTCATCACAACTGCCCTGCTCCCCGCAAGCAGCAGAGAGGAGCTGCCATCCCAATGCACCTTCTTCCTTTAGGCATGATTTCCAAATATCCTGGAACAGCCAGAGCAGCTCGTGTTGCACTTGACCTTCCCGTCCTCTGCTGCTCAGGTTTGGGCTTTGAAGTGTGGGATTTCATTTTCACGCACCCTCCTCGGTCCTTTGGGAGGTTGATCTGTGGGATCCATTGTGAAGTGAGGGCAGAATGCTGGGGCTGCTGCGGTTTGTGACGAATGCCGGTGACTCCAGGACCCCAAGGGCTGAGCTGGGGTCACTCTGCTCGCTGTCCCTGTCCCTGCACGCGTGGGACACCCTGAGCTGTACGTGCCTCAGGTGAAGGTGAGTGGCAGCAGTGGTGCAAGGAGGAAGGCAGACATTAGAATCCAATTTGTGTCCTTCCCAGATTAGGGAATGAGGAGGAGGAGGGGATTATTTCACCCAGATAATAAATGCTTATGTTCCTAACTTGCTACATGCAGTACAAAAGGTCTCTTGGTGTTCCCATAAGTCAAAAATATATTGAAGTTTCTCAAGTCCATGTAAGTTTACAAGTTAATTTTATACTGGGAACGCTGTACTGCAGGTGTTTTTCTTCTGCTCTAGTTGTGTATTGCCCTCCCACATTGGTGGTCACCACCTGTTTAGTCTTAGTACATTACAGCTAGTGAGCGTCTTAATGATTTTTAAATTACATATTGATTTGCTCCTTAATGCCTTTCCTTCCCCATGCGTTGTTTCTCCTTGTTGGCATTCCTAGATGACTTAGTTCACCAACTTTTTTTGGTCAGCATTTTCATAATCTTTGCAGACAGGTCAATATTTGTTTCCTACAAACCTTGTGCTGAATACCAGCCCTTGAAACCTTTTGAGTGAGATGTGTGTCGTTCAGAGGGTAAGGACGCTGGTCAGGAAGAAGGATTGTTCAGGTGCAAAGGGTGATGTCTGACTTGATAAATTAGTCAGCATCAAGAAACATCTTAATTCATCTTTGTTTGCTTTTAAAGGCACTAATGTGGATTCCCAAGAACAATAGTATTTGAGCATCTCTCCCATATTGTGCTTCCTTCATGCTTGATTCTTAATCTGTGTGCAAGGCAAAGATATTAAGGATGTCTCCGGTCCTGCTTCTGTGTGCTGCCTACTGTGGGCAATGTGAAACAACCTCCAACACAAAGTGGCAGATCAGGAGTATCCATGCTAGGGCAAAAGCTTTGGGGGGTTTTATGCTTTGACTTTCACTCTGTTTTGTAAACAAAGATGTGTAAAAATATAATAAACCTGTAGCTAGATGAGCAGTGACACAAAGGCTGGTTTGTATTTCTATACATATACATGGCTGCTATTACCTTATTGTCAAAATACACAGCCCAAGTATTTAAAAGTGAGATGTACAGAGAATGAATTAGCTATCTTTTCAATGTACATATCTGTGTGCGTGTCTGGATTTATGTGATGGAAGCAATGGACTGTGAACAGTTGTAAGATGCTGCAGTCTGGCCACAAGAGCACGCGTAAGTTCATGCCCCAGTTTTAGAAGGTGATTACGCTACTTCTTACTACTACCGGCTTACTACCTTATTCCCACCCTGTGGTTCGGAATTGCACTCATATGCTGCATCCATTTCTATGCGCAGTCAAGATTAGCGGTACTTAAGCAGAAGTCATCAAGTATAGAGTAATCTTCAATTATTTAACTGTGCAAAAACGTGTCTGTGTATGTCTTTGACCTCCAGTTGTGACAGAAGCCCAGTACTTTCTCTAAATGTTATCTTTTTGCCTGAAGTCCCTCTGCAATGAAAACCTGAAGAGTGTTTCTCTGCATTTATCAGAGAACGCTGAACACCACTCACTGTTAAGTCCACCTTGATGAGGAAAATTGAACTTGATTACAGGGGCACAGGTTTGAAGGGTGGGATGGGGCAAATCATGCCCATGATTTCTCGAGCTATTTGCAGAAAATACAGAGTGTGCTTTCTTTCTGTGCCATGGCAAAACCAGTTCTAGACTGTATTCCATCTTTAGTGGTGGTGCTTTTTGCCAGAAAATCAATAATTTCTTTTTGTGACCTTTTTGGTACCTTTAATTGCCCCTAAGATGTAAAGAGAAAAGATACCAGTTGAAGGAGATGATACATTAATTTCTCCAGCGTGTCTCTAACAAAATCTCTACTTACTCTATTGGGAATTGCCCAGAAGAGTCACTTCACCGCCCAAAAAGCCCACATCCATGTCATCTGCATGTTTTGCATGTAAACCTTCTGCCTGCAAAAATGCCCATTCTCTTTCTAGCAGTTATTCATCATGGGCATTTGCAGTGAGCACATGAGAGCTGTTCTGTCTAGTTATGACTGAAATATTTGGAGTCTATGCAGTCAGCCTGGCCAAGGTTTATGAGGCACAATTGTGCATAGAACTTGTCTTAGAGGAAAGATAAGCTAGAGAAGCAGGAGGCTTTCTGTCCCACTTTATGCTTTGCTTTGTATTCCTGTGTGTTTTGTACTGATCCACATATCTTGAAAAATAGGTGTGTTAAGTAGGATGACTGAATCGTTTTCTTTAGCAGAGGATGTGGTGTATCATCTATAAACAGGATTATGCTTTCCAGTACCTTAAGTCACATATTTTCAGGCACTAAGGTTACATAAAGCCATTAAAAATATAACACTGTGGTTCTCCCCACCCATCTGTGAGCAAACAGCCGAGTGTGATCTCTTGCAGCTACGCCGAAGCAAAAAGACCTGATATGGCTGTAGATTTGCAGGTGCACAGAGAGAGATGGATTCAAATGAAGCAATAAATACAGACAAAAGGCTGGATTCTTCCTGAAAGTTCACCTGCTTCGTGGGAAGCAGAAGCTGCAAAAAAAACCATGTTATCATAAGTGTAGTGTTGGGTCCTTACCTTGAGGAGGAAACTTCACAAGACAGAAAGTGTCTTCTCTGTGTGTCCCACTGGAAAACTTTTAGGCTTTATGACCCAAAGCGATCCCTGATTTACACAGTTGTAAGGCCTATGCATGCAGTGTTGTATCACGTTTCTCCTGTCACACTGGAGATTAGTCTTAATATTCCATACCAAAGTAAATTATTTTCTTACAAATGGGTCAAGAAATTGAAATTATAAGGTTCAGTACCTGTAATTCCATGAAAAAAAAAAAGGTAATCTGTTTGAATTTGAGTGATTTTCAAGAGGTTTTCATTGGAATGCTCTCCTGGTTTGAATTACCTAGTAGTCACTTGTTGATGATCCAGTTGTCTCTTTGAAAATCAGAGAAAAAGCATTTCTAGTGCCTTGAAGACTTGAATTGCAGACCTTTCAGCTGAACAGAATGCATTAATTATTCAGGCATTTCCTACATAGACCTGTAACAGTCTTTTATACATACATACATATATATACATATAGGCATAGAGGTAGATATTTATTGTGCTCTCATTTGCTCTGGTGAGGTATGGCTGAATTTTTGGAAGGGTTGTGGAACATAGTGTGCTGACCAGTATCAGCACATTGCATTTGGAGCACAAAGAGCTGTGGCAACAGGTGGGAGGCATCATTGCATAAACTCTGACCAACTGTTTGTGGCAATTACCTGAGAGATGTGCGGCACCTGCACTCCACAGAGCTCAGGTCACCTTTTGCTTTAAGGGGAACAACGGTCTGCTCTTCATTTGTGGATTGGTAAAGTCACTCTTCTGTACTGAAGGCATGTGATGGTTCTTGTTTGTTTTGGGAAAAAAAAAGGCAAAACAAACAGAAAAACAATGGAAATAGTAGAAGATTTTCTCTTCCTTTATTGCATATTAGGGGTAACAAACACTGTCAAGCAACAGCAGCTCATTCATTTTAGAAAATTAGCCAAACCATGTTGTGGCCCTCTGCTTGGGAAGCAGGTGTCATGGAAAGCTCTGCTCTGTTTTCTTGGGAGCCTGTGTTTTCCTGCAGAATTTCCTTCTGTTGATCTGTCTCACATGAATTTCTTTCGTGAAACGTCAGCATCTTCCCCTTGTGTGCTGGTTTTGTACAGCGGTAATGGAATTGAGAACCAAGACTGTGAATGGCAAATAGGCTTCCTGATGGAGTGATTGCGTGGAGTGTGAAAAAAACGATTGTGAACGCATCTGTAATTCTGTTTGAACTTCAGAACTAAACTCTTAATTATGTTTTGCAGGATATGAATGATTACTCACCAGTATTTAGCAAAAAGCTCTACAGGGGAATGGTCGCTCCTGATGCGGTCAAGGGCACTGTTATCACTACTGTTTCAGCTGAGGATCAAGATCCTCCGGTAAGCAAAAAGGTTCTATTAATACTCTGCACCCAAGAGGGAAAAATCTGTAACTCTCATAAGTGATCTAACTCTCTCAACATCAAAGGTGATTATTATGAGTTTCACAGAGCGGTAACTCATACATTTTTTTATGTCAGCCTGTCCTTTGTTGTTGCGGACAGAGGCCACATTTAAAATGGTTGTTCCTGAAGCTGGCAAAGCTAAGATACAGCTCCTTTCTGTCAGGAGGATTTTTGGAAAGCTCTTTATTCAACTTTACAGTGTAGATGAATAAGAGGAATAGCCAGGAAGGAAAATCATGCCTGTCTGGTGGAGTTCAGCAGCTGAAAGAGTAACAAAGTACAACTTTGTAAGATTATGATTTTCTTGATTTCACAGCGGTCATGCATTTCGAGTCTGAGGCACCACGGGGTCTCGTGGAGCTGCACAGCTCACCAGCCAGCCCTGGCAGGTGTGCAGAGTTTGAACTGAGTGCACTTGTTTTGGGGATAAGGTTGATTTCTGCTGCTGGCTTTTATCACTCTTCTCTGGGGAAGCACTTGATTGACAGAACTGGGCACATATTCTTGACTTGCTAACTATTCTGAAGAGTAATATCAATTTTTATAATCAGAGGTTGGTGAACATTGGTGACCAGATGATACACTGAGGACAATAGGAGCCAAAGATGTTCTGCCAGCCAGGTTTAATTTTTAATTGTCAGTGTTTGGCATATTAAGGAGAATAATCCTCAGGGAGAAGAGTTCAGAGAGAATATGCCATGCACATTGCAAGCTGATGGCAATACTTTGACACAAATCAACTGTAGCTTAGCTAAATACGCTCCATAGTAATTTATTTACCACCTAAGTCAGAAATGCTAAGGCAGTGTTTCTGTAAGGACAGTCTGCTATGCCCTTGTAAAATGTCCTAACACACCAAGGTAAGTAAATCACCTGCGGGTGATAGGTATCAGTGAGGTATTACTGAACATGGAGGCACTTAGGGTGGTTTATAACAGCTGAAGATCTGGACTGTAGTTTGTTTAAAGTATGTGAAAGACAGTAGTATCATCAAGCAGGTAATGAAGAGCAGTAGTTATCAATTACTAGTGCTACAGAGTATTTAAGGTATGTGGCAGCAGAGGACATAGACGTTATTTGAGCAGTAAACAAAAGCAATGGAGAGAGGTGTGCCTGGATGGCTAGCCTGGGACATTTTGAAGGGGAGCACTGGGAGATGTTGGTACCTGATTTTGAGTGCCCTGCTTACAGAATGAAGCCCGTGGTGTGTGTTAAGCTCCTTCCACATAGCACAGGCACATTAGAATAGGGTCCCAACCAGCCAACATGTTAAGCACAAATCTGCTTAATTAAAAGTAGCATAGTTAGCATGTGTGTGTGATAAACTGATCTCAGAGGCAAGTGGGAATTTCTAGAGTCTTGCTTTAGGGATGCTTCTAATAATGCGTAGCCTAGGACCGTTCTCATTGTGGCGGGCACCTACACTCTCCTTCAAAGGCACATCTGGGGTACTCATAGCTTTTGGCGTGTGGCAGGAACGAGACGATTTAGTGGTAGTGCCTGCTCTCCTCCCTCTACATCCTGTTGTATTAACCTTGCTAGGAAAATCCTTTCCATGGGATGTTAAAGATCTACACTGCTTTCCCTCTGCAGACTGAAGGATTCAAACCTTCAGTTCTGTTTCCATGTAAAGTATCATACCAGTCAGGAAAGAGGCTGGCCAGAATTCCTGACAGAAAGGCGCATGTCTGCAGGTGTGTGGACGTCTTCCAAGCCAGGAGGTTGCTATTAAGGTAACAAACGGCAGCACCTGTGGAAATAATGGGCATAAAAGGTTAACCAGACTTGTACCCACATCACCTGGTGCTGGACTTGAACTGTTGCACTGAAGCAAGGGCATATGTCTCTGGTAGCCTTGTAGAAGTCTGGAATGTAGAACTCCATGCTGTAACCCTTCAGAGGGCTTGATAAGTGCTCATATTTTTGTGGCCTACCTACGTGCTCACTCCCACGGCCTTTTTGCTCTGTGGAAGTCTGGTGCTTTGTCTGACCCTCCTGTGCTGTTCCCTGGGGCACACCTGGCCTGGGTTTCCAGCGTTGTCATAATCAGTGTTTAAAACAGTGATTTGCAGGGGAAGGTAGGCTTAGTTGCTCAGATCTCATAGCTATTTGCTGGAAAAGAATTTTTAAATTGACTTAAGACTATTTGATCCTGCTCTGTGAATGACTTTTACTGTCACATTTCATGAATGTCTTATTCTTCCATATGTTAGGAACAATATCCTGGGGATTACAGAATGGAAATTGAGATCAAAGTGGGCAAGGTTTCTAGGTGGCATTAGAAGCCTGCACAGGCTATGTTTATACCATATATTGCACAAAAGTATTAGCTCATTTTGCTAACGTTTCTTTCTGAATAAAGTGCTTACGCTGCCAGAGTACTAACACGAGATTAGTAAACCTTGCCTTGACATAAATGGGTCTGAATTGCATTCAGCTTTGCAGGGAGTTCAGCAGATGCTTTTTAGCTGAAGAAGCTTTTCTGTTGCTCTCCCTGTGAATGATTTTGGAAGCAGGGAGGTACGAAATACCATTTCTGTTCCAGACTCTCATCCCCAGCAGTTAACAGCAAACACTTCAAAAGGAAACGCTCTGCCCGTATCGCAAGTGGAGTCGCTTCAGAGTGATGTGCCAGTGGGGAAAACTGGCTCTGCGGGACCGAGGAAGCTGGGATTTTAGGAATGGAAAATAGCAAGTTCATCAGTGACAGTCCTATGGAGCGCGCTCTGCCCCTTGCACCAGTATGTATTTGCTCCATCAGGTTTGTCATACTGACCTTGTGGAAAAACCTGCAGAAAGGGATGTAAAGGGTCAGCGAAACTGGGCAAAAAGTTGCATTTCTGTTCCATGGAATTTTCAACATAAAAGGGTCATTGAGGATCAAAGAAAACAAAACATTGGTGCTAGAGAATCGCTTCTTAACTTTTGTTTTTATGCAACTTTTATTTAATAGTATGTATTGCCTTACAACAGGATATTTTGGTCTCGATCAAGTATTTGCCTGCTCTGATACAACCTCCATTTTATAATCCCCGGGTTCAAAGTGTCTAAATTTTAAAGAATAAGATATTGCTGACCTGCTGAATGAAACAGAATAGTTCAGAAGCTGATTAACATGTATTTGCAACTATTCTTAGTTGTGTGGAATCAACATTTTCCAATACAAAGTTTTCACTTTTTCATTTACGAAACAAAACACCCTCCTGAATTCTCCTTTTCTAACATTTCCGTCACTTGAACAGATAAATGCAGAAACTGGCCGTTTCCTCGGCTATTTCTATGCGTTTCTTTTCCATGGTTTTGAGTGGTTTATATTTGAAAGATGTGGGGATCGCTCGTGCTTCTGTGGAGAAATCGTTGCTCATGCTTGAGAGAGAGATCAGAATCACTGACTGTGGGATCCTGTTTATTACTGTTACAACAGGCCTGGGTGCATACGACAGTAACGTTGACATAATGTTCTTCGGAATCAACTGTTGCGTTTCTTTGGTTTTTATGAAGACTTAAAAATAAAGCTGCCGTTAGGCATTTAATGAATACAATAGCCATAAAAGTTAGCCAGCTATGGAGGAAAACTTTTAAAACAGTTTTTGAAAGTTTATATTTTATTTCAAACTAATGGCTGATAGATTTTACTTTTAAGATAAAAGAAGATAGAGCAAACTGTGAGGCGCGAATGGCTTTGTTTCTTTTTCAGACCGAACCAGCCGATTTAGATGTTTCGTGCTCCTGGCAAATCTGTATTTATTTGGAGCTGGCTTTGATGTTAAGTGGTGCTACAAAGTCATATTTGATGTGAATTCACTGGAAATAGTTTTTAAAAATGCACAGTGTTTTTTTCTGTTCAGCAGGAGTACCTTCCTCTAAACTTACCTTAAGGAAAGAATTTGCTTAGTGATCATTAATATTTTAGTTGTTTGGGTTATTTAAGCTGATAGAATATTATTTGCAGGGTATCAATAGATCTATTTTATCAGGTCAGGAAACTAAATATATGTCTATTAAGAAAATAAGGGCAGGTCTTGTAAGAGGCTAACTAATTTGAAGTCACAGAATCCCAGAATGTCAGGGGTTGGAAGGGCCCTGGAAAGCTCATCCAGTGCAATCCCCCCATGGAGCAGGAACACCCAGATGAGGTTCCACAGGAAGGTGTCCAGGCGGGTTTGAATGTCTGCACAGAAGGAGACTCCACAACCTCCCTGGGCAGCCTGGGCCAGGCTCTGCCACCCTCATCATCAACAAGTTTCTTCTCATATTTAAGTGGAACCTCCTGTGTTCCAGTTTGAACCCATTGTCCCTTGTCCTATCACTGGTTGTCACCACGAAGAGCCTGGCTCCATCCTCCTGACACTCACCCTTTCTGTATCTGTAACCATGAATGAGCCACCCCTCAGTCTCCTCTTCTCCAGCTCCAGAGCCCCAGCTCCCTCAGCCTTTCCTCACACGGGAGATGCTCCACTCCCTTCAGCATCTTGGTGGCTGCGCTGGACTCTCTCCAGCAGTTCCCTGTCCTTCTGGAGCTGAGGGGCCACAACTGGACACAATATTCCAGCTGTGGTCTCCCCAGGGCAGAGCAGAGGGGCAGGAGAACCTCTCTGACCTACTGACCACCCCCTTCTAACCCACCCCAGGTACCATTGGCCTTCCTGGCCACAAGGGCCCAGTGCTGGCTCATGGTCACCCTGCTGTCCCCAGGACCCCCAGGTCCCTTTCCCCTACCCTGCTCTCTAATAGGTCATTCCCCAGCTTATACTGGAACCTGGGGTTGTTCCTGCCCAGATTCAAGACTCTACACTTGCCCTTGTTCTATTTCACGAAATTTTTCCTCGCCCAACTCTCCAGCCTGTCCAGGTCTCTGGATGGCAGCACAGCTTCCAGTGTCAGCCACTCCTCCCAGCTTGGTGTCATCAGCAAACTTGAAGTACCGAAATTTTTCTGTTGTCGTTTTACAAGTAATGTAGACTATTCCCCTGTCAACACTGAACTCAGCCCAGAATAAAAGCCAAGCTCAATTTTTTTCATCATGTGCAATAAAAGCTTTTCAGACCTGCTCAGCTCTTCAGAGACTGCCCACTGTCTTCCACAAACCCCAGCTTTGCTCTGTGGTATCGAATTCACACAGATACTATGAAAAAATCTGAAATGTTCTGCACCTGCATGTGATTTCTCTGCAGATAAGGCAAATTTGAATTTCCCAAGAGCAGCAGAGCAGGTTTGGAGTAAGAAGGAGATGCTGGCTGGTGTCAGTGGAGTTTGGCTCTCCATTTCACCCCACAGGCACCGTTCTCAGTCCATTCCACCTTTGAGCTGCTGGATTGGGGCTGTCGCAGGGTTACCTTGTTGTTTCTCCTTGTCCCTCAACAGCAAAGGTGACAGCAGCAGGGACGGGCATGGAAAAGGTACAGAAAAATTTCAGGCCACTGAAGTCAGCCTTAAGAAATCGTAATAAAATACTAACAAGTATTTTACCTACTGTGTCACTTTTTGACTGTAAGTGGTCAGTCAGTGATGCTCCTGAGGAAGGTTCATGGTTTTATCTGTGGCTTTTGGCTTCTAAAGGACAAGTCCTAAATACAAACGCAATAATTAAGTGGTCAGTGAGGGTGGCATGGGTAAAAAACATCATGCAGGTGAGAGAGGAGAGGTTGGAAGAGGCTTGTGGCACAGAGTTTTGTGATTTACAGTAGCTGTGTGTTTCCTCAGTGATTTAGAACCTTAGAGCACATAGGGATGGACGTGCCACCAGTGACTGTGATAGGCTTCCAAAACCAGTCATAGGGACTAAGAGAATTTCCTCTTAAATGAATTCCTGTGTGATTAACTTATTTGAGATGCGGATGAAAAGTTATCTTGGTGGTTTTGTTTAAAAAAAATGTCCCCTCATCAAACCTCCGTGCAGTAAATTATTAGCAGCTCCGTGTATCTTACATGTGTGAATGTGTGTGTGATCAAATGAATGCATGGCTGAGTTGTGATGATGATGATGTGTAATTTTCTTAATTTACCTATACGACCCTGATGCCCAAAACATTAAGCCATCATTAGTATGCAGCTGGTATTAATAGGATTGGTTTGGTTGCAAACCCCAATGGATTTCTGGTTGCTGTTAACACTTACTAATTAATAACAAAAACTATCTATGCTAGATACAAATGCCTCCACGCGGGTATTTTTTAATGCTTTTAAAAATTTTGACCTGTGGATTTCGAACTGATCAAAAAAAATCTTGGCCTGAAGGTCTAAGAGGTCTCTGACAGTTTTATTCCTTCGGTCCTTAGTGAGATGTCATTTAAAACATAGAAACCAGTTGTTTTCACTAAAGGCCAGGGCAGGATTTGAAGGGCTGTCTTAAGCAAATGTCGCTTTAAGGTTTTAATAGTTTCTCCTTCCCTCTTTTCCAGTGTTAATTCACTTGTTGTATTGTTTTCACTTTGCTGTATTTGTGGTGTCAGAGATGCTCCAGCGAGTCCCAGCTGGGTTTGACTTGCTGTATACACAGTGTGAAGGGGCGTCTGAGTAACCCCAAACAGAAATATAAGTGAGCAACCCAATTTTGTCCTGCTTTCAAACTCCTTGCTTTGTCTCCGGGAAGAACTCCATTGACCCTGTTTGAATTCAGTTTCCCGGTCGGCTCTTTTGTTACGAAGACCATGATCGGATGAAAAGACAAAGCCCAAACTGGTAGGAGGTGCGAGCAGGTGTCCTGGGTGAGGTGCACAATATTGTGAGGGTTTTGTGTGGCTAGGAAGCCACAGGAACCACACCTGTGCTGGGGGTGCCAAAAAAAGTACTTCCAGCAACTAAGGGAGATGTGATAACACCCTGTAAAAAAATCCTTAATTTTAAATGCTGCTTTGTTTTAGCTAATGCAAGTGTACGCACCTTTGGTTTCTCTCGGAGATATTTTAAGGTTTTTTTACACTTGGTGTACCCCAATGCCCAGACAAAGTCAGTGTCTAACTCCCCTGGGAAACTGATGGAACGACTTCTTCTTGGTGCCATCTCAAGGCATATCAGGGATAAGAGGGTCATTAGGGGCAGTCGATATGGCTTCACCAAGGGGAAGTCGTGCTTGACCAACCTCATTGACTTTTATGAGGACATCACGAGGTGGATGGATGATGGCAAAGCGGTGGACGTGGTCTACCTTGACTTGAGTAAGGCATTTGGCACAGTCTCCCACAGCATCCTCACAGCTGAACTGAGGGAGTGCGGTCTGGATGGTCGGGTAGTGGGGTGGACTGTGAACTGGCTGAAGGGAAGAAGCCAGAGAGTTGTGGTCAATGGAGTGGAGTCCAGTTGAGACCTGGATCCAGTGCAGCGCCTCAGGGGTCAGTACTGGGCCTGTATTATTCAATATATTCATCAATGACTTGGACGAGGGAATAGAGTGACTGTCAGCAAGTTTGCTGATGACACCAAGCTGGGAGGAGTGGTGACACTGGAAGCTGTGCTGCCATCCAGAGACCTGGACAGGCTGGAGAGTTGGGCGAGGAAAAATTTCGTGAAATAGAACAAGGGCAAGTGTAGAGTCTTGAATCTGGGCAGGAACAACCCCAGGTTCCAGTATAAGCTGGGGAATGACCTATTAGAGAGCAGTGTAGGGGAAAGGGACCTGGGGGTCCTGGGGACAGCAGGGTGACCATGAGCCAGCACTGGGCCCTTGTGGCCAGGAAGGCCAATGGTACCTGGGGTGGGTTAGAAGGGGGTGGTCAGTAGGTCAGAGAGGTTCTCCTGCCCCTCTGCTCTGCCCTGGGGAGACCACAGCTGGAATATTGTGTCCAGTTGTGGCCCCTCAGTTCCAGAAGGACAGGGAACTGCTGGAGAGAGTCCAGCGCAGCCACCAAGATGCTGAAGGGAGTGGAGCATCTCCCGTGTGAGGAAAGGCTGAGGGAGCTGGGGCTCTGGAGCTGGAGAAGAGGAGACTGAGGGCTGACTCATTCATGGGGATCAATATGGAAAGGGGGAGTGTCAGGACGATGGCTTTGGGCAAAGAGGTGATCCTTTGTCGCTGAAGAAATCTGGAGCCATGATATCTTTGTTTCCTACACAAACTACTGTATAGTCTGAGTTAAAATGATGGTGGCAATCACTTCAGGAGCAAGAGAAAGGGGAGCAAAAGGACTCCTGTGTCTCTGCGGAATCATCAGACCAAATGCACAGCAGAGCAATGGTTTGTCTTGAAACTTTAGAGGTCACACTGGATTAGTCTCGAGACCGGGAAGGTTTTGGTGATGAGAGAGCTTTAAACCTTGATTATTTCCTGTGACATCTAAAATTGTCCTCGAGAACAGAAGAGTTTTCATCTTCATGACGAGCTTATGCTTTATTGAAGTGGGTTGATGATGAAAGATGCCATATGATTATGACTGTGTTGTCTAAGCTCTTAAGCCTCCAAATATTTTGAAAGGAGAGCAACATGAGCTGTTTGATAGATACTTAGTTTGTTTGCTTTCTTTGTCAGAAGGTGAATATTTCCAGGATTGATGTAACCTGCGGTGTTTGCTTTTCCTTTCTGTGTGTGTAAAAGCTGGAATATTTCTTCCGTGGGCAATCTCCCTGCATATTCAGATTTGAAATGTCAATAGAAACAGATGCAGAACACTAATTTTAATGAGCAGCCGGCTTCTAGAGCTCCAGAACATCCGATTTAATGGTTTATCCAGTCTCATAACACCTTGTAAGAATTTGTTCAATGGAGCCCTTTTGTCAAATTGAGACTAATTGCCGTTATTGTTTTACAGGCACTCGCTAAAAGTAAGATGCCAACAGATATTTAATTAGAAATTTCACAGATCTTTAATTGGAGATAAAAGCATTTTCAGACAGTCCAGGACTTGATCTTTTAAAAAACTATTGCTTTTGGATTTCATAGTGTATGCTGGAGATTTGCATATAGAAAACATCCTGCAAATTCAGTGAGTTCTTAAAGGAATTTTATCTCATAGCTTTAAAAGTTCATGTTCTCTTTGTGTTCAGCTTGTTATAGTTAATAATTCAGAATTTCCACATTTACTAAGTCAGAAGTTCATGCCCTTTTGTTAAGTTACATACTAAAGAATAAAATACTCAAAATTTTAGACTTTATATAGATGAATATGCAAGTTCAACATTAACAAGCCATAGCTGGTGTAAGATCCACCAAAATCGTTTGCGTACTCTGTGCTCTGCCCCATCTGTATCAGTTACTGTACTCTGAGCATGTTACAAAGAACATGTGCAGCCACCTGTCAAATTTGGTTTTAGCATCACTTTCCAATTTTTTTCCTCTAAGTAACTTTACAAAATTTGCCTTGGTGAACTCTTCCCAGTGCAAGTCGTTCAGATTTGCAATGGAATCTAAAGATGGAGAGAATTTATTCAACTACTTACAGTTTCATATTTTATCTATAATACCCTCAGAAGTTTTCTGCCTTCAGTCAGAACGTGGCACTGAGTACAAAGGGATTTGGTAAATAAATGTATTCGTTCTGCCACTATTCCATACTTGTACTTAGGCATAAAATCCAGCTCATTTACCAGATGCGTATCTGGGATTTTCACAAGCAGACTGCAAATGGAAGTGAAATACATTTTTTTCCTGCTCTTTCCTAGGCCAGATCATCCTGGTTTTGTACCTCTGTTACCTATTTGGATTGTGGGAGTAACGATTCCTACCTGCCTTTTGAATTGCTTTCAGAAAAGCACAGGAAAACATACCAAAGTAGTTAGCGTTGTGTTCCACGTTTCACCTTTTTTCCACAACCTGTCTCGCCAGTTAAATGACATGGGGAACGTTTCCAGACCTGTCAGCTGTGTCACAAATGAATTTCATCTCCCCGGAGAAACAGGGAACTTGCGGAATTATGCAGCAATAATAAAGAATTAATTGAAGATGGATGAGTTGTAGGTCTAAGTTTCATATTAGTCTTGAACTCTGAGGGAAGCTTTGGTTTGAGAGAATGGTTCCTGTCAAGTGCAATCCTTGCTCTCTGGTTTATTTGAGACTATTATCTGCTATATTTGAGTTTTGCTGTAGACATAGGAATGCATCTAAATTAATTTAGAACAGAGGTGAAAGATGATTAATATTTGAGATAATTCAAACTTGCTTCTAAATAGATTTCCCTGGGAAATCTCTCCAGAGCTTTTTCTAATTACATTGGTGCCAAAATCGAGTAAATAAAGAAATAAATCCCTGTTTTGTTATTTTCAGGAGTGACAGGAGAAAAGTGTACTCGGTAGTCACAATAGCCTGATGAGATTTTTGTTTATTTAATAACAAATTACCTAGTGTGCGCAGGTTTAATGATGATGATAGCTTGTAGTCTTCCCAGCAAATGTGAGGCCCATTACTCTGAAACCAAACGGAGTGGATTTCAGCAGGTAATTTCCTCTTAATTATCATGTTGAAGAAAAATGACTGAATCAGAGAATGCCAGGAGGGAAGTTGCATAATCACCTCTGTTATGCTGTGATCTCCGCAATTTCTCATCTTTTTGGGGATTTGCACTCTTTTAGTGTGCATGGTGCCGTAAAGTACTTTTAACTATTAACACGATGGTTTGTGTGTTTCTTGACCAACACCCAACCACATCTGGCAGGCCCAGTTCTGAATCATTGCTAACTCGATGTGCCCCGACTGCCTTGTCCTCTGTCTGTTTTTTTTTTTGCTGTTTTAGCAGCCATAACATTGATGCCATCAATCCAAGTCTGACATGTAGTTTTTGATTCAAACAGATGTTCTTCCCTGAAGGGTCACCTCTCTGACATTGCAGTTGGTTTGTTGGTTGCCCAGTCCTACCACTCACCAGAAGTGACTGTGGCAAAATCTCGCCCCCACGTGAGCCAGCTCTGTAGTGTTATCATGATGGAAAATACCTGGGCTAAATCCATTCCAGTAGAGCTTTTAATTTAAACCAAGAATTTTGAGCAAGCGTTTCTGTGCACTTGTGTGTTGTGAACAAAATGTTGATATTATTTACTGAGGTTAAACCACTTTTGCAACTGTTCCTGTTTCCAGAAATAAATTTCCTGTTTCTTTGTAGTTAGTAGCTAACATGGGACATTGAATGTATTCTCAATAACAGCAAAGCTGCTTTGTATCGCATTATTGAATATAGATGAAAACCACCGATTTGCCATTAATGAAACTGTGGGCTGTGATATTTTGTCTGTTTAAATACAATGCAAAGGTCAAAACCTAAGCTGAGGTCTAGACTCAGAGGCTTTAAGAAACTGAAATCATGTTGATGGTAGGACCTGAGTTTCTGAGGGTTTCTCTGAATCTACTCCCAAATATATTTAGCAAATCACCCAGTTTGAGTTTTGTGAAATGTCTGAAGTGCCTGCATATCCAGGTAACACAGACTTTGGTCTGCTGAAAAATATTCAGACATCAGTGTGCAAAAAAAACCCCTTTCTTTGCTTTAAACTACTTCTTTGATGCTGCTTTTTCTTACAGTCGTTTAGTACATAGTTTCTGTTAGTACTGGCTTCACTTCAGGCAGTCAGTGTTGAAACAGCTAAATTGGGTAAATAGCCTTTTTATTAGAAAATGCTGAGTTACTGATCTGAAAAATTCATCTATTATACCCCCTGGCAATGCCTCCTCTGATTCCCCTTTCGATTTGGTATTTTTGGGTGCATGCACATGCGGAGAATTTGTGGCACATCCACAAGCCATCTTGTGCTCATTCCTTGTCGCTGAAGTAGGGTTTGAATAGCACGGAGCTTCGTCACAGGGCTGCTTCAAATCCATTTGCAAAACTGCGTGTTCTGTTCCTACTGATCAGACAGATACATTCTCCTGTTTGTTTTCTGGCATTGTGCTTTGGAGAGGAGTAAAATTTGTGTGTAAAGAAGTGAATTTAGGCAGCAAGGTGGGTTTGCCCAGGCAACTCAGTGCTGTTCTCGTTACGTTTCCTTTAGAAGAGTTGTCACATAGGCCGTCCTGTATGCAGAACTATAGTGTCACTGTTCAGAAAACAATCTAACACACATCTTCCTATGTTCAGCAACAGGACACTGGAGCTTCCAGGCCAAGCTGAATAAGCATTGGAGTTTTTAGAGTACTGTGAAGTTTCTTGAACTTCAAAGTTTTCATAGCTTGTTAAAATATTTTGAAAGACATGTTAAGCAACCTTAGGCCTTGCCCATCTTCTGCTGTTTAAAAATGTCAGTAGTTATCAAACGGAGCACTGCCTTTACCTGTATTTAAGTAGAAAGGTTTTTCAGCTCTCTCCTTTCCAGAGCTGTGGTCGTTTTTCTTGCTGAACCTCTCAGATGACACTGTAAGGTCTTTTGGGAGTAGGCAGGAGGGGGATGCTCAGAAACAAAACCAGTTACGATGAGGACAGACAGCGAGTTCTGTTTGTGATGGTGTGGTTACCAGTGCTGCGTTTTAATCCTTTACTAACTTTATGAGATGTGTAAAAACCACAAAAATTAAGCAAGTTGGTTTGGTTTTGCCTTCCAGGGCACGCCAGCAAGTCGAGTCCGATACAAAGTAGACGTCGTCCAGTTTCCTTACAGTGCCAGCATTTTTGATGTGGAAGAAAACTCAGGCCGCGTAGTGACCCGAGTAAACCTGAATGAAGAACCAAGTACGGTGTTTAAGGTATGAGTATTGTCAATAAACGTTGCCTGCTCTTGATGGAATTCCTTTTAACTTCATGTTTCTCTTTGTTGCTTTTTATTGCAAATTTTTGTTTATTTGCTTAATTTCTTGTTGGCAGATGTTCTGTGCCTTTTTGATTTCAGAAATGGCATGAATAGATATGATCACTACTGTTAGGAAAGGCAGAAGAGACAGGGAGGCAGCTGAAGGAAACCTCACTTTTTGGAAGTTCCCTTACTGATCTCAGTAGGGCTGTCGGTGTAGCAATTTTGTGAGAATTTTGTAAGAATAGCAAGATATCTTGTGAAGAATGTTACTGTGTGGTGGGATAGTTTGGGACCTCCTGCTCGCAAGTACTGTAATGTAAAAACATTGGCTATAAGGACACTTAAATTACTGTTGTGTCATTACTGTTCCTGAAGAGTCTCAAGTGTAGTTCATATGCAGTAAGTTATGATTTTAATCAAAACCATTGGGGCAGATCTCTCCTCTTGAATCCATGAGTGGAGGGAGCAGTTAAAAATGAAATCTGAAGTGTGTCAATAAGCGAAAAATAAAAGTATCTACAATATATGGGGGTTTATATGTAGTTTCCCTACTTGAAAACTACCAGCCCTCTGTATAGTCATTAAGGTGCGTTTTGCTGCTTCTTTCACATACTTAGTTTCGAAACAAGACTGGGGAAGGGACTTGAACACAAGCGCATAGGGGAGAGGCTGAGGGAGCTGGACTTGTTCAGTCTGGAGCAGAGGAGGCTTAGAGGTGAGCTCAGCACTCTCTAGAACGACCTGAAGGGCAGTTCTAGCCAGGCGGGGATTGGGCTCTTCTCCCAGGCAGTCAGCAATAGGACAAGGGGGCATGGGCTTCAACTCTGCCAGGGGAAACTGAGGCTGGAGATGAGAAAGCAATTCTGTGCAGAGAGAGTGGTCAGCATTGGAATGGCTGCCCAGGGAGGTGCTGGACTCACCGGCCCTGGAGGTTTTTACACTGAGACTGGACATGGCACTTAGTGCCATGATCTGGTCAATGGACTGGAGTTGGACCAAGGCTTGGACTTGGTGATCTCTGAGGTCTTTTCCAACCCAGTTGATTCTGTGAAAGGAGGATTGAAGAGAGATTTATTTGCATACTTTTTGATGATAAGGAATGAAGCGGTTCACCATCCAACGCTTGAGCAGTGTTGTGCTGTCACTGACGCAGGAACTTGGGACTCTGCTAGCTTGTGTTCTTTTCGATTTTTAACTAGCATAATAAAACTCAAAGGGGAAGAGAAATATCTTGTGTAGCATCATCAGAGTGTAGCTTTTTTGTTGCTGTACTTTTTATTCCTCAGTAATGATTTTGTGTGGCTGTTTTCTGAAACTGTGATACGTAACACGCAGGTGATGCACGCGTGAGTGTGGAGCTGCGTTTCCCATGACTGGTCTGTGTTTGGGCAGACCCGTGGTACATGTAGCAGAGCACTACTTTTCAGAAAATACGGATGCTTAGGGGAGGAGGCACAGAAAAAACTCCAGAAATCAGCAATCTGGAGACTTGGAGTTGATATTTCCATCTAGATCACTGGGCTTGTATCTGTCAATGAATCTTCCATGAATTTTTCCAGTCAATGTTTAACATGCTCATACTTTCTGCAACTATGACATCTTGCACTGATGAGTTCCCTAATATATTGGCTGGAAAAAAAGCCTTCTTATGTTTTAGCTGTCTCTTCGCCGACAAGAAGTTATTCAGAGAATAGCATGGACTTGCAGAAATGAGTTGGAAACCCTTTGCTAGAATGAGGTGCTGACCTGTTCCATCTGGTGACCTCCCGAAATACGGACAAATTGAGAGAGAGAGGAACCTGGAAAACTGCCCATGAGTTGATCTGCAGCAGGCTGGTCTCTCATCCTTGTGCTGGCAGATAGCTTGCCTTCAGTTGAAACCTGAAAACAGGCACATTTTTTGTGTCAGCAGAAGGGCGCACGTTAAATAAACAAATAGATGTGAGTAACTATCAGAAAAGCAGAAGATTTATAATGGGTCTTCTGACCTTGTCCATGTTTTGGCATAGCAAAGATCTTTCTTTTTTCTAACAGGATTTTTTGGAGGAGAGGTAATGGTAATTTTTTTTTTTTTTGTTTGATATCAGATCTCTGTTTTAAATATTAAAGTCAGCAACACCGAATTCTTACCTCGCTCCTATTCTGTTTGTTTTATTGGGAGTTACGGGTGGTTTTTCAATTAAAATATTTCTATTGCGTAAGTACAGAACTGTACTATATACCATTAAAGAAGTTGAAATTGACTCTGGAGTTCTGAGTGAGGACAGTCTGTGATTAGATGTGGATGGAATCCCCTGAAAAATGTACTTGAAGCTGGCAATTTCTTTTGGAGAGGTATTTGTATAAGACTGTTGTATTTGATTGCAGTTTCCTGTGTTTCTGTAAATTTTCTAGCAGCTGGTTCATCTTGTAGGTGGCTGTCACCTTTGTTCCTCTGCTCTAGTCTTATCCAATGTATGATTTGCAGTGAAAGAAAATCTCCTCCGACTTGTTAGACCCTGAAAATACAAGAAGTATTGTTGCAAGTCAGCATAAAAGATGTTCTTACCTATACTAAGAGGGTGATTTTTGGTTTTGTTTATAGCTAGTGGTCATTGCTTATGATGATGGGGATCCTGTGAAGTCGAACACCACGACTGTAGAAATTGCTGTTTTGCAGCCGTCAGTGATTCCACGGTTTACCCAGGATGAATACAGGTAAAGCATTTATTCATTCGCATTACAGTCGGTAGTTTTTATGCTGAAGTAAGTTCCTGTCTAAAGGTTAGTCTGAGATATGTGGGCTATGAAAATACTCTCTTGTCAGTGTGGAAGTGCTTCCTTGGCATATACCTCAACTTTTGTACCTTTTGCTGTGCACTTTGGCTCACAGAAGGAAGTAAGACAAGAACACAGTTTGAAGCCAAGCACCAAAAACCTTGTGTAGTTAGAGCTGATAAAATATTTTGTAATGTGAACTCTGCTTTAGGAAATAGGATTGGATGCTGCTCTGAGGAGGGAGCAATCAGCGCTCAGGTCCGCATGGAATTACAGGCAGCACCTCCCGTTTGACAAAGTGAGGGTGGCAGAACACTTGAGAGTCGCTTCTTCTTTTAGCCACAAGTTCCTTGGCTGCCAGACATCTCCTAATCAGAGCAGACACTGCTGCAGTTTTACCATCTTAACAGATTATCTCCAGCTGTAAAGATTTGGGCTGTAGGTAACAATGACCGTGAGGAGAGGTTTGTCTGATAATATCTCCTCAGAAGCTGTTGCAAATGGCAGTCACCTCGGTAAACAAAACACGTTGTGCATTGAGGCTGTAGCTGGGATCACAGGGGTTCTAGGTGAAGTTTCCTCTAGTCTGTGATTTGATCCTGTACACTGTTTGTGTGGGACAGGAGAGAATTCAGATTTGACCTCTTTGACATTCCAAGTGCACGTAATAGTTATTATTACTACAGACTTGTGATTTGATAAAGTTTACTCTCTGACAACTTAATAAAACCAACCCAATTTTCTTGAAATAAAGTTAAACCACAAGTGATGCTCAGGCTGATTAGTTTGTTAAATTTTCTTGCAGAGAATGTGTTCACAAATGGTTTCTGACATCTGCATAGTAATAGGAAGTAATGGGATCGATGCACACAGCCCTTCGATATTGAGAAGTTACAGCTTTGCCTGTGCTGTGTGCTCTGATTCAAATGTAGCTGCATAATCAGTATCAGAATATAATTGTTTTTTAACATATATTTAAAAAATGAGAAGTA
Source organism: Patagioenas fasciata (assembly GCF_037038585.1). Taxonomy (NCBI): domain Eukaryota; kingdom Metazoa; phylum Chordata; class Aves; order Columbiformes; family Columbidae; genus Patagioenas; species Patagioenas fasciata. Next base: position 5,971,611 of record NC_092527.1, read on the forward strand.
CTGCAGGAAATCAGAAATTGGATGCAATGTTATTGGCTTCAGTAACTGCCGATGAGAGGACTTGCTCAGCTATTATAAAGGGTTTAGATGAAAAATGGGGATATGCATTGTGTTTTTCCTCATCATTAGGCTATTAGGGAATACCTAAAAGTAAATGAAAAATGGCAAAATACTGTGCAAATTTTACATTGAATGTTAAAACAGAAATATGCAATCTGAAAGAAGAGTGCAAAATTATAAACTTAGCCTTTAATGATAGTGCAAATGCTAATCCTTTCCTGAAGTTATTTTCTTGAGGGAGATTATTCCTGCTGTTGCCTGTATTTCATTAGGTATCTTCAAATGTATGAAGTGTACTTTAGGTAATGTGGCAAAAGGCTACAGGCTAGACTTCTAAATAAATATGTTTCCATTTGCTTTTGTAGTTTCAGATCTCATGTGAACGCATGCAATTTCTGAATAATATAGAAAGCTTTTCTGTAACAGACTTTACCTTCTGTGTCACTACTTTGGAGGAAAAAAAATGACCAGGTCCTGTTTGTACTGCTGTGAGGAACAAAAATGTGTGGCTGTGTTTAAGAGAAAGATATGAAAATGTGGTGATTACGAGACTGAATAGCCTCGTTTCTCTTTCCAATACTGCTACTCCATTCACAGGAAATTCTTTGATGCACACTGTCATAAAAACACCTCTTAACATCTTTTGGGGGCAGCAAAGACAGTTTCTTACTTTCTTCCATGTCAGAAATTAAAGTAACCTCAAAACTTTCCGATTCGGCTCTGAGGCTCTCTCAGACATTTTGGAGCGGGACTAGGTTTGATTCCTAAGGGTTTCAGTGATTGTCACACTCTGCAAACTACACTTTGAGTTTGCTTTCTTGACAGTGATGCAACCTAAAACTGGCAGGTTTCATTTAACTTCGTTTTGCAGTTGACATATAGTGTATCTTAGGGTCAATGTCAGAGTAATGGTGCCGCTTGCAAACTGATAAACCGTTGGCTGTGGATACAAGTATTACTGAAGGGCTGAGAATAAGTGGCTTTAGAGTGGTTTGGTATAGATCTTCGCTTGCACAATTATCACAATTTAGATGATCCCAGCATTTTTTCCTAGCTGTTTTACAAACTTCGTTTCTGTATATTTAGAAAAAGGTCACAGTTGAACACTTTCATAAAGCTGCCTGTGCAGTTGGAGCGGGTATTACAAATTGGAAATAAATCCAAAAAGCAGGAGAGAGGGGAGCAGATGGCACCATCAAACAGGCAGAGCCGCGTTGGGCGGGCAGGGAGATGAAGGCGCAGCTCTGCCCTGCCAGGAGCTCAGCAGCGCGGCAGGGGCTCTGCCTGGAGCCCTGTCCCTGCCCAGGGAGGCTTTGATTGATTATTAACCGCATCTGAGAGTGACTTCCACGGGAGGAGACGAGCATCAGAGATTAGCATTTTATTCACTGCCTCTCCCTCTGTATTATTCCATAATTTGGGGCAAATTAATTAGTCTCTTTTTTCTCCCCCACCTTCTTTGTTTGGATTGTAAATTAAACTGGAGACGTCTAAGTGCTGCTGCGCCATACATATTAAAGAGCAAAGGGAAGCTAAGAGCTCTGAGAACCATAAAATACAACTTGGAGCGGTTGCTTTTTGACAAATGAGTGATAAAATACAGTTTCTTCCTAACGACTGAGATAAATGATGGCTAAAGCACATTAGAAAGGCATCAGCTGCAAGCAGCCACCTGTTCTGGTGCATGTACTTTGGGATGTTCCACCTCCCACAGTCACACCGTGGCGGGGGCAGAGCAGCATCAGCCTGCAGGTCTGTATGGTCTCAGCCAGCAGCGTGCAGGCCATTCGTGGAGTTAATCAGAGCAGAATAGAATAGAATAGAATCATTTGATTTGGAAGAGACCCTCAGGATGATCGAGTCCAACCATAACCTAACCTAACTCTAGCACTAACCCAGGTCCCTAAGAACCTCGTCTAAATGCCTTTTAAACCCCTCCAGGGATGGTGACTCCACCACTGCCCTGGGCAGCCTGTTCCAATGCCTGACAACCTTTTCCTTGAAGAATTTTTTCCTTATATCCAATCTAAATCTCCCCTGGCACAACCTGATGCTGTTTCCTCTTGTCCTGTCACTTGCTTCTTGTGAGAAGAAACCAACACCCTCCATGCTCGAACCTCCTTTCAGGCAGTTGTAGACAGTGATAAGGTCTCCCCTCAGCCTCCTTTTCTCCAGACTAGACAGCCCCTGTTTCCTCAGCTGCTCCTCATCAGACTTGTGCTTGAGCCCCTTACCACCTCCATTCCCTCCTCTGCGCTCTCTCTAGTCCCTCAGTGGCTTTCCTATAGTGAGGGGCCCAAAACTGATCCCAGGATTTGAGGTTTGGCCTCACCAGTACCAAGTCCAGTGGCACAATCACCTCCCTGGGCCTGCTGGCCACACTATTCCTGACACAAGCCAGGATGCTGGTGGCCTTTTTGGCCACCTGGGCACACACTGGCTCATGTTCAGCTGTTGATCAACACCGCCAGGCACTTTCCAGCTGCTCTTCCCTGAGTCTGCAGCATTCATGGGGTTGTTGTGACCCAAGTGCAGGACCCAGCACTTGGCCTTGTTAAATCTCATACAGCTGGCCTCAGCCCAACAATCCAGCCGGTCCAGACCCTTCTGCATGGCCATCTCACCCTCCAGCAGATCAACACTCCCACCCAGTGTGGTGTCATCTGCAGACTGACTGAGGGTGCACTCGATCCCCTTATCCAGATCATTGATAGAGAGATTAAACAGACGATCCATGCCCAATGCTCCTTGAATGTGACCGTCTTCTGGGGACACAGATACGCTGCAGCTCCCACAGATCTCTCTGATGCGTCCTTAGCTGCAAGGCTGTCTGACTTCCCCAGCTTGAGCTGGCTCTGCAGGTCGTCCTGCACTCTGGAGCCACAGAGCTTAACTGTGTTAGCAATGTGGATCCTTGTCTGTCCTTGTCACGGATATTAAATACGACTTTAAGAGAGCAGACAACAGCAGTGCCTGCTAAATCAAGTGTCTACCAAACCAAGTGCTGTTTGCTTGTTCCACAAAAACGTGAAGTGCGAAGAGGCATCAAAAAGAATCAAAGGCTTGTAACATGCAGACATTTAATTCTAGATGTTTAGTCCACCTCTGAGCCCACTCGACCTTTAGCTGCCAGCCAGGGAAGGACACCGTGGCGTGATGCTCTTCTCGCCGCTCTCCCTGCGGGTGGTTGGCACTCGGTTGGATTTTGCTGGTCCCCTGAAGCACTGACAGCAGAGGGAGGCACAAGTGGACGTGACGCATGGGGTGGTTGTCAGCTGTGCAGGGACACGGCCTGAGCTGCCACTTCCACTGCATCTTTCCAGGCACAGTGACAGCCTGGGGGTGCTGGGCACAGCACGGTGATGAAGAAGGGGTGCTGGCATCACTGCAGCATTCTGCATCGCTGCCCAAAACAGCCTGTGGCCTTTCATATTTTTATTAAGATTTTTCATGCTGACTTTGATCTCATTCTGCTTGGTGCTGCTGAAACAACCACATCTCTGGCAATAAATCACTTCCTAGGGAAAATGAAGTCAGCTGTTTGGAGTGCTCCTCTCCCAGGCTATTATTTCTCATGTCCTGATGGCTCCACCCAGATCACCTCTTGATTGAACTCCAGAGCAAGTAATAGATTCAGAAGTTTCCATTTCTTCCAAACAAGTAATGGCAGCACTTTCATTTCTTAATTAACAGATCATAATTAGTAGCGCTACGGAACAGCACAGACCAGATGTGAAGTGAACCTCAGATGAATATGAAGAGGGGATTTTTTTAGCAAGCCTGTCCTCTTTATGAGTGCGTTCTCATTTTCAAAAAGTAAAAGTTCAGAGGGACTTGGGAACTTTTTCTGGTTTTGTTAATTAATAAATACCGCATCCTCTGCAACCAGAAGGTCATTGCTAATAGCAATGTGCTGCTGTAGCAGGAAATGAAATGTTAACCGAAAGCAGCGTCATTGGTTTCTAATGATTGCCTGTGGGCACATTAAACAGGTGTTCAGCCATTTCATAGCAGAAAAAGGAAAATACTGGAAACTTCTTGCTTCTGTTAGTATTGCATTATAGGTCCCCAACCTGTTTGGAAATATACATCCACTGGTAAGCTGAAGTTTGGTTCCAATTTATAAGGAAATATGTAAAGTTGCAAATTTGATGGTATTGCTTGATGTCAACGTAGTATGGCATTTTATTTCTCTACTAGCAACGACATTCTGCTGTGAAAGCGTATTCTGGTTACAAAGGGAGATTTTGTGACATGTGGACCTCTTGCTCGCTCGGTAGAAGATGCGATGTAGTGTTTTCCGCTTAGTTAAATCCATCAACACCGTCCAAGTAAATAACTATGTATCATAGGATTTCACAAGCCAAAATTATGGAGGATATCAGGAGTCAAATGGAAGTGTTATTCCAGGAGGCTTTTCCCAGTTCTCCGTTTTACTGCTGCTCAAAGTTATTTGCATGGTGAAGTAGGAAGTAGGAAATGGGCAGTGGCACTGAGATTATGGGGATCGTTTTGCGTTTGAGATCACCCTAATTCGGTGCCCTCTTCAAAAAGGCGCCAGAACAGCGTACGCGGTGTCGTGAACGCGTGAGGCCCCACAGGAGCAACTGTGCTTTTCTGATCATGAGTATCCTACTAACGCAGTCATCCTTCTGTACCGGGCATGGGAGAGAAGGAGAAACGAGTCATTCCAGCGGGAGGAATAGGTTAATCTATACATGTCTTCAAAAATCAGGAGTGACAAGTTCTCATCAGAAGTGAGGACAGCAGCAGGGATGTCCTTTGTTCAAACCAAGAGCAGGACACTGGGTGGGGGGAGAACAAAGTACAGCAGGGATCTGGAGGGGTAGGGAACATCTCTTTAGGTTGTAGGCAACAGTGAGGTTTCCAAAGCTATTTTCTTGCTGATTTGCCTATTTGTCTCTGACGTGTTCCTTTGAGAAGTCGTAACTTCCAAAGCGGCAGCTCTGCCTTAGATGCACTTGGTTTTTCATTGGATTTCTTGGAGCCTCTGTTTCCTGAAGTTTTCTGTTGTCCTTCCTATTAGAGCTCCCTGCCATTTTCAGTAGTACTCAGGTGGGGGTCGTTTCCCCCTTCTTGTAACAGCGATGCACGGGGTTCAATTTTATCCCTCAGGAGTATTTTGTGTAACAATGAAAGCATCCACTTGGGTAATCCTTTTCCCACAAAATTCAAGTCTTGCTGCTGTTTCTCCTGCCTTCCCCGTAATGGAACTTACACTTTATGAATGAAAGACGTGAAAATGAGTGAAATACCATGTGTAATATTTTTGGTGCAGCATTTCTGATGGGGGGGGGTGGGGGGAAGATAGTCCTTGTTTTCCTCAACTGAAGCTATAGGAATGATACATATGTTCCAACGTGCATTTTTAATTTGCCTCACATGTCACTAACAACCTGACTTGAAGAAAATATATGTGATTTTGCCTTTGGAATCGATGTTTTATGGCGATATTCTCCTGGTGCTAATTTCCTTTGTAATGAACAAAGAAGAAAGCCCACTTTAGCATGTCATTATGAACGTTACAAAGTTATTTCTACAGCAGATAGTGAAACATGGTTTCCCATTCCAAAATTATGGAGCAGGTTACCAGCTGATGGCAGCGTAGTAGAAAGATCGCCTTTTTTTTCTGTTTTCCCGTTCTAGTAGTGCTGGGTTGCATTTGATTAATATCTTCTACTTCTTTTTACCAAATGAAAAGGAAACTCTCATTTTAGGGGGATGAGAGCGCAAAGCCATGACACGATCCTTGGGTTTAAAACTGATCTTATCAATACCCATCTGCCAGTTGAAATATATGAGTGTGTCCTATGTTGTGCTTGATGGCAATTGTGGGGTGTTTGGTTTTCCTTTTTTTGCTTCTCTCGTAATCCTGACAGAAACGTTCATGTCTTCACGTCCTTAGCTTTAATTTGGGAAGATCAGCGGGATCACACAAAAGCGTTATGGCTGATGACAGAGGGCTCACGGGAGCAAAATCTGACAGCTACTTTAAAAGATAACAGGTTATGGCAGGGGCTCACTAACAAGGGCCAGACTCTCTTGTCATCTGTTTTAGAGAGAAACACCATGAAAATGTCAGTGTGTCTTGAACCAATTTGAGAATTAAGATGGAAAGTGAGGATATTAAGTACAGTAAAGAATATGTGATCCTTTTCGGGATAGTTTGAAGATAAACTGCTTGAAAAATATGTTAAGAAAATATTCTTTTCCCAACAACAGAGAAAATCACTGTCTCTGTCAAACTCTTCAGATTGTTAAACTGGAAACTGAAAGTTTGAGAAACTGATCCATTATTGCTCTAAAACCGCGGCGTTCTTTCTTTAGAAACTTGGACATTCTTTTCACAACTTAAAAAACTCAACTGCATAGCCGGACCTATTGAAGTGGTTCTAGTTGCAGCGCTTTTATTAGCTGTTTTAGCTTCTATGCAACTTCACTGTTACCTTGCTTCATTTTAGACAACAGGTCTGCACTTTTCTGCAGAAAACTACAGGAATCCAGTTGCTTTGAATGGTTTACGTAGCTTCTCTTTCATGCAAAGCGTCAGACAGAAGCTGTGCTAAGAATCTTGGCAGTGTAATCTGACAAAAAAATACGCCAATTAAGTTCTGAGGTTTGCTTATGGACCTCCATGAACTAAAATATAATCCACCACATGGAGTCAACTGAAGTTTCTAACACAGAGTACATGTGCGTCACACTATTAAACTTCAGCACTAAACCAATTTTCCAATTTATTATTGGGTTTGCTGGTTTCAAATTTAATGTTCATGCTTTTGGAGATAGAAAAGTTTCATGGTGAATTTAAAGTATATTGGATATCAGGCAAATTGAAAAATGGGTGAGAGTCTGATGTGTTTAGCAAAGGGGGAAAAAAGGAGAGGAAAAGCTAAAATTTCGCTTTAGACATTAAAAATAGTTACGTCCTGCAATGTATTTGATGTGTGTTTGTCAAGTTGAAATGACTTTGTTCTTTGCGAATCTGAGGCCATCGAATACCAGTCTTACGTGAGCATATGGCACAAGGCGATGGAGGCGGCTCATTTTTCACGCTTTGCTGCCCTTGTGCCCTCCATTCTCACCATACTTCTGGGGTCTGGATGCCCAGGCGTGTAAGTATCGGGGGGACGATATCAGAAATCCCGGATTTGGGGAAGCGTTTTGTTCAGGAGCTCAGAAAGTAGCCGTTTCATTTGAAACATTTTGAAGAAGTCAGCGCTGGACTACTGGGGCCCGTCCAAGCCCGGCAGGGGAACAACTCAATTGGAAGTTGCAAATATTAGTGGATGAAAATCCCTTCACATGCCCTCAATCATGCTGGCCTGTTGGAGTTCCAGCGGGACCCTTCCCTCTCACTCTGCTGGCAGTTTCTGAGCCTTCTCTGGGGCTGCTTCACTAATGTCACAGCTTCTCACAAAAGTAATTGGCCTTTATTGGCCAAAAATACTGCATGAGAATGTCCTTGCCTGTCCCCTAAAATCGCTTCAAATAGTATGTCTGCTACTTAAAGGTGCACTGTTGTACGTCTTGGTCATTCAAAAACTAGAAAATAATGGACTTATCCCCTAAAAAAGCTTTATTAGAGCTTGTATTTCAGGCTATGGAACAGCATATTCTCAGCTGAATACCTCTGTGTTTTGCCGGTTCAATCCTCTGCATTCAGCAAAGTGTTCATAAGAGATGGTGTGTTTTAATTCAGGGGGTGCGTTGCTCCTGTTGAACCTGATCACCCTAGTGAAATCAGGGCGATGCCATCGATCCCATTGCTGTGGCGGTTTTCTGTCCACTTTGGCAGCCTCTCCTAGCAAACACAACAGCCTCGTGCTAATTTATATTGATCTGTCAATTCTTTGCATTTCTACTGTAGCAGAGGGGAGCATACAAGGCCATTTCCATTAAAAGAATATACTGAAGGTGTGCTTCAAATGAAGTTTAGGGTTTGTGTACACAGAGGAGGTTTCTTGTTCAAATTATACATCTTCAGAAGAAAAACAGTATAATATATAATGCAAGGTAAAAAGGATCTTTGTTTTCCTCACTGGCCTGGGTTTCTGACCTCATTGAAAGAGCTACACCTCGAAATGCTTTCAGACTTGACGACCTTTTTTTCCTGTCTCTAACATTAACCTTTGCATTGGTAAAATGCGCATTAACAAGCGTTTTATAACGCTGGTTTTGCAGCTTCATAAATCAGGTAGCAATAATGAATTTTATTTCGACTGCTGACAGCACACTTGAGACCAAAGGCTGGGAGCCAGAGTGATGTGCTCTGGGCGTGTGTGTTTGAGTCAAAGTGAGCTTAGCAGCATCTTTTGCTGCAAAAAAAAGTACAATCTTACGTGATCCAGTGAACGGGATTTTCTCCCCTTTCTTTGTCCAGTGGAAGAGTGAGGGCTGTGCAGAACTGATGCCTTACTGTGCTGAGTGAGATACGGTGGTTTAATTTAAGAGAGGAAAATAAAACTGAGCAAATCCAGAAAGGGGAGGAAGGAGTCCACCTTAGCCCTACGGGCCACGGCTATGGTCCCTTTTTCTAGGATGTTCAAACCAACGTTCATCCCAAAGAAAACGTTTGCAAGGCAGAGATCAAGGGCAGGTGGTTGGTCTCTTGGTATGCGATGGCAAAGGTCTGGAATCCGTAGTTAGCACTGCAAGCCGGGCTTTCAGCTTTCTGTGATGAAAAACCAGGGAGTGGGGTGGAGTGTTGGAAAAATACCTGGAGGATGAAAGAGTGAAGTCGTAAAACATCCTTGGCAGTGTGCAAAATGTACAACCGAAATACTCCATAAAGTCTACTCCTGTTTAGGAGCCCATCTCAGCATATCCTCATCTGTCTTTTATTTAATTAAATACTGAATGAGTGGAATTTTTAAAACTGGAAAATATTTGGTTAATGCTAGTTTTGACAAAGATTCATCTGCATTTGTGGAGGAGTACAAAGCTTTCCTTAACAATGTATTTGTTGATGAGCATGAATAGTTTTCAGTGTGAATTCAGCCTTTACTGACAGTGATGAAAGTTTGAGCATTTGATTTGAGATGAGCTCAAGAGTCTCGCTTCTTGCTGAAATAGTTTAGATTGCTGTTGGAAATACATTAGCACAGATGCTTTGTTCAGTCTGAAGTAGTTACGGTTTCTTTGAGGAAAGAGCATCTCAGAACGTTTCTCATCACGTTTTCCGAGGAGGCAGCATTTAAACAATAGGAGAGAAAGAGTGCAGTGATTCTGCAGTTCAAGAGGAAACTCTTTATTTGTACATGCTGGACTGATACTGAATACAAGATGCTCCGTTTTCAGTGTTTGTAGGGTATGAAGAACATGAGATACCGATGTGTTAGTAGTGTGACCTTTTTTCTCTTTGTTTCTTTACACAAATCAGTTCTCAGTGAACCAGAAACAATTTACTGCCTGCTTAGAAGATGCGGATGCAAACTTGGGTTGCAGCTCATTTCCTGAAAAGCGTCTTGGCTTTGAGTACCAAAATGGGTCGGCAGGAACATTTGTAGATCTTTCTGAAGAGTATAGATTCCTGTGGAGGTGGCTTTAAAGTGCTCCCTGTTTAAGTGATGGAGCTTTACCCAGGAATGAATTTCCCTGCATGCATTGCTGACAGATTACTGAGCTTTCTTAGTAGAGGTCGGTATTATAAAAGAGCTATTGTGGTCTAAATTTACTTACAGTTTATCAATCTGTGGTGGTTCCTCATATTTCAAGACAATTAAATTAAAACCGTATTCCCTGAAAATAAACCGTTTCAGAACAAATATGAGGCCTTGGTACTTATTTAAAAAATGTTCTTTAAGCTTCAATGATTGTTTGCTGCTACCCATATCTGCAACCATGCTGAATCAAGCTATAGCTAAGTGGAAAGTTAAATGTATTCCTGAGGTGTTAGTATCTACATCTTATTATTTGCAGTCTCTCAGAGAAAGCAAAAGTGACTACAAATAGCACTATGCCAGAATCTGGTTTCTTGACCAACAATGGTACTTCAGCAACCGGTTCATTCTAAAGTGGTCACAGTTGTTGGTGACAAGAGGCTTTGTATTTGAATACGGCACAGGTTTTGGTCCATGTGAAAACAAGTCTGAATGTTAAATATTTTCTGACACTTTGGAGTTACTGTTCTCTTCCCATTTCTACCCTTTATTTCCTAGTTTGCTGTTTCTCGTATCAAAGAACCATTATATCTATATATTGTCACCACTTCACAGACTTGTGGTTTTTTGCATTTGGAGAAGGCAAAGGTTAAACCTTTGCCCTTTTGGTTTATCTTTCCATAATAACAAATCATCTTGCTTCAGCAGCCAGTAGATGGATGAAACTGCTAACCTGGGGAATCAGTTTCAGTGCTCTGCTGTTCATCGACTGAAAGATAACACAAATACTTGTATTCAATTCTGCAGACCCCCACCAGTGAGCGAAAGTGCACCAAAAGGAACCGTGGTCGCAGTTGTTACAGCGGCTGCCTTGAACCAGACGATCGTGTATTCGATTGTTTCAGGAAACGAAGAGGGTAAGTACTAATATCTTTGCCTTAGTGATTACACTGAGCTTAGTGAGAGCATAAGAAGCCTTTGAGAAAAAGTGATTGGAATAAAGCTGCTGAGGCAAAATCTCACCTCACCTGTACAAATGGGAGCGACTGCCATTATCAAACCTTTAGAGATCAGCTCAAGATCAGATCAGTTAGCAGAATTACAAGGAAAATTAAAACGCGGTGAAATTTGCACTTATGTGAAAATCCACGTCAGTGCTACATGGTGTGAATGCATGGCATCCTGAAATAAGAATAGAAACGGCCGTGATGCCATTGTACTTCTTGCTTAGAAATCTGGTTTCAGGCATTGTAGACTTTACCATTCTATAGGCACAAGTATTAGATTAGAGCCTGATATTTAAACCAAACATCATTCCTACATTTGCATCCTTCTCAGGTATTGTCTGTGATTCACCTTGAAATCTCTAAGCAAAATCACACTAAATTATTTGGAGGGATGTGGAAGAATTCCCGGTCCCATCCTCATTTTTGTGAGAGTGGCTGTTTGTCTTACCTGATCTTGCCAGCGTGTCCTCGAGTCGTCTTTTTCCAGTACCAGCTCAGATTCAGCTGCTGTGCTCTTTGGAAGAAGAGTTGTGTGAGCTTTTAGAGGCCTGAGGGAGGGATGGGCAGAAATGTCCTAAGACAGTGTCAGAGAATCGTGTCGTCACCAAAACAGCAGCACTTAGACATTTTAAAAAAAATTTATGCATCTTAGAAAGTAACTTCTGTTTATGCTGGATTTCAGATGTGTTTGGTATTAATAACAGAACAGGCGTGATCTCAGTTAAAAAGACTCTGGATTATGAAAGCGTGAAAAGCTACGAGCTTCGAGTTCAAGCAGACTCCTTACAAGTGGTGCGATCCAATCTGCCTGTTCCTTCCAAAAGTAAGTTGAAAACTCCTTTTTTTTAAATCAGTTTTGGGTATACATATGTATTGTTATTTTTTTAGGATACTGATAGCTGCACTCTCACTAGGGACCTCATTTTGTTATCAGAAATACAGCAGTGACCATGGGATGTAAACAGAAGAGTGTGTTTGTGGATTTCTACGCTTGCCTTCCGTACGTGGAGCTGATGAGGCTTGAGCTAAATCCTCCCGAGTCATGTTGATGTTACACAGCTGTAGGTCTCACTGACACAGATAGAAGTCATAGTTTTTATCTATACGGAGAGCTGGTGACACCAGCTGAACATTTCCAGTGTAACAGGGCTGTTTGGATGGAATGGTCCCAGATACCTTTTCATAAACACATAATTCAGCCCAAATACAGGCTTGGTAACATCACACGAGATGCTGGGACGCTACCGAGGGGAACGGGGGACAGATACACGGCACGAGTGACAGGAGAAAACTAAAAAAGACTCCTTCAGCACTGCTGAGGGGCTGCAACCTTGACTGGGAGCAAACTGGAGGCGAGGACCTGCTGTGACAAAGGCGAGAAGTTCTTGGCAGCGTCGCTAGGCAGGAAAGGGTTTATTTACAGACTGGTTTGCTTTGGCTCTGTCTTGTGGTGAGGGTTTTCTTTTTCCTTTTAATGGTTTTATTTTTCTAATAAAAGGTCTTGTGATGAGTTTTATCATCCTTCCTGTAAGGATAATGTCTGGCAAGTCTGGCCTTGGAACAACCGGCTCACTTAGTGTCCTGTCCCATCCTGTACAGCTTCCTATTTAAGCTACAGTTGGATGAAAAAAAGGAAAGAAACCTCGTACTACAGAGTGTCTTGGTATATACTTGGTATATATCTTCACACAGACTGTTTGTTGACTCAGGTTTTTCTCCTGTGTTTTTAGTCTCTGCAAGTCCGCGTTTTCACCTGTTCTAGCCAAGGAGACTCATGGATGCAATGAAAATAAGCCCAGGGTGGTGGATTGTTGCACTGAGAAAAGGGCGGTGGGGAACTAAATGTTTGTTTAAAGGCTATGAAAATATTACCTTCTTTCATTTCAAATTGAAAGTAAGATAATTTCAAGTCATTTGTTCTGCAGTCACGAGCTGTGATCCAGATCTGTTGCAGGTGGCTGGAGCTTTTTTCTCCTCTGCACTTCCACCAGTGTTTGTTAATCATAGAGCAGATCTTCAGCACTGGGAAAAAAACAAGCTCATCCTGACCAAAAACATCCTCGTGAACTAATAGGTCGTAGGGAAAACTTCAGGCTCTTTCATGTATAAATGTCTCTCCAGGAGACACTGCAGCACCAGCTCATTGCATCCCCCGTGTGAGCTGAGGAATCCCCAGCAAGCCAGGCTTTGGGTACCTGCTCCTGCTTGCTCTGTGTGTGTAATTCATTCAAAATAGGACATTTCATTGATATTCTGAAACGACTAAATACAAATGGAGCTCAGATTTACTGCAGACTTCAGTTTTATGCAGATAACTGGTATTTAGTTACCCGTCAATCCAGAGAGGCAGGTGGAGGGAGATATTGTTAGAAAAATGCCAACACCAGACTGTTTCTAAATGTCAGTGAGATTTGGGCTCTTATCAAAGTGCGTACATAATAAAACCATACAATTTTTGGAAGCTCCCAGTAATATAATGAACAATTCTAGCTTGACTGCATCTTTCAAAGCGTTATTGGCAGTACGATGCTGTAGGGATCGTGCTGCCATGGTCTTTGTTCTGATCTCAGTTCCCAAGGAGAGCTCTGTGTGACAAGCCAGGGGCAAAAAGCCGTGCATCTGTCACTGATGTTAAACCGACACTTTTCCACCCGGGTAAGAGATAATTTGTTGTGCCCACGCCCAGGCACAGAGAGCACTGGGCAGAGGAGGACTCGGAGCACGGCGCGATCCCCTTTTGACCCTTGCTGCAGGGACGAGGGAGCTATGGTGGCTTCTTTGCTTTTGCTGCCCACTGCGGGCCCTTTGGCTGGCGCTTGAGCCAAAGTGCCACCCCAGCATTGTCAAAGGTGACAAAGGTGTTCGGGACTGACAGAGACCTTCCCGCACCACGGGTTGTGATCCAGAGTTAATAGTCGGAAGGGTTAGAAGGGAAGGGCCACCCTTCACTAAACGGGCTGATTCAGCAGTCCTTTTTTCTATAATTAGTCTTCTAATTATTGTTCTGATGGTTAGGATAGTAGCTGTGAATATTAGGAAACTCAGCTCTAGTTTATTTCAGTGCCACTTTGGTGCATATGCTTAAGTGTATTGTGTGTAGATCAGAGGTCAAAACTCAGACTTTTAGTGATAGTGATTTAAACAGGATGCGATTCTGTTTCTTCGGGGTAAAGATACTACTGTAGAACTTGCTTGTGATACTGAAATTGGTACTTCATGAATATTTGCTTACATATTTTTAAAGTTCTTCAAGATATTAGACTTAACGGGCTTCGGTATTTGGGAACATGCCATAAAATGGGGTGATAGACTATAGCCTGAGACACTGTATGGGGGGTGACAGTTAGTTCATTAGGCTTTCTTGATGAGTTTTGATCAGGTTAAACGCTACTTCAGAGTGAGGTGAGAAGGAATGAATCGAACGCACAACTGTGGACTGCGGTGACAGTGAAATGACGAACCACTTGGGAGAAAGGTGACTTTGAATGCGCTTGTCTGGAATTCCATGACATTGAATTAATGCAGCACCCTGAACCAGATAAGGCAGCACTGACGAGCCACTAAACAGCGCGGAATTTTACGAAACTCACAAGAGGGTACCAAAGTGGTTTTAACTGTGTGGTATCACAGAAACTAATTACACAGAAGTAGGACTTTGAGATTTCATCGGTGGAGTAGAAAAGTGGATGATATTGCATTAGGTGTAGCGAAGCTTATCACTCAGTGATCGTGCCAGCTGATAGTGTAGTAATAACTGAATAAATAAATGAGGAGAGAAAGTAAATTGAGATGCTGTTTGGAGTATGAGAACATAAAATTGGTCACTTAACCTGGGTTTTTAAAATATGATGCTAAATCATGCGAAATCACACTCTTACTTTTCGCAGAATCTAACTCCTTAAATGAGTTACTTTAACCAGAACTTTATTATTTGAAGTTCCGGTACATTTTTACCTCATTTGAATGGAAGAGAAGTTAGGTTTTCTGATTATAGCAAGTTTAAAAGGCTGGAATTCTGGCTTGAGGAATCAGCAGCTGCTGATGCTGAGACATGAAGGACCTTCAGTATTAATGGACTTCTCCGATTCAGTTCAATTTAGCAGCCTGAGTTTTTTTCCGTCTGCGCTTTGCTTCTTAGGTTATCTATCACAAGAGACAACAGTCTAGTAGTATACTGTAGGTCACATTAGGACTGTGATTATTAGCTTCCAAAGAGAGGCTTTCAGCTCTCCCTCAATGGATAAGACAAAAAGAAAAGGAAAACTGGTGTGTAAGGGGAGCAGCCCAACGCTGCGTGTGGCAGGATGTGTCGTGCAATCTGTCACCGAGCAAGGGAATGGATCACCACGATTAATCACCTACTAAACCAGAGGTACTTCTTGAACTAGAACAGGAGAAACATCATCTTTTACTTGATTAGAACACTGTCAGCTCTTTGTGAAGTTTTCATGGGCACCTCGCTGTCCTGCAGTTTGGTACCCAGGACAAAGCAACAACCTTGTTGTGGCAAGGGAGGACAGGACAGGAGGAACCAGAAGGGCTTAAGGGGAACCAGGGGGAGCAGCAAAGAGAAAGCGCTGCCTAAGTGCAGTAAGAAAGAGCAGAAGGGGTGAAGAGAGGGTTTTACTGCCAAAGTAAACTGGTCCCAGTTTGAAGAACCAAAGCATTAGTGGGCATCTGGTCCCTGTGCCAGACAGAGGAACCGTGCGCTGGGGTGGGAGACACCAGGGCTTCCCGCTTTGATCTGGAGAGAAGGGCATATTTACAAGAGCCCCAGAATACGTTTGCTTGTAAACATCACTGACGAAAGGGCCCTCCAGATTCCTCTGAGCACAGAAATGGAGGATTCAGTCTCATGTTTTCCAGCATCTGAGCAGAGCGCATCTTGTCATTCCCTAAGTCTGTACACACGGCCCTTTCAGCCGCAACCATGGTGGCGTTTGCTCTCCGATCCTGATTTATCACAATCTGTGTGTAGCTTCCTGCCCGGCTGCTCAGTGACGCAGCCCCCAGGCTCTGCCCTTCTGCCCGCCCCGGACCTGCGTGCAAACAGATGGTTTAAAACTCAAACCTTGCAGGCAAAGGTGGCACCATTTGGCACAGTGCTGCGTTGGGGTTTGTCTTAGTTACAAGTTACCTCTGTCAGCAGCTTCTTGCTCAGTCAGTTGTTGAGAGGGAGGCCAGAGGGAGTGGGTTTGCCTGCAGGTTGCTCAGCTGTAGATTTTGTGTTGTTTTGCTTGTCTCTAAAACTGTGAGATGCCTCTGAACTCACATTCTCGTGGCAGGGGTAAGAAGGAGGGTTTCTTGTGTTGTGGACTTGTAAATACAGGGGAACTCTCCCCTACATCCCTGATCTTGTCACCTGCATCTTCATTAGAAATTTCATGGCATCACTCATAGTCCCACTGTCATCTCTCCCACATCCTGATTTTTCCTTGTGCTTGCATTCTTGCTGACTCAACTGACTCTAATTAAAGAGCCGGGAAATGAAGAACAGCAGGCGTGTATTTCACGCTCCTAGAGATGCAGGATTAATGGCAGAACCACATGGTCGATTTTAATTGTTGACTTTTCAAGTAGCCTTACATTTTTAGTTTCAGACGTGTTGCTGAGGTTTGTGGGGCTGGTGTTTTATAAGCTGGCTGCTGTGCCAGTCCCTGAATCTGGGAGACGTAACAGATGGACAAAATCCGCTAGGGAGCCTGAAGAGCTGCGAATCTGCTTCCTCTGCCACACAGCTCTGGGGTCCTTTCCCTGAAACCGACTTCAAATTGCTCTGGGCAGCAAAGCAGTGTGTTTTAGAGAGACTGCATAAAATGCGAGCTCCCTTTCAATTAATTATTTCCTAGTAAAAGATATTTTATATTCATTTGAATCAGACCTTGGCTCAGCACTGTTCCAAATACGTTGCAGTTTACATCTCATCGAAGGTTCTTTCTGCACTGTTCTCGATCAGCTACCGCATATGAACTTCTTCAGGCTTTATGGGCACATGCTGATTTAGATTAAAATGCCATCGAAAAATATTCAGGGCTGGTTCCTATTTGGTTCTGCCAAATTTAGTAAGGCGAGATCGAGTGCAGCTGCGGTTCGGTTTATTTTACCTACCAAAGCACAAAGTCTGCTCGACAGACTTACAAGGTAGTAGTAAAGCAAAGTGCTATTGAACCCTGTCAAATTACAATTCTCATTCCCACTTTGATTAAAATGCACTTTAAAAAGCGAAGGACCTGCTATTACCTACTGCAGAACAAACAGCCGCTGACTAAACTGGATACAGACTTTTTATGTTAAAATTGCCAATGCGTGAAGAGCAGCTGTATCAACGGCTGCTTTAGTGTGTTGTGGAAGACAAGTGCAATATCATTGGTGAAAACATAATGTAAAACAAGTGTGGTAACACTCAAAGCGTAGTTGACACTGTCCCAGTGTTCAAAATCATTCCGTTTAGCTGAATTTCTGCAGTCTGGTGAGGAGCTCCAGGCTCATGGGACTCAGGGATGTTATTAGCACTACTCAGATAAGCGGAGATACCTGAAAAGAGTTTTCTACAAGTGTGTTTGGGAAAAACTTCTAGAAACACCGGTACACACTGGCTCTGGAGCATGCTCTGACCAGGCCCTGGGGTTTTCGTGGCTGTTCTGTGTTCTCTTAGTCATTCCTGATCTGCTGGTTTGGTGTCTTGCAGAGGATCCTCAGGCTTCCCTTGGAGCAGCTTTCAGGATGTTTTCGCTCTCCCTAAGCAACTCACACAAGCAGAAAGATGCAAATGCCTCTTTTTCTAGTCTTGAGAGTGATTATTTACCTGGAGCAATGCATGCGGTGTATTTGGTTCTTCGAAATCTTATATGCTGAAGCTGACTCGCAGGCAGCTGCAGATCTGTATACTCAGGGGCTGGAAGAGCAGATGCAGATGGGACACAGGAGCCCTTGCAGGAGATTGCGATGCAGAAACTCCCTTTGCCGTGTATCATCTGGGAGGCTGACGGCTCCTTTATGACTGTTGAACTAACTGGTGTGAAAAATACAGATAATAAATGTGTCTTAGCAAGAAAAATGTGCAGTAAAATTAAAGGACCTGCTTAGCAAATATTATCTGCATACCTTTTGTTACAGCTGAATGGGAGTGGTCATGACGCTGTTTTCTTGTCTGCAGTTTTTGGCCACCTCGGCAGTCCTGTGCTGCCTTGTCCAGGGCAAGGTGTTTTCTTCTTTCCCCTGGCCAGCTCTTCACATAGCTCAGTGCGTTATAAGAATTATACTTTGATTGCATGAGGTCTCACAATAAGTACCATGGAGGAGTAAATTCTGCTTTCAACTACGAGACTCCGTGAAAAAAAATGTAACGGGAGCTGGATTCCAGATTTAGGATACCAAAGAAGCAAGGTTTTACATACGTGGGATACAAAATTTCCCCTCTGGAAGACGAGTGCAAATGTTGGTGTCCTTTAGAGTGCCCAGTCCTGCCCACAAGAGCATCAGTAGCTAACAATGCACACCATAGAGTGGATGCTGTTGCCTCCCTTCAGGTACCAGAGAAGAAGGCTAGAGCCACACAAACCCTGTTTAGAACAAGCAGTAAATGTTTGGAATAGGAAGAAGAGTCTGACGCTGTAACTGGAGTCTGGAAGAGCCCCGTGTGCAGGGGATGTCTGAGGAAATCCAGCAGAGCGGTGGGGAAATCCTCCCAGCCAAGGAAGGGTCTGGCGCGACCTTCACACGTGTGGCACAGTTCCTGATTTCAGTGTGGGTTTATCTGGTGTGAGCTGAAGGCAACCTCTGTCCGAGGCTGGGAGTCGCTCCCCGCGGGCAGCCGGAGCTTGGAATGGGATGAAAAGCAGGCGGTGGTGGGGAGTTCACAGATGCCACGTCCCCTCCGTCTGCCAGGGTGAACAGAATACAAGCTGCGGGTAAAAATCAAGCGATAAGATAGAAGGAAGGTAGATGTTTAATTTAACACTAACGATGCTCATGTCAGCTGGTATATATGCAGGTTATCTAATTTGTTTTGTTTGTAGTGCAATGACTTTCATTTCTCATTTTCAAAGCATTCAGCCATCGCTAAGCAAATCAGCACTTTGGCAGCTCAGAGAAGCGCCAGCAAATGAGGCAAATTGCAAAGCAAACTTTGCAGGAGGCTGAGCCGCCTCACCAAAACTGGCTTCAAATGGTGAAGATAGCGAGCGCTATGCAAAAGAAGTTTGATTTGTATTACGAAGAGCTGGTGCAGCTTATTCAACACCGAGTCCTGCCAGTGCTGACCGTGATACAATGAGGATTTTCCCTACAGCGATACACTGGTGCTGATCATTGATGGAACTGGTGATTAGCTCAGCAGGGCAAGGTCACTCACACACATCACCTGTAATCCCGCTCCTGTCGCCTTCTGCCCTAAAGGGTGTAGCTGCACTGAGAAAACCTGCCTGGAAATCTAATTTTTCTCAACAGGGCTGCAGTTTCTAACTCTGCCTTAGTATTGCAGCCAGAAACATTAAGGATCTGATTTAACAGGAGAGATTTCTGAGTATTTGCAGGACCTCACAATACCTCTTTGATTGAAATTCTTCTTTACTGTAATAAATAAAGTAGTCAAGGTAAGACGTGTTATTTTAAAATGGACATAAGTGAGCTAGAGATGATTACAAATAGACCATTATGTCCACATTACACACGTTAAGATGTTGGATTAGGGTGTTTTTTCTCACGTCTGTAATGAGAGTTGATCATGAAGTCATTTTCCTGGGAAGTACCAACACCTCCAAGCTGTATAACATATCTGCACAGAGCGGTGTGGAAGGGGAATCATTGATTATTCCTCTGGGGAAATGTCATTTCCTGTCTTTTCCTTGGTCATTTTTTCTCCTCTCTTTCCTAATGCACTGGATGCCATTTTAAATGTTTTTCTCGGATTTCTATTACTTTTATGAAGTCCTCATTTGTTTGCCATCAGTTGGACCGTTGGATGGACAGAATGTCTTTGGTGGCTTTGGCAGCCTAAGAAATAGTCTGCGTTTTAATTTTTGTTGTCCCCTAAAGATACAGCTCCTAAGCTCTTCCTAAATGAGCCTGTGTTTTGATGCTAAGTCTGAGCAGCATGGCACCTGTGCAACATTTAAATTACCCTGGCACTGAAACGAGTTAGGAAAACCAACTCTGAAATGATGCAATTTATCACTGGAAAATGTGGTTTTAATGAACTGGGTATCATCATTTCCAGCAGTCTTTCTGGATTATACAATTCTGAAAGAGACAAACAGATGTTGTATAGATTACTGCGCCATTTAATCTTTTTTGCACTAAGTCCATAATGTTCGCTCGATGTTTTTTCCTTGCAGAAGGAGAGAGATACTTATTGTTCAGTGGGCTGGATCAGTAACCGTTTAATAAAACACAAATTAACAGCTGTATTTTCCTCAAAGATGTATTGAACCTCTAGGAGAGAAATAATACTTGTTGAGTTCCCCTGGGCCAGGCCAGGTTTTGATGAAGCCAAACTTGGGCGTGCCCTCAATTAACACGCTAAATTCGTTAGAAGTTGAGGCTGATTAGCACATGCTGGTCAGACCTGTCAGGTGTTTGTGCTTTATGGCTCAAGCAGGTACAGAGAATGCTCTGTTGATCTGCAACGTGAAGTCTTGTGGTGTTCGTCCCGAGGATGTTTCTGCCCGCGCTATAGTATGAACATGTGTGAGTTTGCAGCAGAATCCCCCACCAGGCATTTGCGTGGGCATTAGCAATCATTAAAATACATAAAACAAGCGACACGTGAAGCGGAAAAAGCGAACGGCTGTTTGCAGCATAACTACCAGTGTCCATCACCTGTTCCTTCCTCTTTCCAATGCTCCTGAGAAGCTCATGTGGCCAGAATCTGTGTCATTAAAGTACAGTATTTTTGCTTGTGCTTTTCCATTTATTTGAAAAATAAGTTACAGATCTTTTCTTATATTTTCCTCAGTTTGCTTTCTGCTTTTTGCATCCAGGTGAATTCAGAGACCTCTAGTAGCAAAGTGCAGGTGTACAGATAATGGGAATCACTTGTTATAAAGGTACAAATTTCAGCTCAAGATTCATTCAGAAAATATGGCAAATGCAGAAACAATAAATATTTTTTTTAAATCTCTTTAATTCCTTCAGTTTCATAGTTTTCATACCAAATGTGCTATTATTTCTAATGTGTTTATTTTTGCAGTTTTGTCCATGCTCTGTTTTGGGCTTTAAACATTTGTACTCCAGTAAGCATTAAAGATTTCTTGCCAAATACTGTATGTATACTTTTCATCCCTTCTTTTAGGTAATACAGCAAAAGTGTTCATTGAAGTGAAGGATGAAAACGACCATGCACCTGTCTTCACCAAAAAAATGTACATTGGAGGAGTGTCTGAAGATGCCAAAATGTTTTCTTCTGTGCTTAAAGTTAAGGTAAGACTGAGATTTATTTTAAATAACATTCACTTGCAGTGGGTAAATATTTACTCACTGGTTTGATTTTTCACAGGAGGTTACGCAATGTGTTTCTCCTAAAACTGCTTGAGCTCCTCAGACATGGGCAGGAATTTCCATGTTATTTGTTTTTTATGATCAAGTGTAGTAAGCACAGAATGGGTGGTTCTTTTGATGAAATGAGTGTTTGAGCAGGAACATGAGTGCAATGGTTTCCATTTGTGTGCATGTGAATGACACGCGTCAGCCTGGTATCCTGGGAGTTCCCAACACAAGGTTGATTTGGAGCTTAGAAGAGTTTTGCAGGTTTGATTTCTATTGAATTAACGTGCTTGGTTCTTCATTGAAAGATCTGTAGCTATCATTTTAGATGCGTTAATATTTAAAGGATTCTTTTATGCTCAGCACTACTTTTGACCCTAAATCCTTCTGGCCACTTTGGCAGCAGAATGGTTCTGCTTTCAAAAGGAAAGAGGAGTTTTCTGTTTCGGCTCAGCAATGCCATTTCAGGTCCGTGCACTGTGACACAGTTTGTGAGTAAAATTGATTATCTGTAGGTTTTTTATTTATTTCTTTTCTAAAAAAAAAAAAAAAGGGAGTAAATTAAAGGAAATATAATATATAGAAAGTAATTAGCATCAGACAGAAAAAATAGCTTAGAATAAAAGCTGTTTGTTTTGTGTAACATGCTTTGTGATGCAGTGTCTTGTGCCAGAGATGGCCGGAGCTGCCGCGCCTGCCCAAGTCAGCTCATTTCCCCTCCCGCATCTTTTGTCGCCTTAAGCGTTGGTGGAATAGGTCTGAAGTTGCTGATTCCAGCTCCCACGAGAAAGGGCACAAAAATACAACCTGCTAAGAGTTTGACTTTGACCTCGTGATGCCTTTAGAGCCCCAGGAATGAAACAGAGAATAACAGAGCTTATTAAAGTTGCCCTTAGCTTTTTGTGGTTTGTGGCCAAAGTTAGACCAGCAATGGCTGAGAAGTGGAAAGTTGTTATGCATTGACTATTGGATAGAGGCTTCTATAGATGAAATCAGTTTACTTTGTGCTCTCATCCAGAGTATTTGGTGGGGGTTTTTTTAATACAGTGCTTATTATAGGCTTTTATTTTTGCCCCAAGAGTATCTATATTGGTCTTTTCTAGAAACACGTCAATTTTAAGATACACTAGATTTATACTCTATAAAAAATAGTGACCTATAAGTGAATGTCTGCTCAGTTCAATGAAAAGGAAATTCTAGACACACAGATTAAAGAAATAGTGGCAGTGTTGGTGATCCGAGCCCATCACTGAGCAGAGATGTTTTCCCACCTAGCTATGAACTGAAGCCTGGAGTACTTGAAAATAAGAAACAGAAAATTGTGCCAAATCCAGGAATTTAGAGATACTGAAGCTCCAGAAATGCACAAAGATATTGGAGTAGATAAAGAATAATAAATAGCAAAGTTATTTGGATAAGAGAGTGATGTGTGCGAAAGTAAATGAAACATCAGACCCAAACGTGAAGTTACATTTTGAGCTGATGAAAAAAAATCTGCAGAGGCTGTGGAATCCTACCTGGTTTTTGAAGAGGCATTCCTGGTTTCTTAGGCACAGATATTCATGTGTGTCGGCCAAGGGGATGCGAAAGGTGTGAAAAAGAGCAGGTGGACGGGTAAGGGATATTTGGGGGCGAAGGGAGAAATCCCATTTTACCCTTCAGAAACATTAGTCTCAAGAAGAGTGATCAAATGACACAGAAGGATGACACGAAGAAATGACAATTTATGTCTCTAACCTGTTAAAACCTCTGCCAGAATTCTCCCTGAATTTCCTGACAGGCAAAATAGACCAAGCTAGGAAAAGTTGCTACCAGTGGACAGCATCAGCCATAAGGGTGCGCTGAGTGAAATTAGAAGCAGTTAAGAAGTGCTGGTCGCAGAAATTCAGGCTGTCATTTATTGCTCTAGCACCAACATTTTCAGCAGTTGGTGCTACTTAGCTTATTTTCTGTCCTCTATTAGTTAAATACAATGCTCGTTCCAATTAGTGTCTTAACACTTAACTTTTGAAGAGTTCAAGTGGGTGGAATTAAATGAGTAGTGTCTCAAGTTGAAGTTTTGAAGAACATTAATAAAATTAATGCAAAACTTGCACTGTAGAAATTATTCCAATTTTTATACTAATAAAAATTACCATAATTTACATTTTATTAATATCTTTTTTCCTAAGGAAAAACCTCCTTAGTAAGACTTCTAAATGCATTTACTTCCATCTGCCGCATTCATTAATAGTAGCTAATTTTTTTAATGATCTCTGAGTAACTTTGAAAAGAAACTGATATTGTCAGCATATTCTCATTCTTCTGTCACTGACGACAGCTTTGATCCTGGAACACAGTATGGACCGGAACATTTTTACACCTGAAAGATGAGAAACTGCATGTTCGATATACTTGAAATAATTGTTCTTCAAACTCATAGTGAACCAACATTGTCTAATGATGAAAAACATCACATTAATTGTCACAGCAGCGCCACAGAGTCACTGTTACAGAAAAGTGTGCAAAATGTCCTACACTCTGAGAGCCAAACTTGCTTTTTTCGGCCTGTACTTCAAGGAAACAGCAGCAATAAATAAGTACTAAAAGCGTGGATGTGACAGTAACTTTTAACTTGGTTTCTTATGTACATCCCTTTATCCTGAGGAACGGACAAAGTGTTTGTTTTAAATCAAAGTGTAAGATTGGTGCTGAAAAAAGAATGGACTCTGAATTAAGCCTGTTTTTTCTTGTATTAAGCAAAATGAGGCAATCGAGGTATGGCAGGGACTCCGCTAATTACCTCCCAGCTTCTTTGGGTTTTATCTTGACTTTTATCTGTATGTGACAGATTTTGCTTGACAATCTGAAAGTCAAAGCCATAGTCAAGTCCATTTGAAAATTCCCTGTTTGACAGTCCTTGTGTGTGTGTGTATGTGTGTGTGTGTTTAATACCAACACATCACTCTTCACATCCCTCGTGTGAATACCTGTGTTTCTAACGACCTGTGTGTGTTCCTGCACCTGTAGACAGGGCTAATAGAAGTCAGAAAATAGTTTTGTATAGAAGTAGAGGTGGTTGGCAAGGTTGGGGTCTCAAGGAGTGAGATGCGCAAGAAGTTGCGGAGGGGAGGGGATAAACTGAAGTCTGTAAAACAGTGTAGTGTGTTAAAAGAGAACCGAGGACAACCCAATTTGGTGAAGAGAGAATAAGAAGGAAAAAACAAGCACTTGATCGGAAGTAAGGTAAGATCCATCTTCTGCTTTTATATGAGAAGAATGCAGCTCAAATTAACGTCGTTATATGTCTCGTGACTCTTCTGTCAATTGGGTAACTGTTACGTACCATAAAGATGGTATGGAAAGGGAAATTTAAGTCATGAATGAAGAGAAATCACATTGTGAACACCTATGTTTACTTTCTTATGTGGAACTGATAAAACGCAGCAAAGTTCTTTTTTGAGGAGACCGCCATGCCCAAGTGTTGGAAGCATGAAGGGCAGGTGCCCACCTGGCACTCTGTCTGATTGCCTGGATATCATAGCAAAAAGTGTAGTACAACACAACTTCTGTAGTATAATTTACTAGTTAAGCATATTTTAGAAGACTTTCAGAGAAAATAAATCACATTCATCCATTACATTTTTATATTTTAAGCACAAATGTGTTTAATTTGCCTCAATGGATATGATATAAAAGTTCCCCACCGAGTGTCGCCTGGCAGGCTCGTCGAGTATGCTGCTGCTTTTGGAAACATCAGCGCTGGCTCCATTAACAAGAAATGCTTCTTTCTGGGGCAGCTTGGTTGAAAATAAGGGTCAGATTTATTGCAAGAAGCTGGTCATTGCCAGTTTATTTATAGTGAAGGTGGAGCAGGTGGAGTTAAATACATAATACCTGAGGGAACAATTTGTGATCTGGGTACCTGTATCTACTTCAGCCATTTACTGCTGGAGACCAGGGTCTGGGACTTGATGCGAAACCCACGTGCCAGTGGTTTGGTGTCTGTATCATTTATCCACACATCCAGTTTTGAGGAAAGTACCATGGCAGAAAACCAGGACTCATCTTGAATTTGCTTCGTTCTGCCGAAAGCTCAAGGTCAAGGCTGTTTGTGGCTCTGGCAGCGGGTTCGACTGAACACCACGCGGTCCAGGCGCTGGGTGGAATAACCATGGGAAAAGATCGTTAATTACGGTCATCGGAATGGCTGCCATTTAGATAGTGATGTGGGCGCTGCAGTTAGATGTGATTTACAGGGTGTGCCGGCTTTTATTTGCCATTGCTCTAACTAAATTCGTTAAGCATAATAATCACAGTGGCAGGCACTTGCCAACAGTTCTCATTTAGTGGCAGTTTAAGCTAATATAATTTTTCCTTTTTATCAAGTAGGAAATAAGAAAGATGAGCCAAGGCATTAGCCAGGAAGTACTAAATTAGACGTTCTTACCAGTGTAGATACCAAGGAGGTTCCAAAATGATTTTATATTCTGGGTTGAAATTCACTGTATATTGATTTTAGAGGGTATGTGGGTTATGTTAAGCAAGAGGTAAATAATATTTTGAGTTTAAAAAAAAAAAAAATCCACAATTAGTTCCTTTTTAAACAGCACTTAATGATTTGCTGTAGTCATTAATTTCCAATATAGCAATTTATGACAATCATTTTGAGATAAATGAATCAGAAATATACTGCTGAACATTTCTGTGTTCAACTTCCATTGCTTAAACCATTCTGTACTCTGTGGCTTGAACAAGATTTCACTCCTCCCATCAAAGCCTGGATCTTCTGCTCTTGAAAAATGTTTTGTGCCCCCCCCTCCAGTCCTGGCACTAATGGTGTCCCCCAGCCTAGAGAGTAGCGCTAGGAGTGACAAATAATGGAACTGCCAAGGACCAAATACAAAAAAACTGCAGGGGGAGAAGAAAACTAGGACTGAGGACATAATCTTACACACAAATCGAATGCAGAGGCAAATAGGCCAATAAAATATTGGACAAACACTTCTTTCATCATCAAAACAGTTACATGTGTGACTAAGGCAAGTGCTATCGATTGCTTCTCCCAGCTCTGTAAGGTGCAGGGATTTTGCTGGCAGCAGCAACCGCTCTCTTAAATATACTCATTTGAATATAAAATCCTTTTAAAACAAGATAATGTGTTCTCTCGCTCCAGGTTTTTAGAAAGATTAAGTAGATAAAAAGGAAGCTTGAGCTCAGAAGAATGCCACAAATCATTACCAAAAAGTCACTTTCAATTAGCATTAATTTGGTTAATGATATGCCGTATGAATTATTCTATGTGGATATGATTCTTTCAAGACTGGTGTCCTCTGAAAGCTGATAACTACTAATGTCTCTAAGAAGAAAATCAAAGGAATGTATTTATTCAAAAGGACCTTTTTAAGCAAGACTTTAGTCCCTCATCTTAAAGCCCAAGTTGATGTTGCTGGTACCTCAGCAGGGTCCTAGAGCTGTGTGAAATGCAATGGTGGGACAGCAGGAACAGCGGTCACATAATGGCTTTAATTATAGCTCTGGTGGTGCTCACAGAAGGGTTTCCAGTATCGGGCAGTCCTGATGAGCACTGCTGTTAAAACAGGCTTTTCTGTTCTCTCCCCTTTTCCGCAATTCTCTTTTTTTCCCCACAATTTTCAATGTGTGTAAGACCCTGTTTCCATGATTAAAGGCCTTTCTGTGCTTTTGTTATGAATATGTTAATTTAAACCAGGTGTAATACTCATAACTACTAATTTATGAATTTTGTGGTTTGAGATTTGCTTTGCATTTTATTATATTAGAATTCTATTGCTTTGCTGTTGGTATTTTCCTGTAACTCCTGATTTTCCCTTCAGAATTAGAACCAGACATCCTTCACCCATGTACACAGTATTTCCAATCTGCTCTATAAAAACAAAACTAAAATCAGCATAATCTTTAGGGAAATTACTAGTGGGAATTGACTTTTCATTATAATGGTATGTTATTAGCCCTTTCTTTTTAAACATTTACAGCATTAGTCTCTCTAGTTTTGTTTGTTGAAGTGCATTAAAATGAAGAAATATCAGAGATGCTTTGTAAAGAAAGCAAGAGGTTCTTCTCTGAGTTACTCCTTGGTTCATAAAGGTCTTTTTTGCACAGAAAAAGAAGTTGGCCACAAGAAATGCTGGTGAATCAAATCTCTGGAAGTGGCTGCCGTGGATTTCATAGAAGTGACTTGGTGAAGGCAGCAGAGAGGGGTGGTGATGATAGCAGGAACCAGCGGAGTCTGACATGTAGTTACATCCTGAAGGAAACTTGATTCTTAAAGTATGGCTGATCGAATGTTCGTTCCAGACCTTGTCTGTGTTTTGTGCTGCTTTCTCATAGGCATCGCAATGCACTTTCCTCCTTTATTACTGTTTGAATGTCTTAATAGACAGAACAGCATAACAAACCAAAGCCATCTAATAGCACAGGTTTTTACCCTAAAGACACACAGGGGAACAGGAATTACTCTTTACGCAACCAGAATCCTTGAAAGCAAATCTATCCTGGCGGTTGCATACTGATCTAAAGCAGCCAAGAAGTTTAAAATTCCTGGGTATGGTTATGTGTTACATTGGGATTACTGTGGTTATGTTTTACCCAGATGCATTGACCCATGTTAAATCTCCCGTTATTTTCTATTCGTGCCTATAACCTCCACATTTCTGGGGGCATTTCCTTTTTCCTTGGCACGTCAGGTAAATCTTCACAGCGGCAAGTTCTGTACAGGTGCGATTCAGCCCCCAGCACCTCGAGACAGTTTCTGCCGTGAAGCACAAAGTTCTCCCTTCTCTACTTTTGCTTTTGCATGCACGCAAGGGAACGACTTCCTTGTAAAACCGACCTGCCTTGCCAGGCACTGTCTGTTATTAGTTAAAACATGATTTATGAATCACAGAGTCATCCGTAGGGAGAGAGCATACTTGCCAGAAGTAAAACTCTACTTTGAAGCCCGTTTGCAGTGACAACAGCACAGGCTGAAACGCGCACATCTGCTGCAACATCTGGCCTCTGACAGGAACCCGCTTGCCCCGCTAAGAATGAGCACACAGGTAATTGCTTTCAAAGAGTATATCTCTAGATAACACGTTGGCTCCCTAAACTTTTTACTATAAAAACCAGTACTATTGTTTTCTTTCAACAGCGTTCAGAAAAACAGTGCTACCCTTTGTGATTATTTCAAATGTAATATTAGATTATTTCAATTGCTGTGTTATTTTTCTAACATTTTTAAGACTAAATGCCATTGCCATAGCAGGAAAATGCTATAAAACCAACTTTTCTATTTCGTTTGTTCAAAATATAAGTTTGGGAACACCTTTTATTCGACATGTTTTCCGTGAGACAGCCTACCAAAATTGATCCGTATCTTCACACCTTGGGTTTTTCAACACCATTGGGAGAAAAAGTGAACAGTTCCCATTCACTTTATTTTCCTAGCTGTGTTTCTCGGCAGTTTCCATGGGGTTTGCTCGACCTGGCCTGGGCAGTGATCAGCAGTAGAGTCTGTTCTGTTGCTCTTTGTTGTAGCACCTTTGTAAGTATGTCTAACAAACGAAGCATTTAAAGCAGAAATTAATTAAATTTGGGCTCCGTGCAGCCCTCACAAAAGGTGATTATTGGACGTTTCTCAAATCCACACATGAGCAGGGAACATCGCTGTTATGGTGGGCGCTTTCCTCACCTGCAGAGCCCTGTAAAGGCAATGCTGTGTGCTAAAACCACCGATACTGGCACCAAAATGGCCAGCGGGCTGACATGCTTGGTGGCCTGTTTGGGATGAGCGTTAAAATCTTCATTAACCATAGCTCCTGAAGCTATTGCAGAATCATCAGACAATTACAGGTTTTCTCATTCTCAGCATGAGCTAAATTCAAACTAGCTGCTTAAGTTAAATGTCGTTGTAAATTTTAAATGTGTTCCGGTCTCCATAGCGGTGTCACACTTAACGGTGAGCTCAAGGGTGCTCCCAGGGCACGGAAAATGAATGGGAGTGGGCTGTGGGGTTTTTTGCTTCTTTCTAGCTTAGTGCCACCAAGCAGATGGCAGGTTCAACTGTTCCCCATCAGTTGATGGCACATAAAATATCTTTTAGAACGAGACCGTTTTTGCTGGTAGCAATTTACAGATCGTGGAATATTTTCAGTTCTGAAGCCACATCTGCCATTGTGCTGTTTTAGAGGCAGTTTTACTGTGTGAATTACAGACACTTAAGCCAGTAAGTTTGCTGTAGCTATTCCAATTTTCCTTTTTTTTTTCCCCTATATTTTTTCACTAATGTGCTCTTTTACACTCTCTAGCACTTTTTGTCATGATCATCAGCTTGGTTTTGCTTCAGCCTGCCTCAGAAATGTGGAGCTTTGCATCTGCTCCTCAAACTCCGCGTCCTTTCCAGCCCTCTCCCCACCGCATTGGGCCGTACGTTGGTCTTGTGTTCATCAGTTCCACCAAAAAAAAACATACAGACAAGGACAAACTATCTGGTTAGAGGCACCACTAAAGGGATCTCTATCGCTTCTTTTTTTCAGCTCATGTATTTTCATTTCTAATTCCTGAAATCATGCATATTTATCAGTACTCGATCATAGCAGAATTTAGGAGACATCTGTATTTCTTGCACATAACAAAACAAAGATATACTACTGTAATATTAAGTATAGCTCTTTCTTTGACAGTCATAAGACACCTCTTGAGATGTTGTATATCTCCTCCTAATGACGTGTCAAAAACATTTCCCTTCAGAATGAATTACGAGCACAGCAAACATCCATGCTCTGTGTTAAGGAAGCTGGTACATTAGTGTCAGCAGCTCGCACATTCTCTCTCGTGGTCCTGCAAAGCTGAACGCTACACTGAGTGTCGTTTGGTCTGATTGAAGTACAAAATAGTGGTGAAAAGGGGGGAAATGGATTTGAATCCTATGATTTTTGCAGGTTCCTCAGGCCGTTTTGCACCTGGCTGTGCTCATCTGCGTGTCGATGGTTTCTGGGATGGAAACAGCCTGAATGGTCATGGTACCGTGGCTGTCAATGGCTCTGGAGCGCCACCGAGTTCTCAGAACTTCTGAATGTTGACTTTTAGCCGATCCACCAGCTTTGGGCATCTGAGCTGCAGCATTTTAGAGGCTGTATGCTTAAAATTTCAAAATGCCTATTTGACTGAAGTTTCATGCATGAAACTCAGCTGCAAGACATATAATACCGTTAATTCTAAGCAACTACACTAGTGTCATGATGTTTGTTCAGAAAGTCTGACCTGATTAGATGTCTGTGCCTGCAATATTGATCCCCTAATTTGGATCGAGATACTGTTTGTCTGTAGTTGCACATGTATTAGTGTGAAATCCTGAAGGTGAAATTGATTTCTGTTGTTATTGAACCAAACTGCTATTTGAAGTTGTATCTTTCTGTAGAGGTAGAATTCGGTAATATTTAAAAAAAAAAAAAAAAACAAAAAACCACAACACATATATATATATATATATGTATTATATATATAGGTTTCTGGCCCAGCTGAACCAATCTAATAAATCCATTATAACAAAGAAATTGGCTTTTTATTGCAAGGGCATAATGCACATCTCACAGGGCACCAGTGAGCAGTCGCTGTGAATCCTGTCTTGCTATGGTGAAGGGTCTGATCAGATTGTGCTCCGCTCCATGTGCCAAAACACAGGAATTACTTGTTCTTTATTCTTTTCCTCCCCAGACCTGTTACCTACGTGCAAAGTTGAGTGTGGACGAGACGGTGTTTTTTGCCAGACTGATGTTCTCTGGCTCGTTCCTGGCTTTCTGCTGAGCCGTGTTGTACGGGCTGTACTTGGTGCGCACACATGGTGATTTGTTAGCTGGGAGGCAAAACTTGGAAAAGTTCACCACTCTGCTTCACCGTGAAATCTTTTCCAAAGACCTTGCTTACTTGTCTCTTGGTGGTCTTCTACATTTGTACCAAATAGTATTTTTTACATATTCAGGATCCCCTGCTACTACAGGCAGAGGTGTCCTGATCTCCTCTTTGAGTACATGGAGGAGCTAGAGCTCTCTTACAACACATTGACAAAACTGATCCACAAAACATCATGAGAAACCACTTTGAACGTCTCTACCCTACATCTTGTGTATTTTCAAGGATGTTTTATTTCTGTGATGGTTCTGGTTTTAAATGATTCTTTAGTAAGTGCAATTTTAGTAGTAATAGTGTAGTAATGGTAATCATGTGGAATCTTCCAGTTATAATTTTAAGATCGTCTTTGCATTCAGTTAAGAGCAGGTACTTGAAGTGAAGTAT
This sequence comes from Patagioenas fasciata, assembly GCF_037038585.1. NCBI lineage: Eukaryota > Metazoa > Chordata > Aves > Columbiformes > Columbidae > Patagioenas > Patagioenas fasciata. Next base: position 6,003,076 of record NC_092527.1, read on the forward strand.
TTGATTTTTATATATGTACAGGGTGCCGTGCCCAGGCCGGGGTGGAGGGGTCTGTGTGAGGAGAGACCGATGCTGCCTCGGGCCAGGCACAAAGGGTTCCAGTGGCCCATGCTGGTATAATTTTTGTCTTTATTCAAGTCCACTTTATATGGCAGTAAATTAAATTAATTTTCCTCAAGGTGAGTCTGTTTGTCCCGTGCCAGTGATTGATAAGTGATCCTTATCTCAACCTGTGAGCTTTTTCATCTTATTTTCACCCCCGTGCTGTTGAGGCTGGGGGGTGAGAGAGTTGGCTGCGTGGCCTCAGGCAGCTGGCCAGGGTCACTACACCACAACACGCAGATGAAACCGTGGTGGGAGTGAGAGTCCAGTAAGGTCACTGAAGTTGGTGTGGGTGCTGGAGGAACGGCAGGAACCTGCTGTGCCGGTCAGGCATTTATGTACTTATTAAAAGGGCTGGTTTGAGCTCAACGCTGAGCACTGACATTGAGCTCTCAAACAGCCGGGACCAGCAGCGCTTGCGCATCAACCTGATTTTTAGGTACAGCCACTTCCTCGCTTCATTGTGCCATATAGCATCCCTTGATGTTTATTTGTTCCTTTGGCAATTTACTTGTCAAAAAGAAAGCCAAAAATGAGCCTAGTCCTTAAATCCACCTGTCAAGCTCCCGTCTGCTGGCTCTGTGATGTTTTGGGGTCGTATTTACTGGTGCCAGTTGGATAGCGGGAGCCTCTAGCAGAGCTCACTGATGTCTTTGCCTTTTGACTGACACAACAGGCTAAACTTCAGAAAGCTTTTAACCTTGCCTATCTTTCCTAAAAACGCTAATAAAGGGGTTTGAGATCACCCAAGAGATAATAATCTTGATTTAAAAGCCTTAAAAAAAAAAAAGGTTATAGAACTAGAGAACAAAAGCACTTTAACACATTTTATATTTATGCTTTTTATAGCCAAACCAGATAAAGCTTTGTTAATTTAGAGGCAAACAAACCTTTGAGAAAGGATGCAAGGACCCATTTAAACAGTTCTGTCTGTGATGAGGCGCTGTTGTGGGAGTGCAGCTCTGCAGCTCATGGTGTGCGCTGTGAAACATCTTTGCTGCCTCCAACTCATCCAGCCTGGATACAATGGTGTCAGTGCCGCATAGTTACATTTATTCCATCTGGTCTGGTAGCCGGAGTGGTGTGGAAAGCAGAGACACTTGTGAGTACCTGGACCATCCGTCCAGCTCCGCTATGTTTTGAAGTGCTGTGTAGACTCACTTATTGTATCTCCCCTCTGGTATTCCCTGAAAATTATCACAAAATAAAGACAAAATAGGAGTTAGTAAAAGTTTCCACCTTACCGATATCGTTCAGTGATGATGAGGAAACAATTAATGATGATTAACGGCCACCTATTCGAAGCTTAATGACCTCGCACAGATAATGCTTTTTCAGAGGGCCGTAGTGTATCATTGGAAACAGCTCTTCATGCTGCCGTAAGCCGTGACTGTTTTTTGTTTTAAGTCCTGGTGAAGTATGGATTTAGCACAAAAGCCTGCACCTTTTTGAAGTTAAGGGTGTTTTTTCTCCAGCATTAGCTTAAGCCACAGGCTTAAGAAGTCGTGCCAATATTTTGATTAAAGCCTAATAGATGCTGCAGGGTCCCAGGTGCTGAGGTGTCCTGCACTGACTCTGTGCTTTTTTCTAAATAAAAAATTATTAAATTACTCCAAAAACATATGTGCTCTATCAATGAGGGTGCAGAATATCTCTAAGAAGAGGGAGGACGTTCTTGTGTAAGTTTGTGGATGTGTTGCTGGATTTGTTTTTCCTTAGCTATGTAAGCATCAGTAAGAATTTGGCAGTGGAGGTTCTTACCCGATCAGTTTGTTGCAGACTTGTGAAGCCCATTTATATTTTTCTTCTTTTTTTTCTTTCTTTTGAGCAGTTTAGTGCCAACACAGGAGGAAGAAATTGCTGGAAAAGCAAAACTGTATGCAGCAAAGTTAAATGAACCATTTACAGTAACAGTAATATCTGCTCTCTGGGATGTAATGTTTTAAATGTCAGAGTGGAAAAAAATTTCTGGACCAATATGCAACTTTATTTAAAGGACAAGGTTAATGATTCTTTGCATGCGTATTTACGTTATTTGCTTCTGCTTGTTTTCTTTTTCCTGTTAGGCTGATGATAAAGACACTGGGAATTACAGTGCCATGCAATACAGACTCATCATTCCGCCAATCAAGGATGGTAAAGAAGGTTTTGTGATTGAAGCTTACACAGGGCTAATAAAAACTGCTATGCTGTTCAAAAATATGAGAAGATCCTATTTCAAGTTTCAGGTCATTGCAACGGACAATTATGGAAAAGGACTGAGCAGCAAAGCAGATGTACTTGTGAGTATGACTCAGGAATTATGTTTATGGAATAATTCCTGACGAAATTCAAATGCTACATGAAGTTTAATTCCAGGCAGACCTATAGGAAGGCAATAAACTGTGTGTACTTAATATTTTTAAGTCACTGATATAAAGCAGGGTTTTTTAAAAAGCTTTTGATGATCTGAAACGTGTTCATGTTTCATGGCAGACATGACGACTGTGGTTGCCACACTAGACATGATGTTATCTATTTTATTTATTCAGTGAGACATTGCTAATGGTCCCATTTAGATTCTGAATATTTGCATTGCGTATGGACCTGAGTTCTGTTCTGGGTCCCCTGGCCCCAGATGGCAGCAAAACAATCTGCTGGTTTTGTGCATTACAAGTACAAAGCAGGTCAGGTCTGCATGGTTGGACACAAGTATTTCCAGCTCATCTCCACCTGCAGCCAGGTACCGTGCCAAGGCTGGGATGCAGGCTTAGCATGTCATTAAACCCCAGCAAATAAGCCAAGCTGAAAGCTTGCTGACTTGGGCTGTACACTGTTAACATGAGGACACGGCTTCTGGACCAACGTTAGATCTGACTTTTCTTGCAGTGCAGGCGAATACCTGAGCAAACAGGCTCAGGAAGTGCGAAGGCAGCTGACTGGGGAAAGCCGAGGTTGCCATGGCTTAGTTGCTCCTGTCTGGAAGGGAGACACAAGGAATAATTTTGGGCTTAGACTGCACTTCAGGTTTTCAGGGAACCAGCGTTTCAAAAATGGCACCAGCTTTAGGCCTTGAGCTCATGTTTTCCTCCTGAGTAAAGGACATGGACTTAGTCCAGCCATAGAAACCATTAAAGCTAAATTTCATTAAGACCTATATAGCTTGATGGAGTGGATTAATATTAGCATAAATTCATAGGGATGAAGTGCATTATCTAGTTCATGGGAATGCTGTCAAACAATACAGATGATGGCCGTAATACTGGGTATATTGGGTTATGCAGGAATTCAGCAAATAAACATAATGTATGATGTCCTCATGCTTGACCTCCCGAACTGATAGGGCATTCTCCTGCAATTTACGTGGTAATAGTATATTAAAATACAGCCAGAAGGTATCGACATGAAAATTAGAAAGTGAAATATGTCTCATTAATTTATAGAGGTATCTTTAGGTTGTCTTAGTGAGTGATGAGCACTCTGGTACCGTGTTTCTGAGCAAGATGTGAAAGCTTCAAGTAGCTGTAGATACAATTACAGACTGACACCATCCCACCATAAAAGTTGAAAGTTTGGGTTTGCACTGAGCACGATTCATACCTGAAGATCCTTTGGTTCCATGTGATTCAATTTCCCTCTTTAGCCTCTGTGAGACAGAAGAAAGAAGCAATTACATTTTAAAATAAGTCTACTGCAAATAAGCACTTAAAGATATTAAGTGTGGATAGTAAGTATTCTCTATGATAACGTCTTTAATCAGATGTTCATTGGGGCTTGGGGGATCCTGTGGCCTTTTCCTTATTCAGCTTTCAGAGAAGCGATGGTCAGGAATCCATTGGTGCTGTATAACGATCAGGACAGTTTGTGGGCTCTGCTTGTTTGGAAAATTGGAAAGTGTCCAATGAATGAAGCATAGGATCAAAGGGATATCGCTAACAGGCTAATGGTTATCGATAATTATACGCTTTCCCTGCGTTTGCTGCAAACTTCCAGTTTGTCATGCTACTTATATAGCCTGGATCTTTCCTAGTTCTCGGCAATGTATTCTTCAGATACTTACGGACACGAGACATTGGAACGTGCTGACTTTCCAGCCCTGTAATTTACTTCCAGTAGCAAAAGCTTTCTAAGGAACAGTGGGTTGGATGGTCCCAAAAAGCTTCCAGAGACGGGTGGCACCTGGGAGAGCCTTTGCCTTCCCACCCCTTCCAGCTCTGTTCCAGCACGTGTCCATTGCTCCTCGAGGGGAAGGGAACAGTTCCTCCCCACAGCTTTTCTTACAATGTAGTTAAATTGGACTTAGCGCCTCAATTTAATGCCATTTTTAGAAAAGTGAAAGCCTTTACAAATGTGTATAGGAAGCAAGTTAACGTTACTATGGAAACCTTAACTTTTTCTTGATTTTTCGTTCAGCGCCCTTGTTTTACTATAACTTGTCCTGAATGTGTGTTTATTCATATTTTTGTATGTGAACAAGAAGTCATAATTGTGATGCCCTGAATAATGAAAGAACTATTAGTTTTTTGAAAGTGTTGCATTATGCAGTACTCAGTATGTAGGTGCACCATGGCTGCTAATATTGTTAATTCTATTTAACTAACTGTTTGTTTCTTTAGAATTCCTTTCAGTGATCTTGGTCTAAAATTTGGCTTCATTATCATTCTGTTTTTCATACACAGAAGTCTGTACACACTGATCAGTGCATCTGATGACATTTCAAGAACATTTAAATATTTAAAGTTGAATTAAGCTTCAAAGCTGGTGAATCGGTGTTTGATGTGCAAGTGTATCAGGGCATGTCTGCTGAAGGGCTTGCAGGGCTCAGGCTTCTCTTTTGAAATTCAGGACTTGTTTTTTTCTTTGAGAATTGAATCAGCTAACTCTGATTTTTGAATGTATTGGGTTTAACACTGTCCTACTTTTCCAAATTTACCTCCAGAATCCTCTATAGGGAGTACAGGTTTGGAGTATAATGTTTGCTGTCATGCCTGTGTGGACGCTTTACTTTCTCCTCTGGTATGGGAAGGAACCGTTCCTTCCACAACCTACGGGCGCTTGGCTCACAACTGTTACAAAACGCAAAAATATTTGTTAAAAAGCATGCAAAAGCAGCCTTTTCTTGGTATAAGAACAGCTCGAGGAGACTGGATCAGAAGATGAGAAGCTGAGTTTGCCTAATCTGCTGAATTTGATGTAGTCACTGGTGCACCGTGACCGTCCAACCTGTGCTTGAGAAACACAAGAGTTAGGTTGCTTTTGTAGCAGGAAATGCTAACGTGAGAGATCTGTTTTGCGGTCAGTTGGTTCTTTCCTGAAATCTTGTATTATTTATTTTTCTTAAACAGAGCACACCAAGTACTGAGTGTGTTAAAGAGGGGTTTCTTCTGTCCTGCACTTGTGTCATTTTCTAACAAAGTCTCATTGATTTAGTTGAATCAATCTGGTACTTGCATTTATGCTGGTGCACATTGCGTATCTCCAAAGTTGGATTTTCCCATCAAGTCATCAAAAATCCCAAAATGGTCCTAAGTCATTTTGCATATGGCACGTGGGAGATCCACGATTCTGTAAGTAAAGTCTGAACTGGGAAGAAGAGGGTTGGTAGCCTCTCCCTTACAAGCCTATAATTCTGATGCAGTCCTGCAATTACAGTTCTAGTGAAATCTTCGCCTGCTGCTTGGTGGTTTTGGCTGCCGAGCAAAGCAAGATTTCCCAGCTCTCCAATTTGGAATTAAAATGAGAAATCCATACATTGGAGCATGGCTGTGAAGGCAGGAAAGTAATTATTCTGTTCTTTTTGTGTGGGGAGCATGTTCTGCATGGGAGTGCCAATTGAATTTCACTCTTTTGTTTCCAGGTCTCTGTGGTCAATCAGTTGGATATGCAAGTCATCGTCTCCAACGTTCCTCCCACCCTTGTGGAACAAAACAAAGAGCAACTCATAGGGTAATAAATTTACTTACTCTACCAATGTGAGACAGCTCACTGGGTCTGTGTTTAGATTCAGCAAGGAGTGCTCCATTTATGCCGTGATCTCCTTTTAATTTTTCTAACAGACTTGAAAATGAGCGTGCTGGTGTTCTACCGGGGAGCGTAACCAGCTGAGCGACAGCACTGCCCCCCCAGACCCTTATTCTCCCCCTGTCTGCAGAAGGCAGAGGTCCACAACTCCTTTGCTTTCACATCTGCCCGCTTTGCAGGCTGAGACCTCGTACACAGACCATAGCGGAGCCACCAGGCACCGAGCACAGAACCTGCCCCCTCAAAATCCAGACGGACAATGAGTAAAGTGCGGCTCCAAAAGCAGCGTGTCTCAGTGAGCCGTATTGCTGCAGTTTGGTTTGATCTGGGTGACATGGCTGTAAGGGAAAGCAGAGTTCAGAAAATTGATGCTGGTACAATTAAAACAACTAACATCATTACATAAAACTGTAATTGCAAAAAATTGGTAACAGAGTGTCATTGTTCAGGCCTGGTAGGTATAAAATGTTCTGATGAGTGATGGGTAATGGGAAACATTAATGCTTTGCAATAAAAGCAAATTATATTATCATTCTGGAAGCCAGCTAAATCTTTTTGGTAAGGTGTGTTTTAATAGTGCTCATATACCACAAGATCATCAGCTTCCAGGAGTCAAGTTTTCACTTCTAGCTTCTTTTTGTAAGACAAGGACGATTTTCTGTACTTTGTGTCACTAGGCATGTAACCACTAATTAGACAATATGGGAAAGAAAATACTATGGGAGATAGTTTAGAAACAATCTTTGGACTCAGCTCTCACTTTAATGGGTGATGAATGGTGTTTCTCAGATCTCAACAGATCTGTTCCATCCTGACTGGTGCCATCCCTTTACTTCTTCATGGAAACTGAAATTAGGCTTGATGATATAGTCACTCACTGATAAAGAAGTGTGTTGTCTCTAAATGGCTCGTGTCTTCATTGGGCTAGGGAAAAACAGCGTCAGATTTGCTCCTTGTGATTTAGGACGTGTTCCCCTTTTCTCTCTCTGTTTTGAGCCAAATGTAAGATAGTTCTGATAGATTCTAACATCAGAAACACTAATTAAGTTGTTGAGGCAATAGTCTGTATTCACAGGGACTCCATTTCCTAGAGCAAAGAGTAATGAAGGAGGCTGCTTGCTTAACACTTAGGCTCGAGCTTTCCTAAAGGCTCAGGTAGTGGTGTTGGCTGGAGAGACAACGAATGATGCATCTTTTGGTGACAATAACAGGGCAAGTTGGCTGCTGGTTTGCTGAGCCTTCCAGTTCACCTTAGCACACTGCAGAATTATTTCTCCACACAGTAATTTGCAGCCTTCCTGAGCTTCTCTTGTCTGGAGTGGCAAAGATAACCACGTATTCTGTACTGTGTTTCTACGTGCTGTAGCCGAGATCTCATGCTAAATGGGACTTGCGCTGAGTTTGAGATCCTCGCGGTTTTGCACTGCCCTGGAGTCAAAGGAGCCACCAGCAAAATGAAGAGGGCTCTTGCAGAAGGTGCTTTGCAAACGGGGTGGAACAAGCCTGGTGTGGATGAAGTGTGTCGGCTGCTGACACGCGTCACGGAACTGGGAGCATCAGCGGCATGGCAAGGACGGCAAGAGCAGGAAGTGTTTGCGCTTTCAGCATCCCTGCCAAAATCTCCTTTTGCAAACGCCGGAGCACTCGGCTCCAGCTCCCAGCAGGTCTCAGGTGCTTCAGCAATAAATTGTTCCATAACCATCCCCTCGCTGCGCTCCTCTGGGCTCAGAGCAAGCGCTACCACGTTCTGCCGTGGTCTTGGAAGACAGCCCAGAGCCACGTTCCTCAGGCTCCAAGCTCCAAAAACCTCTTTTCTGCCAGGCTGGAGTCTCTTAAACCTTGTTTCATGCTGTTCTGGCCCTTGTACATGGAAGTCTCTGACAGATGTGTGAGTATTTCACAGTGAGTGAAGCTTTCAGATGAGTACAAAAATAAAAACCACAACCAGGTTTTGAGTTCTCAAGATCAGCTTGGGAACTCTTTACCTTCACTAACACCATGAGACCAGCAAGTGAGAGCAGCCTAAGAAGTCCATGGCTAAGGATGAGCTTTTAAGGACAAGCTTTGCCAGAGGAGGTTGCACTAGCTTGTTTTAAAATTGTCACATTCTTTACTTAAAGGATTTGCAGAAAGCAAAAAAAAATCTCGGAAAGAATTTTGCATACGTGTACTTGTGTGTTTCACGTAGAAATGTATTTATTTCATTCCCATCTTCAAATTTCTTGCATTTTTCCTTCTAAAGTTTAAAACATTGCTCTCTCTTTTTATAAAGGCTTTAATAATTCATGCAGGACATCAAAACAAGAGGAATTTGTGATTTTTTTTCATGCACCATATGGAAGATATAATCACAGGCAAATGGAAATGAAATAATTTGGAGACCTTCTCAGGCTAAAGTACTTTTGCCCAAAGAGGATTCTGAGCCATTTCAAATAATGCACTAATTTGTAAAACTAGAACACTTTGTATAATTCATTAACAGATAAAAATACTGTATCATTAACTAAATTAGGCACTACTGAGGTTATTCGTCTTTCTCTCCTCTCATTTTGGCACTGGAGAGACAGTAAATATTAATCTCAGAAAATATACCTTATAACCACCACTTGCTGATGGGGAATGTTAGGGAAGTGGGTAGTTGGGTCATTTTTGAAATTACAGTTATTTTTCACAACAAAATAAATGGTGATTTAAGCAAGTTTGGAGAACAAGGTGTGACAGATTTTCCCCAGCTGCTTGTAATTTCCACTAGAGAGGGACACAGGGTATTAAGACATATGGAATTCGGCTCTTCCAGCCTGGAAAGGCTTCCTCAGCGTACCCTGAGATGTTTGGTAACGGTCAAATAAAGGAAATGCAGCATAGAAGAAGAGATTTAAAACATCGCTGTCTATTTGGCTTAGGGGGTTGGACTTTTTGAGGGATACAATGGGCTTGTCTTCAGCTGACACTCCTGATAGCGTTGTGATCCTTTGCAGTCACTCGATAAGCACCTCAGTTTTTCCCCAACTGCTTTAATTTCATCAAAAAGCTTTTCATATCCTCTGGACTACCCATCAATGTCAGACGTGCCATTTCTCTCACCCACTTTAATTATGGCTGTTCAGATAGGGCCATTTATGTCTGCTAGAAGATGTCAGAGCAAATGGAGTGAGGCTCAGTGGAAAATTCAGTGCGAGTTCCTCTCCTTCGGAAAACTCGCTGACAGCAGATGACACGGTGCTCTTTGTGAGTGCTTACTTGTTGGGGAAGGAACAGCATCGCAACTAGAATAAAATAGTCAGTGCTCAGGGCATTTACAGCTTTGGTTTTCATCTGCCTGCCGTTTAAACCTCCAGCCACAATCAGAGACAAGAGACTTGTGTTTCATCCCACGTCTTGTGAATTCCATTCCTGTGTAGATGCCAGCCATTTTCTCTGAAGTGGAATAATGGAGTGGCTCAAAATGAGCGTTTTGATGAAATACCCCATAGACATTTCTCTTGCAAAGGCTGGGTTTGCCCTACACCATACAAAATGGAGATCATATTGCTTTAAGGAACTCTCTGTTTTTCTTTCCTGAGCTAGAGCTAGCCAGACACATTTGGGCAGCATTTTCAATCTTAATGTTAACATTTTATGCATCATATGTGCTTTCTGAGCCGATTAGGTGAGTAAAGAAAACACATTTAGCTGCACTGGGATGGCTCTGGCATTGGCAAAGAACAATATGAGGACTGTCTCCTCACTTTCAAAAATCAGGTGAGGTTTCCTATGCTTTTCTTTCCTCCCTGTAGTGAAAAGTGAGCCTGGAGAGAACAGAGTTTGTGTTCCGTCCATATGAAGAAAATCTCCTAGTGGTGGTGTAGGAATCATTCATTGGAAGAGAGGATCTGGTGGAGGCACCCCATACTGCTAATAAATGTACATAGATACAACAATAGCTATATTTTTTTATTTAATAATAAATTATGTAGTAAGTGTAAATATTTAAACACTGAAATCTTGATTTCCCATGTCAAGAAGTTTCAGTAGTCTCCTGTATTTTCAGTGTGGTCACTGCATTTGTGGCTCTCCTGGGCTGAGGAATTCAGACGGGTGCAGCCTCTGGACTGGAATTCAGGTGCAGACGTTCTGGAGTAGCAACGTGATCTGCCTCCTGGATGCTCACACGTGTCTTGTGTACCTTAACAGAGGTTATTTCCTACTTTTCAAAATCAAATTCCTGAAAATAGCACATATGATGGTTGCAGGGAACTTTCCTTCCTGCGTATTTTGGCCTGAGGCTTGTAATGCAGTGTTAGAAGAGACCAGGCAGGTTTTTTTACCAGAAACTCCAAATGTAAGATCACACGCTGATCCCTGGAGATGCACTGAGTGTCTCGGCATTCAACGTTCACCTGCTGACTTCATAGTTCACATATTTAAAGCTGAGTGCCGGCATTTCGCAGAGGAGCATCTGCTCTGCTTTCCTGCAGAGAGCCTGTGGTCCGCTTCAAAGAGATGTCATAATATACTGTAGCAATATAAATTGCTCTACGCTATGCATCATGATATACATCACATAATTTTATGTATAGTCATAGTGTATGCGATTATATGTCTTATATATAGGAGCTGCAATGCACAACCCTGTCTTAAGGGAAATGTCTCAGAATGTGGTTGATTTCCCTTCAGTTGTGTTTGGCTGTTGACAACACAAGAAATGGTGTTTTCTAATCTCTATTGCAGAAGCTAGTGGGTGACATTTAGCGGGGACAGCTGACGTGCGAGCGCTTTATGTGGCACTTGTGTCTGTTGTCATATTTTATCTCTTTGTTCTTGATTTCTTTTTCTTTAGAACATCAGCACGTTCAGTAATGGGGAGGATGAGTGAATGCCTCTGAAAAGTAGCACGTTTATCTCAGTGTGGCTGTGTATAATGGAATCAGCAGCTCTGAGGCATCACTGGGATGCCAGTGGTGTTGGTACATTCAGTGACCTCAGACAGAGCCGCCCGGTGGTGGGGCCACCGGAGCTGTGCCTGTTTGGACACGCAGTGCCTCTGGAAGCACTCCGGGCTGCATTGAAACATCCAACCTCAGTGCACCAGCCTGTTGTCTTCTCCTCAGCCCATGGACTGGTAGAAAATGAGCATCTCTCTCCTGCCTGGTGCAGTTGTGGTATATAAATCACTCAGGCTCATTAGCTTTCCCACACAGGTACCATTCTGTTGCTTGCTTTGTGATTTTTGCCACGTAATTACAGAATTAAGCCCAATGACAGGTGACTGGACTTTTTGCATATGGCGTAGTGGCAGTGAACTCTTCACCACTAGCACTTCTGTTCCTCCCACTGTTCATTGTTCCTTTTGCCTTGGTGCGCTCTGACACTGTTCTGCGGGTTCATTTTGCTCCTGGTCCTTCAGGCCACCTCCCCTCTGCCTTTTTCCCTTTCACTTCTTTGCACTGTATTGTTTCGTTCTCAAAAGAAATGGCAAAATTAGCAAATAAATAAACAATGAGATGAGGGGAACATTTGTCACCAACTGGCTGCATCATACTATATATCCTGCCTAAATTTGGCTTTGTTGTAGTTCTCGCTTTGTACAGCGTTTGACTGAGCCTGATCCACTTAGCTGATCTCAGCCTCCCTCCGCGGTAATCAGGATGATTAATAACATCAGGCTACCATGATTAAGTTGGGTAATAGAGGCCAAAGCTTATTCAGCTCCAGGTTCTCCACTTGCTCCCTGGCTCATCAGCCTCCTTCTCCTCCTCCTCTCAGTAATTCCCAGTGTTGTTCTGTTAATGTGTTTCCTTTGAAGCACTATAATGTAGTGCATGGCTACTCAGATAAAGCTGTAAACTTTGGCTTTATTCTGAAATTGCTTACTGTTGCAGTAAAATCCCTTTTGTGCTGAGATCCGAAGATACGTCCTCTGGGTCAAAGTCAAGATGTCAGTGTGTATTATTACTCTTTGGGTGAGTGTAGCATAACATTTCTTCTGTGACTGGGAGAAATGATACTGAAATAAAAAGTTGGAGTGCATGTAGGTTTTTTGGAGGACAGGATTATAGATCATGAGCACGCAAAAAGGAAAAGAAACTTTAGCAATATGTAAGAAAGCCAATTTCCTTTAAGGTGTGTGATCTAATATGCTTTTATAGGATTAAGGCAAGTAGGTATAAAGATATTCTCTTGGTTGTTTTCTAAATACTGTAGATGTTATTATATGCAGAGTACATTGGCTTAGTGGTGCGTTTTCCTGCTAGATACACGCCTTGTGTATGGTATAGAAGTAGAAATCATCTTTGTCAAAAGGCTGTTTTACAAAGCCAGGAATCTAGTCTTCAACACTTGTAGCTCTAAAAGCCCTGAAAGAATGGATTCTTTTTTGTTTTTCTTAAAATATTTTGCCATGCTCCAAAAACACAGCAGGCTATCAAATTACTAGAGAAAGGAAACTTTTTTTCCCCATTGAATTTTCTGCTAAGAAAATTGTGCAGTTAATTAAACTCAGGTACTGGTGAGGGTCTAAACTATTCTGCAAATGGAATTGTCTGGTTTGGTCGTGTGCTGATTCAGAGGATGCGCACGCAACCTCGCAATTCAGCTCGAGGGTATAAAACCCATGGAATGTGTCAGTGCTCTTGGTTCATGTCATGCATCTTCTCTGCCAGGAACAGCAGAGGGTCGTTAAACCTCACTGCTGACTTACCGAGTCTCACACCATGACTGGCAGTATAGTTGAGCTGCTGTTGTGCTGGGCTGATTCCCCATCTCCTATTTTGAGGTGAATTAACTTCCACGGTAGCGTCAAAAGAAGCTTCCAAGTGGTCCTGTGCATCTTTCCCAGTAGCAGGATCTCTCCCATGCTGGGGCAAACCAACATACCTGTAGGTTTTTTTGCCCTTCCATTTCTTTTGCATCTAAAGATGGGGAAAAAAAAAAAATCTCTGAGTTGTGAGGATATTTAGGGCCACATTATGTCCTCAGTGACAGCGAAAATCCTCGTGTCATTAGTTTCATTTCACTGGCGTCACTGATGGGAATTGGGAAAGCAATGGTAGCGAAGACACTGGGAGGTGTTTCTGTTGGTCCCGTTCTGTCTGCAGAGCTGGGTGGAGATGGAGCAGCTGGAAAGTCTCATCGCCTGTCACGTTGCTGGTTCTGCCGCTCACAGATGGTCATTACCCTCGTTGTATTAACAAGTGACAGACTAATTTTAAGCTAACTTGCCGATAAAGACAGCGGCACTGCAGATGCTATTGTTACAGTAGACATTTAAAAAACTGGTTCTTGTGAGTGGTACCTACAAGCAGGTGGCCACTTTCAGCAGAGTTTTAAAACACTAATGTCTTTTCAGCATCACAAGTTCAGCTGGATGACTTTTGAAATAACTCTGTGGGGAAGTGCCCTATTTTTCAGTGCATTCTTTAATCACTACTTTTCAGCCTTCAGTGCATTTTTATTATATATTTCAGCCTAAATATGCAATTTGTGTGTTTCAGATGAAATATTACTGTCGTTCCACGATACTTGGGTATTTCTTGCAATGTCAGTTAAAACCAATAGCTGCAATGTAGCTGTTTCTCATAGTCAGAAAGCAGCGTGCTCTGCGTTCTTCAATTTTAATGATGTTTTAGACAAAGCTACTCTCGAAGATGATGAATCCCAGCAGAAGCCGTGCCAGGGGTTTCTGAGAAAAGGGAATGTTGTTATCAATTCTGCTAAAAGTGTCCCAGCGTTATAACCTTCCAACCATACAGGGTGTTTCTGTCTCTTGGGTGAAATAGTTGTGTGCAACGAGGCAAAAGCTTTCCCCCTGCAGCACCAGAAGATGGTTAGAGTTTCTTTGTGTCACCTTCACATAGTGTTTGGAGGTTCTTTTATAACAATCTGCATATCCCAGGTTTGTTGTGTGGAGTTTTACCTGGGAGAATTACTGTCTCTGTGGTTACGTGCGTGCCAGAAGCGGAGATGGGTGGAGTTTAGCGATCTGCAGACAGCAGCAGTGCTTGTTTAGAGGACACCAGTCAACAGCAATGTGTCAGACAACCTGTATTTTCATTTTCCCTACAATAATGGCTCTGCTCTAATATTCAGTGCTAGGCTGTGACCTGAGTCTGACAGATGTGGATTTTTCAAAATCTTATAGAAAAGCTCCTATTTTTAAGGCATCATAAACTGTCACACAAAGAGCGGAGAAACTGGATGGCGAAATGTGAATCACCCGTCTTGAAAAATTGTGAGATGGTGATACTGCTTTGATAGCATTACTTTCCTTTGGAAATCTTGTGGCAGGAAAAACGCAACAGCAAAATATAACCTCAGCAACTGCAAAAGATTTTGTTCAAAACAAGTGACTTTTTAAGGTCATTGATGTCCCTTTTTCTGAGATGTGTTTTCCTCTGCACCCTAGTGCATCCTTGAGACATCAAGCAGTGTGTTCCGTCTTGTTCCCTTGCTTTTCCCTCCTACCTCAGCTATTGCTTTTTGATTTGATATTCTGATCACATAAATTAGCATGGAAAACTGTAGAAAAATAGGAGATTTTGAATTTAGAACAGAGGCTTCCAGAATTGCATACTAAGATGTCTGTGGATATTCAGTTTAAAAAAAAAAAAAAAATTCGGTAATAAAGAAAATTGGTCAAATGGCAATAATAAAATCACCAGTAACTGTCATTTTCTGCAATAAATGTTAATGCCTCAGAGTCGCATTTATCACATGTATTGACACACTGCGATTCATACACATTTCTGCACAGTGTGCTCTGGCAGCACGGAATGAATCATTCTCTTTGCAAAAAGAGCTCCTTTGGTTTGGTTTATTGTTGTTGTGCTCTGGTTATCTCAGGCGTAGCTGCCACTGAATTCTATCAACCTCTCTTTCTTCTGCTTGGAGAACTTCTGCAGTGTATTTTCTTTTTTTCCTGTAGAAAATGCATCAGCTCGGTATTCCAACTTTCTTACGGCTGTAAAACTTGCTCTTGCCTTTTGGAGTAGCAGGTGTCCTGTTACCTGATATGTTGGGCTGTATTGGAGGACCGGATGAAGTATCCCACCAAAACCAGTTGCAATACTTGTTTCTGTGGGTGAAAATTTATCGTATGCACCTTGCGTAAGGCTGGAATTGAAGACCTGTGAAATCGGGCAGCTTAATAAAAGGATGACAGGGGGTTTTGTCTAAAATACGGATGGTGTTTCCCATGAGCCATTTAAAACTCAACTGATGTCATAAATAAAAAGAGCTAGACTTAAGGACACTATTTCTGGTGACCTCTCCTAACACTGCAAAGCTTTTCCCAAGAGTTCAGCATTTAAGAGATTGTATTGGAACAGAGATTTCTTTAAAAAGTGCTCTGAAGGTCACCATCCTTCCAAGCCGGTGAGTTTTGTCTGTTAGTATCTCATTTGGGCTGTTGTCAGTCTTGATCACAGAATCCCAGAGTGTCAGGGAGTGGAAGGGACGTGGAAAGCTCATCCAGTGCAATCCCCCCATGGAGCAGGAACAGCCAGATGAGGTTCCACAGGAAGGGGTCCATGCGGGTTTGAATGTCTGCAGAGAAGGAGACTCCACAACCTCCCTGGGCAGCCTGGGCCAGGCTCTGGCACCCTCACCATCAAGAAGTTTCTTCTCAAAATTAAGTGGAACCTCCTGTGTTCCAGTTTGAACCCATTACCCCTTGTCCTGCCACTGGTTGTCACCAAGAAGAGCCTGGCTCCATCCTCCTGACGCTCACCCTTTATATATTTGTAAACATTATCAGCACAAATAAGTCACTGCAGCTTTCTGGCTCCATCTCATCTTTAGAATTTTGGAACGCTATGTCCAAGACCAGATTCCCGGTGCGACGGTCGTGGTGGAATCCATCGGTGCGCGGAGGTTTGGGGATGGGTACTCCGAAGAGGATTATACCAAGTCTGACCTCATGGTCTACGCAATTGACCCGCAAACAAACAGAGCTATAATGAGGAACGAACTTTTTAAGTAAGTATAATTATTTGTTGCTCTTAACATATTTCCATGGACTGTTTTGAAGCCTGTTGGTCTGTGTCTGTTAGCAGGTGGTTCAGCACAACAGGAACAGAACAATCCGTGGAAGCGGTTGGTGTGTGTCCCTACTCCTGTTCGCCCATGCAGGTTGGGACTTCACAGTTTTGCTGGGTTCAGTCCGTTCCCCTGAGCTGAGTGGCCCCAGTACGCGTCAGTTACATGTTGTCAGCATGAGAGCTCACAATACGTTGGGTCCATCCTGTGGAGGAGCTTCCAGTTTAAATTCCTCCAAAGGAATTGATTTCTGTGTACCCAGACTTCCCTGTGAGCTCCAGCCAAGGGCTCTGGCGCTCCAGTCATCAACCTCGAGGCTTTCTGCAGTTCCCACTTGGAGCATATTATCTCTTTTTGTGGAAACGGACAAGAAGAAAGGGAAGGGAAGGAGAAGGAGGAGAGGGGGGCTGTGAAGCTGGTCTGAAGCTTAGACCTGGGCCTGACCCAGGTGTAATGTCCACACAGGGTATTGGTGCTCCCAGGGGGCTGAGCACAGATCAGCTGCTAGAGAATTGTCTCTTCTAAAGCAGCTCCTATCTTTTGGGGTTTTGCATGTGTTTCACGTTTGTGTTTGCTTCTCATCTTGGTGAAAACCAGACCAGCCTGTTCCATGATGATATAAAGTATCCTGTCAGTCCCCAGCCTAAAAAGCATATGACTGTAAGCCATCTTGGTGGACTGGGATTGAAAAAGGGCTTGTTCTCCCAAGCTCTTAATTTGGTCCAGGTGAATTATAGCATACTAAAGCTCTGCATATATTCAGAGTTTATAGGCTGGAAAAGATCGCTGTCATCAGTCTGTCCTAGTATAATAAAGACCATGGGAACTCCCCAAATTAATTCTGCTTTGAGCGCGTCTTTCAGTAAAAAACTGCTCAAGAAAATCCAGTGAACTACAACTTTGTGTTATTATTGCAGGGTAGTTATCTTTACTGTCAAAAATTAGGCCATTTCTATCTTTTTTTTTTAATTAATTTGTCTAGATTCAGTCATAGAGTTTTACTATAACTTCGGGTGCTAGACTGAAGCATCCAATTGGTGCTCTTCATTTCTGGTTCCCAACAAAGTTTAGGCCTACGATCACATCATGCTCTTAATTTTTTAATTCCTAGACCTCTGCGCTCTTTTTTTTTTTCTTTAATGTTTTAATTATTTTCATCACTTACAGTTTTCCTTGAACCCCCTCCAGTCTTCCAGCATCATTTTTGGAACATAAGCATCAGCTGTGGTTTAGCAGCAGTAGCTTTCAGCGCGGTGGCAATCCAACCTCTTTCCTTCTCATGGCCAGTTTTTGTTCTTTGGTGCTCTCCAGGTTCAGAAAACATATATGGCCGTGTGGACAGCTGAAAATTCTGACACCCTTTAACTTCTCCCTTTGGAAAGCTCTCTGCAAATCTGCTGTTATTGGTATATGAAAGTGAGTTGGTATCCATGCGTGGAGGCAGTCAGCTCTTTCAACTCCACTCCAATAATCCTGTTCTGGTACAAGCTCTCTTCATGGGCAGAAAGTGTGTCCCCCTTCATTTTGGTGTCCTTCGAAAATATCAGTGTCTTTTTAGGGATGATTGTGTGTCTGGTGAAATACATAGAATAGAATAAAGAGAGGTTAAAAATCATTTTTTCAGATATGAAGGGAAGGTTATTTATTTGCCCAGTGTGCAAATGAATGGGGTATCAGCTTAGAAGCAACCTCATTAAAATGCTCCATGTGCCTGCATACGCAGCTTTTATTTTTTCTCCCCTCTTTTCTCTCTTCAAAAGCTTTTAAATATTTAAATCAGCAAAATCCCAGGGAATGCTTTCCTGGCTTTAGGGTAGAGGTAAGTGTCAGCTTAGTAAAGGAAGGAGAAAAATGAGAGTTTTGTAGCTTGACTTCAGAAGTTAATTTTTTTGCTAACAAGTGGGTGAACCTCAAGAGATTTGGTTCAGCTCAGGTGTTTACTCAAATCTAAAATGAAATCCCTTCTGTGAGAATTCTTCCTGGAGCTTTGATCTTCAGAGGGATGGCTCAATGTCACAGGACACAGCAGTGGCAGTTGTCCCCTCATTGGGAAGCGATTGCCAAGAGTCACAACCACACTGTGCCAGCCAGGAATCTGCTCCGGATCCTCACACATCAGCGATCAACAGGAGGAAAGGATCATTTAATAAACTGAATATGATCCGAGAAAGGTTAGAAAGTCAAAAAGAGATGGAACCTCCCATTTGAAAAACTTAAGTAGCAATAAGAAATACAGATTGTGCCAAGTGTTCAAAAATGTCAGGGTTTATGGAGAAGAGAGCTGTACCAACAGCACATGTTTAGATACTTGTGGCTTTTCTTAAATGAGCTTTTTGGAAACACCCTGTTGTGTTTCTGCTTGTGAAGATGTAGCAGAGGCCCTGACTGCAACAGAGTTTTTGTTAAACCTGTCCGCCTTCGGCAACAGTTATCTGTGAAAGTTCATACCTTTCCTTGAGACTGTTAGGGCTGATTTTTTTATTATTCAGGAATCTCTGGTTACACCAAAAAATGGGTCTGAATCTGTGCTTTTTTATTTCCTCCTTCCGCCACAAACTCCTAAAAGACATTGAGGCCACTTAGATAATTTTACAGACTGAAACGATCAGCCTCGTTTTTGTCTTTTACATGAAAGAGGATTTGATTTATTGGAGCATAAAAAACAGTTGAATCCAGAAAATTCTGCTGCATATATTAGGTGGAAAGAAAATGCTTACCATGTCTGAATCTTCTGCTCACTATGTCATGTTTCATCATGGAGTGAATGTGTGCAGTTGAGTTATGAACCCATTAAAATAGGGTTTGTCAAGAAAATGCTAGCAGAATTTTAACTGGGAGATTGTTAAAATCCTCCAGAGATGTAATGCTGTCCTACCTGAGTGCTTTTGCCAATGCAAAGGACATGCAACACGCACCAGTGACATCTAGTGTGCAGCAGATAATTACAGGTCCCTTTGCACTTGCTTTATGTCATGTGAACCATCATTGCAGGTCTTGAAGCTGTGAAAAGGGATTTTTGCTCAAATACCCAGAAAATGTTTTGCAGAAGAAATCAAGGAATTGTGAACATCAGCATAGCATACTAATACGACAGGAAATTATTCTTCAAAAGACCTTGGGTTGCTTTTTGTGAGAGTGCATCTGTGAGTGAGCAGCCACCGCTCTTCTTTGAAGTCAATCTCGTGAAACCGACACCATCTCATCATCTGGGCTGAGTTCTTCGGCCTGTGCTGAGACCCGGCGGATCGTACACACAAGTCAGAGCACGTTCTCCTCAGGGTTCAAATAAACAGCGACAAACAATGCTATGAGGCTCTCTCAGTAAATTAATTAGAGAGGAAATCAGTGGTAGGAACTGAAGACCCTTGAAGAAATGCTCTTTTAGGAGCGTAATTTCTGTCTCCCTATCAGACTAAGGAAATAAAAGGATTTATGTTTGGCTACCTGTCTCTAAAGTACCAAGTATCAGATCTTATCCTGAACCTCCTCCACTGCATCTGCCTTGTGAGGGGCTGTTTCTGTCCTTTGCTTGGTGACTGTTGTTCCAAGTTCCTCTGGCAGGTGACGTGTGTTATTCCAGATTGTGAACAGTGACAGCAGGACCTGGTCCTGCTTAGCCTGGGTTAAGCCTAGGACCCAACTCTGGCTTAACAGGGTGCCGTGCAGGCCTAATTGAAGCCAGGGCTTTTCTGAAAGCTGCGTAGATAGACAGACTGTTGTTCCTGCTAGTTAGACTATAATTACTACTAGTCAAGATTGTTCTGGTATCTGACAGTGTGTGGAGAATCCCTGAAGTTTGAACTACAGTTTATTATCAGTATTTAGTGCTTTTCCTTGGAGAAGAGGTGGGAAACTCCGTAAGAAATGGCTTGCATCTTCTCAAATAAAAAAGAGGCGGTTTACAGCAATTTCATCTGTCATCTTGTATGACCTTCAATTTGACTTTAAGGAAATGAGTACAGATGATCTAGCATTTTCTAAAATGTTATTGTTTTCCTTGTTACAATTCTCCCGATCTCTCAGGAGTGTTGCTACAGATGCCACCCCAAAATTGCCATGATGGAGAGGATGCTGTCACATAGTCTGAAGCCAGTCAATAAACTCCCTCAGCACCGTGACAAACACTGAGAGGACACAGGAAAAGTCTTACTCAAATTATTTGCTCTGTAGTACCAGCACTGCAATCTAAGAAAATAGAGACATGGAGACTAACTAGACCGAGCAGATGTGAGAATGAGGCTCACAGGTGATGCAGCTGGGGTGGGTGGGCATTAAGAAAAGCATAGTTTTCCAAATCCCTTTTCTTTTTAATATTGAAAGGGAAGTTAAAAAGGAACAAAGTGTAGGCTATCCCTCCAGCTGAAGAATTTCCCTGAGAAGCTGAAGAAAGTCCTCTAAAAATGACCACTTTTAGGGTAGCATCAAATTGAACTTTAGGCCAAGGTGGTCTTTAGGGATGTGTGCAGGAGGGTTAGTTGATCCTCTGCAACAGCCCACTGAAGGAAAAAGCACAAAGCAAGCCATTTGCCGTGCTTCTCTCAATGGCACGGAGAACTTTTTGCCCCTAGAAATAGGATAAGCTTCAGTTCACCTTCCATGTTAAGTCTTCAAACTGTGTTCTGGTATTAAGTACATCGGAGTTATCACAGATACAGGGATCATGGGGAATTACATAGTTTTTAACCCAACTCTGCAGTAATTCAACCACGGTTAATGAACTCAGCTGTAATTGTTTCCTTTCGTGACGTTGCAGGTTCCTGGATGGCAAACTGCTGGATATCAACAAGGAGTTCCAGCCGTACCTGGGGCAAGGGGGGCGCATCCTGGAGATCCGCACCCCCGACGTGGTGGCCAACGTGAAGAAGCAGGCGCAGGCCGTGGGCTACACGGAAGGCGCGTTACTCGCCCTGGCCGTCATCATCATCCTTTGCTGCATGCCGGCTATTTTGATTGTTATGGTCAGCTACAGGCAGTAAGTACTCCTCCTCCTCGTGTGGTAGCAACATTGTAGTAGGGATGCTGCATTTCTTAGCAGAACTGCTTTGAAAGTTATGCTTGATTGCAAGGAAATTATTGTACAGGGAAAGGGCTTTAATTTTTGTCTCACTGCAAAGAGTTGGTCAGTGGTTGATGTGGGCTGTGCTTGAGAAGAGAAAATGCACAGAAAGTGCATCTTGCTGTAGCTAAGGTTGTGGTGCAGTAATTGTTTTAGAGTATGTGCCAGAACACAAGATGAAAAGCCAGATGTTTGAAATGCAAGTGGAGATCCAGAGCCATGCCAAAAAAAGAAAAAAAAAATAGAGAAAAAAGGTGCTGTTTCAATAAATAAATGAAAAATCCAAGTGTCTAGCTCAGGCAAAATAAGAGGATCTCACTTTTTTTTTTGAAATCTTGAAATATTCAGTTATTTTTTTCCCTAGCTGTATGCTTCTTGATTGCAAATGTTTCACGAATAATTGGTTTTGTGCCATTTTAGCACTATCTAAAGCAGCATACACCAGAGAGAACCTTCTTGATATTTCTGCTCCTCTCACAGACTCAAGAGGTTTAAGTAATTGGGCTAATAGACTAATTAAAGGATCAATATCACTAAAAAGTTCCTCTCAACTAAGCCTTTTCAGGTACACTCATATTTACAATCAATGCATTTGCACTTAAAGGCTGTATATGTATTCTCTAATTTCTTATGAAATATTTCTAATCTCACATGCAACAAATGAGCAATTGTCTATAAAACCCACTGCTAGTGAAACACTGCTGAACCGCTTCAACTTCCAATTAGTTTGTTGTTGTTATCTGAACTGCCTGATTCTTTAAGAAATCTAGGCGTACTGTTTTTCCTTGGCATCTGTTAGATTATCAAAAGATTATCAATCTCTTTTAAGATCTTTCAGGAGTCTGACTCAATTCATTTCATCACAAAATCACATTTTGGTTGTCTAGAATTATGACTTGGAGTTGGATTTATAGCAAACCAGTGTGAATATACTTAAGTGAAAAATGTATCACTGAAGAGTGCCAAAGAAAATAAAGGGCATTTTAGTGTTAATAACAAAACCAAAAGCTATCCTGAGCCTTATGGTTTGTTTTTGCATTACAGCACCTTTTTTCTCATTTTCAAAAGGAGTTTTGGTGGTTTTCCTGATAACATTTTGGCAAAGCAAGTGCTCCAGCCTCAGAGATTATACCAGGATAAATATAACTGGCATACAGCACATATCATAGAAATGTCAAGATTTTCTCAATCTTAAAACTTTTTGTGTGCAGTAGGTCGGTGCTTTCCAGAGCAGTGAGCAGCTTACTGATTCTTGCAAAATAATAGTTTTAATTTATAAAATATCACTGTTGAAGTGCAGCTCAGTGCCTACATTTCTGACTTGTAAACAAGCCAGGAACTATAATTATTCTCTTCTATTTAAACAGTGTCTTTGAAATACACTATCCCATACAACCCCATAAAGTAACTATAAATAATGTATTATGTGCTAATCACAGAAGACTGGTATCTTCTAAATAACAACCAAAATAATACTCACTCCCTGTTGAAGATGTTTTCTGTAGCATTCTTGAAACATGTTAAAATGAGACAAGAGTTCTAAAAATGCATCCCAAGTAGCTCACCTGTTAAAGCCATCTCACAGGGTCTCTCCGTGTTTTCACATCTCACTTTTCTGGGTGAGTGAGTGGCAGGGAGTTGTTTTCGGGAATCCCAAAGCACTTTTCCCTGCTGTAATTCGTGTTTGTGCTGGCTACAAAACTGTTTAAAGAGTATCACAAATAACAGTTAAACGCTGTTCAGCTCTGGAAATTAAGATTCTTTAAACATGTCATTAATTCTGTAATTTTATGTGTGGAATAATTAAGTAGCATCTAGTTTATTACTCCTATTAGGCTCACTGTTTAGAACAATTGTTGCAAACGGAATTCATTTAACCTTCGTTTTTATTTCTTTATCTTTTTTGCATAACAAAACAGATTCAAAGAGTAAGTACTTATTTTCAGCTTTGTTTCTAACAGCTTGTATAGGAATACTGACAGCCTACCAGCCTTTTATTTTTAAGAAGGGGCACTTGGCATTCAGTAGGAGTTACTCCCTGTGCTCCAGCTTGTTCCTGAACAGCATGTATGGCGAGGTTAAAAGTTACTTACATGGCTACTCCGTGTATTTTATTATTGCATGGTAGCACACACTAAAGGCACCCTGGTTCGGGACGTTGCCTGTTTCCTGCAGAGAAAAAAAGTCAGTATTTCCATGTGTGTGGTTTTCCTCAAGCAAGTGGTTGTCAGGCTGGAGTGACAGACTGATCAGGTATCGCTCACCCTCAAAACCAAAGCAAGGGGGATCAGTCGTGTTACAGGGACCACAGGCCTGGGTTTCTAAACAGGAAACAGAAATTTGTCTCAGAGTGAATTTTCCCCTTAGGAAAACTGTTCATTGAGACAGAAATTTACCAACCAACTCTGATGAGAAAGGAGTTGTAAGTGATAAGTCAAACTTTGCCAGAGACTTCTTTTGTGTTTAGATTTTGTGTTCTGAGTTTCTTGGCACTTGAATGAAGCCCATGAGCTCCCTGTCTCCGCTCTGAGCAGCCAAAGCTCCTCAGGAGAGCAGGGCCAAATCAGCACGTACCTTCTTTCCTGGGAAACACCTGCTGCATCAGGAGGTTTTTGTCCAGGGGGAGCCCTGGGATTCCACCAGGAGACAACAAATAACTGAGCTGAAAAAGCCAGAAAAAGATTTATCAGATTATTACTTTTCTTTGAAGAGGACAAAATGCAGGGATGTTATGAAAACTGCAGGGTAAAATATAGAAAACTGTACATCTCGGCTATTAGGGTACAGAATGTTTCTAATGAGTATTTCTCCTTCCCTACGCCACTCACTGAAGGCGACAGGCGGAATGTGCGAAGACTGCAAGAATCCAGATGGCTTTACCAGCAGGGAAACCAGCTGGCACTGTGCCCAATAACCTCTACGAAGAGCTTGGCGACAGCACCATGTAAGTATTCCGGTGATACATCAGTGGAATCGTTCTGGTCCGAAGCCAGGATTCATTTTCCAGGGATGTCGGTTCATGCAGTTCATGTCCAGAAAGGCTTTTCTTCATGAAGGGGTTTTCCCTGACTGCTCAAACATCCAGAAAATAAATAGGACAACTCTGTAAGGAGAGAAAAAAACAATGTAACATGTTAATGGAGATTTCTTTTCATGGGACAATCTTGAACGGCTTCTAAGTTGGCAAAAAGCAGGGTATAACCAGGTGGGTTTTCCCAAATGAGTCGTTGTTACCGGGTAACTGGGACCCGGCTCCTTTAGCACCTTTGCAAATCCAGGCCTGTGTGCCACGGTTTGGAAAGCGGAGGGCTGAACACACCCAATGAATTTGCTGCTCCAAAGTCATCATTTGCTGTAATAAGAAATAATCTGCTGGGTAAAGTGGGGGGTTGGTTCTAAATTAGAAACTAAATATTGAAATCAAAGATGAAGGAGCTATCAAAACAGAGAAACCACTGACAGTTCAGTGAATGTATCTTTTACTTATTAGATGCTTATAAAATAATAATATTGCAAAGCTGCCTACATTGTCGTGTTGCTGTAAATCTGAAGTTTATGGGCTCCAACAACAATTTAGATGAGAATATTAAAGCAGAGAACAGCCAATTAATATTTATATCATACCAGGGGGGGTGTTGATAAGCTCGCCACACTTACTGATCACTGTTTGTATTTAAAAACAAAGTAACGCTGGAGAGCATAAGGTGAATAATGTGTTTGGAGGCAGGTAGAGAGAGCTGCTGGTGATGCTGAGGCTTGCCCAACTTCTGCTCTATTCTCAAGCATTATTTGTTTTGCTCAGAAGGTTGCGATTTTACCGATGCTAAACCCAGAACAAGCTGCGTTGTGCTGGGTTTTTACCTGCCCATGTTTTTGTTTCGGTTTAGTGCTGCAACATACAGGTGCAAATTTACAGATTTGCAACATTGACTCTAGAGGTTTAGATTTATGTTCATTTTTACTAATATAGTGTTCATTGCACTAAAAAAGATGCCGTATTTGGAATATTTGCTCGCAGATGTTTCGCATACAGCTAAAATAAACACACATCCATCACACTAAGGAACTGACTAAATATAAACCAGTAGAAGTCCTTACAAAATACATTAATACCTGTAGGATTTTAAAGAAAATAACATGCTTTGACGAAAACAATTACAAAACATCATTTTTTTCCTGTAAAGATTTGATTTCAAGGCACTTAGGATGTTATACTTCAGGAAATAGCTTTTATTAACATTTTTCCTGAGTTTTAGTACAATATTTCCTGTCTTTAGTTATCCTAAGACAGTCATCTTTCATTTGCGGTCCTGCCTTGTGTCGTGTTTTCTTAATTTGGTGTTTATAGCAAATGAAATGGAACTAAGCTCTTTAGTTTTAAATCTGCCTTGTCTCATAATTTTCATTTCTCTCTGTCTTTGGATACATAGGCATCAGTAAGTAAGCTCATTTCATTGTCTTAATATTTGTAGCTAGTAGAAACAGTAGTTAATTTTCGTTTCAGTAATTCCCATTAAACCTTGCAATCTGAAACTCATATTTTATTTGTCCATTGATTAAGCACAGGGAAGACATTTACTGTGAAGTTTCGATACTTCTGTGCTTCTTTATCCTTTTCTCGGAGAGATGAAGTATGATTGCTGAACTTGAATGGTATTATTTCTAAAGCCAAATCATCCTACTACCTTAAAAAACCAAAACCAAACCAAACCACTGCTTTCATTTCAGTTCATGGATTTCAGATCTCACAACTGGATGCAAGCAAAATGTTTCTTGTCTGCTACATACAATTCCTTGCAAGGCAGGTATTTCTCTTTCAATTTACAGAAATGTACTTCAGACTGGTGAGCCGATGTTTCACGGTGATTAAAATACCTGTACATAACCAGATTGCAGGATAACCTCAGCCTTGAGAGGCGTCACGTGAAGCGCGGAAGGAACCGTGGAGCTTTGGAAATAATCAGTTCCAGTAGCAGAAAGGTTATGTCATCTTGCATGAGCCTCCTACTGGAGGGTTTCCTTCAAGTTCAGAATCATTTATTTCTCTCGCTTCTAAACACTTCTCACTTTGACCCACCTCAAAGTGAAGAAATAGTTTATTATTGGTGCAAAGTCAGTTATTTTTCAGGCAGTTCCATTGTGTCCGCTTAGGCGGACTGGTTTTTGGAGAACTCTGCTTGTGGGGGAGTTTATTCAGCGCTGTGAGCCTCGGTGCCTCACTGGGTGTTATTTGCAGCTGGGAAAGTGATCCCTGTGCTGGGATTGTTCTCGTCACCTGTCTCAGGTCCCGGTGGCCGTGAGGATGCTGGAGTTTCTCTGTGTGGCTGAGCTACCCGTCAAAACAAAAGGCAACAGTTAGGAAGCAAATGTGTGTCATTACTAAATACAGGCCTTCGGGGACTTTTACATATTAAATAACTTAGAGGAGATTTAATCTCTCTTAATTGACTCCTATCCAGTATCTAGTTCTTTAAAATTCTCTTCTAGTTTTGCCATGGAGTATTTAACCACTCGACGCTAAATTTCCATTAATTTAGAGTTAGGTAATATTCTCTGAGATATGAAAATACAACACCAAAAGAGAGGGAGCAATCTGAGCAAAAGATCTAAACGTTCATCTTCCAGCATTCACGTAATCCTGTGAAAATGCAATTTTTCCCCTACTCCTTTTGTTAATAAAGCCTAATGCTTTTTTATATATAAATTCTGAAGAATACAGCTTCAATTTTGTTAGAGATGACACTTAGAATTTTTAACTTGGAAGGTTTGCATGAAAATATTGGACAGCTTTAAGTCACTAAAAATGTTTTATATGGTATTTTTTATTCTTGTGTGTGTGTAGAAGTCATTGCTACTCATGCTATACCTCAGCTGCAGTTGTTTAACTGTGGAAAATAGGAAGGTTTTAAGTGGGGCACTGAAAACGTGGAGTTCCAGAGGTAGTGAAGCTTTACGTGAATCGTACGGAAGTGCAGTTCAGTCTTTATACCCCATTTCTACCATAATGTCCCCCTATGCCATCATATCCTCACCATAGCCTCTCTGACAGATAAATTTAATATTTCAGAGAGCTTTTTCAGGCTGTTTTTTTTTCTGTTTGGGGGTTTTGGTTTTGCATCCCCATGCTACACAGATGTCTGTTTAGTTGCAGTAACTTTGTAAATGGCAGCGATGGAAACACATTTTGTTTCGGTCTCGCTGTTACGGAGGGTAACCTTCTCTTTGAAAAGATAAGAGCTTTGGTTTTAGTTCTATCTGATGTTGGCCAGTGTCTTAAATTTGTCACAGATTGGGGAGAAAGAAGTTTATTTTCAACCTCAGGTAAGGCTTATTTAAAATAGGGTTCTAAGGACACACATTTCTAGCTGGCAGCTTGTGGAGATGGATTTTGAAATACTATTTATCTTAAAATCTGCTCAGAAGTTTGTGGTATTACAAATATTTGAGGAGTGTAGGTTAATGAAGCACTCGGAAGTGCCAGATGAATTCCCGAAAATGGGAAGACCTCCTCCTCTGGGGGTAGAAATTCAGTGTAGTCAAACTGCAGGGGCTTTTCACTTGGGTTAATGTGGTGCAGAGGTGAAATCCAGACACATCCGTATATGCATCTGAAAAGCAAGAACCAATGCCCTGCTTGGCAGTTCTTTATAAATCAGTCTCGGATGATCTGAGTACAGGATGCATCTCAGCCGACTGGCTTCAGCTCCCATTGGCGCATATTTATATATATATACACATACGTACAAAAGTGAATACTCTGTGAGGGCTGCGTGCAGTATGCACAGTGCCACTGCCTTTTGAATGATGGAGACACAATTATACCTCCATAGAGTATACATACTATGAGTCTAGATTATCTCGTAGAGAAACAGTGTCACATGACCAGGTAGTGTTGATGTTTTGTGTCCCTGGCAGATAGGGTACAGTATTGACTGATATTTTTGAAATCTAGGGGTTTTTTTTTAAGAAGAGGTTAAGTTCTTTTTGAACTGCTAAGTAGCTGAAAACTTCTTTTAATTTTTCTTCCTCCTCAACTCCTCTTCCCTTAAAGAAGATGCAGAAGTAAATGTCTTGCCCACTAGTCTGGTAAATGTGGTCTTTCTGTTGGATAGTAGTAGTTTGCTAGAAATAATTTATTGGCTCTGATTCATACCATAAGTTCTTTTTTTTCTCTTTTCATAAGTATCTGTGTCCATGCATGTTTCCTCACATGTGATTATCTTCTTTTCTTTCAAGTCTTTTTCTTCTCTACCATTTCCAACAAAGCAGGGGAAAAAAGTCAGTCTTAGAAGAAGGAGACCGTCAGAGAGCTATAAGCACCTTTGCTTCCCGTGCTATTGCGGCTCACAAGCAATCTAATATCAATGGATCACTGAACAACAATCTCCCCAAATCTTCAAGTAACATTACTTTTTTATCTGATGAGAACCCATTAACTACTCAAAACCCGTTATATGTGGAGGGTATCGCTCAAAGTCCTGCGGCTGCTGAGTTTCTACGGAAAAGAAGCGATGTGCTAGATACTCTTTCTCCTTCGAGCCTTGTCTTGGGAGACGCCTCTTTGGGGGGCGGTCACCGCGCGTGGACGGTGCCAACTCACCTTAATAGGAGACACGCGCCTGGCTCTCTGAGCAGGCCAGTGGTCATGGACCCCGTTCAGTGGCAGCAGGAAAGACTCAAAGCGGAGAACGAAGGGACTGAAAATCAAGATAGTGCTGATATTAGCAGTCCACTATTTCAAAAAATAAGTGGCCCCAAGTTAACTGTGAAAGAGAAGGCAAGACAGTTTGAGCAGCAGGCTTTGCAGGAGATGAAGCAAGTGAAGTCCCCTGATGTGAGATCCCTCCGATCGCCAACACCCAGCATCCGTTTCCAAGAAGGAGAGAACGTGCTAGAGCCGTCTCCTCAAAGTGTGGTTGCTTCTCCTCACCTTCGCTCTTCTCCTCACCTTCGCTCTTCTTCTCTGTCCTCTCCAACACCTTGTGCTGAAGTTGTTGAACCAGAGGCCTCCACACTCCCCTCTGTCATCATCACTCACCATGACCATCCTGAAGAACCTTCTCCTCCACCTACTCGCAAACCAACTCCTCCATCTTTTAGGACAAAGAAACCAGTTTGCCAAAGTCTTCTGGCTCCTCAGCCCAAAGAAGTTACAGGAAGCATTCCGGATCCGCCTAAAACTCCTCCACCCCCACCTCCGCTGCTGCCACCACCACCCCCACCTCCATCCCCTCCTCTGTTGCCACCGCATCCTCCGCCTCTGCCCGTAGCTCCTCTTTCTTCTTCTTCATCTCCTCTTAGCCCCCAGCGCCTCTCCCCTGCCAACCCTCCCAAATCCCCTGCCAAACAGCCAGCTGTCCCACCGCCGGCCCCTGTGCCAGAGCCTCCTCCCCGCAGGGAGCTCAAAGGAATTCTTAAAAACATTCAGAATTTAGCAGCCATCGAAAAGTCTGTGGCCAACATGTACAGCCAAATAGACAAAAACCACGTTCTGCCCAAGCACGTTTCGAAGCTCAAGGCGGTTGCCACACCAGAGCCACCAGCTCCAGAAGCTGCGGCTGAGCACAACCAGCAGAACGGCAACTTGAGCTGCGTCGTGGAGGAGCTTGAGAAACGCTTTCCGTCTCAGTCAACAGCACTGTGACATTTTTGGTTGGACGTTTTCTGCATGTAACGTTTCGAGTGAGATGACTCTAATGCAGCACGTGGTATCTGCCTCAGACTCTCCAGAAATTCAGACTTTTTCCCTTTCTCTGCTGTGTATCACTACTTGCTCAGTCCAAATCCCAAAACTGAGAGACACTGTCTTTCCTGTTCACGCGCCAATTTGTAACGTATAATATTTCTACAAGTTGTTCTCTCAGAGCTACATCTTATTGTTCTGTGATGCTGGTTCTTAGTCTGTTTACAAAAAAAATCTTGGGGAAAACTGTCCATTTTTACCCAAGGATCAGGCATAGACAGCAGAGCTTGATACCGCTGTACGTTCCGCAGCCTTTGCTGTAGGTAATATTAGTACGCAGTGATTTTTCTGCAGCTGTAACTGGAATCTTTTGCTTTGCCCATAAAACCTACCACCTGGGAGGAATCTTACCATCAAATACGTGATGTCAAAGAAAGCAGCTCCCGGCAGCGAGCAGGCTCAGAACAAGCCGCGGTACTTGCAGCAGCGCATCGGCGCGTCCGGCGGGAGGTGACGCCGCGCTCTGCTCTGCTGGCAGCGCGCTTGCAGCTCGCCTTCGCAGCTCCACGTCAGAAGGGTTTTCCCTGGATCTGTCAGTAAACCTGCTGCTCTTCCCCTCTGTTACCTACGTTCTGCCTTCCATTGCATTTTTTTATATCCTTAACTGCATGTTGAAAGTTTTTATTTTGTAAATTTCTTTCATGTACAAAGCATATATTTGGTTTTTTACTTTGCATGTGCATGTTGTTGGTGTCTCTCTCTTTAATTTTCATCCTAGTTTGCCATTAGCTTTACAGCTGAAACATCTCGCTTATCTTAAGTGGTAATAAAGTCACTCTGATTAGTGTCACCAGCTGAAGGTTTTTCAAGAACTTGTAAAAATCCATGTAATATGGATTTACTTACTGGCTTTTTTGCTCACAGTCATCTAAATTAGACCTTTACTTAAAATATGTCCATGATAGTAAATTAGCTTGTCCTTTGGAAAATGGTAAGTAAAGGCAGTTTTGGCACTTAAATGAATGCTAGTTTGGTTCAACGTGCAAATTTCCTTTTAGTCTTTTGCAAAAATGAAAAATATTCACGTTTAAAATGACAATTTTTGGCAGCTTATTGTGAAAGGCAGGTATGACATAATGAAGAGAAACTAAAACCCCCAGTTCAGTATCAAATGTTGTAATTCTGAGCAAAAAGGTAATTAACTGCTTATCAGACTGTGTAGAAATACTCAGCATTTCCATGGTGCTTGGCTTTTGCTCTTTTCTCCTTTTTGTTTCTTCTCCAATCTGCAGTTAGGACATGTATGGATGCTTCAGTCGGAAACTGTTGAAGGTAGTTTCTCTTTCTTTGTCCCAGCGCCAAACTCCATGATCTCCATCACACGTTTCACTGTAACATTAGAATTTTTCTGTGCTTAGAACTCTTGTTGGGCTAGATCGTAGTTCCGTGACATGTACAGGAGCTACATGTGTGAGGGGAATGATTATTGATCGCAGCATTTTTTTCCTGTGACAGAACCTGTTTAATTTCCAAGATGTAGAATACCTGCCAATGAGGTTAAATTCTCCAACAGTGGCACTGCGGCAGCACCAGCAGCAGATTGTCCAAGTTCAGCAGCTATTAGGAAGGGCAACTTTTAAGAGCCAGAAGTGGAAGATGACTTAGCCGTGTACTCACTTCTGTGTGTCTGCCACAGTCCTGGCATGGGGACAGGGGACAGTGTGCAGAGATGAGTGGCACAAATTATTCTGCTTTTCACTCTTAAGTGGATCAACCCTTAAGACAGATAATTGAATTTAAGTGATTTAAGTACCCAAATCCCACTTTAGAGCTTTTGTGAAGTTCATGACATTCACCAGTGAAATACTAGACAAATATGACCTAATTTTGCAGTGTGTAGTTGCAGGTGTTTAGTAAACCACAGTGTAAACTCCTAAGGTTTTATCCGGCCACAGTTGTTTGTGGCATTCCTCTAAGCAGAAAGAATGGACATCACACAGGAGCTTCTTTTTGAATACTTGGTATCATGAGTCTCAGAAGAGGCTGGGGGCATCATGGTAATCAGCTCTTCACTAATGAGGAACACCTGCTTTCTCATTCTGGAATCCTGAGTTGGAAAATTTACAAGACCTGGTTTCACTGTGTCTGGAATTAATGCAACCTTTGTTCTTCTGATGGTTTTTTAATAGCCTTTGTTAAAAAATCATCCTATTAGGCTGGGAAAGAAAGTGTACCAATAGTTCTGTCCCATTGAGATGTCTGGATGCTACTTCAGTTCTGCAGCACTATAAAGCATTATAACTCATAGAGTAGTTGGTAAGAAGTTGACCATATATAAGCTTATTGACCCCTCTTCAGGCTGTCTGAACTGCAGGAAACATCCATTTTAAGAGTCAGGGCAATTTGATAAGTAGTATGTGTAGTATTTGGGATTTATGATGCTTTTAATATGAAAACAGATACAACGTATGAAATGGGAAATGCCTGCTGGGGTGCCAGTAATTGGGAAAATTGATGCTTTAGGTAAATCATAGTTCTTATAACCTCTGTTAGCAACACAGACCTGTGCAAGGTTGGCACATTTTTTACATGTAAATACATTCTTGTTTGATCTTTCACATTACATACCAGCAGTGTGTACCTTTCGTCAGAATAGATCCTTGTGCTGTATTGAGTGAACGCGTATTTTTTTGTCTTTTGGGGTGCTTTTTTTTGCCTTATAATCATGGCCACACCAAACTTTAAGAGAAGTATCTGTGAAAATACAGCGTGGTGCTATTTTTAAGAAAGTTGAATTCCAAATTTAATTAGAATTACTTAAATTATACTTTTAATCTGCCATATAGTGACAAGTCGAGAGCAATTAAGCGTAACAGGCTTATTTAGGCTCTGTGCAACACAAGACCTTCTGTATCTAAAGATAGTTATAGGCAAATGGAGCCTGAGCACAGTGTTCCTCAAGTGGGTGTCGAAACGTCACACATCATCCTTTGATGATAGATCTTATTTCAGTTGTTCCTTAGTTTTATATTATATGGGCAACAGCATTAGTTTAATGTTGATAATCAATTCCATGTTCTGAATATTAATAGAAAACTTTTATAGATGGTGATATTAAAGTATGAAAAGGATTTCTGTTCTTTATTATTTACTCAAGTGTAATTTAAGAATTTCCCTAGACTGCTGCCTGTACTAGGTTAAGCTCAACATAATTTTGAGCATTTACCCTTGGCTTCTAAAACAAAACAAAACAACAAAATCAAGGCTTATCCTTTATAATAATGCTAAGACCTAAATTGCTCTTCCCTCGTTTTGTGTAAAGCATTTTAATTTTCTGGCACAAAATGTGAAAATAGAGAGCTTGATAGACCTAAGTGCACTTGTCATGCGTATGAATGGCTCCAAGAAAATGAATTAAAACAACAAAAAATTTCCAGTAAGATCAAAAGCACAAAGCCGGAGGCAAAATAATGATAGATAGCAAAAAGAATTTAACTCCCCCCTGCTGAGCAAATGTTAGAGAATGTGTAGTGTTAATAACAATGTTGTTACAAGAAATTAGTAATAGAAGCTTCAGGTTGATTTCTAGCAAGTCCCAAGTGGATACGGAAAGTCTAGAAGGAAAAGAGAAACTGTTTCACTGCGTAAGCAGCTGCGTGAAATAACGGAGACTCTTTGCAGATGGTCTCCGAGAGAACAGAGAAGGTGCCGGGGCCGGAGCTCTTAGGGGAGCGCAGGGGAGAGCCAAACTGAGCATCCGCCCACTTCCCCTCACCAAGTGCCCTGGCTCTCTGGCTTTTGGGCATTTCCTCTCATTCATTTGCAATCGAAAGCAGGAAAAGATCCCAAAGATTCACTAGCCTTGCTCATGCAGTGATTTGTATGTCCGGAGCAAATCGAAAGAAAAACGTATTTTGTATTGTAGATATGTATTTCTTTTCTTGCTAGTGATAATTCTAATTACATTATCTTTTCACCTCTCTCCAGAAAGAATGGCAATATGCATCCTTATGTAGTCTTGCAGAAGTATACTAATATTTTCTTTTCTTTTTCTGACTTCTAGGCGAGGATACGCACAGCAAGAGGTAAGGCTGTTCCCCAATTACATTTAAAATATTAATCGCGTCAACATACTTTTCCCATACAGGCTATACTGTTAAGCTCATTGCTGCTGCGTGTTTTAGAGGCCAGAAAGATAAAAGTGGTTCAAAAACTTTCAAAAAGATTCCCTGGGGGCTGGGAACCATCGTGGCACAACCAGAACCTCCACCACCTCTGCAGCTTGGTGTAGCCTGTCCTGGCTGCAGCTTTTTCTCCAGCAATGAGTAACATGGAGAATTTCCTTCAGAAATCTGAATGGAATCATTTAATAACTGGAAAGTTCTCCAAAATACATTTGTATCATAAAGGCTGCTATTTACTGCTGAGGTAAGTTTTACTAATCTGGAGCCTACCGATTCTTATTCAGGAGTGTTGTACAAATGCAAGCTTTCTGCTGTTTGGCTGTGATTTACCCTCCTTTTGCTGAGCTTGTTTTTGTCTCTTCATTCAGATTCAGAACTTCCCCATCTCTCATGTTTTGGTTTTGGCCAAGAAACTTGGCTGAAATATTGCCACCAGGTTTTGGGAGGAGTGTGGGGACAATGGTATCTGATTTTGCTGAGAAAACCTGATCCTAATTTACAAAACAGCAAGTGAGGTGTATCAGTCTGGCCTTGGCAGAAAACTGGAGATGCAGAGTAATTAACAACATGACTGCCAAAAATGAGCCGCGTTTAATTGTGCACACCTGAGAGGGGTCGTATCATCGTGTCAGTCCTTTCGGTGCAGCCTCCCGGGGTCTCTTCCCTCGTGTCAGCGTCCTTGTCTCACCGCAGGCCCTGTATGGAGAGAAATCACACATAAGCTGTAGAGAAAATAAGCACGATAATCCCTCACTGTCTTACTGGTATTGTAAATTAAAGTATATTTGTGGTGGGAGGTACTCAGTTAAAAGCCACAGAAGTAAACGGAGAATTAGAGTGATGGTGTGGCTTCAGGTTTCTAATAGGCAAATCACAAACTTTACTGCAGATTCCCATAAATCTGTATTCTGCCTGTTGGGGATAATTTTTTGTCTGCTATTGTCTCCCTGCTGCCTCCAACATACACACCATAGTTCTCTTGGGCTCTGGCAGAAGTTCTTGAGTTTAATTAATTTAGAGAATCACCACGTAAACTGGGCATTTGATCTTATATTAGGCAAAAGAAAAAGTGGACTGTAAAGTGATTTTAGCACGAGGTGCTTAGCAGTGTTTTGCTTCTTACCGAGTAAGGATGTACCCGGGTGGCAGCCGTACAAAAGGCTCAGAAGGAGCTGTGCTTTTTTAGGGTTTCTTTCCAATTTTAACTCAAATGACATGTGCTTTTTAGTTGTTGCTGCCTAATTAATCCCTTTCTAATTCTCTTTCATAGCAGCAGCAGTTGCTGAGACCTTCTCTTCTCAGACCAGAGGTACCACCATTTTTCGCTTCTTAATTATTCTATAAATTTTAAAATGGCTTTTACATAATTTCCTACGGAAAAACTGTCTGTCTTAGGTAGTATTTTCCCCCCTGACTCTTCTGGAT
Source organism: Patagioenas fasciata (assembly GCF_037038585.1). NCBI lineage: Eukaryota > Metazoa > Chordata > Aves > Columbiformes > Columbidae > Patagioenas > Patagioenas fasciata. The sequence goes on from NC_092527.1 coordinate 6,038,540, forward strand.
GAAAAGGAAAGTCCTGACATTGTTATCCCGTTTATGTTGTTTTAATTAAATACCTTAAATTTACTATGTCTTGATATTTTCCCCTTGAGCATTTGTTTAGTTGCTTCCATAGACTTCATCACACAGACTGCAAGCTTTCCTAGCTTCATGTCCAGATTCACAGACCAAGTAATTTCCTCATTGACCAGCTGCAATCTGTTTCTTCAGATGTCAGTCAACTGCCAATCGATTATTGTACGTAGAGATGAACTAAGCGGTTGGCCTGGTTGGACACTGCTGTGTGTTCTGAAGGAGGTTTTTGTACAGGGTGAGACAGTGTCCCACACCAGGACAGCATCTTCATTTAGCTGATTTGAAACAGTCCCTCCCAGGGAGTACACCGGGAAAGTGTCATTTAAAGCTCCTGTTGGCCTCTCATGGTTTTTGACAGTTGCAATGCTCCTCAAATTATTAGCCTTTTTTATGTTGGTTGTTTACACCTTAAGATACTGTTCTTTGTGCCTTTTTCATCAGTCATTACTGTGTATGACTCTTTGCATTCAATCAGTGTTTCTTTTTTGGCAGGAGTTAAGCATGGAGTCTGGAATTGATCCAGGCCAGGAGTACTATGGGCAAGATTACTACAGCTATGAGCATGGGTATATTTTAATTTTCCCTGTATATTTCTGAAAATGCTGCTTCTCCAGGTTGGTGATGTTTATCATTACAGTGTATAATCTGGAGACTTACCTTCAGCTCAGGATTATTTTAATCTTTGTATCCACAAAGGCGTGCACTGACAACAAAACCCTTTTCAGCAGTTAAGGAGGCATTGTATAACTCCCTGCTTCTTTAGGAATCTAATTATTACGCTGCAGAGTGTATACTACATTTATCATACCAGTTTTATAGGCACTTTTTTGTTTGCATATTTCTACTGTCGGAGAGATTAATTTCCATCATATCCTCCTCTTTTGTGGCTCACCAGCCTGAGTTATGTGACTGATACTTTCTGCTCCCAGTACCCAGCCAGCATCTGGCCTTTTGCATTTACCTAGAAAAACTTCCTCCTGCGTGTTCTGATAACGTCCGTCTGACTGCAGGCACTGTTGCTGTTCTCACAAGGTCATGGGGATTCTCCAGAACTGATCCCAGTGAACCTGCTCTTTCATTCCCTAATTATAAAAAAGATTGCCCAAATAAATCAGGTACCTGGAAAGAAGGTCATTGCACTTGATGGATTCTTGACTGATCCCAGAGAGCTTGCAGTTCAGGTCGCAGTTGTAAGGGGCTTGTGGCCAATTGCAATAGGAAGAGCTTTCAGATTGTGTTATGCTAAGGAAAAAAAAGAATCACCATCTTTTTAAAGGTAGAGAGAACAGAGAGCAAAGAAATCCTTGCCCTTGTGGGATGTGAGCGTGTGCATTTGTTGTTGTGTGTAGAGACAGCAAACACATGTGTGCACGTTCTGAAGAGACGATGGTGCTTTTGGCAGGTATGAACTGCCACAGTACGGGAGCCGCCGCCGCCTGCTGTCTCCTTCAGGGATGTACGACGAGTACGGGGAGGTCGTGGTGGAGAACGATGGTGGCTACTACTATAGTCCGCATGGATCGACGGCAGAAGAGGTGAGTGTCTCTGGTGTACTGGTTCCATCTCTGCAACAAGGTGAAGGGCAATTAAACTTTGTCAAACGTATTTTGTAATTGATTAGAATATTGTGTTCTGTGTAGACCAAACAAGCGGCTCCTCCAATGCTAATCATTGTGTTTGCACTTCTGATGGCTGGTAGAGTTTGTGTCAGCACCTCTTTCCCTTTTTCTAGGAATAAAAAGGGATTTCAAAGTTTCTTTTAATATCTACATATTTTTCCCTCAAAATAGATTTCTAGTTTGAAGAAAAATCCCCATAGCCTTAGGTAACTCCATTTTATATTGTTAACCAAATGGGTTATTACTTATTTTCAGCCTGTAACTGGTGGTTTTCCACTGAGAAGAGCAGTCACCTAAGCTCGTTACCATGAAGTTCACAGCTGAATGTAAAGAAATTTTAAAATGTCAGTAGCAGCCAGAAGAAAGTTGACATAAATGTTCCTCTTTTTCTAAACTAATGTTCAGAAATACTAGCCTCTTAATCCATCACATGGGTTTTAATTAGATGAGAAGAGAGAACATTTCTGAGCCAGTGTTCTTCCCTGTGGCAGTGAGGTAGTTGTGCACTCCCAGCCTATTCCAGAAGTAAAACTTTCCCCATAACTTCGGTGAAAAGCTATTCTGACGCAGGTAAGTTAAGTTTTGATGCTGGAAAAAAACATCGCATTTGTTCCTACTGCCTTATTTTAGGGTACGAGTTGTCACAATAACTATCTTTTCAAATTGTAATCAAGTTCCATTTTCACAATTTGCAGGGCATGAGTCAAGGCAGAGGTCCTCCAAGCAGAGGTATAAGCCAGAGAGCAGGGCCTCAAATAGAAGGTAGACGTTTAGGTGGTGGGCTGGACCTAAGACACGGCTCTGCACGAGTCCTTAGGACCGGCCAGGGAAAAAGGAAACTAAAAGCTGTGATGCATTTAAGTCGCGTGGCAGTCGGTGCTCACAAACCAGTAGGAAGAACAGAGTCTGCTCGTTCTCCATGGAAGAAAGCAAAGATATTCCCCATGATTCTGCAGAAAGTGAAAGGCGGTAGAAAAGATTCCAGTTACGCCAAGTTGATGTCAGCTCGCCAAGTGGATGGTGAGAAAAGCATGATTATCAGGGGGAGTTACTTCCAGAAGTCGACAGATGACAGACCTTCGATGAGGAAACTAAATCATGTGCTAAAACGCATCAGTGTCTCCAGAAAATTCCAAGAGCCTATAAGCAAAGATTCAGTGCATGCAAGAGGAAAAGGAGAGGAAGAATATGAAAGCGATGAAGGAAAATCAGGAGTTTCAATAAATATCACAGCAGAGAGTGAACATGAGGATAGTGATCATGAGAAGAAAAAGAAGAGAAGAAAATACACTTCAGATGAATCATCAGTGAAGAGCAGTAGCTCTGGCTCAGAGTCGGAAGATAAAGACTACTTGAAAATAACTCTGGACCAAGATGAAGCCACTGAAAGTACTGTGGACTCTGATGAAGAAACTGGGCATGAATTTGGGGATTCCGATGACGAGTCTGGATCCAGCACTAGCAGTGAATCAGAGGAGGACTCATCTGAAGAGGATGATGATGATGAGGAAGACTCTGACAGTGATGAAGATGGTAGCCTGTCAAAGAGCTCATCTACGCAAAGTTCTTACAGCAAATCAGGGACCAGTGAGTCCAGCAGTAGAAGAAGCACTGAAAGGTCCAGTATAAAAAGTAGCGGGGGTGGCTCTCGGGGCAGAGCAAGGCGATCCAGCCAGAAATCAAATATCAACTCTAATGCATCAGGTAGTGACAGGGACACAAGCTACAGGAAAACTTCAGGATCCAGCTATAAAAGCAAAACCTCCTCCGCCAGCCTGGAAATAGAAGACACGATAGAGGAGGTGTCAGAAGAAGATGAACAAGCGGATGTGGAGCAAGTGAGTGCAAGCCCCAGTGAGAAGGCAGATAACTCAGATAAGACAGTTTCTGAAACATCTGCCTGTGCAAAATCTGCTGCTACTGTAGAAAAGAGAGGAAAATCAGCTGTGAATGGTGAGGATAGCGTGGATGAAAGCACAGAAGAGGATGATACAGATGCTAGTGAGAGGGAGGAAACTGTTAGTAAGAATGAATCTTCCTGCCTACAAAGTGAAGTCAGTGTTACTTCCAAAGGGACTGAAGGGACGAAAAGCACATCCAATCACACTTCTGGTAAAACTGCTACTTCCCCTGATACTGAGAATCAAAGTTCTGACATCAACATGAAAAGAAAGAAAATAAGAAAAAAGATGTCTGAGGAAAACAGTCAGTCTCAGTCAGATGAGACCCTGGATACTGCTGTTACAGAGTCAGAGACCACTGGTGATTCCACATCCTTTTAAAAAGGAGTGACAGTAGGTGGACGTTTTACAGTAAGGAGTGATCTTGTTTGCTGTGCTTTCTGTGTGATCTTTCCTAATTTCTTCCCCAAAGGGCTGCGGGGCATTGGAACAGGCTGCCCAGGGCAGTGGTGGAGTCACCATCCCTGGAGGGTTGGACAGACAGAGATGAGGTTCTCAGGGACATGGGGCAGTGCCAGAGTTGGGTTAATGGTTGGACTCAATGATCTTGAGGGTCTCTTGCAACCAAAATGATTCTGTGATTCTAAACAATACACAGTTGAGATGGCTAAAAAGGAAATGTCAATGCTTATTGCTTCAGCATTTGAACCTTACGTGCTGTAGAAAAACCAACTAACGTAATTCCTCTGAGAGACTACTCAGGTATACTTAGTGGTGGATCTAGAAGGATTAGTTTTCACGTAGCAATGGCAGGAAGGAGTACTTGTGTTTCTCCGCTCGTTTCAGTGATGTAGTTAAAGAGGCATTGTGTTGATTCTTAGATTTCATCCTTTTTGCCATATGCACGTTGTGAACCACAGTAACATCGCATTTTGCGTTACATGTGAAGGATAGCCTGGTAAACCTGTGTTCATGCAGGTTATATCTGTCACAAAATGGAACACTGCAGGAAGGCAAAGGGGCAAAACACGGAATTTGGTGAAGCCTGGAAATGATGATGAGGGTGAAAAGACTTAGAGGTGATACATGGTTTCACACTGTGTTACTGTACAAATTTGCTAATCTTCAGGTGAGATATCTGCTGTAAACTTCAGTCCCGTTTGCAGGGAGGACAACTGAAATAACAGCAAAACAACACTCCCAAAACTGCAGAGTATTACTAGCACAGCTGGGATTAAACTGTTATGTCGTGGGATTCAGGTTTCAGGTACCAGTGATGTACAAAACAGGAATGTAGAGGTAGGTGTACAAAGTGAGCTTGATTTTTCTTTTTTGTACAAAGTGAGCAGTGATTTTATTTTTTTTTAAACATCTGTTTAGAAGTCTGAGATACGTAACAGCAAAGTATTGCTGAAGGTAACCATCCCCTATGTTCTATATTTTGGTATCTGACTTTTAAAATTCAATAACCTGGAATATTGGATGTAATTTAATAGAGAAATAGTGTAGCACTTCCATTAGCACAGTTGCACTCAAAATGATGATGGTCGTGTAGGAAGGACTGTTACTCCCAGCACAAGTGGCCGTTGTGTTCTCTTACGTGCAGCAGACTGTGCAGGATGTAGCCCCTCAAGGAGCTCACACACAAGCTTTGTACACATGCGAGCTCTATTTACCTTGTATCAAGAGCCACAGAGCTGTTTCTCAGCCACTTAGATTTATCTAGATAAGCCAGAAGAAGCCTAAATAAAATTAAATCTTTGAGCCAGTATTGGATTAGTCTTGTGAGCAAGTGCCTTAAAGCTAGTACAAATTCTGGCAGTTGCACCAAAGCTCTGCTAGGAAGCCTCTGTTAGATGAGGGAGAGAAAAATGTTTGAATTTTTAAGCCTGCTGTCACGTTACCCTGGCAGGACAATTGGTGTTGAGCTGCAAAGCGCGATATTAACTTTTCAGCTACTGTCTTTAATTCCAGTTGTAATGTGAACTAGATTTATGATCGCTTACCTGCTTTTTTGTATTCCCATGTAGCACGAAGTTGTAGCTGCACACAGTGTTTTAGCGTAAATCCCATTTAAACTCGTCAGTCTTTTCATCCACCTGGATGTATCTGTGTGGAGAAAATTGTATGTCTTTATCAGGAACAAAAGAGTAGGCATCTAAGTCATTTGCACCAAGTGTAACTTCTCAGAAACTTAAGAGTAATCACCACCTGCCTGTACCTCGCATGATTTTCTCTCTCAAAACTGGCTTTTCTTCTGCATGCATATGTATTGCAGTGGGAGTTAACTGGGATGGCAGCTGCTGCCTTAGTGAAATAACAGTGTTTCCATTATTAATTCAAGAATGATAGTAGCTTGTTTCTGTATATTGCAAGGGGGCATTGATTTTAAAAAGATCAATTATAAACTACAATAAGTAGTGGGGTTTGTGTAATCGCTGTTAGTACAAAGTCACGGAAACATGGAAATTGTTTGCATTAACTCTTTAAAAAAACACAGAAATTATAGAAACTTCTAACATCTGATTTCCCCACCATCTTCCATTTAATAGCATTGATTGCACTAGATTGTCACTGGCACAAACCCTGATATCAAGCTTTGCTTTTTTTAACCAGCTTTTAACTGGTTTTTAACCAGGTTTTAACCAGATTTTTTTAACCAGTTTGTGTGTTCAAGCATTAGGTATATATGACAGGGGCACGCAACAGTAATCAAGACAATTAAATATCTGTGTACAAGCTAAGAGGAAGGGTACAGTCAATACGAAATGAGTGTCTAGATAAGAGACAAGGTAAATAACAGATAGAAAAAGGGCATGAAAATGTAAGAAATAGTGCTGAGATTTATTTTCTATTTATTGTCAAACAGTGGGCCCGGAAGAAAAGGATCAAGTTGATAGTTGACCCGGAGTATGAGACCAGCTCCACTGGAGAAGACAGCGCTCCCGATTCCAGCCAGAGGAATCGCCTTAATAACCCAAATATTCAAAACAACATCAATGGGAACATCTACATTGCACAGAACGGCTCTGTTGTCAGAACCCGTCGCGTTTGCCTTGGTAATAATTTAAAAGTCACATCTCCAGTGAGGCTGGGAAAACAATTCAAGAAACTGGACAAGCTTGCAGTGACACACGAGGAGAATGTCCCACTGAACACGTTGTCAAAGGGACCATCCTCTAGTGACAAAATGAACACCAGACCTTGCAGTGTCTCATTTGCTTCCTCTACTATAGGGGCTGAAAATCTAGTAACAAAGCCAGGGGGCTCCAAAATGAAAAGCACAGAAGAGCAGGAATCGGTTGTTGATAATGTGGATGTCAAAGAGCCCTTGGAGTCGCACAGTGAACACACACAGTCAGATGAAGAGGAGCTCTGGATGGGCCCCTGGAACAACCTTCACATACCAATGACAAAACTGTGATTTTTTTTTCTTTTTTTTTTTTAATTTTTACTTCAGTTTATAATAAACTGCGCTTTTTATTGTCACTGAGGAAAATGTATGAGATTTGTATTGTGCACATACGTTGTATACTACAAACGACACGCTTTAAAGTTTAAAAACAAAATTTGCACTCACATTTGTACCACTTAATTGTCCTCCCCAACAACTATTTTGACAGGCTCCCATTTCACTAAACAAGACTTCATTTAAATTAATTAGGTTTTTTGGATCTTGATTTATTGTTTAATAAACAGTAAACTACTAATAAATGCACAGCAACATTTGGTTAACTTTTCAGGCAGTTCTATACATGCCTAGCTTGTTTTTCTGTATGGTACTTGTGGCTATACTGTTTAGATTTGGAAATTGTCTATTTATGTTCAACATTTATATCCTGAGCACTTGATTCTGAACTCAGAGTAATAAATTAAAAATAAATCCATGAAAGTCAATGGAGCAAATCCTCGGCTGGCTTAAATTTGAGTAACAGTACCAAAGTCGATAGCGATATACCCATTTATGCAAATAGAGGATCTGGCTCAACACCCAGCTAGCAAACTTATGTGAGAGTGCAATTGGAGTTTATGAGAGTTACAGAGAAAAGTGGAATAGAAGATTAAATAAGATAAAAATTGCAAAGAGGAAGGAAATGTGTAGCAATTGATCTTATTCAGAGTTACCTGGCCGTGGTTTGTTCATTTTCTTTTGTAAATTAGCTCATTCCAATCTTCTTCTCTAGTCAATTTTTCATATTTTCATCTCTTCCCCCATCAGTTCTGTTTTCTTCTTTATACGGTCTTTAGCTCCAGTTTTTATGCTCCATCAATAATTGTCATCCTATGGCTGTGTTCCTCTGAAATAAACCAGGATGATACATGACTCTGTGAGATAGAAATAGGCATTAAAGAGTAATTAATAGGAAGGGGACGGATACATTTTCAAGCCCAGCTAGCTGTTGGGTTAACTGGTACAATCACCATTCCACTCCAATAGTGTTGAACATAAACCTGCTGAAAAGACAAAAGGATTGTGGTGAAGATGATAAAAAGTGAACGTTTTACAAGGCTAATATGCATAAAGAGATCTGTGAACGGCAAAGGGTGTCAGAGCACACGCGCAAAATTGTTTCAAAAACTTTAAGTAAGCATTTCTTGTAAAATACACTACAGAAATTTTGGCACCTTCTTCTAATGGCTATTTGTACCTCAAAGTAGTGAGTGTGTAATGTTACACCTTGAGTAAGGAGCTGAGGAAAGCCACTGTTCATAGTCTCCAACACCTACAACACATTAGCAATACAGAGCAAAGTATTTTTGTCCAGTGTGGGATAGGAAAGAAAACGGGACATACATATTCACATGAAAAAAGCGTCCTGTTGTATTACGCAAACTTTTTTTCCAGTGTAAGATCAAACTAGTTGTGAGAACAACATGGATACCTCTCGAAATACAGGAAAAATCAACAGATAAATGTGTGCAATGAGTAAGGAAATGATTGGCACCATCATTGTTTCCCTGTTGCTATTGTTGGCGTTTCACCGCAAGACTGGGTGACAATGGCTGTTGGTTCTGCTCTGTTCTGGCAGTAAATGGACTTTTGCTACTGTGATTGTGTGTGTTTTGCACTTGCACAGGTTCTACTCCATGAGATCCATCTCAGTGTTTATCTCCAGAAGCTGTTCGCATGTTATGCCGATGTAAATGTGACATTTCTGTCAAATACCTCCTTTTCAAGCTGAGGTTTCTGACCAAATATTTTGAGAGATGGTGCTTGTTTTTCGGCATGAGAAATGCAATGTAGCCTAATCATGCAAGGGGGAAAAAAAAAAAATACTGGGTATTTCTTTCTCCTAACTCTTCTATTTTGACATATTTGCACTTGGTACCTAACAAAAACTAGCTGTTTGGAGTTTAGCTGGAGTCTGAACATATAGATAAGAATGATGGAATCAAAAAAAAATTCTATTCTTTGAAATAACTAGTAAAATGTTATATTTTAATCCTGTTTAAGTTACTGTTATTATTTCACTACATCATTTCTGTTGCAAGATCTGTCAGTTTGTTTCTTACTAAATACTTCAATAAGGTCATATGCTTTTTAGAGAAATATTTTCTCCCAGCTACTCTTAATTTTCTGAGGGAAAAAAGAAAAATTGCTGCTTTTTCTAGTGACTCCCAGGTCAGCGGCTTTAGCTGTAGCTCTGAGCAGGGCTGCCAGGCCTGACGCTGCTGGGGAGCAGCGCTGGGTGTGCTTTTATCAAAGGCAAACCTGTCGACACCGTCTCCTTTGTCTGCCCAAGCCCTCAGAACTGTTCACACAATGCAAAGAGCAGAAGAAATTTCATTTTTGCAATGAGTGGGGCTTAGCTAAAATCTATCTTGATTTTAGCTAAGCTTGCGGTGACTTTCAGACTTGAATTCTGTTGGCAAAGAGAGGGCTTAATGAAATCTTTCACAGGTACAGAAAATTTGGGGAGGTGTTTTTTTCTTTTTTATTTTCTTGGGTTGTAATACTATAAATAAATGCAGACTTTGAATCTGTGTTTCTGGAGATACTATGCTGTAAATGAACACAGATTTCAGCCTGTGAGCAGGTAGTGGGTGCCAGACTCAGCAGCAGTAACACTGTAGACTGATACAGGGGAAAAAGGACACATCTGCCTTTCCTTTGGGAAGTGAAGTACTAGCAGGGCTTTGGTGGGTACGGTAAGTAGAACAAAGTATCTGGGTCTTGGGATATAATTTACAGCTCTTTAACCACGGCAATTTGTAAAGCTGATGCAAGGCACGAGCGTTTTCCCCTGGGTGGCAGAACAACTCACTGGCTGACCGATCAAGGCGGCAATCATTGCTCCTGACATTGATTTAATTTGTACACTCCTCCAAGCAGGCACCCATAGTTTTGTGGTTTAGCAGGGCATCTGCTACATTTTCAGAATAAGCAAGGACCAACTGGCTGATGTTCTGGCTGTACAAGGGAGTGCAATGCCCACTGTGAGGCAGAAGAAAAACAAACTATTTTTTTCCTTTGTTTCAGCATATCTACAAAGACCAAGATTGCAAAGAAAGCCCTGTTGGGGATTTCTTAGGAAGCTTAAAATATTTGTGCATTCATGATAGGTAGTCCTTGCACCTCAGATTTGCCTGAGTGGGTGTGGGAGAATGGACAGCGTAGCTGTGGTGGGTGATGTGTATATCCATCCCAGTGCCTTCTGCTGGCGGTGATGTCACAGAGCATCACCCAGGTGATGGAGCTGAAAAACTTGCACCATCAGCAAAATGGAAAAGACATTGAAAACAAATCTGAATGTTTAGCAGTGGGAAAAGAGCACCAATCTCAGGCACAAATTTCAGCTTACATGGTGAAAAAAACACATAATGGCAACTGGGTATGTTGGGCCAGTCACAACCTTGTAAGTGCGTTCTGGAAAGTATCACACACTCCTAAGGGAGTCTCTGATGGATGAAAGCCACAGTGGTTCCAGTTTCTGGTGGTGGGTGGTCATCCCCAGGTTGCTTCTGTGTGACAATCTCAGTGGCTCTTTGCAAATGTCAGTTGAAACTCAAAACTTTGTGATTCTGTAATTACACATATTTTAAAGTTGGTGGATGGTGATAAATGATTCTTACCTTGTAAGAGTTATAATTGTGCTGCAAATGGGGGGTTACAGTTGAATGTTTTCTCATCAAGCTCATGGCTGGACAAAGTCATGCAGCTAGCCAGAAATAAAAAGGACAGCAGCTTTCTCCTGCTCAGCACACGCTTGCTTGCTGACCCTTCAAATGCTGTATGCAGAAACAGTGACTTTAAGTTACTGCTGACTGTCTCGTTTATAGTCTGAGAAAGATTCATGTTTATTACAAGGTTATGATAAAACACAAGGTCTGATAAACCCCAAGAATAGTGGAGTTTGTCAAATGAATTTTGAAGGCAGCTGGTTCTCAAAAGCCCATTAGATGAGTTCTGAGGAATATTACCTTTTTTCTTTATTATTGGAAGAAGAGAGTTTCAGTAATTTCACTGTTTGGACTCTGAGCACTAAGCCCAGCTGAACAAATGATAAAGCTGTAGCACAGAGCTGGATGAATAGCGTAGCGACAACATGAGCAGAATCAGGTAATTCACTAGTAGCATAACAAAACCAAAGCTTCCAGGGTGGCACCAATCCAGGCAGCTGGAATGCACTTAATCTTTCTGGCACCAATTGTTGCTCTTTACGAATACCTGACAAAATTATATTGTTCCTTTTGCGAGCCACCCAACACAAGGAGTGCCAGCCCTACAAACTGTTCGCATGATGTTAAGCAACAGCTGTCCGTGATGCTGCCACTATACCCAGAATGAGTTGGAGTATTCCAGGGAGCGCTTGCCTGTCCCCATATAGATGCCATAGAAACATATAGGTAGCTGTGGCATCTGGGAATTGCCACCTTTCGGCTCTAAGCAGCCAGCGTGAGGAAGCAGCCATGGGGAGCCCATGCTGGATCTCCAGCTCCGGACAGGCTCAGCTCGCTCAGAGTGGGTAACAGCTGGTAAGTCGGTTTTGCGCTGTATTCCAAAGTGTGTTTGGGCAAGGAGTGGTGTCTGTACAGTGGCACTTTAATGGTTCTTGAAAGAGCAAGGACAAGATCCTTGTGTCAAACTGCTAAAAGTGTTCTTCACTCTCAGAGCTCTGCTGAAATGCCCAAAGAATAGAAAACATCATCACTTTTTTAAGGCAACATAGGCAAAATTAGCCTTTTTCAGTGCATGCCACTCAAGACTTTGTTTTGCTGCTCCCAGAGGACTCTGGGCTGGTACCTGGCAAAGTTGAATGTAAGGGCAGGTATGGGGCTTATCTCATTGCAGCAGTGAGCAGAAACCTTGCAAGTGGCTGTTCCTGGCAGTCCTGTGACTGCACAAGTGCAATCACAATTTTTTGGGGAGATTTTTGGAGGATGCTTATAGAGGAGGGCAGCTTTGGTGCAGAACTAAACATTGTGTTGTACTGAAGGAAGGTTTGGTTTTAAGAGTCTGGAGAGAATATAAGCCTTTGTATTGATAATGCTGCAAAGCCATGTTGTATGTCAGTGTTGCAAAGATGATTGACAGTTAATGGCTTATTGGTGAAATCCATCATTGCTTCTCCTTGGGAGTTAATTTGCAGAACATGCGTGCATCATCCCTGGCTGCCCATAAATTATCTGTTATCTTCCAAGGCGTATAAACAAAGCAAGATTCCATGTCCGAGAGCAGCGGTCTCACAAGCGTTTGGCACCCTGCGGACAGGTGTCTAATCAAGTGCTCCCTGCACAAGTTATTGCAGTAATTTGCCACCGGTCGCGTGGGTTGGAGCTGATGGTTTTATTTGCGTGGGAGTCGAGCCCAACCTCTACCAGGTACTGCCTGGAGTAACCGGTCCCTTTGGGCAGACTGAGCCATTCCTGTGGAGCTACTGGCAAGTTACGGGATGTAGTTAGTGGTTCCCAGCCATGGCCCACTGCAATTTCGCAATGGGTCACTGTTTGTGTGAGCAAGTATGGCAAAACCACAGTGTTAAGCACTGCTGTGGTTTAGGAGCTACCAACCAAGGTAACGCTTTAGATTCTTCTTAATGCCTGTGTTGAAGGCTGACGGGAGAGTTTGGAGAAATTCTACTTTGCCATTATTATTTTTAGTATCTAAGAAAGAATTTCTTATTTCCTTGATAAAGGTCACCAAGGGAAATTGCATTAAGGTCATTACTTAATCTGATTAATTTTTCACAGGTAGAAAGATTATTATTTTGAAGGTATTACATTTTAGAAATTAGACCTAGACAGCATGTCTCTAACAGCATTCACAAAGAGCTATTTTATTCTAACTTGTTATCTCAGAAATGCTGGTAAGAGGCTGTTTTAATGAAAAAGTGAAGTGCAGTTTTTAAGTACATAAAATATTATGCAGGGTCTGCCCTGACTTAGTGTTACAAAAATCTACCACAGCATGCTAGTCCTAGGAAAAGGGAGTAAACAAAACGATAAAAGCTGATTAATCATCACCACTGTTTAAATGAGGAACACAAAGTGTAAGAATACAGTAAACTACAAAACTTAATACCATCATCAAGCCAAGAGAGAATAGTAAATATTGGTTTCTCCCATCAGTTTAATTTGCTGATACATGTTTTTGCCTTGCAGATTGAAAAATCTGCATGGTTACACTAGCAATATGCATAAATAAATGAATTCCGAGTAGACATCAAGGTACAAAGTGGCCTGCAGGCACCTTGAAAGACCTTCACAATGTGGTGAAACGCTGGTTATGGAGAGAATTGTTAAAAAGTTCTAAAAAAGGTGAGCGAGGACAGGAGAGAGAGGACTTTGCACAGTACGTGGAGAGATCCCCAGCCCAGCGTGGGTGCCGAAGTGTGGCCACGCTGGGCATTGTGCTGCTCAGGCTAATTATCCTGCCAAGATGACAAATTACAGTTCCTTGTTTTCTGGACATACAGAACAGCCATGCCCTTGTTTGCTTGGGGAGGGTTTGCTCTCTTTGGGCACTTATGCGGATGTATCTGTACGCACCCATGCAGCCACCTGTCCATTGTTCTTCTCCATCTATAAATGTATAGCTATGATATAGGTAACTCGACAAAACAGATCTTCCTGTTTAAACAAGGCTCTCATTGAAGCTGAAGCACGTTGCTTGTGCCGCTGCGAAGGTAACACAGCTAAATAGCTTCTTGTGCCAAATGAGTTTGGGTTAGCAGGAGGCAAAGTGTTCAAGCTGTAGTCTCCACAAAAGCAAGCAGAAAAGTCACACTGATTTCAGCAGCTGCTCTGTTGATGACACAGCTTTCCAGCCCTCTTGATAACCTCCACGTCCTCAAACTAATGAAGATGTAGGCGCCAAAGGAAAAAAGTATAAAAAGAAAAGACAGCAAAGCTTCTGAGGTTTAAAGCCAAGGTAACAGGCTGCAAGTACAACAAACACCCCATCTGCTGCTACTGCAGGATGTGTCACCTTGATTTCTTGTGCTTCCTTCCCAGCATCCATTCACCTGAGGGCAAGATTTGCTTTTTAGGAATTTGGCTGGGGGGAGGCAGGGGCGCGAGTGTGGAAATGAACTAATCCTAGGCTGTGATATACGGTCATCTGTGTGCTGCTAGTTTAGCCTCCATAGAAAATATGTTCTGTTGTTACCATTTTAGGGCAATAAAATCTAATAAATAATATGAGACAGCAGCTGGAACCACAGTCCTCCCAATGTCCTCCTCAGAGACTTGCCGGTACTTACGCATGCCACCCTGCTATTGGCAGTACTCTGAGCACAGGTAAGTGCATAACTGTGGCTACTACAGCTGGACAGGTGTACCTTTTCCAAATTTGTGACCTTTTTCCAATCTATAGACTGCTTGTAAAAATTTTTTTTAAAAAGGCAGAGGACTATGTCCTTGGTACATAAGGCCTGGAGTAATTTGTCACATAATGTTGCAGATAGGGTCCGAAGGGACAGTATCAGGCTTTAGTCTGTCTTGAGGAAGCTTCCTGCTTCGGCCAACAGAAAAGTGTGTTTATTTGCCAATTAAAATCAAACTGTCTCCCAGAATTACAGAAACTTGTTTAGCATGTGCTGGGATTTTGTGCTGGTAGTTTACTGCATAGTTGAGCGCCAAGTTTTTTGCAGCATCTAGCTAGGGTAAGTGCCCAGGTACAACTTGCCCGCCAAATGTCAGTTGGGGTTTTGCTGCAGATCACCAGGAACACAGTGATTCCTTTTGCAGAGGGAGTACAGGTTACCAGGACATTGGCACCCGCCGTTCCCATCCTTCAGGTCTTCTCTTCCAAACATCGTGCCCACTTGCTCTTGGTAACTGCTCTTTTTTGTCTTCTTTTTTTTTGTTCTGTTGACCAGGAGATCTCTGATAGCTGTTGAGCAGCTGCATTGTTTGCATGATACATCTACATAAGGATGTATAGAAAAATAAAAGGCTGGTTTATGCAGTAATTAGCTACTGGAGGTCAACAAGAAAACATCAGCACCAGTTTAGGTTTGATCTTTCAGTTAGGGCCAGGTTGTTAAATCCATAGAGTCTTTGAATGGCAAGTGTGTTACAGGAACACATCATCCAAGAACAGGCATGTTTTGGGAACTAAGGGAAAATATTCTTCCAAGGCTTGTTGTTGCTGCTGAAATTGAGGTTTCTAGTTGCTTTTAAAAAATGGGGGAGTGGGTCTCCTGATTAAAGCACAGAACAGACCATCCAGGGACAGAACCTTAGCAAAGGAGACTTCTGTGAGGCCTTTTCATATGAGAATGTGGCCTTGGCTCTTATTACTGATACATATTTTAGAAGCTTTAATAATAAATGAAAAGGTTTATAACTACTGGACCCTTCCTTTGATTCACGCAGCAAAATGCCAGATGGATTTATAAAAGGAGACTTATCTTACGAACTCACTGAAGTAACTACAAGAAATGCTGTAACATGAGACTTAAAGTGCTTTTTTTATAGTAAGGCCATTATAAAGCTATTCACAGCTACTCTTTTTCATGTACAGCTAGTTTGAGCCATGTTGGTTCTGTATTGCAGAGTTCAGATTTAAGGCCATATTCCTTTTATATATAAATATGTAACTCCTCAGACTGATGCCCCACTGTAGGTCCCACTCCTGTTTTCACGTTTCTCTTTTAGCAGGTTGGTTTATGGGCATTGATTCCATGCTGTTTCTGTAAAGGTGGATTTAAAAGCAGATCATCTGTATTGAATGCCAGAACAGGACACAGAAGTATTTGTTAGTGCTGGTAAAGGAGACAGGCTACAGCATGTGTTAGATAAACAAGCTGCCTTTTCAGTGAAGGGTGTCTTGCCATGGCAAGTTCCCCATCCAAGGCAATCTTCTGTCTTTTTTTGCGAACAACTTCTGCAGTAGGATTTGCACATAAGGAGTGTTTGGCCTTTGCCAGCTTCTTTCTCATTTCATGCAAAGATGAAGTGGAAGCATGCAGTCTCTGCCATGACCTCTCTGATGATGCCCAATTATTTTGACTATTTTTGGTCACCGATAGGTGTTGGGCTGTGCCCTGATTTCTGAGATGACTCTGGGAGCTCTTCCTGCAGCTGTAGTTACGGTTCAGAGTTCAGCATCTTGCAGGCAGCGTTTGGATTATTTTTCCCTAGATGCATTTCCTTGCATTTATCTGTGCTGGAAGTCACTGACCTCCCCATTTTTTGCTCCCTCATTCAGTTCTGTGAGGTTTCTCTGAAGTACTTTAGCATCATTGTGGCATTAGACTGTCCAAAACTACTAGTTTATTTGGTTTTGTTTGCTTTGGGTTTGTGGTTTTTGGTTTTAAAATATATATTCTATAATATAGAGTGAAATAGCATTGGGTGGAAAGGAATTCCATGTTGTTGCTGGTGACAGTAGCGTTTATTTCAACAGTGCAGTATGAATGGACATTCCTAGCTGGTTAGAAATAATGTGAAAGTTTAGCTGGTCTTTAATGCTCATCCATCTTGCTAGGAAAGCTTATATTTATATATAAAAAATAAAAGGTCAGGCAGGTAGTGTTGGGGAGATCTTATTTACAGTTGAATACAGCTCTGTGTGGCTGAAATGAAGAGGAAAATATAATCCCTAAACACAGCAGGGAAAAACTGAGGCAATGAAAGGTGTGGAGATTAGAAGCAAGAGTCTCGTGTTCCTGCAATGACTTTGCTTAAGTGGGCTAAGGAAGTTCTTGTAAAAATACATACACTATAATGTAGTTTGATTATTTTTTCCTTTTTAAACACCATGTTGTTGTCAAAGTTCAGCCTGAGCAAGCATTCTGCTGATGACCCTGCTTGTACAGACTATTGTGTGAACATTGCTGGTTTGAGTGTGTGAATTTATTGATCTGCAAACCTGACGGAGTGGATTAGTTCTCTTTCCTACTCTACATTATAATAAATGTTGAGGGCTTATCTTTTCAAAAAAGGATAAAAAAAGTTTTTAAGTTTTACATTCTTGCTTAATAACATGTTTCCAGAATCTTTCTAGCTGCATCCAGAGAAAGAAGTGCTAGTTTTGATCTTGTAGATCTCCAAAACCAACCAAACAAAAATACTTATTACAGTAGAGCTTCTCATTAATTTAACATTCCAAAGACGGACTGAAATAACACACTTCTATCGTAATCACTACTGTTGTTTCTCCTTCAGTGGCCAAACTGCTTCTTATTTCCTGTCATAAAAAACCTTCAAAGTTTGGGTTTAAGGAATATTATTCCTACTGACTTCCCGCTTCATCACTTCTGAGGCACAGTTCTCTGTGCCTTCTTTCTGTGCTGTATTAACACATCGACTTTCCATTGACCTTAAACTTGCCAGACTGCATTAAAAAGCTTTGGGTTTGTGACATGGCACAGGCATCTGAAATCTGGCCAGTATTTCAGGCCGCTGCTGATTGCCCGCCCTTTAAGGAATTCAAGTTCTTTTCTGAGTCATTGTTTTATTTACAGGTTTCACTGTGCTCTTTATATTTGGCAGAGCACCCTGTTATCCAGTCACGGTTGTATCTGGTGGGAAGTGCTCACACTCGGCATTGCAGCATCACTAAACCAATGTGCATATATAACTGGTACTCCCCAGATGCCTGGTCAAAATTAGTCCATCAACAATTACTTTTCCAACTGTTGTGAGGTACTAATTAGCTCTCCTAAGATTTGAGACCTTTTTTTTTTTTTTTTTCTAACATTCTTGTTACTCTCTTGTTTTCAGTTTGAGTTCCTAGGGAGACACCACTTACATGATGACAGTGTCCACCCACCTGTCCCTCCTGCTCTCCATAATTTCTGAACCAAATGACCTATTTCATCCAAATCTGAAGGATGGTTAGCAGTCTCCATATTCATTAATTGTTTCCACAAGCTTCAGGAAAATTGACAGGTAGGCAGAGGAAAGTGAGAAGCAAATTAATGCTTCTGTGCGCCCAGAGGAAGACCAGAATTGAGCCATTACCCATTCAGTTGGCCACAAGCAGATGGCCAGCCAGGATGCACCCGACTCTTCCATGACTGCTGGGGCTGTCCTGGTGGTCTTAGGACTGTGGTGTGGGTGGCAGAGGGGTGAATGAGAGAAATCAATATGTTTTCTTAGCTCATGGTGAAAGTTACTTTCTTTTCCTACTGTTGTACACAGCTGAGATCTTATAAAACATTAAAGACTCACTCATCATTGTCTGATATGTACATCTGCCGCGAAATGCAAATGTGCTCATTGCTGTTGAACTTTGACAAGCAGAACATTTCAAGCTCTTTCCTCCAGCACAGACTTAAAAACCTTTGACTTTTGGTTTTAGTTAATGTTTTGAGGCTATAATAGGAATTTAATATGTTGAGTAAGAACAATTATTTGGTCACTTATAATGAGAATTATGCCAGCTGTGTAATACAAGTTTTTTCCCACTAAAATGAAGTTCTAATTAGAATGATAATGTCTCTTCTTTGGGGAAGCTTTTAAAGTAATTGCAAGGTCACCTACAACTTTATTTGAATAGTCAGTTAATTCTCAGTTTCGTTTTAGTCGCTATCTTCTGTGACTTTCAGCATAAACCCACAGCCTCCCACTAAACGCAGTTCCACAATAACAGAGTTTCAGTTAAATAATCAAGGTTTCTTTTGCATGTTAGCTAAGAAAGGCACTGTACAGACGATTTGGGGTGATATTTATTGACCCTGGTTTATTCATATCCTACAAGCTAAAGTGAACAGGGCTTTTAAATCTTGATTTTTCAGTGTATCATCTACAGTGAACTCTAAATGCTGATAAACCTTACAACGTGTGCTGTATACAGCTGTGCGATATCAAGCTTTCATGGTAGCTGAGTAAGTACAGTAGACCATGGTTAAATATGTGCATGTTAGCAGAAACCTTAAGTTGTGCTTTTTTTCTTCTTCTGGCAGTTTAAAATTAGTTACTCTAAGGCAGGCATGACTCCCTGGATGGCTCAAATTGATCAGTGCTGGGCCACACACCTCCTCCCTCCCTCCTGGCACTCTTCATGGCATATTCCCCCTGCAGCTTGCACCCCTACCTGTCTCACAACTTCTCTGCATGGTCCTCCTGTGCCGCCATCTGTCTTCTGCACCTCTGTCTGTCTTCTCCTGCACCATCTGCCCCATGGAGACGCAGCAGTGTTCAGCCTTGGCAGCCCAGCAGGTTCCTCCAGCCCTGAAACACAGTCAGAGGTTTCTATGGGTGGTCAGGTTTTTTGTTTGTGGTCTCCATCTAATGGATCAAAGTCTCTTGAATTCCCCTGTGTTAAGAAAAATTAATAGGGTATTTGCAATTTGCAACTTGCAGTATAAAACCAGGAGGTGAAAGGAGCCACAACAGCAGGTGGACATGAACATAAACTGATATCTGTAAATGAATTTTGCAGATTAACAGCTCCTACAGGCTTAAAAACTTAAAGCCTAAAATGGTCTCTGCACATTCAGCTGCAGAACCGATTTATTCATCCTTTCCCTTCTCTTTTAAATTATTTTTGCCCTTTAAAGTTGTAGAAGAGTCCCCCTTGTGGTATATGCTATAAAAGCAACATGCAGGACTCTGATTTCCCTGGTTTAATTTTCCCCTCTGGTCTGCAAGTTAAATGTGCAGCTCTTTATTCGATCAGATGCATTAACAAATCCAAGTGTGCCCTGACTTTTTCTTGGGGGGGGTTGCAATTGGTATTAGAACACCAGAAGGTAAAGACATTAAGACTGTTTTTTTTTTTCCACTTATCACAGCTCTAAATTCACAGCTTGTCAACTGGGGGCTTCATCACAGCTTCTGCAAAATGTAGTCTTAGAGGGGTAAGTGCGGGGCATAAGAAAACTGCAAAGGCATTTTGCAGGATTTTGCTGAAGTCAGGGAGAGGAAACAACTCACTGAGTCTGTGCTTTCAGGACTCCCAGTGGTGCTGGGAAAGATCAGAGCCACTCACTGTCAGCACTGAACTTGCTTCTTGGATTTTCAGAAAAATATGCGGCATCTCTTCTTCCAGCCACTGCCACTTTCCTCCTGCTCTCTGACATATTGAAATTTGGTTTTATTGAAGTGTACAAAAGTCTGAGCGCTGCATGGGATAGCTTGTGGAGCAGCGAGTTATCATTTGCACGTTGTTCATCTCATAATGTGTTTTCTGCTTTACTCCTCCACTCTGGGTGGTTCAATAACTTTATCCACTAATGAGCTGTTCAGGGTAGTTGTGTTTTCTGGCTTGTTCCATCTCCCTCACAAAGCACACAGTGAATTTTTTGGCAATATGTCTGGTTCTGACTCCCCCACGTCACTCTGTCCCCAGCACAAGTGTGACTACATTCACTTCCAGACAGTAAGGAGAAGGAACTGTAGTTTTTGCAGCATGTTTTTAAGACTGAATTACTGTTTAGGCTGTCTTACCTGCTGATGAGATTTTGAGGGCTCACACCATACTCTTTTTTTATTTCTTTTTTTCTTCTTTTTTTCACTTGCAGCAGCCAGTCTTCCTGTGTCCATTTGTTATCTCTGCATAGCGAACCAGGAATTCATAGCTTAGAGGCTTGATACCCTGCAACTTTGGTGCAGCAGCATTTCTGGGTAAAGTTGAGTTTGACTGTAGCTGTTTTCCTGCAGGGTGGGAGAAAACAAAAAATAAGGCCCAAACAATACAAGAATTCTGCAGTTTTAAGAAGGGTGGTCGTTAAGAGGGATGTCCTTTCCACTAAACTGGGGATAGTAAACCACCGAGGACTGGCCACACAGACCCTCTGGAAGTACTTAAGGGCTATAAACTGTTTACCCTATGAACACAGCAAACATACAGTTGCTTGTGAGGCTCCCCCCAATCCTTGCCCTTGCAAGGGTCCTTGGTCCCTCCCTTCACCTGGGACCAAGGACAATCTATCACATGGGATGGGGAGGATGTCCTGTCTGATGTGCTCTGGTGACCAGGAGAAAGCCGCAGTTTGGATGATTTGTGTGCCAGGGGCCATAAAGAACATACGGATGCCCAGCCTGATCTCCTTGTGGAAACAGGGGAGGCATCAAACATGGCTTGCCTAGACTAGCTACAAGACGGAAGTCTGTAACAAGGTAAACCTCTTTAACAAAAACAAAACAAAAAACCAAAACAACAACAAAAAGCCACAACACACCACCACCAACAAACAAACAATTTGTTTGGCTGCACTCAGAAACCAACCAAAGCCTTCATTCATTTATCTGCAGAGTGCAGAAAATTTTGCATCCTCGTGGATGCAAAATTGTCAAAAAGGTTTAGAAGTGGGAACAGGGGGGAGACAGAGATGAGACACCAGACAGTTGTCTATGACACTGTAGAAAGCTCTGAATTTTACGTATGCCTGCACTGAGGAGGTCATTCTTGTGTGTGTGTGTGTGCGTATGTATACTTGACTGATTGCCAGATCTGAGATACAAAATGGATTGGGCCTTTTTCACCTGTTTCCACCACCACCACTTACTGCAGGTCAGTGCAGAGCAACAGTTCAGTCTCTCCTTTTCTCTGCCTGAGCACACACGTGGTACAGTCTCCAGATGACCAACAGCCTTTCTTCCAGCCCAAGTTATTTGGCTTGATATGGGGGAAAAGGGATAAATTTAGTGCCCTGTGACAGAACTGAATACCAGACTATCTGTGCTAATGCTCCCTTTTCCAGGAAACAGCTTTTGGCATTGGGTTACATGACATCACTTTTGTGTGACAAGACTTGTACTCAAGCCAGCAGCACTTAGAATCACATTTTAAATTATCATTGACTTTTCTACATACCGTCAAGTCAATTTTCCTTGTGATAGGTGTATGTAATTGAATAAGAAGGTGCTGAAAGTGTTGGGTGTATTCACTTAAATACACTGGACTCCTCACCTTGGTGTTTGCACTGTTCCAGTTCATTATCCATGAGGCTACCGCAGATGAGGTCTGGGTGACCAGTTACTGATCAGCTCATCTGAAGCAGAGAGGCCCATTTTCAAAAGGATGCAGGTAAACTAAAACAGTGGAAACAACAGGCCTAAACTCTGAAATTATATTGCAAAACCTATTCACCCACTGGCGGCACCGCAGCAGGGGACTGTTTCAGGACACGTGTGACAAGGGGAAGACCAGTGTCTTTCAAGGTGAGGGAGGAGAAATGCAATTTTTCTGGAGTGACTTTGGCATTTGGGGGAAGTTGGGGAACTCAGGGAACCTGTGCGGCCATCCTGATGTCATGTGCAGAGTTGCTATCTAGCTGCCTCCCTGGGTAGGGTGGTAATGTGTCTTGGGGCAAATCTGTTTGCTCCTTCTAAAGGGCAGTTGTTCAACATTCAGCTATAATGCACGTCTTTGCGAGGGCCAAGAAAATCCTTAGATGGAAGCACCGTGCCAGGTGAGCTGGGGGCATTAAGCTCTCAGCCAGACCACCTCTCAGGTAGGCTGGGAAGACACTGGGAGTAGAAGATCTCTGTGCTTTCTGAAAGGGCTGTGCAGATGGAAGCTCGAGGTTACTGTCTTAGATTCTCATACACAGTTCCACAATGAAAATACATAGCCAGGGCATTCCTGATCTGCCTGAAAAGGCTTTATTTGGGGATATAGCCAGTTTTGGAAGTTGAAGTAGCCTTCAGACAAAGCATTGGGAAGCTGAGGGGTGACTTGCACGCCATACCCTAATTCTGAGCCCTCCTTTGCTACAGCTTAATAGAGGTGCAAAATAAAACCAGCAAAGTGAGTCAGTTCTTGGGGACAAGATGGTGGTTGGTTTGTTGGGTGGCATTTTGGCCAGCTAGGAAATCTCTAAGGGTAGTAATCCTTGTGGTAAAACAGAACTAGATTTTTTTTTCATCCAGTTAAGAAATTTCTGAATGCTCAGAATTGAAAGGCTTGCTGGGCTGCCCTCCACCAGTGTCACTGCAAATTTTTTTGTGCAGTCTGAGTTTTTGTGCAGTTTGAGTTGGACCCAGAAGATGTCACTACAGGACACCAGGAAAGAGGCTCAAGCCCTCTCCAAGAGGAGAGCGCTAGCTCTGTTGAATAATCAGTCCAAGCAACCTCTAGGGTTTCCGTTGATGGATTTATATTTAGAAAATTTGTTTCTGTTTTTTGTTTGTTTGTTAATAGTCAGATGAACATTAACACAATTATAGTAAGAGAAAAGACAAAAATGTGGTGGTAGTTTCAACACTTTTTTGGAGGGAGGAATTTTTGGTAGAGATTTGCATTTTGCTGATAGATATTTCTAAGTGACTTACAAGACAAAACTGAAGACTATTTTTGAACAGTCACAAAAGCGGCCATGGGAAAAAACTCATTTTTCTCCATAAAAGGAGTGGTCAGATGAGTGGGTTTATGTTTAAAAAAAGCAGAGTCCTGCTCTTGTTTTTGCATTGCTCTGGGGCTGTTCTTCTCATTTCCTCTTCCCTGCCACAAGCTTAACAAGTTTCTCATTTTTGCTGGAGAGCTAAAAGGGTCATTTTATAAACACAACAGTGATGTAGAAACAAATAAAGCAACTTTTTCTTTTACAAAGTCAGCATATAAAAATGATGTGAACAAGTATATCCATGATGTGTCAAAGCAATCCACTTGGGACTGACAGAGGCATCCACATAAGCTTTAAAAGAGCTGCAGCTGTATGCTCAGATATATTTTCGTTGCTTGCACTTAACTCTTGAGTCTCCAGTCTAGTCTACCAGGAGATCAGTGTAAAACTCATTCTATCCAGAGCCTTGGAAATATTGCTGTGTGTATACATAGTATCTTCAAGCAGCTTTGCCTGCTTGTTTGTGTAGAAAACCCCAATTTCTACAATATTTTCTGACAAATTATATTCCTCATTTTCCAGGAGCAATATGGCTTTGAACATAAAAATGGAAGAAACACATGCTATATTATATGCTGAAAAGGGTACATTGCATACTGTTCCTAATGCTATGCCTGTGACTCTCCTACTTTGAGTTTGCACATCAAAACTGTCACAATACTTCAGTTACAGTGGAAAAGATTTAGATCTATCCGTGCTACCGTCCCTTGGCTGCCTCCAACACTTTGCAGGCTGTAAGAAAAGTAATCTGCCTTTATGCTGGATGAGCTGAGCTCTCACAACTCCCAGCTGCTGCCTATTTCTCCACTTCATTCCTCTGAGCCATCACTGTCCTTTGGGTCACATTGTAACATGACCTGATTTCTGAAATGTGTTCCCTTCGCTGGTTCTATTTGAATAAAAATGTATCTCAAGAGAAGCCGCTCAATTTAGGACAGCTCAAAACAAGTTACTTCTCAGGCAGTTGCAAAACTTGCTGACATCAAACAGATTGTCCCCTGGGCTTCAAGTCACAAGTGACATGCAGGGACAGATATTTATTAAGACATGCTTTGTAAATGGTCAAAATTGTGAGTTTTCTTTAGGTTAAGTCTTTTAAGTTATTTATCTATTTATTTACTTTTAAGCCTTAGCAAAGTTGCATATTTTCTAGCAAGCCTTAGCAATGCAGCAGGGAGTCCCAAAGGTGGGTGAATTTTTTTCCTTCCTGTGTTTAGGCCTGAGACTCATACCTTTGAAATATGTCCTCTCCTATTTCATGGCTTGCACTGTAAGCCGAGTTTTGAGAGCTCACCAAAGTGACAACTCACTGTGGTCACTCTAATTTAAGCCTAAGCCAGTGCTGCAAGCAGAAATCACCATGAGCCACTGTGCTGGCCTGGGGCTGTGCACAGCCTTTTTGGGAAGGTCAGCGGCATCCCCGACCCACACACTGCCCAAGTAGCAGATTTTCAGGGTATATTGCAGTTGTACAAATAAATTCACAAGTGTCAGCAGAGGAACCTTCCCTGGCTGGAAGTAAGTGATACGGTTCCTGACAGAGGCACTTCATGGGTGCACAGCCTTAATTCATCCATACAGATGCTATAATTCACCAGGCTTGTACACAAACTTTCAGCAAATAAAAAGGCCAAAATGTGAACGAAAGCTAAAAATAACTAATACTAACAAACAAGATCTTTCCACAATAGTATCTATAGCTCCGGATTGACTCAATATATACATCCCTGACTAATGCTTCCATAAGAGGCAGCAGCAAAGAAGTTTGTGCAGCAAAGGAAACTTTCATTCAAGTATAAACCCAAAAATATAGGTCCCCACTTAAAATCATTATGCAGGATAAGCGAAAATGAAAACCCTCATATTAAACGCAGCAGGTGGGCTGCAGGGCCCAAGATTCAGCTTCAGAACTGAAGTTGGCTGATCAGCTGTAATTGCTCACATGCATCATGGTGGTGTGATTACAGCACCATTTTCTTCTGTTAACTATGTAGCAGTGCACAGGAAATCCAGCCAGTCTCCTCTCATGCACTGAAACTACTTACAGCATCTCAAAAACTTGAAGAAATTATTTTTCTCTTTGGTTACCAGCAAGAATATGAACAGACCAACCTGGGGGGATTATGGGATTTTCTCTCCCCTTTTCTACATGCTGCTGATTAGGTGAAATTATTTACTGTCTCATTTTATACTCTAATGAGCGAGGTCTTTATTGCGAGGCAACAGAGGAAAATTTCAGACTCAACTTTCTGATCACACCTCTCAGCCAGGCACAGACAGGCAGGTATTAGCTCTGCCTGCTCCAAGGGCCTGCAGACCCTCCCGAAATTCGTGGCCATCCCAGCACATCTGTGTTTGGCAGTCAAGAGGGAATAACAAGGGCAAAATAAAATGTCTAATGCACTTCCTGAGTGATACTGTTGCAGGCAGGAAAGAGTTTCTGCTTTCTGTGGTCTGTAGGTGGGACTGACCAACACACAATTTAAGCCAAGATGAAACCCAGCCAAATGTTGGCAAATGGAATAAACACATCTGGATTTCTAGGTCTTTTTCCTTTTCATACTGTAGTACCATTCTAGACACTTTGACAAACAACCTTGAGAACTGATACTCTGAAATCCAGCTTTTTATGCAAATAATAATTTGATTTTGTATCATAAGGTCTATATTTGATTTTTAAAAGTGATGTGTTGCATTGTATTTGAATATTTTCCTGGAGGATTAATTGCCTGTAAAGAACATATATCTTCCTTTTACATTTTTCATTGCAAGTGAACCACTAGATCTTTACAAATGCTTGTATTTTTTTTTTAAGATTTTTTTTTACCTAGTTAACATAACTGAAGGAAAGAAAAAAGTACACAGCTAGTTCCTAAATGGTTGAGCATAATGTTTTGAATTAGAAACTGAATATAGCAGGTGAAAAGTATGGTAAATCAGTCACAAAGTTAAAAGCTATCATCATTGTTGTATTGCAAAATCAGTTGTTTTAACTACCTGGCTTTTGAAATGGTTCTCTGATACCTGCTGCTACACAGTTCAGTTTAGCTTCATTGTAATTTTAACTCTCCTGTTTCAATACTGTGTTTTCATGCTATGCTGTCAGCATCTTTACTGACTTACAGCGTAACTAATAACCATCTTCCCTATCCTTTTTTCTCTACTGAAAATGGTGCAGTCACAACATCGTCACACTAGATGGCAATAATGTCCACAGAGAAGGAAAACAGACTCAAACATCAAGTTATGAGAGATTTCACCCCCTCTTATTTTAAAAAAAAAAAAAAAAAAAAAAGAAAAGAAAAAAAAAAGTAGATTATACTGACTAGAGAAATCAAGGTCGAAAAAATAAGGTGACAGTCATATACATATAAGAACTTGCCAGGGTGAGTAGGTGAAATGAATGTATGAGGACAGCACAGCTATTATTTCCAGGACTGGTTACATTTTGATATCAGAGAAATGAGTGAAAGCCATACCTTAAAAACTGAATACTGATGTCTAATACTGCAGCAGACAAGCGAAGTTACACTATAATTTTCTTTCAGAACATAGTTTCCATAGTTCTCCTTCAAGCCTTGTCTTGGAGCTTTCAGTTGTGCTCCATCCTTTGTTTTCTTTCTTAATTGAACCATGTATCTGTAAATCCAGAAATTAATACTTTAGGGAAAAGAAAGGGCTGGTGAAAAAAGCCTTTTATCTGTTAGAAATCTACAGATCCTTTGCATTGTCAAGTCCTTAAGGGCAGCAATGCCATGGAAGTGAAATTTGCTTGTAAATGTACTTCGCAATGGCTTCCTTTTGGAGGAAGAAGGATCAAAATGTTAATCTGCCCTAGTGTTTTTGTATACATATAGATATGTAGACACACATATATATAAGTGTACATATACATGTTTATAGATAGACATGTACACAAACACTTCTATGTATACTGCCACACAGTCTGGATTTAGATAA
Organism: Patagioenas fasciata; assembly: GCF_037038585.1. Classification (NCBI taxonomy): domain Eukaryota; kingdom Metazoa; phylum Chordata; class Aves; order Columbiformes; family Columbidae; genus Patagioenas; species Patagioenas fasciata. The sequence continues at coordinate 6,065,834 of NC_092527.1, forward strand.
AACTTAAAACCATTTTCGCCCTGTCCCCTGGTCAGCCCAGCACAGAAGACTCATGCACTTCTCTCAGGCTGTATCCTGGACACATTCTTGAGCATGTTCTTCCTGTGATCCCTTGGCTTTTCCAGTACCATGTGTTGCTTCTGGCTCCTTTCCCTTCCCTTGCAGCAAATCAGCTTTGGAGCACTTAGAGCTGGAGCTATCAGCTGGTGCTTACTGGGAAAGCCCCTCCTGGCCACAACACATCAGTGCTGGAAGTGAGAAAAGGGATAGCACAGAGTCAGCACCCTGCAAAAGCAGAGAGGGAATCTCCCTTTCTACAGGTGGCCCTGGTTTAAAAGACCAAAGCCCCCTGTGCAAGCCCACAGCAGTTCTGTACATGCAGGTGGGCTGTACTTGCTAATGTGGGCCCTGGCATATGACAGTGCTCTCTAGTTCTCTCTTCTGGTGGGCTACAGAGACCCAGCTTTTATAAGCCAAACCGGTTGCCCTGCGTAACCTCTGTGTAACGTGAAGGTTTGCTGCAGGTACAAACCACAGAACGCATGTCTGCCTCTTGGTTCATTGATCTGTCTGCCATCCAAATGCTGAACAGACCATCTCCTGAGTGCCATTTACTTTCTTCCCTAGCAGTTGTGTAAGACAGCAATGACCTTTCACAAGAAAAGCTGATAAAGCTTCGTGGCTACAAGGCCTGGGTGCCAAACTCAAGCCTTCATTTCCTTATAAAGGGCAACTGTGTAGTTGCTTATCTGGTCCCAGTGCCTGCAGCTGTGCTGTGTGTGCAAGAGGACCAGTGCAGTGGGGCTCTGTCTTTTGCAAAGGTAAGCACATGTAAAGAGGCTTCAAGCTGCCATTTAAAAAAAAAAAAAACAAACACACTTTTCAGGAATTAATTCCCTGTGTTTTCATGCAACTGACTTTTCCTTACCAAGGTGCCAGCTTTCTAGTCCTTCCACCACAGCAAAAAAAGAAAACAAAATTCTGATATCAAACACTGCCTATCTGCCAAAATCTAAATATTTTGCTTTTAAAGTTTATTTGAAATTAGACATTTGTTTTGGAAATACAGGGTCTCAGAAAAGGTAAGTAGGCTTTATCTCTAAATCTTACTATTTTTTTCAAGATCTTGACAATGTTTCAGTGTTTATTCAGTGGAACTTTTTTTGTTAACTTAAAGGAATTGCAGACCAGCCCCAAACCTTCCAAATGGACTCTGCTGCCAATAAATTGTATTGCCTTTTCTTACTTAAGGGCTTTTCTTACACTTAATGTGGGAATTCAAAAGGTTATATCTAGAACTGGGAGCTATACAAACAGAATGATGTTTACATTGTAAATGTTTACCATATAATCTGACTTGTTCTTGCCTCTTGGCTATGGTGCTGTTATTAGCTAGTCTGAGTAGATACTTTTAGTTTTCCCTGTTTGCACAGCATCTTCATATACTTTAGATTTATCTTTTAATTTTGCACATGGAAAATTTTATCAATAAATAGATTTTTGGGAGGAAGATGTTGGTATTATTTGGAGAAAATATTTTAAAGAAGTGCCAGATTTAAACTGTATCTCCTAGGGTTATAAAGTTGCCTGCAAATTTGAAGGAAACTTACATCACTTGAACTGATTTATTTCTGTTGAATTTTATCACACTGGGGAAGTTTTTGAGGAGTAAAGAAAAATTAGTGTCTAAAGTGGCGAACAGGCCAATATAGGCTGGTTGGCTTGACAGCGAGTCTGAGGCTGGATATTGGAAAGATATGACCAGATGCAATCAGTGAAAGATTGAAGACAACGTAATTAAGACCAAGCAAGGGCATTTTGTGAAAAATAAGTCTTGTGAAGCAGGTATGAAATCTATTTTGATGGGGTCAAAAATTTAATCAATAAAATTAACTTTAAGTAGTGGGGCTGTGAAATCATTTGCAGCACTTTAATTAAAGTCACAGGAAAGAGCACATCACGCGGTATTAAATGGAGACAGTTTAGGAAAGCGGACAGTACTGTTCAAACAGGAGTAAAGTCCTGCAGCAGCCAGATTTGCTGAGCTGCAGTCTGCTCTGCCCTTCAAATCTCAGAGGCGAGTTGGGCAGATATCCTCTGAAGCTCCTTTAGATGTACAAGTAGATACAGAAAAACAAAATCCTTGCCAACCCCAGTAACTGTAGATCACAGGCTGTCAATAGCCTGTTCAGAATACTTCAAGGTTGCAGTAACACTGGCTTGTTTTTTTTTTCCCTCTGCACACAAGCTTGATGTTTAGTTTTTAAATGATCAGAGGAAATCTAACACCATTGCTATTACCTCATTAACCCCAGTCCCAGCAAAATCATGAGGGTTGACAGCACTGAAACAAATATTTTCTATCAAATATGGAGCCTCACTGTACATTTCTATTTGCTTTTTACCACAAGTGTACATATTAATCAGCGTAATTGTACCACACTGTAATTACACTGATTAATGTGTATATTTGTGGTAAAAAGTATACAGAAAAGTATACTGAGTTAGAAATGTTGATGCTAAATGGTTTGGTGCTGTTTTCAGGACAGCATACACATCACGATTGGTGACCTAACAAAGGATCGTAACTAGGCAACGCATAAAGGAGAAGATCACTCCTCTTGTAGCTTCAGTGTGAATGGGGAGCAGAGAAGAAAACCTCTGAGTGCAGAGGAATCCCAGGGCAGGTAAGGAGAAGCTTTTGGTCAGTTATTCTAACCCACAGGTCAGATTTCACTGGAAATACGCAGCAGGATCTGACTTGTCAGCAGGGCTCTACTCTCCAGGTTAGCTCTGGAGAACCTGCCTCACTGTAAATGAAGTCAGCTGCATGTCTGGGCTGGGAATTGTATAAAACCTCCAAGTGCATGGTGGTGCAGCATTCTCACATGGCAGCATTCACTGTCTGTCCCCCTGGGAAAATAGTGTCATGCTTACTCATTCCTACAGAGGCGTCCTTTTCACAGGACCTTTGCAAAAGCAAGGATAAATCTTGATCTTAGGCAAACCATGACAACTACTTGCTGATAACTGTAGGTCCTTATCACTGCTGTAAATATGATCAGCCCTTGATCACATGCAATGTTTTAGGAGGGTGGTTTCAGGTTTCCAGAGAAGTAGTTTCCCCCTCTTACAGGTAGAATTAAATTCACAGCTTTAAGATACAATCATGTTAATTAATCCTGGGCTAACACCCCTTTATACCTGTTTACCTGACAATAAAACACCACTTATGTGGCTTAATTGCAAAGGTGCTGATCCAACTTGTTTTTAAAAAGTCTTTTAAAAGAGTTAACTCCAGATAATATAAGGCACTGCATTGCAGCTGTTACAATTTGGAAATCAACCTAGATCTTGAAGTATGAGGGAGAAATGCTTTTCCTCTTTTCTAGGGCCTCTGTTGTGGCATTAAACCACAGGTTTGATTTTATTCACTGTGTCATTGTGTATCTGGCACAAAAGGGTGTCTGACTTGTCTTCATAACTGCTTTTAGGATAACTCTCCTGAGTTTATCACCAGCTGTGCAAGTTGGCATCATTTTGGTTTCCTTTGCAAGGAATAGATGAGGCAGAATTCGAAGTAACTTTATAGGCAATCATCAAAGATATGAAATGCTGTCACTGTACTTCATAGGTCGTTATTTCTCTGGCTCTTCTTAGCTTTGCTGCCAATTGCTATAATGAATGATTTGGTTATTTTGAAATTGCAGCTAATCCCACAGTAAATGGGGTCTGAATGATACAAACCAAGTAGTATATTAGCATTGAAAATACATTGTGAAGGAACGAACACAGACCAGAATTGCTTTTTCTTCCCAGAAGAGAGTCACTCCATCAGTTCCCCTGTGATGTTATTTAGATGAGAAATGAGGTAAATTTGCCATCTCTCAATTATTTCAGGGACACAGGAAGAAAAGGTTTAGTGAGGGCTAAATAGCTCACAGGAGTATTACTGAACAAATTTGTTCTTGTCCCAAAAGAGTGTATTTTGTTCCACATCTAGTGAAACCAGGTCTAATTAAGATTTTGCAGAACAGCTTATATCTTGAGTGCCCCAAATGCTATTGAACCAGCATGAGTGACAGGCAGCTTGTTTCCCTTTAATGTGTCAGGGAACTAGAATAAATTTGTTACAAAGGCAGAGCAAAAATTAAAGAAGTGGGGGAAAACTTGAGCAGTCCTGTCAACTTATGTTTGTAAGCACTAGCAAAAATCCAAAGAGGAACAAATTCCAGCTGATAAAACCATATCAAAGCAAAGGTGAATAGTAGAAAAGTGTGTGGAAAAATGATGAGAGGCATCAGCAAACCTCCCCCAGCCCCTCTGCAGAGAATTAATTAGTTTCTGGTGCCAGAGCAGGTGAAAATCGTTTGCACTAACAGGTGTAGCCTGTGGAGGATAATGAAGGGCTGCTGAGTCTGTAAAACCTGACTTGAAGAGAAAAATTTTTAAAAGTTCATTCTGCTCCTTTTCCTTCCCATTAGGTTGTCTCTTTTCCTCTATTTTTCTTAATCTCTTGTTTCCCAGGATGTGTCCAAGCAAAGACACTGGTTGAGTAACTGAGTGGGTGCTGGGAGGGAGTTTTCCTCATACTTTTTTCTCTGAAAGCCACGTTTTTGTGGGCAGGTTTGGCGCCAGAGCTGGCATAGTTTGAGAGTGAAAATACTCACTTTTCCTGAACATTTTCCTCGCAAACTGCTGCGTTTTGCTGCCGCCTGCCTGACAGCTTTAGCATCTCTTTATTCTTAAAAGAAACCCGCACATCTCCTATGTCCCTTTGCCTCAGTTCACTCCCCAATCGGGGAACAGCCCCAGCACAGCCGACGTTTGGGCGGGAAAGCTTTCCCCCTCCTCTTGCCGCGGCCGTTGCAGCGCCGGGAGCCCTCGCGTGTTCGAAGCTGGTGTCAGAGCCGGGGTCGGCAGCGCTGCCTGCCTTTTTTCGCGGTGATAAGGCGGCATCGCGGCTTTGGGGCCCGGATGGCGGCGGCTGAGGGGGCGGCACGAGGCCGGGGCGGGAACGAGCGCGAGGACGCGCGAGCGGTCGCCGGGCAACGGAGGGGCGGGGCCGGGCCGGGCCGGGCCGAGTCGGGTCGAGTCGAGTCGAGTCGAGTCGTGAAATGGCGGCCCTTGAGGGGACCTTGCGAGGATGCTCAGGTCAGGGGTGGAATGTGGGGAAAATTGAGCCTGCTGAGGCAGCTGTGAGGGTGGTGTGCGAGGCCTCGTGTATCACCGAATCACAGAAGTCAAGGATTGGAAGGGACCTGGAAAGCTCATCCAGTGCAATCCCCCCATGGAGCAGGAACACCCAGATGAGGTTCCACAGGAAGGTGTCCAGGTGGGTTTGAATGTCTGCAGAGAAGGAGACTTCACAACATCCCCGGGTAGCCTGGGCCAGGCTCTGGCACCCTCTGACTGAGAGATCTTTCCCTGCTCATAACCTCATGTCTACATGCAGCTATGTCTAGATGATCTTGCATTCTGAGACCATACCTGGAATATTGTGTCTAGTTCTGGGCCCTCAGCTCCAGAAGGACAGGGAACTGCTGGAGAGAGTCCAGCACAGCCACCAAGATGCTGAAGGGAGTGGAGCATCTCCCGTGTGAGGAAAGGCTGAGGGAGCTGGGGCTCTGGAGCTGGAGAAGAGGACACTGAGGGGTGACTCATTCATGGTTACAGATATAGAAAGGGTGAGTGTCAGGAGGATGGAGCCAGGCTCTTCTCGGTGACAACCAGTGATAGGACAAGGGACAGTGGGTACAAACTGGAACACAGGAGATTCCATTTAAATTTGTAACCTCATCTGGGTGTTCCTGCTCTGGCGGGGATATTGGACTGGATGAGCTTTCAGGATCCCTTCCGATTTCTCACATTCTGTGATTCTGTGATCCCTTCCCTCGCTTAGAGAGCTAACGCCACTATAAACCCTTTTATTCCCCCAGAGTGCGGGTCTGCATGGCTAAAACGATGAAGTGTTGAGAAAACAGCAGTATTAAAGCTTGTGCTTGGCTGGGCAGGAGTCTGCAGAGTGACGTCTTTAACCTGCAGCTTTTACCTCTCTTCCTGTGTATTCCAGAGTGAGTTCATTTGTAAATTTCATGGGTTTTTGCAGAGTTTTCTAACTCTGAGCAAGTGAGCTGTGTTTCCAGGGTTAGACAGCTTATCCTGAGGCTGGTCGTGGTATTTAAGTAATGTAACAGATTTACTCTGTCACTAGAAAGATTTGGTTGGGGGAAGGATTATCAAAATTTGTTTGCAGAACACTCAGTTTTACGCTGTCGGTTGCTTAGGTAAGTGGCATGCTGTTCACTTGCGGAAGTATATTCCGTGCACCATCAGTGCCATCTGGTTATAAAAGGACAGATCATTTTGATTCAGGTTGGCAAACTTTTGGACATGTTCAGGACCTGCAAGTTGCTTACAAAGCAGGGAAGTTGTGTTGGCTGAAAATCTACTTGTGTGCTTCTGCACCTTCAGTTTTGTGGAAAGACGGTTGTTGTTGAGGGAAGTGCAAATGCTTGGATTTGTGGGGAAATGGGGGGAAGAATCATCTGAAAGATAACAGAGTAAAACTTGTTTTGTTGATTGTCCCATCCCACATGTCTTAGTATTGTACAGGTTCCCATATACATAGTGGTTTTGGGCATTGCTGGGTCCTGGTGAACATCATTTCTTAGTCTGCATTAATAGGCATGAAACAAATAAAATTAGCTCTATCCATGTCTAACAGTACCAAGAATTTGGCTGCTATGGTGTTATTTGCAAGGAGGGTTGGGGGCATACACTGATGTTCCTCCACAGCCTAGAGCTTCATCTTCAATGGAACTGTTGACTGCAAATGGCTTTAGATGTAACTGCTGGGCACGTAGATTGTAGCTGTCAGGGAATCACAAATTTCTGTGGAGAAGCCTTTAGAGTGAGAGATGTCAGCAGCCAGAAATGCTATGGACTTTTATTTACTTCCTTCATGAAGTTCAGATAGTGTGGGGTTTTGTTTCTGGAGTTGTTGGTACTGCAATTTCATCTCCTAATTTGAAGATTACGGGGAAGAGTTGCACTAAAGGGTTATTGATGTGCAGGTGGTTGGATGCTGACATACAAGCACATCTGCTGAAAGACTGTGTGTGTATATAAGTAGCAGATTTTTGTGGTGGTGGTGGTGGTGGTTTTGTTCTGAAGCTCGATTTAAGTGTAAGTTCTTCTGGACATTTCTGACTATTGTAAAATTTTATGTTTGGAATATTCTCTAAATCTGAGTGAAACCACATACAGGCTACGAATAGAGGTGTTGGTATGTTTTGGAAGTTACATTAATAGACATAAAAATGTGCAGATTATTGGTTGGCAACTATTTGCATTATATTGGCATCAGTGCCGAGTTCAGATCGGGCTCCACTGCAATGCTGAATCTACAGGTTATAAAGAGAGAACAGAAAGAGCTCCAGATGCAACATCAGACACCCTGTCTATATTGCAGTTCAGCCCCCAAAATACGGTGGAAAGCCTATACGTCAGGTGAACGTACTTAATAAGAGATTTACAGTTAGGTTTAATTGTATTTTGTGTTGTGCTTCTGTTATTGGACAGCACTGCACATTATCAAACAATGAGGTTTGCTTTGCCATATACTGTTAGAGCTGAGAATCGTTTCTGGTTTGTGGCTTATGTATGGAAAGTTATATGAATAGTTTGTAAAAGCTGTTTCCAGTGTTCAAATGGAATCTACTGAAAGCTCAAAAAGGCTGCATGTTGCACCTTTTTGTACTGAGGTTTAATGTGGTGAAACTAAAACTGTGGGGTCACAAAATTTTAATTCTATACAGAACTAAAAGGATAGGAAAGGCCATGCTTTCAGATGCTACACTCCTCTAAATAAATATTTCAAGGGTTGCCTGTTATTGCATATATCAAAAGCAAAAAATGCAGCAATCTAAGTGCTGTTATTATTCTATGGACTTGTACTAGGTAAAAACACACTTTGCGTGCAATTGCTTGTTACGCATAATATCTCTCTACAAAAGAGATATTACATTAATGTAGTTCATGTGGTCTTCTTTGGTGACATCACTAGAAATGCTTACTGTGAGCTCTCCGATTTCTTTATTACAACTCAAACATTGTGGGTGTCAAGACATTTGTCTGTTGTGTCGGCAAGCTAGTATGTCCATAACTTCTGGCTCTTGAAAACAAACACAAAACTTTCACTGCAGAGTAGAAGCCTGGAGAATGTACTTTGGGGCCAGGAGTCAAGTCCAGCAGCACTCAAATTCAGCAGCGAATCTGAGGAATCTGAACTGGAATTAGCAAGGTCAGAAAAGCTAGGGCTCCCAGGGAACGTGCCTTGGAAATGTCAGTTAACCCACAACATCATGAGAACTATTACAAGTAAGAGCTGCTGTGTTCTACTGCACTTGTATGCTGTATTTTGGAAATCTTGGGGGTTCTGTTCAGTCAGACCTAGATAGCAGGATTATCTAACCAGTATATCAGCTTTCAAGAAAAATTAAATTCTGCAATGAGAGTTGGATTGACGGTGATTTGAATGCAACTGTTCATTTTCTTGTTGTGGAGGTGGGAATATCATGTGTAGGCTCGTGGCCTCAGGTATCACCTCTGTAAGATGTGCATAAGCAACTTCTTTAATATGAAGGAATGATGCTTTTTTAGACCTTTGGTTGTTCCTTCTTGTGAAAAGACTGTCCCTTAGGAGCCTTTCTTGCACCACTACTTGTTAATATACGTTTCTTTTGTGTCGAATTTTGACATCTTCAATAAAACTGAGGTGGTTGGTAAGCTTAAAGCCACTACTAAATTTAAAGCCTGAGAAAAATTTAAACAGAAAGAATAAAATTCTACTTCAAAATAGTGCGATTATTAACTGTGATTTGGACTGTGTTGAGGTTTATAGACATTCATACATGCTGAGACTATTTTTGCAGTCTGGACATAAAGCTAGCATATCTATGAAGACTAATGGGTAAAGCTTTCTGTCCTGAGTAAATCCAGAGCTTGAAGTTCCGCACCTACTTCTCATGCTGGTTTGCTCAGAGCAAACTCCCTTCTTTCCCCAGGAAAAGAAGTTTGAAGGTTACACAAGAAATTAGGGCAGGGTAAGTGCATCATTGAGTTACATAAGCCCACAAGGTGACTTGCAAAGGCCAAAGAAAAATGTGTTAGAGAAAAGGGAAGCATAGAAGTTCAGAATCAAATTGCTGGTGTGTAAAACTTAATCCAGGACGGGCTTCTGTTAATTGGCAGTAGCGAACCTTCCACTTTGTGAATCTCTCTCCTGGGATGCAGGAAAGACCAAACACATAGACCTATCTAGGACCCGCCCAACAGTGATTTGTACAGTTCGGGTTTGTAATTTGGCTTTTCAGGAGCAGTGACCAGCAGTCCTACTGCTGTCTGGTGTTTAGATTGCTGCTGGGTGAAGATCAGCTTCCCTTCAAATGCAGGTTTAGTTTTACGGCAGGTAACCCATCATCCCAGCTGAGTTTGGTTTGGGGTATTTTGAGAATTCTTATTTTAGTTCATATACTGTTGGAATAAAGGTCTGACCCGGGAAATGGCGGCTGGAAAACACCAGCAGTTGCTTGCAAGCCAAAGGCTGGGTGTAGTTACTGTGCCTACCCAGTAAGGGACAAGAGCTGGCTGCCGCACTCAGTTTACATTTCCAGAAGAGGTAAAAGAGTCAAAATGTATGTGGAGTTGCAAAGTTACATGGCAGTTTGGTAACACATCCCATGAATGAACCGTCCTCTCCTTTGATCTAGTTTTCTGGTTTTGGTGAGTTTTTTTTTTGTAGACCGGCTTTTAAGTGTAGATTTGTGATTGATATAACAGTGCTGGTACTAGGCGCTTGGTCTGGAATTCTTTGTCTCTCAGTATACTGCCAGACGTTGAAAATAATTTTAGTTTGTTTTTTAAAATGGTCTTGTTTTCTGTAAAGCTCATTTCTTTAAGACTAGTGAAAGAGGAATGAGTTTACAGGGTCTGGCTGTTCTTTCAAAAGTTCCGTTTTAACCACAGTGGTATTTCCAGAAGAAGACAGTAGAGGGGGCTCGTGAAATACACATGCTTTCCTATTTTTTGCACTAAAATACCGAATTTCTTCATTTTTCTGCTGCTGGGGGTGCCAGAGGGTGCAGAAATTGTTTTGCAAGCAGACGGTTCACCACTGCTGTAGACTGGAAGCTGAGGATAGTTTTGAGAGGATGCCAAGTGAGATCTACTATGGGAAAAAGCCTAAAGCATGAGGAAGTTAACTTTGGGTTATGTTTATTTTTTGGTTTAATGTATGGAGTATATATGGAGCGCGGAGTGACCTCAGTTCCTTCACTGTGCAGCATACGGTCCTAAATTCAACAAAATTAACTTTTTAAAAGGCCGTTGGAGTGGCTTTTCATATCTCCGAAAAAATTTCATTCTGTTTTCAAATAAACACAAATTATGACAACATCTCTTTCTGCAGAGATATGACCAGATAATGTATTTCTCATGATAATGACCCAATCTCAAACGTGACAGAAATGTAGAAGGGGTGGGAAAGCTGAGTGAACAATGGACAAGAGCCATATGGGTGAAATAACCTAGTTAGTAGTACATATTGTGATGCAACTATAATACGCACAGGTAAGCAATTTCTTTGGGTGAGAAGTTATTCCTTATTTAATAAAATCTTGTATGTTTTTCTGTGTTTTAGGGCTGTTTCTCTTTTTTTGTGCTTAATGTGTTAGTGTGTTTGCTGTTGATAAGACAAAGTATCACGAATACTATGAACAAAAAACCAGTCTTGCTGTAGTAAACCAGCATTATATGAAATGTAACATATACAACAGCATTTTTGTTATTTTGCATTTATGTTTTAAGCATCCTAAAGAAGCGATATAAAAAGTATCAGCTGCTCTGTTTCAGTGCCTACTCTGCCAGCCTGCCCGGAACACTAAAATATCACAGGATTAGCACACTGCTTGTAAACAAAACGAATATACTATTGACTCAGAATAGTATTGCAAACAGTAGGACACCACACAACATCGATTAAATATGTGCTTAACAGTTCTCTTAATGTTTGCTGTACTGTTGAACAGATTAGAAAGGTGAACAGATTTCTTTTTGACTTGAGCTTTTCCTCACTGAGACACATTTCTATTCAATATGCCACCTTCTGACAGGACTTACCTGTAGACAGGAATGACCTTCGATTTGCTGTCAGTGACATTGTATTGAACCATGGTCAATATTCCTTTGTAGAGACGTGGTTATAAGTGGTGTGTGGCATGTTCGGTTCCACATTTCCCTTCCATTATAGCAATGACATAATAACCAATGCACTGCTGGAACTATAGTGCATTTTTTTCCCCAGGTAATTGAATTCATATGGATTTTGGCCTCATGTCCTGTAGGAAACCACAAGTACAAGGTGCTGAAAAGTCCCCTGTAAAGCTAGGGAATGTAAGTGGACCTTTACAGAGTAGCACTTTTGCTGAGACATTGTGTCCTGCAAAGCATATATTACAAACCTGGGCTGTTAATGGCATTTAGATGATTTCTGAAAACAAAACCCTTCCAGTAAAACAGCCAAACAGGGATTTTTTTCCACGCAAAGGACTACAGTCCTGTGCTGCAGACATGTGTCTGATGCAGAGTAGTATTTTCTGGGGACTGTGGAAATGTATCAAAACCCATTAACAAGCCTGTTAATAAAAGTTCCTCATTCTGAATTCATAATGTTCAAAGTACTTCATCAGTAAAATATCACGTAGGTATAAAGTGCCATAAAATACAAATGTTATTCCCAAATCCTTGACAGACAGATCATGTTGTAATAGAAGGGGTTTTTTTATTGCAGAATAATTAGGATTGTGTATATACGAAGGCTCAAACACACCTAAAAGCTTCACCATCTCGGGCAGGCCTTATGTAAACCTGAACAGCGTGAGGGGTTGTCTGTTGATTTTGGACTTAAACTTTGGTGTATTAGTGATGGCTGTTCCCCTTCTCCTTCTGTAACGATCCAGGAATATTGTCTGCTGTAGTCTTCCTGTGAATGATTTAGGTTGGGGTTTGTATGTTATTGCCAAAAGGAGGTGACTTGAGCGGTAAGTACTGTGAGCAACCGAGGTGAGGGAAGGAGCAGATGTCCTGACCACTGGCAGCTGAAGAAGAGCAGCCTCCAGAACCTGTCAGATGCACTCTGCCTTCTCCTCATCTAAGGAGTACATCAGGTTTGGCTTTGTTTTTTTTTTTCCATTTTCTTTCAGTTTTGTCCAGTTTCCTCCTAGTCCAGGTCCTGTATGTCTAGTACACCTGTGACTTGTTTTCCTTCTGGAATAGCAGGTCCCAAAGATGCGGTAAATCTTCTTCCACCTTTCCTTAACATGCCAATATACAAACTTACTGCAGGAACTGCGTTTTTGGGGCTGACTTGAGACCTGTCTGTTCCTGTGGCTGACCCTCTGCAAAAATTAGGTAGATGAGGGATCTTTTGATCTTTTGTCCCTCCGTACCAAGTTTCATTCCATTACTGGTGCCTGAAGACTAGAAGTCATTCAGAACTGCAGACACCTAAGTATTGAAGTCTAGCTTATATCTTGAAATCTGGCATGAGGTTTGGTAGAAAGGCATTGTGCTGCTTTACAGCTCTTCTCAGCCCTGTGTTGTTTCTACGGTTGCACACACGACAGAATATCCTTGCATCTTCTAAGCCACGCCTGCTGCAGGAACCAAGTGTACAGCTCTTCGTTGCTTTTTGCAGCCTTACTGCAAATTAGGTTTACCTTGAAGTTGTAATGAAATTGTTCCTTTTGTTCTTCAAACTTTGATCTTGTGGCTGATGTTGAGGAGTGAAGTAGCTGGGCTAGGAGGAAGTGTTTTACAGGCAGCAAAGAATCCCCTGGGAGATGGCTAAGCAAATTCAAAACTGGAGCAGAGCTGGCAAATCCGACGTGTGATCCTAAACTGTGGAAAACTTCAAGTTCTCAAGAGTTCTGAGTTCTTAATTATCAATCAGAGGTAGAATAGAACCCATCAAAACCTTCCTTTTTTTTTTTTTCTTTAAGAAGCAGCAAGCAATTATTTAGTGCCTTCCTGTTGAAAGAAAAGGATTCAACCCACACCTTCATTAATGTTTAGCCCTGTCACTTTGTCTTCTGTGTCAAGCATAGAGAAGTTACAAGTTGTCTTGCTTTGGGGAATGGGGAAGCAAGAAATAGAGTAAAAATATATTGTGCGATTTCTTAAATAAACTGAACATGAAAAGCAGAAGTATTAATGCCAAACCATAAGCTCTCCCATGTAAAGAAAACCTTGAGCAAAATAAATTTAATTACTTCAACATTTGTTGCAGCAGCTTTACAAATTGATGTAGTTTTTGTACTAAACTAGTTTTTTCTCCTTATGCCAGGTATAACGTGTAAGGGTTAGTGTCAGCTCAAATCTTTGTCTTTGAGCTGCTACAAGCCACAGATGCTACCTGCAGGACCAGAGAGCAGTCTATAGGAGTCTAAAGTCTACAAAGTTGATTAAATCTAAAGCGGAGTAGGGGGGAGCAGAGAGAGGGACAGGGGAAAAAGGTAACTATAGCTGAAAAGATGAAACTGTACTCCATTTTGAGCTCTGTTTTTATCTATATGATTGTTTTAATCTCTTACTGCTCTTTTTCCTCTTCTTTTTTCCTGATAAATAGAGGAGACCACTCTGAAGTATGTCCACCGCATGGCCTCAAATAGAAAACAAACTAGCCAGCCCAAATTTTTATAACCACAGCAAAATTAAACTTTCAGGTGCACTTTTTTAGGTCCTGGCAGAGACTGGAGGAGATGATGGGAAAAGCCTCTTCTCAAGACTCTAATTTTAGTTGGACAATAGATATTGCCAACTTAAATGTCTCACCTCATTAACTACTTCAGTGTCTGAACAGAAATAATTTTCTACTCCAAATCAATACCATTTATAGGGAGAGCGAAGAAAAAGGAACTGAACTGGGTATTTGTAATGAGAAGGAAAAAATTCCTCCCTTTCCTCTTGCTACAAAAATGAAAAAGAACCCCAAACCGTTAGCCCAAGTCTTGCCCAACTTACTGGAAGCAACTGAGTGCTTGGACAAGCTGGAGCTGGGTTAATGAGCAGAGTACAAGTGGGTTTATTGGTGCAGAGGTCCATGCTCACAGAGTATTCACATGAATCAGGGGGTGAAATGTCTCCTGCAGTCCTTGCCATTAGTCTTTAGTGCTGAGATACTTCCCGTTAAGTGGTTCATTAATGGTGCATCTTTTGCATCCTCAAATTCCCTCAGGAGCTGTCTCAAATTTCCCCTCATCTTTGTTAGCTTATGTACAGCAATATCCCTCTAAGTCTTTGGCATCTGTCCCCTGTATGTAATTACGTAGAAATTAATCTGTGTCTCTGAATAGCTCGTTTTCCAAGATTAACAGGAGGGTTGCTTGCATTGTTATTAATAAAGCACCTAAATTTGTCAACTCAGCAAGGAACAGGCACATAAACTTCAATGTGTAAATAATACGCTGTCTGGTTTACAATCAGATGTTGGAGTGCAACTGCTTGCCTTTTTCTCTGTTACATATTTTCCACTATGTAAATGGCCTTAGTTAACATGACTCAAAATTGCTTATCAGCTACAAAACACACTTCTAGATGTGCATCTTCAGGGCAGCCTGAAGTCAAATGGGTGACAGGCTTCTAATAGATATCTCATGAAACTGTGTTCTGCCAGCACTTGACTTTGTAAAGCTGGGCTCTAGTCCATTCTCATCCCATGATACAGGGACCAGTCTCTGAAATGGTGATTCCTTTGTGCTAGAGGAAAATCACACGCATGAAAGCAATGCAGATATGCAACCCGAACATGTGGGAGTCTTTTCCCCACAGATCCCTGTACTTTGAGGGTTTCTTGCAAGGCTGTAAAAAGTTGACTTAAAAGGCACACAAGTCTGATGTCCCCATGGGTTATGCCATCATTGTCCACTTCAGAAAATGTGCATTTCCAGTGGTATGTAAGGTAAAAATTGGAGCCCATAGTAATAGAGTAGGTTGGCTTCAAGGAAGTGGGTCAGGGAATGGACTTGAAGTCAGCAGCGAGATGGCTTCCCTCGGAATTTGTTTTGCACTTTGGGCTGAAACTACTTCAAACTGTATAGATAAAAATGTGAGATTCCAACAGATTCTATTGATAAATAGAGCAGCGGTTTCCTGTTCCTGTCCATGAGGTAGAGAATTAGCTATTTTCACAAAATGAGAACTGGATGTATTTAAAAGCTGCTTCTCTGTTAGAGTAATAAGGTTCACATGAGTATAGACCTCAGTGTGTTTGGGAAGGTGGGGCATCCAGTAGTGGGGTAACAACAGCCTAGACAGTTGCTCAGCCTCACACCAGTCCCTAGAAAAGTGCATCCCCTTGGATTCCATTTCCAAGTATTTTAAGAGCACGAGGATAATCAAGGATGTGTTTGTTGAGAGCTGGGTCACCTTCTCTGATGAAATGACTGGTTATATGGTTGAGGGGAGATCAACAAGTACAAACCACCTTGATGTTTAAACTGGCTTTTGACAGGATCTGTCACAGCATTCTTGTTGGGAAGCTGTGGACCATATGGTCTTGAAGAACGGACAGATGGGCTCAAAATTCCCTGAGCTGTGAGGCTTGAAGGGTAGTGTGGATGGGCCAGATGTCCAGCTAGCAGCTGGTTAAAAGTACTCTAGGGGTTGATTCTGTACTGATATAATTCAATATCTCAGTCAACGACCTGGATGAAGAAATTGCCTCCGTGGCAATTATTCCGCTACCCTTTATATATGTATACTGGTTAGTAACCGAACCTGTGAGGCTGCTGTATTTTTCTGGTGGTAGACTTGGGATTTTTTGCCATTCCTGAGTTTTGCAACACATGATCTTCTATGAATTTGTGGAAAACTCTTAAATAGGCTAAGTTTACTTGCCAGTATTAGAATCAAAGAAAGACCATGGTAAAGTAATATGTGAGACCTTGCTAGGTCCAGTTCCATGAGCACTTTAAGATCAAGTTGAAGCAGTCCAGCCCCAAGGAGGATTCAGTTATTGTTTAAGTAAATCCTAAACATTAGACTTGCTGGAGCAGTTTAGTACCTTCATGCAATATAAATGTTATATTACAATGTCATTCTCTTGCCAAACAATGGCACTTTGAAATAGGTCCACTTTTGTATTTTGTTATAATTTTCCAGAGTAGTGGCTTGATTCATTGTTTATGCTGAGAGGTCTTTTGCTCATATACCACTTTCAAAATACAAGCTAGAGGCCTAAAATCTATTAAAAGACCTTTTTTTTTTTTTTTTTTTTTTTTTTTTTCCTGATGTAAGGTCTTGAATTCTGAACTAATTATGTAGTGGCTGGAAATATGCTGTGATCTCACATAAAATAATTTTCTCAGTGAAAGAACAAAAATAGTAGCTTAATTTTGGTGGTCCCTGAGGAGGGCAGAAGTAAAATAGTGTTTCTAATAGCGAGTTCCAAGATATTGAGACTTAATTAAAAGTGGGTTTGGGGACTGTTACCTGTTGAAGGGCTTAGAACTTGCAGTGCCTAATAAAATGCTCTAAAAAGAACTAACTTCAGTTCTGTGTCATGGATGCTGGTGCTCACATGCTCACATACAGGTTTGTGTTCTCATGATGCTTGTTTTGTAGGAACATAATATAAGAAGGGCAATACTGAAGAAAAAACATACTCTCCCAGCTTCTAGCAATTTTTTAACTTGAGGAACCTCCTCAGCCCTGTACAGTTTCTGAGTGCAAAGAAGTTCAGTGACATTTTCTTCCATGTTTGTGTACATCTCTCCCCCCGACTACACGTGAACTGTTCACATCCACAACATCCCGTGGCAAGAGATTGCACGGTTTAACTAAGCATTTTATGAAAAAAAGAATCCATCCTCATGCGTGTTCCTGAACCTGCTGCCTACTGACATGGTTTAATAACCCCCAGGTCTTGTGCTGGAAGAGTCAGGTAGTAGCTGGCCCCTCCTCAGCCTCTCCTTGCCACCCATGATTTTATAGATACCTGTTGCTCTCCTGTATCATCTTTTGTAGATGAGAAAGTCCTAGTGTACGCAATCATTCCTTGTGTGAAGGAATTGGCACTTCCTGACCTCTGGCCATCCTTGTTGTGCCTCCTTGAACTTTTCCAGTAGTGATCAGTCTTCTTGAGGATGGGCGAGAAGGACCAGAACTGCAAAAATGACTTAAGCTCTGGACAAAAATGTGGATTTAGACAGCAGTGTCAAGATGTTCTCTGCTTTTTTAAGAATGCTGAATGATTTCTGGGCTTTGACTGCAGACTGAGCTGATGTGTTTGTTAGATATCCTGCCTGACCCTAAAATCTTACCTGTATCAAAATAGGCAGGGTGTTCCCATCATTCTATCTGTGAAGTTAGGGTTGGTTTTCCACTTAAGTCACTTTATGTTGGAGTTGATGTGTCATTTTAAAGCCGTGTTACTCAGTCCTGTAGGTTCTCCTGCAGTTCTCCACAATCTTCTCTTCACTATCTTCACTTAACCTGCTTACTAGACTTTGTGTTACTATTTATCCCTTTTTCCATGTTGTTTATGAATGCTTTGTTGTTTATGAATACTGCAGCGTGACTAGTGGTTACCACCAAGCAGCCAAACACATTGGTTGTTTTGAGGTAGAAGAGCTGTAATTGCTGAAGAATGATGAAACTGATTCTGATTTAAATATGGGACTGTGTTGCAAGTGTGTTTGCTGGGTCATCACTGTTGATTTTGGACCTTAGCCCATTCCCTCAGGTCTGTTATCTTCCCCACAGCAATGAGGCAGGGGCTGCTCTTGCTGTTCCCCCTGGATAAGCCTGCAGTTTGCTTCCTTGCTGGTAACCTCCAAACCTCCTGTATGGCTTTTAATCAGTCCCGAATGAATTCCTGCTGACCTGCTTGGGTAAGGTTTTGGTCCATGTTTGACGTGTTTCTGCCAGAGCTTGCCCAGCCAGGGTCTGGCTTTTTATCACTTCAGGCTTGTGTATGATTAAGCAAAATTTCAGTGACCTTGCTGGTATAATTCTGCCTAGAAAGAGTTTTCAGTGGAGTACAAAATAGTTTTCTGTGATTATTTTCTATGTGAAATATACCAAGATAACTTACAGAAACCCAACTGGGCTGATACAAGTTCATTTAAAAACCTGATTTAATTGTTTCCATGTAAGTGGAATAATATGAGTCATTAATAAAAACACAAACCAGAAAGAAGTTTTGTTCTGCGTTGGTATTCATAAGGTAGAATGCTGCAAATTTTGGCAAAGGTCTTCCCAGTCCAGTGCCTCATCCCCAGAGATGACCAGGAGTGGGTTTTTGAGGAAGAATGTAAATCTGTGTAAAGAATATGCTGTTCTGTGGGGCTTTTTTGTCCTGAGCAGAGGTAGTTTTGACATGTTTGTGAGAGATGCGCAGGCAGGCAGCAATGGGTGATGCTCCGGCGTGCCTGGGGATGCACTGGCCATACCACCCATGTGCTGCACAGCTGGGTCTCCCCATCTCCAGGCCTTGGCACCCAGAGCCGACGCATCTTGAGTGCCCTGGGGTTGCTTCGCCGTCTGCACAGCACGTGGGCCGCAGATGTGGGACGGCCGGTCAGCACCGGCCATGCGTCCTGCACGTGTGCTGTGGGGACAGCTTCTCTGAGACTGGGGACATGCCTCATCGTCAGCGGAATGTCTCAAGCCCACAACCTGTATAGGGACAAAACATCCTTTGGAACAAATAACGCACCCTGGTGAACCTGGATGATGCAGGATATGCTTAGCAATAGTTTTTAAATAGCTGCTACAAGTGCATTTCTGGTGCATCTCAAAGTTTAGGACTAATTTCTCTTCCATTGAAGCTAGGGCCAAAAATCACACTTGTTTCTACCAAAGCAGGCATTGGAATCCCTTTCCTCTTCCACCAAAAATCCTATGACCAGTAAATAAGAGAGGAATCAGGCAACACCAAAAGGGGAAGTGCAGCAAAATCAGCTCCTGTTTGAATCACAGCAGTTGTGTCAGCAACTTGTCTGGAGTCAAGACTTCGGCTATGGATTTTAATCCTTCCAGTGCTCAGTTTCCGTTTTGCTGGCAGTGAAGAGGAAGGAATAAAATAATTGAATTCAGTGGCTATAGGAGTAGGTTCAGCTCATTTCTTTGCTGCAATTGCTCTTTGTCTTAGGTAGTTCCCCTGTTCTTAAGAAAAATCAGTCTTGATGCATCTAACTCACAAGGGTTCTACGGGGCTTGCAAACATCTCTGTGGTACTCACAGCTGAAATGCTTTTGATTGACAATACCACTTTCATGTAATTCTTCCGTGTTTCCTTTTGCATTGTTTTCAGTTACAGTAATTTCAACTGGGCTGTCTACAATCAGCAGCTATGGAAATTGAATACAGAAAGATGTCATATTTCAAGGAAGTGTAAGTATAGCAGTGTCATTTTTTTCCTAGAGAAAGGATATAGATTTCTCAAGACCAGCTCTGTATTCTCAGTTTAACTGGCAGACAGGAAATGTTTGGTGGGTTTTTTTCTGTAGGTCCCAGAGGATGTTTCTTTGTTAGAAAGCCAAACCTCTGTTTCCTCTGTTCCTTGTAAAGGACAGCAAACCTGATGAACATAGAATAGACTTGGCATAAAATGCATGAACTTGTATCCTACTTCTTTTACAACCAGTTTTATTTGAACACTGGAACTCTGCCTTTGTTTTCTGCTAAATAACTTGGTAGGCAACTAATTGATTTTTCTTGTGTCCAGGTGCTGGAGCCTACCCTGATGTTAATGAGACTTCACTTACACAAACAGTCTCAGTGAGGCTAACAGCAACCTACGTGTGCATGAAAGTCCCTGATACAGCTGGTTTAAGCTGAGAAATGTTGGCAGCACCTTCTTCTCAATCCTCAGTTTGACCCATGACAAATTCCCCCTTTCTTTGCTAGGATCCTGTGCATACACTGAATGTGTCCTGACTGCGTAATGCCTACGTGGAGGTACCCACGCTTTAGGAACAAAACCGATAGCTATGTACAGCCACAAACCTGCTTTTCAGAGGGCTAATTGCAATTTGATGAGTTGTTCTGCATTCTTCTCCTCCCTAACAGCCATTTTTCTTATGAATACATCACTTCAGGATGGAGGCAGCAGAGATTTTAGCTGAAGTTGTGGTTGCATGATAACGTAAATCCACCCTTGCAGATTCTAGCACTAGATGAAAACCACTATGGTCCTGTGGGACAGGGTCCCGATCTGCCTCCCTCTTCTGGTTCAAGTGCATTTAGAAAACATTGGGAGGTGAACCTGGAGGCTTTAAGGCAGATCAGCCTTGCCTGTGCCACTCCTGTCTCTCAGCAGACTGGCACCGTCTGCTCTCTTCAGCACACTCAAATCCAGTAAAAAGCTGACATAAGTGGTGTGTTCTGTGAGCTTGGCCTGTTTGGCAGTTATTAGGTATGTCATTTATGCAGCCATGCTTAAATAAGTCTAAACTTGTGTATTACTTAGCACAAACATCTGATATTGATGGGCATGCAGAAAGGAGTAAAAGTGTAATTTGGTTGGCAGAGCATGCTGTGCAGCTAGCACGTGGACTCATGTCCTGCTAAATGGCAGGATGGAAATTTTAAGAGCATTTTGAAACACATCAATCTCGTAGCGATCAAAAAGCTGTGACCACAGCTGAGTGGTTAGGTTGAGCAAGTTGGGTATCTGGGATGCTGAATAAGTGTGACATGATGATTTGGGGCCAGTATGATATAGCTGAAAGGGTTGGAGAAGTATTGCCAGGATATATGTAAGTACCATCTTAGCGCAAAACTGAGACTCAGCAGAGAACAGCACTGAAAATTGAGCTTCTGGCTGTTACTGGGACACAACTGGCAGCTGGAGGCCTGTCGGAGCAGCAGCATTGTGTGGCTGAAGCTGACCTCACGTTCATGGATCCAAGACTCTAGCTGTGTCATCTTATTTTTTTATATAGAGGTTAGGAACCTCGGTTGCTGCAGTCTGCCACCTCTGCAAACTAGTCTGAGTCGGTATCTGCAATACTACCTCTTTGCTGGCTTTATGTTTTCAGGGGCTGTTTTTTCTTGATTTGTTTCAGAGCAGGACATAATACCTGTGTGCTTTGAAGGATTGCTGCCTGATGAGCTTCCGTGATTCTGAACTCCAGAGAAAAGTTTCTGAGCCACGAGGCTCTCCTTTGCAGAACCACTGAGATTATTTTCATTTACAGTGAAAGGAGGGGTGAAGTTCAGCCTCCTGTTTTGTTTTTACTATAAGTGCCCACACCTCTGAGTTGCTTCTGCAGTGGTTTTTCTGACAATGCAGCTGCAGAGATCAGACAGAGACAAGGAAAGCTTCAGCTATTTGATTGTCACCCAGCTGGCAATACGAGTGTTGAAGTTGAGTGTTGGGAGTTTTCTAGCTGATAAGCAGGTTGATATATTTGAGATTGATTATTCTAGGCTGACTGTTGTGTTTACTTTTGGTTTAAAATTTACTTAAACAACCCGTTGCTTGATTTCACCACATGCAGAAATTCATGCTTTATTGGTGAACTAGCCACGTAATTCTTGTTTAAAAGTTCCAAAATATTCCCGCATGCTGCTTGTCCTTGATATGTGAAGCACAAGGAGAATGGCAAATCTAGGAAGCCCCTTAAAACAAGCATAAAAATAAAAATGAAGAACTCATAAAGGACCAAAGTATAGGCTAGAATTGTGATAGTTGGATATCTTAATAAAAAAATATTTACCCTGCTTGCAGACAGCCTGCAGAAACATTTTAAAATCTCATCTATGAAGATAAGATTTTCAGAAATACATACTCTGTTTTCCTAGAGGAAACTGTATCAGTCAAGGGGCACAGGAATAAGAAGCAGAGCTGTTATGTTGCTTGACTTGAATTGTATACTTTACTTGCCCTGAGGTTAAATTTGATCTTGATAGTCAGTTGTGATGAAGTGATTTGCCGTAGTACTCAGTTGCACTACCATTCCAAGGCAATGAGGCTTTTTGACTGGTGTAGTCCAGCTTTTATAAAATGGGAAGCTAAAATTGTAACTTTATTCAAGCCATCGAGTAAATTTCAGCTGTCTTAGCTAGCAAGAAAAAGAATACAAATTTTAATAAACTTGATATAAATAGTTCTATGGAACAAGATGAGTGGTCAGCCTCTGAAAACACATGTAGATAACTGCTGGTCAGTTTTCCTGTAAATACTTGAAATGAAGTTAACTGCTGTTAATAATTTAATCATCAGTCTAACTTTGATAAAATGCAATCATTAGCACCTACCTATTTTATCTAATGCTGAGACCCCAAGGTTCTTCTAAGTCATGTTCCCCGTGTCAGTTTGTCTTTGCATATTTTGCAAAGTAATTCTTCCTATGTGTTGATGGCTGGCTTTGCCACTGAATTAGTTTTTAAATAGATCCATTTTAAAATGCAATCCACTTTCTTAATTTCCTCCTAATTAGTCTTATGTAGGTCAGTGGTCCCTCAAGATAGAGGTGACCTGCTGCAGGAAAGATAAATAGGACTCCAAGGCTTGTTCACAGGCCTCACAAGTCTCTGTTGTTCTCCAGAGGTTTGCTTTTCCTTCTCTCTTTCTTTCTCATTCATTTGAATGAAAAATATTTAATCCAGAGCAACCTTGAAAAACATAAGGTAAATGCAGCCAGCTCAGATATCTGAATCTATGAAGAAGCTGAAACCAGGTCCCAAAAATGAGCTGGGATTCATATGCCAGTTCTGTGATCTCCTTGGCATCTTCTGAATAGAAATTCTGCTCAGAGGTTTTCCACTGAGTGTTGCCCAAAGCAGAGATTAAAGCAGAGTTCGTTGGGTATGATGGTGAAAACAGACAATCTAAGACACATAGATTTGTAATGTGGGGGTTGCTTTTCCTGAACCCGGGCTCAGCTGCTGGTGATTTGGGAAGCATTGCCGTGGTCATGTCAGGGTTTTCTGAGAACAGTTCAGCAAAGAATGAGGAGAGAAACTGCAGAGCTTTCTTGGCATGGGCTTAGTCCATTGTATAGGAGTGAGATCTCAGAAAATGAAATGACAGATGAAGCATGCCATTGAGCTTTACTTCACTGTAAAAAGCCTAGAAATTAACTTATCAGACCACTAGATTGGAAAGAACCAGTTGTTGGGTTGCTGTAGGTGTGAAATGGACCTCGGTGCTTTCTGCATGCACCCAGGGACCTTTCTTAATTTGTGGAAGCCATATCCTGTAAGACACCAGTTCAAGCCATGTTTGGACAACGCTTGGCATGCAGGAGAGCTGATAGAGCTGACAGGAGTGTGCCCAAAGTGTGTGTTTGTACAGCTTGCGCTTATCATGAAGCAGAACTTTCCTTCGCTACAGTAATACCCCAGAGGTTGCTGCTGTGGTGACATACGGGGGTTCGCCGTTTCCTCTTCATTACATGGTCGCCCTTTCAGACAGGGGCAAGGTATTGAGCTACATGGACCTCACCAGGCCCACTATGGCCATCCTTGTGGGTGCTTCCTGCATAGCACAGGGAAAGAAGCTCCGAGAAAATCAACCTCTTTTCTAGATGCTTGACCCAAATACTGATGGGCAGAAAAAAAAAATCTTTGAGATTTTTCTGTGCACACTGATGTTTTGCTTTCCATAGAGAGCAGTGGTGAGCCAAAGAGGCAGCTGCTTCAGCAGTTACCAACGGCAACAGGTCTCCTCTTGAAGAAGCAATGCTTTTCCTGGCTCTGATGACCCACTGTAATATGTAAGCCTCTAATCTGATATTTCTCCCCTCCCCATTCGCCAGATGAACTGCAGGTTTCAATAGCTACTTAGGATCCTGTGGTTGAAGTAGGATCCAGAGGTGTGTATGTTTGTACTTACCAGCTGCCATAGTAAAAGCTCTGTGGTGTGATGATCCAGTTTAGTATAAATCACCACTTTAATTCTCAGTGATACGTCACAGTGAGACACCAACCTTTGAGAAGGGTCTTTGTGGCTGTTATGGCACAGTGATGAGGCCAAATATGCTTCTTGCTCTGAATAAGGGTCATTATTAAGGTGGACTGAGCTACTACTGTGTTCTACCCACCCTTGCAATCTATAACACATCCTTTCATCAATCCTTGTTTAAACTGCAGGCCTTGCAGCCACATCTTTCTTAGTTGCTGTACCAGACTCTTGTGTAAACTTAGCACAAATGCTCTGCGCTGCTTCTCTGGAGCTGTTAATTGGTGCCATGGCTTGGTCTTTGTTTTCTGCAAGAAAATTATGGTGCATCATGTCCTTGTTGATTCAACTGGGGGGGGGGGGGGGGGGGGAGATGAAAAACTCATTTGTTCTTTTTGAAGTAGATTTTACATATCTGCCCCATGTGCCATTTTTCCTGTGCTGTTAACAGCTGGATTTCCCAACAGACATTGTGGAGCCTGGTGTGTCCAACAACTTTTAATGAGGGTTTCCAAATGTTTCAGGCAGGAAGGCCTAAATACTAATGTTCCCAGGAAAACAAGAAACTTAGCCCACTTCTGCAGGGTGGAATCAGTTCATTATTTCCAGAGATGCTGCAGCTTCTCAGATAAGACTTCTGTGTTTTTCTCTGTTTAGGAGCTAATTCAAGTTTAGCTGCATCCATCATTAAGACTATTAATGGTGTCTTTGTTGCCATGATGTCTAAAGATGTGCATGAAGATCTCACATCATAATTTATTCCTGTCGTTTTAGTGTGAGACAAAGTGTGTGAGAGAGAAGAAAAATAGATGAAGATCCGGGAAAAGAAAATTGAGATGTTTCTGTGCAGCTTGCGTAGGTGATGAATGCTGTTGATGTAACATGCAAACAGCAAAACAAGTGGTTTGGCAGCCACTGCAAAGCAATTTACCTTTCTGACCAATATCATCTCAGCTGCATTTCTGTGCTCCTTGGATGGCTTGTGTGCTTCTGCAGTTCCCATTCTCTACCTCTGTGAATGGGTTGGCCAGGGCTGTTTTGTTTCTGTTAGTGCCTAAAGAATGGTATTGCACAACTACTTGTTACTGAAGGTGATAGCAGCTCCATGCACAGATGCATAACTTCCTGCCTGTTGCTGTGGAGCGTCCGTGATGCGATAGCAATGATGCTCTGAGTTCCCCTGGGATTTTCCCAACTTGCTCTGTTTTGGCTGTGTATCAGTTAGATATGTTAGTCAGACATTGCAAGGACACTTGTTAGCCTGGACTTTAGAACACAGAACAAGTGAGAGCCCTCGGTCTGGTATAGATTTCACTAGAGACCGCTAAAATGCTGATGTGGTCCCCTCTGCTGGGAGAGGCTGTGTCTTTTGGCTGCACTGCATAATCTCTGGCATAGAGCTGCTAAAAGCTATGATAGTAAGACTGACCCCTAGCTCTGTGGGAGCTGTGCTCAATTCGTGGCGCGAAAGCTTCAACATAGCACTCAGAATGTGACTGATGATGTCTCGGATGCAGCCACTGCCCTGAGGTCCCATCAGGAAGGGTGACAGGCTGTTCTCACCATGGCCTTCTGTCTGAGAGGATGGCATAGCCCAGCTGAGACTGCAGCAATGAAGCATCTGTGGGGTGAAAACATCGGTCCCTGTAGCTGCGAAATGTTTCACATGCACTATAAGATGGTAAGTGAAGGAAGAAATATCATCAAGTTCCCTCACTCGCATCCTGCAGCGGTGATGCTCTGTGGAGCTGGGGCTGTTCCTGTTCCCAGACCTGGGATCGTGGCACCAGAGCTGCTCTGAGCGGGCATAGCTTCTCAGGCTCTGCTGCTAAGTCCAAGCAGGCCCTTGAAATACCCCCGTGGGTACACAGTTCTGCATCTCGGCTCCTGATACTATTTTGTTAGAGCTGGAGGCAGCTCCAGCACCTCTCTATCAACAGCAGCCTAACTCTGACCTGGCCTCTGGATGTTACTTAACTGGTATTTAGTTTCCCCTGTTCTGTGGGTATTAGTGGGCTCTGGGTGACTGGTATGAACAGTAATTAATCACTTGGGTTGGCCAAAGGAACATGAACACCTGCATTTAATCTGAAAGGCCACCCCTCATCTGATGAGGAGAGCAGGAGAAAAGGATTGGGTAAGAATTGCTGGGTATGAAGGATGTTGTTGAAATGGATGGAAGCAGCAAACACTAATTACTGTACAGTGTGGCTAGTGCTGGCTCACAGTGTGACAATATTGGCTGGAGAAGGTGAATTTGAACCTCAGGGTTTTGGTTGTTAATGGTTCCTCTGAGCGGCTCTTTACGCTCAGGTAAGACGAATCAAAATGAATATTTATTGTGAGTGTGTGTGTGCACAATGCTGGCTCGCAAAAGCCAAATCTACGCTTCAGAAACTTCTATATCAGTGTCCATCTAGGGGGGAAAAAAGCATAAATGTTATAGGTGCTTGGTTTCTTTCCTCTTGGTGCTTTCCACTTTCAGAGGTGGCCAGCAAGCTCTTGTGTTCCTGTTTCTACAAGGGTTTTAATGCCCTTGTAACCACCTGAGACACCATGTCTGTTTTGGTAGATCTCAGGAGCAATATTTGACACCATGATCACCTTTTCTGTTTGATGGCTAGTTGTGTAGGATAATAACGTGGCAGCCTGGTTAAATGACCTCAATGGAAACTATTAGCTTGGCTAATTCTGGTCAATAAGAAGCAAGCTCCCTTTTCTGTGGTACATACCACCAGCATTTCATTTATTTGCATTGTTATTGTAGCAATGATGAGCTGTCTGTAACAGGAATATTGAGTGGCTATAAAACTAGACATGATTCAAAGAACAAATGTATGTGCTTAGGTTTTTAAGCCGAGGTTAAGAGTGGGAAAGTGTAGGTAAATCTTTCTCACTAACAGCTCCTTTGCATTTCATTTGGCAAGTCCCAGGTGTGTTTAGACCAATTACTTCAAAATACACTTGCTCACAGCAAGAGCTGTGAAATACTCAGAATATAACAAATCTGGTCTCTTAAACGTATGAAACCACGTAGTCCACAAAAATGCTGGATAGGAAACAATTCATTAATTATAAGATTAAATGAAATTACAGAGGAGCTTCCTGATTTTCAGCAAAGAGCTCACTGTCTTCAATCTACAAAGCCTCTCTAAATGTTAAGCCTCTCTCCAAGTTTTATGGTGGCAAACAGGAGCTATTCTGGATTTTTTTACCTTTAAAAACGTTCCTCTCCTCTTGTCTCCTCTGGTACCTTCTTCTGGATTGTATTTATGGATTTACATGGACTGTATGGATTTTTATATGGATTGCATCTAAGTGATTGTCATACCCTATCTGTAAGGCAAGAGAGTTTCTGGTGTCTGGTTTTGCACTTCATAGCTTGCTTTTCTCCTTCTGCCTCTCTCAGACCTTACGCAGTTTTTTCTGCTTTTAAAGAAATGCCCTAATTTGGTGCTTGAGAGTAGTAATAAGATATTTTTGAAGGGCACAGTTTGGATTGTTTCCGCTTGCAAGAATTTGAAAATAATTGTCATACACTTTATATTTCCTGAGTCCTGTTTTCTTCCTGTTGCTTTTTCCTGGGTAAGGAAGTAGTTATAAAACCACCACTTTAATTCTGTCTTTCTGTATTGGAGCGACAAAAGAGCTAGTCTGCATTAATGTCACAAATTGTCACTGAGGGCATTATTAGTACCTTGGTTCTGTTATTACAGTAGGAAATACCAATGAAATTCGGGCAGAGGTGTATTTCTTCCCAAAAGTGCAATGTTAAGGATCTTAAAACTGTCAGTGATTCAGACCACACTGCAGCAAGTGTGGCTGGAAGGATACTTGTGTGATTAGAACAAGCAGTTTGGGAAAATACCTTTTGAGATCATCCCTCAAAGGCCTGTTTGGGAAGAAGGAAATAATCAGTAATAAAATGGGAACATCAGGCAGCCAGTCTGCACACTCCTACCTCTGCTTCGCTCCTTCTTTGCAAACCTGGCTCTGCTGCACTTCAGAGCTAAGTGCACGTTTGTATTCTTTGCAAAGAGAAAAATCATCTTTTTCGCCAGTAGGCTGAGAGTTGGCTTTAGCAGAGAAGGGCAGGGAGGTAAGCTGCAGTATTTGCCTACGGTGGAAGAGATGAGCTGGCTGCTCTGAGGGGAGGCTGAGCTCTAATCCTGTCCCTTGCTTGTACAGGCCTACGCTAAGATGCCTTTGGGCTGGCTTTGAAGGAGGACTGATTCACTGGAAACAGCTGCTCCCATGTTCTTGCTTTCCAAGCAACCGGACCTTGTGGTGTGTCCTGCGTTCAGGAATTTAGATTAGGAAGAAGTAAAAGAAGGTTGAAAGGCAGTGTTATGATGGACTGGGGAATCAAATGATAACCTTTCCCAGAGTCATGGCTGTATCCAGTGCTTGTGGGATATTTTTCTGTGACAATGTGTTTTTAGTGTAACTTCACAGCATCCCCTGCCCAGTCCTTCTGTTACGGAAGCTGCTCACCTCAGCTCCCTGCTTTTTTGACTGTGCCTTCTCTGCACCTCTCCTGGCAAGTTCCCAGATAATTTTGGAAACATCTGCTCACCTTTGATGTAGCATTGGCTTTGCTAATCCCCAAAGTGATTCACTACTTCAGCGAGAGAGTCTGTATATTTTGATATATGTAGAAATACTCAGGGTGTGGGCAAGGGAGAGCTAAACTAAGCTCTCAGGATTGGGAGGGCAGCTCCTGCTGTGCATGCCTGACCACTTACACACAAAACTGGGTGACAGAAGCATCCAAGACCTCTGCTGGCTTTTCCTCCTGTCCTTCATCTTTTATGTGTTGAGCAGGAAGAAGACACTGTTCTCATTTTTCTGACTTGTCCCTTCGTCCTAAGGGAGTCGAGGTGGGGTAGATGGGTCTTTGTGGAAGGAGTGGGTAGTGGACTTGTAGAGGGCTGCTGGTATATTCCTTAAAGGGAATATATATAAATAGCCTGGAGAAAAGGAGGCTGAGAGGAGACCTTATCATTGTCTACAACTACTTGAAAGGAGCTTGGAGCTTGGAGGGTGTTGATCTCTTCTTCCAAGTAGCAAGTGATAGGATGAGAGCAAACAGCCTCAAGTTGTGCCAGGAAAGATTCAGATGGGATATTGGGAAAAATGCCTTCACAGAAAGGGTGGTGAAGCATTGGAGCAGGCTGTCCAGGGAAGTGTTTGAGTTGCTGTCCCTGGAGGGGTTTAAAAGATGCATGGCTGAGGTTCTTAGAGACATTGCTTAGTGCCGGAGTTAGGTTGTGGTTGGACTGTATGATCTTAAGGGTCTGTTGCAACCAAACTCATTCTATGATTCAAAGGAAGAGGATTAGAGTGAGTGATGGGAAGGGGGCTTTCCCCCTCCCTTGTGCTTTTAATCCCAGTGTCCTCACCTCACCCACTCTGCATC
Source organism: Patagioenas fasciata (assembly GCF_037038585.1). NCBI lineage: Eukaryota > Metazoa > Chordata > Aves > Columbiformes > Columbidae > Patagioenas > Patagioenas fasciata. Next base: position 6,095,224 of record NC_092527.1, read on the forward strand.
CTCCAGGGCACGTTCTGCTGTTGCGGAAGCAGAACCCAAGTTTGACCCAAGGGCTGAAGTCTCGCTTGTGTTTCAAGGAACCTGTCCCACATAATAGCCTCTGTTTTGGGTGTGACTCAGCATGGGCGTAGGTATTTCTCTGTGTTCTGGGAAATTTTAAAAACTGGGAATATAGTATTACGGAAGAAAGATTGCTGGGAGGCACCTCCAGCAGTCAGTAAGTCCAGTTTCTTGCCCAAAGTCAAAAATGATTACAGGTAAGCCACTCCTGTGAGATTCTTGCATCATCTCAGTTGTAGAGGACTTGTGATCTTGGACACTGTCCCTTTATTTACCTCTCCATTAAAAAACCTGTTAACCTCTCTGTTACTGCTTACCCTATCCACCACAGATCCAAAGAATGGATGATCTGTTTCCTTCTCCTTTGCAGTGGCTTTTCATCCGTTTGAAGATGGTTATTGTGTGTCTCCTCTGTCTAGCCCTTCTCCAGGTACCCTGCAGTGGATGACTGATTGTTCCAGGTGGATGCTGCAGCTTAACACTTAGTCTTTGCTTGTATGTTATGTGTAGGCTGTAACTGATATTGGTGCACAAAAATCTTGTAGTAGAAGACGAAAACTTTCTTTATAATGTTGTAATGAATGTGAACAGAGCCGTTCTCTTACTGTCACCCTGAAGGGCTGACCAGTGAATTTCGATCAGCTGAAAATGCCCCTAACTTAATTGTATGTTTGTTCATAAAAGCTACGTATAGGATCACAAAGCCTTGTTCTCTCAGAACGGAGCCTTCTTTTTAACGGTAACGTACCAGCAAAATTCATCATACACAAGGGAAACACTGTTTTTATGAAAAGTTCTGCTTCTGTTTCCTTTCCATTCCTTCTTGTGAGTTTTTCCCTCGGTGTTTTATATTGTGCCTGTTATGTTAGTACCTGGGTTTGCAAGTGTCAGGCTGCGTTGGAAGTTAATCATTCCTGCAGGACTAGGTATCCTCTAGCCTGCGTGTGGATTAGGTACGAGCAAAGCTAAGGAAGGTTTGGAGGCGATTCCATTAGTCTTGTCGGGCTACCACCGTATCCCTCCTAGGAGAATGGCAGGTACAGTTAATAAACTGTTTTTCAGGAGGCAGTTACGGTCCTGAAAGAGGTGCAAAAGGCAACACCAATGGAAGTTTTTAAGAAAATTGCATTTGTTCATAATCTCCCATGTTGTACAACATTGTTAATGTTCATACAGACATCATGAGAAGGACCACATCTCTACTCTTTGGCATGTAAAGTGCTTCATTTCAACTGTACCTATTAACTTTTTGCCAGACAGCCACTAGGATACTATCAGTCGCCAAGATCTTATTGTTTTTATCCTGAAATGCTTATATATTGTCCAGAAACCACCTCTTTCTGACAGTCCAATTTTCTCAATGCTTCCAAGAAGCCTGTTGAACTGGATTTTTCCCCAGACGTTTTCAGTGAACACCAAAAATAGCTTTTATCTAGCTGTGTTTAAATAAGACGCCATATATGTATGCCCATTTTTAATGGTGGACTCAAAGACTAGTATTAGTTTACCCCATCTTCTGGTGCTTTTATAAAAAGCTAAAAGCAAGCATGTTTTTAGTGTTTCTTTACCATAAACAGCAACGTTATTACCACTGTTAAAGCATAAAGATAAAACAACTTCCAACCCAATATCTATAAGCAGTACGGTGGAAACTTTTACTGCCTGTCTGTTGGGAATGTGCATGCGTACAGACGATTCAGCTGAATGCGTGTAATGTATAAATATAATTGCTTGTGGTGATTATGAAATTTATGGGACAGTGAATGAAATATCTTGCTGTGCTCTAGAATAACTGTGTTTATGACGACCTCTAGGAACCACAACTTCACTTATATTAGATTATTTTTCTGACAAGCCATAGCTTTTTTTAAGCCAAAGGTGTGATATTACAAAAGGAAGGCAGCCTTTAATTTAAAAATACAAAGGGTGTGGAGATGATCCTATTTGGATCTGACATCTGCTTGCAAATGTCCTCTGCATACCATGTCCCATTCACAAAATTGCTGTTTCTTTAATGGCTTTTGTCAATATGTAGCCTTTCTTTTAATGCCTTGTATGTACCAGGAAGAGAGGCTGATGATGGGAGACTGTGAAAGAGTAAACCAGTCGAGGCATAGAAGTAGGAGAAATGTGTGAAAGTGAGCCTGACCATGTGTGTTGTTGGGGAATAAATAATGTGCAGTGGGACCTCTGCGAGGAGAGAAGAATGTTGCGAGGCTGATGTGGCTGGTATCAAACTGGGACCTGCACAGAAAGTTGAGACAAGTGCCGGAAAGCCTTGGGCAAGAAATGGAGAATATTACTAGTGGACTGCCTGAGTGAGGTTAGGAAAAGGGATGCCATGCTGTGAAATTCCTGTGCAGAAAATGAGCAATGAGCTATGCAGAAAAGGCTGGGTTTCTGTAGGGGTAGGGGCTCTCTGCAGGATGAACACCCTGGGAGAGGAGGAAGCAGAAACTGGGAAGTACAGATGGGTGGGTTGTTGTGTCTTGTTTCGGGATTAGTGTTCTTCAGGTTATTCAGTGAGGAGCGATTACGTCTCTGTTTCCTTTAATCCGATACACACCTCTGAGCAGGTGAGATGTCACAACCACAGGGGCTGAAGAGAAGATTTGTTAATATGAAAGGAATCTAGTGGCTCTACACCAGGGCCATGGAAGTCCTGGAGTGAAGGGCGTCTGCTTCTTCAGTCCTCTGCCAAATTTCCACCCTGCTGTCACCCTTCCCAGGGCTGGAAGGGTGTCCCTGAGCCCTCCTCCCAAAGCAGGAAAAGCCGCTTTTGTCCCATGTTGTTGGAAAGCTCAGGACTGTTTCTGCTGAAAGTGTTTCAGATTTACCTGTCGCTGATCAGATAGGATGAATATTCTGGGAGATTAGGGACCTCTTCGGACTCTCTGCGTCGTCAGCAGACCAGCCTGGGAACTTGGCATTTGTATATATTTAGCTCTGGAATGTATTCCCTTGCTAAACAAGACTTTTATCAAGAAAAGTGATAGGAATATAATGGGTACACATTCAGGAATACTTTGATGTAACAGTAACCTGGAGAGATGAGATACATGAATGCTTCTGTATTTCTATGCACAGATTTTACAGATTTGAAAGAGAATTTCCCATTTATGCATGTATGATTTCTTTCACTAAAGATTTCTGATATGCTACTGTGATATTTCAGTCTATTTTTAGACAAAACAATGGTATAGCTAGACAGCTGGTCTATAGTTATTTATAAATGCGATAGTAAATTCAGTCAATCAGCAGCTTAGAGAAGAGCCTATGGCTGCACACCATTGGAAAGCGAGGCGGTGCCGTACCCACGTCCTCCAGACATACAGCTAGATCCGAAAAGGCACAAGGCATCAAAAATATTCTTTGTTGCATTCTCTGATTTTTATTTTTCTTAATCTTTAACACGTCACAGCTCTGGGCATTAATGTGCACGGTCCAAGCAGATATATTTCTGTTGCTGTCCCAGTGGCCCTGGGGAACAAGGGCTGGGCTGCTCCAATCTCTTATCTCTTTTTGCTAGCAAAACACAGATTTGTAGCAGCAGAAATGTACACGCACTCTCCCTCTATTTGCATTTTAATCCTATCTGGAAAACAAAACTTCAAATAGCACTTCACAATCTATCTTAAATAATTAAAAGAATCATTTCTATGTGTTGTTGAAAGATATGAAGAATCTCATTTAAATCCAATTTCAGCTGGCTCATGCTTGATTTTAGTGTCCCTCTGGCACTTGCTTATCTATTGTAGAAGTTGGTGAAATTCTCTTGAATTTCTTTTCTTCTTCTCTCTCTATTTTACACTTGGCTCATTTTATGACACTGTCCTAAAACAGAACATTGCAGAGGATCACAAGATAGTCCTATTGATTTCAGTGAAGCACTTGAATTATCTCAGGACCACTGCTTTTATTGATAATGTGTGATGGGCAAAAGGCCACTGAACAGAAAGCAGGACTGTCTGTATTTCATGTTTTCTATCTTGGTAGATTCAGTGCAGCTGCGTGTTCTGCTGAAAACCACAGGTGACTCTCAAATGCATGTTTTCCATCTTTACATCACCCCTGGGGAAAGTAGTGTCCATGTTCAGGGTTCAGTGAGAGGTGGAGAAGGAAGGAGATGCCTCCGTCAAAAGTTATCTCCAGCTAAAAGATAAACTCTAAGCAGGGGGTGACGTGGTTTTGGACAAAAATGCTGTTGTCTCAATGGATATTGGCGTAGGAAACGGTGGAGAAGGGGACAGTGGCACACAGCCGAAAGCCAAAGCTGTTGGTGTGATAGATGTTAGGGCAGAAGGTAGTGCGAGATCATTTTGATTAAATAACTGGAAACTTGTCAAATCATAGAACTCTCATAAATGGTGAAGTGAAAGGGGTTAGCTGGGCAGCTGGGAGTTGAATGTGGGTGACACCCTTGTACTTAGCTGGCAGTATTTCTTCTCCCAAGTTTGATTCATGCAATAAAGAGAACTGTGCCAACTGGATGCGAGGGTTGCCGTAAGCATGTTGTATTATCTGTGAGGTCCTGCAATGTGCATTTTCCTTTTATGTCCTTGCCTAAACCACTGAAGCAAGGAAAGCTTTCCTGGAACGGCTTCCCAGTTTGCAGAGCTCGCTTCCAGCACACCGCGCTTCTTGGTGCAGCAGCTGCATTTTGGGTGGAGAGGTTGTTTCTTTTAAGTATCTCGCGATATTTCCCCAAACTGAGTGATGAAATACCCACTCTTGCTGTGCTGGGAGCCCTGTGCATTTAGAACTAAGCCCCCAGCCTCAGCATGATAGTTTTACGTGGCAAAGTGTGAGGTCTTGGTGCCAAGTACAACCAGCCGCGAGAGCAGGACGCCACAGGATGGCGTGTGGGGAGCTGTTTAAAGCGGGCTGTGGGAAACAGAGTGGATCTGACCGCTGTCGCATCCCAGATGCTTTTGAGTGCTTGTTCTGAGGTTGCACATTGGCCATCTTGCGAATCAGAGCTTCTGATTCCCTAATAACGACTGCTAAACAAACAGAGCTCTCCAGTTTTGGAGCAGAAGATTGAGCAGCAACTCAGTAGTCTAATCACTAAAACATGGGCTCAGGGTTGTAGATGTGAAGGCTCAACTGACCTGTGGGCTTGAGTTCCCCGCTGGCTGTCATCATTGGGGAGCTACTGCCTATTGTCTGAGTACCCATGGTGGCTTCTGCACGTGATGAGACATGCACTTTTGAGGTACTAACAGTCCTGGTTCTCCATTTCCAAGACTTCTTTTTTCTTCCTATCTGAATGGCACCCATCATTTGCAAGCAGGAATGACTGTTGTGCATCCTTTCACCCAAGGGGAACTGAAGATCAGACCTTACTTTCTGGACAGTAGTTGCTGGGGAGTTTTGCTGTAGCTGCCCTGCCTGGCTTCCCCTGAGAGCCGTCAGTGTGTGACAAGGGAATGAGATGGGTAAAATGATGCAGGTGATGATCCCGCTGCTTTTTTTGGACTGCAGAGCATCTGGGTGGGAACTGCATCATCACAAGCCCCTCTGCACATGTACAACTTGGGCGTTTTGCTCTCCTGCAAGCCCAGATAACAAGGGGACCTGAGCGTTCAAGTAAGAGATCTGGTTCTTGGCCTGAGCCTCTAAGTCACTTGTCAAAGCATGATTCAGTCTCAAGTCACACAGGTTCTTGAGAAGATGGATAAAATCTCAAAATGTTGATGTACAGGGCCTCTTTGTGATGTGTTCTGCCCAGCAGCACACTACTGCCCTCAAGTAATTGCAAAGAATATGGGCTCATATGCCAGTTGTTTCCATATCTTACGTCAAGAAAGGAGAAAAACAGGTGGGGAAAACTGCAAAAATGCAAGTGACAATATTTCTTAAGTGTTTTTGATCTGTAGCTAGAAAACACAGATTGCACTGGGGCAAACATATCCCCTCACTGAAAACCTACCTTAAAATAATCTAGTACATCAGAGCACTCTCTTCCTGCCCCACAAAAATAAAAACAGATGCTGGGATGCAACTGGGACAAGCTGGTGTTTAATAATTCCTGGATATGGGGCTACTACTGCAGAACTACGAGCCACCACAGTTTTGTGGAATCTGACCAGTAGTGAGAAGTACTCTAGCAAAATTTGGCCTTTTTTGTTTGTTCGGTGGAGAGGGGTGGACACAACATGACATGACAACAACAAAGGATTTAGGAGGATATAGTTGTATGTTTTGATCACCCCCACATACCTTTTCCAGCGCTGCTTTCTAACCTCAGCCACAAAGTCTGTGGTGGAGAGTGTGAAGCGGCACGTCAGGTGGGGATGGAAAGACTGGCTCTGGAGAGAGGAACAACAAACAGGAGGGAGAGATGAGGGTGAGGGGAGAAATAAAAGGAAAAGGTGTGAGAGATGGGCAAGCAGAGGCGGGAAGTGGAGTTAAAAATGGGAAAAATTGTCAGGGGCTGAGAGGCAAAACCTGAGGCAGGTAGAAATCTCTGTAATAGAAGTTATTTTACCTTCCAGCTGTTCCCACCAGTAGAAACACGGTTGTAGGCAGACCGATGAAATCAAGGCTTCATCAGCTGCCGAGGCTCCTGCCAGTCCGTCCTCAGCACCTTTTGGGAATGGAGACTTACAGTCAGAAATAAACATGTGAGGAACGGGATGAGAACAATAAATTGCTTGGTTTTGTCCCTAGTTGAAATTAGAATAAAATGCCCACCCCGGGACAGACAGACTAGCATAACTCATTATGCTATTCAGACCACTTTTGGTTTTGATGCTTAATTGCGTGATAAAGTAGCAGGATGCTTGTGGAAGCCTAAGAGGCTTCCAGAGAAGAGCTCTGGCAAGCTACGTAATCCTGGAGATGAAATAGCTAAACTGTGAGATTGTACATAAAAATCTAGTGTTATGATACCTACTTCTCTTTTTCGGTATCTTCCAGGATTTTGGTATCTTCCAGCATTTCTAACGTCTGAAAGCCTTCTTGCTGGGGTGGGCTGCTTGCTGCGGGTGTACCAGCACATCTGAGCACTCCAAGGATTAAATAACGATACTGGATGCTTAGTGGGCAAATGAGCTTTGTGAGCTAGTGACTTATTTGCACCGAGCTCCTGTGTGGGAAACGTCAGGCTCCAGGGCTGCCAATCTACCACCTCTCAGGAGCCCTGCATTAGCAAAGCCAGAAACTCCCTTTTGAACAAAAACACATACTTAATAGAATAATCCTTAATTTCAGGGCCTCTCTGAGATGTGGGATCTTTGTCTGAATTCCTTTGACAACGGAAAATTGAGGGTTTGTTTTTTTTGTTTTGCTTTGTTTTTGACTAGGGCTCCACTAATTAAGTAGCAATTTAGTCACTTACACTTTGAAGTTTCATTCATTACCTGTCCTGTGTTAAATCAACAAAAGGCTACATCTAAGGCAGTGAGTCTCAGGCCATCACTTTTTTGGCTGCCTAATTAAGTGTAATTACTTTATTTTGTGCCAGGGTTCATACTTGTAACATTGCCTTGTAATAATTTAAATTGCATGTATGCTGCAGGGGGACTGTTTGACGCCAGCGAGGAGACGTTCCTGCTGTCCTTCCTTGCAATAGCAGACAAGTCAAAAGTACAGAGACGTCATTTTCCTACCTACTTATTAGCTGCCCTACAGGAGAATCACCAGTCAGGCCCTCATTTTATAGGGACAGGATGTATAACGGACCCACCATCCTGCCTAAAAATAGCTCGAGCTTGGGACGTGCTGGGATTAGCCACAGAGGCAATCCTAGACGTTCAAAAGTGAGTGACCTTCCCATGGCACGTGAGCTTTGCATCCGTTCCCTTTTATTTTATAATTACGACTGATCAAAAGCATGACGCTGCCGCTCATTATCTCTTTAGAGGGATTCGAAGAATCCCCCTATTTGTTGAGATCAAGCAGCAAACAACCCCCCCAACAGAAAAATCACCTGTATTTCATTTTTCCTCTTGTACATTAGGAAAAAGATTATTGCAGAAAGAGTAAACAAGTAGCCCAGCGCAGTTAATGAGCTCTGGTAAAGCTCCCTGACCCATGGAGTAAGTACAAGCCAGCCTGAATTTTGAGTCAGACTTTAATGATTAATAATATGGTAAATCTAGTCTCACTAGCACTAATAATAGGGGTCGCCTTTGGCTCTTTGTTGGCCACTGAAAGGAGCGCATCTTCCCGGCGTGTGGGAGCCCTCCCTTTTTGTCACCGGTGCCAGCAGGTCTACAGTGAAGCAGTTAAAACTAATGTGAAATCTTAAGTCTCTCAAGCTCCATTCAAGTTTAAAGAGGAAGGGAGAGAGGGAAAAAAGAAAAGCCAAAACAACTTCTGGATTTCTAAGGGCTAGATAATTTGTGGAGTGTTTGGAGGAACATCACAAAGAATACAAATGGAAAAACAATTAATCAATTTAATGTAAAAATAGGATGGCAGTGCTTCTTTCCAGAAACTGTGTCACATCGGTATTTGGGGACAAACAGGAAGCAGGAGTTAATTTATAGTGTATTTGATTCAATATAAAAAGGCTTGTTGAGCGGAAGACTGAATTTTTATGGCAGTTTTGTGAGGAGGGGCAGCAAGATAAAAATCAAACATGCATCTATTTGCTGTGGCGTTTGGGTTTGTTTGAGGTTTTTTATGTACTTTTCAGAACACCCGATTCCTGCTACGTGTTGTTTCAATTTAAGCAACAGCCCACTAAGTTTCTCCTGTCTGTGACACAGAGCACATCTCACTTGCAGAAAACTGTGGGAGATATTGGGAAAGTGTTTGCTCTTTGGTGATGGTAGAGGCTCATCAGGACTTTAGTCTGTTTCTTAATCTGTGGAAATACAGGGAGGCGGGGACTGTATATTCTGCTGATCCTCTTTTGTGTTTAGGACCCCGTACGAGGATGTTCGCAGTGCAGACGAGACGGTGTGAAAAGCATTTCAGTTTTGCCCCAGTAGGTACATAAGCTAAGCCATATAATTTATTTTTCTCTTTCACCTTACAATTACTCCCACTTACAGCCCCGTTTCCTATCCAATGATGGCATAAGCTTATTGAAATAGGGAGCCTGTCAGTCTGTGTTCAATTTTTAGATGCAGGGATATCATTAATGATTAACTTCCATTGAATATCAATTTAGATCAGGTCCATTTAGAATGTTGCAAGCACGGAGTCCTCAGACCTCCTTAGCAGGCTCATGTAACCAAATTCATTTAAGGATGAGGTAAATGAGATAGTGGTAATACAGGCAGAAAGTCTTTGTGGACACCCACTGCAAAGCGTCAGTGTATGCTTTGCATTTAAGTAGCAGTTCAGTTGGAGAGGAATATAGAGCCATACCTGAGCAGGCAGGCGGTAGAACTATTTAAAGCCAAAGAAATGAGGAAAAGCTGGGCGCTGTTCTCAGTTTTCATCTCCAAAATGTAAGAGACCTCTATTAAGAGAGACTGTGGTGGTCCGCATCTTACATCCACGTCTCTTGCCTCTTGCTCTGCCAAGGTTCAGGGCATCCAGGTCTGGCAGTGTCCTACCAGAGGGTTACAATGGAGAAGAATTTGTACATTGTATGAGATAAGCTAAAAAGAAGGAAACCAACTCACGTGAGGACCGTGAGCCACTCTTCGTTTGTTTCTGCAAAAGAGCAAGTATGGCACAAGTAATTAAGCAAACATGCAGGATATTTAAAAACAAAACAAAGCCACAAGCATGGAAGCGTTGGCTGCCTTAAACCAATGCATAACGGTGCATGTTTTACTGTAGCCTCGATTAACGCTTGTGTTCTAGTTTGCTTCCTCCCAGATGGTTTGGAGCACAGCTTCCTCTTGTTGTAGTGCTCTTGGTGGGCTCTTGTAGGGTGTCTGGCAGAGTTTCTCTTCCAAACTGAAGAGTCTCAGTCTACACTGTCCTTCCTTGTCCAGGAGCTGTTCTCTATTTATTTTTTTTAAAGACTGATCAGAGTTACACCCCCCAGCATTATCTGTTATAGCCTTTCTTGAGTTGAGGAGACCAGAGTATTCAGGTAAACCATGCATTTGGCAACATAATTATATTCTTGGTTTCGTTTGCTGTTTCCTTCCCATCTGTTCCCAGTGTTTGAACTGTAATGAACACTGAGATGACGTTTTTGTGGACCTCTTGACTATAACATCAAGATTCGGTAGCAGTCAGCACAGCTCTCACTGTTTCTGTGTATGCAGCTGGAATTTTGTTTTCTCTTACGCATCGTTTTACATGTATCAGTGTTGAACTTGATCTGACATTTTATTGCCCAGCTTCTCAGTCCCATATGGACCTTCAACAATTCTTATCTGCCCTTATTATCCTAAATTGCTGAGTGTCATTAACAGACCTTCTCAACTCTCTGCTCAGATCATGTTGTATAAGGTTAACCATTCCAATATTGTCAGGGCAAGTCAGTTTGCACAAAAACTCTTTGTGAGATGGTTCGAACATTCAGTCTAAGTACTCCCTTAATACTACTTGGATTATTACCCACCATTACATTTGAAAGAGTTGTTTGGACCCAGCATGAGGCCCTAAGAAATTTCTCCACCAGCTGTGATCCTGTTGCTCTCAAACAGATTTGAATGGATTTGGGAGAAGCAGTCACATCGTCTCCGATGGATTTCTGGGCTGTGTGTAGACAAAACGTGTAGCCAACATCTAGATCCTTGTTTGCCAGGAGCCAATGAGGCTCCACTTGAACATCAAAAATACCAAACCAGAATACTTCCAGCCCCTGTGTCCTGTTATCAACAGATGGTATTGATAGGCAGTTCCACAGTAAAACAACAAAGGTCTAACCAGGATCTTTAACAAATTGCCAGCGGGGTGGAGGGAAGGGAGGATAAAGGAAGAAGAAAGATGATGCTTTTAAATAGAAAGGAAGGAGAGGGAAAAGATAATACTTACAGTTTTATAATAACGCAAGTCCTGGCGCCAGCAAGAAAAGGATTCCATCCTATTGGAGACCCACAAATGGCAGCGGAGGGAGGAGAGGAATGGAATTGCTCACAAAATTCTGAAGCCTTTCCAATATTAGAAACTTTGAATGATATTGGTGCGTATCAAACCATTCCGTAGCAACTATAATGTAGGTTAATTCAGTTTTCTTGTACATGCAGTAAATATCCCCATATCTGTTGTTGTTGCACTCGCTTTCAGAAGGGGAACTACATTTTTTACATAAAGGTCACTTAAAAGTAGCTTTATTGTTCTGATAACTCCAAAGACATGATGTACGGGCATCTAATCTTGAGATTAGGGAAAGCAGCACTACAGGGAACCACAGACATAAGAACGGGGCAAATAAGGAGGGACTGTCTTCTAGACCAGACTTAGCTGACGCTTTGATAAACATCACGTATCTGGCAGAAGCCGGTGGGGTGTCTGCAAAGGCAAGTCTCACATTTTCTGAGTTCTTTGTGGGAATTCCGTTGCTGTGTGTGTCCCAACCCCCAGTTAATAAAGATTTTGAAAAAATAGTTGGCAATTAAAGGCACTGTGAGATGAGAGGGAAGGTAATTACAAGGTAAGGAATTAGTTAAAAGATAAGAAAAAGTGAGCAGAAGTAACCAGCCTTCATAAAGGAGAGGGATCACCAGGTTGTGCAAGGATTTGTTCCATGTTCAATATACTGGGAAACAAATGGGAGAACCGTATGGTGACAAAGTGTTTTGATGATACCAAGCTTTTCAGGGTTGAAGACCAACCATGATGGGCTGCAAACGGACAATGAGATTAAATGACTCGTGTGACAAGATATATGAAGCAGGGAAAGTGGTGGTACATGAGAGGGTGCAGAAAATGCTCTCATCTTTAAACACAGAGCTCTGAGCTGACTCTTGGTTATAACACCAGTTGAGTGCAATAGAAGTAGAAGGAGGAAATCCAGCGTCAGGATGGAGATGAGTGTACCACTCTGACTCTGTTGTAGGTGGTTCTGGTGCCCTTATTCATGAAAGGATGTGGGCAACTGGAAAAGCCCAGAGAAGGCTGATGGGATAGTCAGAGATCTGGTGTGACTTCTGTATGAGCAATGACTAAAGAGGAGGACTCATCAGCCTGGAAAAACACCCGGAAGGATATGATAGAATTATATTAAATAATACAAATTGTTTATGCCAGTATAATTGTTTTATCTATTTATTTTCCCCTTTGTTACCAGGTGCCCAAGTTCTGATCAAGATCTCAAAGGCTGGTCTCAGTCTGCCAATAACTTTTGCCTGTGAGTGACAGCACTGCAGAATGGAATGGATCACAAACAAAAAGCTGGTATGTCTCTAAGTATTTTAACGTTCAGTGCCTACTTAAAAAACCCATTAGCTGAAATACTGTCTACACTTCTATGCAGCAGAATATCAATGTATCAGTCTCAGAGCAGCTGCAGAAGAAAGTACTTAATATTGAATTTCCATGCCTTTAAATTTGAATTATAGTGATATACTGTTGTGGCTTTGTGTTTTACAATACAACTCTAAAAATACTACATAAACACTTTAAGATACTTTCCTTGTGATCTTAATGTCTGTCTTGGCGAACGGTGTACATTATAGAGATATATTGTAGCTGTATTGAAGGTGCGTTACACACACAAAAAAAACCTCATTAAAACAGATGATGTATTAATTATACATGTATGTTCTTTCTGAAAACTGAAATTGCTCTTAAAGCACCTATCAAAAAAGTGCAAGTAACAAACCCTGCTTTGCTTATGTGCTTCATCCTCCTTATTTTTGGAAAAAATACCCAAATGGTATAGGGGTTCAAGCTGTAATGCTGGTTTTATTTTCTTGAGGCTTTCAAATAACTAAATGTTGCAAATCAAATTTTGGTGTGCTGTGTAAGGAGCTCTGCATTCTTTCTTCCTCTGTAGCTTTTGCATCTCAAGTTTACTATTGCATGTCAGAATAGCTTCTTCAGAGAGTATATAGACCAGGCTTGCATGGAGATCTGAGAAGTAGATGAAGTATTTTGGAGGTTGTGATAATTTGAAAATATATCTTGGGGGGCTATAAAGAACCTTTTTGGATATGAGGTAACACTAGTAAACAATGGTTCGCAGAACTGCTGAAAATATTGAGTCCATTCAATCTGCAGGAGAATCCTTTGAAATCCAATTGACGTATAGTGAGGGTTACTGTAAAAGTGGGGTGAGAACGGGCCAGATTTCCTCTCAGGCAACCACTTTGTTCACAGTCGGGCAGCATCCGAAGTAAAACCAGTGCCTTCATAAGCCACCAGCAGTTCCTGACTCACTCTGTCTCTCCGCGTAACTGATTCAGTCCTACGTCACGCGTGTTCAGCTCCGCGGTTTCTCCTTGTTCAAACCCCTTCCTTGATCCATCCTACCCTGGGATCATTATTCCTTCCTCTGATGAACTGTAAATCAACAGATTCGTGATTCCTTTTATTTCCGATTGCGGTTTCTTGTGTCATCCTACAGCATTGTAAATGCTGCTGGTTTCTCTCTAGATATCTCAGGCCGTCTCGCCACCTCTGTGCCTCAGGCACTTCTCTCTGTAATGTTACTGCCCAAATCCTTCTTTCCCCCATTTCATACTGCAATCTGGTGTAGCCTTTGAGGTTTTTGCGCTTTGAGCTGTGACACAAGGTTCGATTCATGCACTCCCAGCCCCTTTTTCCCGTATGTCTTTTAGGTTCTTCTCCAAACTCTTCTATTTTGTCTATAGGACCACTTATCATCTTCTTGTCTTCCAGATAGGATATTTAAAAAAAAAAAAAAAAGGTAAGTTTGCTTAGAACACTTCCTCTGAATTTATCTTTCAAGCTGCGTTTAGCTTTTCATGGGTGTGAAAAGCTGTGCTGATGGCTGAAGGCCTGGCCTGTTTCCTAGGTAAGCTCTGACCAAGTTTTATTGCAGAACGATGTGAACATTTATAAGATTTTTATCAACAGTAGAAAGGTCAGAGAAGACCTGCTGTAAACTGAGCCAGAACAGACAACTACTGACCGCATGGTTTTGCTGTCGCCTTATTTCACTTAATCTCTGGAAAACGAAGGAGTTTTCAGTCGTCTGGAGTTCCATACTCAATTGCTATATGAGCTTCCATGTGTGGGATAGATTAATTAGCCGATTGTTGCTTGGGCGGCTGCTGGGGGCCGTGAGCCATGGCATCGCTCTGGGCTGGGAGGGAAAGGAGGAAAGAGCTTGTTCCACTAAGTACTTTGCCTCCTGTTTGTAGCTCGGCCCGTCGCATCTTGCCAGACACACAGGCTCCTCCGAGCACTTTCACAATCATCTCTTGTCTCTTCAATTACCACTTCCTCCTCCCCCTGCCTCTCTCTTCCGTTTGACCTTCTGGTAATTCCTTCGGCGCTAGTTTAGAACGGTGCAGCGGGCTATACTAACCCCTCCAATTAAAGATATAAGTATGTGGCACATTAGAAGTTACCCAACAAGCCCCTGAAGCCCCCGCAAACGAGAGCCCACAGTCTTACTGATCTCACTTTGAATCCTAAATTTTTGTAGCTGCAGTTAACTGTCTGTCACAGCAGTTTCAGGTTTCTGGAACTTTACTGTCGCTTGGCTTTTTTACTTTGTACTGTCAGCCAGGACTAGTAGGCTTGTACTTCCAGATTCAGACTGATTTCCCAGGTTCACATATTACAATCAGGGTTTATTTTTAATTCATAACGACCACATGATGTAATGATTGGCAATCAAAGAATACACAATTATCACTCTTGCAAACTTTCCTGTGCCTCGGTAATTAAACTAACAAATTAGTTAAAGGCTCCAATGCGGAAGAAGAGTGGTAGACTGTGGTCAAGACACACATTTACGGATTTTCCCTTAAGCTGCTTTTCTTGAGGAAGCTTTGATAAGGACCATATGATATCAATTATCATTAACTCTGTGTGGTTTCTCTGCATTTGGAGCTCTCAGACGTTGGTAGACAGGAACCCTGTGTTAAGTCTTTAATGTATAACTGGTATTTATGCTGCATAGCCTATTCTCATTTTGATTTGTCAGCTGACATTTGAAAGGGAAGATTTGAGACAATTTATATGTGCAGACTGTGGCCTGTTGTGCTGAGTGACACTTCCTCCCTGATCTGATCTGACAGAGAGCTATTCGAACAGCAGCAACAACGTATTTTAAATGCCAGATTCAAACCCAAACATTTTAATTATACCTTGTGTTCAGTTACTGCCTGAAAAACCGAAGGATAATTTTGTTAAGGTGTCACTGCCTGAGCTTGACAGCAAAATCAGCATGATTTAATAAACTGATTTAAATCTTCTCTTTAGAGAGCGCACACTCGTATGAAGTCCTTAAACATCAAAGTGTCTCTTGGCTTGAGCTCTGTTCTACAGTCCATCAGCATGAGCCTTCCTTCACAGGCAGCAGAAGGAATTCAGCAAACACGGAGATGTGATTCATTCTTAAGATCTTCAAATATGTGCATGAGTCACTGATAAGTACATGTAAGTTGTGCTGACCAGATTTAGAGTGCAGCAACCAGCACTGGAACTTACAGGATGTAGCTGGGAACAGATGAGGGAGCCTGAAAACTCTTATAATTGAGGAAGTACATATGAAAATTCACAGCAGCCTGGAGAATTCATTTCACTGGGGAAAAAAAAATCCTACGTAATTCCTTTTACTAGAGTTTACCTACAAGTTTAGGCCTGGTAGTTCTCAATTCTGCTACCTTTTCAGTTTGGGATTCTCAAAAAAATCCAACCCTGAGATATCTTTATTCTTTAACTTTTTGGAAGTTGAAAGCCTGCATGCCATGGGCAATATTGGCTCATATACCGGCTGAGCTTTATGCCCGTATCTGAGCTGGGAGGATTGAGGGGCTAGAGCGTGGATGTGGATGAGCAGGAGGCAGAAACATCTTAAGAAATTGTATTTTCATTATATTTTGACTTTTTTTAATATTTTTTTGTTAGCAACAGGTAGAGCCACATCATCAAAGCTGAGGGAAGCTTGAAAATTTTCTCTTGACCTTCTGTTTTCATGGCAGAGCCCACAGGTTGCTGCTTTTTTGTATGTAAAAACACCACAATTTCAGGGACAAGGAAGAGGGAATTATGTTTGGACACATGCAGTGTTCTTGAGTGAAACAGCGTTGGCAGTTTTGACTCCCAAGAGAAATTTGGGGACTTGAAATGACACTTGTACAGATTACCTTAGTCAATTTGACTGGCAGCTACATGAGGTTATCACCGTTTGCTATTTGTTTTTCTAACTTTGCATGTGATTTCGAGGCACTGATGCTGCTGCGCCTTGTGTCATGTTCTACTTGGGGCTTGTCTTCTGTTCATCTAAAGCTTGCATAGTCTGGGGCTTTTTTTGAAGCATGTAGTAGTACAGGTGGTGTTTTCAACTGTCATAACATAAAACTTGAATATGTTTTGCCGCTACTGAGTATGCACAAACCAGCCTGTTAAGCAGCCAAATTCCTGCTCGATGTCGACGCTCAGCGGGACTCCACCTGCACGGCAGGCCTGGACTTGACCTTGGGATTTTTCACACTGATTCATCAGAAGGTTGTTTGGCTGGGATGTTGCTGTAATCATGGTGTAGTTGGAAAATGTGATGCTGTTCAATCACCTCTAACCACCTACTTTTGTAGCTATATATGAGCAAACATCTTCAAGGACAGCACACCAGGGATGCAGTTTCCTATGGCTGTCAAGAAGAATTAAGTGGGTTCCAATTTTTCTCAATGTTTCAGGACTTAAGGGTTACTGGTTGCTACAACCAAGAAATATCAGTTCAACAGCTTTTAAAAATACCATCGTCTTTTTGCTAGACATCATTTAAAATCGCAGCGCTGCCTTCAAGTTTCTTATTTTTCCTCATTTTCAGTCTTTCTTTTCCCCAGCCATCTCTTATGAAGACCTCAGTGTTCAACTTGGGAGTTTGCGTTTTAACTTTTGATGTCTAATAGTTCTTGCTTAGTTGCTTAGAAACCTTAATCCTATACTCCTAATTTGAGGGTTTTTTTCGACCAAAGCTAGTGGGAGCGTAGACAGTTACAGATTTACCTTTTCTTACCAGATTTTCCACACTGCATTAGATAGAAATGTGGGAATCCCCTGTTTCTTCTGTGAAACTCTAATATCTGCCGTGTCCTCTGACCCAGGCAAGATACAAGCCTGCAACACACAGTATCAACTTCACGGATCACAAAAAACAAAGCATAGCATTTTTACCTGAATTATTGCTAATTTCAAACTTCAGACTATCTGTATTAAATTTAACATCCTGGCACATAAGGTCTCTTCCGCAGAGGTCTCATCGCCCATAGGGCCCGTTCCTAGAAGAAGCTAGAGCCTGAGCATGTTGCTGTCTAAATAGATAAGCCAGGCTTTTGGTAAAACCTCTCGCAGGTAGCGATGCCACCAGATCCAAGAGAGAGTGGCAGCTGAGCAGTAGAAGAAATGGAAAGAAGTGGAGGGAGAAGAGAGACTTCCACCAGCCGCCTGCAAACTGCTCCATCGTACAAGGACTGTGACAGGAGAGATGAACCTTTCCATCAGCAAACTGAAAACAGGGAGTTTGGAATGCATGCCCATGTTAAACAGAGGCTGGCCCCTGTCTTAACCACAGTCCTGGCTTAGCCAAACCTAGCTAAGAAAAGTTTGCGGTGCTCAAGACATGCAATTTCTGAGCTTGGTTAGTGTTGTAGTGAGAGCCACCAAGGAAACAAAAATGTAAATACATCGCAACAGCAGAAATGCTGTCTTTTGATTGAGTAGTTTTGCTATTGACAAAGATTTGAATTAATGGAAATAAATCAGTCTTTCCATTTTAATAGCAGATTAAGGCCGGGAAAAAAAAATTCTTGCATCAATCTCATGCTGCTACTGTGATTGTTTAGTGAAGCTGGGAATTAATTGTATTTGCTGAGGTACATCTTGACCATTCATTGAGATTTTTGGTATTGCTGCATTTTATTAATCTTCCTTAGCAAAATATGCTGGACTTACATTTGCTTACCCTTTGTCTAGGCTTTTACCAGAGCTGTCTCCAAACTAAATATTATACATGCACTGTAAAGCCTTCAAAGGAATACTCTTAATCTGCTGGGTTTATGCAATGAAAATTGAATAGGTTACTGAAATTAATAGTGATCCCATCACCTCTGCTCCTTAAGCTAAAATCTATTGGGATATATCCTGTAATGCCCTTGCTCAATTTCCAGGTTCTTATGAAACAATACTTAAAAGGATGGGGGAGTTGGCTTTAAAAATCCTATTAGTAAACTGGATTAGCATCCTGACAGTGTGTGGGGCCCAAAGCAGCCACTGGGAAGCTAAAAATAAGGTACTGGTATAAAAATCCTTGTAGAGGAAGCATTCCCTAAAACTTCTCTTCCTATAACTTGCACAGACCGTATTTCACGAAGTCATGCTGTACAGCTTGCACTCTGGAAGCTAGAGAAGAAATAGTTAAATGCAGCTTTGTCTTTTTAAAAGAAATTATTAAAAACAAACAACCAACAACATAACTGTGAGGATTGATTAATTAATTAGTAATGTGATCACCATCTGAATACCTAGGCAAAAAGCATCCAGTAGAGGGAGTGACCAAATTAAAAATCCCATCTAAACTGCCTCTGAATGATATGTTGTTGGTAAATGTTTTTATTCCTCAAGTGCATGTGCCCTGGGAAGCAGGGAGCTATTTCAAACAGGATTATGTTAGACAGAGCCTCACGCGTGGGGTGACACTCACACTCCCATGTGCGAGCCGATGCAATTCAAATAGTGACATTTAAATATGTGAACAGGATTCAGAGGTTTTCCTTTGCACAGGTCATGCACTGCAGCTGCTGTCACCGGAGTTTACTTCTCCACTTTGCAATATTCAGTATGTCACAGGCACACACAACACTAATCGCACTGCCTTTCCATTCTAAAGAAATCCCCAAATCCCAGCTTTAATCCTCAAAACCTTCACTGAGCTGAAGTCCAAATAAGAGTCACGTTTACTTCTCCTAGAAAAATATTCTGAGTAATCAAAAGTATTGAACACTGGTAACAACATCTTTTGAGGTACCTGTGTGTTTTCCTAATGAGGCTGATCTATCCTCTTCCAAATCCATCTTTATTAGCCTTCCATGTTCACCCAGGTATATGCATCTAAAACCAACTCTCTTCTTCCAAGGCAGCTCAGATAAACTAGTCCAGACCAGGATGATAAGGAAACATTAAAAACCCTTTCTCAGTGAACACAGTAAATGCATGTTCTTTCCATCCCATTCAAGTTTTTTTTATTTTATTTTTGTTTTTTTTGTGTGTGTGAAGGCTTTTTACATATAGCGTGAGCACTCTGAACTGGGATCTTTGTGTTGCAAGGCATCAGACAGTGGAGATACAGTTTCAGAAGCCTCTCTACAGATGCTCACCAAACAGTTCACAGCAGAATCGAAACCTGTTGTAATATAAAAAAATACCATATATTCTATCTAAAAATGTGATTAGAAGAGCAGTGCTTGGGGATGCTGGGGAAATGCTACACTTGACAAAAAGAATTGGGGGCAGTGGGGGAAGAGAAGAGAGAACCCCACCTAGAAAAGAACTTCAAGCGTTCAGTTTAAATACAGTTTTTGATAGAAAAGTATCTTTTAAAATGATCCCTTACCTTTGTACCTTTTTGCAGCTTTCAAATGTAGGGTTTTTTTCTTTTTGTACCCGAGCTGAACTGTGTGTAAAGTAGCAGTCCCATTTCAGGTGAATTTTTAAGTTCTATAAACTTCATAATTGTAGCACGCAAACACATTTTCCCAAAGACAAACAATATAATATCCTCTGGGGAAAACAAGAGGTCTCCAAGTTTAGAAAACAGGCTGGAGTGATCATTAGTGAAGCACAATTTGATGGCAGGAAGTCGGCTTGGATCCCGTCTATGTATCCCAGACATTTTATGGTCTGGATACAGAAAGCTCATATGGTGAATGTTGGGGTTTTTAACAGCCATATTTTGGGCCCATAAAATAACCAACTACAACAGTTAATTTTCACCCACACACCCAAATTGCTGGTTGGTATCACAATTTCAGTCCCCTGACACCCCTTACACAAACATACGCTATTCACCACCAAAAAAAGTAAAACCAGGAGGGCAGTCTTTGGGGATTGCAATGGAAGTTAAAAAAACACACACACCATACACACAAAAACGAGCAGCAGATGACTGATTATACCTTCCAGTGAGTCGCAGAAGGAAACAGTTTACAGAATGTGCTGCCTCACAGCTCTTCCATCTCTCCATCACCTCCCTGCCCTTTTCTTTTCTTCCCTGCTCTCTCTCATCCTCCTTTCACAAGCTCTTGCAACCCGGAGCAGAACCAGCACCTTCCAAGAGTACCAGCAACTTTAAAACTTGGCTTATCTCTTTCCAAAACAGCTCCATGTGTTTGAGTCGGAAATAAACCAAATAGATTGCTACTGTGGTGGTTTGGGTTATGAGAAAAAGTAAGCAGGCAGAGCTAGGTTATCATCTACTCATCCTAATGAGTACTTCACCCTACTTAAAATACTGCTACGCCACAGAACGAAGCAGCAGTGATCAGAAAACGAACAGCATGAGCAAGCTGAGTTGTCAAACATATTAAACCTTGTTGGTCATTCCATTCAGTAGAAATGAAAAATTAAAAAAAAAAAAAAAAAGAGTAAACACTTATTAAGATAGAGATGTGTGTTGATCTAGGATCCTCATGTTAGGAAGATGTGGGTGATTAGGGACGCCTGGAGGATGTCATCTTTTTAGGGAGAGAGGTATTTCATTAGTTGTTTCTAGCTACTCAGTAACTCAAGCTGGGTTGAAATGAAAATGGAAGTTTTTTGGGGTCCATAGGTCTTTCTGAGATGCTGGGCTAAGCATCAAGAGCAGGATGCTGGCTTGGCAGGTTCTAAAACAATGAAAATGGGTGCAGATCTATAGACCAGTCCTGCATGTGCAGAATGAATTATGTAGATGATTTAAGAGGCCCTTTCTCTTCACTTCTTAAGTCCTGATCACTTTCTATGGGAAAATTATCTCAAGCGCAGAAAGAGTTCAAAAAAATTCTGAGGCACTGGAAAAACCAGCTGTAAAATTTAAAGATGACCGAGAGACTCTAGCCAGCCATGTCACCTTTCTGTCTGCCTCATCAAACCGTCATTGGCTAGAACATGCTATATACCATAACACATCGCTTCTCCTTTTACCATGTGTTCAGAGTGAGCATCTTCTTCCAGCCGGCTAAGCCAAAGCAGAGGCTCGGCACACAGCTTGTAAATGCAGTTTGTTTGGAAGTCTGTATGTGAGACGCCATGTCTTTCCCGAACTTACATCCCAGGACCTTCTTTCTTTGAATTGTTTCCGTAGCGTCATTTCATAGTTCCTCATAAAAAAGAAGACGGCTTCCTTATGGCCTTCCTGAGCAGAGAACGTGTGAGAGAAGCTGTAATCCCTCTTGACCTTTCCTTGCCAGGAGATGTTTTATGCTTTTGAGGGACTCAAATCGCATTTCCCAGCTGGAACTTGCCCACACTGCACACTTAGTGTTGAGAACTGATCTCTCCTGGCACCTTGTCTTGCTGGGGTCCCCAGCTTCACCTCACACACTAGTTTTTTGCAAGACTTCAGCCTAGTTTCCAGTTGCTTAGTTCCTTCACTGGCTTGGTTTGTACCTGCCCACAGTCTTCCAGCCTCAAAGTCTCCAACAAGTGCCTGGACTAAGCCCTAAGGTCACATTTTCCTCTGCCCCAATGTGGGATGCCCTGCAGTAGCTCTCGTCAGCATCCTTAGAGGCTCTCTAACTAAAAAAAAAAAATATATATATACATATATATATATATATATATATATACATATACGTGACAGGTACTACTGCACCGGTGAGCCAGGAACAGGAGGGGATCTCCAGCTTCCTTAGCATCAGCTGTTTGATTTATTTTTTATATGCAGGTAATTTGGCCAACAAAAGCTGCTGCTCGAGAACATTTGAGAAGCACCATCTCAGATCGACGTGCCTTGCGAGACCGGCTCAGCAGACAACTTTACTGGTACTATTTTGAAAGTCTTTAATAGAGTTTGTGCTATTCACACTAGTTCTGATGAAATCCCATGTAGCATGTCAAAGATAAATTATGTACGTTTTTCAGATATTGGTGATTTTAAGAAAAGGGTTATGGCCAACCTGAGTTCAAACAGAAGACGGTGTAGCATGTGCATGTCTTGAGACATGACAGCTTTGTAGGGTACAATGAATGTCTGACTTCACAGATGCATGGTAATTCAGACTGTAAATCCATTATTCTAACACACTGGGGTGAAAAAGTAGCTGTACACTCCACTCATCAAGATTATGGCACACACTTACTATGCAAAGTATTATTTATCTACAGTCTTGCATAGATCCCTTTGGGGTCTGAAATCCATGTGTAAAAGATAGAAGAGCTGAAATGTTGTTGTCTGACATGCAGTGCTCTCTTTTTTGTAATAAGATATATATATATATATATATATATATATATATATATATAAAATTTCAGCTTTAAATATGTAACAATGGCAACACCGCTCTTGAACTAACTGTGGAAAACAGAGAACTTCTGCCATTTGTCACTCAGCTTGAACCAATACTTTTACGTTTTGGAGTCTTGGTTTGGGGAAAGCTTTTTCTGGCTTTAATTTTCAAAGATTTGATTTTATTTCTGATCAAAGTGATACAAAATGAGGCACAATGAACTTAGCCAATATAGCACCACCAGAACTCATTTCCAGATAGCTCATTTTCATTTTCTGTAAATCAAATTACAATGGTTAGCCTTATTGTGTGGTTTGCATGGTTGCAAGAGAATTTAAAAGCAAACTTCGACACTCAGCAAATTCATGGCAATCCAATGACAAACGTACTGAGCTAAAAGCAGCCAGAGAATGTTGTACATGGGAGCCTGCAGTCTAACAGAGCGCAGCTGGCAGCCTTAGTTTAATGATTCATCTTAATAATTACCATGGAAAATTAAAAGATTTAATCCGCCTATAAAAGCCGCCTTCCCAGCATTTGATGTTCTCTTCTAAGGCAATATCAATTAATACAACGGAGTGAAATCTGAACTGCAGTGGAGAACCACTGAAATACAGGCTTGGGTCAGGGAGTACCACTATGCCTTGGGAAAAGCTATGGAGGTGTTGATACCATTTGAAGTTGTTTTTTTAAGAATTATTCCTCAGATGCATAATGTGGAGCACTAATCTAAACTTGAAGGGCCGTAATCTGCCATGAACTCCTCCATCATAAACTCTCTGCAAGTTATCTTACATGCTGGTGTAGTGTCAGCTGGCAAAAGTGGAATATGTACTTGCATCAGCACAACGGAAAAGAATTTAGATTAAACGTTTGGCTACTTCTTCTGTTCTGAGGCCCACAAAATGGTGTATACAAATGTCTGCCTGCAAATTCAGTGTTCCCAAGTGGAAAAGAGACATGGTTTTCCACAGATAATATTTGGATTGTCTTGCTTACCAGTTCCAAAATTCCAATCTAAAACTATGCTAAAACATGGTATTTGGATTAAAACAAAGCTTTTAACCTTGCAGTGGTTTTAAAAGGCAATCCTATGTGTAATTCACAAAGTAAATGGAACATAGTCTCAGATATTCATTTTAGTGAGGTTTCCTTCTTATAACAAATACTCTGCATATGTATTGAGTCTATCAGGTTGGCTGTTGCTGGAGAAGTGTTTTCAGCTATTTTAAGCAACCATATTTTACACTTTCATAGGCTGGATTTGTAGCTTAAAAAGAATGCTATCTCCCACTTCTAAGGTTTAGATTGGATATTAGGAACAATTTCTTCCTGGAAGGGGCTGTGGGGCATTGGAACAGGCTGCTCAGGGCAGTGATGGAGTCACCATCCCTGGAGGGGTTGAGCAGACACAGAGATGAGGTTCTCAGGGACACGGGCTGGTGCCAAAGTTACATTATGGTTGGACTTGATGATCTTTAGGGTCTCTTTGAACCTAAATGATTCTATGATTCTGTGTTTGCTGGTATTTTTCCTGGAGCCCTTTGCACACCTTTTTCTGCCAAAATCAGAACAATCTGTTCTTTTATAGGAAGAACAAACAAACAAAACAAACAACAACAAACCACACCACACAGACTTCTTGGGACTGGAGACTGTGGAAAATTAGGTTAACCCTGATCAGAGTAAAACCTCTGCGACCATCTCTGAACTTCAAGAGCAGAAGCTGTAACCAAGAAAGGCATTTCCAAGCCCAGCAGCTGTGAAGGCAGAGCAGGGCAGCAGCTGCTCTCCTGCATCAGGGGACCAGCCTGACCGCGCTGGGACTCGTTGCAGACCTAGAAGATGTGAGCCAGTCTACAAGGGTGCATGTTTGCAGGCAGCAATCCCCTTGTATCACTCTCTGCTATCCTGCTGTTCCTAATATCTACCACAGGGAGCAACCTAGTCTGCAGTTGGCTCCTTTTTGAGCATAAAGCTCGATCTAACCAAGTTTTAACAAGTATCTTCTAAGCAGAATCACTGGATCAAGTCTTCTACCTGCTTACTCCTCCCCTCTTCCTCACACCCTTCCTACTCCTGCTCCATGCTGCAGCACATCCCTGCCAAACCGTACCCAAAACTGTAACCAGGGACTGACCCATTTTCTTTCCTGGGCAATTATTCCACCAGACGGGTTTCCTAGGCTGGCAGTGAAACTGCTTATGGAGGGCTTTGCGTGGGGCAGGGAATGGGAAGATGCTTTTGCAATTTTGCTGACAAACATTTTAGCCCAGTCCAAGCAGCACGTCCCGGACGACCTACAAGCACAGAAGCGCCTGCCCATCGTCTCCCCAGGTCTCTTGTGTGCAAGACAAGGTCTATGGAGCAGTGAGAAACATTATTTTAACTTCTCCCAGTATGTAAGCTGTGGCACTTCAGAACTAAAAAACACTAAAGGGAAAAAAAAAAACCTCCCTTTTTATAGCCTACTGTCTCGTTGAAAGTGATTTATGAAATGAAGCTTCCTGCCCACCCAGTGCACAGAACAAATACAGACAGTGCTTTGAAATAACTACAGTACTATGCTATTTTCAGTAATATTTAGCTCAGACTTAGCCAAGAAAGCCCACTAAGCTCAGCAGACAGACATAAAAAGAAACGCTCTTTCTGCATTTTTGTGTCCGCATGCATCTATTTTAGGTTTTACTCGTCTTTTCTCCAGTCGCGTAGCTGACTGTCAATACAGCAAAGTCCCAGCGCAGGGAAATGCTTGAAGCCCACTTCTCGGTACAGGTAACAGCTCTTGAGCACACACCTAACTTTAAGTGGCTCAATAAATGTAAGCCTGAGCTTACATTGAGATACTTTTATTTACTGTAGTGAAACTTGTTGAATTCATTCACTTCAATGGCAGTGGAAATTATTGTGGTCCATGTACTTGCATAATTTGATTATATTTTGTGTATGTGTGTTTAGGAAGTACTTTTACCTTTTCTGTTGCTATGAGGTCTTATGTTCTTACAAGATTACTGCCACAGCTGACATCGGGAATGCAGTTAACAGGAAGCTCTAGCTGACACAGACTTGGCCATCACCTACTTTATTTTCTTTACACCCCTTTCTTCCCCCCATCTGCAAATTTTGAGTTGTTACTTGGTTTACATTCAGGAGAAAAGAGAAAAAGAAGCCTATCATGTCATTTAGGTCTGTCTCCAATTCTCCTGCTTCCAGCAGTCAGTGCCTAGGAAAAAATATTACAAACAAAACAAAAAAAAAAAAAGATTGAGCATACAGTGATAGTTCTCTGAAATACTCTTCCCTTCTCCCTAGTGATTTGGAGTTTGAAGGACTTCTTAAGCCAGCGATGTTATCCTTGCGCTAGGTGGACCTTTATTTGAAACAGTCTAATGCTTCTGAACTCATGCAAAGCTCAAGCAGCCGCCCTCGCAACGAGGAGCATCCCGGTTTAATGGGACATGCTATGACAGAGTGTCGCCTTGGCTTGTTTTGAACTTGCCATCCCCTGGTTCTGTGGGACATCGCCTGGCTTTTGTGGCACGAGACAGCAGATGACGGTTCCCCTTCCCTCTCCTCCATGCCACCCAAGCAGTCACAGAGCATTCTGTCATCTCCTGCCACCCCGGGTATTTATTTTCCTTACTAAGGGTCTCATCCTGCAGGAAACTCTTGCTTGAGTTGTCACCAAGCAAGATGCTTGCAGAAGCAAGTGCTGGCAGGGTCACAGCATCACTCCCACTTCGTTTAGCTTTCGTGGGTCTGCAGCAAGCATTTCTGTCTGTGTCTGGATATCTGGATGCTTAATCCAGTGTCTTCCGTAACTCTGTGGAAGCAGAATTCCTACCACTTGGGTTTCTACTCTGAGTGCATTTCAGTCTCAAACTACTGCGTGGCGACAGTATCCGCTCGCAGAAACCTGTGAAATATCTGTAAAGCTTCACAGCTTATCTCCATTCCCTGCTCCACCCCACTTGCCCTCTATTTTCTAATTTTCCTGATTCGAGTTGCTTTTGTTATTCTGACCAAGCTCTGGGATCTGTCTCACTGATGAAAGAGACGTCAGTGGTACAAAACTATCTAGAAATCTCATCGTGTTCAAAACACAGTAAGAAAGGTCTCTCTTCTTGGTGTTCCCACGCTGTTAACACGTGGTTTTCTTATTGCGGTTTACTTTATAGATCAAAACCATGTGCTGTATTAGGAAATGCTATGGAAGGTCCGTTTCTCATGATGGTTTATCAGACGAGATCCTTTAGAACATATATTAGAAATACATCAAACAAAATCATTATTATAGTTCCCTATCTCATTTTAAGGGAATAGTAAGAAAGCACCAGCAGTGATAAGGACTTGGACTTTGTGTCTGTGTTGCCATGTAAGCAGATAAACTCCCCTACCCAAACAGGTTTCCAAAAAAATCTTATAAAAAGATCTTTTAAAATGAGAAATAACATGCCTTTTGAGTTTCATGAAGCATTACTCAGTTGCACAGTCAGATTTTAAAAATGCTGGGACTCCACTGGATAGAAAAATAAGTAGCAGTATTTAATTTACATCCTACCCATAACAGTATAAGTCAGTGTTTATTCTTTCATGGTCAACTAAGGTAAAGTTATTGATGTGCTTTTCCTTCATTTAGAGCCCATTTGGGATGGTGTGTCTTACAGTCCCAAGTCACAAAATGGAGTGTGTCTTTCACTGTTCTAAGAAATGGGATAAAAATTTCAAAGGCAGTAGCTGTGTGCTCTGCAGAAAAGCCCAGGTATAATGGGATGCTTGGTCCTCAACCCCATCATTAAAAAAATAGTTCCTTATCAAAGGCTAAGATACTGATTTGCAGGCTTTCTGATGCATTACTCAGTGAGATGCGTTGCTCCTTTTATATAGCTGTTTTCCTTTCTTCTCCTAATTCAGGAGAGACTTTAACCCAGCGCTTTCTGTCATGCATTAGTAACTCTGAAAACATGTTTACTTAAGTACGAAACCACATTAGCTCAGCGTTATTGTATGCCTCCAACACACATAAATTACAATATATTGTGGGGTAGGAACTTTGATCAAGAAAAGCCCACACTGAATTAACTTGGAGGTGGGGAGGAGGGTTGGAGCATTAAATGCTCCTTGTCTCCTTTTGCTCTCATCCCTACGATTCTCACTGCCAGTTGGTCTTTCCGATCGCTCGCCACGTCTGCACTGCGGGCTACAAGAAAATAAAGCAGTAACAATAGCAACCCTAGAAAAATCGTGATATTTCGTGGGTCTAATCTCCCTCGCTAACATCCACTTCCATACACAGAATCTTGAGTATCACTTGTAGAAAATCCTCCCGCGTTCTCCCCAACATCATGTCTCTCACCCTAACAGCACTGGAGTAGAAATGCAGCTTTGGGAAAGAAAAATGCTATAGAAACCCCTAAAAATGCTGCACTGATAGAACTGGTATGTGGCTGCTCTCACATTGATGCCATTGCCATTGATGCCAGCACCAGAAAATATGTAAAAAACAACCACATTGCCTGGATATAATTTAGAAATGGAGGAGCTAATGTCACTTCCATTGAAGCTGCAAGAAACTTTACCCCTGATGCAAATGGGAGCAGAAATCAGTCCTTACTTGTATTTGAAGTGTGAATTGATTTTGTTGATTAGGCAGCATGATACACTGTTGATCAGCTACTGAGTAAAAGCACAGATTCCTCCTCTGCCAAGTATTTGATTCTTTTATTTAGTATTTGTTTGTAAGCACAGAAATCTAAAGCCATCAAGTTTGAGAAACTTTACACTCAAAGTGAGTGACTTGCTCATCTATTTATATATACACAAGCACACAGAGCATTGCATGATAGTTCAGCTGTGATCCTAGCATGTTTTCTGTGTTATTCCTCCCTTGTTTTTTTGCAAGTTAGGACATTCTCCAAGCCCAAGGCTGTATCTTGTGCTGTACATGTTTAAGAGCCATGTACAATAAGAAATTGATGCTGCCGTTGTGTTCAACCCTGTCCTTTTAGAGGGTTTGGATCCTGCAGATAAGGGATGTGTCTTGTCCAGCAGTCCACCTTTGTTGCAAAAATAGTGGGGAAAAAAATCCTTCTGTTTAGTTGAAGGGCTTGTTACAAAAAAAGGATATTACAAGAGTTACAAAGTTTAGCAATGTGTGAAAGCAGAGAGGAAGAGTACTAAGAAATGTTATACTTGTGCTCACCAGACATCACCTCCCTTTCCTCACTACATCTGCTCTACAGTTTGTAGTTTGATTTATTGTGAAAATTAAGCTATTTTACACAGTAAAAATAGCATGACATTTCAGAGAAATTATCACCAGAGAGTATCAATACGTCCCTAGATGTCACCTAAATTAAAGGTGTCATCTCTCTAGCTTTGGAAGTCTTGGTTAGAAGTGGACCCAGAGGTAATGGGAGGAGATTCGGGGCCATGTCCCAGTGGCACAGTGAGCTGTGGCTGGTTCGACTGTCCCACAGCCCTTCCCTGGGCAGCACGTCAGCCTCCACATGCATCAGGAGGGAGGGAAGACGTGGCTTTCGTACTTGCATAACGCTCGTCTGGTGAAATGTCAGACCGATCGCCAAAAATGGCAAATGGAAGTTTAGATAATGATATCCCTGTATGCATTGTAGGCTCCACTAAATATACCTCACATGAGAAACAAGATGAAGATCTGGCTCGGTTGAAGCCCAAGGAGCTTTTTTGTATTAAATGAAATGCTTACATATTCGCAAATTAACATTAAAGAAACCTATAGATTCCATAATATCTGCAAGGAGCTGCTGAGACATGTTCAGGTATTTTCTATGCTGCATATTCTTTCTGTGTTCCTCAAGGCTGCCCTAAGAATTGGTGATTCTAGTTCATGAGCTAATTGACAGCAGCTTTAGCAATTATAGATGCCATTAATTTTTATTATTTAACAGAGCCAAATAACTGATAAGGGACTTGAATGTTGCTTTAATGTTAAAGTACCAAGCCACATTATGGTTGTCATATTATGAATAAGAAAAAAAAAAAAACCTGGATCATTTAAGAATTTCTCCAGAACACAGGTAGTTTACAACACAAAAGGAAAGTGCTCATGGTTGTTTAGGAGTGTTACCCAGCTTTTCTCAGATCCGAAAAACAAATATTAATTCCTTTAAGGTTAT
Organism: Patagioenas fasciata; assembly: GCF_037038585.1. NCBI lineage: Eukaryota > Metazoa > Chordata > Aves > Columbiformes > Columbidae > Patagioenas > Patagioenas fasciata. The sequence goes on from NC_092527.1 coordinate 6,124,922, forward strand.
ATCCCTGGGAGCAAACTGGCCATGACAACACTTTTTCTTGGTTTAGAGAAAAATTCAAGCCGGTACTGGTGATGAGCTTGTACATGCTCATACAGGCACCCTTCTCTAACCCTGCTAATGAATTTGAAATTAATTCTTGGTACAGTGATACAGCTCTTGTAATAGCAGAATTGGATTTATATTGTTTAATTAGTGTCTATGGAAACCATCTAGCAGCATCAGTGTTCACAATAACTTAGATTTCACTATACGCAGATGATGTGTGTTCAGTTCCATTGTGTTTTCGTGTGCTTTTGCAGGCTCCCAGGGCAATATGTAGCTTTAAATGATTTAGGATGGCACACTCCCAGCAATTCATCACAAGTACAGCAGGGTTCCCAAATCAGAGTTGAGATATCACACGTGTCATGTATAAACTTACTGAAAGAAGTCTGCCAAACACAAATAAAACAGTATCTGCTGTCAGCTGCTGTCAGAAATGACTACTAATCCAGCCAGGGCTTTGCTTTGACCTGATGAGGCACAGGAGTAACAGGGCACAAGTACATTACACTTTGCTGATTATTTCCTCGTTAAAGCTGAAGGAGTGCCACTTGAAACATCAGAAAATGCTGTTTTCACATCAGCAGCCCATCAGGGTGCTGTCACTGGAAATCCTCTTTATGGCAAGCACACCAGCCTGGCCACTTTTAAGGTCCATCCACAGTATGCTCTTGATGACAAACTCATCTCACCTTTTTTGAACCTGCTGGCACTGTGAATTGAGCTGTGGTGTCAGAAAACCCACTATGTTAACTCTGGGGTGTTTTCTGAGTGTAACTGCCAGGTCAGAGCTCAGCATTAGATGAGGAGTCACTGGTTTGTTTTGTCCTTAAACATATTGCTCATGTTTGTGTGCACTGACACTTCTCTACCTCCTTTTAACCCTTTTACCCTGGGCTGAGAGATCCTTATGGAGTTTCTCACTGTCGGCAACCCATTTGCCTGTCTGGGAGAACTCAGTGTCATCCACAAGCACAGAGATTTCACTGCTTGCTTCCCTCTCCAGTCATCGATAGGACTGGCTTTATTGCACAGCTCCAAGAAACCAGCTCAGCCCTTCCCTCAGCTGCCTGGTGCAGTTTGCACTGACATGTCACACACCCTGGCCAGGAGTGTTGTGCAGTCTCACAGGTCAATTCCTTCAGGCTGGAGCTTTATCACCTGTCATGTCACACTCGGCCTGACCTTATTTCCCTCACTAGTCTGCTGCAGAGCACACATCTCCAGTACTTTCAGGAAGAAAAGGAAGAGGCTGTTACTCTTTTCTCTGCTACAGCCATATTTTCCTTGAGTGCCCTTCCACACCTTGGTTACTAAGTGGTCCTATGGATTCCCAGGCTGCCTTTCTGCTCCTGAAGAATGCAAGGCTGCCTGCCATCAGCTTGATCACTCTTTCCAAGGTGTTCTGCAAATTGTTTCAGCCCTCTCCATGTCTTGCTAGTACCTAGCTTGCCCTGATTCCCATTATTGAATGCTGAGCTTTCTCTGAAGCATTTCCTCAGCTTCCCTGCTCAACCATTCAGGGGCTTCTTACACTTTCCTTGAGCTGTGCCACAGGCTTTGCTTGAGCTTGCAGTAAATACTGAGCAGCCTCCAGTTTTCTTCTAGGCCTCCTTGTACCCTTCAAACACATGGCCAAGGCCACACAGCATGCCTCTAGCACTCCTGGACACTCAGCAGCTTCACAACAACTTTTTCCACTGATTATCCTCCCTGCACCAGGTCTAAGAGCCTCCCTGTCTCTCACATTGGATATTGCAGTTCTCTCCTTTTATCTGTCAGGCTGCTTACCCCTGCTGAATGTCCTCGTCCCCAGCACTGCAGACAGCCTGATTTACCCTCCCTGTTTATTGCAGTTGTGCTGCTCATACCTGCCCTAGCCTTTCTGCAGTGTGCTGAACATCAGACACATCTTCCCTGACAGCCCAAGTGAGGACCTGCCCTGAGCCTGCCAGCTTTTCCCTGGCTTATCCCCAAAATCATTCTCCACAGCCATCCCCAGTGCCAGCACCCAGGCCTGGGGCAGTTACAGCACAGCCCCTTCCCCATGCACAGAGTCCCCCCACCCCAAAGGCTCTTAGGTCTTGCTGCTAGGGCAGACAGTGATGGCGAGACAGTCCAGTGTCAGTACACTTGTTTTTGGTAGGCATTACTGGCTCACCAGCACTTCTGGGGCCAACAACCAACCCTCCTGCATCATTCATACTGGATCCTGAGCCCAAAAGCTCTCCAGCGCAGGAGAAGTTTGCTCTCAAGGCAAAAACACAATCTCCCTCCTCAGCAGAGCAGGGAGCATGCAAAGCCAAGGACTGCCCTGTACCAGCCAACAAGGTCACAGCAAGGGAGCTTGAAGAACATCTCGTCTGCAGCTGCCCACCCTCCGGCCTCCACTAATTTACTAATTTGCAAATTCAGATGGCCTTTGCTAATCCTGCATGCTCACCTGCCCTATATCCACAGCAATCCCCACTGATCACTCAGGCTCCCAAGGTCACTCACCTGGAGGAGCCAGCCCTCCTCCCGTGCCTGCCTTTCTGGGCAAAACTGCCTTGCTTGGGCTCCTTAGCCCACACCCTGTTTTTACCGACCCTTGTTTAAGACTTAGTTCCTCCCTTGGCTGTGCATCCATCTGCCTACCCAGCATAAAAGCTTTTGTGGTGGTGTCAATCTATGAAAACCTCTCCCATTGCAAACGCTGGGGCCCCCATAGCACTTTCTTTGCCCGGGCTGCTGGAGATGGTGGGACACTGGTGTCCTCACTTATTCCCTGCACGTCATCCCACCAATATTTTATCAGCAGCTGCTGGGGGGCTGCATGAACTGCTCCTTCAGTCAGAGGGAGTCATGATCCACCTGGCTGTCAAATTCACCTGACATCTGCTGCATCCTCATAGTTGTCCCAGGTGGATGATGCCGTATGACAAATCAAAATATTGTTTTAGCGTCTTTTAATAAATGTGCAGTCAAAGAGCTTTTCACATCGGTGCCTCTGTGACCCTGGGTTTGCATCACAGGCTGAAGGAGTGACCATCAGTTTTATGGTGCGTGTGCACACATTGCACCTCTGTTGAGACCAGCATTGCTGAGAACAAAGGGTAGGCAAAGCTGACTTACACACGTCTGTCTTCTCTGACATAGATCCGTCTTCCATCATACAGCTTTCGTATCATCTTGAAAAGAGCAGATGAGGCCGCAGAAGCTGTCAAACTATCTCAGCTTGCTTTAGCATCTTTCAGACACTTGCTTAATAACACACAATGCCTTAGGCTAATCAATACAGATGCAGGTGCTAGTCCACACCTTTTTCCTGAATTTCCTTGTCTGGGAACTGTATGTATTCATATAGGCTTTATATAATGTACTAAGATTGAGCTGTTGTGTGTCAGGACTGCAAACCTGCTGTGAAGCTGAGCAGCACCTGCTTGACACCTGGTGAGAGTGATAGAGCAGAGCCTCAGAATTTACTGGGAAAAAAATAGCTCCTGGAAAGATGTCATGCTAAAAGACAATCAAGAGAAAGATCAAATAAAGTGTAGAATCAAAATATTGCCTCTGTTAAGGTCCACCCATCTCAATCTATTTTGTTCTAGCAGGGCTGTAAGTAAATTTTCTCTTTGGAAATACAGCTGCTGTAGTTTTGTTTAACTACTGTACAGCTTTGGGCAGCAGCTCCATCATTGAGCACTGCTGGGTATTATATAGGTTGAGGGAACACAGACACCTTACCCTGAATATTTACATCTAGGCAGACAGATCTGTACAACTGAACATATCAAACAGAGCTGATGTGTGGTGACTGAAGCACTTGTCACTTCAGACCCTCCTCCCTATTCCAACCCTGGCCCAAACCAGGGACTGAGTTAAAGGCGATGGGGATAGCGGGGCTGGGGACAATTGTGGCACAGATTTTGCATTCACGGGCAACCTGTGTGATGACCCAGCAGTCAAGTCAATCACTTGAACACGAGCCCATCTGTATGTTGCATCTCTCCTGAGATGTCCCAGTGAGTCACGGGCCCACTGAGCCATAAGTAGCTCAGCCTTATGTTCCCAGTCCAGGTCCACCTGAGCCACTATAATTCTGGCAGCCTGGTCTACCTGCTTGTTGTTTTGATGTTCTTCGATAGGGCAGCTTTTTTTGGCATACATGACACATCTCTACAGCAATGTTTTCTATCTGGGCACTGATGTCTTGCCACAGTTCAGCAGCTCAGATGGGTTTAGCTCTGTGCTGCCAGTTGACCTGTTGCTATTGCAGTAGTCACCCCCACAAGACATTTGCCACCATCTATGAGTCTGTACAGGCACACAATACTGGTCACTTTTCTCTTTGAGCAATCTCAAGGCCAGCTGGATGGCTTTCACTTCTGCAAACGGACTTTTTAATAACTCCTTGGTGCCTTCAGCAGCTTTGACGGCTTGTTGTGAGGACCACTTGAACCAATGGAGGACAAGTGTCACAAGAGGTTGTGCAAATACAGCAGTGACCCAACCCAAGCTGGGTTTGGTGCCCAATAACACTGTATAAGACATCGTCCCTCCCGTCCTGAGTGACCACCGTGAAACTCAATGGACATTTTATGGACATTCTGCAGAGGTAGCTGGACATCTGCCTGCCAATGGCAGGTGATTTACCTGTTAAACTGTCTTCATCTCAACTCATGAGTTTTCTTACCATCACCTTTCTGATTTTTCTCCCCATCCCACTGGACAGGAGCATCTTTGTGGGTCTTAGCTGAAAGTTGAACTTAGTTAAACCACAACAACTGCCCAGTGCTGTACTCAGAGATGTCTGACAACTACCATGGGCAGAAATTGCTCTCCTGAGCTCTGCCTCAGGTCTGGAGAAACAGGTTAAGGTTCCTTTTTTGCCTAAGCAGATTGCAATGGGCACTGTTTTGCTCATCACCACATATAGGTACAGGCAATTTCATAATTTCTTTCTTCTTTTTCCCCTCCTCTTGAAAAGAATAAAGCATGTTTTGGGTGCTGGAGCAGGGCTGAAGAGTCTGAAGACTAGCAGAAGTTCTGAGTCACAGCTGCTGTTGGGAAGTATTTCATACAGTAACATTTTGGTAAAATACATGTATGAGTTCGCTACAGTCCTACACCAGAACCTAGGTACCTAAATATTCTATTATTGCAACACGTTGAGCATTGTAGCCAGGCTACTGAATCTTTTGGAAAGAGATTGCATTTTATCGCTGTGTATTTTTAAAGAGCAGCTCCCAGCTCTCTAGGCAAGTTGATAGCATGAGTTTCTAACTCGGAGCATGCCCTTCAGTCACTGCTGCTGAGGTAATTAATGATCTGTGGGACTGCCGCACAAACCCAATTAGAAGTCACTCATCCAGAGTGTGGCACATTCCCTGGGGCCTCAGCCATCTGATCATTCGCTGTCTTATCCCTGGCTGGTGCAGTTCACAACCTGGGCTTTAGTATACTAAGGGTTAAATAGCATTAGGGCTGTTGAGTCCATGAAGTCCCAAAGCATTTAACTAAGTATACACTAAATTTCGTTATCCTGAACAATTCTTACCTACCCAAACAATCTCCTAGCAAAGGAAATAAGCCATGGTTCAGAGGATATAACCTCCTTTTACCATCTACAGGAAAAGCTTTAAGTGATTTCACTTAAGCTTTTGCTGGTGTGACTCTGTACCCAGATTTATAAATACTGCTGAACAATGAAATAATGGGAATAGGTTGAAAGGTTTGAGATAAGCTAGTCTTGAATAGGTACATCTAGAAAAATGTGCAAATAGCCATGATCACAAGACTGTCTTCAAAGTCAGGGAAGGATTTTATGTCCCCTCTGACACACAAGATCATGAGAATCGTCCTTCCTTTGCCCAGAGTCGGTGGATGTTGTCTGCCCTGGACCTCTAAAGCTACATGGTGCCCAAGAAAGTTACCCGGTCAGCCTGTTTTCAAAGATTGCAGTCCCCCACGTCTGCTGGGCAATTCCTGGGCTTCAGGATCTTACAGATGGTGTTTCCTACTGACCTGAAGCTTCCTTGTCTCAGGACAATCCCACCACAATCCATCCACTATGACCATAAGCCGACACTGTTCTCGTCCCCTTTACTGCACCCATTTCCAAGTCCCTCACTTTGGCAGTGTTTTCAGTCACTCCTCAATAAAGATGGATCCTTCCCTCTTTATTTTCTAAAATAAGTATATAGGGTGGGTTTTTTAATCGTTTGAAAGTACCAAACCAACTGCTTGTGATGTTTGTGGCCAAATATATGTAAAATCATGTGACCTGACATTTTTGACATAGTTTTGCGTCCTGAAACATTTTTATGTGACAACATAGGTATATTATTAAGTTAAGGAGCAAACCTTTGGTATTCGCAAACCATAGGTATCCTGTATCCCAGAGCCTCACATTAGACAGATTCTCTGCCTATTGAATTCCTGTATGTCTCTAAACAGCCAAGCAGTTATTTTTTGGACTTGACCCTATCTGCAGATTACAAACCAGATTCAGACCTGGAAGAAGATAATATATCACCGTGGATTTCAGCCGAACTATTTCTAGTTTGTCCAGCTCTTAGCTTCTCTCCTCTTGCCTGTAGTGTTAAATAACTTCAGAAAGGAAGCTAATTAGTTCGGAGACTAAACATTTTGCAGAGAAACCAGTGCTGTCATTAAAACAAGAATAGCTTTCCAGGAGATGATCTACTCAGCTGATTATACTGGAGCTCCATGACTTCAGAGAGCATCGGGTGATGGGCAGTGAACCCTGCGGCACATTTTAATTCTCTTGGCGGCCTTTGCCTTTGTGAACTGCCAGGGTTATCTTACGGGACTTTCCTGTCCTGTTACTGGCATCCTTATCAGTTATTGATTGTGTCCTGCAGATTAAAGGAGTTGTTTCTATTTAGCAAAAAAAATTTGTTCTTGACCAGCACCATATGGGAGTTACTTCTCCAACGTGTCCTACTTTGTGCATTTCTCCTCTGCCTTTGACAGCAGGAAGGTACTTGTGGCACCTTATCAGCGGTGAGTAGCCCCTGTATCCCAGAGACACTGAACCACGGAAATAATGCTGAGGATGAGAAATTCCACCCCACTAACCTTCTGTGATTTAACCCTTTGTACACAGACTTCTACAATCAGGCAAACACTGACCATTTAGGCTGTTTGGTGGGTTTTCCTCTAAGCCAGTTGCTTGATATAAAACAAAGAAGATAAGTGAAGGGGTTGAGAGTAAAGATAGGAGTAATACATATTGATATTGATAGGAGTATTACATATATACTGGGAGGAGTGGCGGACACGCCAGAGGCTGTGCTGCCAGCCGGCAAGACCTGGACAGGCTGGGGAGTTGGGCGGGGAAAAATTCAATGAAATATAACAAGGGAAAGCGTAGAGTTTTGTATCTGGGCAGGAACAACCTCAGGTTCCAGTGTAAGTTGGAGAATGGCCTATTAGGGAACAGCGTAGGGGAAAGGGACCTGGGGGTCTTGGGGACAGCAGGATGACCATGAACCAGCACTGGGCCCTTGTGGCCAGGAAGGCCAATGGTACCTGGGGTGGGTTAGAAGGGGGTGGTCAGTAGGTCAGAGAGTTTCTCCTGCCCCTCTGCTCTGCCCTGGGGAGACCACACCTGGAATATTGTGTCCAGTTGTGGCCCCTCAGTTCCAGAAGGACAGGGAACTGCTGGAGAGAGTCCAGCGCAGCCACCAAGATGCTGAAGGGAGTGGAGCATCTCCCGTGTGAGGAAAGGCTGAGGGAGCTGGGGCTCTGGAGCTGGAGAAGAGGAGGCTGAGGGGTGACTCATTCATGGGGATCAATATGGAAATGGTGAGTGTCAGGAGGATGAGCAGTGCAGCACTCCAGCCTGTGCTGGGAGGGATCACCGAAGTATGGGAGATACCTGGCCACGAGCCCTCTGTCCCAGTCTGTGGCTATTTTAATAGTAGACAAAATAGACAAATAGTAGATAAAATAGTTAAAAATGAGGTCCTTGCAGCTCAGAGCAGCCTGGTTTGCTGTGCTTAGCAGACGTCGTGGGGAACATGTCCTGTCTCTAGAGCTGCAGCAGTGCTGCAGAACCAGCAAAGGAATATACTGCCCAGGCTTCCTGCCTAAAGAGTAATTTTTCGGTGTATTTTAGGTAATTTTGTGGGTTTGGAATTTGCATTTCGTTGTAGGCTATATAGCTGTAATTCTGTGTAGTTTAATGTCCCTTGCAGGGTCAGAGTAGTATCTGGGGGCTTCATATGTGGGAGACTCAGCCTTCCAGTCTTTGCTTAATAAACTTTTACAAGAGACCTTTTTTTTTTCTTAGGATGTCCAGGTGCTCATGTAGAAATTTTCAGAAATTCTTTTGTTTCACTATTGGTATTGTGAGCAAATTAAATGTGTGTATTATTATGCAAAGTAACCTGCAGATATTTGGGGAGTTTCTTCATTCAGTAGTCCCATGCATCTCCGGATGTCATTTATCAAAACCAGATGGTTTTTATATCACTATGTCTTGTATCAGTGTCTATTTAAAGTTAAACTGAGAGCAACTGAAGCCAAAGAAGCATGCTTTGATTTAAATAAATCAAAGCATATCACAGTCATAGCAATTAATAATCCAAGACTGGAGCAAACATGAAGAGTAGGAGAAATCCATTCAGACAGGATTGTTTTTTGTTTCTTGCTGCTTTTCTAAAGCTTATTAGAAACAGCAAGTCTTTGATTAAACTAGATCAACTTCCACAAAAAATCCCTTGGTAACAATAGGTATGAAGAGGCTCAATCCTGGCAGCCGGAGCAAACAGCCTGTATAAATCAAGGCTGGGGGTTTGATTATCATTTGCCTTATTTATGACAGGTCATAGAAAGCAATTCCTCACTGGAATAATTCTCAGCATTAAATGCAAAAGCTCCTGCTAATGATAACAGGATGAGGTCTAATTATGTTACTTTGCATCATGTATCAGACAGAGATCTTAATGAACCACAATTCAAATAATTATAGCTGTGGGAGAGGGAGCCTTGGATTATAAAACAAACTTCAAGTTGTACTGGAGCAGCAAAATCGATGTCTGTTTTTATTCCTGTTAAAATCCGGTTGGTATTTTGTGCGCCTACAACTGGAGGGCATCTTCTGACCATCGTCTCCAGGGCACATTTACCATGAACTTTGATCTGAGCCAATGCTGGTGTACAAAGAGACATCACTGCAAAGCCAAACTTGTCTGTTTTCAGAAACATAGTTTTGGGGAAATGGCAAAAGAAGAGGGGCCCGGTCTCTAACACAGATATAAGAGAAGGAAGTTCCCGATGGGAAATAGCAGAAAGTGCAGCTTTATGTTTAGAGTAGGTGAGAAAGCCTTACCAAACCTTTCATCTCTTTCTACTGGGATTTTTTCCTGTGATAATGTGCATTTCTGAGGAGAAAACAGATTTTCATATCACAAAGCTGAAGTGGGTGTTTGTTCTATGAAACTCTAGAGTGACAATTCCATTTTCCCGTAGGTGTAATTATTTTGGAACTGGGAACATATAGATATTTTAGATACTTGTAAACATTCCCCAATGATTTGGAAGAATGGTACAATGGTGCAAGTCAGCATGTGGGAAGAAGTGCAAAGGCATCATTAGAAATCTAAAAAAATATAATATTGTGGCCAGAACTTTTTTTTCCATCTAAAATGTGTTTTTTGAGTTGATCGAAACAATTGAAAAAGCCAGAATAATGGGGCTTTTCCCCCACATTTTCACTTTTTATTTTTGATGCTTCACTTTTTTGTTCCAAAAGGACTTTTCTACCTGCTGCCAGCTCCAAGGGCAAGTCATAATCTTGACTGGCAAGTGTTGCCACATCATCTCCTTTAACAACAGCAGGGCACAGAGCAGCAGACGGCAGCTTTTCTCCTCATCTCAGCAGATGCTCAGAGGTCTGGGACTTATTATCTTCTGAAGAAAGGGCACAGGTTTCTGCAAGCAACCGGAGCTCGTATCAGCACTGAGATCACAGCGCACGGTGTAACCGGTCAGTTCAGAAAGACAAATTGGTTTGAAGAGGAAAGCGAATGCAATGCTCCCGCCCTCTGGCTTAATTACTGTCTGCTCCCATCGATAGGCCAGGGTTTGGCAGGGAAAACGTGAAGCGAGGCAAATGGAGACGCTTCATGAGAGGAGGACGTAGCCCCAGCTTAAGGCAGGAGATGATATATTGCTTGCAGAGCCGACTGTGAAAACAACGGCGCCTAAATAAAGCTGTGAATTATCCCCATCTCATACCACTTCCACTGGAGTAGCTTCCTTTCTGGAAAAACATGGCAAATCCTTTGATTGCAAGTATTGCAGATAAAGATGTCGGTCCTGGCGAGTCTTCGGAGCTAAGTGGATCTGTGTCCCCCCAGCCTCACTGAGGTGCCTTTGCCCTTGCAGTGATGCAGGATGACACCATCTCCACCAGCGAATTACAGTGAAAAAATGTCTCAATTCTTGGTCCTACCTTTCAGATCCTGAAATGAATGATCATTTTCTGAGCAGAAAAAACACCTTTACGTGCCATTTGCCTTGACGGGTGGTTGACGCTGAAGACGAGTGCTGCTGGTGATGTGATTAGACATAAGTTTTGGAGTATCTTCGATTGCTTTCAGGGCTTGTGCTACAGGAGAAATACTTGAAGGCAAACTCATGAGGTTAATTGAGCCAGGCCTGGCTGAGCCAAGTCTTTTAATTTGATTGGAATATTTGGAGAAAGAAACAGGACAGTGGATGTAACACATAGCTACAAGTTGCTCCATCTTACCTAGTGGCTGAAACCAAAATACGGTTTGCTTTGTGCTTCACCTAAATTGTGAAAAACAAGAGTTGGGGAAAGCAAGGAAAAAAACCTAGAGAATGGGTGAAGTGAAAAACATGCAGTTTGGAAAGTGTGGGGGGGAACTATATATACATAAGTCAATAAATAGAGCGCCTATTTGTGCACTTCGAGAGGTGTCCTGCTCTCCCGAGGGTAGAAAAATATGGTTTTTTTTTGTAAACTGTGTACCTTGGACGAAAACAATATGATTTGAGATGGTGGTGAAATACATTTTTCTACCCTAAATTAGCAAACAAACTCGGTGAACCTGATGCAGCCTTTGCCAAATTCACAAAACCTCAAACACCGCAAAATTTGCCCACCTCTAACTTGAGCTCTGGGACCGTGTGAAGGGGATCTTTGAGTGGAGCTGCATAAGCCTGAGATCTGGTGGAGGGTATTAGAAAGATGAGTATTTATGGAATATTTGAGAGAGAATCAGTGGAAACTTTTGGCATCCTCTGTTAGCTACATTTCAAATTACAAAAAAAGAGAAGAAAAGCTGTTTGAGTGTTGGACTGTCGACAGAGTTGGCTGAGTTTGCAGGTTCTGGAGGTGTGAAAATCCTAGAAACCCCGTAGGAACAGAGTTTAAGCTTAGCGCTATAAGCTCAGGCTTAAGGAAATCACCACCTGTAAAAGCCAACAAGCCATGCACCAAGCTGATTGATAGGAAACTAAGGTTGTAACTACATAGTTATAACTATAAAGTCACTGCTGCCTGTCTTTGACCGTGGTACAGTCACACTCGATGTAAGAGAGAGTAAAATAAGGACTGAAAAAAGTTGTGAATTGCAGACTGATTCCCCTATGGGTCTTACTTTACTAAATTGATGGTTTGGAGGAAATAAGAGGCTGCTTTGGGGTTGTTTGAAAACACGTCGACTGTCACTGTAAAGTCTAGCCCAGGACTCGCGGTTTAAACGTGCTCTTGGTGAAGTCCTCACAAAGTCCATACACATTCACTGGGCCCAAGCTTTTGGCAACAGAGACCTGCGGGTAGAGTGGCTCTGAGAGTCTGGCCGAGCTAATCCATGGTCTTCATTTTAAAATGGATCCAAGATACAGTTTAGAATAAATAAATTGCTGCAGCAAAGCCATGGAATTCAAGGAATGGTGCCCAAAGAGGTGCAAGGGCTGAGCCAGTCTTTCAAGAGTTTCTTAAACCACTCACCATGCATACAAATGTAATTTTACCAAAAAAGCTCTTTGCTTTCAAATTCTTTCCAAAGCATGGTAGACCATAGATGCTTAAAAGTTTGCTCCAATGTTAACATTAAGAAAATGTATACTTATAAATGCCAGCTTAATCATGATAGGTAATGGAAAGTAAAAAGGGCAAAAAACTTGGCGCTGCCCCAGGCTTTGTGTGTTTAGTCCCCTCTTACAAATCACGTGTTTTGCAAATTATTACTTGTAGTTGGATCTTGTTGTCGCCATTTAAGCCATTTGATTGCTGAGCTGGAAAAACCCCAGCACTTGAAACCCCAGCCATGTTTAACCTTATGGCAATAATGCAAAATAGGATACACGTAGGACTTTTCCTCTTTCTCTCCAGCTTTCTCCTTCTGAGCACAAGAAGCCATGAATTAGCGTAACTTGCCAGTCTGGGGAGTAAGTTGGCAGAATGTCTGTGCACATCTTCATTGAAGTCTGATATACCAGTCAATGGGAACGAGCACAGGAGGAGGTCAATATATGTGACTCTGTTTTTTGGCAAGTTGAATTTTTTTTTGCATTGCTATTTCCAGAAGAAAAAGAAACATGCTGTTTTCAGGAACTGAATAGTGGCAACACACCTAGAGCAAGGGAATTTCCAAATCGCTTATTTCAGTTTTGACATATGCACATTATCCAGTTGAAATGTGAGTAGGAAAATGGGGAGCACATCAGAAAACTTTTGTAGGAGAGGTAGAGAGCAGATTCATTTTCCATCTACAGCTGGATGCAGTTTCATTAAATGCCAGGATATCCAGGGGGGTTTGGGATAGCTAAGTATGCTAGAAATGTTTTAGTGGTAAGGCATTAGGAGAATAAAATTCTCCTTCCTGTACTTTAATGAGATTGTTAGAGATGGTTAGAAATCCTGAAGGAAAGTAGTTTCTCCCATTAAAAACAATACCCTTTTGCTAAATTTTGCAGACAGCTTTCCTTTCAGAATTGCACAAACTTACACGACCTTGCATTTTAAAGCAATGACAAAATGAAGAGGCAGAAGCATGCTATTAATTCTTATTTGGTTTTTGCTTAAATCTCAAAGTGGAAGGAAGATGTTGATGAAATAGGAAGCTTTCCGCTTGCTTCCACCTTTCTCAGTGGAAAGGACAGAATTCTGCTCCTGTGAGAGCAAAACAGCACAGATTTAACACGCTTAAAATCATATTGAATGTGCCAAGAGTTCTACGGCTGGAACCACATCTGTTGCCAACCGAGTATGGCCTCCTTGCAGTCAAATGTTTTTTAAAGGCACTACTAGGAATTGAAAAGAAGAAAAGGAAGCAAAGCTTTGCATCCTGAGTTCTGAGATGGGAGTATATGTGTGGTCAAATACTCCTCAATTTTTTACATAAAACCTCTACGGCTTGGGCATAGCTAACACAACACATGGTGAGTGTGTTTGTACCAAATACCCTTGAAAGGGTGTAGGGAAGTTGCTTTATGGAGAGGGTTCACTGGGGAAGACTGATGGGTCCTCAGAAAGGCTGATTTTTCTAAGATTCCCTCTAGAGTCAAAACCAGGGAGAAGAGAAGAGGACAGAAATCCTTTCCCTGGAGCACATCTGGCTGTAGATGGACTGCTTTAGAACATATGATAGTGCTACAGCAAAATGATGGGCTTTCCCTTGTGTTGGGGGGGCGGGAAAAGGCAAATAAACAAAATAAAATCCAATCACACAAAATTCCTTCCTTTCTTAGTTTCTCTCCAGAGCATGGAGATGGTCTGCATGGGAGATAATTAAAAGCATGCTTTGTGTGAGCCCTGATGCTGTGCGACATCTTGGTCTAAGACTGATTAAGGAGGGGTTAGTTTTTATTATTATTATTTACAGGACAAACCACGCCTATTGTACAAGCAACCCATTTTCCTCAAAAGCTGTTTCCTCCTCTTGGATTGATGGCAGTGAACAAACCTGGCATGGTTCTCACTCCGTCCTGGCACACAATGAGGACACGTGAACTGAAACCTGGCAACATCTTGAGGGAAATGGGACACTCGAGCTTATTGTGAAACTCTTTTATGAAGGTTTGCAGTCTGCTCATTGCTTTGCTTCGTTCTGTTGCAAGGTTTTCAACAGAATATCACCGACGAAGGATGGCAGCATCTCATCTCCTATGAACAGCCATGCTTAACAGTGGTGTTTCCATCCAGCATGTCGTATTTTCCCCTGCCACCCAGCTTCAGTTTAATGAAGCTGATGTGTTTCCAATTAGTTCAAAACTCTGCATTTGAAAATATAACCATCTATTTCAAGTTGCATGGAGATTGCAAGCTGGAATCGTGCGATTTGGTTTGGTTTCTTCCACGTAACTTGTTTCCTTTTTTCCCAGCAGTCTCTTCTGCTGTCACTTGAAGTCCAACATTGCTCTGCTGCGCCAGGAGAAGTGCAACGCATTTACACTATTTTCTTTAGCTTGTTGATTTGTTTTATATGACATCCAGGAGAATTATTGCTTTGCTTAATCTTTAAACTCCAGCCACACTCATGGCACTTTGTGCACTCCAAAGCCATTTCCCAGGACTGTTGCGCACATCGTTGCTCTTCTCCTCCTCTATAAGATGGTGAAGTGGAGGAGATATGGAAGGATTGGGTCGTCTTTGTGCCATTTGGCTACAAGTGGTGTAGTGTCTCAGCTGGAGCCCATCGCTCAGCCTTGGGCTTGGATGTCCTTCAAGACCATTCTAAGCTACTATGGGAAAGGATGTTCATGCTGGGGTCTGACAAGTACAAGGCACCAACCAGAGCTGTTCCACAGGTTTTTCCAGATATTTGTGCTGGACATAAGCAGCTAAAACCTACCTGCATCCCTCCTGTGGGGCCATACCCTACACCTCCTCACCCCACAGCCACCCCTTGGTGTCATGGATGTGTTGAAGCACGATGACACCCACCTCTCCATCTCTCCCTGGAGCAAAAATCCCACTGGGGTCACTTTTGCAAGGTGATAAATGGCCTGAAGCAGAAACCTGCAGCATTTCAGCCCCCCATCACCTTGCAGGAGAAGGGGGATGTGACACAGCGCAGCAACCAGAGCAAGCAATGGAGCAAAAGATGCCTCAAGCATCCCTCACCAAGCAAACCCGTACCGGTTGCTGAATGAAAAGGGAGAGGGATAACTGTGCTAGCGATCCCACAAATTCCCTCCCCGTCTGAGGGAGTGAATCCTGCCTTCAAATCAAGGCTTCCACCGGCGAGCTCCCCTCCGGATGTTGCGAGACACCCCTCCTTAATGAGACTGACGTATATTTTTAATGTGGTAATCTTCTGGCTCTGGCAATTGTACAGACACTGAGACTACAAAAGAGTCACTTCAATGCAATGAGCTGCCGATGAGCCTCACGTCAAAAAACCGCTCTGCCACAGGGACGAAGACAGTGCAAATAAACACTTCTGGGGAACTCTCCTTAAATAACACATTTATAGAGCATCCAGATGTTGGTTTAACACTTAACGATTGTGGGAGAAAACAAAGCATGCAGGGCTGTATTTGGTTTGGTTTATGATTTTTTTTTCTCTCTCTCCTTGATCTCATATATTGAGTGTGTACAAACAGATATGGTCTAAAAAAAGTACAGGAGATCCATATATATGTCTTATGGCTTCGACCAGGGCTTTTCAAACCGTGCTATGTGTTCAGCTGGTCCTTCAGGGGATGGGTCCTGCCTTTGATAGTGGTGTCCCAGAAGGTCAAGGACTTCTTAAGAATGGAGAGTGTGGACCCACCGGTTCACTCCCCAGGATCTGACCAGCAGGTTGAGCCTGCCGGGCATGGGCGATGACAGGGATCCTTTCCCCGACCCCAACAGCTCTGTCCAGAAGGACCTGAGAACATTTTGGAGAAGCTCATTATGGTCCCAGGGAACCTCTTTGAGTGAGAGATGTGTTTGAAAGCGAGGGGAAAGAGCTTGTGTTTTAATGAGTCATTTCACAGCGAGATTTATGTAGAGGAAATCTGGCTGCTTAATACAGACTTCCTCCTGGCATAACCTATTTTTTGCTCGCTGTTGCTCTCCTCGCTTCCTTTGTTCCTCTGGTTGGGGGGAGCCCTCAGCGTCCTACACAGCTCTGCCATGGGAGAGGCAAGAGCCATTCCAGCTGCTGGAGATCACACCGATTTCCTGGTCATCTCCCAGCTCCCCAGGCCCCCCTAATGCTCTTACTGGGTCCCCTAGTTGCACAGTGTACAGTCTGCCCCTAAAGCATCATTAATGCTGAGAAATGGCTATTTCTACATGGGAAAAAATGAGACAATGAATAGTGAATGGCACTTGTAAAGCTGGTCCCAGACATCTGTGACCCAAAGAGTGTGCAGGATTTAGGCCAGCCAGCGTAAAGTCATGAAGTGGAGCATCAGTGCTGGGGTGCTTGTGGAACTCTGTTGAAAACATCAGAAAACACAAATTTAGATTAATCTGGGGCTTGCTGCAGGATGGGGCAACCCCATTTAATGTGGGGTGGTGCTGCACTGGTCCAGATTAACTCACAGTAACAAAATATGATGACAAGCACTGCTATCCTCTGAGGACGGTACCACTGGGCTCTTCCAAAAGGCAAAACTAGTTTTTGAGGCTCCAAGGGCCACAAGCCTAAATTTTGCCCCCCATGGGAAACTGCTCTATCACAGCATCAAATCTGCTCTGCAGACAAGAGCTGAAAGCACAGCGGCTGTTGCTGAATTGGGCTATCTGGGGGAGAGGAGCAGCCATGCTCCCACCCCGAGGGCTCCGGAAGTGTCGGACACCAAAGAGTCTCTGGATGAAATAGAGACCCTGAGACCATGCCCGGGGTATCTGCAGGGATTTGGGATCTCACCTGAGGTGCCTGCAGCATTTAGGTCCGTTAGATAAGTCAGGAGGCTGGGGATTTTCAAAGTCAGAGTCTGGGGTTTAAGCATTTAAATAATGCTCCTCAAGTTCTGCTTTAGGCACCGAGACCCATCTTCAAGCTGGTTTTAGTTTTTTGATGGGCTCAAGGATATGAGTTTTTTCCCCCTTCATTCTGGCAGCTTTTTGTCCCTCCTTGCCCCAAATATCCAAGTTAAAGAGGAGCTGCGGCTTCCTTCAGATGGCAAGACATTGGGGAACACATGTAGGTAGAGCAGAAGTTGAATTATTTGGTTTTGATTTTGATTTGGGGTGACTGGTTCTTGGGGCAGATTCACACAGGTCAGACCGACTGGCTGGCTCTCCCCCACATCAGGTTGTTTGCTTTCCTCAAATCCTCTGAAAAATCTCCGAGGATGATGATTATTTCAGGGCTTGCCATGAGTGTCAGAGATTACTTAAGGAAATGCTGATCACAAGGACTTTCTGCTCAGCATCCCTGCACGTGTGCTCCTCTGAGCGCTTGTTTTAAAACCCAGCTCATGATAGTACAGAATTAATACCTGAACTGAGGTCACACACCCCATGCAACATCCCCACCATAAAATTCAACAGATAGGCTCTTTTTTGTTGTTGTTGTTGTAGGAAACTATTATATCCTAGCTGCAAAATCTGCCCCGGAGTCTGGCAGAGTGGAACGAGGAGTCGTCACTTAAAAATCAATTCATGGTGGTCTCGAGCTATGTTTTTGTTCTGGCACATTAAACAGAATGAAGACATATGTCTGAATTTAAGACATCCTTTTGGTTCCCTGTATACATGAGCCAACCGAGAAATTTGAACTATTTCAAAGCGCTAGGAAAAAGAATTGTAGGCACATCCTTTGTTTAGGCATATATTTTTAATTATCCTGCCTTTTAATATTCTTCTCCATTTGAGGATAATCAGAGAAAATAGATCCTGCTGGGCATTGTCATGCTTAATAAAAGTAAGACTGAACATCTGCAAATTTGGCGACAGTGTGGCGCATATGATGCACCAGCGGCTGAGCTGCATTCTTGTGTAATTATAACACCACATGCAGCTGTAATAGTGTAATTCTCTGTTTACATTAGTTCTAGCACTTATCCTAAACTCTGCTGGGTCAGGGTGCTAAGCATTTGCAAACTGGTAGCTTTTTTTTTCATTCCCCCTAACGAAGAAAGCTGAAAGGACAGGAGGGACCGTATGCTGTCTGCCCATCGGTGCGATACTGGGTTTGGGGGAATAACTTGTGTGAGGCAGGAGCCTGCCCTGCTGTGCAAAGCCAGGCTGCCGTCGCTACAATTAGTGCCGTTAAAATTAAGTCAGTGAAAGTGAGAGCAGACTTCGGTCTTTCTCTCTTCCTTTTTTTTTTTTTGAATTACTATTACTGGCAATGCAAACCCCACATCCTGAAGTGCACGCGTAACCCTGTATTGTGCGAATCGCACCACTGCCCCCCGAAAACACATGGTTTTACCCCAATCCAACTCTTTGCAGGATAGAGCGCCGAAGGCAACAGTTTCTACATCACCCCAGAGAAAGCCGGGCCATCCTGCCCTTCTGCAGAGCTGGAAGTCGGATATAAACTCCTCCAGGTGACTGATACATCTAAGCCTCTCCCTGAAGCATCCTTGCCTTACATCAGTCTTCCTGCACCAGCACTTTGCAGAGACAAGACCTAAATTTAGACTTGCCAACTAGGTAATCAAACCTGGGATTATTACAGGTGAATTCTGCCCTTGTACATCCAAAATCTTGCTGCACCTTCAGGTTGTTTTGGTCCGGAATCTCTTTGGTACCTAACTTAGCTTCCACAGCCAATGTTATTTAACCTTCTCCTGAACACAACAGCTCTGTGTTTGCAATATGGAGAGTCACCCTCTAAGAAATGATGGGTGGGGGATGTCACAGACTTCTGATGTCCTGAACTGTTTTGGGGAACAGGGATGATCTCCCCCTCCTGCCCTAAATCTGCCCCCCATGGCAGCGATAGGAAGAGACAATTTTTACGCAGGGTTGTAGTTTCAACACCAGGAATGGTTTCTCAACCTTTCTCTGGTATCAAAATTCTTGTGGCATAACGAGAAAATGCAGGGGGTGAGAAAATAAAGTTATCACGACCACCTAGCAAATGGACTTTTCCAGATCTCCCAGCTTGCTGCCCAACATTAGAAGTTGTAAAAATTGTAAAAGAATTTCCTTGGAAGCTCAGGTCACATGACCACTCAGTCCTGACGTTTTGAGGGCATCTACCAACATTTAGTGCTGGGCCTAAGGAAAGGATCAGGGCAGTCCTGCCCACCGCTGTCCTACATGGACTCACCATTCCAGGTATTGCCCACACCCTCCAAATAACCATTTACCCCAGACACCAACGCAACTCAGATGCCCCTAAGGAGCTGGTTTTTATGAAGACCAAAGCTCTGCCATACCCTTCTGGCTGTTCTGTGCAAAAATGGAGACCTCTGGGCTTACAATGCAACATCTGATGCTTGAACACTTCAGGAGCACCATCCACAAATGTGAGCATCTCCACTTTTCACTGACTTTCTAAACCATTGCTTTGCAAAGGGAATAAACTGATCCCCCCTGTACTCAACCTGATGTTCACCATTGATGTGGGAGCTGCTTTATATCGCCCCAAAACTGCAGAGAGCTCGGAGGGTCCAGGAAGCCGCCCCCAGCGACGATGGCACTGCAGAGAGTGAACGCTCTTATTATAGCCTTGCTTTAACTAATAGGCAGCGCTTTCCCTTCACACATGTGGTTGGCAGCTGCCTGGCTGCTCTTTTGAAAGGATGCCACAAGATGCAACACCAGATGCTCAAGTTTCCAGAGAGGCCAATAACACTGGACTCAACTCTGTCTTGTACTTGGCTGCTGTGCCAGAAAGGAAAAGGATAATAAAGGACCAGCTCACCACGGCAGGGACTGCAAGCTGGGAGTTTCTTTATATAATTTAACAGCAATATGGCCAGAGAGGGAATTGATGCTGAAGGCACTAAGCCAGTTGTTGCACCTTCAGGCTGCTCTGACGTCCTCAAGCTGCGACAATGACTGAAATTTCTGGGGTTACCTCACGGCGAAGCTCAGGCACGGTGGCATTTGCAGTGCACAGGGCCTGTCTTGTGTTCCAGCCTACGATCGTCTGTGCCAATGACAGCAGCGAGCGCTAGCAGGGAGCCTGTACCTTTCCTGTTCACACGAGCAGTGATATGTGCTGCTGGGCTTTGCCACACGTTTTGGGATAAAACAGGCTGGGGTGTGAAGAGGCAGGTCAAGATTTTAGGTCTAATCTACATTATACAAACTATATCGCATCAGTAGCCAAGCTTTAGAAACCTGCCTTACATCTGACGTGTCTTTGTGTCTGAAAGACTTTTTATTACAGTCCAAAGTGCTTTTGCATTTCGGTTTCAACGTTAACAGGTTTTCCGGTGGGTTTTCATTGCTCGCTCTCATGGCTGCGCAGCTTTAGAGTTGTCATTATTGTATCAGGAGTATTTCAGAGGTGGCTCACGAGCAAGGCATGCAAAATCACACCTCCCTACTGCTGCGTCTGATGGGTTTCCAGCTGATTCCGGCAGGTCTATTGAGGCAAGAGCAATGGGGCAGATAGGACAGCATGACCTGCAACATGCCCATCACTGCTCCTGCTGAAATCCCTGGGTGCAGGACTCAGTCTCAGGTATATTCGCCTCTTGACTGAGTTGCTTGTTAAATGGAGGGCTACCGTGCAAAAAGCAGCTACCGTTACCAACATAAGCTACCAACAATACAGCACAGTCACAGCTGTAAAACATCATTAAACAGAGCAATTATGAAATCTTCATGGTGGTCTTATGCAATGGCTCTGAGGGCACAGAACATCACCTGTTCCCAACCTGCGTGTGATACGAGAGAGAGTCGGCTGGTCGACATTAAAGCTTGTCCCTTGGTGTGTGTGGCCTGTGATATCCCCCAGTATGGTCCAAAGAAGATTTGATTATTGTTTATTACACCATATATATATGTAAATATGCGCTGTATTAATCCCAGATGTCTCCCGCTGTCTGCAGAGACCGGGAGTTTTTCCCATCCTTTACATCTTAGCTTGGTTCCTTAGGGTTTTACCCTCCTCTGTCATGACAGCAAGAGTTGGGCTGTTGGCTTAGTCCAGTGACTCGGTCCTGCTCGTGCTAATTTTTGGATCAAATTTTCATGACTTTTGGTCTTTTGTACGAAAAGCCTTGTACTGACCTGCAAGGAGTGTTTGGAATATGGAGGGTGGGTGTTCCTGGACCAATTTTTTTGCCTGATGGCTTTTGATCAGGTGGGCTGGTTGTCCCATGCCGACGCTTCTGGAGTAGATGCGCTTCCAGCTGCACACGGGAACGATGGGAAAAGGGACAACACAGAGAGTGTCACCACCGCATGGAATCCCCGGAGCTTTTTGCAGCATCTCACCTGGCAAACCACTTGCTTAATGCCCCAGACGTGACATCCAGCCGTGTGCACGCCTCTTCTGCAAGTGCACAGTGATGGGCAACGCTGTCTTCCAAAATCCTCCTTCCCTGGTTGAAACAAACCTGAAGAACTTACCCCAAATCCTCTGCAATGAGATTTCCCTTGGGAAGAGCATAGCAGTGTTACTCCATCCGCTGGGATATTGCAGTGACATTCCTTATATTCCCTGTGCATGATAGTGTTATGTATTATCTTATGCACCCACCCACGCTGTTCCATATTTATTCATCATTAAACAAATACAATCAGTCCCCACATTCCAGAAATGTGTCGGCTCGCAGCTAATTAAAACCACCGTACACTTCATTATCCCGGCTCTTTTTTGGCTCTGGTTTCCACAATCCAAAGAAATAAAAAGGAGTTGGTTCTGGCACAGCTTTTCCTCCTCTGGCTCCACATTCCTTGGGGTCTTACGGGAATTGCTCAAATTCTCAGATGTTGTTAAACAATCAAAGAGTAAATATTCCATCACATCCTGATTTTTCTAAAATGGTTGTGGTTGCAGAGAACAGCTTCTGTAAAAGGGGCTGAGCCCAGCAGGCCTGCAACTAGCGGTTACTGAATGACCACAAATTAAAGGCAGCCAAAAAAAAAGAAAAACTGAAGCAAGCCCGGACCACAAGCGAGTGAGATCGAGCCGCGTGCTGAAGCGTGGATGAGTTCCGTGTCTGCCAAAGGGAGGGATGCGCTTGCTTCAGAGGGACCTCCAAATTGCAGCGTGGCCCTTCTCTGCATTCCCCCCGAGTCCACTGATGAAGACTCCGAGTCCCAGAGCCCAGCTGAGATTTAAACGCATGGATTTGGTGCCGGATGGTAAGCTCTAATGGAGGCATCTTAAAGGCTGCTATCATCCATCACGAGTGACATTGTATATCCGAGGGATTTTCAGTCCTTGTGGAGGTCGAGTGAGGCTGTGGCTGTCCCAGAAGAGGGCAGAGGTGCTCCTTCCAACCCAAATTGGTGTTGAGGTGGCTTCAGGAGCCACCAGCACCCACCACCAGCTCTGCAGCCTTCGCAGCACCTTATCTGACACCTTTGGAAAGTGTGACATTCATCATGTTGCTTCTCCCACTCCCAACGTGTTGCAATCGAATGGTGTGGGCCATTAATAAAATGGCTGCTAGTGAAGAGAAAAAGCTTGGGTTTTAGCTGCAGGAGTCTTCGGGGTTGCAACCCCGCTGGTTAACGGCACAGCTCTGTATTTTCATGAGCAAATACACTTAGATGTCAGGTTTTTAATGGCAACTTCCTAAAAAATAGGCCCATGTCTGGGGATGTTGTCAAGGGATTTATTCAGACTGATACTGTTCAGAGATCTATAACATGCTACCAAGTGCGACTCGGTCCTTACGTATTTGTCCTCAATAGCGTACAATACAGATAAAGGTGAAATACAGTGTACACTTATTTTTAAAGGACTTCTATATATTTTTTGTCGTTTAAATACCTAGTTAAATACCTTAGTTAAAATCACATCAGGGACACATAAAGTGTTAAACTCACAGGCTCAAACATCAATCCTAGCCTCAAGGAGCAGCATTCTACCTCACCATGAAAATACCACCTCACTACTTTTTAAACAAACATCTCATTTACTTAAAAATGCAGATTTTGAAAGCTATCATAAAGCTTTTACATTCAATGGTGTTTTTTGCTTATTGCAAGATTTAGTGGTGTTGGTTGTAAGCAGGGGCTGGAGGGGTGAGGATTGCAGGAGAGGCAATCGCATGTATCGGAGCAACTTAGATTTCAGAAAACAAAGAAGAGTTGGGCAAATTGCTTCTACTTCTAACATTTTTCTTTTCCTACTCTTGTTCCCTCACAGCATAGAGCATCCAATCCTTTGGAAATATCTGCTGTGTTTTATCAACACCAAGGGCCCATCCCTCCACTTGGGTGTTGTGTTTGCCCAAACAGCAGGTGACTTCTCTGGCCTTCGTCCACTTCAAATCCTCTCCATCCTCCTTTTAAAACACCGTTGCTTTCAGGAGAGCCGAGATGAAAGTTTCCATTAAAACAGGACCCCCCCAACAAAGCTGCCAGCTCAGGCGGCGCAGCCGCCAACGTGCCGAGGGGACAAGCCTTTCATCTCCCAGCTGCCCACCCGGCCCGGCTGTTTGTCCCGGCCCCACCACCAAAGGCTGTTTGTCTTCGGTGCAAGACTTCAGCCCGCAAAACTTTGAAGTTTCCTCCCTGGCTCGGTGTCACCTACTGTTCCTGTCAGCAGCGGCCAGATAAACCTGATAGGCTCAAGGTGTCTGCTCTAATGCCTTCGTTGACACGTCGGCTTGTCTTCAAACGGGGTAAATGCCTGAGTGTGGAGATAGTAATGCGTCATTAATTCCCTGCCTGATAAGCCTCCTGGTGTATGTGCTGGCCCTTGCTTCCTAAGGCCCTAACAACTCCCAAATCTTACAAATTAGCACCTCACGGAGATCAAAGATTTCGCTTTCCTTTCTTTCTTTGGGCCGTTACCCACTGGCAGGGTTTAGGCACCGAGGCCTCTCCACTGGACCAGGTTACAGAGCAAATGGTTAAACTACACTCCCGTGAAGGTCTGTCTGTCTGTCCATGGTCATTTCCCCAAAGAAATAATCTGGGAGAGGGCTAGGAAAGGAAATATTGTCTCTTACTGGATGAATATTACTTACAGCAATTTAATTTTTTTTCATTGCCCACATCAGTTTATCATAAAAGCAGTAAAATCCTCCCAAGGCTTATGATTACAAATATATTGCCTTGTGTGCAATCATCATTTTTAAAGGATACTTGAGACTAAACTATATTACTTAACATGATATTGCTTGGTCTTTTCTGAAAATGTCCTGCCCAGAACACGTGTTGTGAAAATCGTGCCCTCCATGGCCAGGTCTGAAAAATGCAGCACTCACACACAGAACATCTTACCAAAGAACATCAGATATTTTGCAGCAGAAGAGTATTTTAATGCCTCCTTTGACATGCTGTGGAGCACCGTGAGCAATAGCTGTGGATAAGTACTGTCTCATGTACATCATGCATGGATGAAATGCTCGGTAAGAGTACTTGCATGAGACATATTACAGCTTTCAGTGATGGCTTTAAGTCATCCACAGCATGTAACATGTTTTATATTGAGGTGTGCGTCATTTAAAAAGGATCAGGGTTTTTAAAATAACAGAAAGAAAAAATATCATGATGGAGGTGTTAGAGGAGCTGGATCAGCTTCAACCAGCCAGCTCAGGAGGTGGCCAGATCTAAATTAGGGGCACCTGGAGAGGAGTAGATGAAGTTTCACATCTGCCAGCTAGCAGAAAATGATGAAAAGACAAGTGGAGTTAAGGCTCAGAGAATTCCTTATCTCTTTTCAGGCAGGGTTCATCACTCTACAGGTCTTGAAACTGCTGCTGGGGTTTTGTCCTAATAGCTTTTTTTCAAGAAACAAGAAAAGTCCCTTTCTTCCCAAAGGGACCCTCCTCCCTCTCCTGATGCAACATCTCAGTGATTGAAGCATCCGTTTAGGATGTGGGAGATGCACATTGATGTTCCTCCTTGCCTGGAGGGGTTTGGACCTAATCTCCAACATCAGGAGAGCATCCAGCCATCTGGGCAAGCCAGAGGAGAGGGAGGAGGGGAGACCTCCCCACCCAGCCCCATGTCACAGCTCCCAGAGGCTTGGGTAGCATAAAATAACAAAAATCCTCTCTTGAAAATGAAAAAATAATGTATAAAATAAGTGTTCCTGTAGAACATACTTCTCACACTTTCAAAGAAGACTGTTGGCATCTTCCTTTTTACTCACAAAGGTAAATAAGAAAAAATAATATCCTGGTGAAACCAAGATTTTAATGAAGTTTCCGAAAGTTTTAATGAAGTTTAATGAAGTGATACTTTTTAATGAAATTTCACTTTTATGCTATTAAATAACTCCTTCTACCTATGAAAGAGCTGCAAGTGACTTTCCCAGAGCAAAAAAAGGGTGGTTCCTGCATCCGGAGAGTAAAGCTTTATCATCCATTATTTGTGCTATGAGACACTTCCCTGGGTGGGCAAGAAATGGTTTAGAAATCAAATGCTTGTAGCACATTGAGCAAACACTGCCCAGAAAAAGAAAAAGAGGCTGGGTTTGGTTTGGCTGTGATGGGTTGAACGTGCCACTGCTTTAACCACAGAGGATACTTCACACGCTGGCTTCTCCCGCTCCGCTCATTACAGTAACTCATGTCCAGGACGTGTGGCAGCATTAGCAGTAGTAAAAACGTATGAAAAAAGATACTATTAGTAAAGAGTATATTATTTTAACAGTGTTGTAAGTCATTCCTTCCAGAATAATAAGGGGATTAAAGCATTACATTGACCCATATCCAACAAGCCAAACTGTTCCTACAGCAAGTCCAGTGGGTTTTCTAACTCTGTTTTATTCCAAAGCTCGGGTGATGGATGAAGAAATGGCTCTATACTAAGTTGGAAGGGGCGATGCTTATAATCTAACCGTGGTGGCGATGGACCTTCCCAGCTCCTGGGATGTCTGTGGTGAGCCATGGCTTCCTCTGAAGCCACAGACACAGTGGTGGGCTCTGGGCCCACCAAGGCCCGTTGCACCGAACTGGAATTTGGAGTAAGGTGCGTTGGCTTAAACTCAAAAATGAGCTGGGTGTATCCATGGAAGTACCTATACAGAGACAAAGGATGGGGTTCGGTCACCTAAATGAGGTGCTACGTGTGGAACACGTCCAGCTCCTGTTCCTTGGGGTACAGGTCCTGTGTCATATCTGCTGCGTCTTTGGCTGCAAGTGAAAATTTGAGGATCCTGGCAGGGTCTAGCAGGCCAGGAGGATGCTGAAGTCAGGCAATCAGCAAGTGGACGAGCAGATGTGAGATCTTCCTCCTCAATCTCCTGCCTCCCCTTTTGAAGTGTGAGATTAATGACCAGATCAGATTGTTGACTTTACAGGGGCTGTAGCCGGAGCTAATGTCATAGTGTGATACTTCAATAGCGGGAGGACGATCCTCATGTCTGACAAAAGCAGCTAATAAACAAAGATAAATTGACTGTACTTCCAGGTTATTAATGACTTCCCAGCACGGTAATCTCTAGAAACAGTAGGGAAATGTTTACTCAGCGGGTTATAGTTTTACTTAGGTTAATGGCTGTTGAATTAACCAGCAGCTCAGGCAATGCATCAGTGTGTGCTCCGTGGCAGCATCCCGCGGGGACAAATCAAACCGTATGTTTTGGGCTGGGGGGAGAAGGAGAGCTCAGCTGTGACCTGTGTCTTCTCCAGTACGTGGAGA
The DNA here is from genome assembly GCF_037038585.1 of Patagioenas fasciata. NCBI lineage: Eukaryota > Metazoa > Chordata > Aves > Columbiformes > Columbidae > Patagioenas > Patagioenas fasciata. The sequence goes on from NC_092527.1 coordinate 6,151,629, forward strand.
TACTGGGAAAAATAATTGGAAACACTCTTCTCCCAGCGCCGCTTGGAAGATGAAGCACTCTGTTTGTCTGCCCGTGTTTGCAGAGTCTTTCTTCTTCATCTTCAAAGAGCTTGGCCAGCGTTATCCCATTAACGGCCGAGTGGGAAAGGTAACAACGGACACCGGTGGGGGGACAAGCTGCTGTCGTCCCCAAGCACCGCCGGGAGCTGGCTGTGGGAGACGTCCATCCCCAAATGGTGCCTGTTCCCCATACCCACGACAAGGAACGTCCTGTCCAGCTCAGGTCCTGCTCCACTTGGGGTAAAGATGCTGCCCATGGTATGGGGTGAGGATGCTGCACATGGTATAGGCTGAATCGCTGCTGCCTAGACTCAGATTTACTGGGAAAACTCAAACATAGATGCCTGGCCTTGAAAAGCCATTTCCAGTAGATAAAATTCATCCTCCCACTGGGGTTTTGCGGGAAATAGGAGCTGAATGTACACGTATGTACTCACCTGGGCACCTGAGCTACCAGCAGTGACTCTCTGCCCATGGGCAGTGCTATACTGGTTTTAAATACAGGACCTTTTCCTATTTCGAAAAAACAGGTTTTCTTTTTTACCCATGGTTGCCCAGTGGAAGTAGAGCCAAAGTGTAAACGGAGCCACCGAGAGAAACTGAGGTTTGTTTTTCTATTGCTTTTCTGAACAATTTGAACACTGTAATTTCGGCATGTGGTTCAGCTGAAGGCAATCCCACCGGGACGCTGCTGGATGTAGTGGAGTTTCTCCACAGATAATGGTTCTTTAAGGGAGAATTTATTAATTTATTCTTCTTCTGCCTTCCTTCCAGCCAAAAACTGCTGAGAAAAAGCACATGAGCCCAAGTGCCTGGGAGAAGAGATGGAGGGGACTGCACCAGGGGTCAAAATCAATACAGTTTTAAAAGGAAAAGAGGTAAAATTCTGAATATTTGGGGTAGCAACACAAGCCCAATGTCACTCTGGGCTTCGCAAATCGTTGGGTGTCGCTCTCAATGAATTCCCCATTGCCGGAGGGCAAGAAAACCAACATAAATTACATCTGGTCTCCCGCTGCTGGCAGCGGTGCATTGGGTCTTACGTCAAAGTAGAACCTTCATAATAAAAATGTAATAATCCCCCGTACTTTCTTACCTTTCTGGCAAGGACACTGGGAAGCTCAGCATCTCATTTTCCACGTGCAACTTCTTGCCATGTCATTTTGTTGTGGGTTTGTTGTTTTGTTTGGTTTTTTTCTAAATTCTAGCTGGATCGTCGGCGGTCACCTGCTGAGCGGCACTGTCGTTCGCACTCCCCATCTTCCTGTCTGCTGGTCATGTCAGAAGGTCGCGCAGCGTGAGCCGCCTGATTTATGGGATTGCCGGAGCGCACAAAGGCTTGCGGAGGAAGTCGGAGCTCTCGAGCTCTCCCCGCCAGCGCCTTTCAAGGCCGGCGAGTTGGGCGGCGTGGGGCTGCTGCCAGGAGCTGCCGCCCAGATGAGGATGATGCTGCAGCGGGAGCAAGGAGCCCACCCGATGGAAACGGGCTGCTCTATTGGGTCGTATAGGCAAAGAGGGAGAAAAAAACGTCAAGGTAAAAAATAAGTTCTAAAATTGGTATTGAAAATAATTTAGAAATCAGTATAGACATAATCTAGAAGGTCAACATAAAATCAGTCTAAAAATAGAAATCATTATGAAAATAGAAATCAGTATGAAAATAGAAATCAATATAAAAATACTTTTAAAACAAGATAAAATATTTTAAAAACCATATCAAATATTTTTGAAACAATATAAAATATTTTAAAATCAATATTAAAATTCATATTCACCTATAATATCCATTACTTATTTACGGAGCTGGTGCTGCTCTTGAGGGATGTGTTATTGCTCTGGGAGCTGTGTGTCTCAAGAACAACCCAAATCTCATAGGTTGTTTTGGTTTTTGTAAGCCAGGTTTGTCCCCGTTGCACTTTCCCATCAGTTCAGTCCTTGCCCTCCTCTGCCTGCTTTTCCCCGCTGGGTTTTGCAGCTCCATGCAGGTGTTGATGCCACCCCTGCACCTGAGTGCACGCAACAGCCCACACCAAATGGGCGCTGGACTGAGGTCACTGGCAAATATCCTGGGATTATTTTAGCCTCGGTTTGAGCATTTACTGCCCGAAGCTTCCGTGATATTTAGCATTTAAAAAAGTTAAACAAACACAGCATATGTCCGGGGGGGTATTTTACTTGTGAGGGAGCATTTATTATCTAAGAGAGCAGTGGAACATTAGTCCAAACAAACTCACTTTCCTTATTTCTTTGTATTTTACTATTAGATTTTTTATGCTTGTGCGCATCGCTTCCACAGCAAGTGTACATCCAGCTCAGCTACACTTCACGTGCGGCATCTGCTCCATGTCAAACAGGAGACCTGTCACGTGTCCCGATGGCTGTGCTGATTTATGATATTAATCTTTATAAAGAAAGATTAAATTCTTGGTTTTTTGGAGCCTTTTTTTTTCTTTTATGCTCTCCTGGTGGAAAGAGCTCCCACGGTTTATTAAAGGAAACGGGATGCTGCCTTCCTTAGGTGAACACCCGGGGGGAAAGCATTTCCATGTTGGTGTTGATATCCCATGTCCTTGCCGTAATAATTGTAAATCTCTTTTGAAAAAACAGATTTCTAAAGCAGAAAGTATATTTCTTTTATGGCTGGGTCAACCACAAAGGGCAACTGTCATTACATTAGGGCATATGTATGCATATAAAATCAATGTTACATATTGGTATTTAGATTACATGTTCATATATACCATCATGTGTATAAACATTTTCACTTGGAATGAAGGGGAGGGTGAACCCCAAACAAGTTTCCTGGCCCCAAAATTCAACGAAAAATTACACTTCAAAGTATTTGGCTGTATCGAAAGGGAAAATACAGCAACAAGTAGTTTCTCTTGCACCAATTCATCACCGTGTTGGATGCAGTTAAAGGAAATTTTGCACTGAGTCTCGCACAGCAAATCGAAATGTTTCAGTGAAAGAAACTGGCTTTGAAGGGACCACCTACCACAAACATCATTCTGAAAGACTCAATTCTTAGCGCAAGCATCCAAAGAGTAAATGATAAACAGATGAGGCAGCAAACTGAAATTTCACAGAGTTTAAGTTTAACTTTCTGCATGTGTCAAAGGAATATGTCTTTTAAAAGCGCGGCAGAGCTGTTTACTATTAACAGCATCACTTTATTTATATACACAGCACCCGGCACCATTCGGATCTACTTCATCCGACACTCGCAGGGGTTGCTCCTGCACTGCCAAACTGCAGTTTCATTTACTGTAATATAACTCTTATTTTTGCTGGTGACGGGTTTATGCCTACATTGTAGCGATCAGATTGCACGTTGTTGTTTTTTTCATCTTATGTGCTCTATACAGCATATTTCCAGGATCATACAGTGCGCTGGGAACAAACGAATGGCAGCAGCTGCAATGCAAATCCAGCTCATTAATAGCCCTGGATTGGCTCTTTTTTTTTGCCTTCCTGGAAGTTGCCCGTCACTTTCTGAGCCCTCCAGCAGCACCCAGCACCCTTCATCCAGCCACACCACCCGCTCCGCCGTGCTCCACCATCTCCAAATGATTTCTGCTGGTTTACTTTCAGCACCGTTTTATAAATTGGTGACAACTTTATAAATGAGTTCAACAGCTCATGCAGCATTTGGATGTGCAGCTCAAGAGAAGACCTTAGCTTGTCATCACTACCTGGACCCAAACTGAAGCAAGAATCTGGAGCATGACTTTAAAAATGCTAACCAAATTCACTGAAGCATGCTGATCACTTTGGTATGTCATGAGCCATGTACAGAGGATATTTATGGCTGAGAACAACCAAAGAAAAAAAAATATATATATATATACATGTAAATAAATTCCCAACCAGCGAGTTGCTGACTGGCCCTCTTACATGTGAAAGACAATTATTTGGTCCAAACCCTTTCAATTCTAGAAGCATCACACAGTTGTGACAGCCTGACCTGACCAGTTAGGTTTGTCTTACATGGAGGAAACCAGGCTGGTTGTTGGTGGTGATTGGTGTCACCTTCAGGAGACATGACCGTGGTCCAGCAAAACTGGATGTCTTGTAGAGAATAAGGCTTTTGAGTCTTGCAGTGTGACGTTTTAAGTTCCTCACTATAAATAATGGGAACTTTGGACTGAACTGAGGGCTCAGCACTTTCTTGGCCCCAGGAATTCAACTTGTGTATCTATCTGAGGCAGCAGGTCCTGGATTTTTCTGCACCTGAGACAACATCCCACCTTCACTGTTCAATACCAGTGAACCCAGCATTTTGAGATGGCATTTTGATAAAAGCCATAGGGTTAACTGCCCAAGGACACTTGGGATGCCCTGCTAGCACCCTCTTCTTCTATATAATCTTCCTTAAAAATCCTTTGTCACTTATCCCTAATTTGGAAAGAGCATGAACACCATGGACACATGGATGTGGCCAGATACACCAGACATGGCATCCTCTTTCCCCATCTCCATGAGTCCCAAACTGAAATGAGCTGAAAGTCACTTGGAGAAAAATTAACTGCGCCAAATAGTGATGCAGGTGAAAGGGAACATGGACTCTTTGTATTTGGGAAGAAAACAAAGGTGATGATCCTAAATCCTGAGCATTTCATGGTCAAAATCCCAAGCATTTAATCATGGGAAGCCCAGGTCTCCTTCTTGCGCCTCCAGTCTCACCTCGCAAAGGGCAAGGAGTCAACACAGCGTGAGTTTTTGGGTTGCTCCACTCTACTGACCGTGATCTAAAGCCATTCAGACAGGACTGAATGGTGATGGTGTTGCTGTCTGGTGGCCAAGTCTTTCTACGCTGGGCTCCCCAGTAACAGGGTTCAGAAACAGTTGCCTCATGCTCCATGGTGGATGGGATTCAGTTTGCGTGCCTGTCCATCTGGGCTTTAATGAAAGGATCCTGGGGGAGATCTGTTTGTCTGTACTCTCTCATTTTACCGCGTCCCTAAGTATACTGTGTGCACCCTGCAGAACTGCTAACCTGCTATCAAGGGCCTGATACTGCGGATCGTGGAGCAATTCCTGGGAGGTCCTGAGCATCCACAATCCCCAGGCAGGCGCAGGCGCTCCCAGAAGTCCCTTCGTGCTTCCCAGCACCAAATGAACAGGGAGAGTTATTCCAAGGTCTGCAAACCAAAGCAAGGAGCCAACCCGAGCCAGCTCTTGCCCTGTGTTATTTGCATCTTGCTATGTTTAACTCCAGATCGCAGTTTTTAGCAAATTGGGCTCGAAAATTATTCGAGCGGGTTGGAGTTTGGCTGGCGGCTGGCAAACCTTGGGTAGTTATTTCCTGTTCCTGTTATTTAGCTACTTTTACATTCATCAGAGAAACTAATGCTGGAGGATTTAGCAGCAGACATCTCTTCTTCTTAGTCTGGGAAGTCTGTAAGAGAGTGAGATGATGAACTGTGAACTGGGGCCACCAGCCCAGCTGCTGCTTGAAACCCCAAGAGTTTGATGGGCTTGTGGTGGTAGCCAGGAGTAGGACATAGGCTCTCCAGTTCCTACCTCTGGATACCAGACCGGGGGGCACTCTGGCACACAATCCATAGGAGAAGCAGCCAAAGCTTTACTTTCCAAGATTTTGGCCCTAAAAAAACCCAAAACAGTGTGTTCATCTACAATTCTGGACATCTCAGTCCGGTTGTGTACAATGAAATAATTTGCCCCTTTTTTTCCCCCAGTTTGCCTAGAGACATTTGCCAGCGAACACGGTGACACAGGAATGGATTTGTGCAATGAAGAGGCTGTAGGGGTGGAGCAATCTGGACCTAGGGCTGCCAGAACGACCACAATTCATGGAGCTTTGTGAGTTGAGCACGTGGCGATGCAGTATCTGTCTTTATAAGCAACTCATGCAGATGCTGTGCCCAGTCAGGCACCTCACGCAGCTTTGCTCTTACTAAGTTTTCTTGGGGTTTTTTTGAAATTACAGGATTTAAAGGAAAACTGACAAGCCTGGACATGCAACAATTGGCAAGAAAGCAATTTCATATGGGAGCCTCCCCGGGTGTTGGCTGCACAGCAGGAGTGTCACAGGATACTCTGTTCTCACCCTATACGACTAAAAGCATCCCTTGGCTAATCATCAAGTTGTACTTAATTTAATCATTATTTCAGTCCCATACTTTAATTCAGTGCACTGCTCGTAGAGCATAATAAACCCTATTTCACCAAAAAAACCCACCCCAAACTTATAATTTTGGGGTATGTTTTCTTTTAAATTATGATGAAACACCTGATGCAGTAAATTAAGAGATATCAAGTCTACGAGTGAAAAAGCTAAGTCCTATGTTACAAAGTCGTTTTTTTATGGGGATCAAATGCTGGCTTGAATCACTTACTGCGCTTCATGTGGAGTTGCCCCATGGCATCCACTGTATTATACATGATTATTCTCCCAAAGCTGTACTCTTCTTCTTCCAACAGCTTCATTACTGCTTAATTAATGAGCAGTTCAAGAGCAGCTAGACACACTCACCTTCGCTTTTTATCAACCACTGTGACACAGGGCATAGTTTCACTTTCAGTGTAAGAATATGGCCAAAAACCCCGTAATTGTCGTTGTCATCCCGCCCCGTGCGAGAGCCTTGGGTCAGTGGCCATGGCTGGTGAGGAGTCAGATAATTATAGGACTGACCTCCACTGAATAATCCAAAATTGAAACCATTCAGGCCATGGTGTTTTCTGAGATGCTGGAGTGAAACCTGCTCGCGGGAGGAAGGGCTGGCTGCTGGACCATGGTTTTGGGCAGATGGACTGAGTTTAATTTCAGCCTAGCTAGACCAAACAGGGTGCTATTTGTGTGCTCTCTCCCCCAGTACAATGGTGTTAATGCTTTCTTAGGCATCCCCTAGGGTCCAGCACTGGGGAAAGACGCCAAAATTTACCTTCCAGCCATGTGTAGAGTATATTGTAATGCATGTACTACTTTTACTTAGAAACTATAGGGTTTTTTCCCTCCAGTTAAGTCATAGTCACAGATACAAGAGTGAGACTTGGTGATCATGGGAGTGTAGCAGACAAATTTTCCATGAGTGTTGAGTTGGGGGAAAAGGTGGCTTGGAAAGAAGGGCAAGAAAAGACTGTTCCTGAATGATGGGGAAAAAGAATGTGTGATGCTCCGGTTGTAGGCAGGTGCAAAGGGTCTCATCTTCTTGCTGGGCATGTGGGCAGCTCTACACATTTTTGCTGATATGACCATCAAAATCTACCTCTCTATCCCACCAGAGCCTTGGAAAAGCTTTGTCTTCTGGAGCCACCATGTGGCAGGGCAGAATTAAACTCAAGGCTCAGCTAAAATGAGGTGTGGGCAGCGGCGTGGTTTTGCCATTCAGCCAAAAATTGAGCCCTGTTGCCATTGTTCTCCCATTCTGCGCTTGGCTTGATGTGCTCTGAGGAATAAAAGGTTGTGCCAGCATCTGACAAATGATTCTCAAGATGCTGAAGGCCACTTTGTGCTACATGGGTGTGCAACCAGCTGAAACACGGCACGAGTTGGACACAAGCGTCACTTCTTGATGCCAGGACAAATCACACACTGAGCTCTACTGCTTGCAGGCTGAGTCAACAAGAATAAATAAAAATAAAAGTTAAGGGATTTAGGGTGCTGCTAGCTGAAAGGAAAACAGATTTTGGGCTGCATTCGTGGAGGGCAGAAATTGAGATGTTCTTAGCGTGTCTCTGATCACCAGTCCTGCAGTACTGCACCACAAGCTGAATCAGGAACCAAATCTAACCCACATTGGGTTAGAGAAACTTTGTGGGGCCACAGAAATGAAGGTGAGAGGACACGGAGCTGAATCTGGCTGTCAAACCCATGATGGTGAGACTGGCCGCAGAATAGCTCTGAGCTAAAGGTGACACATGAAGATGTGAGTTCCTCAACATGCAACACATAGGTCTCATTTTTTTGGTCATTTCACTTTAAAAAAAATTTGTTTCAGGTCCCTGTTTTGCTAGACTGTGAATCCTTTAAACACAACAGGGCTGGTTCCTAGTTGGGGAATAACCACAAGCCAATTAGAAGTTAAATTGTTGAGCAGTATGCATCTAATTGAAGTCTCTACTTTCTGCCTGCTATTTTTAGTGTTTGGACCGAGCTGCAGCTCCACGTAGGGTATAATCATGTTTATTTAGGAGCAACATGTACCTCAGTGAGAAAAATAAAATCCAGCAGAGTTGTTTTTTTACCAAATATACACGGTCGGGTGGTACACTTCAGGTCTAGACTGCTCTGTCTCCCTTGGTGTATGCTATCTCCCATCGGGCATGCATCCTTTTGGCTTGGGCAAGCTCTCTGGTATTTGAGGAACAAGTTTGCAATGGTGAAATGATCGTGTTGGAGTTTCTGGGTAGCTCCCAGCAAGGGGAGGCATAGGAAATGGTTATTTGCTGGAAATTTTCATGTCTGGGCTCAAAATGGTCAGGGGAGCGGTGACACTGGGATGGGACAACCTCAACATCAGGTTGGATGTCTCGAAAGTCAAGACATTTTTGTCCATGTTTGGTGGATGAGCAAAGGGCCAGGAAGGGGTGAAAAGAGACAGCAGACAAGGGAAGCAAATCTCATTAAAAATAGGAGAAGAAAGGACCTTGCCAGCAACTTGTCAAGTGAACATAAGAGGGTTGAGACAAGTCAGTTGAGACAAGAGGGTGGACTGCCACACGATAGCTGACCTTGGGTTGCAAATGAGACCATCAGGTCGTTGCTGTAAGAGGTGAAGAGCAGGGGATAAGGATGCAACCGTGTGGAATGTGTGTCAGGAGCCAAAGATGAGCAGATTCCTAACATGACTCACAGCCTGAGCGAGGAGGGAGGGAGAGTTTAAGAGCTTTGAGAAGTTTTTTAGCCAGAGGTTGCAACAGAAGCTCTGGCTCTGCCAAAATACCACATCAAAGCTTTAGCAATGATAAGGAGAGAGATAGGGAGGCCGATTTGTTCCTTAAAAAGCTCTGTCTGTACCGTGAGTGCTTGTCGTGACCTAATCAGTTTGTTTCCTTAAAACACCCTGAGGAAGTAAACAAAAACAAAACCCCAGCAAAATCCAGCATTATACTTGTTCTTAGTTACAGCTGATTCATCTTTATTTTATATGTGCCTGTTGAATAGCTCACGTGCACGCCAAGTCACATCGCGAGGAAAACAGTGGTTTATTTTTCAGGAATTTTGCGTACATTCCTCTCTCTCACCACAAAAGGGGTTTGAGTTTATTTCAGTGAGAAGCCATAAATTTTATTCAAAAAATTCCCACACTGATTTATCCCATCTCAGTGACCCTGCAAAATATAAAACCAGTACCAAACAAAGCCCAGCAGCCCCCTTCCTAAAAATATAAGCCTGGAATGATGAGTCTCAGATCTTCATCCTAAATCAAGAAGCACGTGCCCTTCATCTGCATGGGAGACAACGAGTACTCTTCTGGTTGTTCTTGTGGCATTTTAAAATGCTATGGGACCACGAATGCAATGGGAATTTATCATCTGCATGATGCAAATAAGTCCACAGAGGCAGAAACAAAATGTTTTACTGGACAATCGGGAAACTACCAGGATTATGTGCTGTGGTGATTTCTTGTCCCAGGTTGTCCTGAAAAAGCTTGATGGACTTAAAAAGAGATCCAAACAAGGTTTACAGGTCAGATGGAAGCTGGAGGTCTCTTTTCCCAATACAATGTTTTGGTCAACAATTACATGATAGTTTTCAAGAACATGATAGCTAAACCAAAATAAATAGAAGTGATTTACAGCTCTGGAAACCCCTCATATTTAGAAATTTTCAGTGCACATGAGATGAACTGAAGGGTTTTCCCCTCCCTGCTGATCCCTTTGGCTTTCAGTGGCATAAAAATATAATCCCGGAAATACTGTATTTGTTTCTCCAGGAACCCACCACACCTCTCCTTGCTTCAGTGCAGTAGAACCATTGCAACTACTGCCAGCTTCCAATGACATTGAACTTGTGCTGTTCTCGGCTTCTGAGCTCCTGGGAAAGCGTAAAAACCCAACAACAAGTATTAAAGCACATCAGTAAGTCAGGTCACAAGGGTTTCCCTTGCTCACTCCTACTGCTTTCTAGTTGATCAGACAAATAGGCGGACGGCAGCTGCGACCAACAAACACAGCTGGTTTTCTGATGGAAATAATATGAGAGTGCTTGGACAAATAGCAGCCAGCTTGGGAAGGGGATTAGCCCTTTCTCAATCTGCTGAAAGTAGAGTAGATCGCTGGCACGTGGCCAGGTTTCATGGACTGGAAAGTCCCCATCTGTCTCAAAGTGGTTCCTTGCCAGGGTGGAAGCTCTCCCTGACACATGATGGGACGAAATACTTCGATAATGCTCATAACGGTGCCTTGTCTTGGCAAGAGGAAGCCAAGACAATATCTTGAGTGAATCAGACTGCTCTAAAATACTCATAAATACTCTGGAACAATGTTGAATTTGAGCAGGAGCATTGCCCGTGAATGAAGGTGTTGGCCCCAGTTGGGCTGTGTCCTCAGCAAAGATGCCTGAATAATTGAAAAGCTACACATAGCAGCAGATTTCAGCACAATGGATTTGGGGTTTAGGCTGAAAGCTCAAGAGCCCTTGAGATTAAATGGTCCCTGTGAATGGGAATGGAATAAAGTGCTGGGTCCAGCTCTGGAGCCCTCAGCACAGGACACACATGGACCTGCTGGAGAGGGGCCAGAGGAGCCACAAGAATGATCTGAGGCTGGAACAGCTCTGCTGGGAGGACAGGCTGAGAGAGCTGGGGTGTTCAGCTGGAGAAGAGAAGCTCTGGGGAGACCTTGTTGCAGCCTTTCTGTACTTCAAAGGGGCCAATAAGAAAGATGGGGACAGACTTTCGAGCAGGGCCTGTTGCGACAGGACAAGGGATGATGGTTTTAAACTAAAGGAGGGAGATTCAGGCCAGACATGAGGAAGAAATTGTTGGCCCTGAGGGTGGTGAGAGCCTGGCCCAGGTTGGCCAGAGAGGTGGTGGATGAACCATCCCTGGAGACATCCCAGGCCAGGCTGGACGGGGCTCTGAGCAACCTGAGCTGGTGAAGATGTCCCTGCTCATGGCAGGGGGGGCACTGGGGGAGCTGGGAAGGTCCCTTCAACTCAAACCCATTCTACAATAATGTGAAAATAACTCCAGGCTTTTCCTTTACCTCCTATCAGAGCACAGCCCAGGGCTGTGGTGTGCAAGGAGCAAGTCTCCAAATAGGGGAAAGAGCTGGGCTCATTGCTATCATGGCTATCACTCATCTCCCTACACAGGCTGGGCTGCAGCCAAAAGAAATTACATTTCTTGGATGGTCATTTATGGTCAGGCATTCCTCCTGGCTAAGGCAGCTAAAGCCTCGCTAATGTGGGACGTCTGGGACAGCAAAGCCACCGTGATACGGAAGGATCAGTGCAGGCTGGTCCTTTGGGACGACCTAAAGCCTGCTCATATACAAGTTAAAGAGGGAAGAGCAGAGCAGAGACACTCCGGCAGACATTTCCATAGGAAATTAGCTCCGTTAGCATCTCACTTCTCCACCTCCCAACCCACAAGAGAGGTTCCCCAGAATTCTAAACAAATGAACCACAGCAGGGCCTTTTATACCCTCCTATCTCATTCTGCCATACACCAACGGAGAGATACTCCTCTGGTATGCAACCTAAATTAAATTATTAAAATTATTTATAGTTTTGATCTACTGCTCCTTGTGTCAATCACATTATTCTGAAAAAGAAGTGTGAAGTTGAGGACCAGGGTTATCCTGACCAGGATTATCTGACTCTTGACACGTTGTGAAGTTGTCATTTTGAAGTGCCACCTGTACACCACAGGATCTACAAACCCCCTTTAGATGAATAGAAGAATACCGAATTAGTGTTAAGGTGCAAGATCAAAACTATATAGAAATACTTTCATCTGTGGTGAAGTGGCTCTCAGGATTAAAAAAAATAAAAAATAAAAAAGGGCAAGCGAACCGATTTTGGTACAAGTTCTTCCTCACTTTTGGCCTTCTGTTCTTTAGTGATTTTAAATGGCACTGGCGTAGTTTTAAGTTAACTTTGTAAAGCACAAGTGCCCCCTTCTAGGAAACCATCACGTACTTCTCACACAAGCAATAACTCTTTGTTCCCCGAGTTATTTCAAAGGGGAGGAAACCCTTTGTTTCCTCCAGCAGCTTCATCCCTTTGGCGAGACTCCTCACCAAGGTCTTTGCAATCAGCTGGGCCACCTTCTTCTACCTCCTTGTTGATTCCTGCCTCTCCTAGACTAGCAAATCGCCACTTTCTCATGCAAAAACCCTTTGCCGACTCCACAATATCCATCCATTCACCTACAGCTGCTTCTCTTTGCTCGCTCAAACCCTTCAGAGCTGGGATTTGGGGAGGTGAGGGACACCCCTGTCAGATGCTCCAAGGGGGGAGGCTTAACATCTCATTGTTGCCCAGCTGCACCTCTCACCCTCCCCAGCCAACCCTTTCATCCATTTGCATGCTGATGGGCTTATTACTCACTTAAATCACCTGCTAATGGGTCCCCTCCCTCACCCAGAGGTAGATTAGAAGCTCTGCCCAGAAGTGGCCTCCTTAAGTATCTCAGTTATCCTCACCCCCCTCTTAAGGTGTTAATTAGGGACACAAGTCAGGCACTGGGAGAAAAAAGGGGGGAAAAAAAGCTAGTTAGGATAAAAAATAGTAATAAACATCACTTTGACTTAACAGGGATGTATTATATTTGTTTGAAGAAGGAGGAAACCAGACTTTTAATGCTCTGCAAGGGGTGAGGAGAAGCTGGACCACCTGGATGCTCCATTTCCCACCCCAAAAGGAGATCAAGGTTTGCTTCACCAAGCCCTCGGCTGAAAGACTTCTGACATAGAGCAGCTTAGGCAGGTGGGTCAACTCCCCACAGGAAAAACCCAGCCCCAAATACAAGGGAAAACAACCCAAACCCCCCCAAAAGCTTTCTGTATTGCATTACATCCATCAAGCTTTTCACCTGCTCTCTTTATTCAGGGCTTTCATCTTTCTGAGGCAAAATGTGGAGTTTTCTGCTCTGTGTCAGGAGAGGTGAATGTTAAAAAGTAAAAGAAAAGGAACTTTTCTCCTTTTTCTCCTCTTAATGCCTTAATGGGCTTAAGGACTTTTGTAACTCTTTTTTGCGCTATATGACTATGGACAGGAGTTTTGTTTCTCAGCCAACTGTTTTTAGTGGTATGGGAGTTCAGTTTGAAGTACAATTGGAAAGCAAGAGGAGTGTGAGCATTTGTTTTAAAGCTTTGTTAAAATAAAAAGAAAAGGTATTTCTTGTGCTACAACTTGGGGTGAAACTACAGGGTGTTTCAAAGAGAGGGACCCCGTTTCCAAGCAGTGTAAATTGAAATTGGGTCCGTCTTTTCAAACACCTCCTGGTTTCCAAAAGAAGCGAGGAAGAACATTAGAAAGAAAACAGCATTTGCCTCCCTGAAAACTTGTTTCAGCACAAATCACGGCAGAAATTGCACTGTTTCCCATCCTCTCCGCTTTTTCCCTTGTGAGATTAATGCCTTTATGCCAATGTTGTCACCAGGTGCAGCAGAGAGGGGCTTTCTGAGGATAATTCTGAGAAAACACCTCTTTGAAATTAATATCCACAGTGTAGCAAAATCATTAAAACTGTAGCATGGTTGGAAAAGTGATTAACTTTTTCTCTTCAATCCATCGAACTCATCTGCGTTTATACAGCCCATGTAATCTCAGGGGTCTGGGACGTTGCTTATTATTTTTAGCCAAGTTCTGCAGAGGTGCAAGGTACATAGCAAACCAGTGGTCAGGAGTCCAGAACGGGCTTCTGAAACATTCAACAATAAGAAAAATTAATAGCAAATTTTTCTGTAAATGGAACCAAGGGGAATTAGACCACTAAAATCTGTAATAGTGCAGTTGTAGCTGTAAATCTGTGCTGCCCGCAACCAGACGTTAGGGGTGGCTGCTTTACAGTGGTTTGGTTTTTTATCATTATAAATCACAATATTTGACTTTAGAGACCTTTATTGTCAGCTCTTCCAGCCCTATAACCAGGAGCAGTGAGTAAACAAGAGGTGCTAAACCTCCTCGCCCACCACAATCTGCTTCTTTTCGTTCTACACTTTGCTTAGAATAAGGGGTTTGTTTGTTTGTTTTTAAAAGAAATAATTTCATTATAGAGGAGACAGGTGGGGAAAGCACATCTTGAGATGTCTTTTACTACAAGTGCTACTGGATTGTGTGTCAGGTGCTGAAATAACGTGTTTCTCCGTATCTTTGTGTATCAGAGCATGAGATCCGGATCCAGACACACCAGCCAGTTCAAAGTCAAGGGCTTGGAGCATCCTGAGTTTTCCAACTCTGATTGATGTATGTTCAGCTTCCCTTTTTTTGGAGGTTGCAAGTGTTAATTCTGAAATACAGAGCATCTACACGTGGGGAGATGAATACGGGAGGGACTGCGGTGATGCTGCCTATTTATTCCTCCGGACATCCCAGTATTCCCACCCATCTTCCAGGTGCCTCTGCCCGCTATTGGGGGCACAGACGTCTTTTGCTTCTGCCTCCCTGTGACCACATTTACAGCTCAGATTCTGTTTACCCACATTTCTGAGCTGCCTTTGGCACTAAATGAATATTTTGCCTTCTCGGGCTGCCAGAGGCTTCACGTGGGTTCAGGTACTGGGGGCTGAACAACACATGAGGATGGGGAAGGCTGGAATCTCTCCCTTAAAAAAATGGTTCTTAGGTCTTAACACACATGGGTCATGCTGTCATGATTTTTTTTTCCCCTAAGAGATGTTACTAAATCCAATTTCTTGGTGCTTTCTTTCAGGAACAAACCCTGAAAGTCTAAATGGGGCAGGAATGGGAAGAGATCCCGACTGCTGGCTGAGCTGTGGTAAGAGAAAAGGGGGAAAAAACAACCCATAAACCCACTGCTTTTGTGAAATCCAGCCATGGGACTAATGATTCTGGAGATGTAGCCGTCCTGATGATGAAGAACATGGTACTAATAGTGACAAGAAATGGTACCCGGAGTTTTTTGGACCAAAATAATCCCTTTATTAAGGCATCTGAAGTGTCAAAGAGTGGTGGTTGTTACAACAGGGCCACCCTGGTGCTGAAATGGATGGAGCTGGGTGAGACGATGCTGAGTGCCCTTGTGAGCAGGCAAGACTTGATAGGACGTGTTTCTGAACGAGAAAGGTGTGTAATTGCTATTTCTGCACCAGGAGTGTATTTTTCATTGCCATCGAAGGTGCAAAAGCTGTGTTGGTCTATGGAGAAAGGAGAGTGCTGGGACTGGATGGAGAAAAAACCTCTTAAGCTTAATGATGGTATTTTATATCTACTAAGGATAAAATATGCCAGCCTTAAAGTCTGTTTTGAACTTCGTTAGTCGCTGATGCTTTTATTTATAGCCCTTCATTGCCCTTTTTTTTTCCTCCCTGTTTTGTTCTCCCCCTTTTTTCTCTCAGTTTTTTTCTCCCCTTTTTTTCTCCCCCTTTTTGGTCTCCCCCCTTTTTCTTTTTTCTTCCCCTTTATTCCTCTGGTTTTTTTTCTACCCCTTTTTTTCTCTATCTTCCTTCCCGCCCTTTTTATTTCCCCTTTTTTCTCCCCCTTTTTTTTCTACCCCTTTCCCCCTTTTATCTCTCCCATTTTCTCTCCTTTTTTCCTCCCACTTTTTTCCACCCCCTTTTTGTCTCCATCTTTTTTCTCCCCTCATTTTATCTCCCCGTTTTCCTCCCCCTTTTATTCTCTCCTTTTTTCCCCCCCTTTTTTCACTCCTTTTTTCCTATCCCTTTTTGTCTCTCCCTTTTTCCCCTCCCTCTTTTCCCTCCTTTCCCCCTCTTTTTTTTCTGCCCTTTTTTTCTCAATCTTTTATCCCCTTTATCTCCCCCTTCTTGTCTCTGCTGGTTTTTTTACCCCTTTATTTCCTCCTTCTTTTTTCCTATTCTGTTTTTTCTCCCACTTTTTCCTCCCCATTTTTCTTTCCCCTTTGTTCTCCCCATTTTTCCTCCACTGTCTTTCCTCCTCCTTTTTGTCTCACTCTTTTTTCCCTCCCTCTTTTCTCACACCTTTTTCCTTCCCCTTTTTTTCTACCCCCTTTTTTCCCCTCACCCCTTTTCCCTTCCCCACCCCCCCTCCCGACCCCTCCTAATTTTTAACCATTTCCCGCTACCTGGGGCTGTTTCCTCCCTCTTTCTGCATTTTCTGTAGCTGTGCCCTTGATCCACCATCAGCTGGTACTTGCACATTCCCACCAGAGTTGCACTTAGGGTTCAGATTCCTGACCTCAAGTACCGGTGCCATTCCGAGGTCCCTAAATCAGCCGCGTTAACCCCAGAGCATCAAACACTACCGAGCAGGTTGTGGTTTAAAACAACATGTGGCCCTGCTGGAGCATCCCTGCAAACAGGACATGGTGGCCCTAAAACCACCGAGGGATGCGCTGCTTTGCCGGCAGGTTTGGATTTCGGTACAAAGCACTTTTGGGTTGTCCAGGGAAGATCCTGGCACAGTTTTGTGCCGCAGGGACATGTGGGACAGAGCTGGGCTTGCTGACCACCACCCTATGCTGCATGACACATCCTCTGCTCTACCTTCACACAACCACTTGCAAGGGGAAGGATGGTACAGGGACATAAATGGGGTGGGGAAAAACAAAAACCAAAACAAACCGAAAAATGGCACGTGCTTGCAGCTTTCCCTCCCCTAAGTTGTCCCAAAAGGCAGCAAACCCATAGGAACAGGCGTAGTAACAGAAAAATGTGTCTTTATTGTTCATGGAGCAAAGATGGTGCTGATGGAGCGGTGATGACATTGTGCTCCCCTGCACCCCAACCCATGTGCCAAAAAACAGGGCAGGAGGGTTTTTTGCCACCTTTGCCCTTCGCTTGGCCCCACGTGGCACATGGGAATGCCTAAAAAGCTGAATAGCGATACCCAAATGGCCTTTCCTATGGGATGCAGGTGATGAGCCACCCCGGACCCCCTCTCTCTTGTGGCATGTCCCCCCAGGACACGTCTCCTCTCCCATGGGCAGGGAGGAACAGGCAAGGATGCGCAGGCAGCTGGAGCTGATTTTAAAGAACGGTTTATTCTCGCGCAAACAGGCGAAGATTTAAAAACCCAGTGTGTACAAAATCACAGTCACGGCTTGAAGAGCACAAGGCAGCACCCTCAGAAAAAACAAATTAAAACGTCATTAAAAGTCCCGGCGTTATGTACAGCATAAGTGCCAGCTCGAGTATTCACAACACAGTAACGTACTGCAATTAATTAGTCGTTTAAAAATAGTTCCCTTGAGAAACAACCTTCCGCTCCGGCGGGGCCGGAGTCCGCCCTGTCCGTGTGTCCTTCCGGCGCTGCTCAGAGCCGCTGGCAGGTGTGCAGGCGGGAGGTGTCGGCGGGGCCCT
This sequence comes from Patagioenas fasciata, assembly GCF_037038585.1. Taxonomy (NCBI): domain Eukaryota; kingdom Metazoa; phylum Chordata; class Aves; order Columbiformes; family Columbidae; genus Patagioenas; species Patagioenas fasciata. Next base: position 6,169,125 of record NC_092527.1, read on the forward strand.
GCTCTCGCTGCAGCCGACATGCCAGCCCCTCGGCGCACTGGCACCGCTGGAAGATCTCCAGGCCGTGGGTGCCTTTCCGCCGGTGCCGGGTACACACCTGCCCTTCCCGCAGCACCGGTTTGCAGATTTTGGACCAGAAGTGACGGGCGCAGCACAGTCCGGCCGCGCAGTCCGACGAGCGCAGGCAGAAGTCCCCTTCCTCACCTGTGTGGGGACAGCGTGACATGTGCTCAGCCCCGATGCTCCCACGGGGGACAGTGGGGCAGGGTGGGCTGCTCCAAGGGGGACAGCGGAACTGGGGGGACACCCCAGACTGTCCCTAAGGGGGACAGCAAAGCAGGGTAAGCATCCCAGACCATCCCCATGAGGGACAGTGGGGCAGGGTGGGCATCCCAGACTGTCCCCACAGGAGCCAGCAGGGCAGGGTAGACATCCCAGATTGTCCGCACGGGGGGGGACAGGGGCACAGGGTGGGCATCCCAAACTGTTCCCATGGGGGACGGAGGTGCAGGGCAGGCAGCCCCACAGGTGGCAGCGTGGGCACAGCACTGGGGACCCCCTTTACCTTTGGCACTGGGGATCCAGGCGGGTGCAGGCGTCCGTCGGGGCAGAACCTCAGTGCCCATCTCATCCACCTCGGCAGCTCCGTGGGGAGGCTCCGGGGAGGTGCAGAACCCTTCGGAAGGCAGCGGGAGGGATGTCAGACGTGGCTGGGACCTCGACACCTCCTCCCGCGGACACTCCTAGGGTGTCACCCCCCCCCCCCCGCTTTCTCCCACTCCCCGCCGTCCCTCACCGTTGCTGCAGGTCGTGCCGGGGCAGCACATGGCGTCACGCAGGCAGCGCTTGCGGCGTCTCCGGCAGGAGAGGCAGAGCGGGGCGCCCCCGCCGCGGGCCGCCCCCCCGCAAAACTCCTCGGGGCCGCAGTCCTCGTCCTCCGCGCAGGGGAACGGCTGGAGGGGGGACAGAGAGGAGACAGAGGGTCAGCGGGGCCGCAAACCCCCTATTCCCGATGTGTCTCCCCATCCCTGAAGTGTCCCCCATCTCCGACGTGTCCCCGCCGTCAACCCCTTTGTGTCCCCCATCCCATCCCATCCCATCCCATCCCATCCCATCCCATCCCATCCCATCCCATCCCATCCCATCCCATCCCAGATGTGTCCTCCCTCCTCCATCCCCGGTGTATCCCCGCCCCTACCTGCCGGGTGGCGGCCGGCGGCGGCTTGTTGCTACCGTCGAAGGGGGCGGCGGGGGCGGCGCTGGCTTCGGCCGCTCCCCCCGGGGGGGGTCCCTTGATGGCGTTGGAGCTGAGGGCACCCCCGGCTGCCGCCGCCCGCCCCGCCGGGACCGCGCAGCTTAGCGCCGCCAGCAGCGCCAGCAGCCCCCGCATCCTCGTCCCGTCCCCTCCCGGCCCCTCGTCCCCGCCGCTGTCTCGGTCGGCGCAGCAGCTCCCGCGGCCCCCGAGCAGCAGCTACCTGCGCCGCCCGCCACCGCCTTTATACACCCGGGGGCTGCCTCCTGCGCCCGCCCCCTCGGGGAGGAGGGCACGGCGGATGGGATTTCAAAGGGCCCCCGGCGCGGGGGGTGTGTGTGTGTGTGTGTGCTGATGAGCCCCCAAAACCACCCTCCCACCCCGCCCCGAGGGCTCCGTCATTGGCCGCCGGCCCGGGAGGGGGTTTCGCAACGGCGGGGGCAGACACCCCCTCCCCGGCATTTCCCCCCACCCCCCGCACCGGTCCCGGCCAGATGCTCCGCACGCTCCGCCGCTGTCTTCAGCCCGACCGAGGGGGACGGGGAAAGGGGGGGGGGCGAAGGGGTGCGGTCGCTTCATGAACACACACCCCCACCCCCCCCCCAGTGGCTGGGAGCCGCGATGGGGTGCAGAAAGCTCCCCCGCCCTGCCATAGCAAAGTCGGTGCTTTGGTCTCCGCTCAGTCTGCGTTCCCCCCTACTCCCCCGCGCCCTTCCTGGCGCCAGCGCAGCTTTGCGGGAAGGGAGGGGGCTGCTCCGACCCGCCCCCCCGGCCCGGGCTCTGTGTGTTTGTGTGTGTCTGGTGGGGGGGGACGGTGCACCGGAGGGGTCGGGGGCGGGGGGGGGTGGTGGTGGTGGTGGGTGAGCCCCAGCCCCCACCCCTCGACCGTCTCAGCCCCTCAAACCGACCCTGCCTGCGCACTCGGCCGATCCCAGCCCGGGCAGCGGGGACAGGGAGCGGGCACCATTAGTGGGGGGAGCTCTTTGATGCGGGGAGATCAAAGGGGTCGCCCCCCCCCCAGTTTCGCCCCCTTCGGTCCCTGCACCGGCGCCCTCGGGGCGCCAAGACACACCAACCTCCCCCCCCGCCCCGGGGCAGCGCGGCCGGCACCACCGCGCCCCCTGGCGGCTGCGCTGGGGCACCACCGACCCCCCCACACTCCGCCCCCGCCCCGGGAGTTTGGGCAAGTGCAGGAGCAAAACTCAATTAATTAATTAATTAATTAATTGTTTTCTCTCCTTATAACGTCCCAATATTTTATTTTATATTTTATTATATTTTTATTAATTTTATTTTTACTATTAATTTAGTATTTTTTATATTCTATATATTTTTAATTTTTATATTTCATTTTATTTAATTTCATTTCATTATTTAATTTCATTTCATTATTTAATTCTTTTTCTTAAGCAGCGTTAGAAATTAAATCCAGACCAAAAAAAAAAGCCCAATCGCCGCCGCACCGCGCCAGCTCACGCCACACATTCATTGCCGTCAGGGGGATGATTTCAGCCACCTCAACCCCGTAATTAAAACCCCGTCAGCGCTCACCCACCTCCGTTTCGGCCCGTATCGCTGGCCAGGAGCTGCTATCGGGTATTTCGGGGCTCAGGCCGGTTAATGATTTTCTGGGGCGGTTTCGGCAGCGGGTCCCGCAGGTGCAGGGGGAGCGGAGTTGCTGACTCAGCACCCGCCGGTTCATCCCCAGCAGACGAATCGGGGCTCGGCTATTTTTAGTCGGCAGGAACGAGGCCGCACCTTGTCCCGAAATCCCTGCACCCCCCCGGCAGTTTCAGGTGAGGGCCACGTCATTCCCGGCTTTTTATTGTCTGAGTAACTTGTAGCTGTGATTGCTGCGTCGTGCAGAATCATTCTGTGATGTTTCCCGGGTCCTGCGTAGGCAGTGATCAGATTTATTTCCCTCCTGGGAGGATGTTTTCTTGCTCCTTTCCCCAGTTTTTATGCCTCTGAAGTTCACCCTTAACCCTGACCACGCTGAGATTGAAGGACAGTTGTGTCACACGGTGGCCGAGTGGCTTCCCAGGGATGGATTGAAATCCCGAACCACGCACGATGTGTCACCCTGCACAGAGCTGGTGGCCTTGTGACACCCCACGGCTGTGCCACCATGTGCCTCTGTGTCACCAGCTCTTGGCATCTAAGGGACAGTGACGACACCACGGGGTGATGCTGGTGCTCAAATACGCACTAAACTGCAATAACTGTGGCCATTTGCGTCCTGGATGAAGACACGAGCCTCAACCCCAGTACTGAGTGACAAGCATCACACATTTTGTTTGGTTATCCCTTAGTGCGTGAACGAGAATGAAAAACCCAATTTCATTGCTAAAGCAGAAATCTCCCAAAGCTGGCTTAAGCTGCGGAAGAAAGACGTCGACGCGCTGTTCAAAAGTAATTATTTTTATTTCAACTCTATAAAGTATACAACAGGCACTCGGCAATTACAGCTGCAGGGAAAATACAGAGCAAAACAAAAGCGGCTGAAGTCGATGAAAAAGAGTTGTTAAATGTACATCAAAAGAGTGCAACCGGCCGGCAGCCGGTGGATGACCGACATTTGTCCGACAAACAAAACCTCTTTCATGTAAGAAGAAAACTGGAGAAAATAAGAATATAAAACAAAGGGCTAGTGTAAAAACAGCATAAACCGGGACTCGGGGCGAGAGGCGACTCCAAATGAAAACTTCCCCTATTTAAGCCCTAAACCCGCCCGAGTCTCAGCGTCACGGCTGCTTTACGGGAGCTGCATCGCGAAGGAGTCGGGGGAAAAGCCCGGATCCCGTTTTGTTGAGTGGTGCAAACGAGCTACGGCTTCGCCTCGGGCTTTTGGGTCAAAAAACCTGCAGGTTGGGTTCCACACTGAGTTGTTCCTTGTTATTTGTGTTCCCCAGGTGGGAGGTTTCTAGAGGGGTTTGTGTAAGACAGGAGGTTGGCGCTGGACGGCACGATGGGCTGGACCTGCACAGCTTAGCAAAACAGGAATACCTGTCTACGCACTGATAGGATGTCATAGATTAATTTGACCCGCACAGAACATTTATACATTTCACAGAAATGACTCTGTATCGCATTAACGGATACACAGCTCTGGTACATTGAACAGAAATAAGAGAACGACGTCATCATTTCTGTAATTCATCAATATTATATAATAAAGGCTTAGAAATCGGTAGCAGAAGGAACTGTAAAACGCAGCAAGCTAAGAAAGGACGACATTTTGAGGTGTGTTTGTCTTTGTCATGCAGCATAACACCAAATTTGTAATTTCTTTTTTATAGGATGCCATGGATTTAAGGCACTTGCAACAATGCCAGATAGCCAGTCATGTTCTAGAACTATGGGACAGATGAGTTAACGGTACAGTTGACATAAAGTCTAATAATACTGACAATTATGACATTAATTCAAGTCTACCTTGAGCTAAAAACATTACATTACAAATAAGAAAATGAAGGAATAATGCCATGGAACTCTAAAAAGAAAGAAGTTATATGTGTACCACAAAATATCAACACGAAAATACCTATTTACATAAATATTCACTCGTGGTCCTGTTGTTAAATAAGAGTTTGCTATGGATAACGCAGCACTGTGAGAAGCTACGAACTGGCCGAGTCTTAATGACACCAACCTTAAAACGCTCATTTTAAATACGGGAGCCGATTTCCCCTTACGTATTTACGGCCTCGTCCCGTGTGTTAAGAAAAGGAGACCAAGAAGAAAGGACAGCAAGTGGAAACACAGAGGCAATCCGTTCTTGTGAATATATATATATATATATATATATATATATATATATATATAAAATGCAACTCAAATATATTACTTATAAATGAAGGCGTTTATCATATACATATGCTAAGTATGTTATTTAAAGTACGCTTGGGAAAGGTGATGGAAGACGAGGGAGGTGTTTGATAACAAAACACACTTAGGCGTGCATCCCGCACACTGTAGGTATTAATTACCGTGTGTGGCACAAGGAGAAAGGGGCAGGAGAAAGGAAAATAACTCATCAGCCTGGTTTAAAACCTTCCCCGGGTCACCCCCAAAATTGCTGTGATGCTCCTTGCTCCCCACAGCTGGCAACTCTGTCCCAGCTCCTGAACAGCATCACTGCGGAACAAACTCCTCTCTGCGTCCCTCTACAAATGCAACAAGTTTTCTCCTCCAACATCGCTGCATCCATCGAGTGAAAAACCAGGGTGATCTGAGGAAAGAATTCGGCTTTTAGGCTAAGACACCTAGTGATTATTTTAGCATCGGCTTTTGGTGTCCCCCGGGGAACGGTTGAAAAGCCAGCGCGTATCTGCCTTCGATGAGCAATTCTCAGCAGACCCTGTAACTGCCTTTTCCCTCCGGATTTCAAGGCAAACAAGTTTTAATGATTAATGAACAGCAGAAATAACTTGGGGGTTATCGCGCCGACAGTGTCACCTCACCCTTGGGAAAGCCAGGGAGCAAACTGAGTGACACAGGCGAACGGGTTCCGAAGGGGTCGCGATGACCAAGCTCTTCGGTTTGCTGGCAAACAGCCGGCGCTGTCAGAGAATGGGAGAAATCTCTTTCGTTTGAACATGGGAAAGAGCTGGGATGCAGCATCAGGGAAATAATTCTGCGCTGTTATAACATTTTCCATGTACTACGTAGGCCAAAGTCATATAAATTTGGAGTGAAAGTTCATGTTTTGACTTGCAGCATGTGGGCAGCTCCGAGATGAAACGGGGCAGTGTCTGCTAATTTTGGGAGGGGCAGGGTCTGTTATAGAGACCGAAAGCTGATGTTTCTTGGTACAATGGGCTGAACTTTTAGTCCTGACTATACGCAACAGGCACCCAGGACAGGATTCCTCTGTTACGTCCTATAAATCAGAAGAGACCGTGCTGATGCGAAGGTAAAGAAAGCAGCTGGTTGTTTTTCCAGACAAGCTCTGGCCACCCCTGTGGGGACCTGTTACCCCGGGGACACGCAGACCTCGCACAAACACATCCCATTTTCCACTTAACTCCACTGACCTTCCCGTGGAGCTCCTTAGCTTGGTGAGGCATTAAAATCACGTTTTTATGGGCAATATTACAAACAGAGGCAGCAAACTGGCCCAGTACCACCTTCAAGTTGAATAAACTTAGTACTAAACATGGAAGAGATGCAGACATGGAGACGTGAAATCATCTAAGAGCGGGGTGGAGAACGATGCCTCTTGCTACATACTTCTGAAATGGTGGTTGACTTAATTTATCTTCACAGATGAAGGATGTACATAGCACCTATAAAGTACATTACGGGTCTTATGTTTTCCCTTTGGGTTCTAAAAAGGTAAAAATTAAGCTTAGTTTTATGCTTAATAAACAATCACTAAGACTGGGCTGCTGTCGCTTTATTACAGGACCATTATTTAAGCACTATTTTATACGTAAAATGGATTAATTTTATGATTTATTTTTTTATCATGCAGTTATGCATTTTTATCAAGGGAAAGGAAAAAAACGCCAAATGTGGTGTTACGGTATGTTCTCAGCCGTATGAGAGAAGCGACCCATATCTGCCTTAACAGGGTCTAGAGCAGTTGTGCTTTTGTTTTTCCCAGGCTAAAAACCCCAATATTTCTCAAAAAGAAAGAGGAAACATTCAGTCTTGTCAAGAATACTGCTCGGAAAGAAAAAGGACAAATTTTACCACTGCTTTGACGTGAACTCGTTGACCAGTACCGCTGTGGTCCTCCTCTGCTCCTAGACTGGCCCACAGTAGAAGAACCTACCGAGTTTGGAGGGTGGGAGTAGCCCAAACCCATATTTAGCTACAGCACTTAATAAATTACTATTGATCCTACCGATAAAGCCAGTACCTCGCAGCTAGAATTAAGTGCATCTTACACTATGTATCTCTCGACTGTTATAATTAAGAGCGTAGCAAGATCGTCGCAGTGATAGAAAACAGATTTCTTTACTGGTGAAAGGCTTTGCGTCAGGACCACCATGTCAACTTTAAGTTCGAACATAAAACATGAAGAGAGCACTATTGTCATCTAAGCAATAAGTCCTAATGCCACTGTAGTTACTGTAGCAGCATCAATCAAGGCATCATGGTGACCCCGAGCACTGATCCTCCCCAGTTCTTTCGGTTTCGCTGGCAGCCGTGTCCCAGGAAAGCTGTCTTCAGCAAGGCAGAAGCAGGTAAGAGAAAGAACGTTAAAAATCTATGTCCCATCCTGAGTTGTCGTCAGGGGGTGGTTCGTCACTGTCCTCCGGGAAGCTGTCGAAATTGCTTGTGTCTGTTGGAGATGCCACCTGGGAAAGAAGAGAGCAACAAGAATTGCAGAATGATTTGGGCTGGAAAAGACCTTCAAAACCACTGAGTCCAACCATAACCCACCCCTGGCACTGCCCCATGTCCCTGAGAACCTCATCTCCACGTCTATTCAACTCCTCCAGGGATGGTGACTCCGCACTTCCCTGTTCCAATGCCCAACAGCCCCTTCCAGGAAGAAAGTGCTCCCAAGATCCAACCTTAACCTCCCCTGGCGCAACTTGAGGCCGTTCCCTTTGGTCCTATCAAAGGGACGGTCATCGCAGTTGACCTCTGCAGATGTTTCCTCTTCATCTCACAACATCATTCAAGATCATTCATCTCTAAATGCAACAAGCAAGGAAAGTTCTGCATTTGACAACTTTTTGCCCCCCGACTCTGATGATCCTCTGGGGCTTCTAGTCCTGCCCATTGGTACGAGGTTGGCAGAAAAGTCTTGGGCCTCCCTGAATCCCAGGATTTCCAATTTATGGCTCCAGGATCCTGAATTGGAGGCGACAAGCTGGGTCCTGGACACCTTTGAGTTTCCCAACAACCATTGCTCAGTCTACAGATGCTACCAGAGAAACCTGCCTTCCTAGGGTGAAGGCCAAAAATGTTTCTTTTTTGGAAATAATGTCATTTAAAACCTGCTCTAGCTAGATCACTTCCAATTTTTTTGGCTTTACAACAATGACTGAAACTTTCTTACAGTGAGACCCTTGCAATTTAAAAACACGAGACAACACTAAAATAGAGCAGCAGCTCCTCCAGGTCAAAATCATCAGTGTCTTGCTAGAAAACATCAATACTTTAAGCCATACCCCAAGTAGCCAGCACAGGCTGGAGGGGACCGCACTTGCCATATTTTTGAGCACAGAGCCCAGTCTATGGTCCAGGAGACATACGTGATGCTGGATGCTGCTCTAAGCCTTGGGAAAAGACTATTTGATCAACAAGAGCTCCAACCGCGGCTCTAAATTTCATTTGCTGCCCGGGTGCATCAGCACTCCCTGCTACTGAAAACATCTCAGGGAAAATTAAGCTCCTTGAATACCCAACTCTTTTGGTAAAAATAGCTTGGTTGAGGCACAACAGAGCGATGGGATGCATCCCTGTGTAGCGAACACTCTGCTGGCACCATTAAGTTGGAGAGCCTTCACCCTTGGGGTGCTCCACACTGGCCCTGGGCTGGACCATGCTCCTCAGGTTCTCTCATCCCACCCCATGTGGGCTCCCCATGTCTTGGGGATGTACATACAAGACACCGGCTACCAAGGTACAGTTGCTTTGGTCGTTCCCGGGGGACGTGCAGGAGCTGGAGCTTCTCATGAAAGGCTCTCAGCAGCGATGGACGGTGGACCGCACTGGGTGAAAGCAGATGTGGAGCTCCCCAGGGCTCCTCTGCAGTTGTCTACTCCACCACAGTTTCTTGAGCTCTAGTTAGATGAAACTTTAAGGGCAATTAGCCCAGCTTTGGGAAATGGATTGCCTTTAGTGTTCATCTGACAAAAAAGAAAGAGACTGAGTATATCGAACACCTCAAATGTAGAAGGTTCTCTTTTTCTTAGAAGAGATATGATTTGGGGAAGAGAGGTTGGCTAATTAACTGCTAATTAACTTCATGTGATGCTAACGCTGTTGTGGGTGATTCCCCACAGCTCTGAGGTCCAGGTCACCTACATGGCCTGCAGTCCTTCACCCTCAGAGACGTGGGAACAAATGTCCTCCTCCATGTCCTCCCCAGCCAAGAAGGGACACTTACCTCCTGTCCACCCAAGAAGGATGGACATCAGTATCAGCCATCTGGCTGCTTCCCAACATCAGGGCGTGAGAAGAATTACGGTGCAGAGATCTGCACGTCTTTCTCAAAGGCCATGGTGCAAAACAGCACGTCTTTGGGAGAGTCAAGGAGCAGGAGAAGCTTTTCAGGCCAGCTACTGTCACAGGTTTAAGCGGTGCTATCGAGGCTCAGCTGCTCCCTGAAGCAATGTCCTAGGAACAGGCTGTAAACTGAGATCTCCTAAAATCCTGTGCAATAAGAGCTAAGGAGCAGCTTTCGATCGCTGCCCCGGTAGTTCCACAAAAGTGCTGCTGAGGGTTTAAGAGCTGCTGGGTTTAAGAGGTTTTTTCTTAAGGAAACAGCTAGTCTGTACATCCAGCTCTGTTGGCTCCTTTCCAGCTAACAAGGAGAGGCATACTGGTTGAAGAAAAACCCTATTTCTTCTCCCAGAGCTATGGATTTTAGGTCACTTTTCAGATGTGGCCCTTACTGGCAATTGGGATTTTTCCCCAAGCAGCTGAGCTGGTTGTGGAGGAGTCGGCTGAGTGGGACAGAGAGCTTTGGGGTGGACGAGGTTCACTAATTAACGCGGGCAGCTTTTAGAGAGGATCTCAAGGGTATGTTTGGAGAAGATATTAGTCCTAAGAGCTCTAGGAAAGAATGAGCTGTGTTGAAGTGGGATTAGGGCAGTATATGGCTGTCAGCACTGAGTTGTCCTGGAAGAAGGATTCCTCTGAAGAGGGAAAGATGCTCCTGTCTACTTTGGACGGCCTTGCTGGTGATGTGCTGGTCAAACAGGGGACAGCAGATCACTGTCCTAGGAGCAATCGCAGACATGTTGCCTGGTGGGACCTCTCCAGACCCAAACATACAGCCTTGGTGAAACCAGAAAGTAATGCCAAAGAAGAGGACTAGGTGCTCGCACAAGCCTTTTCTCCTAACTGAAAAAAACCCAAAGAAAATAGGGTTTTCTGCTCAACATGCTGGAGGGCGGCTTTCCTCTAGGCAGTGCCAAAGGAGCCGAGACCATTTCTGGTGGTGGAGCAACGTCCCAGCTTGGGGACATCAGGGAGCAATTCACGCCCATAGAAAGCAGATAGCGCTGAAGTCACCGCTGCTGGTTAGACACGCAGGGTTCACGCAGAGATTGCATAAAAACACTATTAGAAATGTTCTTACCAAACTAAAAATCCACTCAAAACAATTAGAGCAACATATTGGGGTGTTTTCAGGCTACACCGACATCCTGCACAGGTAAACCAGGAACTGAAACCACATGTGAATGAGCAAACTCCACTTTATTATCTGACTTGAAAAGTGGTGAACAGTACTGCTGACAAATTAAGGGTCATTAAAAAGAGGTTTAACAGAAAAAAAGAGAGTTTTGATTTGTAAAACGTTTGGATGTTCTTCAGGCATCCTGCTTGAGGTGGATATTTGCAAAGTCCGGCTTTCTCCCACTGACTGCCCATCGGCCAAAAGAGGGGGGACGCAAAACCCTCTTGCCCTTTCATAGCTGCTAAAACAACTTTGGGCCGGCAGATTTACCCCCGGAGCTGCGCCCGCGGCTGCAGGAGCTGCAGGACCACGGGCGGACGGAGCGCCGGGGCGCAATTAAATACGATTGCTAATGTCATTCTCTCGCTGATCCCGCGGGAGAGGCACAGAGAGAAAGGGATTAGGTTGAAACAAGGAGGGGAGGCTGCAGAACAGAAGGGGCCAAGGTAATTTCTATCAGCTAATCCTGTTTGGTTTCCCTTAGCGGCGGGCTTTGTGGGCAGAGAGCTCACAAAGACATCAAAGGAAGAGCTTTGCTCCAAAGGAAAATGAGTCGAGCTGTCCCTCCGCGTCTGTTTAAACATAAACTAGGCAGTAACGGGGCTTTTCATGTAGGACATGGACGCGGGAGAAAAAGGGTGAAAAGCACAAAAGAAAAGACAGAAGGAAAGGTTAATGCAAAAGAAAAGGGAGGCAGCATACAAATCCCACTGGCCTCGCCGAAAGAAATAAGAATAAAGGAGAAATGAAGAGGACACATCTGAGAGAAGAGGTGAAAGGAGCTCTTAACCGAAATGGGAAAAAGCAGATGAAGAAACAACTGGAGCAGGTGAGGACGAGCAAAATGTGCAGTTGTGAGCGATCCTGCCCTGCTCTCCTGCTGCAGAAGGCGATTCAGTGCAGTCATGCCCTCCCCAAACCGTCTTCTCCAGGAGGAGACTGCCCACGCATAGCTGGAAATGTCTCTAACGAGTCTTCTTCAAGCATCTCCAGAAGAAATAAAGCACACGGTGTCACCACCTATCTACAGCGTGTGAGTGCCCGACGCTCACAACATTCACGTAAAAGAAACTTATTGGTTTGGAAGGAGAAAATAAGTTGGAAAACTTACACTTGGTATTATAGGAGGTGTCAGCGTCCCTTTTCGTAACCCTTCCCAGTTAAAGCCTTCAAACCATCTAGAAGGGAGGGAATAAAGAAACACTTAGACATACAGTGAAAATCTCTCTGTAGCATAAAACTAAATTTAAATTGCTTGAGCAGTGGGTTTCATCTTCCGCAGTCAAATTGTCCAATTAGCCTTAATAATTTTTCCTGTCACCTTTACGCATTTTTTTGGGGGACTGAAAATGAAATGTGTGTAGCAACCCAGCAGTGATACCACGGCAAGTACAAATTACAGATGCTCAGAAGAAAACTGCTCCTCACTGCAGATGTCCTGGCTCTTTCCTTCTTTTAGGGTCAATCCCTCCCATATGAGACCCTCAGTGTCCTTTTTTCATATAAGATTGGGAGCTAAAGCGATGCACAGGGATGTTCTTCTCCTGGTTTGGGCATCTGGGGTTTGCTTGAGCTGCAGCAGCTTAGATGAGTGGATGAGCCCTGAGTTTCAATCTGTCCACCCCAAAATGTCCATTTCTGTTGCTTTGGGGATGGGAGAAGGACCAGCGTGGATGGATGAAATAACCTGTTTCTGCAACGGGTCTCTAACTTGTTCTTATTCCCCTCCAGCGTTGTGAAAACTTGTGAGACATCCCTTAACAACTCTCTCCCGTCAGCCCCAAAGGGATGATGAATTAACATTAGAGGTAGAGAGGAAGCGAGGGGAAGAGAAATCAAGGAAAACCTCAGAAAGGGATTCCTCAAACAACAAAAACATCCAAGCAGACAGTGGCTGAGTTGGATTCCTTCCAAATGATCTTCTGTGCTAGAGTCGTTGAAGTGTAATGGTCAACGTGCAACGCGTTTTGCTCACAGGCAAGGCTGGCATCTGCACCAAAACACCAGGGAAAACGAGCCTGATGGAAATTCAATTAGAGTCTAAAACACACTACAAGGTCAAAGGAGTTTAAGAAGAGTGTTTCCTGCTGAAAATGGAAGTGTTTGAAATGCATGGTTCTGTGGGATTCTGGGTTCTGATGGATGGTGGAAAAGACACTTACTTGTGCTTTTGGATGTCCTTCACTCCGTTTTTCAAGTTGCCTAACCTTTCTGATGGATTGTCCCTATAAAACAAACAACACATCGCTTACTTTCTTAATTCTTCTGAACAATTAATTTATTTGCAAATAAGATCAAAGTGATAGTATTTCATGAGCTTACCTGCATAGTTTTTTAATTAAATTAGCAGCATTTTTGGCAATCTTCTTTGGAAATTCAATCATGTCTATTCCCCTTAATATGATGTTATAGGTCTTCATGGGGTCTGGGCCTGAGAAAGGGGGACTTTACAGAGGAGACGAAAAAGATTAAAAGCTTGTCTTCAAAATGACACAGAAAATCACTTCAACCAAAACGACCCAAAGCAACACATAGCACCCCGCTGAAATGAGAAAAGGACGGTAACAGACCTTATAGCAGGGCCTGTTGCGACAGGACAAGGGGTGATGGTTTTAAACTACAAGAGGGGAGATTCAGGCTGGATATAAGGAAATTGTTGCCCCTGAGGGTGGTGAGAGACTGGCCCAGGTTGGCCAGAGAGGTGACGGATGAACCATCCCTGGAGACATCCCAGGCCTGAGGAACAACGGGGTGAGCAACCCTCGCTGGCTCATTCTGTTTGAGGTTGTGACATGGTTTCAGTGGGGATTAATTAGGTTTCCATTGGTTTAACAGAACAGGGGTCTGGGTCTAGCCCCAAAGGACAAGGAGGTTGAGGTGATGGATCTTTTCTAGCTCCTGTATCCTGGGAGTGAGCGATGCATGATGAGGTGAGGAGTACAAGGAAGCTGCTACTGCCAAGGTGAGCAGTGATACGTACATAAAAAACTAAAGAGGGGAAGGGATATGGGATATTTAGGGATACAGGATATCTAGGGATATAGGACTCAAGTTCCCATGGTCTCAGTCTCCCTCCTTGTCAGATGTGTGGCCACGCATCACCGCACCCCCTGCTTGAACTGCAAACCCTTTCCCCACCACGTTCAGCTCACTCTGGGTTACAGTTCGGGGCCAAAAATGAGTTTTTAGGGTGTCATTTCACAGTGCTTTCCCAAAAGCCTGCTCGCGTCCTGCCTTTTGAGAGGAAGCTGTGATTTAAAGTGGAAAACCTAACGCGCAGTGCTGTGCCAGCTCTGAACCTGTCCCTGGCCTAATCAGGGTGACAACGGCAGAAAGATTCAGCTCTCTGTTCCGCAGCAGCGCTGGCCCCGATGCCCATACCTGCCAGTCAGGAGCTCATACATTAAGATTCCCAGTGACCAGTAGTCTGCCGAAATGTCGTGACCTTTGTTCAGGATGATCTCGGGGGCTACGTACTCCGGGGTGCCACAAAAAGTCCATGTTTTCTTTCCAAATCCTATTTTCTTTGCAAAGCCAAAATCGACCTGCGGAAAGGAGCAGAAGCAGCATCAGGGCAGAGCACCAGAGGAATGTCAGCCGTGCGCCCCGCTCCTCTTGAAGTGAAGCAAAGCAGAAAGGAAAGTCCCCTCGTGGGAATATTCTCCTCGCTAAAAGCACCGCGGGTCCTTCCAGAGCCAGACAACCGCAGTGACTTTTTCGCCCGTTTATCCTTTGAGGTATGAAAGGAAGGTTCTTGTGAGGGAATAAGAACAAATGCCAGCGCTGAGGGTTTCTTGGCAGATGTAACTTCGTATCATTCACAGCTCAGGTTGACTTATTTTGCCTTTTTTTTTTTTAAACTCCCAGCAAGGAACTAAATACTGACCATTTTGGCACCTACTGAGAAGGTTCAGATTCCTCTCCCAGTATAAAGAGCCATGCAGTATAACAAGCATCCTCCCAATTTGCTTGAGGCTGATGGAACATCCTTGGTGGGCTCCCAAACCTCAGTGTACCGCTATGGCACCAGCAAGCACGGAAAATCAGATTATCCTGGGAAATGAAGCAGAGTGCAGGTATTTTCAGCTCGAGCCCAGAGCTGTGGCCTGCAGCACTCTGCTGTCCCTTCATGGCTGGGAGATGCTCCTACACCTTGTGCTGCTCAGGAGCAAAATGTCCCACATGGTGACAGTCCCAGAGGGATGTGGGACACTTCTTGCACTATCATGCACATGGAGCTGGTGACAGGGCCAGCAGAGACCCAGGTCTGGATCCTCCTGGGGTAAGGAGAAGAAGAGACTTTATCGTCCTTTATCATCAGGCACCTTGTTGGACTCCTCGGCCTCAGCAAAAACCTATAGAGGACAACACTGCCCTGTCCTGTCATTCATTAGGTGACACACTGTGGCTGCCACCAGGTCATGATGGTGATGGTCCGACTTAGTCCTCCTGGCTCCTGATGCTGACCCCAAGTTTCCCTTCCCAGAGGTAGGGAAAGGTCCCCAAGCAGGGGGGCAGACACCTTGCCCCCCCTGGGACTCTCACAGGGAGGACAGCAGCTCTTTCTAGGGGCACATCGTCCCATCCTTCACTGATGGCTTCCCAAGCGCCCACACCATCCAGTGCTCCCACCAAGACAAGTCTTGCTTTCCTTCTCCCCCTCTCCACGGTCTCACCCGGCCGTTCGGGGTACCCCTTACATGCAGGGTACCTCTGTGCTGATTTCTGAGGCAAAAAAAGTCATGTGAACGAATAACGCAACAGAGTGAAACCCATCAGGAACTCCCTAATTTGGGGGATGGAGGTCTTTGCATGTGCTGCCGTCCTGGTTTGAGGAGCTGGATCTTGTAGGGGGACAGCACTGAGAAGGGCCGTGACTTTGTGGGAAGAGCAGTTTTAGGCAGAGGCCTACCCAGTTGTCCCAGAGGAGCTTGCACAGATCAGTAACACAGTCCAGAGCAATTAATAATAATAATTTTTTGCCATGGCAGGGTCATGATTAATATTTCCATGAAGAACAACTTTATTATTGCCCACACAAAGGGCCTGACACAGAAACAGCAGCCTACAAAATTTGTTCCATCAGCTGCATCTAAAGCCCACAGATGCAAGTCTTCCCCCTCTCTCATCAATATTTCAAGACGTGTATTTTATGTTATCTTTTAGTCTTTCCATAGCTCCGAAACATCTGGGTGGATTTCTCCTGATGCTCGTTTCTAAACATTTCCACTTCAAGGCTACGGATCTGAATTTCAAGGCAGAATTAGTGTTTCCCAGCTCAGCTGTACCCTGAGCCTCAGTCTGTGGGAGGTTGGGGAAACATCTCAGTGGTGGGTGACAACACCCTGGCCCTGATCTGATCTGATCTGATCTGATCTCACCTCACCTTTTTGGCTGCACCAAATGTCGCAGACACTCACCAGTTTGGCATAACCTCGATGATCCAGAATGAGGTTTTCTGGCTTGAGGTCCCTATAAATGATCCCCTTGGAATGCAAATAGGCAAATGCTTCGACCACGCACGCCGTGTAAAACCTGGTTGTTGAATCCTCAAACGAACCTCTGCGTAAAATGGGAGAGGAAAAATGGATAAAGAGATTAGATCTCCTCCCTTACTGGACTTCACGCTACTGTTAAAATATCTATACAGTTCAGTAGAGTCACCCTAACACCTGGAAAGTGCCTGTTGCTAAATGCACCTTTATATATGAATTTAATTGTATTTCCATTTTTGAAGTTAGCATCTTTGCCTCGTTTCAGCACCAGTTTGGAATCAGTTTTCCGAAGCAAAGCACTCCCCTGCCCGCTGGGAGCTGGCTGAGCTCAGAAGTGCGTCTAAGCTAGGTGGCAGCAGAATCACAATTTAAAGCTGAGAGAACTGAAGATGAAATTAAGAGGCTTAGACAATGATGAGGAAAAAATGTCACCCAGCACCTGCTAACTTTGCTGCGATTCTTGTTTTAATGGTCCGGAAAAGACACGCTGGTAGGAAAAGGAAGAATTACAAAAAATTTGTTCTAAGTAATTAAAAAATAATTTAATCTTCGCTTTGCAATCCATCTTTCTGATGCATTTCTTTCTCTTCCCAAATTGAATTATGTTCCAATTCTGAGCCTACTACATAGTTACACGTGATTCACTGCATCTTTCCCTGCCTCGTGGGTGTGTTACGTCCATGTCCCATGTCCAACCACCCCCAAAACCAAATGCTGCAAGGTCAAAAATCCTGCCGGGGCAGGAAATGCCAGGACCACATTTTGTCATGCGTGATGGCATGGTATGTAATTACACACTTTCCCAACAATCTTATTTTTCCATAGCACCCCCGTGTCCTGACCGCGTGGTGCTCCGTGCAGGGTGTGGATTTGCTGCATGATCATGTTTCCCAGTTGGATGAGCGGCCCTCATTTAATATGTGATATCTGGACTAAAAGCCTGCGCAGGACTACGGATTTCCTCCCGCTCATCGCTACCATACTCGACTGTGTTGTAAATATTAAGAAATATTAACAGATATTGTTTATCACAGTGCCTCCGTGACAGAGGTGGATGTTGCTATTCAGGGTGGCAGATTTTGATTAAAATTAAGATATGCTGCTGGTTATTTAGAGATGAAGACGCAGGGAAAGGGCAGTCAAAGACTTGTTGTAGATGCAATTTATTGCTTGAATACCATCGCTACCATCTTCTGTATCTTTTCAGAGAGGTCATCACAAAGTAGCTCTGGATAAGTCTCCACTTATATCAAGCCTTGTATGTGTTGGATACAACCTCAACCGGTCTTCTTTCTCAGTTATGACTTTGTTAGAGGCTCAGTTATCGCTTTGTCAAACAAAAATAGCTCCCCATCTTTCCGGGATCTCAAATCAAACGTAGCATGGTAAGATCCAGGTTTTGCCCATCAAAGACCTCTGGCTATCTGAAGGCGTATTAGAAAATATTCCGCTTTGTAGGACAACAGTTTCTTAAAACTCACCTGTCCCTGAGAATTGTCCAGAGCTCTCCACCTAGACAGGCTTCCATCAGCATGTACAGGTACTTGCTGTCCTTGAACGTTCTGTAGAGCCTGTTGGTGGCAAATGAGAAAATCATACATAAATTCACCATATGAGCAAAGGCACCAATCGTTCTCACTTCTCACGGACTGTGGGCTTCACCCCAGGAAGCACCACAACACTAAGGGAAATCTTTCAGAGCTAGGGCTACATTTAAGGAGATTATTTCCATGTCTTTTCTTGGGTGGGAAATACCAGTATTTCAGCAGAAGAAGATGCGCATCTGAGCTGTGAAGTCCATCATGGACCTTGGAAGAAGATGTCACCGCTACTCCGGGTGCTGCAGGTAAAACCTGCCACTTCTAACAGCGTAATGTGACACTTGCCTTTCCGGATGTGCTTGAAAGAGAAGTGTTCCTATCGTTTTTTATGACATCCATATCGTCTTATTCAGATGAGCCCGGCTGCAGATGGGCAGCCTTCCTTCCCTTTGATCATTTCAAACAAGCGCTGCCTGATTTGTGATTAGTTTCAGAACTTAAACCCACTGATGTGGTAGAGCTTAAAGAGAATTCATGCACACACAGGTATCTAAAAGTGCTTTTCCTCTTCTTTCCAGGGACCGAATGTGGAGGAAAAATTGCCTAAAGGCTTTATAAACCTCCCTCCCAAGTGCCATCTAAATTATGTGGTGAAATCTGATATATTAAACAAATGGAACCATACAACTATGGAAATAAAAATAGGGAATTCAGGATTAGCTGTTTTATTTAACATTGAACTGCTGTTGTACTTGTTGTTACACAGGTGGGTATATGTGGGTTGCCGGCAGGAACAAGCTCATTGTATGCGGATACTGGAAAGGCTTCTTAGCAGCTGCACTGTTTAGAAACTGATTTAAAAATGCGAGTTCCAAAGCAGAAGGGGATGCTGAGGGATATTCTGCTGCGGTGTCATTGCTCCATTCATGGGAATATCCAGGAGTTAAAAATTCAAGGGTGGATGCAACACGATATAAATTAGAACAGGTGGTTTTGCAGATTCCAGCTCTTCCCAGCTAGTGATAAACCCAGTTCTTAATCTAATACGCTCGGTGCTGATCTACCTGGGAAACACTCTGTAGCTAAAAGGTGCCATTTACAGCCACGACGACACTGAACCTGTGGTTCAGATCTTGCCTTACCTATGGTGACATTTAAAACCTCAGTTACAACCCCCTTCTCGAAAACAGTTGGAACAAATGTTCTGACCTACATATTCAAGAATCAAGAATATGAGTAACTATTTTAAATTACTCGGTAATTTAAATGCTACTGAAAGAAGGCATTACTCTCTCTAGTGCAGGTAGCCCTACTGAAAAATGGCTTTCCAGAAAATTCTATGGGCATCAAATCTGGCCTAAAATGTGCAGAAAAAAAAAAAAAAACACATATAAAAAAATAGTTTCTCAGTAGTAATGGAAACACCTTTGTGTTTCCATTTCAATATTTGAATTGATTTTTTATTAATTTTCTTAGTCATCTAAATATCTGCAGATCCAGGGCAGACTTCCACAGCTCAACACTTGTTTGGCCCTTTACCAAACACACACAGAGGATTTTGTTCTGTAAAATCCTTAGGTCATCTATAAGTACATTTTATTTAGCCGTACTTGGCCTCTTCCGCTTCTTCTGCCTTGTTTAATACATTTTAATAACCAAACATTCTTCAAAGATGTTTAATGAAGTTTCATGACGAGTTAAGAAAATAATCAGGTTGTTTGGCAATTTCATCTTTCCTGTTCTGGTGTCCCAGAGGTTGTGTCTTTGCTCAAAGACCATTTGAAACCTACCTTTCACCTGGCATCTCAAAACACAATTAATCTATTGAAGTGATAAGATTTCTGCCTGCAGCGCCCAGAAAAATATCATCCCAGGTGCTCCAAGAAAGGTCATAACCAGGTTATGAGTAACTTTAGGATAGAAACTATAGGGCAACTTAAAATCCCCGTGAATGTGCAAAAGCAGAAGTGAGGGGTAAAAGTGAACACAGAGTTTGATAAACCAGATATTTTCTAACTGTGGCACATGCAGTGAGAAAAGTTTGGGCTTTATGACTTAGAAAGCCCCTTCCCAGTGCAGGATTTCCACGGGGGATTTATTAAAAATAGATAAGGATGGCTTGTTACTGTAAAGGATGGGAATTATTGGATCATACAGAAGGAAAAGACCTCTGGCTAACTCATCCTTTTTTCACCTGCCTGCTGAAAGAATAAAAAGTGGGAATTAAGAACTATTTATTTTATTAACTATGAATATCGGTGACTCCATAAAGAAACATTTGTAGGCTCAGGATTTTATTTAGGATGGGATATTTCTGTATACAGTGTCAAAATGTCCCTCCAGCTGAATGGCCCCGCACTTCACCCTTTACATCCCCTTCCCGAGACAGCTCAGGCTGCAGAAAATAAATCTATAGGCTGAAATAGCCCCCGCATGGTATATTTGGCTCTAGCCTAGGTAACGGGGGCATGTTTGTGAAGAAAATATGACGGCACGAAGGAAACGGCAGCTGGGCAGGGTGTCGGGCTGCAGTTGTCATCCATGAATCAGAGGTGAAGCCGCGGGCTCCGAGGGAATCCCAGGAAGGAAACACCCCCTTGGTGACAAATGGGGTGTCGGTCCTGGCCCGGGATTTGTCTTTGCTTTATCGCAGGGGTTTGGTTTCGCTCTTGGGTTACTAAGTCTCTGCGGAGCAGTTTTTGGGAGTGGGGTTGATGTACTCACAATCCTCGAAGGGTCAGAAAACTTCCACTGTTAGGGTTAAAACCAAGTGCCCAGCACCTGATTTTAATCACTGGAGAACTGTACCTGCTTAGGTTTAGGAGAGGGAAATGGTTCTAGTGCATTTGCCTGTGATGAGCCAAGGGACACTGAGCTGGATCTAATATACCCTAAAGAGCAGCTCTGGATACAACAGAGCAGCACATGACGTTGAAAGATTAAACCCTGCCTTTCAGTTTCTTTTTGCAGGAAGGAAATTTCAGAAGAAAAAGGAAAATCAACCTTTAACAGTGGCAATGCCAAGTCACGGTGCGCGTATCTACCTGGAGCATCACAAAGCCCCATGAGCGTGGCACGGGGACAAAGCAAACCAGTTTAGACTCGAGTTTAGTTTAGGCTTGGGCAGATGTCCCTCATGGGCAGAGTAATCCCACGTTTGCCTGTGGAAGACCTTATTCCTTGCACTGTTCTCTGCAGTCCCTTGCAGGGAAGCTGCAGCTGAAGTGTTTTTCTAGCGATGGGAGGTTTTACAAAAGGCCGAGCCCAGCCGTGCTGCGCTCCCCCACGGGCCGGTACCTCACGATGAAGTCCGAGTGCGCGCTCTGCATGATCTGCTTCTCCGAGCGGATGTGCTCCTGCTGCCTCGTGTCCACGATGTGACGTTTCTTCAGGATCTTCATGGCGAACGTTTTCGACTCTTCGCTTTTCAACTGCACCTTGGGTAAAGCAAGCAAAGGCACTGGTTAGGAGCGGGGCACATTGCCTCGCTGCATGGGGACCCTGTAAACCCACCACCCTACCCACCCTACCTTCAAATAATTCCTCTCACCTCTCCAGTCATCAGCTTCGCTTCGGTATGAACCAGATTTCTGAATTTCTTGGCCTGTCGCTAAACTGAAAGGCCATTTCTAAAATCCCCACATACTTTAGGGGAACCCCAACCGCTGGTGTTCCGCTCAGGTCAGACGTTGCTAGCCAAGGTACAACCTTCACAAAGCCTTTTGCTGTTGCTAGGAACAAATGCACCAGCTCTGGCAGGGAAACGTGGTCCTTGGATGTTTGTAGAGGATGAGCAGAGCTGGCTTTTCAACAGCACCACTCCGTCACAGCTTTACTTTTAACCTTAAGCCTCAGTAACTTATTTTTAGCCCGAGACGAAGTTGTTTGCTTGCTTGTCGGAGTAACCCTGGTAACTTCTGAACCCTGAGGCATCCCCAGCCCGCTCTGAGGGACCGGTCCCCATCCCAGCCGTGGAGCGCAGCCACCCGTCCCATCTTGGCCATCCCCTCTTAGTCACCGCCCAGCGAGAGAGGAACCTCATCACACATCCAGGCCTCTTAGTTTGCTGAATTCCCCTGGCAGCTGCTCACAATAATATCACCAGTTAAATGCTCTTCCCCCCTTTATAGCAAGAGGTGCCATTTGGTGACTTCTATTTTGGTTTTCTTGCCTGTCATAAAGCCCCATCAGAAATCCAGCTGGCCTTATAGGTTAGGAGACAACATCCACGCGACCACAATATATTTAATAGAACATCTATTTGTATTGGGGTTGATGTGAGACATGGCACACATCGTAACCTTGAACGCTTTCCTCCCCATTTGCTTTCTTCACCTAATGGTCCAGGTCACAGGGAAAACGCAAGGAGGGAGGGTGTCCTCAGCATCTCGTCTTTGTCAGGAATCGAACTGGCACTCGGATGGCCACAAAGATACACATCACATAAGGAAATCAACCCCAAAAGGCTGGTTCTCAGCTGGCAAAGAGATTTCCACCATCACCACCATAAATGATTCAGAAATAAACCCTCATAAAGAGCCCACCCATCCGCGGCCAAAGTTTTCATCCAAAATTCTTCAAGATGTATATTTGTGTGCATGTATCTGTTTTAAAACCACCCAGGCTTTCGGTCCCCCAGATTTGTGGCTTCTGACTTTCCCCGCAACCACAAGCATTTCCATGCCCACATGAAACTTTTCTTTTTCCAAAGAATGCGCTGCTCTGCATTTCACACTGAGACGTGTAATTATTAGCTTTGCACGAAGCCCGCCTTTGCCATTTAATCTTCAGGGAGACAGGGTACAAAGCCCTAAACAATCCCCAGAAAATACAGAAAAACATTCTTCCTCATCTCCACAGCAGAGCTGCTCGGTTCTTTATTGAACTGGTGCTACACAGCGCTGCCTTTGCTCTGTGGTTTGACCACAGCTCAAAGCAGAACGAAAATCTGCATTTAGGGCAGGCTGAAAGTGATAAAAATATTTTTGGTTTTGGGTCAGGGTTTGTTTTTTTTTAATTTCTTTTCTTTTTCTTTTTGAATAAACTGCATATGGAGTCTAGTTCAACCATTTGAAGTAAATGATTTGATGTTATCCAATGTAAATCAAAGCAGGCTGTTTTGGGGAGAGGGAGAGGAGTGAGGCGATGCCCGTGGAATGAAGACAGGAGGAAAGCGAAGGTAAAATCTGAGCTGAGCAGAATTTACTAAAGCTCGCCAAAAAAAAAGATCAATCAAGGTTCATTCTGACCAAACATTTAGACCTGGAGAAGTTATCCCTCTTGCTTCTGATGGCAAAGCAGATCGCATGGTTTCCCGTCACATCTGGCGATGGACAAGCGCCATTAGTTGCCATACTTTCAAACAAAAGTCTGTGCAAATCTCTATTCTACATTACAGACCAGATTTGATTTCTTTCAGCCTGTATTTTTTAAGGCTCGGCCGTCCACAGCCAAACAATAATGAACAGTGGAACCAAGCAAGTAGCTCCAGTAGCAAATTTGAATGTTTCTTGGTCAATTTGGACAGGAAACATTTCTTTTTTTTTAAAAAAGGTATTTAACGCTCTAAACTTACCTGAACCATAAATTCCTATTTTCCTAACGTTAGTCTGTACTAGGCATCAGTGTTAAAATTAAACGCAACAACCTGCTAGAGACCCAGATGAATAAATTCCAATATTTTATAATGAATCCTAGTATGAATAAATCCTGATGTGTTCCCTTCTAGTCTTTTCATTTTAATATCATGAATTCTGACCACCTTATTTTTATGTTTTTCATTAAAAAGGCTATTTCTCTTATTAATAACCGGGTTTTTTTCAAGGATGCCTGGGCACATGATGGGGAAGTAACCCGTTTCCCTATAGACATACTTGCACAGGTTCTAAATAAGCACAAGAAAGGAAATTACTACGAGGAAGCAGAAGGCAGTGGTTTGATGATGTTATCACTGCCACAACTGTTCAAATATAGAACAATCAGGCGGCTACAATTAGCTAATGCAAGGCTTTGACCTGATGCCACAGGAGAGTTTAAATCCATTTTCCATTCCCACTCCTGGCGCGTTTCAGACCACAGGGGATTTGTGAGAGTTGGAGAGCGCGGGGGGCGGAATTATTTGCATTAAATGCGCTGATGCACCAAAACAAGCCGCTGAGGTACAAAATCTAAATGTTACGGTTTGGATTACCCAGTTGGCCACCTGGAAAATGAATTCTGCAAACTTCTCCTCCTTCTTCAACATGTCCAAGTCCTCCTCTTACTTTGGTGTTTCTGCCAAATGGGGGAACTACAAGGACTGGTTTTATGATGTAAAGCTGGGGAGCTCTAGGTCATTTCTAAGACTCTTAAAAACAGTAATTTATAATATTAAGCTCATGATAGTTAACAGAAAAAACACATGTTAAATCTCAATCTAATTTCAAAAGCAGAAAAAAACTTCTCTAGGAGTCACCTGAACTTTTTCTTTAGAAAAAAGGATTAATGTTGAGAAGATGAGAAGGGGCTGCTGAGACCACCCTGTTCTCCAATTATAATGAGAAAAATAGCGCAGGGAGCTGCAGAAGTCACAAGGATTTTGCCCCTTGGTTCAGGAGGAGGGGCAGAAGCTCAGCCCCCCATAGACACCCACCACAAAAATCTCCTAAACGCTTCAGAAAGGGGAAAATCGTGCAGCTGGCCAAGGTGGGCAGTTTGCAAAGGAGCCGTTCTTGCTGCACAGCTCACGAGAGCAGCTCTCCCGCACCTGGAAGCAACACCTTACGTTTCAAAGGACTATTGATTCGGTGGAAACCTGCTGGAGCCTGGGGCTTTAATCGCTCTCTCCAAGAGCAGCCGAGGATCGACACGGGGTAACCACCGACCTCCAGCTCTCTCAGCCATATTTTGCGAGCTTAAAGAATTTCTGGTGCCTTTCCTCCTCCTTTTTTTCAGTCCTCTCCTCACACTGACCTTCCCCAGTCATTGCCCTTTCACTGGCACAAAAATCTCCAAAATGACTCTGGAAGATGGAGTGATAAGAGCAAACATCGAGGCCACTGTAAATGTCCACGTTCAGCAATAATATTAAAGCTGTTCATCTGCTAAAAGGTTCAGTGGCAGGAAAAAATTAGAAATAAAATTTGTAGCACGGAGCAGACTCCTGCCCTTTCTCTGCACCTTCGTACCCACATTTCAGCTTTCCGTTTTAGGTCCATCTCATCACCGACCTCTGGCACACAGTCTGCGCCTGCAATTCTGTCTCCAACTTGCACGGACTAATCGCAAAATGTGAAGCGAGCTGAACATCCAACCTCCACTGCGAGCAGGCTCGCACCATCCTTTCTACTGCAATAAGCCCCAAAATGGTGAATCCAGGGCGCGGCGTGGCCGTTGGCACAGTGGTGAGAAGGCTGTGGAACACCAGGCAGGCTGAGAAGCAGTTGGATGGATGGTTGGATAGTGGGAGGAAGAGACTCTCCCCTGAAGCCCAAGGTGCCCTTGCAGAACCGCTTCACCACTCTTCAGACTTGGAAAGGAAAGAGGGAGAGGGGCTCCTATCAGGGACATCACCAAGAGGCCACCAAGCCTCGTCCAGCTGTTGTTGTCTCACAGGGGCACCAGGAGCAACCTGAGGAGTATCAAGGAGGATGACAGAGCCCTGGAAGTGGTGGTGAGTGTCTCTGGAGCACAGGGAGTTTGTTCATCAATCCTCCCCGTCAAAGTGAAGGGGTTTGAAAGGGGCAATCAAACACGGCAAACCAACAAATGGTGACAGGATTGGTGCCACAGTTGGCGGTTCGGCTACTTAGACCATGAGAAACCTGGTCTACTGGGGCTGATGGGGTCCATCTGTCAGAGAAGGTGAAGAGCATCTTTGGACAGGGGCTCGCCAAGCTGGTGAAGAGGGCTTTAAACTAGAATTGCTGGAGAAGGAGACCCTCAATCCATCCCACTCCACCCAGTTTGATGCCGGTGCCAGCAATGGATGCCCAGGGCCCGGAGAAGGGTCACAGGTCAGCAGCAGAGCACCTGAAGAGCAGCAGAAAGCAATTCCAGCCTCTGCAGCCAGTACCTCAGCTTCAGCGGGGGCCTGGCTCAAATGTCTCTATTCAAACGCACGAGCACGGGGAATAAACCAGAGGAGCTGGAGATGTCCAGAGACCTGCAGGGCTGTGATCTTATTGGCATCACGTAGACGTGGTGGGATGGCTCCGCTGGGCATGGATGAAGAGCCAACTGAGAGTTTATGGGTCAGGACTAAAGGGAGAGCAGGGACAGGTGACATTACAGTGGCGGTCTACTTCAGGCCACCCAACCAGAAAGACCGAGAAGATGAGGCCCTCCATAGACAGGAGCAGCCTCATGTTCACAACCCTGGTCCTCACGGGGGACTTGAACCAATCCAATATCTGTTGGAGGGACAACACAGCAGGGCAGAAGCAACCCAGGAGGTTCCTGCAATGTGTTGATGGTAACTTTCTTCTCCAAGTGATAGTGAAGCCAATGAGGAGAGATGCTATGCTGGACCTTGTTCTCACCAGCAAGGAGGGGCTGGTGGGGAACATGAAGCTCAAGGGCAGCCTTGGCTGCAGTGACCATGAAACGGTGGAGTTCAAGAGAGTAGATTTTGGGCTCTTCAGGGTTCTGCTTGGTAGAATACCATGGGATGAAGCCCTGGAGGGAAGAGGGGCCCAAGAAAGCTTTCTTCTGTGCCAGCCCCGAAGCTGCCTTCTCCCCACGTGCCTTGCTGTCACACGTCACTTGGGGAGCACCGTCCATCTGGTGTCATCACCTCATCAGCTCCTCTTTGCCTGTGCTTCAGCATGATGTCACACTCCGATGTCACCACGCGTTTTTTTGGCAGTCTGAGTCATCGTGACAAAACTACCCCCAAGTGAACCCAAACAGACGGGTCACCATCCAAAAATATGCTCAATCAGAAGTTCCCTTGAGGAGGACATGGCAGGGAAACAGGCGTCATTTTGTTGCTAATAAGTTGAATTCACAGGGCTACCTTGAACTTCTCAGCGTTGAGAAAGTAACGCTGCTTCAGTGGAAACGCTTTAAAAAGTTCAGCATGAAGGGGGTGAAGATGTGTTGATGGCGAGCTGAGTAGAAGAGGAACTCGACAAGATTGGGACAAGATGCAAACACAGCGGAGAAGAGGAAGAGAAAAGAAGGAGAGATGAAGGGGAGAAGAGAAAGAGAAGAGATCCAACCTCTTCTGCTTTTCCAAGTCCTCGTTTCCTCAGACCTCAGCTGGCTTCTCCTGGCTTCTTGGTGCTTATATGAAACTGTCGGAACTGCTCCAAAAGCGTTGCTTTGCTTTACGGTGTAGAAACTTCTGCAACTTCCAAAACACACAGTGAGCTTGAAGCCGGATTATTTTTTTTTTAAACACAGCTATAATTCACGTACAAATAAATATGGTTTTACACCTTACTGCTTTTTCATACTTTCTGGGAAAATGCATATTGATGAGATAAAATCCAGGCCTTGATGGAAAAAAGAGTAAATGGATCCATCTGAATGTTTCTTATCCTTCCTTTGTCCCTAGTTACTATAAATGATATGTGTATTATATACAGTCTGCAGTGCGGACCAACTTCCCTGCAACTCCAGTGAGAGCTGAACGGACACAACGCAAAGTGAGCCTGAGAATCTGTAAACCTTAATAAATATTTACCGGCATGTAGAACAATCCCCAAAAGAAGGATTTCTTTTCAGTGAAGACTAGTGCGGTGCCTGAACATTGCCATACCTCACCTGAGGATAAATTATTTTAACTGCACCCATCTCATTCATGTCTGGTCTTCTATTCCTGCATCTTCTTCTAGCAGAAGGCAGCAAAGAACTTCTCCCAATGTTTTGAATTCCTGTTTACTGCAGATGTTGTATCTGTGGGTTACAGCTCTTGCATGGCTGTGGGTTTTCCAAGAAGCCCTACAAGTATGGTACTTTTCTCCAGGGAGCTGCTACAGACACTATTTGTCCTGTGCAGATAGATCCCTGCAACCATCGCACAACAGACCCAGGGGCATGAAAGCAGAGCTGAATGCAAATGTATATTTATAGTTTATCCTTCCTTCATTTTGGCAGATACACAGATGTTACAGTCGGAATGGTCAGATTTCTTCCTGCTGATATAACGGAGGTATTTGAACATGAACTTTTGCAGCACTCACGAGCCTTTTCTGCTGATCTTTGAGGGAGCTGGCTGGGCTCCCAGCTCAATGGGAACACACACAGGGAGCCGAGTTTGTGCAAGTTAAAAATATTCCGTTTACTCTGGAGATGTGGTTTTATCCTAAACACGCAGGAAGGGTGAGCTCGGAGGAGCTGGACAGGAGCTCTTCTTGAACTCCACGGTCTGCGACTCACAGACAAGTTTGTCGTCGCTCATGTCTCCCGTTGAATCCCCTGTGTGGGCACAGTGATACCTCTATAATGACAAAACCACTTTTCCAAAGGGCTTTGTCTACTTTCCTTTTTTCCTTGATGTGTATTATTCAGATATAATGGAGCCACAAATGTGTGCTACCATAAAACGTGAATATCTCTGTATCACATTAAATAATAACTGACTCAACCGCAGCGCTCGGGAACTGAAGTGCAAACGCTTTTGCTGGTTGGGTATGCCCAAGGTCCTTTATTTTGCACCGTTTCTGAGCGAGATGCATTCGAAACACCGAAAATAGCAGCAGCTGTTGCTGAGCGCAGCACTTGCAAGCTGAGCTCTGCTAATCCCAACAGCTGAGCTGCTGCATGAACAAAGCGGCGGCTTCTCCCTTCCCCAGCCAGAGTCCAGCGTGCTTTTAGTACCAAATATATTTATGCTTTTCCAGGATAAAACAGATTTCCCCATATTCATATTCTTTGCCTTTCAACTGGCTTTCTACCCATTATTTGTTTTTATTAGCAATCATTACCTTGTTTGTATTCATGCCTCAAAGCCTCTTGTGGTGCTCGGTATTGTAGATGTCTCCATCAGGGTTTTGAAGGTACTTTGCACATCTCCTTAGGGCTCTCCTGACCTCAGGCTTACCAAGAAATTATCCAAATTATAAGCAGGCTACACGATGCTTCTCACTATGCCCTTTCCCCCCACTCTCAACATCACGTCAGTTTTGGGTTAGTTGCGTGTCAACGGGCAAGGTGACTGGACTGGCTTAGGCTGGAAAATAAGTCAAGACTAAAAAAACACCCCAAAGATGGAAAGAAAAAACATGGAGTAAAAATCAGGTCTTTAAGAGGGTGAAATTTTGAAGGATGAATCGAGAATTAATTACAAGGGGGCAGCAGGGTGGAAACTGAGGATGGATGGAAACTGCCCATGACAGTGCCTTTATTTTCTTTAAAAAAGCCTAGGTTCAACTGGTTGGGAAAGCAACAAATACTGTAAACCAGTCTGAGTGCTGTGGGGCTCTTCAGGAAAATCAACCGCAAAATTACACTCTATGAAGCATACACTAAAAAATGTGCATTCCTTAGAAAACCTGAGCTATTTAACAATTAAAGTTGCTAAAAACCTGTAATTCTGTGTTTTGATCTCTGTACTGAAAATTTATATTCAATGCCTGACAAACATGTACAACTTAGTTTTTTTATAAGCAAGGGCATTGGGAAATATATTAAAACACGTCTTTCTAGAAAGCCCAGAGGTAAATATTATTTTTCAAAAATGTCTAGAAGGCTAAAAAGCAGGGAGGAATGTAAACTGTTTCATGCATAAAATCATTCCGATAAAGAGTAAACAGCAGTAGAAGGGTTATATAGTTCAAATATGCAAAACCAAATGGAAAAATTCACCACTGTGGTTTATTGAAAATATCAGATGGACCTAAACCCTCCAACTCCATATGGGATCCAGCCCCACTCCTGAATTTGGCTTTGTCTGCAATATAGCACTTATTCCTACATCTTAATTCTGTCTCCGACTGGCGCTGAAGCCTCTCAGGCTTCCCTCTCCTCTTCCCAAACTCTGACAACATCCTTTCCATCGACAGACAAGTCCCGAGAATATGTTTCCATTTATAAAGGATGTGTTTAATTCCTTTAAGGAATTAAAAATCGAAAGAAATATTAAAAAATGGCTCTGCAGTGGTCCAGCCCCACCTGCCAGTATCATTACAATGAAGCACCCTGTATATAGTTAAGAAGGGAAGGAAAAAGAAAAGGGCCAAGCATTTATCATTTTGCTCAGCTCCGCAGCAGTAGTTTCGTTATCAGATGAAGGTGGGGTTTACTCAGGCACCTGATCTTCAAATCCCTCCTTTAAATCTCAAATTTCCTGACCTTGGTGGCTCCCAGAATGCCCATTCTTTCAAAAGGAAGGAGGCCGAAGGATTCCTGACAACTGAAAATGAAGAGATTTCAAAGAGAAGACTGATCTTTCTCATAAAAAGCTTCATAATAGCTGCAACAAAAGGATAGCGATGCAATAGGAAATTACCACTAATAAATATCCGAATTATGCATCTGTCAGTCTATTGGAAGACAATTATGGAGTTTTTTTTCCTTGCCATCTAATTAATTTGCTAATGGTTTTGTTTACAAAACAGGCCAGAGGCTATAATAAATTCGAATGCACTTCGTAATCTGGGGCCAGATTTCTCTTAAAACACAAATAAAAATGAAAAATGCTCTACTGTCCATTTTAAAAAGGTGCTGTACAGCCCCAGTAAAATGTGGCTGAAACTAAGGCTTCATTTTGATGTGTGTGTCTTTATTAATCTCCATATCATAAAGGAGTTTATCTTTAGGGGCCACTATCAAGACAAAAGGACTTCACGGGATATATGGCACCATAAAACACTTTCATTAACGTATTGGATTACGAAATAAGAAGAACGGCATTAACTTTGCATGTATTAAAATCAAGCTGGAGAGGGCTGGGAGCACTTTTGAGAAGAGGAGGGGAATCAAACCCCATTTTTACAAATTGAAGCCATGACTTGAAATAAAAGGGACATCAGGCGGCAGTGGCCAAGTGCTGCCCCTGTTGTCTGGCTCTACTTGAGCCAGGCCTAGGTTGGACTAATGTGCCTGGTTTGGGCATCGCTCCAGATTGGTGAGAGCTGGCTGGACAGTGAGGAACCAGCCTCATCACGGGCCTGGAAAGCACCAGTTACATGTAAAGCTCAAAAGAAGCACATTTTTTTCTTTTAAAGAAAAGAGTTCTTCAGGTTCACATGATAATGGTCTTCAAATACAACCCAGTCTTCAGGGTTATGTGTATTTGTGCTACAAGTGTACTAAGAACTACAGCAGGGAGATGTCAAATATTAGGAAATACCTTCCTGGGAGGTTCCTTCCCCAAAGACTCCAAGGACAAATTAGGGAGAGCTGGTCAGAAGTGATCAGGTATATTTGCCTGGACAATGACCTCTTCAGGTCCCTTCATGACCACCTGTTTGAAATATGTGGCTCTACGCACCACCAACTTCTGCAAAACCACTGAACGTTGAAATACACGACTAAATGTTTTGTCAAGTCAGAGCTAAAAGTTGAGACTGTCCTGGTGCCTTCAGGATGTCCCAGGCCATACGTCACCCATAGGGGCGCAGAAGTTCTCTCCAGGCTTGTCTACATGAGGGACGGTGGGTAAGTCTATAGGTTTTCACTGACGTATCTGCCCTGAGAAGCGAACAAAGATGTAGCTGAAGCCAAGTCTCAATCAAGCTTGCGATGGAGCACGGAGAAGATATATTATTTTTGCAATTTTATAACAACAGGAGCGATTGAAAATCATCTCCTTCCTCTATTGCTGAATGATTGTCAAAAGTGATAAGTGCATAAATCAATATAGCAAAAAGGCACATGTTGAGGTTTGGACCTGATATTCACTCTCCCTGTGCTCAGCCATCACACACATGAACTGATTTCACAGCAATAATGGCTCTAACCCCTGTATGTTTAGATACTCTGGTGCCTTTATTTCAAATAACTGACCTGGGGTGGTTGATTAGAAACACAGGACTTAAATTAAAAGGAAATTAAAGAACAAAGATGTGAGCAATAAAGTTCAGGAGATATGATTATGATGGTTGAGGACATCCGACCTACAGCTCCATCCTCTGCAAAGCAGTGCTTGGCGGGATATGAACCCGAGATGACATATTTGTTCCCTATTCCAACATATTATGGAAACACCTGGATCCCAACACAAAAGATGCTCAACTGACACAACGCTGAGAAGCTGAACTGCAAAAAAATAGTGGACGCATCTGTTAATCCATGCTATTAAAAACCAAGAAATCACCTCCAATGTTTTCTTTCTGCCCTGCTAAGGGAGGTGACGCCAGCTGGAAGCCCTCTGAAATTAGGGTGGCTTGTCCTAGGAACGTGGCACTGCTGGTTTTTCAAACACTGAGCATCACACAGGTCCCGCTGTAAGGGAACATCCTTGATGTGATTTTGTTCTATGGCAGAGCTGGTCCTTGTGTAAAATATTATAGCTCATGTGCTGCTCAGCTGGCTTCTCCCCTCCAGAGAATCACAAAATAGTCTGGGCTGGAATGGACCTTCAAAGCTCATCCAGTCCAAGCCCTGCCATTAGCAGGGACATTTTCACCCAGCTCAGGTTGCTCAGAGCCCTGTCCAGTCTGGCCAAGAGACAAAAAAGCCTGGATTCCATTGTCCAGCTGGGGATGAAGAAGGAGAACAGGATCGGTAAGGACAAGACACATCGCAAGAGGCACCTGGTAGCCTTCAAAAAACAGAGCAAACAACGTATGACATCAATGCAAATCGGCTGGAAATGTCTCTCGACATATAAAAAATAAAACTACCCAGAAAACCAGGGCAAAAGGATATTTCCATGTGTCATCTCCACAGAATCAAAAATGATTTCAATTTTAGGCTGTCTCGCCTAAAAGCCACAATACTTGTGTACAAACGCGTTGAGGGGTGACCTATGCAAACAGGCACCATTCACAGAGGTGTCTGCAAAACCAGCGTATAGCGATATAAACCACAGGTGGAAATGAAACCGCAGACCAACGGGAGCGTTATTCCTTCTTGGCCAGCAAGACACAAACTAAATCCCAGACATTCCACTTTCCAACCAGACACCACCAGTTGCCCTCTGGAAGGGTACAGAGATGCCCTGAGGGGCCTTGCCCACAGCAGTTAAGCTATAAAAATCCTCTTCCTTGCAATGTACTTAATTTATTTGATCAATTTGACTCTTGGAAAGCACAAAAATGTGAATGTTTTCCAGGAAAAGAATTCCAATGCTGCTGTGCATTAGCAGGCACCGTCACACACTCAGGCAATAAAAGAGGCAATCCCATTTAATCTTTTAGCCTTAAATTTTAAACATACTTTTCATGGCGAAGACAGAAGGAAGAAGTGAAATTCTAGGCTCAGTTTTGACAAAAAGAATATTTTCTTGTTTTCATAACAAAATCTCCCTTGCTGGTAAAGAAAAATAATAAAATCCAGAGTGCTAAGCTAAACATTTAAATCTCTCTTATTCTTCTGGATGCAATTCAGTACTGGTTAGGAACTACAGCAAATGACCTTCAGCAGCATTTTCCTGCTCAGGAGAGGAGCACCCACCCCTGGAGAAAATCCCCAAGAGATGATGGAAACATTTCTCCCATGAGTAGGTTTCTGGAGGCTGTGGAGGTGGCACCAGGACTTCTTGGAGGTTTCTGAGATCTGGAAATCTCAGAAAATTTCAATATCTCTACCTGACTCCAATCTGATCTGTTGAAGGAACTGAGCACGTCCACTCCTGCTCTTCCTCACGTCACGTATCACTAGGATGTGGGTTTGGTCAACATCTTACAGCTTCCAAATTCACTCTGCGAGCAGCCAGAGGCCTGGCCCATGGCCACCAGGAACAGCTGAATTCTCTTTTATGGGGCACCATAAGCATGCAACCAACCTCACGCACCATCCCAGGAACACCTTGAGGTTTTCAAAGCTTGATAGTGTGACTCAAAAACAGCCTTAAAAATGAAAACAAACCTCATAAGCTCCTTCACAAGCTCCAAACTGGTGGGTCCCTCACTCCAGGTCAGCTCAGGTGGCAAAGCCAGTGGTGATGTTAATTTAGGAGACAAATCTCCTCAACAGCTTTATGTTGTTGTCAACAGAGGGGGAGGGAGCTTCAAAAGGGAGGTTGAGCACGACCTGAACTGAGCTCTTGCTCTAAAGTATCCTCAGTAGCAGATGCCTACAGAAGGAGGGGGACAAGGACAACCTTCCCAGGCTACACCTGAGCTCTCGGGACTCTCTTCCAAAACAACAGCTGCTAGTATCAACTAAATACAGAACTAAACCCCCAATCCCCAGGACGGGACCAGCGTTCTCACGGACGCACTCTCCTCCACGTGATTTTGCATCCATCCAAATAGGAGACGTCATTAACAAATCACGTGGAATCGCACTTTTAACACAGAATTTACTTGTTACATCACAAATATCAACCAACACACTCAAATCTGCCTGTTTTCCAACTCTCGGCACTATGGCTGCATTTGGTTCCTGCAGGGTTACAGAGTGGGGACTCCCCTGAAGTTCCATGGTGGCAGCAGTAACTCTGTTCCCTTTTCTACCCTAATCTACGGGAGTTCCTAAAATACTCCACTGCTGTCCAGTATCAGGTTGTCAGCGCTGTGACATAAACAAAGCTCTTTCTATTATAAGTTTTTGCATCTATATGATAATACGAACGGGTCAGGCAGCGGCTGCCGTTTCAGTCTCCTCCCGCTTGGGCTTTGTTTTAATCAAGACTGCAGAGGTCAAAAGCCAAGCAGAGCAAAAAGCAAGCTCAGATTTTGCCCTTGCTCTAAAAACCTGCCAAAAAAAAGTAGTTTTATGTGAAGCGCTGTCACAGTTCAGACATTGAATTTACAGCTGACTAAATAGATCCGTGTCTAGTCTTGAATTAGAAAGTGCTTAGAAGAGGCATTGCCCCGTTACTCCAGTTTTGGCTGATTAAGATTTCAGGTTGCTCTTTCAGTCTTAGCACTCAATGACCACACAACTCGTCAGGTTGTTTTTAAGAGACAATCAACGCCACCAACACAGGACCACTTGGCGGAGAAGACGCACGCTCCTCTCTCAACATAGTACATAAATTCTTCTTGGTTGCTGTAAAGGTTGGACTTAATGATCTTAAAGGTCTTTTCCAACCTAAACGATTCTACGATTCTAAAGCATTTATTCATACAGTTCAACGGGAAATGTAATTTAGCTTTCTTCGACCATTAGAAAAGATATAATCCCATCACATGATTTTCTTCCAGTTATTCAGGTGTAATAACAAAGAAAAATACACGGCGCTTATTCTAGGACTTCATGCAAACTTCAAAGAAGAAAAAGTTACCTACCAGCTCGACTCGTCCAAAGCCTCCGACTCCAAGGGTGTCGATGATGTTGAAATCAGACAGTTTCAGGTTGGCGAAGAAGGCAGCTTCGGCTTCGTATCTGGATTTTTTTATGCGAAAAAACGGAAATTTCTTAGAGGCGCAAACATGAGCACTGCACAACACTGTACCCGAATGGCATGAGCGTGGAACAGCCTTTACCTGCTTCATTTCCATCTTATTTCTTACAGTTTGCTTTTATTCACGCTCATCGTTTTGCTGGTCCCAATTATAGCATCACTCCGCCGTGCACCGTTTTCCAGGTGAGAAAAGCAAACGTACCTACTGCATGCCTACAATGCAAATGTCTGGCACTGCAATTCAGCTCCAGCTACCCAGCCAACGCTACATTTTTATATTTTCTATTGATCTTCTTGTGGGTGGGTTTGGTTTTTTTTTGGTGGCTTTAAGTATTTTTGGAAGACAAAGTCTCTCATAGGAGTTTCTCTTATCCACAAGCTGGCAGTAGTTTCTATAAACGTTTATTGAAAGTGGTAAGATCATTAAGGTCCCTGGAGAGAAATCACAGCCAGGTTTTATGAAATCAGATCCGATAAGCTGCGGGCTGGTGTGCAAATGCCTGAAATGAATGACTTCAGTCACATATCAACATTCCTAGAAGAATATCTTCACTTCTTTTCCTCCTATAGACCCACTCGGAGTAGACGTCCCAACCCAGGAGGTCCCAAAATCCAGATGCTCTCTCTCTAGCCCGTGTCCAACTGGCTCCCAATGCAAGTTCACCAAGCCCTTGACTAAGGCAGCATGCAAATCCAGCCCATGCAAGCCTGCCAAAATGAGCTTCCCATGACTATCCTCATGAATATGATGCCTCTAAAATAGCTCCTCGTCAAAGTTTAAGCTATTTTTAGAAAGGCTCGGAGGGGAAATGGATGAACGGGATCCACCCACTCAATAAAGTCTGACATTCAGCTGCCGGAGAAGACCCCGCGCACGTCCAACCTTTGGCCGCTGGTGACACAGTCGTACGGGAGGAGAGCGGTGACGGATTATGGAGAGAGGCATGGAGGGTGTACGGGGGGAGCTGGCTGGGTTTTCAGTGCTTAATTATAGCTGTAATATCTTTCAATTAACAGAGCGACCACAATCCGCTATTTCACCTGGATGCTTCATGTGTGCATGGTAATGGTAGCGTAAAGATAAAACACCACAGCGTTAGCCACCATCATATATATGTATCTACTCTCTGCCTTTTTAATATACCTTTGTCTGTCATACCTGTCTCTACTTCAATAACGGGATGGAATTGATTTACTAACTTTTTCCCCTCAAAGCACCTTCTTTAGTCTATTTAGAACTCCAGTCACACTAGGCGAGAAAGAGCAAAAGAAAACTCGGAAGTTAAAAGGGAAAAATAAAAAGAGGCGTCAAGATCGGTGAAAGGTCACGTCATCCAGCTCCAAACCCAAGGCAATAGAGCACAATTTTATCTCGGGGGTGCTGTTGGCAAATTACTTAAGCTCTGCTTTATTATTTACACTGTCACCAGATCCTCTGGGTGACCTTGCTCCTGTGGCCACCGCAGCCGTGTGCAGCTGATTTTGGAAACCCATTGGTCCCCAGCCCGCTTTGAACTTGGGATAACCTTGTGTGACACAGCTGCTTATCGATCGCTTTATCCTCACCACGAGGGGCACGTAAAACCTTCCTCTGCTAAAGGAAAGGCCTGTTTATTTGTCCCCTTCCAAATCACAGCAGACGAGTCTAATTTTAACGATAAACGTACAGAGTTATCACGTTCCTGACCAGTTAAATGCCCTTAATGATTTATAATTGCTAGGAAGATGAAATCCCAGCACAGAAAAGATCGTTTTGACAGTCAAACAATGGATGCAAAACTTCAGGTCCAGAAGCCCAAGGCTTGGGAGCCTCCCTTCTTGGGGAAGGGGGCAGGAAAGAAGATTTCTGGATGCTGAGCAAGCGGGAGATGAGAGATGCCTGTCCTGGTTTTGTTAAAAACCAAGTTTCTTTTGTAGTGAATTTACCTGTCAGCTAAAGCTTCATATCAGCTGCATTTTCCTGGAGAACCAGATCCATGTTTTGGTGAACACAGCAATGGAATGCGAGGTTATTGATAAGCATGGATGGACATCTCGCCAGAGGGGCAACAAGAAACAGGTGACCAAGAAACTGACCAACTGTGTATAACATCCCATTCATGTGAATACTTCATCTAAAAGTGGGAGATCAAGAGGATCTTGTCCCTTTTTTTCCCTTCTGCTTATGGCCGACATTAGGAGAGGATTTTGCGAGTCCTCCCTGTGAACTGAGGCGCAGTGCCAGACTGAATCCAGCTCCGGTTGGCTGCAGAGTCCAGTCCAGGACTTCGGGTGCCGGCTCTGCAGTTGCTGGGACTTTCAGGATTGGTTTTGTATATTTTGTATTATTTTCTCTATTCTTATCAGTAGCATTAGTAAAACATTTTTGATTTTTCCAGCTCTCTTCTCTCTGTCCTTCTTTCCCTCCTGATTGCCTGTCCTGAGTGGGAAGGGGGGAGAGGGGGCTAACAATACATCTGCCAGGGTTTGATTGTCACCACGCAATAGAAAATCTTGACAATGCCAAACAGCAGCGTGTCGGGAGGGTCAGGGTCTCCAAAAACATACAAAAAGCAGGTAAGACGTGGCACGGTGCCGGGGTGCTCGCCCCAGCAACCGCAAATTCCAACAATCCTCCCCAAAATCCCTCAGTTTGACGTGAGACGGGATCTGCCGCTCCAGTCCCAACTTCCTTCTTGTTCTGTGTGTCGAGGCACAGAAGCCAAAAGCTCCGCTGGTAGACTTTAAAGTTAGAAAAAAAAAAGGCGTTTATTTATAATTTTGCTTAAAAAAATGTACTCGCAGCATTACTGCGATTGCTTTTTGAAAGCCCTTGGCTGATTCTCTTTGACAGACTGCTTATGTGTAATTAGTACACACGTGTGCAATAAGGCATATAAAACAAACTGGGTGCGGTTTTCTACATACTGTGCAATAGGCCTCCGAAAACCAAAAATATATAGTGAAACTAAAATGTCTGTAAAATCCAGCAAGCCCTTCACGTGCTTAGTAACAACAGTCACGTCTGGATTCTGTTTTATTCCCAGCTACAAAGGTTAAAGTCCGCTTTCAAATCCTATAAATGAACACTTCAGCCCTACAAAGCTTAAAGATAAATCTCTTCAGTCACTTCAATAAAAATCTCAAAATGCAAATATTCCCAAACTACCTCCTAAATCAGAAATCAGGGTAGAACCCTCATCCTGAAATTCAGAATATGGACTGAACTTTCATCCTTCAACCTCCTTAATGTGAGTGTGCTGCTCCCTGAATAGAGACTCCCAAGATTTTGCAGCATGTGCTCCTTGATCTACAAAATTACAGTGAAAACCACAGTATATCTTAATTTTATCACCTCCAAAAGAAAAGAGACGTTTTAAGGCATTCAGAGGGCAGTGCAAAGACACACAGAAGTTGTATGAAAATTAATATTGGTTTGGCTTTAGGAAAATGTTTGCTTCTGGACCATGTTGAAGAAATCTGCTACGCTCAGATAGTGGGGAGGACGCTTGGGGGAATAGAAGAGAGATGAGATGAATGGTAGAGACAGTTTGACCCAACTTGTGCAAACTGACATGGAAATCTCTCAGCAATCTGTGGGAAAAACGTATGTGTGTCAGGTCAGGGCGTATTTATTTTGGTACCATTTTGCTGATGCCACAGCCTCTTCCCATCCAGTACCTTGGCAGTATCATGAGAAAGGCAGTTATATTCTAAATATTCAGCCCTATACCAGTGCTCTGAGACTTTTCAAACAAGAAAATCGTTCTTTTTTTTGTCCTCTGTGAGAGCTGGTGATTTAAATTCCTAAATTAATAGCCACTGGGAAGACACCTGGGGAGGCACGAACGCTGATCAGCATCACACCAGCGTCCAGTGACATTCTGCAGCTACGCATGTGCAAGGCTTAACTTTTCTGTTCTGAGATTTCTGGGGTTTTCTGAGGTTTTCTGACTCCACTTGATTTAGATATAATTAAGAAACGGTCCTCCTCCAGGTATCTTGGTAATTGTGCTTCTTGCCCCAGCTCTTACAGGCCAAAACGCCTGGAGAATCATTGCTGGAAGCACACAGGAAGATGCAAAAAACATGTGACACAAAGCGGGAAAACCAACAAGAAGTCTGCTCTTTAAGAAAGAGCTTTTACAATCAAGGCTGAGATTTTCACGAGAGCTTGTGGGAAGCCAGGTATCAACTCCTAACATGCTCTCAATGGGCCTTTTTTCTATTAAAACTGGGTTTTGTTGCCCACCCTACTCAACCAAGCCTGCCAGAGCTCACAGGAGAGGTGTCTTCTCCATAGGGGACACCAAAAAACAGTACGGAGGAAGAAATGCTCAGAACTAGGGCACACACACGGATCCTGTGGAATCTCCAAGGTTTCCTGCAAATCTGAACAACCTACTGAATCCCACTCAAATGACCAGCTTCCCATAACCATCTCACCCCAACGAGTATCAGTGCCCTCCCATGAAGAGCTGGGGCTTGGCTCCACCATTTCTTTCTTCCATTCCGAATAAAATACGTATTCTTAAGGAGGCGCTAATTAAAACGCCTCGGTTGAGCCTGCTGGTTGGCACGGTCAGACATCACATGCGAGAAACCAGAGTAATCAGGGGGATCAGGAGTAAATACCATCGTCCACATGTCCCGTTACTGTGAAATCGCAGCGCAGGAGCCGCAGCCCAAGCGTTTGGGCAATGTCTGTTATGCAGGATGGGAGAGGAAAACACGTGCCTTCTTGGTTTTCAACCATTTAAATGAGTGATTACCTCCTAGGGTGACGATTTACTCCCAACACTACCAAAAAAATAAAGATACAACATCTTATCTAGGCAACAAAAAGGATAAATGAGAAAACGCGAGGAGCAAAGATTTGCAATTACCCAACTGCTCGGCTTTACTAAACTAGCTCACGATTCCGATCGCTTGAGCGAAATGTGCTGGGAAACATTAGACATCTGTTACCAAACTGTCATCCCGATAGAAAACTTGGCTTCTTTCCACCTGCCAACTAGATGTAAATTTCAACCAAATGGGAACCAACCACCTGATAAGAGCGAACGTAACCATTTTTGGGTGGATAGAACCAGAATTTCAGAGCTTTCCTCGGTGACAGACATCTGGTTGTTTAACAGCTATTTGGTCAGTTTAGTTGGCTGGCCTGGTCGCTCTCGCAGCCAAAAGCAATGTGCTTGTGCACATAGAAATACTGAATTTCTGCAAAGATGAGGAGAACTTGAGTTGCAAGGGTTGGACGGTGATGGTCAGACCCAGTCTGCAAGAAGACACACGTGAAATGAGCCTAAGAGCCACAGGTGGGGTGGGAAAAAACACGTCACAAACTGAAAGGATATTTCTGCATCCACTAAAGAAGAGAGTTTGTCTCCTTATAGTTCTTAAAACATAGCTAGTTTCTTTTTAGCATGCTGCTTCAACTGAGGCAGCGCTTTGGAAAAACGAGTTTGTGATAAATGATTAAAAAAAATCAATAAAAATGATTTAAAATGGATAAAATTTGACTCAAATCTTCAATTTTGTGACCGCTTTTTCTATGCACCTGAACATACATATTTTGGCCCCGGCAAAATAAGCCACCTAAGCTGTTAGCCTGCCTGGTGCCCTGAAGTCACAGCAGGTGTTCTGGATTGGATTCATGCTGTTGGGTTAAGAGAGATGCGATTCCCAAACGCGAATGAGAAGTGGCAGACGACATGAATTGAATTCATGTAACGAGGAGGCCTCGTTATCTGCAAGCAATGGAGGGAAGAGCAGATGCAGCGGATGGTGGTAGGGCTCCCATGCCTCTTCCCCGTCTGCTCAAATGACTCCGAAAAGCTCAGCTTCATGTATTTCTGAGTGATTTGGGGCAAGAGTAAATCTATGAATGGTCATATGGGTGAAAGTGAAAGAAAAAGCACCTCGTGCCACATCCACCCGAGATCCTTACCTTCAACTAGGCCCCGTCTGAGCGGGGCTCGGGAGATCTAGACCCATTGATGCAACAGACAGAAGCATGGCACAGCGACAGTATATTTTACACAACCAGCAAGATCCAGAGCCCGGGAATGCCTGAAAGCAAATTCTTGAGAGGCATTGAGAGCAAATGTGTATTTCTCGATGGTGCCTTGCCACTAGTCCTCTCAGAGGTCCCACCCCACATGCAAAACCCTTCTTATCCATCATTCCCTCCAGATATTGAGCAATACATTTTTTTTTTTGGGGGGGGGGGGGGGGGCGGGGGGGATAGATGCTCCTTGACAAACGGTTGCAGCAACAAATCCACCCCAAGGGTATGAATCCAAAACCTTGGTGGGGAAAACCATGACACGCTCATCAGACCTGCCTAAGAGTCTGATCCTGCAAGGTGAAGAGCACTCTTAGGTCTCCATGGACTTGCACTGGGTGAAAGGAAGATGCTTGCCCTAAAATTACAGTCAGGCAGAGCGGGCAGTGATAGCAGAGAATAAATATTTCCTAAATACTGTCCCTCTGTTTGGGAAAAGACTATATTGTGTGTTTCTTTCTCTGGGTACCACACGTCCAGTTCTCTCACAATGCACAAACACACCTTTCTACTTTGAAACGTCCCTTTCAAATAAACATTACTGGCATCAGTAAGAACAAAAATATCAAAAAAAAAAGACTGTCTCTTTACCTATTTTACTGTCCATTGCATAATGTTACAGTAAAGCTGCATTTATTTCAAGCACTGTCACATTATCGCAATTTATTAGCTCGTTGACAAATACAGGATCACAAGCTTTTACCGGGACACGTCCATCGATAGGGCAAGCGGGAAGACGCCAACGACACCGAGCTGTTGGACAAAAGTACCGGCACAAGACAACTGTGGTCTTGGCAGTAAGGTCGCCATTGCCCACCCAGTCCCAAGTTGTATGAACCGGGGAGCACCGACCTCCAATCACCCGAAATCCAAATGAGCTTTTCTGCCCTTTCGCAGAGACAACAGACTGATGGAACATCACTGTGCCCGTAAATAATACCTGCCTGGTGTTTGCTGTCCTAGCGCTAACCCAGGATGAGTGCTATGGGGTTACCCACAGACTCGTTAGAGAGGATTTACTTGCGGATGAGGATTTGCTACCCTGCACCAAGGAAGGCCAAGGAGGAGAACATCTAACTCATCTTCTACTCTTCCATTTTTCCTCATTCAAGCAACACTGAAAAAGTGAAAGGTGTCTATTGATCTATCGACATGTATCTGTAGATAGATAGATACTGGGAGAAAAGTGTGATAACTAATAACCCAGCTTTTCTTCAGGTCAGGTCTCCTTCTTCCAGATCATCCTTCTGAGGTCAGCAGTGCAGTGGCTTTAACTCCCGATTTAGCTGCTACCACTTCGGTCTAAGTCTTACACCTTCGACTGAAAATCCAAATCCAGAGAGATTGCGTTTGGATTTTTAAAAGCAATGTGCTAGTGGCGACGATGCAATCGAAAGCTACGGCTGCGTGGACCATTGCATCGAAAAGAAAGGCGGTCTTTCTTTTCCAGTTCACGTTGCTGGAATTTCTCTTGGACCCACCAGCACTTGCAGCGTACTTGCCTTTAATGACATCAGGAGAAATAGCATACCTCCTGGTTTAGATTTTCTTATAGAAAGTGAATGTTTGAGTGGCAGCTAAAACAGACATTAAAGCTATGGCATCTCTAACTTCCTCTGGAAGGGGAAGGAGATCTGAAATTAAAAACATAAAGTTAAAAAACTAACAGAGAAATTCTTTTTCCCCTCCCCTACTTTAAAAGCACGTTACTTTTCAATTAGAGATTGGCAATGAGAACGTGATCTTATGCTGTTTATTATCATAAGTTGTGCTCATTGTAGAGTTGTTTTCGCAGTTAAGCAAATAGAAGATTCGTTTGAATTATGGGACTTTGAATGCGTGGACACCAATTTCACTGAGAAATGTAACGGAATGCACACAAATAGAGTCAGTTAAAACAGCTCAGGAAGACCTCATCACTCAGGCTTCTTTAAAAAGTCTTGAAAGCTAATATTGTTGAACTCCTAAATGTGCCAAGAGGCTGTTAATACCTTACCGAACAGCTTACGCCTACTGGGGTCTGTACCTTCCATCTAGCAAGACTATGAGCCGGACTTATCTGAACGCAGGATGTGCAGGGAGCAACTTTATTAGGGTAAAAAAAAGCCCTAAATTCCAAATTTCACCTTTCCAGATGTTGGCTGTGTGGATGCTGGTTTTCACTGAAAGTCAAAGGAAGGGTATCACTGAAATGCAAATTTTACTTTCTAGATGCAGGTGCTTCTCCTTCAGCTTCTGCTGAAAACGCCTGATGCTCCCAAAGGGACTCGCTCTCAGGCTCCTGCTTTGGGATGTCCCGGTTCCACCTTCAGTTAAAACAGCATTTGCACTTTTGTAAGACACTCCATGCCAAGAACATCCTGAAATAGTTCAAACAAGATACTCTACAGGACAGATTGACTTACAAAAACAAGACTTTATTCCATTTTAATTAAAAGGGGTGGAGGGAGGATGTGGAATTATTCCTTCCTCTGGTGGTGTTTCCTGTTCTGCACAGTATTAAAAGATATTGCTTAAGGAGGGGGTTTGTTTCTCTTTTTTCTTCCTTTTTTGTTTTAAAAACTCTGAATGGAGCTGGAGACCCACAAAACTGTCTCATTGACACTGTATTGCACCTGGGCCTTGGCTCAACAGGGAGGGACGCAAACCAACCAGCTGCTGTTGGCAATATTGTGTGTGGTGCGCTGGCTTAACCTGGGTGGGAAACTCCTTGGTGACAGCAGAAAAACAAAACATCAGCAACTTCTGCTGACTCCCAGACAGGCAGCAACGGCACCAGCTGAAAATCCACGCTAAACAAAAGGAAAGCAGACGCTTTTTCACGGCACCTCAAATGCCGCGCTTCAACATCTTGATTTCATTTTAATGGAAATAACATCAAATCAAAAATAAAAGATGATTTTTAAATGTTATTCATCAACATTTTTTCTTCCCAAATAAATTCACGTTCAAATCACATATTTCTGTATCGCATTTCCTTGACAATTCAACATTTTCATTAGAAAAACCTCTACCAGGGTTCCTTGGGCAATAGGTGGATGAAATATTGATTCGCTACCCTCCCTCTTGATGTGTCCCCTTGTCATCACGTTTCAATGCCACCTGGTATGTGGCACGGGGGTATTTTGAGTTTTATGGTGAGTTTTTTAAACAGTACTCTGTTGGAATACTGCACTCCCTAGATAAAAGGTAGCTATTACATGCTTTAGCTTGCTGTAGTCCACTGGATTTCATGTCCTGGCCACTCCATCCCTACTCCAAGGAAAGCTTTTAATTCTTGTTTTACCTTCCTAAACCATGGGTCACTACTGAGATAAGACTTGGGTTTAAACCCCCAGATTCAGCAGCTAAATCAGCTCTACCTTGGGTATACTTAGTGATTCTGAATTCTGT
This sequence comes from Patagioenas fasciata, assembly GCF_037038585.1. Classification (NCBI taxonomy): domain Eukaryota; kingdom Metazoa; phylum Chordata; class Aves; order Columbiformes; family Columbidae; genus Patagioenas; species Patagioenas fasciata. Next base: position 6,213,659 of record NC_092527.1, read on the forward strand.
TGTAGCGCTCAAACCCTTGCTCTTAAATTAATACGAGGTCAGTGAAAAATAAACCCGCCTTGGTTGCATGCTTGTTTGTCCCTGATGCAAACTGTCTTTGAGTCATTCAGAAGAAAAAAGAAGTATCATGATAAGGAAGGAGGCAATCCATTAATTTCCCTTCGTTCTCCTTATTAGTTCTGAATTTAACAGTCTGGATCTGTAGACTTGAAAGATAAGGTATCAAGGGTATTTCCTTTCACCTTTGTGATTGACTTGAGAGGAAATACCTACAGATTCCTAATTTGTTCCTTTGGAAAACCCAGGCTTGGGAGAAGTACCAAGGGAAAAAACCATTTCCTGTTAAATCTCCAACTGACCTATGGCAGGGCAATAAATCCCCGCACCAAAACTTGGTTTAAAGGTGCCACTACGTACCAGAGAAGAACACCAAAGCTATTTTAAGTCAACTTGTTGGGAGTCATCATGGAAGAGCCACATTGCAACCTTGGAAAACAAGATGTGATCTCAAGGAAAACAAACAAAACCAGTCTAATTACAGCTTTAAAGTGCTCGAATCATGGTTGGTACTGCTCATTGCTCTTCTGCTTTACAGAATCTCATTATCTACTTGTAAACCTCTAATCAGACCCCAAATCTGCTTGTCTGAGCACATAAACATTAAATGTCCCTTTTGCCTCCAGCCTTAATGTAGGATGTTGATTGTGTAGGTAAATTCTCTAAATTCGCACCATGGTAACAGCGACGCTCACATGAAAGAGACTTGGTTGCCGTTTTCTTTCTCTTAGATGTTTTACAGAACGTGGATCGACGCATCGCTGATGTCAGACAAACTTTCTTGTCCGACTCACCATGTTCCCTACTTATTGCACATTTGTTCAAATCCCACAGGATTCAGCCAGCAGCATGCGCTCTGTTTTATCCTCCAATGGAGCTAATCCCGCAGGAAAAAAGGTCACTTACAAGATGGTTTCCAGCTTGACAGCTGCTAAGGAGTAGAGGTCTATCTTGAGTGAACTGGTGTCCCTTCTCTGGGGGCTGCCCAGAGACATTTCATTATTAGAATAGAATAATACTGATTATTAAAATTATTATTATAATACAATGTCTCCTGCAGCCTCTCCCAAATTCTCACGTAGACCCGCGTGCGACAGGACCTGGAGATGTTGCTGGACCAGACAGGTGAATGTGTCTCTCAACCCAGCGGCTCCCCGAAAATGCCCACAGATCACCAACAAGAGCTATTAATTGCACTGGGAGCACTGGACTAAGCCTCCCAAAGTGTCTCTGCAAACCCCTCAATGTTTTATTCATTTGGCCCTGAACCATGCCGGCACTGCTACTGGAGGACGCTGCATCCGGCATGTTTCATTATAATTTACTTTGCAAAAAAAAAGAAGTGACATGTAAGGGGAAGGCGGGGAGAACGGGGAATATTACATAACATCCTACCGAAAAAGCGGGAGCAGGCAGGAAGCAGATTTTTCCTTACAAAGCAAGTACGTGTGTGCACAAAGCGAGTCTTTTTTTTGCTCCGCTTCTTCATTCTGGCAAACAGATGAAACTGTGGGAAAAGATCAGTGAAACCGGGCTCCACACAACCAACCCCATCCTGGTATCACCCTGTGTCAAACCCGCTTTTAATTGGTCTGATCTGCTAACATTTTGCTTTCTTGTGCGAGTATTGCTTTCAAAAGCAAAATCAGTGTCTTGGGCCACGAAGGTCCTTTTAGCTCCATGTGGAAGAGACTCTGGAGAGGCAGTTTCTCCTGGAATTTAACAACTCTATACAAATAACAAAGGCCAGTATCTGGCAAAAGTCAAGAAAAAGCATCAAAATGAAGGATCACTTATAAGAAAACCCAGAGAAATAGAAAAACCAAAGCAACTGTGCATGCACTGTCCCACAAACATCTAAGAAAGGTCTAAGAAAGAAGAACAGGAGAACTTGAAGGTCTATCTCTCAACAAGGCCATGGCACAACAAATGTTTAGGAGGTATGACATGACCATCACTGGGATGAAGATAACACCAAACAGCCTGGCCTAAGGAAAGAGTGATTTCTTGTGTTAAATCAGGCTGACAAATCAAATTACTGTGTCACGCAGATCATCTCTAGAGGGAAATTCCAGCCAGAACAGGGATGGAGAGTGATCTGCTGGAGGGGCTCCATCGAGACACCCAGCACGAGCACTCCAGACACGCTATCTGTCAAGCCTGAATTTTTAAGCACAATTAATGATTATTTTAGGAGAAGGCTAATCAGGTCACCCAAGAAGAAAGAAAACTTGTGACTTGATGCCGAATAATATATAAGACCCATTTTGAAGCACCACCAATGAAGAATCCCCCTGTAACAAAACCATGATGTATGGAGATTTAATATAGCTGGAGGTCTGAGAAGAGGTTTAAAATAAGTGCACCACTCTTGCACTTAAAAATTCAACAAGGGAATTCAACGAGTAGCTAAAAGAGTTGCTTAGGAGAATTAAATCTTAGCAGCAGCATGTAGGTGTCTGGAAGCACATAGCAAACACACTGTCTATCAAATGTGGACCTAGAATAGGTCAAAAGGAGGTTGGCGTGGCTGAACAGCAGGATGAGACAGTGCATTAAAAGCAAAAAGGCATCCTTTAGATATGAAGTGGTTTCAAACAAATCAATAAAGAGAAAAGAAAAAATGAATCTTGTTGAAAGGAAAAACACCATAAGGCAGGACCAAAAGAAAAATGCAAGTCACAACTTCAAAAGGCTTAAAACCAAATAATAAATCCTTCTCAATCCCAGCAGCAGCGAGGAGCCTGACAGTAGGCTGCAGGGTCTCCAGAGGCTCCTGAGTTAGAAAGGGCACATGGAGAACAACAAAGCCATGTGAGAAAAGCTCGGTGCACTTTGTACCCCTGGGTTCAGCGTGGAAGATCTTGGGGAGATCCTCCCACCGCAATCTTCCTTCCCAAGGGAATCACTGCCTTGGATTGAAGTGGCGGTAGGGGACTCAAGCTGACCAAAGGAACGTTAAGCCATCTCCAGGCCCAGATGGTGCTCATCCAGAACTTGTGCATGAACTCAATGTGAACTATGAACTGCGGTTTGTAACCAGCTCCGCTTGCTGAGGGATGGAAGTGGCTTTTTGACGTGATCCAGAGTGCTGTCCTCGACTAAGTCCAACATCTGTCCTAACAGAATGAGCTGAGACATGGATAAATCTGACTTCTTTGGGGAAGAGCCAACATGCTTCACAAGTCTACTGGAGTTCTTTGAAGGGGTCGACATGCACATGGGCAAGAGAGATCTGGTCGGTAGAGTTGGCTTGGATTTCCAAAAGGCACTTGACAAGGTTTGAAAGGCTGTTAGAGGAATTAAGCTGCTGTGAGATATAAGAAAGACCTTTGCATTGATTAAAAAAAAGGCTAAAGATAGGAAACAGCAAATAGTAATAAGTGGCTGGTTTTCCTAGCGGATGGTGGCCAGCGGTGCTCAAATCTTTCCTGCTCAACATCTTTACAGGTGATCTGTAAAATGGGGGGAAGTAAGTAAAATGACAACATTGGTCAAGGATACTAAACCACCAAACAAAAGCCCAAGGTGAGAAATTGCACCAGGACTTCAAGATACTGAGGGACAAGATAATACATTCACTTGAAATCCTGTAGAAATGCAGCGATGAGTATGAGGAAATGAAAAAATCCTGATCTGATACTTGCAGCAATGGGTTGATTTGTCCACCTTTATCCCCTCTCTCCCACCTCCAAACCTAGAGTAGGACTGGAAAAGGTACTGAGAAGTGTGACGGTGAGGAGCATGGGTCTGGATTGGTTTCTGCTGCAGGAATGACCATGTTCGGGGCTCCTTCCCAGGGAAAAGACAACTCAGGGAGGAGATGACAAAGGTGTAAAACTTGGGTGTGCAATGAAAAGCAGCCGAGCAGACTCAGGGGAAAAAATGAAACACAAAGGGCTGCTAAATATATTGATACGCAGGAAGTGCCTGAATCATGGGGTCACAAATCAAAAAGCATCTCTTGGCTCTTGTTCTCCTTCCTCAGTACCTGCTGCTGGGCACGGTCAGAGAACACAGGGTTAGCGACATCTTGATGCAGGGAGGCACTTCCAGTGTGTTTGTATATAACTGGAATAAGCTGAGACACTCAAGACGCCGACTTGTAATGACTAAAAGCATTGAACAAAGCAGAGGGTTGTGTTTGGCAGTGCCTGCTCCGGGAGCCTGTTTGTGTTCTACATGGGGAGAGACGAGCTGTTCAATCTTACAACTTGTCTTTACTAGATAAAAGGAAGTTTTTTATCAGACATTTCTTTAACACATGGCAGCTAACATGAGGGAAAAACATAGTTCTCACTTATTCGCTGATGCTATTCCTAAATTCACCACATGAGAAAAATACTAAGTGCTTTGTCTACATTTGAATATTACCATGTGCTAATTAGAGAGAGAGGGGAAAAAAGGAACCAAAAAACCACCCTAACCCCTAAGTTTTTCTGCTGCAGATGGCTTGAAAAGTAACGCAAGTCGTCTTATTTGGGGAACACCAGGAAGCTGGAAGGCTCAAGACCCCTCACACCACAGCAGTTCACCAACTCATTTGCCACTCTTCTAATGGAGGAAAATACTTAACACGTCTGCCACCTACTCGGCTCATTCTGGCGAAGGGCTGATGGTATCCCAAGAGCTGAACGTGACCCCGCATCCTTGAGTGCTCCCCAAAACACAGCTCCAAGTCACCTTCCCGCACTACAACACTGAAACGTCACCAGCCACACATCATCTCCTTGGTTCAGCACCCCAGATTTGGAGAACTCAACCAAGTAAAGGTGACGATGGGTGCCCCAGCACATACAGGCAGGTGAGCCTGGAGAGAACCAAGGCGAGAGAAACACCCGTGGTAATTCAGGGCGCATCAGATCAAAAGCAACGAGTTTCCTGGAAGCTTCTCTATATAATGCAATATAACAAGGGCAAGTGTAGTCTTGCATCTGGGCAGAAACAACTCCAGGTTGCAATATAAGTTGGGGAATGACCTATTAGAGAGCAGCGTAAGGGAAAGGGACCTGGGGATCCTGGGGACAGCAGGGTGACCATGAGCCAGCACTGGCCCTTGTGGCCAGGAAGGTCAATGGTACCTGGGGTGGGTTAGAAGGGGGTGGTCAGTAGGTCAGAGAGGTTCTCCTGCCCCTCTGCTCTGCCCTGGGGAGACCACACCTGGAATATTGTGTCCAGTTGTGGCCCCTCAGTTCCAGAAGGACAGGGAACTGCTGGAGAGAGTCCAGCGCAGCCACCAAGATGCTGAAGGGAGTGGAGCATCTCCCGTGTGAGGAAAGGCTGAGGGAGCTGGGGCTCTGGAGCTGGAGAAGAGGAGACTGAGGGCTGACTCATTCATGTTTACAGAAATAGAAAGGGTGAGTGTCGGGAGGATGGAGCCAGGCTCTTCTCGGTGACAACCAATGATAGGACAAGGGGCAATGCGTTCAAACTGGAACATGAGAGGTTCCATTTAAATATGAGAAGAAACTTCTTCCCAGTGAGGGTGGCAGAGCCTGGACCAGGCTGTCCAGCATCCCTTTGTGGGGTTCTGTCTGTTTTCCAGCTGAGACCACTTGTGCACGGCACTTTTCTGTATTTCCACTGGAGGGCAGGAACACCCCGTGTTTCCAGGGGCCACTTCCAGCTCATTCCCACACACCCATCCGCTTAAACCAGCCTCATAAGGCCTGGCCTTCAGGAGACATCCTTGTACACTTACAGACTTGTATTTGGTTTCTCTCCTGCTTTTACGAGTAGCCTCATTTTTTCAAAACAACATCGTTATTTTCACAAAATAACTCCAGTATTCCCAGTTTAGCTCCATATCGATACCTACTGCAGTGTCCCTTTGTTCCCTGCAGCGCCCAAAGGTCCCCCATGTTCCCCACCTACCTTTCCTATAGGTAGCACAAACATATCAGAAGTACATGTATATTTGCTGACCAGCGGGTTAACACCCTCACCGGATGTTTTAAAAGGTTTGCAGAGCTGATCTGGGGAGACACAGATTGTCTTGTCTGTATCTTTATTAGTGAAAACAATCATTAAGAGTAGAATTAGAGGACACAGGAAGAAATTAGGTGCATTTTCTTCCATAAAGGGAAATGTTGGAGTTATTGAAAGGTTCACGCACAAGGCTGAGCTGCTTGACAGAGTTTAGTTAGCTCCAAAAAGCATCTCAGGAGGTTTCCCAGTAAAGGTAATTACATGCAAGAAGGTGCCAGGAGACTAAAGGAAAGGTCTTATGGAGCAGCCTGGTGCTGTGCTGGGACCTGCGCCGCTTGATGGATTTAAAATCCATGGGCACAAAGGTTCAGTAGCAGAGCGCTGAGTTTTTCTGTTAACATTAAGCTACACAGAGTAGCAGAAAAAACAGGGTGAACCACGATGAGCTGCAGAAGGACCTGAGGATGTTTGGTGACTTGTCAATAAAGATGAAATTAAACAGACGTGAACTGATACGCATAGAAAAAATAACCCCAACTTCTAACGTCAAAAGATGGGCTGAGAGATTACTGTTCCTCCAAGAGTCTGTAACAGTCCCACGGAAGCATCAGAGAACGTCAGGGACGACCAGGACAGGAGCAGACAACAACCTGCCCTTATACAAACCCTCTACTCCTTTACAGGAGTAAGGACTGAGCAAGCCAGAGCTGAAAATTACCTACAACTTGGCATTTTCAATGCTTTTTTAAATAAAAAGAGACACTGCTTCACTAAAATCTGTTTTTTCTTTGGAAGTATCGAAAGGTTTAATATTTAGTATAGTGCTGAACACACTCCACATACCTAAGTTTTATAGACAAATTTTTTCACAACTGAAGCCAAAAATGTCAACGTTTTGTTGCTATTTGCTATAATGATCCTACATTAGCTCATAAATTGGGAAATATTCCGCAGGTGACACTTTTTCCACTCTGTCTCCTTCTCTGCCAGTTACATTTACACCTGGAGATGGGAGAGCGCAGGACGCCGCTGGCTCCAGCTCTGCCGTGGCTTTTCTGACTTCTGCGTAATTTGCTTTATCTCTCTGTATCTACATCCTTAGCTGTAAAATGAAGATACACTATGGAGACCTATTCAAGAACAGCTCACCTGTGGGATGTCTGGGATCAGGTCCAAGGTCCATTTTGCCCAGTATCTGCGCTGGAGAACGACTGTGAGGACAGGCCGGGAAAGGCAGAGCAAGCACGTCGTGATATTGCCTTTGAATCCTCCTGCAGCCTCTCCAGGCTCGATGGGTTTGCAGGAGCCCTTGGAGAGTTTTTCCATCAAGGAACAGAGTTTTGCACCGCAAAACAATCCCGCTTGTCATGAGCCACATGAGAAGCTTCACAACCAGAGTTTCAGGTGCGGGAAATGGAGCTCAGCATCCTCCTAAGAGGAGGACTGTGCCACCGTTTATACTACTGTAATAAATCCACGTCTTTTTCATTAAACTCTTAAGTATCTTTGTGGCACGGGGATGCCCAGAGCTGCTTTTTCCAACAGAAACCTAAGCAGTTGCAGAGGGATGATCCCCTCTGCTTCACCATATGTCACAAAGCCCAGACCACAGCAAGGACTTCTCGCACTGCCAATACTTCTCCAATAGCACTGGGTGCTCAGTCTACACACAGAATCTTTCCAAAAGTCCATTTCTGTTCTTGAAGAGGATCACACACGTGCTTTAACAAACATGTTTTTCTCCTCCTTCTTTCAGCATCTTTAATACGCAACAAAATTCTAACTGCTGGCTCACCAAGAGGATAGAGAGACCCAGTAACTCTTATTTTTTAATGTAATAAAATAATACTTAGCCAAAGGGTAAAAAAGCGACTTCTGAGGAATAACTATATAGTCAAACACATGGTTTCTGATAAAGATTGTCTTCCTGCATCTCCCCTCCACTAATGGCTATGCTGTCACTTGAAACTCCCCAAAGAGACTTAAAGCCGCCTTCTTTTCCTGGAATTAGCAGCGGCGGTTTCGAATTAGCTTCCCTTTGCCTGAAAATTAATTAGAAAACGCCTGAACTCACCTACATGCCAAACAAGCATAATTTTGTGAACTGTTACTGTCGAGCGCCTCAGCATCGAATTCTGTCGGCTCCTGATTAACACCAGGCAGCCCAGGGAAGGTCAGAACTTGTTTCCAAGTGATACTGGGGAATTCGGAACATCTGCATCCAGCAGGGATAAATATAAATTTGCTTTTTAAATAGGTAGTAGTTGATTATCTTATTATGGTATAAAAGAACTGATTTTTTTCTTCTTAAAAAAAAAGAGAAAAATTAGGAGAATGGGTTTCAATGCTTTCTACACAAAGCTATGCAAGACCTGCAATAACACTTAACAGCAGCCATGTTATTCCTATTTCCAAACCTGCCGGGGCAGTTTCATGTTTTATTGCTGTTGACACCACTGGGCTGCAGCAGGATCAACCTATCCTTTCTGTGATATTTGTCATTTAAATTCCAGTTTTTGCAGCAGCTCCTCATTCTGGCTGAACCAAGGGATATGAGGCTTGCCAAAAAACATCTGGAATTTGGAGCAGCATCCTGCAGCTCGTCTGTGCTTGGAAGCATCCTGAGATGGTTTGGATGCTCCCCGTGGGAGTCAGTAGTGATGAACCAGAGGGATTATATAATATTTCCCCCCACTAACCTAAAGGGTGGGAGGCGAGTAGATCAAACGATGGAGCAGGACACAGCAGAGGATCTCTCTGAATTCGGAGTTTGAGAGCATCGCAGTTCTCCTCCTCCAGCTCTTCCTGCGGGGGCTGGAGCAGAGATCCTGTGGTGACCAGGAGGTGACAAGGCCACCCGCTGTCTAAATCAGGAGTCCAGATCTTGTTCCAAGGACTGTCACACCAACGGGGCTACATTTGCCACCTGGGTCCTCCACGTCTACTACGCAGGCAACCTCTTTGTGCAATCATCTCTGCCACCTACAGATCTGACCTACGATGCTATGAAGCAGGAGGTTGGATTTACCGATCCTACCAGCTGAAAGTCTCCTACACCCTCTGAGATCCCCAAGAACATCCTAGCCCATGGCAAACACCAGCAAGCTACTCTGCCCCTACTTCAGTGACAACCAATGGTAAGACAAGGGGCAATGGGTTCAAACTGGAAAACAAGAGGTTCCACTTAAATTTGAGAAGAAACTTGTTCAGGGTGAGGGTGGCAGAGCCTGGCCCAGGCTGCCCAGGGAGGCTGTGGAGTCTCCTTCTCTGCAGACATTCAAACCCACCTGGACACCTTCCTGTGTAACCTCATCTGGGTGTTCCTGCTCCATGGGGGGATTGCACTGGATGAGCTTTCCAGGTCCCTTCCAACCCCTGACATTCTGGGATTCTGCGATTCTCACGCCTTGAAAGTTCATCGCCAAAGGTCAAAAGACCTTTCTGGTCCTCTTGAGAAGGGTAAACCTAGACTCCGCAAGCAATCCAGTTGTTTTAATTGAATGGGTTACATCTTTAGTAAACCTTTATGAAGCTGTTAAAGTCACTCCAACCTGTAGGCCACCGGAGAGGTCCAGAGCCTCAGTGAAGGTGGGAAGAAATCAATTTGTGGAGAACATATGGTTCTGCCATCAGCCTCAGTACTCTCTCATCATGCGGATGGACCAGTAGGACCAGTGGAGAGCTGGTGGCCAAGGCTGCGGCATCATTGCTTACCCTGACAAAAATCTATAAAACATAAATCCCCCAAATGACCTACTAAGTAGAAGGGAAGGTAATCTACCTGCTATTATATTTATTCTCTTCATTTGGAACAATCAAAAGACACTCTGAGGCACAAAAGGACATTTCGTGCCTGTATAATCCAGGGATACAACAGCATTAAGGGACACGGATTTGCCCAGAAGTGGAGAATGACGTTTCATTGCAAAAAAAGAAGAGAACTCACTTTGAACAAGGGTTTGGCGCAAGTACTCCCTCCCACCTTTGGCAGACAGAGGAAAGGCAGTTTCATGGCCAACAGACAGCTCAGATATATCTGTATATATATATGGGGTAACATCAACTATAAAGAGATGCGTGAAAATAAAGACCCACGAAACCGACATCCTGGCACGGTTAAAAAACCTATTTCTAGATGTTGTGTTAAGAGATTGAGCACTCACCACTCTCCCCTTTTGAACATCATTTTTAAAGGTAGTTTTAAAATCTCTTCACTTCAAGAACAAAGTGACCAAGAACCATAGATGCTGAGACATATCCTGAAGTTGTAACGTGGGATGATGGCGATAACATAACAGCATTGCTTTCTGAGGTAACACCTTGGATTAGATCTTAAATGGTGTTTTTGAGATGAGGAAGCTGAAGGACAGAGAAAAGCCACTTACTCAAGGTTATTCATGGTGTTGTTCAACTCTAATGAGAAATTAAAGGATTTTAGCTACCCTGGTCCTTCCAGACCCAAAGGGTGAGAGCAGGGGAAGCCACACACATTCATCTCGCACTACAACCTCCTACACCTGACTCAGCAATACCAACTCAAACTGGCTTCAAGGAAACTAGAAAGAAAAAGAAACCAGAAAAAAAGCCACCTGCCAAGAACAGGGTTATCTCAAGGGTGCTGCCACATCAACCTGCAGAGAAACGTGAGCTCCGGAAAGAGCCCGTAGACCAGGCGGTCTCCAACAGGCCTGCTTGGTCTTAGAAATAAGTATTTGTGAAAAAAAAAAGACAGCCTAAAGGCTACTTAGCATTCCAAGGGGTGATGGTTTCAGCTGAATCTGTGAGGAGCATCTCACTGCTCATCGGTATTAACAGGTATTTACGAACACAGCTGTGACATCCACTTCGATGGGCATCAACATTAAAACACCCGAATTACACATTTCAGAAAAATGCTTGAAGTCTGACAAGTATTAGCTCCACCAAACCCCACTGTTTCTACACCTTCTTCTGTACATATCCTTACAAAGTTTGCCAAACCCACTGGTTTTGAAATCCAGACCCGTTTAAAGATGCAACATTTATCTTCACATTTTCAGCATAACCTGAGACACTCTGTATTCAAAACATCACATCACATTCTTCCAAGTTAGACTGGAATGCAAACTTCTTGCAAGGAATCCATGTACACACCGTATATATGTCCTTAAGGAGGCTTTTCTAATTATTTCAGCTCATCTACATCACTCACCTTGATTCGCCAACACATACTGGAGCAGCTGATACTGAATGATATATATGAATGATATATATGAACCAGAGTATGTCTCTCTGGCAAAATGTACAGAATTGTACATGAACATCCTGTTTCCAGGTATAAGTGGTTAATTATACAAAAAGGAAGGGTTTCTTAAAATATTTTCATCTGCAGTGCAGCACTTTGCACTAAAAGAGCCAGAAAGGAAAAGCAATAAAAACTGTTATCTCCTCCTCTGAAAATGTAAACTTTTTAGCATCATACATGGATTTTCAGAGGAGAAAGGATAAAAGCGCCCCATTAAGATGCTTCTGGAAGGAGAAAACTCAGGTACAATCAACTTTCTTGCCTTTAACTTGCCTTGATTTTTCCCTTCCCAGTGTATCTGGCTCCAAGTGTGTTGATGCCAGGTGCACCACTGTGGAAATTCAGCAGAGAAACTGAGTTGTATTTCCAGCTCTTTACTCTCTTTATTCTCTATTGCCATAACAGCGCAGGTTCCCATAGAAACTGAGAGTAAAGGGCGAAAGCGTAAAATACAGATAAACAGGTCTAAGATGGCAGTGTTATGTTTTATTAGAGTTATAAATATGACAAACAGGCGCTGGGTATGGGTTCCTTTCTAATAGAAAAAGCCAGATAATGCTGCAGCTTATCAAATAAATATAGAGCATATCAACTGTAAAGACTGGAGTCATTGAGTGCTGACTGTTATCAGGTTCACGCTGCTTTCTGAAATAGAATTGTTTTCTAGATTATTCATTTTTGGAGCAAGCAAAATACCTTCTTATCTGCAGGTCTGACCCTCAGTCTCCCAATGGCCCCAAATCACTGTTGATTCTCCTCTAATGACACCGGCGCTTCGCATTGCAGGAACGGGGCAACAAGCACTAATTTCACAGGGGCTTTGAAAGGTGATCTTTATAATTTTAAATGAATATTGGCATATAGATCGAAGCTCTCCAAAAAGCCCTTCCACTGTACCAATGGTTTTCTGTGCAAAGACCAGGCCAGATGCTTTCTTCATACTTTTCAATAAGTTCATGTATTATATTTTGATTGCATTCCTAGATTTTCTTTTTGAACAGAACTCACTTAAAAAAACCTAGAGAAAGGTGTTTATTAAGCTGGGTGACTTCAGGAAAATTAGCAATTTGATTGCCCTGGCAAACTGTCAATGCGACAGTAGGATTCTTCATATCATAACAAGATCACTGCAAATTATTTCAAACTCTGAATAGTTTTGAGAAGTCAGTGATAAAATATGATTTTAAATCACACAGAATCACAGAATCGACTGGGTTGGAAAAGACCTCAGAGATCATCCAGTCCAACCCTTGGTCCAACTCCAGTCCATTGACCAGATCATGGCACTAAGTGCCATGTCCAATCTCAGTTTCAAAACCTCCAGTGAGTCCAGCACCTCCCTGGGCAGCCATTCCAATGCCTGACCACTCTCTCTGCACAGAATTGCTTTCTCATCTCCAGCCTCCGTTTCCCCTGGCAGAGTTGAAGTCCATGCCCCCTTGTCCTATTGCTGACTGCCTGGGAGAAGAGCCCAATCCCCACCTGGCTAGAACTGCCCTTCAGGTAGTTCTAGAGAGTGCTGAGCTCACCTCTAAGCCTCCTCTGCTCCAGACTGAACAAGCCCAGCTCCCTCAGCCTCTCCCCATAGGGCTTGTGTTCAAGTCCCTTCCCCAGTCTTGTTGCTCTTCTCTGGACCCGCTCCAGCACTTCAATCTCTTTCCTGAGCTGAGGGGCCCAGAACTGAACACAATACTCCAGGTGTGGCCTCCCTAATGCAGAGCACAGGGGAAGGATCACTGCCCTTGTCCTGCTGACCACTCTGGTTTGGATACAGGACAGGATCCCATTGCCCTTCTTGGCCACCTGGGCACACTGTTGGCTCATGTTGAGCTTCCTGTCCATTAGTCCCCACAGGTCCCTTTCTGCCTGACTGCTCTCCAGCCACTCTGTGCCAGCCTGGAGCGCTGCAGGGGGTTGTTGTGGCCTGAAGACCCTTTCAAGCACAAATACCCCCATTAGTGTTAATTCTGAGCACGCTCATTGTGCCGTCTCTAAAGGGGTGACCTGCACTACTAGAAACGTTTATCTTCCAAGCACTTCCATCCACTAAAACTTATGGAAAATTAGGAAAACTTTACAACTTTACAACGGTTCAGCCAAACAGTGTCATCCAGCATTCAGTGACTTGAAAAAGGAATTAATTATCAGTGGCTCCAGTTGACTTCTTGAGCGGTATGGCCCCTGGCACACCTCAAGCTTGGCCTTTTTTATGTTCAGCTCCTCTATTAAATGGCAAAGGAGATGCTGCATGTCAAACAAATCCCTTCCCCTACCTGTGCTCAAAACAATATTGCAAAATGCTTGAAGCCATGCAAAGAGATTAACTATAAAAGGATTTTTCACTCGAGGGACTTTGCCTCTGCATCTGCCCTCGTCTGAAACCATCAGCAACCCTGGTGTGTCACATCGGGAAAGGGAAGGTCCGGGACTACTTCTTTCAGCCTTTACACCTGCTATTTCTCTCCTGAGAAGTCTGGTTTGTTTTGTTTTCCTTTTCCATTTCCAAGAGCAATAGACAGTAGCTGTTCTGGATAACACGGCAATGATAAAAGTCTGCCTGCTTCAAAAAAATAGAGAGGTAGAAACACATCTAGAAACGAGAGAAAACACTCCTGCATTTAACAAGTTCACTTACAGGAAGTTCAAGTTACCAGAGTTTTGTTTTAGTTGACTGGAAGGAAAGCACTTGATTATATTTAATTTTAAAGGGACGTCGCGAGGCACCGAACACACGCTCCCCGTGTCCCCAGTGCTCGGTCTTGCAGGCCCTTACCCCTCGCAAATGCTGCAACACTAAAAGATGAAAGGAATTTGTTTTGTTTCTAAATGTCACCTTCAATACTTAGCAAGGGTGCATTCGAAGCACCAGAAAACCCAAGACATGAACTTTGGAGCTTTATCTTCTTATCGATACACTATTTTACACATGTAGGAGGTGACACCTTCATTGAGCACAAGCTCAACGCTTAAACATTTTCATGCCCAAATCTGCAAAATCTACCAATTCAAGTATCGCCCTGTTATGCCAGTAGCTCATTTGGAAGCAGTGGGGTTGATAAGGCAGCGTGAAACATCTTTCAAAGAGAATCATGCGGTTTTCGTTTCCCTAAGTATATGAAACCAGAAAGCAAGCTGCGGGAATTCAAGGAGACGGCTAATGTTTCAAAGCAGCCAAGTAGTTAGCTTATTTTATTTTATTTTCAAACCCAGCATCTGTAGGGACTCCCTGGCACATGTCCCCGCATGTAGAGTGGCAGCCGTTCCCTGGCCTGTCGCCAGCCCGCCGCTGATTACCAGCTCCTAAAAGAATTCCAGGCAACAAGAATGATGCTTTGCCACCTGAGATGAACGATATCGCTCCTGTGCACAACCGGCCTCCAAGCAAAATAAGGAATAGCTACCTGGTAAAATCGCAGCGTGCGAGAAACGCGGCTGTATTAGAAAGTATCGTCTTCGAGCGTAAAGGATTAGGAAACGCGCCAACGTCTGGCAAAGCTCATGATTTAATTTGAGCCTAAGATGGGGACAAGGATCCTGTAGCTCTGATGGGTTTGGTGGAGGCACAGCACAGTTATTTGTAGGAGATAATCAACAGCTGAGCCAACTGCGATTTCACAAATGCGTTTTGAGCTTCATTGTATCAAGCTAATCCCTTGTTTTGCGATCAACAAATTATGCTATTTGACGTCTTCAACAGAGCAACCCGACAACCGCACCTGGAAATGAAGTAGGAGAACCTAAGAGATATTAAAGACAGAGTGCAGAAATGTCTGCATGTGATGGTACGATGGGCAGAGAGAGCAAGAAAGATTCCATTCCCATTAATAAAATGAATTTTAAATACAGCTGTGAATGAGGTCCTTTAGACTTACATCAGAAATTTAACTACGTTAGCCCTGTCATAAACCTCCAGGTAGTTTCACTTTAACCAATATAATGGGCAAGATCAGACTTTGATCTTCTCTGTAAAGGTTTACAGACACTGAGCTTTTTCGCATATTCAAAATTTAATGTTATTTACATTTTGGATGTTTTATCTCCCTATACCTATATAAAAGCTGTGGGAGCAGTTAAATCATGAGAACAATTATTCCTTCCCCACCCTCGACTCAAATCATTTAATGGAGTTTTCAGTCAGGCACTGAGAAAATACAGCAAATAAATGCAAGCGAAGGCAAATTGATGTAAGTGGAGCACAGCACAGCGCAGCCAGGATAAGTAAGCGCACTGCCCAGCTGCAGGCTTGGGATCCCCTAAGTGCTGCAAATGAGCAAATGGAAAATATAATAATGTTATCACATGGCAGCAGCTCCTCAGGATCCATCAAAAATACTGGAAGCATCAGGTTTTTTAAAATCACCCTCCTTTACTCGGCATTACAGAGGACGTTATTGCAGTGGCAGGCTGTTGCCTCCCAAAGATGGGAGTGTTGAAGGCTGAGAGCCACCTCGGCAGCATCATTTAGTGCTTCACGTTTGGCGAAATTAAGAGAAATCAAAATAAGGGAGTCTTGTGGTTGAGTTTAGGCAATGTGGGTGGCACCACCTGGCCAATATTGCTGTGTCCAACATTGCTGCTGCTTGCTAGGAAGGGATGAGATGTGGGGAGAAATCCTGACTTTAACGTGGACTACATTTGAACTCTAAGCTATGCATGGAAATTCATGTGAGCCTTCAGGAAAGCCCTTAGGTATTCTTCACAGGGAAGAAGGGAAAGAAGAACAAAGGGGTTTTCGGTGGATCAGCTGCTGGGGGGATGGAGGTGTCAGCAGTAGCTTCTGAGTTCAGGCTGCACTGAGTTTTGCACTTACAGCGGGATTCAATTTCTTCCATTTCACAGTTTGGTGACTGAATTTCATCTTTGAATTTGACGCAATTACTCTTCAGGGGTCCACTGAACTTGCACTACAGTTTTTGGGTACCACGCTTCCTAACTTTTGCTGGGACAACAATTAATATTCACTCATCTTCGAAATATGGACCTCCACCCCCTACTCTTTCCCCTCTCCCTGCTGTTTCAACCGCATACACATTTCAAAACTTGGGAGCTACTGCAAAGTTTCTTGAGTGACTGGGGAGAAACAGCTTTATCTGGCAACAACTCTTTCATCTCGGAGGAGTTGGTGAGGTGCAACCAAGGACAACTGGTCTAGCAGGTGACACCAGCGCTGGAAAAGCCACAAATGATCCCACAGCTATGTCCATCAGTCCCAAAAATCACAAGTTCCCTATAGTAGAGGGATTGCTAAGTTTTATTTATAATGTATTTGACTCTGTTCAAGTGCCTTGTTGTTATTTAAGCAGGAAGAGGAAAGCGGGACAGAAATAGCCCATCTTCCAGTGACGTAATCCTTACAAAGCTATTTAGATCAACCTTCAGGACGGCCCAAAAATGTGCTGGGTGCCAAATGTACAGACCTAGAAACTGCGCAAAAATGTCTGAATGCTACTGCAGCCTCTCCGTCCCAAGGTTTCTGCTTAAAGCTACCGAGATTGCGATACGAACCTCTAAGTGACTGTACCGGGATTAGTAAAGTCTTCTCCGTGGCTTCTGAAGAAAGACTTTAGCTAAATGCCAAAGGAATGGTTAATATTTTGAACACACAGAGCTCCGTTTCCACCGAGCCCGACCACGTACAACTGCAACTGCCAAGCACAAGGACGTGTTCACCGCAACGTTTTCTCTGTTTCCTCTGGAAAGAGAGTCATTATCGCCAGAAAGCTTTCTGCTGCATTTTTATTTCATCAGTACGGGCCCTAATTCTATAAAACAAATGCAGTAAAACATTATTATAATAGCAGCCTGCTTCAAAGGCGCGGATTTCTTTTCACTAGCGCTTCCAGCTGACATCTGATACAGCCCATTATTATATTGAAAGGTCAAGTCAGCAAGAGCAAAGCATATAGATCATTACCTAAAATAAAAATGACCTGGTTTTAAAAGCTAATTTAATATATCCCTCATGAGCGACACAATGCATTACACAGTGCATTTTCTCAAGAGGAAAGCGGCCATAAAGTTTACCCATCGCAGATTTCTGCATAAGTGATGCAAGCCTTTAAGCAAACAGCAATTCACCTTCAAAAAACAAAGTCCCGGTTTAGCAGCTCCACTACCTTCATTTGGATCTATCACCCTCCTGCACGTTATCTCGATGGGCTTTTTGCCTTTTAAAATTATTTCCGAGACCTGATTTTCTAAGCAAACACCTATTTATTCCAGCAGCTGGGAAAATGCAATAGCCAGACTTGGATACAAGTGGTTTCAGCATGAAATTACAAATTATTTCAGGTTAAACTCTGTTATATGCAAAATTCTCCAGCAGAAAGCAAAAAGCTCTTGCATACCAAACAATTCTGTCTGAAGTCTCGGTTTTTCTAAAGAGCAAGGTATTTAAACTCATACGAACTTAAGAGGTCTCAATGATCAGATGTGATTTCTCCACAGCACTCACCAAGTAGACAATTATTTTAATTATTTATGCAGTTTAAAAGAAATGATTGCAACCCCTGCTTCTTATAGCATTAATGAGCTGGTTTTACCCCCTTTTGCAAGTCCCACGAGGTTTCTCCCCCCAGCCTGGCACTGCGGATAACCCAGGCAAAAGCTCCTTCCCATATGGTCCCTAATTCCGAAAACAATGGACGTGGGGAGATGGAGCCAATTATTACAGCTCACAGGCTGCCCAGACATTCCTCACGCTGTATGCCAGAAAATATTCTCTCTTGCAGAAATATTACAAATTTAATCGCACTCTGTGTATCGGTGAATTATTTCAGGTTGAGTTTTCCAAAGCCTGGCCCAACAGAAAGTCCAACCTTGATGTAATCATTCTTTTTAATTGATGGCTCCCATTTGGAAACTTTCTCACTTTGAAAATTTCCCTTTCGGCTGGGGTTAAAAATATTTTTGGCTTATCTTATCTAGTAGAAAACAAGATAAATAAATAAAAAGCATCCTTTGCTAACACGCAGAGTTATTATCCATCCAAACTTCCTGGACTGGCTGTAGGTCAAAACCACCACGCACCATTGGATCTGCAAACCTTTCCCATCCCACCAAAACCGGAGTTTGCATCAAGATAAGCTGGTTTCTACTGTGTGCCATGGCCCATTTCTTGAAGCTGAAGGGCCAGCTCCAGCCTTAATATGTTGATGGAGAGGTTGGCCAGACCTTGCACCCGCAGACCACCAAAGAGCAGATGTTTACACCACAGACACACCAACACATGTCACCAGATCACTGCCAACCACCTTTGGGCAACCACTGCAATCAGGGAATCAATCAAAAGCAGTCTTCAATAGGCAAGATGCATTAAAATATCTCTTAGCCCAGCCGAGGAACATGTTTCTGAAGCAAGTCCCCCTGAGGAGTCCCTCATACATCTCTGAGGGGGACGAGAGCACAGACCTGGGCTCCTCTCAGGTGAAGTTAAACTGGAAGATGTGCCACGAGAGCTGATTTATGTCCCCCGAGCACTGTTTGAAAACGAGTCCAGGGAACCAGACTTGAAGTAGCCCAAAGGAAAACCCCACTGAAATGCAAGCAGTCCGTACAGCAGGTCCTTGTCACTAACGTTTTGCTCTACACACCTCTTCCTCTGGGTACGTGCTGCTTACTAACACGGATCTACCCACGTGCAATAAGCTTTCAACTGCCAGAGACAAATTTACTATTAAAATAATTTTCCAGTAAGACTTCATGAAGCAAAACAAACGGCTGTATAGGAAGGAGATGCACACAGAGCCAGCAAAGGTCCTCCAAGGAGGAGCCATACAGGACACCAAAACCACTTTATCTTGTAAACATGCTGGCAAGGGAGAAACTGGATGGGAAGAGGGATATGGGGATTTCATCTTGCAAACACGATATTGGACACAGCTCGGGGGAAGCATTCAAAAGCAGATGGCAGCACCGCTATGAGATGCCAGGAGCAGCCCTGGGTCACACACACGACCACAGGCTTGAGATGGAGAGCCAAAAACCTCGCCTAAACTGGCACCTTCAAAAACCCACTGCTAAAAGGTATTGCAGCACATAGTATCATTTTGTAAGGAGCAAAGTAAAGGAATAAAGACAGGGCACCACACCACCTTGCTTGCCCGAAGTATTAAGGTGTATCTGTACCTTTCTCATTAGAATAAAGTCGATTTCACCTTTAAATCCAGGGTGGAAGTTGGAAAAGTATCTACAAAGAACACATGTAAACTGAAAAATACCAATAACCACCCTCTGCATCAAAACAAAGTCAACCAACTGGTAGGATGCTTTGTTATGAGTAAACGTAGAAAGAGAGGAGCTGAAAAAGTGAACAAAGGTACAGCTCTGGCCAGTAAAACAAAAGGTTTGGATAAAGCGAGTTTTTCGTATAAAACATGGCTTGAGTAAAGACAAAGGGCGTCTGCGGCCAGAGCTGCTAGAGAAGGGAAAAGCATCATATTCCCACACAAAGGTCCCCGTCTGCTCGAGTCCTGTGAAAAGGAGACAATTTTGGCAGTGAGTACCAAGACTTATTCGCCCGGGGCTACAACGTAGCTAGAATTAAAATATATAAAAAGAAAAAAACCAGCAAAAACGTGCAACCAAAAAGAAGTGACGTCTGGAGCAATAGCATGAAGGCACCAGCGTCTGGTTTTAACTTCAAGCCCCGTTGCCACAGGAGATCTGCATCAGCAGGTAATTCTGGATGTGACAGGAGAAAAGGAACATGGGGACCGTAGTCATGGGAGGTGAGGGCCACCTTGGTGTTGTCCCTGTCTCTGAGTCATGGGAGAGGCTCTCCTCTGCTACAGCCAGGTCATAGAAAGGTGGGACCAAGCTAAAGAGGACGTCATGGGATGAGCTTGTTAGGAGTTGAAGTAGGATTAGGATTAGGATTTGAAGTAGTATTAGGATTAACCTCAAGAGTTTCTGGACAAGGAAGACACCAGCACAAGGGATTTGCGTGCCTGGAGCTCATGGCGAACCCTCATCCCACTTGGCACCAACGGCTGCAGGAGAAACCATCTGTCTCCTCTTGGATTTATGGGACCTGCAGCAGTGGCTCCAGCTGGAACTGATCTACATGTAGAGTCACAGAATCATTTTGGTTGGAAAATATCCTCAAGAGCATTGAGTCCAACCATAACCCACCCCTGGCACTACCCCATGTTCCTGAGAACCTCATCTCCGTTTGTCCAACCCTCCAGGGATGGTGACTCCAGCACTGCCCTGGGCAGCCTGTTCCAATGCCCCACAGCCCTTTGGGGAAGAAATTGTTCCCCACATCCAACCTCAACCTCCCCTGGCGCAACTTGAGGCCATTTCCTCTCATCCTGTCACTTGTTCCTTGGGAGAAGAGACTCGCTCATGGTGCAGGTATCTCCTTCATGTCCCAAACACCAACATGGCCGGGCCTGACAATGGGACACGAGCACCGTTCTTCTGAAACTCCCGTCTTCTCAGAACATGAACCAAATTACATGTTGGCTCTCTCCACCTTTTTTTCTGGTAAGGATTTAACTATAACATTCATTAGTTGATGAATTTGTTAACTTACCTGAATATATCTAAAGAGTAGAATATTAATTATATGGTCTCACAGATCATGTACCGATTATTTCTGACTTAAGAGATTAAACACAAAGAATGGATTTTAAGGAGAAGAGCCAACCCCAAGCCTGAAAAAAACCAGGGAAAACTGTTTCCAAAATATTAGTTGTAAACAAGTAAATCTGTTCTGGTGCCCTTGAAGAACACAAGTTCCTTCGAGGTGTCCTTGGCAGGGACCTTCCCACTGGAGCATCGACACAGCCTCGCGCTGGGTGTCCCGGCTGCCCACGGCAGCCAAGAGCCCGGCACTTCGGACACAATTCAAAGACGTCCATGAAGAACAGAGGGACACCTACAACTGTCATGGCCACGGTCCCCCATGACACCTCATGTGATGGTGCAGGAAGTCACCCTGCTCAGCCGAACTATGTCTGACTGGTTGTATTGTATTTTTTTGCCTACAAGAGCTGAGCAGAGCTTACTTTTCCCTTCAAATCACGCCCAAGGGTAGGAAGTGGTAGCTCAGTTGTCTACAGCAGTTTGGTTGCTAGAACGTTTTCCCAGGTCCTGAGAGAGCACTAAGTACATCTCAAGGCTTGGCTGGGAGAACACCAGCCTGCCAAGAGATTAACTCAATGAAACATTCAGCCTTTTCAAACCCGGAGGACTCTTGGATACACGGGAAGATCTTCTGACCTTGTAACTTCGACCTAATGTCCTCTCGGTCATGTCTGCAACAGGGTCTCTGCCAGCTCCGGGACCACAGGGTCACGCTCCAGCATGGAGATAAAAAAACCCCACCAGTGCCACCAACTTGGTAGTAATTTCTGCAATGAACTCCTGCCCATGGGCCATGTCCTGCTTTAGGAGCACGAACCCTGCCTTGGGTGCAGTCTAAACCTAAATTAACAAAAATTTAGTCATCACCTTGATATGGTAGATTCATATGACAATACTTTTTATATGATTTGAGTTGTGTAAAGCTTCAGCAAACTCCAATGTACTTTATGCGTCGAGTTCTTCCCTTTGACAAACTTCCCCTTGGAAAACATAAGCCCTTGAAGGACAATTAGCTGGAGCTAATTAGCAGATGCTTGAAAAGTAATCCAGGTTAAAACTTCTGCCAAGCAGACTTTTCTCCCAGAGGAGTTTTATCTTGTGAGATACAGAAACAAAAGCTCTTGAGCAATAAAGCTTTCTGAAACAGCTTCTAATGCATCTCACTTGCCTCTCTTAGTAACTTTGTCATTTCTCCCTCTTCTAATTCATCTTTTTGCAGGCATACACTTGCTTTCAAGGAGTCTAGCAAACGTGAATATGGTATTTGACTAATAAATGCCACATCTTTTGAAAGAGCTTTTGGTTTTTCGAATGTTTCTCCAGGCAGAAAGCAAAAAGACAGCTTTTTCAAAGGCAAAATGTCAACATGCGAGGGGCACCAATGTCTCTGTCACCTACAGTCTTGAGCAACAAGACCCAAGCGCAGGCCTCTGACTTTAATGATCTAAAAGTTGCTTTCAAAATTAATCAATTCCTCCCTTTGGGGAACAATCCCTCTATCACCAGGAATCCTTTGCTTTGCCCTTCCTTGAGGTTAAATACTTGGCATTAGAAGAAAAGAAGAGGAATAAAGAAGGTAAAAGCTCAAAAATGTTCAGGTTGACACTGGCCTGTTGGTTCCCAAAATGAAGAGTTTATCCAAACTAGGTCCAAAACTGCTGCCTCCCTCCAGACACGTTACAAAGTGCAGAAGAGGTCCTGAAAGTCCTTCCTAAAACGCATAAAAACTACCCCAACAGAGCTTCCGATACAATCTGCATACACAAATGTTGCCTGTGACAATTAATGACTATGTGATATTCTATTAATGATACAGCTTAAAATTGTAGATGTGCAAAGACAGACTATGAAAAGGGGGATGGCAAGTCCTATTTGCAAATATTGCTTGGTACCAATGGACCGTGGTATAACCTTAGAACAGCTTCTGTGATCATAACATCACGTTCTTATGAAAATCAAAAACCCCCATTTTCATTACCGATGTTTTCTTCCTTTTTGTTAAAATGGAAATCAATATAATAGAAATAGTCACAACAAAAATCTAAAATAATAACAGCACACGCCTGGGATATGTAGGATTATCTCCTTGAAGTTGCTTAAATTAATTTTTCAACACTTTGTAAAATGGTTTGCCTAAGTTGCTACCGGCATTAAAATGCCATGTTTTCAGCTGGTACTAACAGACAATATATATAATTATATACTTATATATAATATCTACTAGTTACCTGCTGCTATAGCACTGTGTCCATTTGACTCTGCATTCTGTGTCCCAAACACCTATTTTCTGGGATGGTAAAGTGGCTGAGAACCTCCTGCCTTTTTAATTAAGTCAACAAGAATTTTAGGGAGCTTTAGCACTCGAAGAAGAAAGCTTACATGTTCCATCTGGGGCAGCAAAATAGTATTCTAAACTAAAATGCAACCCTAGGGTGCCTTCTAGTACCTTAAAGAATTAAACATGATTAAAAATATATTGCAAATATCTCTCAAAGATGATGAAAAAGAAAATCCTAGCTTAATTTGCAGGTACTTCGCAATATTAGCAAGTTTTGTTCAAGAAACTAAGTTTCTTGGGACATATTTACTTTGTGAAACAAACAGTTATTTTTAATCACCTAACTAATTAGGGTTTTATATTTCCTCTCCATGGAAGTGCCAAATTCCTTTGTTACACACTATTTCAAACCCCTCTGGTTTAATGAGAAGTTACTAAGCATAACTTAAGAGTAATCTTGAATTTAGACTGCAGACCACCGATTAACAGCCGCACCGAGCATTGGCTTTGAGGAAACACCTATCACCCTTCGTTAATGTGATAATCATAATAATAATAGTAAAAATAGAAGAAAATTAAACCAATTTTGTATAGAGCAACTTCAGTTTTCTTTTAAACTACTTTTGCCTTGGATCATATGGCTTCTATGCAGCATCCCTCTAACTGGAACACATTCCTCTTCAAAAGCTTTTTGTTGGTATAAATCAATATACAGACATGACAAACTCTAGAACAAGAATTAATGAAGAGCGGGGATTTTCTGGAAATATTTTAAAGTACACTACAGGTCACTTCTGAAAGAAATTAATATTTATAGCAGGACTTTAGGTGAATATGTTGCTTTACATTAGAGTAGGTCTGGTATTCATTCACAACTGACAAGCTCAATTTGTCATCCTTTGTCTGGGAACACATTTTGACTTCAGTGAAAATGCCTGAGAAGGACCCAAGTTCTCTTAAGAAACAAATGATGTTCAACAACCATTTCCTTCATCACCTGAGCTTTCCAGGATCTGTTCATTTCTCACCCCAAACTATTTCAAGATAATTATGTGATGACAAATTCTGAAGATCTAACACTTCTGTGGACTCAAATACTGTGATTAAGACAGACCTTGAGCCCCATCTCTCTCTGGTCCTCCCATGCTCATGTTGAGAGACAGAAGGAGCCTCATCCCGAGGAATATTCATTACTTTTTAAGCTGTTTTACACTACTGTGTTGAGAAAAAGCAGCTATTTTTTAGAATTACAATGATGTACCATCAATAAAAACCAGGTCGAGATTTCATGCTGAACACAACGAGCAGACACTTACTTTGCTTTTGCTTCTGCATCTTCATAGGCTTTATTGGAAACGTCATCTAGGCCGCCAATCAAGTGTTTGAAGGAGCTGTGAAAATAAAGGGGCATTTTTAGAGGAAAAGTCTCCATTTGGGAGCCAAGCAAGTCAACATGGCAGCAACCAGGGGCAGGGATGGCCATGACCAACCAAACCAGGGCCAGGGCCAAGCATCTGCTGGGAAACACGGCCTTAGGCCCGCTGGAGAAAGGCTGGAAATGCAAAAACTAACACCAAGAAAATCCCAGTTTACTTATTCAGCTCTTTTAGGGACTGAACACACTGAAATTACCACTGTTTTCCTTCTGTCCAATGTAAGTTTTAGAGCCAATATATCAACACGACTTGCAAGCGATGGTGAGGTGCCACCACCATTTCCCTGTCCTCCAAGCAGAAACCTCTGCTTTCCAAGGGAAGGATAATCTTTATTTCTGTATCTTGGTTTTCTCATCTTAAGAGAAACATCAGAGAGAAATAAAAAGGGGGAAAAAAACCCAACAAAACAGAGAAGGACATGAAAGTGAGGGAAAAAAGACAAGAAAATTGTCATAAGCCAAATTGCTTAATGACATCTAAGAGGAAATTTGCCTTTAATTGGGTGAAACATTAGGAGTGTTTGATACACATGGTGCTGAGCTGTCCCCTAATGCCATCGTCTGTCCCAGGGGAGATACAAAGGGCACAGACATATCAGAAAAACAATCCTAAAATCTTTTTATATCGTGAGTGACTCAAACAAATGGAACCAATGACCATCTGATCAACTAACAAGCACCACTCCAGACAGAAGAATATATATATATATATATATATTTATGTAACTGTTATGACTTGGGTAGTGATATTACAGTACCAGTGACCAAATAAGAAATGTAAATTGAATATTTTTAGTAATTTTAATGACTGAAATCAATTCACGCCTACAACTGAAAATATTCCAGGTGAAAGCATAGTTTCCTACTATACGTTTGCACCTTTCCCAACGTGTCTGTTCACACACAGGCTTTTTTTAAAAAAAAAAAAAAAGAATGCGTCATTTAAAAATGAGAAAAGAGTTGGGCTAATTTGCTGCAAACTACAGTCTCTTGACTCATCTCTGCCTTAAGGTCACAGTTTCAGAAATGCGAGTCCTGCAGTCCAGCTTCTATAACTTTGTGGGTCTCCTGAGGCACTAAACACAGAGCCAAAGAACACAAATGACTATTAAGAAGTTGTAAAAAAATAATTGAGAAGTTGACAAAAAATAAAAAAATCACCATTTAGGAATATATTTATGAATTTAGGATAAGAGCAGAATATTCAATATGTCTCTATTTTCAATGCTACAATCTAGGAAATAATTTCCTCAGCAGAAACACGTTAATGACGAAGCCAAAGACCTGTTTACTCTTGTGTGGAAATTGTGTTGGCGTTTTTCGACAGCGGCAGGCTGTAATTTCCAACATTAAGGCCAAAGCATCTTTTTGACGCAACTTTCCTTACTTGGCCATGAAATGATGATATATTCCTCTCATTCAACACGCTCAGGTTCATTTTCCGTGTGCCAAATACGTGCCATAGGATGAAGTCAACCCCTTGAAAGACGAAGTGCGAGCAAATCAAGACACATGTGTTAATGCTCCCTTGCGTCACAAACAGATATTCAAGCAATAAAGCGAGACGTGGTTGTACCGTAACCCTCCTGGAACGCTGGAAGATACGACCTTCAAATGCCATTTAAAATAGCCAGGCTTGGTTTGTTTTCATGTGGTTAGGATCACGTGGCAGGGTTGAACATTCAATTTTTTTTCTTGGGGAATGCAAATAAATCTTCATCTTGTGAAACATTATACGGGCAAATAAGAAAAACTCGCTGAAAGGAGTAACAAAGGTTTGTCTAATACCCTGAATTTTTTATTACAATATCTTAAGCAAGTCTTAGGACTGAGTGAGACTTTGAAGTTCAACGGAGTCACTTTTTTATTGCCTGTCTCAACGCTGAACTATCATCTCAGTCACAACCTCCCCAAGAATTTAATGGGAAAACTGTTGTTTTTTTTCCTCCGCATAGCCTTCTCTCTTCATATGAGAACATTCTGTTCTCATAACCAATTTTCTCCATGGATAAACTTCACCTCAACTGGGAAAAACAGTAAAGAAGCAAAACTGAAAATCTCCAACGCAAGAGTTCAGTTCAGCTTGTGAAGGGTCAGTCATGCTAGGATAATTTCCATCGCCAAAGGGTTGATCCAACAACCTTTCTTGACATCTCATAACCAAAAGCGGGCTTTCAAATAGGACAAAACCACAAAATCCAAAGTGAAAATACTGGAAATATTTAAAATGTTTCCTTCAAAAAACAGTATCGCCTTGATACGAGTAACCAAAGACGACAATAAGCACTGAGCACTCAATATCTGCAGGTCCAGCACTCGTAACATTCACACCCACTAAGTCTCAGCACTACAGGAAAATATTGTTATTGACATAAATAAATTATATGGAGGGAAAAAAATCACATATAAATAAAACATGAACGCCAATCAACTTCAGTGTAAATACTCTTACGGTTCGAGAGAATCTATGAACGTTTTAAAGAAACATTTCAGTTTCAATAGGTACATGCAAAGTTTCAGAAGTTGCACCAAGTTCTCCTCTCAGGGTGCCAAGAATGACCAAAGTGTTAGGAACAGGTTTTGAACCTTTTATTTTATCTCCTTACAAAGTAGCTGCAAGTAAAATGTGTGTCTGTAGGTGTTTATTCAAATTGATCTACTAAACAGATGCTCAAGGTTGTCCTGCTTGTCTCCACACAATTCTTACCAGAAGATGTTTTACAGAAAATCTCCTAGAGGACCAATGCATCAAATCCAGCACATTGTCATCGTTAACTTCTGTATATTGTCATAGTTAACTTTTCCCCAATCAACCCAACTGTATTTCTGCAAAAAAACCTAATAATGCCTCCGGGGAACTTGAAAATTCGCAAAGATGAGCTATGACAGGGCCAAGCTTGAAAAACTCTGGAGGCACCAACATGGTGCATCTCCCACAATAATGATTTTCGTCCTAGGGGGTGAATTATTGCAGTATCGCAAGAGGAAATACTTCACTAGCAACAGCCTCGATTTTATTTCACAGAGGGTCTCAAAGTCATAAACACTGAAAGTCTACAAATTGTGAAGAAAAATCGCTCTTGGAATTAAAAATGAATATGAGACATCTGACAGCTAACAACTGTTATAAAATATTAATATGTTTACCTAGATCGTATGTTTGATCAGAAGAAAGCTGTACTTTTGCAACGAGCTGCCTGGCTCCTCAAGTATCCAAAGGCTTGTACAAATTCCTTGGAACAGTCAGATGCAGAGTTTTTCAGTTCCCATGAATGATAACGTGGATTCTGCTGAACTTTTCAAGCCCATTGCCTAAGGCTCCCAGTTGGGTCTCTGCTTCCCTGTTGGCAAGAAGAACATCTCCTTCTCACCAGCCAGCTTGGCTCAAGCCACTTGGTCCCGCCATTGAGCCTGAGAACGGAGAAGACGCCAGTCCGGCCGGCTTAGCAAAGCCATCACCTTCATCTCAGCAGCCTTGTTGCCGCCTCGCTTTGTTTTCCCTACTGGGTCAGCGGAACCTCCTCTTCAATGACAACGTACGCAGACAGGTTGAAACTTTGAATATAAAATGAAATTCCCCAGAAATTTTTCCTACCAATTACTAAGCTTGTTTACTGAAATACACCTGAACAGGTAGGACTACACTGTTGTTTTTCTGGCAAGATGACAACTTGTCATATTCTAGCAAATAACCTATTTGCTGTCATAGTCCTCCCTGGGTGACCCAAATTAATACTAAATGCTGTCAACATGGTCACTGCAGAACTTGTATGACTGCACCACAGCAGCCACCTGACCTGGAGATCCCACCTTGGGCACTCGCTTCATTTTCTATTCGTTTTTTAAATACTGGTAACAGTCTCAAAGTAACTATCCAGCCAATTCCTTACACACCATCAAATCCACATCTCTCCAATTTCAAGAAGGATGTTGAACTTGCAAGTTGTTCGTGAGCAGTATTTATTCATTCATGTGGGAGCGAAATGCAGAATCATCTGATGTTAAGACTTAAAGTGAGCTGAAATTTCTCCTACAGCTTGGTCGGAGCTGGGTGCTCAGCTTCATCTCACCTCCTGCGTGGTGGAGCCTGCTGATGAAGCCAGAGAGCATTAAGGATCAAGTCCCACTGAGATTCATTATTCTGGTAAAGGAAGGGACTTAAAAAGATCATTGCAAGATGGAAAGAATGTCAAGGTCCTTCGTAACAAATATCTTCAGGATGAGTGGGAACAGCATGAATTAAAGTCCATGGGACACATGGAACGCTTGCTGGGCTGCAGGTTGTTTCCTTTGTTAGATCACGACTCTGCTCGTTTCTACATCAGAAAAGGAAGCTAAAATCCATTGTTGCGAAGCATGTCTACACAGATTCGTAAGAACTAGCTATATTACTTTTTGGGTGTCTTTGGGGTGTTTTTGTGACTTGTTTCACAAGGAAATTAAAAAGCAAGGCGGCACCAATGCTGTGAGAGTCTGGTAATTAAAGACCCATCACATACTACCATTTGGCTTTCCTCATGGTGTTTTCAACTCCCACTGTTTCGCCCCGTGCAGCATTTTAATACATATATTTTGAATTTCAGAAATTATTTTAGGCAAACCAGTTCATCTTTTCACGCTTACGCAACGTCCCATCTCAAACCCAACTCTCCAAGACCTTGCTTGGTGGCCTGACTCATCTCTAAAAACCAAGTTTCCTGTATTATCACCCTCAAAACCCTCCAGGCAACTAAACAAGCCCTACAATTGCTCGTAATATTGTCAGAAATTGTTCTTCCACCTCTCTTTGGAAGAACTCGCTTTGGCACCAAGGGGTGGTGACTCTTGCGCGCCAAGTGTACGGCAGCTGTACCGGCTCTAAGGTGCCTGTGGAACAACTTCTGGATGTTTTGGGAAGACTTCTACTACGAAGCTGATGACAAGATAACGCCAATGGGTAATATTAACACCAACCGCCAGCAAGACCGAAATTCTCCAGTCTGACCATTAAGGCGACGATATTTTCCCATAATTTGTTCTTTGAAACTGCAACGTTAATTTTGCTGAAATGCTTCAGATCGAGACACGCACAAAGCAGAAAATTGCTGCTTCGTTACATTTGATTAAAGAGAGAGCGTGGCTTGTAATAGAAAACATTTGGCAACCTTAATGACATGCATCACTCCTCCTCCTGCACATAACAGCTTCGACTGCAGGTAACACTGACTTCCAGCTTCCATTGCTACTCTGCATCCGTAACAAACCAAATAGTGTAATATTCTGTCTATCTGGATGTAACGAAATGCTACTTTTCCTCCTTAACAAAACAGCATCTGCACAGTGTTCCAAATTTACAGATGTCTTACTAGGTTTTCTCCATATTAAATTAGCTTCTACAGTTATCTGCATGCCTATAATAAAATAATAATCTAAGAGAAGAGCTATGCCAAGAAAGAACTGGTCAGGACACAGGACAACCTTCCCTGAGCTATAAATAGTGCTATAAATAGCATTCCTTTTCTTGCCCTATAAATAGGATTCTTATGAATAGTGTTACTGTGCTACTAATTGCAGAGCGTTACTAGAATCGCTGGTATAGATTAACTACAGCTTCATCAGTTTAAATTTAACTCGTACTTCCTTACTGTTTCAAGGGCATTATATACTGAGAAAAAGGCAAAAGAGACGAGCTAAGAAACGGTCTGTAAAACCATCAGGAACGATTGACCATGCAATTACTGGTCATTTGGGTTTTTTAAATGCTTATAGTGCAAACCAAAAATATCCCTTACAGAAGCATTGAGAAAAATGCATAAATTACTTGCTGTTTTGTATTTCTCTGAAAAAATGCTTGATAAATTATCTAATTAAATCAGTTTTTCGTCTCTTTGCCCCACAGGACAAGGGCCAGCATGTCTTTTATCAACCAGGCTACCTGGCTTGTGTACATGACCCACAAGTCACTCAACTGCCAATCCTGAAGTTCACCATCTGTTTCCAACAGATAGATCATATTTGTTTTTTCAGTTGTTGATAAACAAACTAACCTATCGGAAAACCTGGGATTTTTGAAGTATTATTCCGCAGGTCGGTCATTACAGAACACCAGATTTCTAGAAATAAAGGACTGTTAAATAAAACAAATCACTCGCGTCAAAGCAGGATTGAGCGTATGCTGCGAGATACTCCAGCGTCTCTCATTCATCCCATCGGAATATCAGAAGGGCTTCAGAGGTCTCCCCTAACCCAACAGCTGACCTTTGATGGTGTCTTGCATCAAGACTCTGTGCCCAGGGAAGAGCTCAAGGACAAGAGGGAAGAGCTCAATGGAGTGTGGTCTGGATGAGCGGGTAGTGGGGTGGACTGTGAACTGGCTGAAGGGAAGAAGCCAGAGAGTCGTGGTCAATAGGGCAGAGTCCAGTTGAGTCCTGGATCTAGTGCAGTGCCTCAGGGGTCAGTACTGGGGCCTGTATTATTCAATATATTCATCAATGACTTGGATGAGGGAATAGAGTGACTGTCAGCAAGTTTGCTGATGACACCAAGCTGGGAGGAGTGGCTGACACTGGAAGCTGTGCTGCCATCCAGAGACCTGGACAGGCTGGAGAGTTGGGCAGGGAAAAATTTAATGAAATAGAACAAGGGCAAGTGTAGAGTCTTGAATCTGGGCAGGAACAACCCCAGGTTCCAGTATAAGTTGGGGAATGACCTATTAGAGAGCAGAGTAGGGGCAAGGGACCTGGGGGTCCTGGGGACAGCAGGGTGACCATGAGCCAGCACTGGGCCCTTGTGGCCAGGAAGCCAATGGTACCTGGGGTGGATTAGAAGGGGGTGGTCAGTAGGTCAGAGAGGTTCTCCTGCCCCTCTGCTCTGCCCTGGGGAGACCACACCTGGAATCTTGTGTCCAGTTGTGGCCCCTCAGTTCCAGAAGGACAGGGAACTGCTGGAGAGAGTCCAGCGCAGCCACCAAGATGCTGAAGGGAGTGGAGCATCTCCCGTGTGAGGAAAGGCTGAGGGAGCTGGGGCTCTGGAGCTGGAGAAGAGGAGACTGAGGGCTGACTCATTCATGTTTACAGATATAGAAAGGGTGAGTGTCAGGAGGATAGGGCCAGGCTCTTCTCAGTGACAACCAGTGATAGGACAAGGGGCAATGGGTGCAAACTGGAACACAGGAGGTTCCATTTAAATATGAGAAGAAACTTGTTCCTGGTGAGGGTGGCAGAGCCTGGCCCAGGCTGCCCAGGGGGGTTGTGGAGTCTCCTTCTCTGCAGACATTCAAACCCACCTGGACACCTTCCTGTGGAACCTCATCTGGGTGTTCCTGCTCCATGGGGGGATTGCACTGGATGAGCTTTCCAGGTCCCTTCCAACTCCTGACATTCTGGGATTCTGTGATTCTGTAACACTGCAGTTTGCGACATTTGCCTCAGTCCCCTCCTACACCTCTCCAAAGGACCTGAGCCCAGAGGTAGGTCCCACGTCTTTAAAAAAAATCCAATGGATTTCTTTCCCTTTCCAACACTTACAAACTCTTCCGGTGTTTCCTGTAGCTCCGTGGGTGATCCCCACGTGAAGAGCCACCTCCTTTTGGCTTTCGCCTCCCTCCCACCGGTTTCTGTGGGAAAAAACATCAATCCCTGTTTGTCCCACCCGCCTCTCTCACGGTTTCACGGACCTGCACTGGATTCCCTTGGAAAGACCCCTGTGGAAGATGTGGCCGTACCTTTCGATGGCCCACACCAGTGCTTCCCTGCCCTCGCACCTGGAAAACCACCCCAAGAGTCATGATGAATTTTCAAGATCATGTTCATTTTTTCTAATCCCATTCCCATCAATTGGAGGGAGCGGCTGAATTTGCAGCGCTGTTTTCTGGAGCCCAGACATTTATTTTCTATATTTAAACCCCCTAATTCCTTCAAGTTCCCTATATAGACATTATTTTACTCTTCCGATCTCCTTCGAGCGCCAGAGCTTCCAGCAGGACTCGGTCCTTTGGGCGAGGGCTCTCCGTCCCCACATGGACTTGAATAACAACATCTTGCTTGAACGTTTGCCAGAAGCTCGGTGCCTTTCATGACATTTTGCCGACACAAACTCAATCTG
Source organism: Patagioenas fasciata (assembly GCF_037038585.1). Lineage (NCBI taxonomy): Eukaryota > Metazoa > Chordata > Aves > Columbiformes > Columbidae > Patagioenas > Patagioenas fasciata. The sequence continues at coordinate 6,246,314 of NC_092527.1, forward strand.
TGTTCCACTGTAACGCCCGGATCCGTTTCCGCAGTAACGCCATCTCCCCATTTATTTCCCTTTTTCTGAATTCGTCACTACTGAGTTTCGCCTCTTTGATTCAGGTGGATCTTGACTCTACTTCATCAAGGCCGCAGACAGCATACTGTGAATTTATTCCTCCAAATTAAATGACTTATTTGGAGAAAATGATCAAAGTCTCCAGTTAAAAGCTGCACAAGGTGCCAACTGGAGCTACAGCCCACCCCACGTCAGGAAAAGCAGGTACTTACTCTCTGTCTATGACCAGACACGTCACCGCTTCAGCCGCAATGACATTGGCAGTTCTGACGTCCTCCCTGAAAGACAAAATATGTTTCTTAAGTCGGCTGCATTGTTTTCACGACAATCTTTTGAATTCCAAATGTACCGCATTCTTAAAGCACTTCGAGAAGAAATTTCTGGGTTTCACAGCTTTTTCCCCTATATTGGTTTGATGTTCATCATCCGTACAGGCCTCAAGCACATAGAAGCTAAAAATCACACGCGAGTGGAAAAAAGAAACAGGTTCTCCTTGTCAATGAGAAGCAGAATCTCGCTTCTTCCTATGCACATTTGTGCATAGAAATAGTTTTTTATCAAAATATCCGCTATTAGAGGAGCTGACACTGCACCAATGAAAGGGGCTTGATTGGAATGGAGCTTTCAAAAGGTCTCGGTATTAAAACACTGCACCGGTGTTTTTCGGAAATTAAAACCATTGCACTTAGAATTTTTTCTTTCTTCATGACCAAATGCTTTGGTGTCCTCCCTTCCCTGCCCCAGAGGGAACTTGGCCGCAGCCAGTCCAAGCTATAAATATGAAGTTAATTCATTTTAATCAGCCTGATTGGGTGTTTCATCGGATGCCCTCGTGGTTTTTGTGTTGGCCAAACAAATGTCCGGGATTTAGAGTCGCTGTTTCTTTCCAATTCACTCCAAATCTTTCCACGGCTGAAGGGTAAGTGGATTACAGGCAAAAGAGACCCGTGTCCTTTAAACACACCTAATTCATTTAGACTGGAAAACCGCGGTACATTCCCACTGAGGCAGAAAATGAGATTTAAAAATGCTGTTAGAAATGCTGTTTAAAGATTGGAGGTATTAAAAAAGTGTACTCATATGGGAATCTACACTCTCCCTGTAAGGTAATCATTAATTAATTTTAACGACTTTTGAGCTATCTTTAATATCATTAAAGCACAAATGAAAGGAACGTTTATATTCAAGTCTATAGTCTTTGAGTCAATTTTCAATGAAATTGTGTGTTAGTGCTAATTTATCCACGCCAATAAACAAAATTATGATAATTTAAAGCACATAGAAAGACGTAGTCGAATAGCAGTAGACAATTATCTCTATTAACTTCTAAAACTTTGGTAAATATAGAGAGGTTCAGGACTGATAATATTTAATATCCCATTAAGTTGCCGTAGCCAACTTTTGCCGGTATTTTAATACATTAAAACAAGTATGTAAACTCTGGTTGTTCATTAATTCCAGTTAAAACTTATCTGTCCCATTATCTCAGATGCCTTTATGCAGAAAATATTATACCTTTATAGTTGTAGATTACAGAGTAAGTATAGTTATTATATTATAGTTATATGATTAAGGACAAGTTCAACACAGATATTTTAAATAAACCTTGACACTAGAGATTAAAATGCACAAGTAATTGTTACGGTTTCCACTATCTTGTACTTAATACTTTTAATTAGCATGCAGTTAATGCAGAATGAAGGCACTCTCCCAAAGGGCATTTCACTTTGCACAACCACCCGACCCAGAGGAACAGCAGAAATTACTTTCCTAACACAGAAAGTCGCGCAATTCGGAGGTTTCCTTATGTTCTGCACAAGCAGGAATAACTGTTAAATGAAGTGGTTCATATATGAAGAGTCAAATCAAGAGATGGCAATGTTGGGGTATCTCCAAAGTCATCCTGAGCATCCTCACCTCCAACCCACCCTTGTCCCACAAGGATTCAGTGAAAGGACAGATGGGGAAGCAGCTTTGTGTTCCCACAGCCCAAACCGATCACCAGAGGGTTTAAAACTCTCCTGCTAGGGGGTGTTCACCAATCAGGCTGCAAGCAGGAGTAAAAAATTAACTAAGTTCCTAAAAACAGAAGGAAAAAAAACCCAAAACAGTGTATTTTCAATTCAACATAAGTGTTAAATTGTCACGTCAATCTGCTGTGAAACACAAGACACGCTCAGACTGCCAAACACCTCGCGTATGCTGAGAAATGACAAACATACCTAAAGCCATGTCATCGAGCTACGGATTAACCTCGGGCACCTTCAAGCACAACAAATCGCCACCCGTTTTAAAAGGTATCGCTTGGACGGGTGGCCGCCAGCTACAGCACACGGCGTTAAACCCACCAGGTAATTATTACAACTGCACGGCATTAAATGTAACAGTAATTACGTGAAGCTCATAGAGTCAAATACAACAAGTAGTTGTTTGAGGTAAGTGGCATTAAATGCAATGGCAATTGTAAAAACTGCATGGCATTAAATGCAAAAGTAACTACTAGAATTGCATGGCATTGAATGCAAAAGTAGTTAATTGAAATGCGTGGCATTAGATATAATAATTATTAGAACCACATAGCATGAAATGCAAGAGTAATTATTAATAACACATGTGCATGGCACTAAATACAACAAGTAATTATTTTAAGTGCATGGCACTAAGCACAAAAGTAGTTACTAGAAGTGCAGGGCATTAAATGCAGCAAGTAATTACTAGAATTGCACAGCATTAGATGCAAAAGTAGTTAATTGAAATGCATGGCATTAAATGCAACAAGTACTCATTAGAAGTGCATGGCATTAAATGCAACAAGTACTCATTAGAAGTGCATGGCATTAAATGCAAAAGTATTTAACTGAAATGCCTTGCATTAAATACAAGAGTTATTAGAACTGCACAGCATTAAATGCAACAGTAGTTCTGTTAAGTGCATGGCACTAAATGCGAAAGTAGTTAGAAGCATACAGCACTAGATTATTAGAAGTGCATGGCATTAAATGCAACAAGCGATTATTAGAATTGCACACCATTAGATGCAATAGTAGTTAGCATTATATATGAGTAATTATTAGAAGCACACAGCATTAAATGCAAAATTCGCTAATGGAAGTGCAGGGCACTAAATGCAACAAGCAAGTATTAGAAGTGCAGACCACTAAGTGTCACAAGCATTTCCAAGAGAACGCCTTGGCTGCAAACACTGACTGGGACACTCTCTGGCCTTCGTCCCCGGAGTACTCATCGCTGCTCCCCGAGAGGCCGCGCTCGGCCTCGGACGCATCGTCCTCACTCCCCGAATACGCCATCGCCAGCCTGCGCCTCCACCATGGCCCCCGAGAAACGCCTCCTGCCCCCCAGCTCTGCACTCTGCGTTGTCCTCCAGGCGAGCGCTGGTATTTTACAGCCCCACCAGCTCCAAACTTCAGGACCTGGAGAAAGGTCAGAGCTTGGGGGGGCGGTTCCAGGGAGCAGCACCGGGAGGTCCAAGCACATTTTGGAGCCAAAAATCGGTCCGAGGCTGCAGAGAGGTGGCACGAGAGCTGGCACCGTTCCTTAACCCCGCGCTAGAATTAGACAGCAATGTTCTCCACCATCTTAAAGCTGTTCCAAAGTTTACCACTATAACCATCATTATATTATTTAAGAGATGAAACACATATATTCTTATTTTTCTGGTTATAATTGGTTGCCCAGTTCGCCACATATAACTTCAACAGTTTTGCTTCTGACAAACCGGCAGCAACTTAAGAATTAGGAGGGGTTTTTTTTTAACCACTTCCAGGAACTTTCCTGATAAAATTCTATTGATCCCACTGTTTATAAAGCTGCATTGGAAAATAAGAATATGAAATACACAGGCAGCTTTGAGCGGAGATAAAGTCACACATCAGCCTCTGTTTCTTTACCTTAGGCTGGAAAAACGTGCCTTAGATTTAAAAAACTTAGGAGATGTTCCCATCTTTTTGCCTTTTTTTATGCCCCCTAACTCAACAAATTCCTGCTCCAAGTCGGTCTCTCATAGCTCCTACCCACTTAACCCCTTCATAATGCTGACATAATTCCTGAAATAAATGGGATCATTTAATTTAAAAATATCCTATTCTATCTGCTTGGTGCTTGCTGTTATGCCGCCAGCAAACTCCGCGTTACCCCAGCAGACAGACACGGCCTTGGCACCATGCTGCCCGACTTCTGGCATCGGTGCCCCTGGCACAAAGTAACATTTGGATACTGCTCTGCAGGATCCCCAGTAAAAGTCATTTTTACCTAAAAAGTGATGGCATCATCAGAAAATACCCAGCAAAATAATAAGGGGAGATAGAGATACTGGGTGTTGAGTTATTACCACTAAACTCATCAATTATTGTTTTTCTTTTAACTTATTTCTTGTCCTAAATACTTTATATCAACCTTATTAAAAATACAGTAACAAAGTCAAGTGTACAGTGCCGGAAAGCGGTAAAACGCATTAAATAACTTGGATATCAGCAAATTAGGTATCTCCGGACATTCTTCCCACAGCAAATTTTTAAAACCCACCAGCAAAGACCTAATTTTTTTCTTTCCTTCTTTGAAAAGCCTCATTAACACCACTCTCAAGTCTAAATTATCTAAACACCCATTTTCAGAAGTCCTATGAGACTTGAGTTTTTTATCCCAGATCCCTCCCAGGCAGCAGCAGCTTCTGCAGAGCAGCCACCAAGGACCAGACACGGCCCCATCTCCTTTGGGGGGCTGGTCAAGGTCCTTCAGCTACATGGGCAAAGAGAAATGGGTTGTTGTGAGAGTCGGTCTGAAGGTGGAGCAGTACTTGCCTGAACATCGCCATCAGAACTGAGAGAACTGAAGCTGAGACCGAAAGAACACATGGACAGTGACTTGGTGAGAGGCCCGAGGAGCAGTATTGTGTTGCACTGTTTCTCCCATATGGTGTGGCTCCTGCTAACAATGGCTGCTGTGTGGACTTTGCCTGCTTCTCCAGCCAAACCAGCCCCAGTCTCCTGAAAGCTGTTGTTATGAGGGTCTCTTCGACCCAGAGACAACAGCTGCTGTCCAGAAGACGTGTGCTCACCTGCAGCCTCAGTCACACGTGTCCCTCACCTGCTCCCCCAAACAACGGCAATGTAAAGGAGCACACCCAGAAGCTCGCCAAGGGTCCTGAGGTCACCCAATGGACCAGAGAAAGACCCCTGAATGCTGGACACGTAAGCGTTGGCAAAAGAAAGCGCGAATCCTTCAAGCCTGCAAGGTACGAGCATGGGTTGTGAAATCACGGCAGAGACTGGGCTGAAACAATGGGAGCAAGGCGGGGGTGAAGAAGCATAAAAGGTGACTCCAGAATGGACACCATTGAAGATCTTCCCGCCAGAGGATCCTGAACCACGACGGAGGACCGGCCGGACTGCACGGGACCGGAGACCAGAGGGAGCTTCCGGAACTGGACTGGTGATAAACGCAACCTCATGTCTCATCTTTTCCTTTACTTTTCCCCGTTTCTTTCCCCTTTTCTTTTTCTTACTCCAACTCTATAGTGTGCTGCTTTACGGACAAATTAATAAAGTAACACTGCTTGATTGAGTTATAACCCCTTGGCATTTTGGTCGCCTTAATTTTGCGCTCCGAGATCAAGGTAAAAGAACCATCACGAGTCCATCGCCTAACAGGCTGTGACAGTTGTCAGCATCATCTTTAGAGAAAAACAGAAAAAGCAACAAGCCTAACTATAGATTTTGGGATATGCAGCAGCCTGCAAGCCCATTTCAATGGGATGGCCATCACTTTGATGGTCACGGTCTGACCAAGACAACTGCCATCAGAAGGTAGTTTTATCTGAAATATTAGGACTATCCTTGTGAATGATGCGATCACCCAACACCCTTGGGAGCAAAAATGCGAGTTGAGTTCATGCTGCTCTCATTTTGTGCCACTCTGCACCCTCTTTCCTACCATTTCATGGCGGCCAACGTTGAAGTCAAGTCGACGCAGCCCTAGAGAATGGTGATGTGGGTCACGACTGATGGTGTAAGCCAGGAGCTGTTTGGTTTCCCAAGAATTCAGCTTTCTGAGAACGCAACATGCACTTGCCATTGGTTTTGACTAGAAAAATACATCACCGGAATTAATAAGCACAACGCAATCATCTAAACGTCTACAAATTTTAATGCCGATCTAACAAAGATGCGCAACTTGAAAAAGCTTTACTTGAAAGGAGTTCTGGCATTCCATAAAATCTGTGAAAATCCCCATCGTTGCAATAGGAGAAGGCATTAAATTCACACCTACAAAAGGAACAAAACAGGGTAGGAAGGAGATTTTTGCTTCACAGTACCTCAGTTTGGAGGCACGTATCAAAACACAGCCAAACCACCCATGCAACTTTGGTTATAGAGCTATTAGGAGAAGGAAATACAGAACAATATTTCAGTTTGTTCAGACAAGATGGTTTAAAACTACTATTTTATGTGGTTTTTATTCAATATAAGCAAATCATACGACCCTGGAAATAGGCTACATTTCTAATAATTTGTTTTATGTCTGGTGACTTACTTGTTCTTCCTAAATTATATTTATATTCCCAGTGGCTTCAACTGAAAGTTTCCAGCCCTGGCAAGGATTGCACAATAGGATTTACAAAAAAAGAGCCCTTCCTGATAACTTCTTTCAATATTTACGAAGTTAATGACTCTGAGATGGTGAAAAGGGCTCTCAAGACACTGTTGGCCAAAAAACCTCTGCTCTGTCCTTACCATACTGACACTTCTGAAAGCAAATGGAACTCCCAACAATGGCTGCTGAGCTTACGCCAAGATTTGAGTTCAAATTCCCCCAACAAGTCGTGATGTGCTGGGATCATTTCAGGATGCTGGGTGATGTCTGACAATGATTTTCTGCTTTGTATTAATGCTGGGCTTTATTTCATGGAAAGGGAAACACCTGCAGGGCTTCTACTTCTTTTCAGTTTTATAAAAGTTGGGAAATCAAGTCCAGTTTACATAAAGCACAATTAATTTTTGTATTAATGCACATGTCCGAATTTTAAAAATAAATGTATATCTAAATTTTGCAATCATCGTATGTATTTGGGGAAACAACTATAGTTACAAATACTGCACAGGACTGCGACTGCTCCTTTGCCACTGCCTCCAATGAGCCATTTCACCAATTCCTGCATTTCACTATATTCCTATATAGAAATGCATTTCTATATATGCGAATATTTCCTGTATTTCACTATATTGCTAAATTTCGCTATGATTCCCACATTACGATGAGAAAAATGCTTTAATTTACTGTGTGATCCCCTGGTTCTACAGAGAGAAGAAACGATGCAAGAGATGGCTGCTCTTATTTTTATTGGATTATAGACCTGACATAGCCATGCTGCTCATCAACAAGTGTCACATTATCAGACTGCCTATCAATAGATGCAATGCAGATAAATATTGGCAGGAAATAGTATTAATTAAAATAGAAGCACTATGACAGGTGCTATCATATATAATCTGATAGTACTGAACCCACTCCTGCCCCTTGGAAGAGAATGAGGAGATGCAGAGGGTAAAAAATATTGCAAACACCGAGATTTCTGCTGCATTTTTAAAAGCAGGTGTAAAATCAGCAACCTTTACATTTAAATATATGATCCTAAGCTGCCAGCAATTTGGGAAACCTAAAGGGGGCTGTGAAGTAACTGTGGCTGAGAAAAGCGTAATGAACCACAGGGGGCACGGTGTTAACGCACTGTATTTAATCCATAATTGACAACTGTAAACTACCCCGGAAATAATCTATGACCTCTGCCACAACTAATTTAACCCATAAGCACTTCACCTGAGCGCTAAATGACTAATTCACCATTATTTCCGAGAACAGCTACATTAAAATCAAATCAAACTGCGACCTGAGAGGTTCAGTAACATGAGACATCTATTACACAAAACCAACATCAACACTTGTGCAACGTAGTTTTCAACCACGTGCAAGAGGTTCCCGTGGTCACAGTTCCAGCTCAGAGCAGCTAATGTCTATGAAAATATCTGTAAATCTGTTTTCTAGGTGAGTAAATCAATGTAGGAGGAGCTCGAGCGAGGTGCCGGATTTTTTTCCCCTCCTTTCAAGTGTTTCTAGGACTGTTCTTTTTCTCTCCTTTGTGCGTGAGAGCACTGGGACAAATCCCCCTTGTCACGCTGAAGTGATGAGCAACGTATTTGTTTATCGAAACAACAGCTCATCGCAAGGATGTCTGGTCCATCTGCAAATGCCAAGAGGCTCTTTCAGCTGAGAATACTTTTAAGGGTTTATTGTGAATTCATGACTTTTTTCTTTTAAAGCGCCATATTTTTAAGCCGTGCTCTTGTTAAATTCCTGAGCACTCGGAAAAGGGGAGGCGGAGTTGTTACGGGATTATGGCTTCTCCTTTACAGATGCCAGCAGCAGGATCTCGATGACAAGCCGTGGGAGATGTTTTTTCACCACCGCTCATCTTTGGCTGACACTACCACCCACCACCAAGCTTCCTGGGTACCAAATTCCCAGTCTCCTCCACTTCAGGTCGCTGCAATCCCACCTAAGGCTGGTGGTTTGCACCATCCTCTTACCTACCTCCTCCCACAGTCAATGCTCTTCCCGTCCACCCCAGTGTTCCCACCCTGGTCACTGTGTCCATCTTACCTTCCCCTCCAGGTTGGTGACTCCTCCAGGTCCACCCATCTCTTCTTCACTCTGCAGGTCAAATTCACTGCAACCTTCCTTTACCCCACAAATCCCTTGACCTTCTTGCATACTGACCAACTGAGCGACCTGAGCTGGTGAAGATGCCCCTGCTCGTGGCAGGGATTGGACTGGATGAGCTTGGAAGGTCCCTTCAAACCAAACCATCTGTGATTCTGTGTCAAGGACCTAAGTTTACGGAATCCCAGAATGTCAGGGATTGGAAGGGACCTGGAAAGCTCATCCAGTGCAATCCCCTCATGGAGCAGGAACACCCAGATGAGGTTCCACAGGAAGGTGTCCAGGCGGGTTTGAATGTCTGCAGAGAAGGAGACTCCACAACCTCCCTGGGCAGCCTGGGCCAGGCTCTGCCACCCTCACCAGGAACAAGTTTCTTCTCATATTTAAATGGAACCTCTTGTGCTCCAGTTTGAACTCACTGCCCCTTGTCCTATCACTGGTTGTCACCGAGAAGAGCCTGGCTCCATCCTCCTGACACTCCCCCTTTCCATATTGATCCCCATGAATGAGTCCCCCCTCAGTCTCCTCTTCTCCAGCTCCAGAGCCTCAGCTCCCTCAGCCTTTCCTCACACGGGAGATGCTCCACTCCCTTCAGCATCTTGGTGGCCGCGCTGGACTCTCTCCAGCAGTTCCCTGTCCTTCTGGAACTGAGGGGCCACAACTGGACACAATATTCCAGGTGTGGTCTCCCCAGGGCAGAGCAGAGGGGCAGGAGAACCTCTCTGACCTACTGACCACCCCCTTCTAACCCACCCCAGGTACCATTGGCCTTCCTGGCCACAAGGGCCCAGTGCTGGCTCATGGTCACCCTGTTGTCCCCAGGACCCCCAGGTCCCTTTCTCCTACACTGGAATAGCTTGGTGTTGCCCTAAGTGTGCCAATAGGCTTTAATTGCCCTGAGCAGCAGAAGTTGGGACCTTCACCCAACACCTTCTGCTCATGGTCCAGGAGCCCCATTTCAGCTCAGTCTAGGACCCTCAGCTGTAGCTGCAGACTTGTCCCTTGTTTCAAGCCCCATTTCTTGGGTGGACCTTGGATTTACAATGTAGACAACTTGTAGCCCATCTCCTGGATGGCTCACACCTAAGGCTGTAGCCTTGGTTCTAGCCCTGTCTCTGCTAGAACTCCATGGGTGGATCTAGGACCCAGGTCATCCTGTCCTTGTCTCCCAAAGTGCAGGAGCACCCTGTTACCAGCACCCACCTCTCACCCAGCTTCACTCAGAATGGGTTTGACTTGGCTAATTGGATCAAACCCTTCCTTGTATTGGCTGTATGAAAGGTCAGGCCAATAACGAGATCAAAAGCAGTATAAACAAGAGCAGAAAGTGCCCAAACCCTTCATTTTGGACTAGAACAACAAAATTAATATCTCAGACACCAACAGTTCAGGCAGAGTCCTCAGATTCTCATTTTGTGTGTTATTTTACGGTGGAGGATGGAAGCTCAGGACCAGGTTTAAGGTGACTCTATAACCACAACCTAAATGATCTCGGCTTGCCTAGAGGATAGGCATGGCCTAACCTTCATGCCTGTATTATCTTTTGAAGGTGGGACTAGAAATCTCCTCGTCTTTCAGATTTTACCCTTTAAGCAATCACTGACTCATCACAAATCCTGTCAAGCTACGGAAAGGCTCCATTTCTAATATAAACCAGCACAAGAGAACAGCTTAAAAAATACACTGAACTGAAGCGAAAAAGCAAAAGATGTTTTGCCTGTGAAAGACGTCTCAAGAAACCTATTTTTTTATCCATTAGAAAGTGTTCGCAGACCTTAATATTGCTAAAGCCCCTCCTGATTACGCTCTATCACCACTAATATATTTATTAAAATTCCTGGAGCCAGTTATGTAATGTCTGGAGAGCAGCATAACACAGTCGTGGAAAATAAAGTGAAAGATCTGAAAAAAAAATCAATTTGCTGCAGCCCGAGGAGAAGCCAAAAGCTTTGGAAAAGCATCAAAAAAGTCAAAAGAGATTTCATGTTCCACCTCTGCTGAGCCTGGATGAGCAGGAGAAAGGCAGGAGTTACACATTGCATTCAGTAACCACAAACTAAAATAAAGCACAACTTAAACCAAATATAACCCCAAAGCTGTAGATACTCCAGGCTTGTTATATACATATATATCTAACTCATAACAGTAACTCCTCTGCAGATTTAAAAATCACTCCAAAACTGAGTTTTTTGGAAAAATGCGTCGTTGCCCCAGATGGCGATGCAGAGCATTTCATTGCTTTTCCACCAGCTGTGCGGCACACATCATCATTTGCACAGCATTTTATACCTAGGTAGTTAACGCTAATTACTGCGGAGGTGGATGTGTTTCTTTTTCTCAATCCGTTTCAGCAGGAAATGATTGGCCACGTCTGGAAGCTGAATTGCACTAGAA